>NC_092877.1:118931064-120381064 GCF_028372415.1 Notamacropus eugenii | reverse complement strand
GTGCGACTTTTTTTTCCAGGTCAAAACAACTTAGGAGGTCAGAAGGAGATGTTTGTGACAATGGAGTGGGGACTTGGTAGCAACACCAGCTGTGGGCCTTGGAGATGGCTCTAGTAGTCAGATGAATGATCAATTTATTAGGCTAGTTGACAATCAATAAATTGATGGTCATTGGCTTCTCTTTGTAATGAAAGACAAAACCATGAAGATAACTGAATGCATAAATACCTTTGGAAAAGGGGGTGCCCCCAACAGGTGAAAATCAACTTTGAACAATTAATGAGGGCAAAGATTTTTAAAAGTGATGGGCTGAAAGCCCTCAGTTCTTCCTGCTGAGGATATAGCTTGATCATGAGACTCAGCTACCTCCAGCAATCTGGAAAAAAGGAATTCATCTCCACTCAAACTACTCTGGTTGGTTTTTTCCTTCATGAGTTGGGTTACCCTAAACTCCAAATCAAGGAGCAGATTCCTCTCCCCCTCTCTCCCAATTTGCACAATCTCATCTATCAGCAATGTCCTTCAAAGACTAACTGTCCTATAGGGGCTGGTCCCTGAATAATGAAATAGAAAAAGCCTTAATCCTAATTTAGTAATTGGTTATTAATGTAATAGAAAATAATGATTTCTTCTCAGCAATAGCAACAGCTTCAGCAACTTTCAAGTTAGAGATGTTGTAGGTCCAAGAGGACTGCTTGCAGTCACAAGGGAACAGGTACCCTGAGGAGCAATATTGCTTACAGCTATAAGGGATCAAGAGTCCTTCTTGGGTAAGGATCAGGAGAGCAGTGACCACACCTTCCCCCAAATCACACCACTTTTGAAGCACCAAAAAACTTCCAGTTTTGGAACAGTATTGCCTGAAAGCCTGAAGGTTGAGACTGTACTCTTCCCAGGAAAGAGCCCACCTTAAAGAAATGTTAAAGTGAAGAATTCTTGGAAGGTCTAAAAAAATTATTTTCAAGTCAAAAGGAAAAACTGGGGACCAAAATGAGAGCAATACAAGAAAATTACAAAAAGGCAATTAAATTTGTAATAAGAAGCACAAAAAATTCTGAAGAAAATAACATCTTAGAAAACACAATGCTATCTGGGGAGGGAGGGGGAGAAAATTTAAAACTTATGGAAGTGAATGTTAAAAACTGAAAATAAATAAATTAAATATTTAAATGAATTTTTTTAAAAAATAAAAGAATAAAAATACACTAAAACAAAAAGAAAGAAAGAAAACAGAATTGGTCAAATGGAAAAAAGTACAAAAATTCACTCAGGAAAATAGCCTTTTATTCTTGTTTTTCTCTTTATGGGAGGATGGATTTATACTGTTTTAAAATAATATTTTGGCTTTTTTCCCACAGTTAAAAGTAAAGACAATTTTAACATTCATTTAAAATACATTTTGAGTTCTAAATTTTCTCTCTCCCTCCCTAATGTTTCCCCTCCCTTAGACAGTAAACAATTTCATATAGGTTATATATGTTCAATTATGCAAAAATATATTACCATATTAGTCATGTTGTAAAAGAAGAGAGATCCAAAGGGAGGGGGATGAAAAAAATACAGAAGGTAAAAAATAATTTGCTTTGATCTGCATTCAGACTCCACCAGTTCTTTTCTGTAGGTGGATAGTATTTTTCATTATCAGTCATTTGGAATTGTCTTGGATCTTTGTATTGCTGAGAATACCTAAGTCATTCACAAATGGTTATCATACAGCACTGCTTTTACTGTGTACAATGTTCTCCTGGCTCTGCTCATTTCACTCAGTATTGGTTCATGTAAGTCTTTTTAGGTTTTTCTGAAATCTTCTGCTCATCATTTTTTATAATGCAATAGGATTCCATTAAATTTATATATCACAGCTTGTTCAGTCATTCCCCAATTGATGGGCATCCCCACAATGTTCACTTCTTGGGTATCACAAAAAGAGCTGCTATACATGTGAGTCCTTCTCCCTTTTTATGATCTCTTTGGGATACAGACCCAGGAACACTATCTATCTATCTTTTTTGAACAGTCCTTTCTCACTCAAATCAAATTCAATTGCAAGTCCTGTCATCATCAATCTGATATCAAGGTCCTCTTCAAGAACAAAGTAGTCCAAGCTGCCCTACTGGGGACCCAGCTGGCCAGTTCCAGTTGGGCAATTAAGCTAGTCCTTTCCTCTTCCTTCTCCTCCATCCCCTTCCCTTTTCTTTCTTCTTTTCTCCTCTAAGGCAGTTCTGCCCGAAGGAATGTAAATTTTAATGACAGAAACCTATCTAGTTAACTTGTAGTTTATTGACTTGATTTCTTTCTCAAAGACCAAGCCTTAAACTCAACTCACTTTGGATTTCATTGATTGGACAATAGACTCCTGCTCTGCCCAAGCACCCGCTTAATGGTTCCTTTTTGGTCTCAGAGTGAAAGTCAAGAGTAACTGTTTCTCTTTTGCCAAAATCATCAACATTTCAATGTATCACCAACAAAACGCAGCAGGAAAAAGAAAAAAAATTCCATTCAAAATTACTGCAGATATTATAAACTAACTACGAGTCTAACTGCCAAGACAAACGCAGGGATTATGTGAACATAATAATGAAATACTTCACGCAAATAAAGACAGACCTAAAATATTAATTGCTCATGAGTAGACTGAGCCAATATATTAAAAAAGACAATTTTACCTAAGTTAATTTACATTTGCAGTACCATACCAAAGTTTCAAAGCATTATTTTATAGAGCTAGAAAAAAATAATAAAATTCATCTGCAAGGGCAAAAAGTCATGAATATCATGAGAATCTATAAAAAATGTGAAGGAAGGTGGCCTATTTCAGGTGGATTTCAAAATATATTACAAAGCAGTAATTATGAAAACAATCTGGTACTGGCTAAGAGTGGTAGATCAGTGGAATAGATTAAGTGTATAATACATAGTAGTGAATGACCATAGTAATCTAGTCTTTGATTGACTCAAACATCCAATCTTTTGGTCCAAGATCTCACTATTTGACAAAAAATCCTGGAAAAGCTGGAAAGCAGTTTGGCAGAAATAGGCATATACCAACATATCATACCATATACCAAAATAAGGTCAAAATGGGTAAATGGCTTAGACATAAAGGGATATCATAAGTAAATTAGTGAAGCAAAGACAAATTTCCCTTTCAGATCTATGGAGAAGAAAAGATTTATGACCAAACAAGAGATAGAGATTATCATAGGAAGTAAAATGGGTAATTTTGATATATGAAATAAAGTTTTTACAAACAAAATCAATGCAGTCAAAATTAGAGGGAAAGTAAGAAACTAGGAAATATTTTTACAGCAAATTTCTCTGATATAGGCCTCATACCTCAGATATACAGGGAATTGAGTCATATTTATGTGTGGGATAAAAAGACCCTTACTCAAAATCTTAAATAAATGAAGAGGCTTCTCAATAAGAACAGAAAGAAAAGGATTTATTACAATTCTTGAGAAAGGGACGTCCTTCCACCAGGTTGGGGAACCTGGTGGAGGGAGACCACTTACAGATATTAAAGCACAATATTTATACCCTAACGCAGAAAATCCCACCTCCCCACTATCCCACCTCTCCACTGGCTGGGAGAAGGGCTCACAATCTAAGTGCGAAAAACTAGGCAAACCCCGGGAAATCGTCATCTATCCCAATACAAATACCTCACCTAATATCTAACTTAACTGCTGATGTGGCTTTAGAAAAGAGGGGAGGAGGAGAAGCAGGAGCTGGTAGGGTTGATGTGGCAACAGTACAACAAACAAAGGGTAGATCTGAGTAACTTCCAAGTTTTGGCTACAGCCCACAGCACTTTCACAAAGAAAGCTGGTAGCTGGGAGGGGTGGGGGTGGGGGGGGCGCACGGAACCAACTGATGGTCCACAAGCCCTGGATACCTGAAACTCAGGTATCCAAGGAGAGAGGCTTTATGGAAGAGAAATTTTATTTAGAAAATCCAATATTCCCCATATCTTTATTATGAAAAGTCTTCACAATCTCCTCATCTCACTCATTTATAAAAAATAAGTCATTCCCCAACTAATAAATGGCCAAAAGAGATGAATACGCAGTTTTCAGAAGAAATCAAAGCTACTAATTGTCACATAAAAAAGGCTCTGAATCTCTACTTATTAGGGACATGTAAGCTAAAATAATTCCCACATACCACTTCACACCTATTAGAGTACCTAATATGACAGAAAAGGAAAATAATAAATTTTGGGGGGGGGGGGAATGTGGAAAAACAGGGACAGTAATACACTCCTGTGGAGTTGGGCACTAGTCCATTTATTCTGAAGATCAGTTTCAAACTATACCCAAAGAGCTATAAAACTGTGCATGCTCTTTGACCAAGAAATACCTCTACTAGGTTTGTGTCCCAAAAAGATTAAAGGAAAGGGGAAAGAAGCTATATGCTAAAATCTATTTATCTATCTATCTATCTGTCTGTCTGTCTGTCTGTCTATCATCTCTTTTTGTGGTGGCAAAGAATTGGAAATCAAGGGGATGCCTATCCATTGGAGAATAGCTGAACAAGTTGTGTTATAAGATTATGATGAAATACTATTATGGTATAAGAAATGACAAGCAGAATGGTTTCAGAAAAACCTGAGAAAATCGATATGAATTGATAAAAAATAAAGTAGGCAGAACCAGGAGAACATTATATACAGTAACAGCAGTATTATAACAATGATCAAATGGGGAAGACTTAGTTACTCTGATTAATATAATGATCCAAGACAATTCCAAAGCAACAATGATGCTATCCACCTCCAAAGAAAGAACTAATGAACTCTGAGTGTAGAATTAAGCATATATTTTTCACTTTCTTTGTTTCCTGCTTTCAATTTTTTTTTCTTACAACATGGCTAATGCGGAAATATGTTTTCTATGACTTCACTTGTATAATTGATACCATACTACTTTTCTTCTTGGTGAATGGGGAAGGAATTTGGGATTAAAATGAAAAAGAATGTAAAAATAAAATTTAAATTTACAGAAATTTAAAAAAGGACCTAAAAAGTCAACTAATTCTGTGTCTTTATGTAAGTGAAGCAACTGAAGACCAGGGAGGCTAAATGACTTTTCCAGTGTCACAAAGGTAGGAAGTAACATGAGTCAGGATTTGAGCAGACATTTACCTGTTCAGATCTGGTGATTTTAATACTATCATTTAACTATTTTTATAGTTATTAACACTATTATTTAACTATTTAACACTATTATTCTAGGTTTTTGTGTTCGTTGCTGAAGAAGACCATGCCATTAGAGAAATAATGACACGACTTGCACTTGACTTTGTTTTGAGTGAGGGACGGAGGGCTGTGCAGGTCACCAGCCTCACTTCTCCTCCAGAGCCATCTGAGTCCAGCGACCACATATTCATCAGGATAACTGGAGATGACCCAGGATGAGGCAAGTGGGATTAAGTGACTTGCCCAAGGTCACACAGCTAGTGAATGACAAGTATCTGAGGTGACATTTGAACTCAGGTCCTCCTGACTCCTGGTGCTCTATCAACTGCACCACCTAGCTGCCCCATTCTAGGTTTTAGGCTTTTAATAGTAGAAGGTTCTGCCCAGTTCTCTCGCTTCTACCTAGTATGTTCAGCCAAACATTGTCTTTGGATTCAACTTCCTAGAGCAAGTGTTTGACTTTCATTGCCAGATTTCATTGGAGTTCATGATGAGCATTCCTTTTACTACCTGATTTTAATCTCTGAAGGTCTATGTTTTTCCCATCATCCGTATAAAGGACATTTACTTCCAAACCATCAATCACTATGGGTTTGGTGACTCTCCAGTTTTTTCAACTCCAACAACCTTTTGATTTTCCACATAGATGAATGGGAAGATGACAAGGTAGCAGGAAAAATAATTGTCTCTTCTATATTCCTAGTTTTTCATACCTGCATATGGCCAGTTAAACACAAAAAAGTGTTTTGAACTCATCCTCTGAGGATGGCATAGTTCTTCAGTTCATGTGTTCTAAGTTGCAGTATGGCTAAAACTGATTGGGGTGCCAATATGATGAACCCCAGAAGCGGGGATAGCATCGGGGGTGTGGCGAGAGTAGGGTGGCTAAGGAGTAGCAAACTGGCCCAGGTCAAAAACAAAGCAGGCCAAAGCTTCTGTGCAAAACAACCTGGCTTTGGGCCAGGGGATACTTAGCTCCTTAGAGAGTTTAGCAATCTAATCAGAAAGAAAGAATGGAAAAAAAAAAAAGATAGGAAAGGGAAGGAAAAAGGAAGAAAGATGTAAGTGAAGGTATCAATTTTTTAAAAATTAAAGAAGACTCCATTTCTTTCTTATGAGAATGTTTCCATTGCTCAGAACTTCATTCTTGAGAGTTTCCTAGATTTCCTGGCTTGACTTTTCCTTCCTTTGAAATCTGTTCCAACATTTAGGTTTCTTGCTTTACCTACCTCTTCCTTTTTGATGATCTCATCTGCCTCCATGGTATCAATTATTCTATGTGTACGATTTTTAAATCCATACATCCACCTATATACCTTGGATCCTTCCTCCTCCCTTCACTCCCTCATATCCAGTATATGCTCCAGTCAAACTGGTCTAACTGTTCTTCTCTCTATATGACATTCCATCTTCTCCCAAGCCTTTGCCCAGACTGTGTCCCCAAACATTCACCATTTTAACCTCTTCCTTTTGGAACCTCTAGATTCCTCCAAAATTCCTTAATATCCTAGTTCTTTCTGTCCCTTCCCCTGAAATCACTTTGAATTGACTCTGCATTTATCCTATATTTACTTGTGAATTTTCTTTCAATTTTTAAAGATTTTTTTTTTAGCTTTTATTTAGTGTTTTGTTTTCCCCCAGTTACATGTAAAAACAATTTCTAACATTCACTTTTAAGAGTTGCAAATTTTCCACAGTCTTCCTCTCCCCTCATTGAGAAGGCAAGCAATTCAATATGGGTGGTACATGTGTAGTCATGCAAAACATATTCATAAGTCATGTTGTAAAAGAGAACAAAAAAACTCCTAAGTAAAAAAGTTATGCTTCCTTCTGTATTCAGACACTATCAATTCTTTTTCTGTGGATGGACAGCATTTTGCATCACTAGTCCTTCAGAATTGTCTTGGATGGTTGTATTGCTGAGAAGTCATTCACAGCTGATCATCTTACAATATTGCTGCATCCTTCCTACACTTTACTTTGTATCAGCCCACGCAAGTCTTCCAGGTTTTTCTGAGAGCATCCTGCTCATCATTTCTTATAGTCTGCCAGTACTCAATCACAATCACACACCACAACCTGTTCAGCCATTCCCCAATTGATGGGCATCCCCTCAATTTCCAATTCTTTGCCTCCACAAAACAAGTTGCTATAAATATTTTTGCTCATGGAGGTCCTTTTCCTTTTTGTTTTCTCTCTTCTGGGACACAGACCTGGTAGTGGAATTGCTAGGTCAAAGTGTATGGGATGGCTCAGGTCCCTACATAAATCAATTACTCAGAGGCTTCTCAAAGTGATGACAGAATGTTGATTTACTAGATTCTCGAGAATCGGGACAATCCTACAGCAGTTCACCTGGAGTAGGAAAGCAGAAGACAAAGAAAAGGCAGTGATTTATATAGACCCTAATTAAAGTCCCTCCCCACCACTGGCCATTATTCTGATTAGCTGAGAATATGATCTTACATTCTAGACACAAAATCTAACCAATCCCTTTTGAAATGAAGACATTGAAGAATTAGGTAAACTTTATCCAATCATTGAGACCCTAATGTACTATACAGTTTTATATCCTTATATGGAATTATTCTGTTCTAAAAATATAGTAACATTGAGCCTCTCAGTCTTACCTCACCCCTGGGAGAAGAATTACAATCTGAGAAGTCTTCACTAAACCTATCCCACTCAGGTGGTTTTATAGAACTTTGGGAATAGTTCCAAATTGCTCTACAGAATGGTTCAATTAGTTCACAACTACACCAACAGTGCATTAATGTCATTTTTCCCCACACCACCTCCAAAACTTGTCATTTACCTTTTCTGTAAATAATAAAACTATCATTTCTTTCAATTATTTAAAAAAAAAGTAAAAAAAGAAACGAAAAAAGGATTCATAGGCTTCACCTAAACAGTCCAAGACAAAAAAGTTCAGCCCCCACTTTAGGGCAAAAACTCCTCAATCCTTTAAAACTCCTCAATCTGGCATTCAGCACCCTCTAAAACCTGGCTCCAAAAGTACCTTGCCTTACTTAACAAAAGCAGCCTGAGGGAATGTATAGAGTGGGGAGGTGACAATGTCTTTTTTGAGGACCCCCCCAAGAGGCCAGTGTCACTAGATTGCACAGTACTGGGGGCTGGTGTAGAGTGTAAGACTAGAAAGACAAGGGGGCACAGCTTACGAACGGCTTGGAAGACCAACAGGTTTTTGTACTTGATCCTGGAGGTAACGAGGCATACCAGAGTCTTGGGGGTGTGTGTGTGCGTTTATGTATGGGGAGGGCTCCCTTTAGGGACTGACTGGAGTCGGGGGAGAAATGAGGCGGGCAGAGCCCCCAGCAGTCGGGTGTGCGATGAGGACGCGCCCTTGGAGCGGCCGCAGTCAGTGGATACATATGGCGAAAGTGAAATCTACAGACTTCCGAAACAGACTGGATGGGGGCGGGGTCCAGGAGGACCCCCCCCCTGGGGGCGGCCCCCTTCCTGCAAACATCTCGTACTCACTTTATGTATCCCAGGCGCACAGTGTAGAATCCCTCAGGACTGTTGCTTTCCACGTGGGGTTTTCTCACACGAATGTGATGACACACCATTATATACAATAGTATAATCGTTTGTATACACACACACGAGAGGCAAACAGGAACACACGTAGGCACGCCCACGCGCACGCCTTTCCGGTAACACTGTCATGGGTCCCTCCCCTCTAACTCTCCCACGCACAGAACCACACACACTTTCATAAAACATTCCTCTCCGCTAACAGACATAAACTTTCTCACGCACACGGAACTCCTCACCGCTAACACACACCAGGCCCTCGCTTAAAACCCTTTTCCGACTTCACACGCTCGCTCGCTCAGATGCTCAGGGTCCACACAACACACCAGCCTCTGCTTCAAGGAGCCGCAAACAAATCCAACGGTCAGCGAGTGGAGGGGCGGTTCCGACGGCAACAACTTAGCCAATCCCAGCTCAGGCTCAGCAGGGTGCGTGGCGGCTGCACTTCCCGCTTCCTCCAGGGAGGAGGCGTCTTCTACCTCAACCGAAAATTTCTTCCGGGACACTGGCCAGTGAGCGCGAAGCCGCTTCTGCGCATGTGCATCCAATTCTCAAATTTTTTTTTTTTTTCTCCTCCCCTCTCTTTGCCGCGAGCCAGTCGGGTAGAGGGGACAGCCTAGACGGTGCGTGGGTCGTGGGAGACCTTGACTCTAGTGTCCGCGGCGTGCACGCCCGTCGGCTCCCCACGTCCACCAGGAGCATCCCGAGACGCCTGGCTTGGGCGGGTCAGCGCGTCGCCCCCTTCCCCACCGCGGACTTGGGCCGATGAGGGCAGAGCTGCGGTGGGGCCATGGCTTCCTCCGACCTGGTAAGTCGGCGGTGGTGGTCGTTTTTAAAAAAAAACCGCTCTGGGCCGGGGAGGAAAGGGGGCGGGCTGAGCCCCGGGCCGCCGCGAGGCCCTGCTGCTCTTCTCGCGGCGGAAAGCCCGACGTGGGAAGAGTGAGAGAGAGGGTGCCAGGGAGGGGGCGGGCCCGCACTGGGCGCCCGCAGTGGGCGCCCGCTGCTGGGGCCGAGGTAACCCGGCTGACTGCTCGGAGGGCGGGCCCCGCCTCGCCCCGCCCTCCCCGCCCCCGCGGAGGCGCGTTCCCGCGGAGGCGCGTTCCCGCGGGGCGGGGCCTGCAGGGAGAACTTGGCCGGCTAGCGAGCCCTCCTGAGGGGGTGCATACGAGTGGGGAGCCTCTGGGCGGGCGGGGCGCCGTGCCGAGCGCGGGTACCGGACGGGAGGAGGTGGAAGGGGACCGAGCGCGGACTTTACTGCCCGACGGGTTACTGGAGCATTTCAGATGGAATCGTTCATATTTATGGCCCGGTCTCGCCCGCAGTCTTGCAGGCGTTCACGAAGGGCGGCTGGGGGCGGGGCGGGAGGTACCCCCCGATTCCGTTAACTCCGGGTTGTTAGCGGTCCGTGTACCCCTCGTGCGCGGCACATCGTCACCTGGGGGAATGAATGCCTTCTCTAAGCTGGCCGGGCCGCCCGGCCTGCCCTCTGGTGCGCCCTCATTGCCCCGGAGCTCGTGGTGCTCCGCCTTCCGTCATTACGGGCCAGCTTGTCCCTTCATCTTAAGATCATGGATTTCGATCCGGAGGAGGCTTTAGACGTCGTGCCGGAGAGCCTCCTCGTTTTGTAGATAAGGAAACGGAGGCCCAGGAGAGACTTTATTAAGTGGAACGAGCTCCGCCAGGCAGCACTCTCCTAGGCACCGCGTCGCCTCTTCTTCCCTTGATTCGTCTTCTTGCAGTAATGGAAATTGTGCTGAATGCTGCACTGCCCTCTGCCCTCACCAGTACTGAGGCATACTCCTTGCTTTTCACTGATATTCCCCTCCCCTGGCACCTTCAGCAAGTTCAGCAGCTCCATCCTCCTAGGTCAGCCTGTCCAGATCCTGTCTGCAGCTCTCTGTTGTTCCCGGGTCAGGCAGTCAGCTAATATGTATGTGCCTCCTGTGTATGTGCCAGGATTAAAGACAGAAAGCCCTTATGGAGCTTACCTAACATGTACACAAATATGTAAATGGTCTTAAGAGGGAGATGAATGCTTGAAGAGGGACTTTTTTTTTTTTTTTTTTGTATTGGAAAATATAGTAGCGCTATGTAGCTAGAATGTATAAAGAGACTTAGTGTGGGATAAGACCATTACTTCACTTTGGGGTTGCTGATAGTTTTTGAACAGAGAAAAGACATAGATCTCTGCCTGAGGAAGATTATTTCGTCAGCTACATGGAAATTTGGGGAAGAAAAAGACTATAGGGAGGGAGACCTATTAGGAAGACCAGTTTGGAAGACCTATTACAGTAGTTCTCAGGAGATACGATCATGAGACCTTTGTCTGAACTACTCTGAAAGTGGCTATCATGAGTGGAACAAAAAGGGAACTACTAGTGTTTGAAGTGTTTGGAGGTAAACTTGGCAGACTTTGACTACTTTGAATATGGGAGAGGAGGGAAGATTCTTTAGAATAGGAATTCTTAACATTTTTTGTATCATGGAGCCCTTTGTCAGTCTTAAGATCCTCTAAGATCTGAAAATAATGTTTTTAAATGCATAAAATTAAATATATAAGATGGTATAAGAAACTAGTTATGTTGAAATAATTATCAAAAATTTTTAAAAGTTCACAAATTCTGGATTAAGAACTGCTGCTCTACTATGACTCTCAGGTTATATATTAGGATAACTGGGAACATGACTAGGAAGACCTTCAACAAAAATAGGGATATTTGAGGTGAGAAGGGTTTAGAGGAGACTAATAAGGAGAAGTCATGTCAACTTGTCATATGTGGTCAAGTTAAATAATTATAATTCAGCTGTATTTTTTAAAACATAATTCAAATATTAAAACTTAGTAAATAATTTATTCTTTTATTTTTTTCCAGGATCACCTGAAAATTAGCTACAGAACAAGATTTTGCTATACTTCTAGGTGATGTTTTACAAAAGTTTTTGTAAACTTGATTTTTGTATCAAATGTTAATGAATAAACTCATTTGTTTTTCTGAAGGAAGGAATATATTGTAGGAGATTTTAAATTTAAGATTTGTTTAAAGTGTTAATACTTTAGTGATGACTGGGAAAATGTTTTTAACAGTAAAATCTCAGTTATTCATACCAATAGAAGGGAATATTATCCTCTTAAGTATTCTCTTCTACTCAATAAGTATTTATTTGTACAGAGAAACAAGTATTGACTCTAGTTAGTGGTCATGAGTTCAAATATTACCTATGTAACCTTGATCCTGCCACAGCCTCCTTGGGCCTCAGGGGTTTCTGTAACATGAAGGATTGGAGTAGGTGACCTTTGAAGTCCCTTTTAGCTCTCTGATCCTATTAAACAGTTCCTGTCAGAAATGCAGAAGGAGACTATTCCTTCTCTCAAGGAATTTATATTCTAGTAAAATCCATTGTCAGGAGCCCTGAATTTGGAGTCATTGGACTCAAAATTCACATTCCAAATCACTTGCAGTACTCCCAGTATAATCTTGGATAAAGCATGTAAACTCTCAGAATCTTCATTTTGTGATTTGTAAACTGAGCAGGTTGGACTAGATAATTTCTAAAGATCCAGTTATAAATCTGGTGATTTTAGGACTTTTAAAGTTATTTTAAGTGAAAGTTTTAGTAAATAGTAGCAATATTTTCCTTTAATGACATGCATTCATATGATCCTTTACTCAAATAATATAATATTTATTTCTGGACTTAGTACTTCAGATACTAAACGTTAGATCTTGAAGTACTTTTCTTCAAGTTTTCATAAAGTGAACATGCCAATGTCTTCCTAATTGAATTTATTTAAGAATTTTAAAATAGAGAAGTGGAATCTAGGCTATAAATGACAATTTAAGTGCTTTAAGCACTCTCCTCTTGTCTCTTTTCTTTTACTTTAGGGTTCCTGATACTGATCTATGGCAGGGGCAGAACATACTGGAAAACATACAAGACTGTTTTGAAGAAAAAAGTAAGCCTGTATTTCTAATTTTTATGTGGAGATGGCTAGAACAAATGAAGATTTAGCTTACTTTAATATTAAAAATAAAATATTTAAATGAACATATTTATAAAAATGTTTTTCTTTGATTTTGAGAGTATAATCTGAAATGCAGTATTCATTTTGGCAGTTGATGTTTGTACTTTTTACGTGGTACCTAGTGAATGCGGATGATTTTTGTGCTTGGATTTCTCTTCGAGGTTCTTAATCCAAGTATTTAATTACTTTTGAAGATTCAGAGTTAAGATGATGAAGTAAGACTTATAGGGAGAAAACAGCAGAAGTTCTATTTCTAAAGCTTATAAAAGAATAGATCTCCCTTCTATCACTGGCCATCTCCTCTGCTACTTTTCTCATCCCAAACCTTTCAACACAGCCAACATCAAGGAAAAGTGTTGCAACATAAATTGTTCTTTATTTTTTCTTTGGAGAGGTACTACAAATCATAACATTATGTCTGGTAACTGTCAGAAAACTTTACATCCATTATTTTAATGCTTTTTCTGTATGTGTGTACATACGTTCACATTGAAATAATATAGTTTAGTTGTATTCACAGTCTTCAAATGTATTTAAATACTTGGATTTGCTATATACTTACAGGCTTATACAAAGATGGCTGGTTTTTTTGGTGTTAAGATTAAATGAAGAGTATCAAAAAAGCCTTTGTATTTTAATCATTTACATGGTATTTTAAGTTCTAAATTTTAGATTTTTTTTTTTTTAAGGTTCTGACACTGGCTTTAGCACAAATCCTGGAAGTCCAACTCTTTGTTCTACTCCTTTCAAATTAAGAAATGATTCTTATTCATCACCAAACGAAGGGGTAAGTTAAAAAGGTAGTGGTCAATATTAGTTTTAAGGAATGGAACTTACGTTTCAGCAAAATTATAAGGCTTATTTTTGCAAAATTGGTCTAGTTTTTCCACTGATTTATAGGAGCAAACAGATTCTACATGTTTCAGTTGTACATTATGTACCTGAAAATTCTATGAGATACAGGGGAACTCACAGAGGGAGCAGATATCCTTTCTAGAGAAGTAGGGAGGGGAAGATGTTGGTGATATGGGAAGGTCATTAGACTGCTCTTAGGCCAACCAATCTTGTGACTTGTGCTACTTAAAATTAGCATTAATCATCAGAGTTAGTTTTCATTTTTAAAAATGTTATTGATATCTATTTTTTACATTGCCTTAATTTCCCCTAGTTTTTTTCCATACCCTGTACTAGAAGGATGTCCCATATAAATAACAAATTTTAAAAAAGTTAAAAACAAAAGCAAAAAAATCAATGTAACATCAATTATAACAAACAACTTAACAGTATATGCAAATGTTCCGTGATTGTAGACTCTTTCACCTCTCCAGAAGAGTTGAGGGAGGTGTCCTCTCACATATCTTCTTTGGGGACATGCTTATTAGTTGTGATTTTGCAATATTTTAAATTTATTTAATTTTTTAAAATTTTAATTTAATTTTTTTGGTGGTTCTTTGAATTTACATTGTTATAATCACGTTGTTTTGTATCATGTGTATGCTATTTTTTTTTCTCTGCTATAATTTCTTGCAGCATGGTCATATTCCATTCCGTTCATGTACCACAATTTGTTTGGCCATTCCTCACTTGATAGGTATCTGTCATAAGCACTGAATTATTTAAAAAGAAATAATAATCCAATAATTTAATTTATTTAATATTTTAATTAAGTTTTTTATTTCTTTAAGGAGCTCTTTGTAATTGAACCTGTATAACTTTTCTGTGCATCTGGTAGATTGACTTGAGTATCTTATGCATTTTGTAGTTAGTTTGAATGATTTCCCTTTGTGCTGTTGCCTATTAGATTTTATTGTTACGTAGAAATGCACATATAAGGCACTATTGTTCAAGCTATGAATTGTTCCAGAGATTCTGGAAGGCAATTTGAAACTATACGTCAAAAGTCATTAAATTTTGTATACGCTTTGATGTAGGCATACCCCTACTAGGCTTATATCCCAAAGGATCAAAAACGAAAGGGACCTCCTATATACTAAGAAAATTGTAGCAGTTCTTTATGTAGTGGTGAAGAACTGAAAACTAAATGGAATCACTGAACAAATTTTAATATATGAATAAAATGAAATACTATTGTGCCTTAAGAAGTGACATCAAATCTGCCTAGGAAGAATTATATAAACTGATGCAAAGTATGCAGGACAGGGAGAATAATTTATAGAATAGCAACATTGAAAAGATAAACAACTTTGAAAAACTTAATAATTCTTACAATTCAGTGACCAGCCATGTTTCTAGAAGACCAATGATGAAGCATGATACCTACTTCCTAACAGAGT
Organism: Notamacropus eugenii; assembly: GCF_028372415.1. Lineage (NCBI taxonomy): Eukaryota > Metazoa > Chordata > Mammalia > Diprotodontia > Macropodidae > Notamacropus > Notamacropus eugenii. Next base: position 120,365,988 of record NC_092877.1, on the reverse strand, counting down.
GGTGATGATGCAGAATGAGAAATAAATTTTTGAATGTGGTCGGTTATGGGATTTTGTTTTGATGCTACATACTAATTAGAAGGGTTTTGTTTATCTTTGCTTTTTTTTTTTTTTTTTTGGAGGTGAGGTGTGTATGATAAAATTAGAAAATAAATGCTAATTGATAAAATATTAGAAAGAAGCAGTACTTGAAAGAGATTTGCAGGTAACAAAAATGATCATTCCCCCTCCTCCCCTTTCTATTATAAGCAGAATTAAACTACTTTTAGTACAGAGTAAAAACAATAAAATTAAGGTTTCTTAATTTTTTGGGTAGACCCACTGTAGGAATCAAAGAATGAGAAGGGGTGAATAGTAATCAACCTATTTTGGTGGAAGTTGTAGCACGCTGATGAGATCAGAGATCATCCCCAATGTTATGTACAGAAGAGTCAGATATGTAGAGCTTTCCAGTTGATTGCCATGTGAACCACTTTTAATATATGTACTAAAGAACTGTGTTACTTCACCTATTCCTTTTCATTAGTGTTAATAGAGCACTTTTAAAGTATTTAAATTTTAACATATATATTAAGTTAATTCTCAGGATAAATTAATATTTAAAATAAAATCTTGAACATGGGTTCTTAATCTGGAGTATGTGAACTTCAAAAAAAATTTAGTAACTTTAAAATTAGGTTTCTTTGTAATCTTATGTATTTTTTGAATTTTAAAAACATTCCAAGAAGATGTCATAGATTCACCAGACTGAAATGGGCTCCATAACAGACCAAAAAAGGTTGGGAACCTCTGATACAGAATCAGTAGTCTTCTTTTAAGAATGGGTAACCTTAGGAAATACATTTGGTCAGAATCAGCCTTTTAGTTTAGAATTTAAATGTTATTTTGCAATTGACTGAAATTTTCTTCATTTTTTTTCCTATTCCTACTCAGTGCAAGATATCACCTTCAAAATCTGATAGGATTTCTTCAATGAAAAAGAAAGCTAATACCTTAGCCTTTTCACAGCAGTCTGTTGTGACAAAAAATCAGACAAATAACAGTGCAGGTTAGTAATGATATGGATGGGGAAAGGGTTAGGGGGGGTGTTATTTGAAGCCTGCACTGAATTCAGGATTGGCTCTAGGGCAAAATTTTGAAGAAGTCAAAGTTTACCTTAGAGTCCAGATCCTGTGTTGAAACTTATTATTACATCTTGCCATTTCCTCTGTGCTTTCTTCCATTTTTGCTCTTGGGTGACTGTTAACCTGCAAAAGTGTTAATGCTTTTAAGAATCTTGGGAGGCTGCTTTGATTTTTTTTCCTTTCTTTCTAACCTTTTGTACCTAAAGCAAAAAGTGTAAAAGATCATTTCCCTTGGTGTCCTCTGCTGAGGTGGGTTCAGCTAGACTTTGATTTTATTAAATTTTAAAGGAAGAAAGGGAGATGAGGAGGTATCTTATGGGTAGTCATTCTTCATAAGTAAGTAAATAAGAAAATAAAATGCTAGCATTCTACGCCTGAAAAGTTGCTAACTTGTGACATTTATATGGATTCAACAGTGATTTTTAAGGGACATAATTGATGGAGATCTATTCATTTAATTATATAGGTTAGAAAATCTGATATGCAAATAAATGTTTTCCTTTAAAATAGGCATTTTTAAAGTTTCCAAGACTTAACAAGATGTTAGTCTTTTGAAAATTATTTCTTAGTTACTGTTTTATGTTATTTTTAATAATAATATGAAAGTTTTTTCTTAGTTCATAATTTTTTCTTAGCCCCATCCTCTGAGATCCCTCAAAAATTGCCACAAGGTGATTTAATTGGTTTGAAGAATACACCAAATTTAAGATATGCTTCAAGTGGAACTGAAGAATTTTACTTAACAGTTGGATCACCTGGTCTTTTGGCCAAGGAAACAGAGATATTACCATTACCTCAGCAAGCTACTCCTCTTCCTACTCAAGATAGATGGAGCTGTATGTTAAGAAATTCAGTCGTCCAAGAACCTTTGCTTCCCAAATCGAGTGTTAAAACTAATAAGAGGTAAACTTTTTTACACTTCTCAAATAATGGCATTTTCATTTTCACATTTTGTCTTTTTTATTAACAGATTTTGAGGAAAAAAGTAATGCTTCTGTATTAGCATCTTACTTAAAGTTCTGCAATAGGAAGAAAGAATGAGACCTTTGAATGAAAGTAAACTGGAGCTTAAAGTTGTGGTACAAAAGAAGAGAGTGTGGCATTTTGGCTACGTGTGTTATGCAAAAGTTTGAAACTTTAAAAAAAAAAATTAATTTAAAATAAATATTTCGCATATCCATTAGTAATTGGATAATAGTGTAGGTGCAGAGACAATAATTTACCTAAAATTCTGATCTTTGCTGTTGAACATTCATGTAGTTGAATATTCATATATATATAGTATACATTTTATTTTTTGTAATCCATAGCTTAAACTGTGAAGATATAACAGTTTGGTCTGCTGTGAAGAAAGCAAAACAAGATGGTAAAGTGTCAGAAAGATGTCAAAAGAGGAAACAATCAGAATCTTCTAAGCAAATAACACAAGATCCAAAACAGAAAATTCAACAAAAAACTCAAATGAGTTTTTCGACGTTACTTTTAGAAGCAGCAAAAGGGAATTGTAGAAACAGGTGAGTTAATGATTATGGTTTGAGATGAAAAATATATATTTTCTATTTAAAATTCTATAACAAGTATTGGAAATTTACTATTTCCATCTAAAATTGCCATATAATTCAGGTTTTTTTCAGGGAAACATTGATTTAGTATAAAAATAGTGTAAATTTTGCTGTGGGGACATGATTCCTTTTTTACTCAGAAGTCTGGAAAATTCATTTATTAAAGAAATATTAAGTATTAAAGATATTAACTACTTCCTCTGCCTTCAAGTAACTTGCAGTCTTTTAGGGGAAATAAGATATTTTTCATAAATACGTAGAACCGAGAGAACATTATTTACAGTACCAGAAATATTATTTTGAACGAATAAGTCATTTTTGACTATTATAAATACCCAAATTAACTACAAAGGACATATGAAAGAAGAAACTGTCTGCATCCAGAGAAAGAACTGACAAATATAAATATGTATAGAATGATTTTACATATACATGTATATGTATTTGTATTTAATATTTGTGTTTAATAGTAACCATGTCTAGGGAGGCAGGGGGAGGGGAGGAAAAAAATATGCATAATAACTTTTCTATATTTTAAAGGAATAGCAAGTTGTACATAATAGATTCGCAGTTTCACATGGTAATTTTAAAAATTACACTATATTTTGGAATACTTGTTTTATTTTATAAATCAAAAATAAATACAGATAAAATGTATTATAAATACAAAATAAGCACAAATATAAATTCAAAAATAAATACAAATAAAATTGTGTAATACCATTTAGAACATAGGAAATATCTAAGAAAATTTCCACAGTTCGTTGAAGGGGTATTTCTTGTTTATGGTGTGGAAAGATCATTGAAGGTTTTATGGAAGTGGTGGCACTTGAGTTGGTCTTGAAGACTGGTAGGGTACCATAAAGGCAGAGATGAGGAATATCTTTTAAAAATCTCTTAAACTACAGATGGAGGAAAAGTATCTTTCTGACTACTTATTGAACATCAGAAATTGAAGGTGAGATGTGAAGATAAAACCAAGTGCATTTTCCTATCTCAGGCCTGAAATTTCCCCTCTTAGTAGCTAATCTTTCAGTTCTATCATGATACTTTTCTGTTTTTCAGTTGTCTATAATATAGCATTCAACCATTAATCTGAAACAGAGACTCTTTATGACCTTACTTGATGCTACTTGTCCAACTTTTATTTTCCTCTGTACCATAACACTAAAATCTTTTCCAGTTAAACTGTTTTGCTGTATGAATTTTTTGACTTATACTCATACAGTTGTCTCTTTATTTCCTTGTTACTTGCCATATAACAAGGAAATAAAGAGACAACCGTATGCATCGGGACCAGGCTCATCTCTGCCCTCATTTCACTTTGCTTTTGTTTGGGATGATAGGCTCTGCTTGAACTCAACCTGGGTCATTTGGGTACTGGAGCTGACCTTTAACTCTCTGGATGGTATCTTTGCTTGAATGCTGGTAGTTTTTAGTCCCTGCTGAGTCTTCAGGATCCTCTAAGAGATCTGAAGACAGGCTCTACTGGTCACTTTGAACGTCATTTTGTGGATTTTCAGTGCTTTCTTATGAAAGCCCTTTGCTTTTTTTATTTTTAAAATGAAAAATTTTTTGTTCATTCAAGTTGATTATACTTTCCCTCCTTGACCTTATGGAAGGACAGAGAAAAGAAACAAAACTTCTGTAATTAAGATTCATTGTAAAGCCAAACAAATTCTTGCATTACCCATTTCCAAAAATGTGTATCTCAATCTGCAACTTGAGTTCGTTACTTTTTTGTTAGGAGGTGGGTAGCATTTTTCATCATTGGTCCTCTGGAATTGTGGTTGATCATGACATTGATCCAAAGTTGTTACGTAAAGTGTTCCCCTGGTTGTGCTCACTTCACTCTGCATCAGTTCACATAAGTCCTTCCATTTTTCTCTGAAACATTTCCAAACCTTTCTTGTGGCTTGGTAGTGTTACATTTGTATGCCATGATTTGTCCAGCTATTCCCCAGTTGATGACCATTATACTTTCTATTTCTTTGCCACTACCAAAAAATTGCTCTGAATATTTTGGGTGAATGCTTTTCCTCTTAATATGTAACATAATGGATAGAGTGCTGCACTTAAGTCAGGAAAACCTGGATTCAAAATTTAAGTCATACCTCAGATACTTACTAACTGTGTGATCCTGGGCAAGTCACTTAATCTTTTCAGAATCATTTTCTTCACCTGTACAGTGGAGTTAATTATAGCGCCTACTTTACAAGGTTGTTATGAGGCTTAGATGAGATACTATGCAAATTGCTATGTAAAATCCTAGTTGTCACTTTAGGATACAGAGAATAAAACCCAGCTCACAAGGAGCTTTCACACAGGTATATACCTCTACTTGTATCTACATATTCATGAGTAAATATGCATATCCATTGTTATTGTTGTCATCATCTTTATCATTATCATCATTATTATTCCACTGGTCTTTTGGTATAGTGGTATCATCACTGGGGCAAAGAGTTTACACAGATAACTTTTGGGGTACACATCTAAATGGCTTTCCAGAGTGACTGGACCAAATTGCATCTCCTTCAGCAGTGCATTAACATACCTCTTTTTCTCATAGCTTTCAACATTTGTCATTTTCTTTTTTGCCAACTTTGCCAATCTGTTGAGTGTGAGGTGGAATTTTCAAGTTGATTTCATTTGTATTTTTCTGATTACTAATCATCTGCCTTTCTGTTGAGATTAAGAGGAGTATATTTAATTATCTGTTCTTTGGGGGCCATTAGTGGTTTTCCATTATATTGGATTCTGCTGTCTTTTAACAATTTTTAAAATTTACATTGTTGTCATTTTGTGTTTTATTCTTTTTTCTTCTTGACAGACAGCAAACATGAACATTTTCATATGCAGAGAATATAGAAAGATTGTATATGAGATGGTGAATCTTAATTATGTACAACTTTTTTCTTTTTTGACATCATATATTAAATTTAAGAGAGTTGTACTGTCTTGATCATGTGCTTTTCTCTTGGGAACTTCCTCTATTTTGTACATTTTAGAATGTTTCATATATCTATTTTATTTTATTTTTTAATTAATTTTATTTATTTTCAGTGTTCTACAATCACTACCATATAACTTAGATTTTTTTTCCCCTCCCTCCCTGAAACGGCATACAATTTTATATAGCTTCTACGCATACGTTCCTATTAAATACGTTTTCACTATAGTCATCCTGTATGGAAGAATTAAAATGAATGGGAGAAATCATATAACAAACCAAAACATAATACACCCCAAAAAAATGATCTGCTACATTCTCTGATTGAATTCCATAGTTCTTTCTCTGAATGTGGAAGGTATTTTGCCTTAAGAGACCATTGGGAATATTTTCAGTCCTTGCATTGCAATGAAGTTCTAAGTCTACCAGAAAAAACTCTCACACACAGTGGTTGCTGCTGTGCACAGAGTTCTGGTTCTCTTCCTTTCACTGAGCATCAAATCACATAAGTCTTTCCAGGCCTCTCTGAAGTCTTCCTGTTCATCATTTCTTATAACACAATAGTATTCCATTACATTCATATACTATAATTTATTCAGCCATTCCCCAATTGATGGGCATCCTCTTGATTTCCAGTTTTTGCCACCACAAAGAGGGCTGCTATAAATATTTTTGTACGTGTGAGACTCTTTCTCATGTTTATGATCTCTTGGAGATAGTCATAGAAGCGATCATCTATCTATTTTAAAGTTCATTGGCTTTCTTTTTGCATCTGTATTACTACCCCTTTCACAACTCTCACTCTCCCAAAAGTAAAAAGCCTTGCTTGTAACAAATAATGTCAAGAACATTCACACATTGGTCATCTTTGGAAATACATGTCTGTAGTTCATCATTTCTCTCCCAAGAGGTGGACTTCTTCTGAAGTCATGAATGATCATTATATTGATCAGATTTGAAAAAATAACATTTAAAAAAACCTTTTTTTACAGTGCTACCACAGAAAGTTAAAACCTTTACCACAAAAAGTTAAAACCTTTTGTTTCTTCTTTTGACCTTGTTGGGGTATATGCCAAATAATGAGATTGCTGTCACTTTCACAATAGATATTTAAGAAATTCTTTTGAATAAATGAAATCTTTTTTCTTTTGCTTAATTTTATATTCAAGAAGCTGGATCTTTTGGAGTATATCTTTATTCCCTATAGCGATTTCCATAGTCTGTGTTTTTAATCTGTGTGCCATGATTGTGCTAGTCACTTATGGATACAGAGAATAAGATCCAGCTTACAAGGAGCTATCACAACAGGTATATTCTTGTATTTATATCTATATTTATATATTTGTAAGTAAATGTAAAATATGAAAAAAGAATATATACAAATAAATACCAAATAATTAAATGCAAGGTAATTTGGAAGAGAGGACTCTAGTGGCTGAGGGAAGTTGAGAAAGGATTCATGCAGAACATTGATAGGTAGAGCTAATGATGAAGTGCATTCCAGATGTTGAGGAGAGACAATGCAAAGACATGTGGCTGAGAAATGGAGTGCTATATGTGGGGAGGAGAAAGAAAAGGCCGTTTTGATTGAACTTAAGCTGTAAGAAGGAGAAGAAGGTCTGGTGAGGCTGCAAAGATAGGTTCAGACTGAGTTGTAAAAGATTTTAAAAGCTAAACAGAAGAGTTTATATTTGATCCAATGGCTCAGTGGATCTTAACTTTTTTTGTGTGTCATGGTCCTCTTTGGCAGTGTAGTGAAGCCTATAGACCTCTTTGAAACATATTTTTAGCTGGATGAACTGAAATACGTAAGATTACAAAAGACTTTTAGAGCTATTTGAATTGGGGTAGTATGGTTAGATTTGTACTTATGGAAAATCACTTTGCTATGTGTCAGATAGTCAAGTGAAGACAGATAAGGTAGGGAGACTAGAAGCCAGTCTGAATTAAGATGGCTGTTTTTTGGGTAGAGAGAAAGGGGTGGGTGGTTGTTGTAGTGAGAAATACTGAAGTAAAAGCAACAAGATTTGACAACTAATTGAATACGTGGGATGAGGGAAAGTGGAGAGTCAATGATAAGGTCCAGGTTATGAGTCTAAGTGATTGGCACGATGATGGTGCCTTTGACAGAAGAGGGGTGGGTTTGGGGCAGAAAGATAACATAGCTTTAGTCTGAATTGTGTCTGACTCATCCACTTTGAAATGTCCTGTAGGTAACTCATGCTGTAAGACTGCACCTCAGAGAAACTTGAGTTAGGTATAGCAATCTGTGATTCATGGGCATGGAGGAGAATGTTAAATATGAGAGCTTCCAAGATTATTGAGAGTGGAGAGAGAAAAGAGAACTCCTAGGACAGAACTTTGGGGAATGCCCACAGTTAGGTATGATTTGGATGATGAGCCTTCAAAGGACAAGGGACAGTGAGAAAACTAGAAGAACCAGTAGAGATCAGTGATACAAAAACCAAGAGAGGTAAGAGTATCTTGGTAGATAACTTGGTCAGCAGTGTCAAATGCTGCATGTAGGTCAAGTTGGATGAAGACTGAGAAAAGACCATTAGATTTAGCAATTAAAAGGTCATTGTTAATCTTGGGAGAGAGCAGCTGATGAGGTCAGAAGACTAGGTGCAAAGTGTTGAGAAGTGAGGGAGTGAAATAGAAGCCACTTGTGTAGGTGGCTTTTTAAAGAAGTAGTTTGGCCAAGAAAAGAAGTAGAGAGATAGTATGATGGCTTGATGTGATGGTAGGAGGTGTGAAGGTTTTTTTAAGAAAGGGAGAGACTTGCACATGTATTAAAGTAGTAGAGAGGAAGCTGACTATGATTGAGATTTCAGTTTGCTCAAGATGGGAGAGGATAGGAACAGACACATGAAGAGCCATTGTCCTTGGCAGGGAGGAAGGCTATCTTGTTCTTATACTGAAGGAAAGAAGATGCAGGTGAATGGGAGAAACTTGAATGGACTCAGTTTTCTCAGTAAAGTGAGAAGTGAAATCCTCAGCTGAGAGGGGGAAGGAGGAGGTGGAGATGTCGGAAGCTTGGGGGGGGAGGAGGTTGGAAGCAAAGGTGAGATGGGGGTCAATTAAGGAGGACTTAAAATATCCCAGGTGATGTTTTATAACATGTATTTATAATATATCCAGTTAGTACAGATGTGAGGTTTCTCCAATTATATAGATCACAGTTATATACTTATTCCATAAAGAAGCATATGTCTGCTTATCAAAATTAAAAGCTGTGATGCTTAATATCTAATTCTATAGATGGTTATTTTGGTTACTTAAAACTATGGATTAAAAAAAACCAAACCTTTCATTTTGAAATAAGGCTTAAAATTTGTTTTCACAGTTTCTGATTGTTTAAACTTAGATTAGGCTTTTTACATTTTATAAAGGAAAAATTGCTTTATACTACAAATTAATAGCGTAAACATTTCAGGAAAACCTTTCCACTTGCTTAAGAGAACAAAATTCCAGGATTCAATTCAGCAAGTATTTTTGAGCACCTCCTTTTTTTTTTTTAACCACTGTTTTACATTTTGTGAAGACTACAAAAGATGGATGACATGGTCAGTGTTCCCCTACCTTCTCATTGGTTAATAATCATGTTGGGCAGACAAGACTTGAAACACATGAAGAACAATATAAAATAGTATGCAAAAGGTACTAAAATTGAATTTAATTTGATTTAACATTACATTTACATTTAGCACTAAGGCCCCAGACATCACTAAGATATTACACTAGTGATCTCCTTGCAAGTTGACTTTGAAACATTAATGACTACTCTTTGGGTCAGCAGTTCTAAATCTACTCAATTATATTGTTATCTAGCCCATATCTTTTCATCTTGTCCACAAGAAACTTTAGCAAGAGAAAATTCAGCAATATTGTCATAAAATCTAGCTACTGTTCCTTTGATTTATCAGTTTAGTAGCAGACAGAAATAGAAATAATATAATCTGCCATGTTCTTGATAAAGACATGTTAACTCTTTGTAATCACTACTTCCTTTTCTAGATTTTTACTATAACCCTTTAGCAACACATTTTAGAATTTTGCTAGGATTAAAAGTTAAATTCACTGACCTATAGTTGGAGGATTCCATTCTCTTCTATCTTTTGGAAATTGGGACAGTAATTTTCTTTTTATAATCCTGCAGTATTTGTCTAATTCTCCATAGTCTTTTAGTGGTCCCTGAAAATGACTTTTAGCAATCATAATTTGCTATTTTTATTTCAGCACTCAAAGAGGTAGTTCCTCTGAGTCTTCTGATTTGAGTTCAGGAAGCAACTAGGCTTTGTCTTCCCGTTTGCTACCTATCCTTCATATAAACACCATAATAAATGTACCAGTTTTTTCTCTCTACCATCTTTTGTGACTATTGGTGTCTATTCTCCATTCCACCTATTAAAATCAATTCATTCTATACCATTCCATCCTAATCCTGCTTGAGCACAATTCAAGCCCGATATCCACAGTAAAACTGACTATTCCAGGCCTAAGGTCACAGGATTTTTTTGCTTTAATACAGCGATTTTGTGAAACAACTTCATTTTATAGATGAGAAAGTTGAGGTGTTAAGTGAATTTAGTGCAGGTGAAGCAGCTAATAAGTGTCTGAGGCAGGATATAAACCCAGGTCTCCTGACCCTAAATATAGTTTTCCTTTCATTTAGACCGTGCATTTTTTCAGTTGGAATCATTTCCTTCTCATCACAGTATTTCCTCTTTGGGTCTTCTTCATTTTGTTCTTAAGAACTTCTGTTATTGAATTTTGGGTCATGAAGTCTCATCTTTTAACCCTTTGAAATTTGTGCTCTTAAAATCTAGAGTTCATGTCATATTGTGTCTAGGTTTCCTGTCACATCTATTAAAGTGGAGTAGTTACTTCCCATTCAAGATTTCCATCATTTTAACCCTAGCAAAGCAGTTTTTCCTTGTTGATGAGAATCAGATCTATAGCAAGAAATTATTCACACCTATTCTTTTGGCAGACAACTCCTAAATGTCTGGATATTTAAATATAATTAACATCATTCCTTTCGTTATGGGTTGGATGGAGGGAGAGGAATGCATAAAAAATTAATAAATGTGTAGTAACCCTTGCTTCTAGTCTCTTTTTATTTCTATATTCCATTAAGCCACCAATTGTTATTCTTTTTTTTAAAAAATTAATTTGTTTTCAGTTTTTGGCAATCACTTCCATATATTTTGAATTCTCTCCGCTTCCCACACCCTCCCCAAGATGGCATTCAATCTTTTATGGGTTCTACACAACATACTTTCTTATTAAACACATTTTCACATTAGTCATGTTGCATAGAGGAATTAAAATACATGAGATAACCATGAGAAAAACTGAAACAAAACAAAACATAACACAAGAGAAAATATTCTACTTCATTTTGCGTTCCAATTCCATATTTCTTTCTCTGGATGTGGATGCATTTTCCATCATGAGTCTTTGAAATTGTTTTAGGTCTTTGCATTGCTGAGAAGGGCTAAATTTATCACAGTTATTCATTGCACACTGTGGCTGTTTCTGTGTACAGTGTTCTCCTGGTTTTGCTCACTTCGCTCAGCATCAGTTCATGTAAATCTTTCCAGATTTTTCTGAAGTCCTCCTGTTCATCATTTCTTATAATACAATAGCATTCCATTACATTCATGTATCACAACTTGTTCAGCCATTCCCCAATTGATGGGCATCCCCTTGATTTCCAGTTCTTGGCCACCACAGAAGGAGCTCCTATAAATATTTTTGTACATGCGGGTCCTTTTCCCTTTTTTATGATCTCTTTGGGATACAGCCCTAGCAACAGTATTGCTGGGTCAGAAGGTATGCACATTTTTATAGCCCTTTTGGCATGGTTCCAAATTCCTCTACAGAGTGGTTGGATTAGTTCACAGTTCCACCAGCTGTGAATTAGTGTTCCAACTTTCCCACATCTTCTCTAACATTAATCATTTTCCTGTTTTGTCGTGTTAATCTGATAGGTGTGATATGGTACCTCAGAGTTGTTTTGATTTGCATCTCTAATCAGTAGTACTTTAGAACATTTTTTCATATGACTATAGCTTTAATTTCTTCCTCTGAAAACGGCCTGTTCATATACTTTGACCATTTATCAACCAGTTTTTATTCTTAAAGTACAGGTGTGATCATATAATTTCTGTTTACAAAGCTTCAGTGGGTTTTGTTGCATGTCTTTGGCATTAAAAACCTTCATAATTTGACTCGACCATTTTTGAAATCAGTTTCACATTATTCTACCTCATATGCTCTTTGTACAGGCTGTCCTGTGTCTAGAATGCCTTCCCTATTCACTCTTACCTCTTGGAATTCCTATCTCTCTTCAAAGCTCAACTTAAGTGCCACCTTCTTTACAAGCCTTTTCAGATTACCCCCTTGTTATTACTAATTATGATTCAGAATAGTAGATAAGTGCATAAGAGGTGTTAAAAACGCTTTCTGAGACCCGAAGAAGAGGAGAATATTTTTTACTAGGGATGATGTGATGATGGGGAGGATCCAGAAAGGCATCATCTGAGAGGTGACTTTTGTTGTGGTTCTAAAAGGATGGGTAAATTTCATGTTCTATATATATAATCTTTCTGATAAAATTTAGTGGGGTTTTTTTTGTCTTTAAACTTTTTTAATGACACAGTACTCTCTGTTAGTTCTGTTCTTAGGCATGTGTCGTCGTCACAGATCCATTCTCCTTCTCCCCTTCCAAAGGACTTAGAATCATCAAATGATGAATTTGTAATTGATGAATCAGATGGCTCTTTCTCTCAAGACTGGATTTTAATACCTAATAAAAATAAAAAGTCTGTGAAACAGAGCAAGACAACCCCAGTGGAGAACTCCCAGAACACGCAAACCAAAAAGTCAAGGATAGATCAACAAAAAGGAGAAAAATTTTGCAACTCAGCCAGTGATAAACACCCTGATACCGAGAATGGAATTTCAGATGTTATTAATGGAGAGAAGACGTCAAAATCCGTAAAACATAAAACTCAAGCAGTGGAGAAATCACAGTCCTCTAAAAGAAAAAAATTAGACAGTTTATCTGGTGAAGTGGGAAATGCTTCTAATTCCACAAGACAAAGAATATATTCTGAGGAATCAGAACAATTTTTGGAAAATAAAAGGGCTGTTGTGCAACGCCAGAATGAAAAATGTGAGACCCAAATAGATAATAGACAATCTGATGAAGTTATAGTTAATTTTGCTGAAGAAAACCAAGATAGTTCCTCTAGTGAACAAAATATTGCTGTAGATACTGCCTTAAGAACCACTAAATCCAAAACTAACTCAATGAAGAGATCACAAACTACAGAAAGAAGAAAGTTCAGAAAATGCCAGAACAGAGAATATAAGTGTGAAGTAGATATGAAGCAGCATGGCATGGAGCAGAGGAAGAAGAAAGGATTCAATGTTTCACAAAGAGATCAAGGTGAGCTACAAGCGGAATGTGACAGAAGTTTGGGACAACGGGAAGAAAGAGCAGAATCTGGTCACTCTGCAAAGCAAATGCTGTCTGCTGCTGGTAAGTGTTTGACTGTACATGGTAGGGAAAAGACAAAGGTGAAAGTATGGTCACACTTTGCCCAACAGGAACTGAATTGGAGAATTGAAAAGCAACTAATAAAGCCTTCTCAGTATGAATGAGAAGCATCATACTACAGTGGAAAGTCAGTAAATTGGGAATCAGAGGGCTTGTGTTAAAATCCTGGCCCTGCCACTTAATGCTTGTTTAATTTTGGTGAAAAATCACTCAACTTCCCTTGACTTCCTGATGGCTATTTTGGTTGAAACTTTTCCAGCCTACTTTTTTAGCTTTATAATACATTCTTCTCCTTTATGCATTCTATAATTCAACTGAACTGGCCTTCTTGCTGTTGTTTATGTAGGAAATTCTTACCTCCTATCAACTTGCCTTTGTACCGGTTTTATATCTTTTTTTGGGTGCATTTCCTCATTGGCTTCATCTTTTAGAATCCTAAGCTATTTTCATAACTTAGCTATTGTTATCATTCTTGTACATGAAGGCTTTCCTGTGGCCCCCCGCCCCAGCTGCTAGTTTTAGTGTACTCTTCCTCTCCCTATCCTATATTTATTTTATGTGTTTTTGTATGTGCTTATTTGTATATGTGTTTTCTTCACTAATAGAATATAAACTTCTTAGTGGTAGGAACTGTTTCGTTTTTTGTTTTTGTTTCTCTCCTGTCTAGCTCAGTGCCTTGCAAATAGTATGCTTCCTATTGTTTTTTGTTTGATTGATTTGACATTGATAGAAGCACAATTATTTTGCCTGTGTCACTTGTTATATGATCTTGAGCAAGTTACTTAACATCTTCACCTCAGTTTTCTTATCCATAAAATTACAAATTTGAGCTAGATGACCAGTTTTTGTGATATAAATGATTTTTCAGGCGACTGGAAAATTCTCTTTGCCTTTTCATACTTGGCACTGAGGTTCTCATTTGCCTTTTGTTGCTTCTAGTCCTAGTCTGGTAATTTGAATGGTTAATTAGTTCACTAATTTGCCATGTCTTTGAATAGTTTTAGGTCTTCCTTCTCTGTCATCCCTACTAGCCATCTATGTTGGCTCCATTTGATCCACATTTATCCTGTTCTTGCCTGGATCCTAAGGCAAACCGTTGTGATCCTTAGCTATTGTTTCAGCCCTTGTTCAAACTTGCTTCATATTTCTGACTATGTAAACGTCACCTGTGTGTATTCTTTTTATTCATCTCTGTCTTAGAGCTGATTCTGTCACCTTGTCCTTAATCCATCTATAATTGTAATTGGTCCCTGAAGTAACATTTTTAGCTTTCTTTTGCATCATAGATAACATTCCTTTCTACATTATTGTTTGAATGGGTCTGTGGGACACCATTTTTTTTCGTATTCAATAAACATTTATTAAGCACTTACTGTATATGCCAGGTATTGTGCTAAGTGCTGGGGATATGAAGAAAGGTAAGAGATACCCCTTGCTCTCAAGGAACTCACAGTAATGGTCATCCATTAAGTACGACCAAATATCTGAATCCAAGATTTGAAACTACATCTTTTCACTTGAAATCCAGTATCTCTTAGACTGTCTCCTTTTCATGTTTTTAAAAGCTTGTGCACATTTGATTAATATTTTGCTTGGTTTATTTCAGTCTTAATTTTTATTAACTTTTTTTTTATTCTTTAATGGTTATGTACAGCTTCAGTATGCTAGAACAGAATTTATGGGTTCCTTAAACTAGTCTAAGGGATAAGGAAAAAGAAAAACCAGTAAATAAAGGTAATTGGGGAATATAGAAAAAGTAAAGATTTGGAGAAAAAGATAAGAGAAGGAAAAAGACAAAATGTAGTCCCTATTAGGGAGTAGTACTATGGTACTATTACATCTTTAATGGATCCATTTACTATCTAGTGGCAGCCCTATCCTAAATAACTTAACCTTGCTTTAGAGCTGTTTTTTTTCCTTGAATAATTTTTCTATAAGAGATCTTCATCTTTGACTTCCTATTTTGTCTCTCTGTGACTTTTCACTTGCTCTTCTTGCTGGTAGACCCATATCAGTTATGTATTGTGGCTACCTACCTCAAAGATGGTTGTGTGAAAGACATACTTTCAGTCTAATTTTAGTATCATTAAGGGAAATACTTTTTATTATTTTTCTGGACAATTTGAATTTTTTATTCTGTTTTCAAAATTTTATGAAATTCTACAGCTTAATAGCAAAGAATCTTAGAAAGACCTAAAGGAATAAGAAGAGAGCTTGAAATTTTACAGAATTCTCTCCCTCCCAATTTCTCTGATTTCAGGTAGATGAACCCAAGGCAGGTGGTTATGTTTTTCTTTTTTTTCCCTCTAAATTAAGTTATTCTCTGTATTTTGTTTTAATATTTTGTTAACATGATGAAGTATTGGTTTCTGTTTCTATGTGAGAATCTAGTCGAATAGTCCCCTCAGTATCAAACATTTTGGTTGGTTGTCTGCTTGCCTCTTTGACTATAATTCCTTGTTTCTTTTGTTCTTTTTCTACCTCAAACTGGGTGATTTACCACCTCAAACTGGGTGATTTACCCAGCAAACAAAACACATTCTTTTTGTGACCTTTCTGCATTCAGTCCTTTGGAGGCATTGCCTTATCTCATGGTATTAGTTATCACTTCTGTGCTAATGACTGCAGTCACCTAGTTTTACATTTGCCTTTTAGACAAGCTCTAATTCTTTCGTCATAGCCTTTTATTATTGATCTCTTCTAACTCTTTTTTATTTATGGCTTGCAAACATTTTAAGAATATACTATGTATGTTACACTTCTTACTATTTTGTCATATCAATGCGTAATTTTGATATGTGAGTTTTTTTACTTGTTTCAAATGTATACCATCTCAACTTGATTGTAAGATTTTTTTAAAAAAATATATTTATTTTTAGTTTTCAGCATTCATTTCCACAAGATTTTGAGTTCCAAATTTTCTCCCCATCTCTCCCCTCCCTCCCACCCCAAGATACCATACATTCTGATTACCCCTTCCCCCAGTCTGCCCTCCCTTCTATTATACCTCCCCATTCCCTTATCCCCATCTCCTCTATTTTCTTGTAGGGCAGGATAGATTTCTATACCCCATTACCTGTATTTCTTATTTCCCAGTTGCATGTAAAAATAATTTTTAACATTCGTTTTTAAAACTTTGAGTTCCAGCTTGTCTCCCTTCCTCCCTCCCCATCCATCCCCACTGAGAAGGCAAACAATTCAATATAGGTTATACATGTGGAGTTATACAAAAGACTTCCATATGAAAGACTTAACTATTTTTCCCTCCATCCTATCCTGTATCCCATTTATTCTGTTCTTACTTTTGACTTTGTCTTTCCCCAAAAGTGTTTACTTCTAATTACTCCTTCCTGTCATTTGCTCTCCCTTCTATCATACTCCCCCGCCCCACTTATCCCCTTCTCCCCTACTTTCCTGTAGTGTAAGATAGATTTTCATACCAAATTGACTGTGTATGTTATTCCCTCCTTAAACCAAATGTGATGACAGTAAGCTTCACTTTTTGCCTCTCACCTCCCTGCTTCTCCCCTCCATTGAAAAAGCTTTTTCTTGCCTCTTTTATGAGATAATTTGCTCCATTCCATTTCTTCCTTTCTCCTCCCAATGTATTCCTCTCTCACCCCTTAATCTTATTTTTTACATATCATCCCTTCCTATTCAACTCACCCTGTGCCCATATGTCTATATGTATACAATCCCTCCAACTACCCAAATACTGAGAAAAGTCTCAAGAGTTACAAATATTATCTTTTCATGTAGGAATGTAAACAGTTCAACTTTAGTAAGTCCCTCATGATTTCTCTTTCCTATTTATCTTTTCATGCTTCTCTTAATTCTTGTGTTTGAAAGTCAAATTTTCTCTTCAGGTCTGGTCTTTTCATCAAGAATGCTTGGAAGTCCTCTATTTCATTGAATGACCATTTTTTCCCCTGAAGTATTATACTCAGTTTTGCTGGGTAGGTGATTCTTGGTTTTAATGCTAGCTCCTTTGACTTCTGGAATATCATATTCCAAGCCATTCAGTCTCTTAATGTAGAAGCTGCTAGATCTTGTGTTATCCTGATTGTATTTCCACAGTACTTGAATTGTTTCTTTCTGGCTGCTTGGCAATATTTTCTCCTTAACCTGAGAACTCTGGAATTTGGCTACAGTATTCCTAGGAGTTTCTCTTTTCGAATCTCTTTCAGGAGGTGATTGGTGGATTCCTTCAATATTTATTTTACCTTCTGGTTCTAGAATATCAGGGCAGTTTTCCTTGATAATTTCATGAAAGATGATGTCTAGGCTCTGTTTTTGATTAGGTTTTAGGCAGTCCCATAATTTTTAAATTGTCTCTCCTGGATCTGTTTTCCAGGTCAGTTGTTTTTCCAGTGAGATATTTCACATTGTCTACTATTTTTTCACTCCTTTGGTTTTGTTTCATAATTTCTTGATTTTTCATAAAGTCATTAGCTTTCATCCGCTCCATTCTAACCTTTAAGGCATTATTTTTTTCAGTGACCATTTGTATCTCCTTTTCCATCTGGCCAGTTCTGCTTTTTAGGGCATTTTCCTCCTCATTGGCTTTTTTGGGTTAGTCTATTTTTTAAAGTCTTATTTTCTTCAGCATTTTTTTGGGCCTCCCTTAAGAAGCAGTTGACTAGTTTTTCATGATTTTCTTGCATCACTCTCATTTCTCTTCCCAGTTTTTGCTCCATGTCTCTTACTTGCTTTTCAAAATCCTTTTTGAGCTCTTCTATGACTTGAGACCAATTCATATTTTTCTTGGAGGCTTTGGGTGGAGAAGCTTTGACTTTGTTTTCTTCTGTTTGCTTGCTTTGATCTTCCTTGTCACCAAAGTAAGATTCTATAGTCTGATTCTTTTTCCAATTTTTGCTCATTTCCCCAGCCATTTACTTGACTTTTGACCTCTTTGTCAAGGTAGTTCTCTGCTTCCAGTGGGGGTGGGTTGTACTGTCAGCTGCTTGAGTTCACCCACAGTCTGTGGGCCTGGAGCTCTAGATACAGTGGCTGCAGTTGCCCTTGCTGCTGCTGTGGCTGCTGTTGGTTCCTCTGCTCCCTCCTGCCTCAGCCACCCTGGGGCTGGGGCTGGAGCAGTCCATTCTCTTGCACTGGTTCTACAAGTTTTTCCCACTAATCTTCCAATTTAACATCAGTGTTAGAGGGGTCATGAAGTCTGGAAACCACTACATATGGGAGAGATTCAGTCTCCCCAAGGCCTACTCAGGTCCCCTCTGTGTACCTGCAGCCCACACTGAACTGCGCTCTTGCTCCCAGCGTGGTGTGATAGGTACTTCCCAGCAACGTTCCAGGCTGTCTTGGACTGGAGATTTGCTTCACTCCATCATTCTGTGAGTTCTGTAGCTCCAGAATTTGTTTAGAGCCATTTTTTACAGGTATTTGACTGGGCTTGGTGGAAGCACTCTAGAAAGTCTGTGCTATTAATCTGCCATCTTGGCTCCATCCCCATGATTATAAGATTCTTATGGGCAGGGTTTGTTTTAAAAATTTTCTCCTACCCTGAAGGGCCTAGCATTTATAATATTGACCACATACTAAGTACTTATATTAAAAATACTTTAAAAATAGTTTTTAGTTTTCTTTCTTCTGTCCATGCTAACCCTTTCTATGCCCAGCCAGCTCTGTTGTTTTTTATTATACACAAATTCTAGGTTATAGGTCAACTTTAAAATAGAATGATTTTTGCTTCTTTCTCCTATCTTTGGTTTTTATTAGCTAAAATAATACAGCTGAGAATTATCTTTTTTGTTCACTGGATAGTTTTCTGTATATCACTTTCCTTAAAGTTCTCTAGTGCTTTTTTAGTTATCTTTTGCATCAGTGGTGGATTATATTTTTTTGTGTTAGTTGTTCTTAAGCCTTCATAACTATTGTCAACTTATGCCAGTCATTGTTTTCCTTTCTTCTGTTTAAATTGTGTCATTATTCTCTAATTTCTCTTTTCTTAGTCTACAAGTGAACTTCTCTTTATGGAATGAATGAAAAAACATTTATTAAAGTACTTATGTGCAAAACACTGCTAAATACTAAACCTGTACATAGAAACATAAATGCAAATTGGAAAAATCACTTTATATCTCATCTACTTAGAGTGAAGTTGAACAAAACTGTTTTTAAAAAAAATCCCTGCTAATTTACTTGAATTGTAATAATAGGAAAAAACTCAAATTATTTGTTCCTAAGAATTTTTTTTTTGTGGTCATGGAAGTAAATATTGGTTATCGATATGATTATTTTGGTAAGTATGGAACCTGAATATTTGCCATTAAATTTTTTTTAAGTGGGAATTTTACAAAGAATTTAATTCTCTTTTATGAAGACAAAATGAAAAGGTAAAGGTTGGATTTAAAAAATTTTTCAGTTTGTTTTGTATGTCCTGAGTTGGCTTATGTCTTTTTCCTACTTTCTAAAAAAGTTCCCTCTTCAATAAAATAGGAATTATTTTTTAATGATTTTAATTTCAGGAAAAGAAAAAAACAGTGATACTTCTCAACAAATTCAGAAAAAGGGACATTTAAGTAAGACAGCATCTGAAAAACAACAAATTTCTAAGAAGAAAGAAATTACGCTGAAACAAAATCTATCTCCAAAGTTCACTATTACTAGAAGTAAACGAATTTCTAAGCGTCCGTCTAATTGGTGGGTAGTTACAGCAGAACAGAGTAAGTATTCCCATTTCCTAATGAACAGTTTCCTCTATTCTGGCTGTCTTACTTTTATTCTCCTTTCATCTACTTGTACTCCTTCAGACCTGGTTTCCTGCATATGACCCTGCATCTTTGGCCATCTTCTTCAACTCCTACAGGATTGTTTCTCATACACTTAGGTAAAGGTGGAGTGGCGACATACAGTACTTCTTGCTTCTAATTGCTACTCCCATACCTAAGATTACTTAGCAGCTTCTCTGAAATTATATCACAATTTTTCATGGTATACAAGTCATAGTGACTATTATCTCCTGGCCACAAAATTATTCTTCCTTTTTTTTTCTTTTCAGTAAGTTACTACCTAGCTCTTGTCTTTGTACTAGAGGAATTCAGTCTCTGCATATGACCTCTAGAAACAAAAGTAAGGACAATCAAAGTCCTTTATAACCTAGTCTGCCCCCTCTCCCCCTGTTCTCACTCTCTTTCCAGTTTTCTAACTACTTACCTTACTGCCATCTCTTTTCCTCCCCAAATGTGGTTTTCTGTTCAGTGACAATCATCTCCTTGCTGTCCTTTGAAAACTAGACTGCATGTATTAGCTCTAGGGTTTTTTCCCCTGGCTGCCTCTGTGCCTGGAATGCTCTCCCCTCATCTACACCTCCTAGTTTCCCTAGCCTTTTTGAAGTCCCAGCTAAAATCTCATCTTCTACAGGGAGTCTTTCCTGATTCCTCTAAATTCTAGCGCCTTCCCTCTATTCATTGTTTCCAATTTATATTGTACATAACTTGTTTATACTTAGTTATTTGCATATTTTCTTCCCTGATACATTGTGAATTCTTCAAGAGCTGAAACTTTTACCTTTCTTTGTTCAGTTGTGTCCAGCTCTGTGACTCCATGGACCATAGCATGTTAAGTCCTTTGTTGCAAAAAAATTCTGCAATGATGAGAAACTGAGGCACAAAATTCTGAGCATGATCAAGTTATTAGGAAGGCTAGGAATTGCCAGTAAATAGAATCCATGGTAGCCAAGGATGCTATTGGTAGTCAGAGCAGTTCTTTTTTATTTTTATTTATTTATTTTTTAAATTAATTTTATTGATTTTCAGTGTTCAACAATCATTACTATATAACTTAGATTTTTTTCCCCCCTCCCTCCCCCCTTCCTCCTCGAAGTAGCATACAGTTATGTATAGGTTCTACACATACATTCCTATTAAATACATTTTCACTATAGTCATGCTGTGTAGAAGAATTAAAATGAATGGGAGAAATCATATAATAAACCAAAACATAATACACAAAAAAATGATCTGCTGTAGTCTGCAATTGAATTCCATAGTTCTTTCTCTGGATGTGGAAGTCATTTTGCCTTAAAAGACTATTGGGAATTTTTTTAAGTCCTTGCATTGCAATGAAGTTTCAAGTCTACCAGAAAAGTCTCGCACACTGTGGTCGTTGCTGTGCACAAAGTTCTCCTAGTTCTGCTCCTTTTGCTAAGCATCAGATCATATAAGTCTTTCCAGGCCTCTCTGAAGTCTTCCTGTTCATCATTTCTTATAGCACAGTGGTATTCCATTACATTCATATACCATAATTTATTTAGCCATTCCCAAATTGATGAGCATCCCCTAGAGTTCTAGTTTTTGGCCACCACAAAGAATGCTGCTATAAATATTTTTGTACATGTGAGACCCTTTCCCATTTTTATTATCTCTTGGGGATACAGTCTTAGAAGCGATATTGTGGGGTCAAAGGGTATGCATATTTTTGTAGCTCTTTGGGTAAAGTTCCAAATTGCTCTTCAGAATGGTTGGATTAGCTCACAGCTCCACCAACAATGAATACTCTCCCACATCCTCTCCAACATTTATCATCTTTGTATTCTGTCATGTTTGCCAATCTGATAGGTGTGATGTGGTACCTCAGAGTTGTTTTGATTTGTATCTCTAATCAATAGTGATTTAGAGCATTTTTTCATGTGACTATAGATATCTTTAATTTCTTCCTTTGAAAACTGCCTCTTCTTATTCTTTGACCATTTATCAATTGGGGAATGAGTTGTATTTTTGTACACTTGACTCAGTTCTCTATATATTTTAGAAATGAGGCCTTTATCACAGAAACTAGCTGCAAAAATTCTTTCCCAGTTTTCTGCATTCCTCCAAATCTTGGTTGCATTGGGTTTGGTTGTGCAAAACTTTTCAGTTTAATGTAATCAAAATTATCCATCTTGCACTTCATAATGCTTTCTGTCTCTTCTTTAGTCAAAAATTCTTCCCTTCTCCATAAATCTGATAAGTACACTATTCCTTGCTCCACCAATTTGTCCATAGTATCAATCTTTATACCTAGATCATGTACCCATTTGGATTTTATTCTTGTGTATAATGTCAGGCATTGGTCTATGCCTAATTTCTGCCACACTGTTTTCCAGTTTTCCCAACAATTTTTATTGAACAGTGAGTTCTTATCCCAGAAATTGGGGTCCTTGGGTTTATCAAACAGATTTCTGTATTCATTGCTTACTGTGTCTTGAGTACCTAGCCTGTTTCACTTGTCTGCCCTTCTGTTTCTTAGCCAGTACCACATGGTTTTGATAATTGCTGCTTTATAATGCAGTCTGAGATCTGGTAGCACTAGGCCACCTTCCCTAGCATTTCTTTTCATTAGTCTCGTTGATATTCTGAACCTTTTGTTCTTCCAGATGAATTTTGATATTATTTTTTCCATCTCTAGAAAATAATTATCTGATAGTTTAATTGGGATGGCACTAAATAAGTAAATTGATTGAGGTAGAATTGTCATTTTTATTATATTGGCTCGGCCTACCCTCGAGCGACTGTTTTTCCACTTACATAGATCTGACTTAATTTGTGTGAAAAGTGTCTTGTAATTGTCTTCATATAGTCCCTGGGTGCAGTTCTTTTTTATACAGTGAAAAGATTAACAGCTTGTTTGAGGTACCAAAAATAGTCTTGTGATGAAAACTAAACTCAGACTGTAATTGAGCTATAGAAGAGGTAAAGAGCAGGCTTGTATTTGGCCTGACTCAAGAGAGGGGATGTCTGGGGCCCATGACAATGGGAAAAACACAAAATTGACAAACATCCTCTGGACAGTCCTGTGTCAGGCACCCCCCACAGCAGAGTGGTCTGGTATGAAGCTAAAATGACCAGGTCAACTTATCTTCCCTTTTCCTCCCTCCCTTCTGAAG
Source organism: Notamacropus eugenii (assembly GCF_028372415.1). Lineage (NCBI taxonomy): Eukaryota > Metazoa > Chordata > Mammalia > Diprotodontia > Macropodidae > Notamacropus > Notamacropus eugenii. Next base: position 120,342,896 of record NC_092877.1, on the reverse strand, counting down.
TAAGACAGATGCAGTCCAGTCTGTAGCCCATAGGAATAGGGAAGTTAAGGTCTTATAAACTCTACTACTAAGGCCTATACAATCAAATCTAAATCCAATCCAGAAGTATTGATTCTAGTTATTAGATGCAATTGTCAATAAATAATACAAAATAAAGTGAGATCTCAGTTTTCAATTTCACACCTTTCTGTCTTCCACTATCTCCCAGAATCAGTCTAAGCTCATATTCATTGCTTCCAATGCACTATCTGTCTCATCTTCTGCCATCCCCTTCTCCTTTTGCCTTTAATTTTTCCAAATATCAGAGTTTTTTCCAGAAGTCATGTCTTAATATGTGGCCGCAATATTTAAGCTTCAGCTTTGTTCAGTATTTGTCCTTCCAATGAATATCCAATTTCCTTAGGTATTGACTAATTTGATCTTCTTGCAGTTCAAGGGACTCTCAACCATAATTTGAAGGCATTACAGTCATATTATTACTGGAAAAAAACCATAGCTTTGAATATGTGGACCTCTATTGGCAAGTGGATGTGTCTGCTTTTTAGCATTCTGACCAGATTTGCTATAGCTTTCCTTCCAAGCAGCAAACATCTTTGAATTTCATGGCTGCAGTCATTGTTTATAGTGATCTTTGAAACCAAGAATAGAAAATCTGGGCTTCCATTTCTTCACTAGTTATTTGCCAGCAAATGATGGGGCAGATGCCATCCTCTTAGTTTTTTTAATTTTAAGCCTCATGGCAGGTTTTGCACTCTCCGTTTTTACCCTCATCAAGAAGCTTCTTAATTCTTCTTCATTCTCTGCCACCAGAGTGATTATTGTCCTGTGTATCTAAGATTGTGGATATTTCTCCCAGCAATCTTAATTCTACCTTTGAGTCATCCAGCCAGACATTTCATATGATCACTCTGCATATAAGTTAAATAAATAACATGACAGCATACAGCTTGTATGTACTCTTTTCCTAATCTTAAACCAATCAGTTGTTTTCAGGTTTTGGTTCTAACTGTTGCTTCTTGAGGTACATACAGGTTCCTCAGGAGACCAGTAAAATAATCTTGGACTACCATCCTTCTGAGGACTATTTTGTTGTGATCTACACAGTCAAAGGCTTTAGTATAGTCAATGAAGCAGAAGTATATATTTTTCTGGAACTCCCTTGCTTTCTCCATAACCCAGCAAATGTTGGCAATTTGGTCTTTAGTTCCTTTGCCTTTTTGAAACCCGACTTGCATTTTTGGTAATTCTTGGTCCACACATTCATGAAGGCCAGCTTGCAGAAGAATCTTAGTCATGACCTAGCTGGCATGTGAAATGAGTGCAGTTGTTTGATAGTTTGAACATTCTTTGGCCTTGCCCTTCTTTAGGATTGGGATGTAAACTGACCTTTTTCAATCTAGCAACCACTGTTGAATTTTCCAAATTTGTTGGCATGTTGAGTTGCAACGCTTTCATAGCATCGTCTTTTAGGATTTTAAACAGGTTAACTGGAATTCTATCATTTCCATTAGCTCCTATTGTTAGTAATGCCCCCTAAGGCTCACTTGACTTCACTTTCCATGATTTATGACTCTGGATCAGTAACCACACCATAGTGGTTATCAGTGATGTAAAGATCTTTCTTGTGTAGAACATCTGTATATTCTTGCCACTTTTTCTTAAACTCTTCTACTTCTGTTAAGTCTTTATCACTTTTGTCTTTTATCTTACCCATTTTTGCATGAAACATTCTCTTGTTATCTCCAGTTTTCCTGAAGAGATCTGTCTTTCCCATTCATTCTATTGTTTTCCTCTGTTTCTTTGTACTGCTTATTTAAGAAAACCTCCTTATCTCTCCTTGCTGTTCTCCGCAATTCTGCATTCAGTTAGGTATGTCTTCTCCTTCCTCCTTTTCCTTTTGCTTTCCTTAGCTATTTGTAAAGCCCCATCAGATAGCCATTTTGCTTTCTTGCTCTTCTTTTTCTTTGGGATTTTTTTTTTTCTGTTTCCTGTATAGTTTTGTGAACTTCTGTCCATAATCTTTTAGGCAGTCTGTTTGCCAGAGTTAATCCTTTAAATCTATGTACATTATAACAATTTAAGGACTTAAATTATCATCTGCCCTTTCCACCTGTTATATAAAGACAAATGTATAGCTGCTGAAGTGAACAAATACGATTTGAGTGTCTGCTATTTGAAGGTACAAGATTTCAGGTGCTATGTAGGGTATAAAAAAGAATGAGTTCTTGTTGCTGAAACAATATTCAGTTTAGTTGGAGAGATATGGGACATAATTACATGAAAAATACAATATTCAGAATGGCTATCTTGAAAAGTTTTTATTAGTCACCTAGTTTTATTAGTTTTTTGTTTGTGTTGATTATCTAAATAAGCAGTAAAGACAAAAATGTTATGTGATGTGAAGATATAGTGTCTACCATAATAGCCATAGGCACAAGTTACCTGGGTAGACTGAGGAGGAAGGTAAGGTAGCTTTCATAGTTTTAACTCTAGATAGGAATCTAACATTTGATTAAGAGTTGTCAACAGGTTTTCATATGTGACTGTCTACTTTGAAATTGAGTAATATGACTAATTGAGATGGTAATCCTTATTTTTATCCTTTGTGAACTCTTTTTGCTTCCTTGTTAGGTTCATTTTCATGCCCTAAATTTTTCCCCAAGGCATTTAGAATCCATTCCTCTTGAGGACTTAGAGGACCACATATGGCTGTAAGAGGCCACAGTTTCCCCTCCTCTGCTCTAAACCATTTTTACCTCAAGAACTGATGTGCAATATAGAATACTACGGATACTGTAAAGTACTGCATAAATGTAAAGCCATTTTTGTTAGCATCGACAAAAGCTTATTAATTTCAAATTATCCTTAAATTTTTTAGGTAATAGGTGTTACAGTCCTCCTTTAGAGTTACCAGTAAACCATAAAAAAAAACCCACATCATCTAAAGAAACAAAAAAGATGCCTATCAAAAATTTGGAGAAAGGAACTATTCCACTCAAACAACTGAAATCGTCTATTTGTGCCAAGCCAAAAGAAGCATCTATTCCCAACAAAAAAAGAAGAAAGAGATTATCATATTCAAGTGATGAAAACTGTGATATAGAGCACACAGTTCCCAAAGCAAATGAACAAGAAGGTTCGTTGAAAGAAACTCCAAGAAAGAAAATTGTTGCCTGTTCTAGGTAATATCCATTATTTATACAATGTTTTTTATAATTGGTCTGATGCAATTTCAACATTTTTCCTCTTTCAGCAAAAAATACATTTTACTTACTTGATATAACCTTAATATAGCTTCGGAGCTTAAAGGCAGTTTTTTCTAGGAATTTTAAACCTGTTCACATCAGGTATTTCATTCCACACATATTCACACAGAAAAAAATGAATTACTCCTTTAAATATTGTTTAGACTAAATTTTTTTCTGTATAAAATTATAGGTTCATAGATCTAGATTGTGGAGCTGGAAGGGCTCAAGAGTTCATCTAGTCAAGTACCTTTCTTTTACAGATGAGGAAACTGAGGCCTGTGGTAGTTAAGTGACATGCCCAAGGTTCAAAGTGGTAAATAAATGGGATTTGTACCAAGATCTCTGACTCCTGGGGTAATTGATGATTTGCCTTATGAGTTATTTAAAAATATCTGACCTTAGAAATAGAGTCAAACATTGAAGCCTAGCTGTGTGATTTGTCTGTGCTCATGTAGCATATTACTGGCTCAGTCAGCTTTAGAATTCATTTCTTTTGAATCTTAATAGGTCTCCTTCGCTTAATATGTTACAGTTATGAAATTAACAGACTATGAATAACATCAATAGCTTAGTTATGTATATTTATGGAACATTTTCTTAATATATTTTTGTATGGACAGACAACTTTCATCAAAAACAGTAGATATTCATTATATGTATTTTATGTATTGGATTTCAACATAAACTTGGAAAATTTGGAAAAGTTTATTGGTGCTTTTTATTTTTTATCCAAGTTACAGTTCAAACTAAAACAGGACTGTATGAAGGATTTGATAGTTTCTGACTGTTACTTTTATATATACTAAAGGAATGCATCAAAAAATAAATACAGTAAAATAATATTTGCTGGAAAAAAGTATGTATGTATGTGTGTGTAAATAAAATCAAATTATAGAAGTACTTTTTGTGGTAGAACATCCAAAAGACAAAGACAGAAAGATATTTTTTATGTGTGTATGTGTACATATATATATAAATTCAAAATACAGCAGCACTTTTTGTGGTAGAACGAAGTGGCACATAGCAGACATTTAATAAATATTTATTGGCTAAATAATATGCATGTATACATGTGTGTATACATATAAAAATATAGCAGTATTTTTGTAGAAAAATGTGTATATGTGTGTGTCTATGTATGTATGTATAGATGTGTGTATATTTGCATGTTAACATTTGTACTTATGCACATATGTCATTTCTTTTGTTGACAATCTGGTTTTGAGCCTCTAATTCCTAAGCTTAGCTAAGCTTTTTTTCTTGTAGGCATAGTTTGTCCTCTGGCTCATGTGGAAAGCGTTTCTTGTTTTCTAAAAGTTCTGTTTAAATTATTTATGAAGTTTTTTCTTTATTAGGGTATAATTTGCCACCCTTTTGAGTCAGATCAAGTCAGAGAAGTTAAATTATGGGGGTAGGCATCTAACTTAGTCCTTACTTTTTACTGTAGAAGAACTGAAACTAGACTTCCCTTTGATAATTAGAAGAGTCACAGTTTTGGGGCTGGAACACTGTTCAGTATCATCTGGTCAAAGACCCTTATTTTGTAGATGGGAAACAGGCTCAGAGAGAGAAAGTGACCTCGTTCTGGTCTTTTAGCTATTTAGTGGCAGAGCTAAAACTAGAATCATAGGATTCATAGGATGATGATTCCATCATAGGATTTCTGACCTATTAGGACTCAATTTATCTAATTTTCAGGAAAGCTAGATGATAGATTTGAATATAGTTTTAAAAACAATATTATGATTTCCATTCAGTACAACCTTGAGAATCAGTATATTAATTCAAAACATACATTTAGTTGTTTTAATACAAAGTATTTTTAACAATATTTAAGTTAAAACTTATTTAAAAATTTTTAAAATGACTTTTATAGTTTTTCTCTTTATCTTTAAATCTTAAAAATTGTAGTTGCCAAAGTACCCTTTATAGTATTCAGAAAGAACAAGTTGTCTGAAGTTTATTCTCTCAAAGCATAGCATTTTAACAATCAAGTTGAACATATTTCTGAGGCAGTGAGCTTTAACTGTATTAAAAACTAGGAAAGGGTATATGTTGCAAGTTTTTATGTTGACCATGTATCTTGGCCTATGCTAATAGAAACAGTAAGTAATAGATTTGAAATCAGAATACCTGGGATCAAGTCTTGACCTTGACACGAACTTGCTTGAATTCGTCTTTTTATTAATAACTTCTAGATATCAGTTTTCTCATCTGTGAAAATAAATCAGTTCATGAAATAAAATTGCACACAACTTGTCCTTCTTGCTCACACCCACATCCACACCCACCCACCCACATTTTTTGGGGGTACTTATTGTATATACCCATTAGACTATTAGCTTCTTAAGGGCAAGGGATGTGTTGTTTTTGTGCCCCATTCCTTAGCACAGTACTTCGCTTATTGTAGACATTTAATATTAAATATTTCTTAAACTGACCTGAATTGAGTTTCCCTGTAAAAAACTGCCACTTTAATGGGTTATAAATGTAATGGGCCCAGAGCATTTCTAATGAAAAACTATGCAAGCAGACTAAAACCACCTGGGTAGGTTAGTTGTAAGGTTCTAGCATTCATGTTTTTTTTTTTTTTTTTACCAGATTCTGGTTTAAAATCAAATCTCTAAATATTCCTACTCTTTTGAAGATCCTGTAATCAAGACTCCTCTTTTGCTCAACTTTGATATTTAAATGAGCATAGTACCCATCATAGAGTATACTGAACACTAGTTGCCAGGAAGGAAAGGAATGAATAACATGATAAAATGTCATTTATTGTACATAGTGTAATTGCTTATTTTTATATGTATGAGCAGTTTAAAATTTGTATCTTCTCAGTACTGCAGAACCCCTTAAGGAACGTATCAATGATGTTCAACATGTTAATCCCACACCAACACTGCCAACGTCAGATTCTAAAACCTTTGAGTTTTCAACCATGGAAGAAAGGTATTGGCCACTAGATAATTAAAATTAGCCTTTCCTTTGATGTGTAATAGTATGTTTCTCTGATATAGTGAATTAAAATTGTGGTTTCATTTTTAAATGCTTTAGAGGGACTGACCAAGCTTGTCATGAGTTTTGCTGTATTAGCAAAAGATACTGGAGATTGACTAAATGTTGAAGGGAGGGAAGACAGGTTGGGTGTAAGTTGTCAAGGGGGACTGAATGTACCTAATTGAAAGAAAAGAAGGTAGAAATTGACCACATGAACCACTTGTGACCGACTCTTTAAGTTTAGAAGTTGGAATTTAGATTTTAAGCTTTATTGAATCTTTGTTTTTTAAACACTGAAGAGGTTGAAAACATGATTTTGGGGAAAACAATGTAATACATTTTTAATTTTTATGTTGTTACTATGTATTCATGGAATGCTTTAAAGCAGTGCCATTTTGTTTTAGTTAAAACCCTTAAATTTCATCTAAAAATGATAGATTATATATAAGAAATGGACTTAGTGTCAGTTCTAATTTTTCATATTAGCAATTTCAGAATTGATTTATTTTTATCATAATTTGAAATGTTCATGGATTTGTGATCTCAGTGATATGGTTACTTCTGTCATTCATGGATATCTACAACCCAACTATGGATTCTCATCCTATGCATCTCTTGTCTACATCCTTCAAAGAAGGTCCAATCTACTATATGGAACTTTGTTCTATATCTTTTGACATTTTTATGGCTACTAAGGGAACACTCAGACTTTGTATTGTGTATCTGTCACTCTTGTTATATGAATTACTTTATCCTTTCATGGTCATACATATCCCTGATTCTTCATACTGCTTTTTCCATTCAATTCTTCTTTGGCAAAGTGTTGCGGCCTGTGTGATGCCTACCATTTGTCACTCAGCTTTTTAAAAAGTAAATTAATTAATTTTTAGTTTTCAACATTCACTTCCCTAAGTTTTAAATTTTCTCCCCTCCCCAATCTGATACAATCTAATATAGGCTCTACATATATATTCTTATTGAACATATTTTCACATTAACCATGTTGTATAGAAGAATTAGAATAAATGGGAGAAACCATGAGAAAAAACAAAGCAAAACATAACAAAAGAGAAAATAGTCCGCCTCATTCTGCATTCTGACTCTATAGTTCTTTCTCTGGGTGTGGATGGCATTTTCCATCATGAGTCCTTTAAAATTATTTTAGGTCCTTGCATTGCTGAGAAGGGCTAAATCTATCAAAGTCATTCATTGCACACTGTGACTGTTTCTGTGTACAGTGTTGTCCTGGTTTTGCTCACTTCACTCAGCATCAGTTCATATAAGCCTTTCCAGGTTTTTCTGAAGTCTGCCTGTTCATCATAGTATTCCATTATATTCCATAGTATTCCATTACATTTATGTATCACAACTTGTTTAGCTGTTCCCCAATTGATGGAGATCTCCTCAGTTTCTAGTTTTTGGCCACCACAAAAAGAATTGCTGGGAATATTTTTATACACGTGGGTTCTTTCCTCATTTTTATGATCTCTAGTAATACAGCCCTAGAAGCGGTATTGCTGGGTCAAAGGGTATGCGTATTTCTGTAGCCCTTTGGGCATAGTTCCAAATTGCTCTCCAGAATGGTTGAATCAGCTCACAACTCCACCAACAAAGAATTAGTGTTTCATCTCCCCCACAGCTTCTCCAGTGTTTATCATCTTCCTGTTTTGTTATGTTAGCCAGTCTCTGACAGGTATGATATGGTACCTTAGAGTTGTTTTGATTTACCTTTCTCTAATCAATAATGATTCAGAGCATTTTTTCATGTGACTATAGATAGCCTTAATTTCTTCCTCTGAAAACTGCCTATCCATATCCTTTGACTGTTTATCGATTGGGGAATAACTTGTGTTCTTGTACACTTGACTCAGTTCTTTATATTTTAGAAGTGAGGTCTTTATCAGAGACACCAATTGTAAAAATTCTTTCCCATTTTTCTGCTTCCCTCCTTATCTTTGTTTCATTGACTTTGTACAAAAACTTGTCAATTTAATTATCAAAATTATCCATTTTGCATTTCATAATATTCTCCCTCTGTTGTTTGGTCATAAATCCCTCCATTCTCCATAAATCTGACAGATAAAATATTCCTTGTTCCCCTAATTTGTTTTGTAGTATTAGCCTTTATATCTAAATCGTGTACCCATTTGAACTTTATTTTGGTCTACGGTGTCACATGTTGTTCTATGTCTAGTTTCTGCCGTACTGTTTTCTAGTTTTCCCAGCAGTTTTTGTCAAATAGTGAGTTCTTATCCCAGAAGCTGGGGTCTTTGGGTTTATCAAATAGTAGATTGTTATAATTATTGAGTACTCTCTTGTGTACCTAACCTATTCCAGCAATCTACTTCTCTGTTTCTTAGCTAGTACCAAGTAGTTTTTATGATTGTTGCTTTATAATACAATTTAAGATCTGATATGGCTAGGCCACCTTCCCTAGCATTTTTTTTCATTTCCTTTAACCTTTTGCTTGATCTGTACTTGGTTGTTAAGAGATTGTGATATTCTGTGACTGTTCAAAGGATTGATTTTGAAAAGAAGAGCACGTTTCAAGATCCTTAAAAGTACTTCATGACTTCCCAATTTATGTTCATGAGCAATCAGTTCTCTTTTTCCTCACCAATTCTGTGTGCAGGTTCTGCAGGGTTTTTCTAAGCTGTATATGGAACAGCTCAGTGGTTTGTCCATATAGCTTCCTTAACTTAATCTGGATAATAGGTATTTTTTATTCCCATGAGTTTATGTGTGGCTAAACTCTTTTGAGTGTCCGTGCATCCAATTTAGGAGGCTTTACAATTGTTTTGGAACTTGATATTAACAGTGTAGTTCATAAATAGCAATATTTAGAGTAACTCATTCTACTGAATCTCTTTCATTTGGACTTTACATTGGAAATCCTTCCAAATAGTAGTAATCATAATTGGTGATTATAAAACCTCCCTCTTTTATTCCTCAATTAATAATCTCTGGGTCGCTGAACAAAAGTTATCTCTGCTTTTATATCTTTCAAAAAATCTTGTGTCATTTTGTAATATTCATGAGAGACATTTTGCTGGGGAAAAGTCTTTAAAAGTGACATTTTGTTCTGCAGAATCACATGCTTTTTTTTAGTCAGTAAACATAGTTGGAATAATTGTATAACTGAAAATTATGATCCATTCTGGAATAAGATTTGTGAAAGTCTTGATGTTTCCTTTTTATGTCTTCATTAAAAATGTTCTGATAATGCATTGCCAGATTATATACTTTTAGGCTTCCTTGTGTGGCCAGTGTAGTGGTGATTAAGGCTTTTTACTTAGCTAGGCTACTCCTTGTAAAGTGGTTTTAAGAACTGGGAAGACTTTGCTTTTCATCATATGGTAGAACCTACTACTGCTAGAGCCCATTCTCAGTGACATAGCCCTTAAAAATTCTTTGTAACCCCCCACAGTGTAGTGAGGCATTTGAGTAGGCATGCGTAATATAGGAGGAGGAAGGAAAGATATAAAGATAAATTAAATGTAATTAAGCTTAAAAGTGATAAAGTATGATATTTATCTGGTATGATAGTCAATTATGAAATTTTAATGCATATTTTAAAAAATGATTGTCATTTCCAAATGTTATACTACTTCCCTCTCCACAGTTCTCCAACATATACTGTTTATGTCTTTTTCAAGTTCCCTGAGTTGGTTAGTTTTGAAGTACAACCTCATAGTTGTTTTGATTTCCATTTCTCTTGTTAGTAGGGAGAATTTTGCATAAGGTTTCTGAGAATTTGTATTTCATATTCTTAAACTGCCTGTTTATAACTTTGGATCCCTTATTTCTTGGTCTTATGTTTGTATCAGTTCTCTGTATGTCTTGTATATCAGGTTTATTCAGAGATTTGCAATGTGAATATTTTTTCTAATTTAGTTTTTCTTATTCTTAGTGCATTTGTTGCAAATGATTTGATTCCTGTTATAGAAGTAAAAATATTTTTCAGCAAGTATTATTCTCTGGGCATGCTCTTAGCACTATTGATTTTTAATTTATAAGAAAAAAATTATATAATTTTCTTGGAGAGTGGAATAACTTCCGTTTTTAAGAACAGTCTGGATTTTGAGAATTCTTTTTCTTTTCCTTTTTAAAGTGGACCAGCCAGATTAAGGAGTAATGTTTTGACATCTACAAATAACAAAATCTGTGGAGAGGAACAGGAATGTGATACAAGTAAGTCAATGGTTTATTCCTTGTTTTTCTTAAATTTGTAGAGCCTCAAACAGAGAAATATTCAGTGGTGATAATAGTATCTTATATAATACCTATTATATGATCAGAGCCCATTATTAGGCTTATTTCTGCCTTCACACTATTACCTTTGGTGAGTACATCCTTCTTATGCCATCGTTTCATGTGCCTTCTCAGTGACTAACAAATCTAGATCTACAGCTGGCTTTGCCACCTTTTGCCCACCTCCTTCCATAACTTCTCAAGTTCTTGACCCTCCATTCTCAAATGCTTATTAACACCTCCTAGTTGTATATAACAAAACTCATCATCTCTACCCCAAACCTATCTTTCTATGCTTCTTTGTTTCTGTTAATGGAATTAATATTCTTCCTTTTGAATGCTACCAAATTATACTTTCTCTCATTTTCCCCAGACCCCTATCTCCTGTCATTCCTGTTTCTAATCACATTATATAATCCATTACACTTCTACTTCTATATCAATCTGTTTAACATATCTATTCTTTTCTATTTTCACTATTTCCTTAGTTCATGTCCTCATTACCTCTCCCTTGTACCTGTATAACAACTTTCATTTTCTTTCCACTTCAGTCTATTTCAATCACTCATGTTAAATCACCCTTAAAATTTTTTTAAGCTGAACTAACAAACAGTTCTATCTATAAAGAAAAAGAAAGATTATCTAAGAACTATACTGGTATTAGCTTTTTTTAAACGAAGTATGATTTATTTGTTTACATATATATGTATGTATATCTCTAAATAAAATGTAACAAGCTAGTGACAGTACTGTTCAATTTCTATCCCTTTTTTATACATTTTTATGTTGTGGAGGGGGTGGTGATATATTTTTCTTTGACTTCCTTGAGATCAGGGACTGTTTTTTTGCCTTTTCTTTGTATCCCTAGCAATTAGTACAGTGCCTTGAATGTGGTGTAGGCACTTAATAAATGCTTATTGACTTGATTATTTGACATTTTAAAAATTTTGCATTAATACTCTCTTTTTTCTGATCTGTGTCACTAATCATTGTGATCACAATCTGCAGAATTAGATCATCTGCCTTGTAAAATGAACATATATAATCCAGCTATACAGATTATAAGATCATAGGTCCATAGACCCTAGAAGGGTCTATAGAGGTTGTCTAGACCAGTGTACACACACATATACACATACATATATATCTATAAAACTTGTGGTTTTCTAAGTCACTATACAGTCCTCACAGATCCTTATGCATGGTTTAATGGCCTTCTTTTGTGTTTGTGTTTCATAGCATTTGTCTAGACCAGAGGTTCCCAAACTTATTTGGCCTACTGTCCCCTTTTAAAAAAAAAAAATTACTCAGTGTCATGGAAATCTATTTTCTTTAATCCTATAAAAGATTTTTTAAAAAAATTTTTATAATTTAAAAAAAGTAAAATGTTTTTTAAAAAATGATGCATTTTAAATTTAATAATTTACTGTAAATTTTTTTTGTATTAAAATTTCAATGATGCAATCTTGTGTCATGTAACCATATAGTATTGTAAACAAGTTATTATGCTCACATATTCCTGCTGATGATTATTGGACTTCCCAACAATACATGACTCGCTTGCCTGCCAGTTGGTAAACTTGCATTTTGTGTGTTTATTTGGAAAATAATATAATCACTATGACTTTAACTCTTATTACACAACAGATGAAACATGTACGAATGGTTTTTCAAAATTCTCTTATGCTTCCACCACCTCCTTATTTTATACAAATGCCGCCCCCCCCCCCCCCCATTGCACCCAAGGCTACTTAACCCCCCCTTTCTTCTGCCCCTATTTCTTCAGTGCCCCTCAGGGGGCAGTATGACCCACTTTGTGAACCTATAATCTAGAGACCAATTCCCTCATTTTATACCTGCAGAAACCAAGGCCTAGGGAGATTAAGTGACTTGCTGAAGATCACCTATATATAATAAAAATCAGAGGCTAGATCTGAACCTAGGTCCTTTAACTTTAGAGCCAGTGCTCTTTTGCTTGTACTACAACTAGGTAAAGCATATAATTCTTGTCTGTGCTTTTCCATAAATCTTTCACAAAATTCAGATCTGATAATGACATTTCCCCACTTTTAAACATTCAATGGCTTTCCCATTGCCTGCTGTATTGAGGCCAGATCACTTAATTTATATCCCTTCACATTTTCTTCGTTTCATTATAACTTGACAAATACTAAATTTAATCAAGATAGTACCAGTATTTCTTGGATGATAGTCACTTACACCACTCTTTGTGTGAAAGTCATTGGTGGGAATGTGTTTCAGGCCATTTTTCTTGACTATAGTTCTTTGCATCTGACTTTGGATCATCAATTTAGATTTTCTGGAGATTGTGGTATTCCATTACTGATAGCCATACAGCATCATTGAGGAGACTCTCTGGAGTTAAAAAAAATGGGAGCAGCTCAAGATCATACCAAGTGATCTGTAGCTTCTCTAGTGCAATCCAACTTAGTTTCTTTCTCCTATTCAAGAGATATAATGATAATAATAATGACAATCACCATAACAAGAACCAGCATTCATATGGCACTTTAAGGTTTGCAAAGTGCTTTATAAATATTTCATTTTATTCCAAAAACTGCCCTGGGAGGTAATTGCTATTATTATCCCCATGTTACAGATGAGGAAATTGAGACAGACAAGTGAAGTCACATAGACTTGGTCACAAAGACATGGTCACATAGCTATTGAATGTCTGAGGCAGGATTTGAACTCAAGTCTTCATGTCTTCCAATTCCCATACTCTATGCATTATGCCACCTAGCTGCCTCAGTATATACTGAGAAACTAATTCAATTGAATTACCCATCCAGTTGAATGCTACAGTTTTCAGGTTTTGTTTTTCCTGGGTGATTTTTTTTTGGTCAATCTCCTTTGAACAAATGTGAATTTCATTTAATTGACCTTGTAGAATTGTGGGGCTTTGTTCTGATTTCATTGTGTCATCTGCAGTTATGAGCATTTGGTGGACTTCACCCTTGTGGAATAGTGCATAGGATACTGGACACAGACTCAGGAAGACCCTGTTTCAAATCTTGTCTTAGACAGTTATTAACTGGTGAAGTTGGGTACCTCTTTTATGTTTTATGCTTCCTTTGGTACTGCTAATCATTTGATTATTATTGAACAAAACTGTCTCTTTGATTTCATCTATGAAGGAAATGTGGATCATCTTAACATATGTACAAAAGGCTTTATTGGAGATGAATCTTTGGACTGCCTTATACTGTACTGAGTCAAATGCTATTTTTATGATCGTGAAAGAAAAACTTCTGTACTCTGTTTTAGCCAAAATCTCTTAGAGATAATTTGCTGATACACAAATATTTCTACTGAAGTTAAGAGCTGGAAAGGACCTTAGAGGCTAATAGTTCAGCCTCCTCTTTTCATAGATGGCATTGTCTAGAGAGCTAAAGTTACTCACCAAGGGTCACGCAGTAAGAAAGTATTTCCGACAGTATTCGAACCTGAAATTGGGAGCCAGGTCTTTCTGACTGCAAGTATAGCACTTTATCCACTAACTAGATTAGGCTGTTCTGCATTAAAAGGGCATAGTTTCCCCTGCTAAATTGAATTGTTTTTCCTCCAAGTAATTTCCTATGTTTTTTAGTAATTCTAAGTAAAAAGACAAAATATACACACATACATAGTACGTTCATGTTCATATGCTACTTTAACTGACACGCACACGCAATATAGCCATGTATGTGTATATATGTATGTATGCATATGTAATACACATGTGCGTATACATATGTCTTTAGTGGTTTACATATCTTGGAAAATAAATACTTACTAGAGAAATTTGATAAAACAATTTTTTCCCCATTCAGCTGCTTCCTTTCTTAACCTTGGTGCAGTAATTTTGAGTGTAAACTTTTCTCTTTCATATAATCAAGTTATCCACTTTGTCTTTTATAATTTTCTATATCCCTTTTGTGATCAGGAACACATCTTTTGCTCATAGCTCTGAGAAGTATATGCTCTTCTTTTCCAATTTATTTATTATAAAATCTTTGACAAGTTCACATTATCCATTTACAGTGAATTGTAGAATATGGTATAAGATGTTGGTCTAAGCCTAAGTTCTTCCAGACTGCTCTCTAGTTTTTCAAACAATTTTTGTAAAGTAGGAAGTTCTTTTCTAAGCATTTTATATTTTCTGTTTCGTTGAACACTGGGTTATTGTATTCTTTTGTTTTTTATTGTCCCTTGAATGTTTCTAGTTGGTTCCATTGTTCTATTTTTCAGGCAATAGCAAGTTGTATTGATGATTACTTCTTTATCAGAACCTTTATGGAACCATTCAAGGGTATTTTTCCCCTCTCTCTGATTACTGGGATCCTCCCAGAACCTCAATTTTTAGAGGGCTCCTAGGCTGGCCATCTCTTCATTTTCCATCAGATTGATTACCCCTGGACTTTTCCATCATGCACTCTCACAGGGTAACTTCTACCCACTCCCCTTCCCAGCTTCTTTTTATATACTGTCAAACCCCTAGAGGACAGAGGCCTTTCTTTCTTTTTGCTTGTATTTCTATTCCCAGCTCCCAGTTGTTAAGGGCCACCAAGGAAAACAAATGCAGGATGGAGTATTTTTGTTATGTTTTATAGATTTGAGAAAGGATAGAAAAGGGACAGAAAAAGGATTATTTATACTAAGGAAGAAATGAGGAAGGAGTAGGAGAAACTTAGTACTTGTATAATTGATATAGTCTATAAGAATAGACTCTATTCCTCTGGCAAAATGCCAAAGGATAGTGAAGGCTTAAGGAATCTCTGGAACCTCACTTTGAATCAGAGAAAGGAATGGTGAATATTTATAGAGCTTGGTATAGAAATACATTAATATATTAAACCAAAAGGAAAATGGGCATCAATAAGGAAAAAGAGGATTTAAGAAGGACAGTAGAACTGGTAAGCAAATAATCACAAGCAAAACACTATCTTCTAAAAGTAGATCATGGAGATGGATCAAAAGAAAAATAAGGTACAGGAAACAGATCGGTCTCTTGACTAGAGGAAGAAAAGGAGGGGCATAGGAATGGATTTCTAGTGTTGAGCTTGCTCTTGTCTTATTTGGATTGGGCCACAGAGAGGAAAAGTACTATAAGATTGTGGGAAATATGCTATTAATAACTAGTGTGAATGAATGGGATGAACTCAGTTCATGAAATAGAAACATAGCCTGGATTAGAAAGCACGATAAGAAATATTTGCTTACAAAAATGCATTGAAAACATAAGGATTTATGCAGTTTAAAATTAGGGGTTCTAGTATAACTTATTATGCTTCAGATGAATAAAGAAAAAATCAGTGGTAGAGCAATCATGATCTGAGAAAAGGCATTAGTAATAATAACTATAAAAGAGGTGAGCAGGGAAACTGCATTCTACTTAAAGGCACCAGAAATGTATGCATCAGATGGCATATAGCATCTAAGTACCTAAAGGAAAGGGCAGCTAGGTGGTACAGTGGATAGAGCACCAGTGCAGGAGCCAGGAGGACCTGAGTTCAAATCTCACCTCAGACACTTGACACTCACTAGCTATGTGACCTTAGGCAAATCACTTATCCCCAATTGCCTCATCCTGGGTCATCTGCATCATCCTGATGAATATCTGGTCACTGGATTCAGATGGCTCTGGAGGAGAAGTGAGGCTGGTGACCTGCATAGGCCTCCCTCACTCAAAACAAAGTCAAGTGCAAGTCATTGTCATCATTTCTCTGATGACATGGTCTTCTTCAGCAACGAAGGATGAACACACACACGAAAGGAAAAGTTAATTTTATTACATAGTTTATAGACAGAAATATTTTAATAGTTGGGAATCTCAATATGGAAGTTTTAGAATTAGATAAATCTAAAAAAAAGAAAAAAGTTAAAGACCTAAATAAAATTTTAGAAAAAGTGGGTATTATAAATCTCTGGTGATTATTGAATGTTAACAGAAAGGAATGTATTGGCTACACACAAAAAAATATCTCTTAGACAAATATAGAAAAGCAGAAACGTTAAACACATCTTTTATTGACTGTCACAACTGAAAAATTTTAATCAATGTAAGTTATTTTAAGAAAGTATTAAAATTAAAATAGTGACATCCTAAAGAATTAGTGGTTCAAAGAAAAAATTAAAGTAGCAGTAGACAGTTTTCTCAAAGAAAGAAGACTCTGAGATAACATCAAAGTTTTGAGTTTTATGTAGCCAAAGGGGCCCTTCGGGAGTAATTTCATATTTTTAACTTTTTTGGGGGGATGTAGGATGTGGGGAGGCAGTGGGGTTAAGTGACTTGCCCTGGGTCATGCAGCTAGTAAGATCTGAGGTCATATTTGAGCTCAGATTCTCTTGAATCCACACCTAGTGCTCCATCCCCACCTAGCTGCCCTGAAACTTCATATTGTTAAACACTTTCATCCATACCAGAGAGAAAGAACAATAATAAAAAAAGGATAATAAACTAGAAAAAGAATAAATTTTTAAAAAACAACTTAATGCAAAAATGACAGTTCTATAAAGGAAGAGAAAAATTTAAAGACAAAAAGGTGTTCAATTGATAAACATTTTTTAAAAGACAATAAAATAAACTTTTAGATAACTATCACCCCAAGGAGAGGAAAAATATTGCCAATTAAAAAAGGAAACTCATAACATGAAAAAGGAATAAAGGAAATTATTAGAAACTAGTTAAATGCTAGTAAAAATTATAACTTAAATGGATGAATATTCTCAAAAATATAAAATACTCATATTACCAGAACAATGAATATAGAATTTAAATAATTAAATCTTAGAAAAAGAAATAAACAAACTCATGGAGGAAAAAAACAAACTAGGACCAATTGTATTTACAGATGAATTCTATCAGACATTCAAATAAAAATTAACATCAATTTAACATAAATTGTATGCAAAAGTAGGCATAGTGGCAAAAATGGCATCCTAAATTGCTGTGAGACAAATGTGAACCTGATATAGTGGGTACAGATTATTTGGGACAAATGGTTTGTAAATGGTTTCATTTTATGATAGTAATGGTTTTTGTTTTTTGATTTTTTTGTGTGTGTGATTTTACACCCACTAGACTGACTCAGAACATCTGTTCTTGACCAAGTGAAACTCAGTTAATGAGCTGGTTTCCCAGTAATCATCAAAACAAGTTAGTATTGGTTGAAATTAGGGAAACTGGTTAATTGAATAGATTAAGATATATAAGATTCAGAAGCAATTGAACACAGTAGCATAATGTTAATAAACCCTAGTGCACTATCAGGGCAAGAATTCACTCACATTGGACAACTACAGAAAAAATTGGAAAGGAGTCTAGGGGAAATTAAATTTATATCAACATACCATGCCACATAAAACAGTAAGCCTCAAAGTATATATATGTGTCCTAAACATAAAAAGGGAAGACCATAATCAAATGAGAGGAAAATTTCACTGGTACAGATGGGGAAACGTTCATAACCAAAGCTTAGATGGGAGTAAAAACATGAATAGTTTTGTACATAAACTTGAAAACTTTTTACTCAAGCAAAATCAGCATAGTTAATTTGAAAACACTTATCTTGCAAAACTGTTTGTGGCAAATATTTCTAACATAGGTCTGATGTCAGAGATGTACAGGGAATTCATGCAAATGTAAAAGAACAAGAGCCATTCCTCAATAGATATGGTTAAGGATTAGAACATTATATCTTTCTTTTTTTTTTAAATTGAATTATTTTATTTGTTTTCAGTGTTCGACAATCACTTCCATATATCTTAGATTTTTTTCTACTCTCTCCCTACTCCTTCCCTGAGTTGGTGTACAATCTTATATAGGTTCTACAGATACATTCCTATTAAATGCATGTTGCATAGAAGAATTAAAATGAATGGCAGAAACCATAAAAACAAAACATAATACAAAAGAAAATGGTCTGTTTCTATGTGCCATCCAGTTCCATAGTTCTTTCTCTGGATATGGAAGGCATTTTACCCCAAGAGTCCATTGGAAATTTTTGAAGTCCATGCATTTCAATGAAGTACTAATTCTACCAGAAGAACATGTATCTTTCAAGGGAAGAAATCTGAGCTATACATAATTATGGAGAAAAAATATTACAAATAAATGATAGGAGAAATCAAAATTAGAATGTCTCTTGAGTGTTTACTTCATACCTCCTCCCAGTTTGATTTTTTTTTTTTTTGGTTAAAGGGGCCATCCCGTAAGTAACTTAAAGAAGCCTATTCATTGAATGTGTATCTCACTCAAAGTGAGAATGTGATAAGACCTTAGCCTGAAAGGGACAGGGTCTCACATTGCATCCTGCGCCATCTCCCGTCATCCTGATGAATATCAGGCTATTGGACCTGATAGTCCAGTATGGCTCAGGAGAAGAAAGTGAGGAAAGTGAGCCCTCCCTCGCTCAAATCAAAGTCAAGTGCAAGCCATGTCATCATCTTGATGTCATGGTCCTCTTCAAGAGTGAAGGACAAACAACAACAGTTTCACACCTAAATCTGGCAATGATGACAAGGTTAATGACAGTTGTGGGTGTTGAGGGAAGAACTCTAATGAACTGTTGCTGGAGCTTTGAATAGATCCAACCATCTTGGAAAGCAGTTTGGAACTGTCCCTGCAAAGTCATTAAGTTGTATATACCCATTCTCTTTGTGTTTTTAATATTTTCAAAATTAGATTTATTCCAATTAATAGAAATAATTTTTTCCTTCCCATTCCCTCCCTATCCACAAAAATTGGGAGAAAAAAGAAAAAACCCACAAATCTTTGGAAAAATATGCATAAAGGAAACCAAATTTCCTCATTGGGCATGTTCAGAACATATATTTTGTACTGTTTTGTACTAAATCCATTACACATTGTTAGGTGGTGAGTAGCATGCTTCATCATTAGTTCACTGGTATCATGGTTAGTCACTGTATCAAAGTTTTTAAATCTTTCAAAGTTGCTTGTCTTTACAGTGAAGAAATTAATTTTCAAGGAGATATTTGAAGACCTATGTGGAATAACTGAAGTTTTGACTCCTTCTTGTCCAAAATATGTAACTTTATTTCCTTTTGTTTTTGTTGAACATCTGTAAATAGACCTTCCTGACAAAATGCCATGTGTTCGTCGCAGTACAAGAATGAAAATGAAACCTTTGGAGTACTGGAGAGGAGAGCGAGTAGACTCTGAAGGCATGTATAACTTTGATTGGAATGTATTTTATTCCATTTTAAGAGGAATCATAAGATCTTTTGTGTTTTTTATTTCTATACATTCTACTGAATCTCAGGAAAGAAGGCATGAGAAATGTTTAACAATAGAAAAGTAGTTTATGAACCTGTCTCTACCCACATACTTCTCCTTTTCTCTCTTTCTTCTGATCTTCTAGTGATTTTCGATAATAAAAATAATTTATTTTAATTTTATAAGTAATTGTAAAAATTACATAGTGAGGACTGAGGTTGAAATTAACGATCAGCCTTCCTTGTTTATTTTAGGTGAATTTGCAGTCAGTGGAACAGTATCTAATGACAGAGTTTCACCCAGAAAGAAGTCTAATGGAAAAAGAGAAAAAGTTAATACAGGTTCTTGTGAAGATGAGCAAAGTATGACCTTAATTGTTTGAATTTTTTGTTTTATTTTGAAATTTAATATTAGAATTTCGATAAATTCTTTTGAATATTTTGAAATGTACCCTTTAACCTTGTAGGAATAATTGTCAAAATGCCTAAAACTCTTAGAAGAGTGTCTGATACCTAGTAGGTACAATATAAATGCTTATTCCCTATCCTTCTTCCCCTTCTTTAAATAATTGTATAACAAAAAGGTTGCTGGATTTGGAGTCAGAAGATTTGGGTTTGAATCTTAGCTCTGCGACTTCCTGCCATTGTGACTTTTTTGCCTTTCCTCATCTTTAAAAAGGGAAGGTGGAAATATATGAGGAGATAGCATCATAAAATGTGAAGAATGTTGGCTTTGGAGTCAGAGGACATGAGTTTGCTATCTAAATCTGTCACTTAATACCTTGACCTTAACCTTAAAGTCACTTGATCTCTTTTATTCTCAGCTTCTTTATCCTTAAAATTGGTTGTGATCAGGGGTTTGTAACTGTTAGTCCAGTGAACTTGGTTTTTAAACTATTTTGATAATTATTTTTTATCCTTTGGAATCTTCTGTTTTAAATACTTAACATTATTCTGAGAAGTGGTCTGTTAGGCTTCACTAGAGTGTCAGAAGGTGTCATCAATACAATTTGAGAACACTTGCACTAGGTAGGTAAGTAGTTAGATAGACAATACATTTATTAACTGCTTGCTATGTACCAGGAATTGTGCTAAGTGCTAGGAATACCTCTAAAAACCAACAAGTTAGTCCTTGCCTTCAAGGAGCTACCATTATAATGGGAAAAGATAGTAACATAATAAAGGCTAGGTTGGGAATGGAATGGGAAGGAAAGGCAGTTATGAAGAGGCATGATGTGGATATAGAAAGTATCATGGTGGCCTAATTCCTAGCTAAATAAAACAAAAAAACTTAATTGTTTAAGCTAAGATTACATTCAGCTCTTAAGTTTATGAACCTATGAACCCTTAGAAATTTGCAATATTAAATCTTCTCTGAGACTTAGTTGCTTCAACTGTAAAATGAAGGGATAACATCCCTTTCCAGCTCTGATTCTATGTAGTGCCAATGTGATATTCAGTGCCTACTGTAGCCATGAATATCCCGGCGTAGTTCTGAATAATGAAAAACAGCAGATTCTCCACATGGAAGACAGATCCAGAACATTTATTCATGACACCAGAAAGCCAAATCCGTCACAGCAACAAAAATATATACACAATAACTGTGCAGAGGACACCACCATCCCCACCCAGGCCTTCCCCCTGGTAGGCTTCTCACAAACCAGTTCCCTTAAACAAATCACAAACAGGTTCCTTTAAACAAAATGCCCTTCTCTCACTCACAGCCAGCTGTGGACTTGCCTGTATCCTTCAGTTCTGACTGCTCTCCCAATAACTTCCTCTCAGTTCTGCTCCACCCTTCCTGTTCCACCTATTTAGCAAGCTCCTCCCACCACATGTGACTTTCAGGTGATTTAAACAGGTCACATGGGCCTATTAATGAATGGGAAAGATCTTACCATTTAAATCACTATTACATTTGACCCCAAGATCTTTCATATTCATTACATAGGTTGGTGGGGCAACTAGTATTAATAGAATTATAACAGGGATAACAGGAAGTAAACATAAAAATATCTTAGGCGATTGGTGTCAGCAGAACTTTACAATAATATAACAGGATCACATAAAATAAGCACATAAAACAATATCCTAGGGTGGGGCTTGAGCATAAGCACCTCATCATTCCCCCTTTAAACAAATGGGGCCTAAAATCTTGGGATAAGGGAAGAAAGTCTCTTCTTTTATAGCTACTTCTTGCTGAAACTGGATGTAGAGCTGTCCCTGCCCCAAGAGGTCCCATGCAAGAGGTCAGTTCTTTAGCTGGCATCCAGAGCCTGGTTGATGCTGGGTCCAGAGGTCACACATCACAGTTGTGGACGGGGTGACATCTGGCTTAAGCAATCAGGCATCTGCAGGTAGAGGGGACTAATAAGTCTGCAGAAAACGAATCTAGTAAACAAGTTTAACAGACAAAAAACCAAAAAGAAATAAGGAGACAGTAATCAGAAGCAGAGTAGATAGAGGATCAGCTGTGCTTCTGGAGTCCATGTACCCACTGTTATAACCCCATTCATAGTATTATCCAGTTATGGTATTATCCTTCCCTTGTGCTGTAATTTCCATAGCCTTTGGAGCATCATCTGGCTTCCATTTTACCTGTACTGTAGCTTCTAATCTTATTCTGTCAGTAGAACCCAATCCTTTGGGTGAACCTACTCAAAATATGTGATCTCTTGCTGAGTAAAATCCTCCACTACCTCCCCAAACACTGTGGGGACTTCCTGGTTCTGGCAGGCATTTGGGCCCCAATCAAACCCAGCCTGTGCAAGGGCTGCATTGACTTCCTCTTGTTACTTTTTTTGCTTCTTTTTGTGAGCTAAATTGACAACAACTTTTTGTTCTACCACCTGAGACTTTCTCGCTTGTTCTTTCTTTTTTTAGTTTTAATTTTTAATCACAAATGAAATCAACAATCTTGTACGTGCCTACTTCTTGTCTCTGAATACTATATGAACTAATGTTACCTAGGAATTAAAACTTACCTAGGAAGTGAAATTTACTTAAGTCAGTTCCTCAATCTTTAAAAATACACAACAGTGATAGCACAATTTAAGACAATTTGAGAAAAGCAAAATGCTTGTTTTTTCCTTAGGAAGCAAGAATAATTTCTTGTCATCATCCAGTATCAAAAATATTTCACAATTTGGTTTATCTTTATCTAAGGGTAAAATTAATCCCTCTTACACCTGGATGAGTTGGAGTTTTTTTAGTATTCAGTAATTCCAAAAGCAGATCTGTCTAAATTTAGATTGAGTATGCCAGCAGAGTATCCATAGCTAGGTGCTAATACAAAATATGTTAGCATACTGGCTGAAGACCACATATTAACAAAAAGAGATTAATATAAAATGTTTGCCAACATCGTTCTTAGAAGTTTTGTCAATTTCCTGTGTAGTAAGAGACCCTATTGATTCTTGAATATTTATCATATTCATTTTGAAGAAGCAAATATCAATATCTGTTTTCAAGGTGTTTTCCAATTTCATTTTTTAGCTTTCTAAAATGTAAAAGATTTTCCCATCCCTTTCAAGCATTTGTTCCTTCCCATGAATTTTCATTTGCATAACAAATTTTGTTACCTTTGACAAGTGACATATCTACCTGCGTCTGTGATGATGACAGATTTTCCACTCTTCATTTAAAAGCTTCATCATTTCCTGTGATGAAATTCCTTTTGCTTCCATAGTGTGTTCAGAAATAAAAATATAACCTGAGCGAGGTTTTTTTGGGCTTTCCAAAGATGGTTAATTATCTTTATTTTGCTTTATTATTTCCTTTGTAACCTTTGTTCCATACTTCTCTTCTTTCAAAATAATTATTTTATTTTATTTTTTCCTGATTAGGATTGAACTCTTCTTTATATTTAAAGGCCTCTTCTTTTTGTATTCAAAAATCTGCCTGGGTACTACCGCTTCTCCATTTACTTTTGTCTATGATTCTGGAAACTCCCTCCATGCATCATCAGCCTCTGAATTATCTCAAGGTTTTTCAAATCTGGATTTTGTTCTTTGAGCATGGGCCCACGTTCTATGCTGAAATGAATGTATGAAGACAAGGTCTTCTTTGGAGCATTGGATCAAGGACAGTCCATTTCTATCCACTGATAAGAACTACACGTCGGGGCTGGGAGGGCAACAGCCTGGCCCAGGGCCCTCACCCCCTAGCCCTCAAAGCCATAGTCTGGCCTCCTCCCTTTCCTCCCTCAGCCCCTAGCTTGCTCTAAAGGAGAGTTTGAATGTAAGGAAAGCATAAAAAACTTCTCATGAAAACCAACCTAACTCCCTTTCCATCTGAGCTTTCTCTTCCAGCAGCTTGTCTCTGCTTTTATACATAATTTGATAGCTTGTTAGCAAGGCCCAGCCTCTCTTGCACAACCCTGCCATTTATTTCCCCTGTTCTATTAGTATTCCTTGCAAACATCTTTCTAAATCTCTAGGTTCACCCTTCTTTAGTCTTTGTTCCCAGTTTTCACAGAACCCTGTGGATTTAGCCCATTCTCTTGCTAGGGAGGAATAAGGCAAATCCTCCCATTCTGGGATATACATTTCTTCTTCCGAAGCCTTCTTGCCTCCAAATAGAGGTCTGATATTTCGCAATCCCATCCCCATCCCCATTTGTAGTGCCAGTGTGATATTCACAGTGCCTACTATAGCCATAAATATCCCTGCATAATTCTGAATAATACAAAGCAACAGATTCTCCACATGGAAGACAGATCCAGAACCTTTATTCATGACACCAGAAAGCCAAATCCATCACAGCAACAAAAATATACACAATAACTATGCAGAAGACACCACTATCCCCACCTAGGCCTTCCCCCTGGTAGGCTTCTCACAAACCAGCTCCCTTAGACAAATCACAAACAGGTTCCTTTAAACAAAATGCCCTTCTCTCACTCAGAGCCAGCTGTGGGCTTGCCTGTATCCTTCAGTTCTAACTGCTCTCAATAACTTCCTCTCAGTTCTGCTCCACCCTTCCTGCTCCACCCATTTAGCAAGCTCCTCCTACCACATGTGACTTAGGCTTTCAGGTGATTTAAATGGGTCACATGGGCCTATTAATGAATGGGAAAGATCTTCCCATCTAAATTACCATTACATCCTGTTATGTCACATTTGCTGCCAAGGAGTCAGTTTTTCCATGTAGATAACTTTGTACATAATTTAATCCCTGTAAGTATAAAAACTTTTAGCACCTTTTGCTTAAAACTTTTGAAAATATATTATACTTGTTCTTGCCTTAAGAGGTATATTGAACATAATTTAAATGATTTTTGATAACACAGGTTCATGATTATAAACTTCAGTCCTTATACTGTGTTTGGATAGGAGCTATTAAGGCGCTAAATGGCTCAAGATTGGAACTTTTCCTATTTTCTTCCTTATTGTCAGTTTGTAAGTTTATGCTTGTACCTGCTAGCATTCCTGCTTCTAGCAGTAACTCATTTTCCCTTCTTCCTTGTAATCTACAGCATCTAGTCCACTATGGACTGGGAAACCAGATAAACAATTTTATTAGAATGGTGTCTAAAGTAAATATAAATTGGCTTAAGGGGTTTTTCCTATGAATTTGAGCTTCAGTGTAGGGTCTTTGTGACATGTATTTTGACTCTGTAGTGTTTATTTTTCTTACTCTCAAGTTTTCATTAACTGTCTTCTAATAATTGAAGTCTAGTAACTCATTCAGATAAGTGAATTATGTTCCATTTTTGTTTCTTTGATTTTTTACTTATATTTTTGGAGCTCCATCTCATTTGTAGTGAATGAAAATAACCCTCTATTTGTAACATTAAAAACATCTTTAAAGATAGTTTGGAAAGTTCAAATGGTGTTACCCTTTTCATTTTAACTCCTTCTTGTTATCTGATTCTTAGTAAAATACTTTCATTTTTGGTATTAGGAAAAAAAATTGTGGAATTTTGGAACTGGAAATGATTTTTAAGAGTTCATAATATCACATCCTCTCATTTTACAACTGGGTAAACTAAGATCTGGAGAAGTTAAGTGAATTACCCATGGCCATTTAGTTAGCCAGTTAGAGAGTCAAGACTAAAATATAAGTTTCCTGGTTTCAGTCCAGTAATCTTTTTTATTTTGTTATTTTTTTAATTAAATTTATTTATTTTAAGTTTTCAACATTCATTTCCACGAAATTTTGAGTTCCAAATTTTCTCTCCATCTCTACCCTCCCCCCACCCCAAAACACCATGCATTCTAATTACCCCTACCACCAATCTGCCCTCCCTTCTAACATCCCTCTCTTCCCTTATCCCCATCTTCTCTTTTGTCCTGTAGGGTAAGATAAATTTCTATACCCCATTACCTGTATTTCTTATTTCCCAGTTGTATGCAAGAACAGTACTCAACAGTTGTTCCTAAAACTTTGAGTTCCAACTTTTCTTCCTTCTTCCCTCCCCACCCATCCCCATTGGAAAGGCAAGCAATTCAGTATAGGCTATATATGTGTAGTTTTGCAAATGACTTCCATAATAGTCGTGTTGTGTAAGACTAACCATATTTCCCTCCATCCTATCCTGCCCCTCATTTCTTCTGTCTTTTTGACCTTGTCCCTCCCCAAGAATGTTGATTTCTATTTGCTCCATGTTCCCATTGCTCTCTCTTACATCATCCCCCCACCCTGCTTATCCCCTTCTCCCCCACTTGCCTATATTGTAAGATAGGTTTTCATACCGAAATGAGTGTGCATTTTATTCCTTCCTTGAGTCAAATGTGATGAGAGTAAGCTTTACATTTTCCCTCTCACTTCCCCCCTTTTTTAGTTCTAGTTCCTTTGACTTCTGGAATATCATATTCCATGCCCTTCAATCCCTTAATGTAGAAGCTGCTAGATCTTATGTTATCCTGATTGTATTTCCACAATACTCAAATTGTTTCTTTCTAGCTGCTTGCAATATTTTCTCCTTGACCTGGGAACTCTGGAATTTGGCTACAATGTTCCTAGGATTTTCTCTTTTTGGATCTCTTTCAGGGGATGATCTGTGGATTCTTTCAGTATTTATTTTGCCCTCTGGTTCTGGAATATCAGGGGAATTTTCCTTGATAATTTCATGAAAGATGATGTCTAGGCTCTTTTTTTGATCATGGCTCTCAGGTAGTCCCATAATTTTTAAATTGTCTCTCCTGGATCTATTTTCCAGGTCAGTTGTTTTTCCAATGAGATATTTCACATTATCTTCCATTATTTCATTCTTTTGGTTTTGTTTTGTGATTTTTTGGTTTGTGATAAAGTCATTAGCCTCTATCTGTTTCTTTCTAATTTGTAAAGAACTATTTTCTTCAGTGAGCTTTTGAACCTCCTTTTCCATTTGACTAATTCTGGTTTTTAAATCATTCTTCTCATTGACTTTTTGAATCTCTTTTGCCGATTGAGTTAGCCTATTTTTCAAGGTGTTATTTTCTTCAGCATTTTTTGGCTCTTCTTTAGGGAGTTGTTGACTCGCTTTTCATGATTTTCTTGAATCTCTCTCATTTCTCTTCCCAATTTTTTCTCCACCTCTTTTATTTGATTTTCAGAATCCATTTTGAGCTCTTCCATGGTCTGAGAACATTGCATATTTATTTTGGGTGTTTGGGATACAGAAGCCTTGACTTTTATGTCTCTCCCTGATGGGTAACCATTGTTCTTCCTCATCTGTAAGGATGGGAGAATCTGTTCACCGAGAAAGTAACCTTCTATAATCTTAATTTTTTCCCCTTTTTTGGGCATTTTCCCAACCAGTTACTTGACTTTTGGGTCCTTTGACAGGAGTAGGGTATACTCTAGGGATCTGTAAGAACTCAGTTCCTCCAAGATGACACAGTCAAGCATGTACACTGGTCTGGGAGCAACAAGAAACTTTTGTGCCCAGAATCTGTGAGTATTAGTTTCCTCTCCACAACCACCTGGCCTCCAGTTCCACCAAGCCAGCACTGGGGGCTGAGATTCAGATAAACTGCTCAGTTCCCCCAGGGGCTTTAGGTGGGGGCAGGGCTGCCATGCAATGTGAGATAAAGATCAGCTGCTCAGATCTCCCAGGGGTTTTAGTATCCAGCAATAGATGCGGGCTGCTGTGGGAGCTGCTGCTGCCCAGTGCAGCCTCTGCCACAGACACCTGAGGCCAGAGCTATGGGAAGACCCTGCTCCCTTCTCTGCCAGCTGAAAAAACCCTGTCCCTGACCTTTGGTGCCTGTGGGTTGAGGGATCTGCAAACCACTGCTACTGCTGCTGGGGTTTCCGTCCCGGAGGCCACACTCAAGTCCTCCTGCTGGCACAGTGCTGAGTTTCCCAGGCTGGGCTGGGCTCTGCTCCACCTCAGGTGGGATAGATCTTTCCCCTTGGCCTTTCAGATCACCCTGGGCTGGAAATCTCCACTTCAGCGTTCTGTGGCTTCTGCTGCTCTAGAAGTTGTTGAGAGTCTTTCTTTACAGGCATTTTATGGGCTGTGGCAGCAGAGCTAGAGTATGTGCGTCTTTCTACTCTGCCATCTTGGCTCCACCCCCCAGTAATCTTTCTAATGTACTGTACTTGAGAAGAGGATTTAAATAGTTTTTCTTCAGACTGAGCGCTTGGAATTTGAAAAAGTTGCTTTTGTTTTGAGCTCTTCTTATAGTTATTATAATCTTCCATAATAAGATTCTTTACAGTATGAAATTAATTATATATGACTGCATCATTAACTTGCCAGTTTTAAGTCATTGCTATGTATTTTTGTGACATTTTGCAGAAAAGAAAGCAATTGCTGCTCTTAATGTATCTCTTGGAGATCCTTTAAAACCAACTTGTGTATTTGATCCAGGAAGAGAACAACTGGTTTTCAGGGGTAAGATGTTGAATAGATGTCAAGACTAACTTTTTTTTTAAAATTGTTTTATTTGTTTTATTATTTTATTTGTTTTCAGTATTCTACAATCACTTCCATATATCTTAGATTTTTCTTCTCCCTCCCCCTCTTTCCCCCCACCTCCCCACTCCCTCCCTGAGATGGCATATAATTTTATATAGGTTCTACACATACATTCCTATTAATACATTTTCACCTTAGTCATGTTGCATAGAAGAATTAAAATGAATGGGAGAAATCGTGAAACAAACCAAAACATAATACAAAAGAAAATGATCTGCTTTATTTTGCGATTGAATTCCATAGTTCTTTCTCTGGATGTGGAAGACATTTTGCCTTAAGAGACCATTGGGAATTTTTTCAGTCCTTGCATTGCAATGAAGTACTAAGTCTACCAGAAAAATTCCTCACATACTGTGTTTGTTGCTGTGCACAAAGTTCTCCTGGTTCTGCTCCTTTTGCTCAGCATCAGATCATATAAGTCTTACCAGGCCTCTCTGAACTCTTCCTGTTCATCATTTCTTATAGCACCCTAGTATTCAATTACATTCATATTTCCCCAATTGATGGGCATCCCATTGATTTCCAGTTTTTGGCCACCACAAAGAGAGCTGCTTTGAATATTTTTTGTACATGTGGTACCCTTTACTCGTTTTTATGATCTCTTGGGGATATAGTCCTAGAAGCAATATTACTAGGTAAAAGGGTGTGCACATTTTTGTAGCCCTTTGAGCATAGTTCCAAATTGCTCTCCAGAATGGTTGGATCAGCTCACAGCTCCACCAACAATGCATTAGTGTTCCAGCTAACCCACATCTTCTCCAACATTTATCATCTTCCTGTTTTGTCATGTTTGCCAATCTAATCGGTGTGATGTGGTACCTCAGAGTTGTTTTGATTTGCAGCTCTCTAATCAATAGTGATTTAGAGCATTTTTTCATATGACTGTAGATATCTTTAATTTCTTCTTCTGAAAACTGCCTGTTCATATCCTTTGACTATCAATTGGGAAATGGCTTGTATTCTTGTACATTTGACTCAGTTCTCTATATACCTTAGAAATGAGGCCTTTATTACAGATACTAGTTGCAAAAATTTTCTGCTTCCCTCCCAATCTTGGTTGCATTGAGTTTGGTTGTGCAAAAACTTTTCAATTTTATGTAATCCAAGTAATCCATTTTGCTGTTCATGTTTTCTATCTCTTGTTTAGTCAGAAATTCTTCCTTTCT
Source organism: Notamacropus eugenii (assembly GCF_028372415.1). Taxonomy (NCBI): domain Eukaryota; kingdom Metazoa; phylum Chordata; class Mammalia; order Diprotodontia; family Macropodidae; genus Notamacropus; species Notamacropus eugenii. The sequence goes on along the minus strand of NC_092877.1, from coordinate 120,313,086 downwards.
CCACAAATCTGATAAATACACTATTCCTTGCTCCACTAATTTGTTTATAGTATCAGTCTTTATACCTCAATCATGTACCCATTTGGACTTTATTTTTGTGAACACTAACTTCTGATTTATTTTACTGGTATGACATTTTTCATTATTCAGTCATTCATTAGTTACCCAACAATTATTTATTAAGCGCATACTATGTGCCAGGCACCGTCTGTCCTAGGGGATAGAAATAAAGGCAAAAATGCTGTTCCTGCCTTCAAGAAGCTCATATGCTAATGAGACAGTATTTACATATATACACAGTGTAAGTTGAAAGTAATCTTAGGGGTAGGGCGTTAGCAGTAGGGATAATTGCAAAAATCCTTTTGTAGAAGGTAGGATTTGAGTTTACTTTTGAAGGAAGCAGGGAAGCTAAGACGTAGAGATAAGGAGAAAGAACATTCCAGGCATGTGGGACACCTGCATTTCAGGAATGGAGATGAAATGTTGTATATGAGGAACAATAAGTAGACCCATTTGGCTGGAACATAGAGTGCATGAAGGTAAAAGATAAATCAAAAATTGACTAGTATCAAATTGTGAAGAATTTTAAATGACAAGCAGAGGTTTGTATTTGTTGCTGGAACTTTTTTGAACAGGTGAGTGACGTAGACAGACCTCCACTTTAGGTGTATCACTTTGGAAACTGGGAAGTGAATGGGGGAGCACAGAGGGATTTGAGGCAAGGAGACCAAGTGAGGAAGCTGTTACATTAGTCTGTGTGAAAGGTGATAAGGATCTTTAACTAGAGTGATGAGTGGAGAGAAGACAATGAATAGAGGAGAATAGTATAAAAGTAAGATCAACAAACTTGGTAACTGATTAGATATGAGGAGTGAAGAAGATTGAAAAGTTGAAAGTGACCCCTTAGTTGTGAACTTGCTTGAGTGGAAGGATGGTGACCTTGGTAAAAATAAGAATGGCAATATAAAAGAGCTGCATTTGGAGGGAAGGAAGAATATGTTTAAGACATACTGAGTTTGAGATGCCTTAGTAGTAGAGGATTATGGATTAAGACCTGGAAAGAATCAGAGGTCTTTTAGTCCATTCCATTTATTTTATAGATGAGATTTTACCCAAATAAATTCATATGGCTATTAGGCAGCAGACCTAGGGTGTGAACTCAGGTTCTGTGCAAACCAAACTTGCTTTATGTTTGGGTAATGCTGATTTAATCTGTCATACAGGGGAAATAGCCAGTAGACAGTTGATGGGTGTCTGAAGCTCAAATTGAACAGTGAGGCAAAAGAATATAAGCAAGTCACTGTACCTTTTTGGCTTTAGTGTTTCTTCTGTAAAATGATGGCTTTTGATTATGTAGTTATTAAAGTTCCTTTTAGTTTCAAATCTGTAATGTTTGGATTTGTCTATGGTATTTTATTGTGACATTCAGAAGAAGAGGGAAGAGAAGGAGTTAACAGGACAATACCATGGGTTATAGCTACAGTTAAGGGGTAGCTCAAGGATGATGATCAAACTAAGATTGAAGGAACTGAAAGAATGAAAAGGGACCAGGCAGAGTTCATTAGATATTTCTTTAAGCAGACCATTTTCTTGGTCACAAATTGAATGAAAGGTACAGAGAATACAAACCCTCATTCTTTTAATTGGTGATTTACGAAGAAGCATTTGTTCTGATAAAGCATTATAATTCTCTAATAGAGTGTCTCACATGAATAAGATGAGAGCTTTGAAGATTACTTGCTCAACCTGTAAAGAATAAAAACCAGGGTGACCCAAAAGGCAATAGAGAGATGTGTAAGAGTGGAGTGTGGCATAATACCAGTGATCATGCAAAAAGTGACTCATACGCAATTGGAAAAGAGGGTGAAATAGTCACTTAGAATAAATGAAAAAAAGACAGTGTAAATGCTTTACTTGTATCTATAGGTACTAAAATCTAGGGAAAAGACTCTACATGTTGAAATAAATCCACTGTGCAAGACTTAGGTGAAAATGTGATTGAGAATTAAGAAGTCATAGCTGTGTTTTGATCTACCCTGTTGAAAAGAATCTGTATATTTATGAAACCATGGACCTATCAATGTCTGGCTTTACTAACTTCATGATTTTATTCATCTTGATCAAGTTACATATCTAGAAATGTCTATGGATAAAAGAGGAATATTGAACCATAGGAACTCTAGATGAAATCAAGAGGTATAATAACTCCGTACCTACTTGAACATTTTCTGGTCAGTATTTGAGCCTCAAAGATATTCAGACATTTGGAGATTGCAATTTAAGTGATGGTCAAGGAAAAAAGTAGGAGAAGTATATGATACTTAATGTGAACAAGTACTTAATTGAGTTGACTTCCACAAGGTCACAGGGCTAGCAAGTGATTATAGGATTTAAACCTAGAAGGGACTTTAAAGTTAATTTATTCCATACTCCTCATTTTATAGAAGAGGAAATAGCTTCAGAGTGATGATGTCTTGCTCAGTGTTGCACAGGAAGTTAGCAGAATTGAGATTGGAACCCAGATCCCCTTACTCTTTGCTGTTTGCACTGACTATATCATCCTACTTTTTTGTATACTTTATGTAATTCATATATCTTTCTTTCTCCTTAGACCTTGTAAAGCTTAAAGGTACTCATGAATTTTCTGTTCAGAATGACACATTGAAAATGTTTAAAATTTTGAATACTTCATTATTTGCCACTGGCACGTTGATCTTGGGGCCCTTAAAAGAAAAGGGAAAACAGTATGTCTGTTCAGATACAGTGGTGAGTATCCATTTTCTCTCTGTATTTCTTTGTATAATCCATTTTTAATAAACTTGATAAAACCAAAATAATTACTTATAAACTTTACCAAAATGGAAGATCAGCTGTATTGTATTGAAGTTTTTTGTTTACAGTCAATCCACCCTACCAACAAATACTTCTAACATGGTTAGTGCTATACTACAGGATCAAAAATAACTATGAGACATGGTTTTTATCTATAAGAAATTGAACAGAATCATAAAAAATGGAAATGATTATATCTTAATAGATAGGAAATCACTTATGACCAATATAGTAGTCGTTTCTTAATCTGTAGTCAATGGCCAGTTTTATCATTGACTTGTTAGAAAAAGGGTAAAAAAAGTCAGCGCTAATTTAAAAGGAAATATAAAGATGTAAAGCTATAATATCCTATTAAAACGTTGTAAGCTTTTTGACATAAAACAAAGTTATTGATGCTAAAAATAGGAGGTAAAGAAAAAGTCATCAACACTGACTGTAACCATCTCTTACAGAAGGTAATCAGGTATATAGATGTTCCAATGAGGAGGAGGCCTAAAGAGTCCAGAGACTGTCTTAACCAGAAAACACTTGATCTTTCTAATTGGAACAGCATGGCAACACCAGTTTAGAATATTACCTGGTTTTCAAAGGGAGAAGGAGAGTGGAAGACTTGAACAATGTTGCCTTATGAAACAATGGAGGGAAAGTCAAAATTGCAGAAAGTTGGTGTAATGTCTACATAAACCAGATCATCCTAGAAGTTCTTAGTGATGAAACTTGAAGGACAATGAATAAATACTGTAGTTCAGAAAACTGGTCTGACTTCAGTGGATAATAGTTCAGATAAATGAGTTAAGAAAGTGAGGTGTTACAAGGAATTTTGGTTTTTTTTTTAGTAAACAAGGGAATGGCCAATTTGCTTTGAAAATCATGATAAATTTAAGAATCAGTAGGGAAAAGGTGAGATAGAGAAAGAACCTAGGCAGAGGAAGTCTCTGGCATTTGAATAGTTCTAAGTTAGTTGAATTCTCTCCTCTTGAACAATCCTTGAAGTGCTGTACTTTGTACATACTGTGCTATTTCTTTAGGTTAACTTAAATTGATTTAGACAGGCTAATTTACCTTGCCTATATGCTAGCTCACCTTTCCCCACCTCTTCCAAATGGCATGACATGATATGATTCCCCTTATCTTTTGTTAATCTATTCAGACTTCCATTTTGTGGTTTTTCTTTTATTAACCTTCCAAATTTGTCTGTCCTCGATGTCCTTGGAATTTAGCTCCTGATATTCCAAATATATCATCTCCTAAATATGGCACTCCCTTCCATCATTGTAAATCACAGCTCATCAGTGTTTTCTTATCCTATCTACTTCTTATCTAATTCTTTGCCAAAGTTCTGAAGAGCAGGAGTTTTTAACCTGTGGCTTGTGAATCCCCGAGGAATAAATAGGTTTCAGGAAGGTCTAGAATCCTGATGGGAATGAATACGCGTGCGCGCACACACACGTACGTACACACACTCCTCTATAATAGTGAATACATAGATAATAAACATATATGTTCCAGTATTTCAAAAAGGGAGAATAGAATTTGCAAGCCATAAATCAGTGAGATTGCCTTCAGTTCCTCCAAAATTCTAAGAAGTATTATTGACGTAGAAAAGGACATGGCCTGTGACCCAGCATTCCCATTGCTAGGTATATACCCCCAGAACAGTCAGCGATTAAAAATAACCAGGTTTGCAACACAGTACATATCGTGGCACTTTTTTTTTTATTTTTTTATTTTTTATTTTTTTATTTTTTTAATTTAACTTTTAACATTTATTTTCACAAAATTTTGGGTTACAAATTTTCTCCCCTTTTATCCCCCCCCCCCCCCCCCAAACCCAAGCATTCTGATTGCCCCTGTGACTAATCTGCTCTCTCTTCTATCCTCCCTCTCTGCCCTTGTCTCCGTCTTCTCTTTTGTCCTGTAGGGCCAGATAGCTTTCTTTACCCCTTAACCTGTATTTCTTATTTCCTAGTGGTAAGAACATTACAGTTGATCCTAACACTTTGAGTTCCAACTTCTTTAGCTCCCTCCCTCTCCACCCCTTCCCTTTGGAAGGCAAGCAATTCAATATAGGCCAAATCTGTGTAGTTTTGCAAATGATTTCCATACTAGTTGTGTTGTATAGGTGTAACTATATTTCCCTCCATCCTATCCTGTTCCCCATTACTTCTATTCTCTTATGATCCTTTCCCTCCCCATGAGTGTCGACCTCTGATTGCATTCTCCTCCCCATGCCCTCCCCTCTATCCTCCCCCCTACCCTGCTTGTGCCCTTGTCCCCCACTCTCCTGTATTGTGAGATAGGTTTTCCTATCAAAATGAGTGTGCATTTTATTCTTTCCTTTAATGGAATGTGATGAGAGTAGACCTCATGTTTTTCTCTTGCCTCCCCTCTTTATCCCTCCACTAATAAGTCTTTTGCTTGCCTCTTTTATGAGAGATAATTTGCCCCATTCAGTTTCTCCCTTTCTCCTCCCAATATTTCTCTCTCACTGCTTGATTTCATTTTTTTTTTAAGATATGATCCCATCCTCTTCAATTCACTCTGTCTCTATGTGTGTGTGCATGTGCTTGTGCATGTGTGTGTGTGTAATCCCACCCAGTACCCAGATACTGAATAGTTTCAAGAGTTACAACTATTGTCTTTCCATGTAGGAATGTAAACAGTTCAACTTTAGTAAAGTCCCTTATGACTTCTCTTTGCTGTTCACCTTTTCATGCTTCTCTTCATTCTTGTGTTTGAAAATCAAATTTTCTTTTCAGCTCTGGTCTCTTCATCAATAATGCTTGAAAGTCCTCTATTTCATTGAAAGACCAATTTTTCCCCTGAAGTATTATACTCAGTTTTGCTGGGTAGGTAATTCTTGGTTTTAGTCCTAGTTCCTTTGATTTCTGGAATATCATATTCCACGCCCTTCGATCCCTTAATGTGGAAGCTGCTAGATCTTGTGTTATCCTGATTGTATTTCCACAATACTTGAATTGTTTCTTTCTAGCTGCTTGCAATATTTTCTCCTTGACCTGGGAACTCTGGAATTTGGCTACAATGTTCCTAGGATTTTCTCTTTTTGGATCTCTTTCAGGGGATGATCTGTGGATTCTTTCAGTATTTATTTTGCCCTCTGGTTCTGGAATATCAGGGGAATTTTCCTTGATAATTTCATGAAAGATGATGTCTAGGCTCTTTTTTTGATCATGGCTCTCAGGTAGTCCCATAATTTTTAAATTGTCTCTCCTGGATCTATTTTCCAGGTCAGTTGTTTTTCCAATGAGATATTTCACATTCTCTTCCATTTTTTCATTCTTTTGGTTTTGTTTTGTGATTTCTTGGTTTCTCATAAAGTCATTGGCCTCCATCTGTTCCATTCTAATTTTGAAAGAACTATTTTCTTCAGTGAGCTTTTGAATCTCCTTTTCCATTTGGCTAATTCTGCTTTTGAAAGCATTCTTCTCCTCATTGGCCTTTTGAACCTCTTTTGCCAATTGAGTTAGGCTAGTTTTCAAGATGTTAATTTCTTCACCATTTTTTTGGTTCTCCTTTAGCAGGGAGCTGATCTGCTTTTCATGCTTCTCTTTCATCCCTCTCATTTCTCTTCCCAGTTTTTCCTCCACCTCTCTAACTTGATTTTCAAAATTCTTTTTGAGCTCTTCCATGGCCTGAGCCCATTGGGTGGGCTGGGACACAGAATCCTTGACTTCTGCATTTTTTCCTGATGGTAAGCATTGTTCTTCCTCATCAGAAAGGAAGGGAGGAAATGTCTGTTCTCCAAGAAAGTAGCCTTCAATAGTTTTATTTCTTTTCCCTTTTCTGGGCATTCTCCCCAGCCAGTGACTTGACCTCTGAATATTCTCCTCACACCCACCTCGCCTCCTGGTCCTCCCAGCCAGCGTTTGGGGACTGAGATTCAAATGCTGCTTCCCGCCTTAGGGCTTTTGGCGGGGGCAGGGCTGCTATTCAGTGTGAGAATTAAGTTCAGGTGGTCAGGTCGGGGCAGGGCCGCCTCTCAGGCTCCGTTCCCTCAGAGGGTTTATGCACAGACCTTCCACAATGGATCCAGGCTCCCGCCCGCTTGGGGAGCTTGGGGAGCCCCTGTCTGCAGCCGCCTCTCAGCTTCTATCTCCCAGGGGGGGCCCGAGCCATGGGGGCACCCCACTCCCCGCTCGACCCGCCAAAGAGACTCTCTCACCGACCCCCGTCACCTGTGGGTGGAGGGGCTTGTGCCACCGCTGGAGATCCCGTCCCTGAAGCCTGCTCGGATCTGTACCTCTCAGAGCCACGGCCGCAGCAGGTCTGGGCTGGGCTCCGCGTCTGCAGCGCGACGGACCTTTTGTGAGAGGTTTGCAGGTCCCTCTGTGGGTGGAGGGACCCACGTGGCTGCTGGAGATCCCGTCCCCATAGCCCACTCTGATCTTTTCCTCACGGTGTCGCGGCCGCTGCAGGGCTGCCCTCTGCTCCCAATCCCGTCGCCCAGTCCACAGTGCGAAGGACCCCCTGCGAGAGGTTTGCAGGTCTCTCCGGAACGGAAATCTCCCTCGCTCCAATATTCCGTGGCCTCTGGGTGCAGAATTCACCATGAGTTGGTGTCCCCTTTAGCCGTTCTGTGGGTTGTGTCTTCGGAGCTATGTGTATGTGCGTCTTTCTACTCCGCCATCTTGGCTCCGCCCCCCTCGTGGCACTTTTTTGTAGTAGTTTGCTACTAGAACTAGAAAGAATTGTCTATCCGGAAGTGGCTGAACAAGTTGTGGTACATGAATATGATGGAATGTCACTGGGCTGTAAGGAAGGATGAATGGGAATATACTGAGAAGTATTGGAAGATAGTGAACTGATGCAAAGTGAAGTGTGCCGAATTAAGAGAACAGTGTACACAATGGCTCCAATAATGAAAATTGAAAGACCTCTCAAAAAAGGAAATGTGATGCTAACTTATTAGAGTTATCAAGCTTGGCCTGAAGGATAGATGAAAAAATGCCTTTTCCTTCTTTCTTTGCAGAAATTGAGGACTATGAATGTGTCACATTAAATATATTGTTATCTCATAAATATGGCATATCTGATTAGGCTATTGTTAAGCTGTTTTTTTCCTTGGTTTTTCTTTGCAAAAGGGGGTGGCTCTATGGATTGGAGAGTAGTACAGATGGGATATATTTATAAATGAAGGTAAAGTAAAATTTTTTTTTTCAAAATATAAGTCATGTCAAAGTAATTTCTTTTTTTTTTGGAAAAAAAAAATTTCTTTTCTTAGTAGAGTGATGGATCAAAGGCTTTCTGTAAGATGTACTTTACCTACATCAATAGTGGGGATCCTGTGGCCTCCAGTGGCCCTCAAGTGTGGCTCTGACTGAATCCAAACTTCACAGAATGAATTCCCTTAATCAGAGGATGTATGGATTATTTAAAAACATACTGTTAAGAGTATATAGGCCAGCCATAAATAACATCCAGTCTTACATGAATCTACTATGATAATAGCTACAAATATGTAGAAATGTTAGATTTCTCATTTTTTGGACATGAAAGACAATGAGAAATATATGCTTTTTGCTTAAGTGAATGCCATGTAACATTTAGTCTATAGAGGCAAGTTGTTTTTTTTCCAATACAGTTTAATAAAAACCTTCACCACCTTTCTGATTCTTTCAGAATTGTTTATGTCATTGTTCTGTCATATAAAAGCTTTTGGGACCTTTAGCTTAAAATTTTAAACATATATTTTGTTGAGGGTTTTTTAATGTAGCTTTTGGTTCCTTGCCTGTTTTTTAAATTAACAAGATTCTATCCAAATACCAAGTATTTCTAAGTTTTTGTGGAGTTCAGTATTTCTTTATATAGAATTGTGAATAATGTTTTCATTAATTTGGTGGTATTATATCAGGATCTCAGTTCTTTCTTAAATGTAATAATTCTGTATTATTAGTGCTCTTATTGTGATTGAACAGAAGAGCATAAATTTAACATGATAACAATTGAGCAAGTTAGTAAGGTCATATTGAAGAAGAAAAATGTTTATTATAAGAACCATATTTTTTTTTTCCAATTCTAATTAAAAGGAGATTTTATTCTATATTTTACAGGTATTCTTTATTGTCTGTGGTGATCTTATATGTACGTTACACGAGACATCTTACAATTTAACTACTGGAGACATTTTCTATGTTCCTTCAGGTAAGATTTAAAGAGAATTGATTTCAAGGGAATTGTAACATTTGCCATCACTTTTAGAGTTTATATATGAACATTGCAGGAGTTTAAAGTCATACTAAATAGGAACTAAATAGCCTGGGAAATATTGAAGAAAAATGGAGAAAATGATGATTGCTAATGAACATTGAGTATGGAAAAAGTTAGAATATGGACGCCTCAAATAGAAGTAATACTATATAATACCTTTTAGTAATTTATGAAGAACTGGTATGGCCATGCTTAATTGGTTTTCATGCTTCATTTTAACCTTTTTGTTACTCTGTCTCAAATATATATTATATGTATATATAATTTTATATATGTATACATATATACATATACATACTATTAAAAAATAACATTTTATTTCTTAATGAGTAAATTACTCCAGCATGTATATATAATACAGAGCTCCTGCTGTGATATTATATATAACGCACTCAGCGTGAACCTGATTTCTGTTAATTTCCATTATCCATGCTGATTTAGGATTACCTACTTGTATAGACAATTCAAAAATTATTTGCCGCCCTATGACTGTTGGTTAAGTCATTGAATTTCAAAGGACTTTGCTTTTCTAAGGCCATGTTAATCTGAGTGCGTTTAATTTTGACTGATCTCAGAAATTAAGTAGGGTCAGGCTTGACTATTGTATGGGAGACTGTTAGGGACTAATTGGGTGCTAGCAGTTTTTGTTTTTGAATGGCAATATGGTTCATTAGATAGGGCAATGGATTTGAAGTTAGGAAGATCTAAGTTCAAATTTTACTTCAAGTACTTACTGGCTGTTTAACTCTGGTCAAATCATTTAATTCTCTCTGCCTCAAGTTATACTAGAATAATGAGAGACTTTGACCTGATAGCTGCTCAGTTCCCTTTCATTTCTAAATATATGATCCTACTTTAAAAAGAAATAGAAATTGAGTTCTCGTTTATTGGAATTAAGCAGATTAAAGTTATTTATTGGCATATATCCTTAAGTGTACAAAAGGCTTATCAAAGTGAGATGAGTCTTTATTCAATTTGATATGAAGGAAATTTCATAATTTTACCATATTTTCCTTATTTTCACTTCTAGGTAATTTTTACAACATAAGAAATCTCCTGAATGAGAGAAGTGTGCTTCTTTTCACTCAGATAAAAAGTGAAAGAGCGGAAAATTAAAAACCTGTGTGTGTATACATACCATTCTTGTACAGGTGGACCATTTTTCCTGAGGAGTTCCTTTTTTGTGTTTGGAATTATAAGCATTCTATTTTGTGCACATAACATATAAATATTTTCAAACTTTCTTCATATGTGTCTTGTTTTTTTTTTCTCTTAACATACATGGTATGGTCTTAGTTACATGGATAGGACAATAAAATTAATTAGTAGTTAATAGAATGAAGGACATTTGTTTTTGTCAGAGGGAAAATAGTTGATCTGATCATGCATTTTTTTCCTTTTCTTTAAATTGTTACTAGTTAAATAATCTAACAGTAGAGAACTGAAATGTGTACTGTTTTGTAAGAATCAATGTTTTCTGGGGAAAAAAACCAAACCAACTGCCCCCCTCATTTTTGTATCTTCTTCCCAGTACACAGTAGTTGAAGCAAAGCCACATTTGCCCTGGTTGTCTGTATTTCATCTTTTATTTTATCCCCTTTCAGGATTGTGCTATATACCATGCTTTCAATAGTTTTTGAGTTATAGAGTGCTGTTATATCATTAATAATGAATATCATTTTAAAATGCTGCTTGCAAACTGTCTTGTACACATTATTTTTAAGAAGATATCTGAAGTGCAAGCTATGTTTTTAATCTGCAAAGTATTTTAAAGCTAACAATGGCATTTTGGCTAGATAATGGTAGGGGTTTTTTGTTTCAGAATTTGTTAACATCGTTCCGTTCCACTTAAATTCAATAAATGCTAATATGTGTAAAGCATTGTGCTAGATAATGGTGATTAAAAAATAAAGATGAGATAGCCCCTCTTTTGGTGAAATTTAGGTTGTCTTGAGGAAGATACAGTACACACACAAATAAAATTCAGGAGGAAGAGAGTCCTAATAACTGGGAGGGGAAGATTAGGAAAGGCTTCATCAATAGGGTGAGCTGACTATTGAAGGAAGTCAAGGATTATTTGAGTTACAGTTGAACAAGTACATTCCAAGTATGAAAAAGGCCTTGTTCATTCAATCAATGAACAGGTTTTTATCAAATGCTTATTACATAGTATGAACTGTGCATAGCTCTGGGAATGTAAAGAAAGGTAAAAAACAGTTCCTGCCCTGAAGGAGTATACATGTTAAAATTAGTTAATAGTCTAATATTGTTCAAAAGTAAAGATGCAAAGGCCGGAGTGTGGAATGAACCTAGAAATCCATGAACATTAGTTACTTAGCATATTTCTTAGGGAATCAAAAATTAAATAGCCCTTTCAAAGAGCTTACTTAAAATCTAGGGAGGCAATGTATTCATCTACATGTATACATAGACTAAATACAAAGTGCTTTGGCAAGGGCAGGTGCTAGCTTAGGTGGTGATTAAGTCTTGAATGAAATAAGAGGGTTTTTTTAATTTTTAATTTATTTATTTAATTTTTAACATTCATTTTCACAAAATTTTGGGTTCCAGATTTTCTCCCCATTTGTCCCCTCCCCCCATCCCAGAACACCAAGCATTCTGATCACCCCCATCACCAATCTGCCCTCTCTTCTATCATCTCTCCCTTCCTTTGTCCCCATCTTCTCTTTTGTCCTGTAGGGCCAGATAACTTTCTATACCCCATTACCTGTATTTCTTATTTCCTAGTAGCAAGAACAGTACTCAACAGTTGTTCCTAAAACTTTGAGTTCTAACTTCTCTTCATCCTTCCCTCCCCACCCATTCCCTTTGGGAAGGCAAGCAATTCAGTTTAGGCCATATCTGTGTAATTTTGCAAATGACTTCCATGATAGTCGTGTTGTGTAAGACTAACTATATTTCCCTCCATCCTATCCTGCGCCCCATTGCTTCTATTCTCTCTTTTGATTCCTGTCCCTCCCCAAGAGTGTTGACTTCAAATTGCTCCCTCCTCCCACTGCCTTCCCTTCCATCATCCCCCCCACCCTGCTTATCCCCTTCTCCCCCACTTTCCTGTATTGTGAGATAGGTTTTCATACCAAAATGAGTGTGCATTTTATTCCTTCCTTTAGTGGAATGTGATGAGAGTAAACTTCATGTTTTTCTCTCACCTCCCCTCTTTATCCCTCCACTAAAAAGTCTTTTATTTGCCTCTTTTATGAGAGATAATTTGCCCCATTCCATTTCTCCCTTTCTCCTCCCAATATATTTCTCTCTCACTGCTTGATTTCATTTTTTTAAGATATGATCCCATCCTCTTCAATTCACTCTGTGCACTCTGTCTCTATGTGTGTGTGCATGTGCGTATGCATGTGTGTGTGTGTAATCCCACCCAGTACCCAGATACTGAATAGTTTCAAGAGTTACAAATATTGTCTTTCTATGTAGGGATATGAACAGTTCAACTTTAGTAAGTCCCTTATGACTTCTCTTTGCTGTTTACCTTTTCATGCTTCTCTTCATTCTTGTGTTTGAAAGTCAGATTTTCTTTTCAGCTCTGGTCTTTTCATTAAGAATGCTTGAAAGTCCTCTATTTCATTGAAAGACCAATTTTTCCCCTGAAGTATTATGCTCAGTTTTGCTGGGTAGGTGATTCTTGGTTTTAGTCCTAGTTCCTTTGACTTCTGGAATATCCTATTCCATGCCCTTCGATCCCTTAATGTAGAAGCTGCTATATCTTGTGTTATTCTGATTGTATTTCCACAATACTTGAATTGTTTCTTTCTAGCTGCTTGCGATAGAAATAAGAGTTTCTAAGAGGAATAAGTGAGGAGGGAGTGCATTCCAGGAAAGGGCCCAGGTAGTGCAAAGGCAGAAAGAGATGGAATATCATGTGTAAGAAATAATCATTAAACATTTATTAAATACTATGTCAGGAATGTGCTATGCTGGAGTTAGAGAAATAATCAATAAACATATTGTAATGGTGGAGATATATATATATATATAAATATATCCACATGTGTCAATACTTATAAGATTAATCAATGAAGGGTAATTGAGAGGGGTGGCATTAGCTAGGGGGTCCAGGAGAGTCTTTATGAAGGAGTTGGTATTTGAGTTGAGTTTCAAGGGAAGTCAAAGATTCTAAGCGTAGTAGTAAGTTGAGAAGAAACAAGTGTTAAGCTCCTACTATGTGTCAGGCACTGTGCTAAGCACCTTACAAATACCGCATTTGATCCATATAACAATCCTATGAAGTGGGCATTATCCCTATTTTAAACCTGAGAAAACTGAGTCAAGCAGGTCAAATGACTTGCCTAGGGTCACATATCTACTCGGTGTTTAAGGCTGGATTTGAACTCAGATCTTTGTTACTCCGGACCCAGTGTTCTATTCCCCTTTTCCCTGTAACTGCCTAGGGAAAGCAATCCAGGTATGGAAAACAATACATGCACAAGCAGGGAGACAGAAGATGGAGTGTTGTATGAAAGGAAAACCAATGTGTGGAAAGTAGTGAAGTATAATGAGCATGGAAAGGTAGGGAGCTTTAAATACCAAACAAAAGAGTTTATATTTGATGTGATATTGGTGATATTTGATTCAACCACTTTGGCAAGTTGAATGAAGAATGGATTAGAGTAGTAGGAGTTCAGGGAAAGCAAATAGATGCCTATTGCAATCCTTACAGGCAAGAGATACAGGGAACTTAAACTGGGATGGTGGCTGTATGATAGAGAAGTGAAGACTTTCTAAGTCTGTTAAGTTGGAAAAATACACCTTTTTGGGTAAAATTTATTTTTGAAAATTAAGAATTTGGCAAACCATAAAATTAGCATTGCTACATAAAACAAAAAAGATTGTATATGAAATTGAATTTATTATGCAAGTTTGAGTTACACACAGACATGTATAAATTAAAAATATCTAAGTGTCTTGCTTATCATGTGATTTTGACCTTTTAATCTTTTCTGTGTATTTATGGATGCTTCAGTTTCCTTTTTTGGAGGGTAGGGGGGTAGTAGGAAAATTTTTGATAAGCTCAGTTCCTATCTCCTCCATCCTACCCCCAGTTATGGAGAAAAAGAATAGGGAAGACAGATATCTTGTACAAATGTGTAATCAAGCAAAACAAATTCTCATGTTAGCCTTCTTCAAAAATGTATATCCAATTCTATACATTAGATCCATCCACTTTTTCAGGAGGTAGTTTACTTGCTTCATCATCTGTCCTCTGGAATTGTGATTGGTCATTCCTTTTTTAAGTTTTTAAGTCTTTCACAATTATTTTTCTTTGAATAAGAAAATAAGAAACACAGGGAATGGGGTATAGAAATTTATCGTGCCCTACAAGAAAAGAGAGAAGATGGGGATAAAAGAAGGGTGGGGTGTGAAAGAAGGGAGGGTACATTGAGAGAAGGAGTAATCAGAATGCAAGGTATTAGGAAGCAAGGGGAGGGGAGTGAAGGGGAGAAAAACTGGACATGTTACAAAGTGAGGTAAAAGCAATTAGTATTAAAACAGTTGACTGAATTAATTACTGAGACTAAATGACATCTTTAGTTTGGGGAAAAGAATTTTAGTCTAAATTTCCTAGAGGAAGGTAACCTCAGGTAAAATTTGGCATTGATGGAAAAGGATTCTTTAATTCTTAGTAATACTGTGGAGACAATTAAGTCAAGAGTTTGTGGAGTTAGCAACATAAATATTATTTCTGTCTCAGCTGGTTAATGTTATAAAAAAAAAATTCTTTTGTTGTCCATATTGTAAATGCTTTAAAAAGAAGAATCACCCAACCAAAAGTTTGAATTGTTTTATCTGTTATAAACCGTGTTAAAAATGAAAAATAAAAATTATTGGACTAAAAAAAAAAGAAATGAAAAGGATGGTTTAAAGTAAACTGGGAAATATTTATATAAACTTATATAGAATGATCTGAGCAGAAGCAGGAAAGCAATTAATACAGGAACAATAAAAATTTTTTCCACAATACTCGAATTGTTTCTTTCTAGCTGCTTGCAATATTTTCTCCTTGACCTGGGAACTCTGAAATTTGGCCACATAAATGTAGTATTCTTACATCTCTCTCTTGATTGTGTTATAAACTCCTTGAAATCCAGGAATCTACTTAAGGACGGTTTTGAAAAGTTTCATAATTTTTTGTTACTCTTCTAGTAGGTGATAGTGCCTTTTACGTAGTAGGTACTTACTAAATATTTCTCATTTAATGCCACCTTGGGAAGACTAGTTGTTTGAATCACCTCTATTAACTTGATGGCAGCTATATGAATGGCTTCTAGGGAGCAAAAACAACCCTCAGGATTGTAGACTCCAAACTGGAAAGGAATTTCAGGAATCATAGATACTTTTATTAACTAACACAAACATTTAAAAAAAAAATAATGCCATTGGAAAATATGGTAATGGGGAGAATAAAGATAAATAAACAAACAAACCTAGAAGTCATTGTCAGAATCCCTCCTAATTCCCGAGCCTCTGGTATTATATGCATGAAGGGTTCACTTTACATAATTGGTTTCTTCCAGTTTTTTGTTTGTTCTTTTAGGGCTTCCTTCCTCTGGTGACCTCCTTGGATTAGCTAGCAGCAGTTGTTAGTTTGAATAAACTTTCTCATAGCTTGATAAGCTTTGGCACCTTGGTTGTATAGACTAAGTTAATTCTGTTGTGGGTAATTAATGAGAGCGCAATTTTTAAAAAAGAATTTTAGTTGTGCCTGAAGGAGAATACAACTAATAGAGTTAAAAAATGAAATAATTTAATAAACTAGTTTCAAGTGTTTGTTTTTCTGCCACTATTCACACAGCCTGGATTTTAACAGTGCCTGATGAGTCAAAGAGATGGAATTCTAGAAAACAAGTGCTTATTTATGTGAAGCAAAAACAAGTTACTTTCAAGACACTGAAGAATTTAGTGGTCAGAAAGAGGCAATTTAGCACATAGATAAGATTCTTTGAAAATAATTTTTGTTGAAATATTGTTTGTTTTGGTCGTCTGTACTTAATGACAACACATTGCAATAAGCTCAAGAATGCTACTGTGAAAATTGCCTTAGTATGCTGTATTTGACACAGCAAATATTTATTGAATAAACCCCAGGGGAAACAATTCTGTCTTTCTGTGAACTGAATGGATCTCATAGGATCGTAGACTTTTTTTTTTTTTTTTAATTTTTTTATTTTTTTAATGTTTAACAATCACTGCCATACAATTGCGATTTTATCCCTCCCCACCCACCCCCCACTACCTCCCTCCCTCCCCACGACTGCATACAATTCTGTATAGATTCTACATATACTTTCCTATTGAGTATATTTTCACTATAGTCATGCTATGTAGTCAGACTAAGATAAATGAAAGAATCCGTATAACAAATCAGAACATGATACACAAACAGATACACATACACAAACATGATCTGCTACATTATGTGAGTGACTTCCATATTTCTCTCTCTGAGTGTGGAAGGCATTTTGCCTTGAGGTCCACCATTGGGATTTTTTTTTTTTTTCAGAAGTTCTTGTGTTATTACAAAAATCTAAGTTTACCAGAAAAAACTCTCACACACTGTGGTTGTTGCTGTGCATAAAGTTCTCCTGGTTCTGCTCCTTTCACTCAGCATCAGGTCATATAAGTCCTTCCAGGCCTCTCTGAAGTCTTCTTGTTCATCATTTCTTATGGCACAATAGTACTCCATTACATTCATATACCATAATTTATTCAGCCATTCCCCAATTGATGGACATCCCCTTAACTTCCAGTTTTTGGCAACTACATAGAGTGCTGCTATAAATATTTTTGTACATGTGGGACCCTTTCCCATTTTTATGATCTCTTGGGGATATAGTCCTAGTAGCGATATTGCTGGGTCAAAGGGTATGCACATTTTTGTAGCCCTTTGGGCATAGTTCCAAATTGCTCTCCAGAATGGTTGGATGCGCTCACAGCTCCACCAACAATGAATTAGTGTTCCAACTCTCCCACATCCTCTCCAGCATTTATCATTTTCTTGTTCTGTCATGTTTGCCAATCTTATAGGTGTGATGTGGTACCTCAGAGTTGTTTTGATTTGCATCTCTCTAACCAATAGTGATTTAGAGCATTTTTTCATATGATTATAGATAGCTTTAATTTCTTCCTCTGAAAATTGCCTGTTCATATCCTTTGACCATTTATCAATTGGGGAATGACTTGTATGATTATACATTTGGGTCAGTTCTCTATATATTCTAGAAATGAGGCCTTTATCCCCGAGCTTAGCTGTAAAAATTTTTTCCCAATTTACTACATCCCTCCGAATTTTGGTTGCATTGGGTTTGGTTGTGCAAAAACTTCTCAGTTTAATGTACTCAAAGTTATCCATTTTGCATTTCATAATGCATTCTATCTCTCCTTTAGTAAAGAATTCTTCCCTTCTCCATAGATCTGATAAATACACTATTCCTTGCTTCTCCAGTTTATTCATGGTATCAATCTTTATACCTAAATCATGTACCCATTTGGACTTTATTCTTGTATACGGTGTCAGGTATGGGTCTATGCCTAATTTCCGCCACACTGTTATCCAGTTTTCCCAGCAATTTTTGTCAAACAATGAGTTCTTATCCCAGAAGCTGGGGTCCTTGGGTTTATCAAACAGAAGGTTGCTATATTCCTTGCCTACTGCATCTTGAGTGCCAAGTCTATTCCACTTGTCTACCTCTCTGTTTCTTAGCCAATACCAAGTGGTTTTGATAATTGCTGCTTTATAGTACAGTTTAAGGTCTGGTAGCGCTAGGCCACCTTCCCAAGCATTTCTTTTCATTAGTCCCTTTGATATTCTGGACCTTTTGTTTTTCCAAATGAATTTTGATATTATTTTACCCAGCTCTAGAAAGTAATTGTCTGATAGTTTAATTGGTATGGCACTAAATAAGTATATTAATTTGGGTAGAATTGTCATTTTTATTATACTAGCACGGCCTACCCATGAGCAACTAATGTTTTTCCACTTACTTAAATCTGACTTTATTTGTGCAAAAAGTGTCTTGTAATTGTGTTCATATAGTCCCTGGGTTTGTTTTGGCAGGTAGACTCCTAAGTATTTTATACTGTCTACCCTAACTTTAAATGGGATTTCTCTTTCTATCTCTTGCTGTTGAACTTTGTTGCTAATATATAGGAATGCAGAGGATTTGTGTGGGTTTATTTTGTACCCTGCAACTTTGCCAAAGTTGTTTATTAATTCAAGTAATTTTTTACTTGAATCTCTGGGATTCTCTAGGTAAATCATCATATCATCTGCAAAGAGTGATAACTTAGTTTCTTCTTTGGCTATTCTAATTCCTTGAATATCTTTATCTTGTCTAATTGCTACAGCTAACATTTCTAGTACCATATTGAATAATAGTGGTGATAATGGACAACCTTGTTTCACCCCTGATCTTATTGGGAATGCATCTAGCTTATCCCCATTGCATATAATGCTTGCTGAAGGTTTTAGATAGATACTGCTTATTATTTTATGGAAAGTTCCCTTTATTCCTACGTTCTCCAATGTTTTTAGTAGGAATGGATGTTGTATTTTGTCAAAAGCTTTTTCTGCATCTATTGAGATAATCATGTGGTTTTTGTTAGCTTTGTTGTTGATGTGATCGATAATGCTAATAGTTTTCCTAATATTGAACCAGCCCTGTAGTCCTGGTATGAATCCTACCTGATCATAATGTATTAATCTCGTGATAAGATGCTGTATTCGTTTTGCTAAAATCTTATTTAAAATTTTTGCATCTATATTCATTAGGGAAATTGGTCTATAATTTTCTTTCTCTGTTTTGTCTCTTCCTGGTTTGGGTATCAAAACCATATTTGTATCATAGAAAGAATTTGGGAGGACTCCTTCTTCCCCAATTTTCAAGAATAGTGTATGTAGTATTGGAATTAACTGTTCTTTAAATGTTTGATAGAATTCACTTGTGAATCCATCTGGCCCTGGAGATTTTTTCCTAGGGAGTTCATTGATGGCTTGTTCAATTTCTTTTTCTGAGATGGGGTTGTTTAAGTATTCAACTTCCTCTTCTGTTAATCTGGGCAATTTGTATTTTTTAAAATATTCATCCATCTCGTTTAGATTGTCGAATTTGTGGGCATAAAGTTGGGCAAAGTAGTTTCTAATTATTGTTTTAATTTCCTCCTCATTGGATGTGAGTTCACCCCTTTCATTTTTAATGTTAGTAATTTGGTTTTCTTCTTTCTTTTTTTTGATCAGATTAACCAAAGGTTTATCAATTTTATTAGTTTTTTCATAAAACCAACTATTGGTTTTATTTATTAATTCAATAGTTTTCTTTATTTCAATTTTATTAATCTCTCCTTTGGTTTTCAGTATTTCTAATTTGGTATTTACTTGGGGATTTTCAATTTGTTCTTTTTCTAGCTTTTTCAACTGCAAGCCTAAGTCATTGATCTCCTCTTTCTCTATTTTATTTATGTAAGCATTCAGAGATATAAAACTTCCCCTAATAACTGCTTTTGCAGTGTCCCATAAGTTTTGGTACGTTGTCTCACTATTGTCATTCTCTTGAATGAAGTTGTTGATTGTTTCTATGATTTCTTCTTTAACCCAACCCTTCTTTAGAATTAGATTATTTAGTTTCCAGTTGATTTTTGGTTTATCTTTCCATGGCCTTTTATTACATGTAATTTTTAATGCATTATGATCTGAGAAGGATGCATTGATTATCTCTACCTTTCTGCACTGGATTGTGAGATTTTTATGTCCTAGTACATGGTCAATTTTTGTAAATGTTCCATGTACCGCTGAGAAAAAGGTATATTCCTTTCTATTCCCATTCAATTTTCTCCAAAGATCTATCATATCCACCTTATCCAGAGTTTTATTTACCTCCTTAACCTCTTTCTTGTTTATTTTGAGGTTAGATTTATTGAGTTCAGAGAGGGGGAGGTTGAGGTCCCCCACTAGTATAGTTTTGCTATCAATTTCTTCCTTCAACTCCCCCAACCTCTCCTCTAAGAATCTGGATGCTATACCACTTGGAGCATACATGTTTAGTAATGATATTGCTTCATTGTCTATGGTGCCTTTTAGTAGGATATAGTTTCCATCCTTATCCCTTTTGATTAGATCTATTTCTGCTTTTGCTTTGTCTGAGATTAGGATTGCTACTCCTGCCTTTCTTACATGAGCTGAAGCACAATATATTCTGCTCCATCCTTTGACCTTTATCCTATGTGTATCTCCCCGTTTCAAATGTGTTTCTTGTAAGCAGCATATTGTTGGATTATGGCTTTTAATCCATTCTGCTATCCGTCTCCGTTTTATGGGAGAGTTCATCCCATTCACATTCACAGTTATGATTACAATCTGTGTATTTCCCTCCACCCTCTTTCCCACCATTTGTGCTTTTAACTCTCCCGTCTCCCTTCCCCTCCTCAATAGTATTCACTTTTCTCCCCCTCCTCCTGCAGCCTTCCCCTCCTTCTTTTAGCCCCCCTCCCTTTTAGTCCCCTTTACTCTTATTGCTTCTTTCCTCCCTTTTAGCCACCCTCCCCTTTCTTCCCCCTTCCCCTTCTACTACCTATAGAGCTAGTTAGGATTATCTGCTTAAGGTTATTGTTCCCTCCTTTGAACAAATCAGATGAGAGTACCTCTCAAACAATGCTCATCTCCCTCCCCTCCTTCCCTCTACTATAGTTTTGTACTTCTTCCTGTGATATAATTTGCCATTTTCTGCTTCTCCCTTTCCACACCTCCTATTACATTCCCTTCTCATACTTAAATCATATTTTTGCCATGACATCATTTACTTTATGCCCGTTCCCTCTACATATATCCCTTTTATCATAATAGCTGCACAGTTCTCAAGATTAACAGGTATCATCTTCCCTTACAGGGAGGTAAACAGATTGCCCTAATTGAGTTGCAAGTTTTTGTTTTTGTTTTTTCCCCTCTGTTTACCTTTTTATGATTCTCTGGAGACCTGCATTTGAAGATCAAATTGTCTATTGAGTTCTGGTGTTTTGGTCAGGAAGCTCTGGAAATCCCTTATTTCGTTGAATGACTTTCTCCTTGCCTGAAATGTTATGCTGAACTTTGCTGGGTAGTTGATCCTCGGTTGGAGTCCCAACTCCTTTGCCTTACGGAATATTGGGTTCCAATTCTTTCGATCTTTTAATGTAGAAGCTGCAAGGTCCTGTGTGATCCTGACTGTGTGACCTTGATATTTAAATTGTTTCTTTCTGGCTGCTTGTAGTATTTTCTCCTTCACTTGATAGCTCTGGAATTTGGCAACTATATTTCTTGGGGTTTTGAGTTTGGGATCCCTTTCCGGTGGGGAACGGTGGATTCTTTCAATGACTATTTTGCCCTCTGAGTCTAGTACTTCTGGGCAGTTTTCCTTGATGATTTCCTGGAAGATATTGTCCAGACTCTTTTCTTCATCATGGGTTTCTGGCAGGCCAATAATTCTTAGATTTTCTCTCCTGGATATATTTTCCAGGTCAGTTGTTTTTCCAATTAAATATTTTAGATTTTCTTCTATCTTTTCATTCTTTAGATTTTGTTTGACTGATTCTTGTTGCCTCATTGAGTCATTAGTTTCTACTTGCCCAATTCTAATCTTGATCATATTGTTTTCTTCAGTTAGCTTTCGCATCTCCTTTTCCATCTGGCCAATTTTTCCCTTTAAGGAGCTATTTTCTCCATTTAATTTTTGTACTTCTTTTTCCATTCGACCAATTTTCCCAGTTAGGTTTTGGGTTTCCTTTTCCATCTGATCAATTTTCCCTATTAGGTTTTGAGTTTCCTTTTCCGTTTGATTAACTCTTCCTTTTAGGGAATTATTCTCTCCAGTTAATTTTTGAACTTCCTTTTCCATTTCTTCAATTTTCTTTTTCAGGGTGATGTTCTCATCAGTGAATTCTTTTTTTATGGTTTTAAAATCATTGGCCAGTTTTTCTTTTATATCCTTCTTCAGACGTTCCAGGTAATCTAGTTGTGCTTGCGAGAAATTCATAGTCCCATCTGAGGTTTCAGATGGAAGTACAGTCTCAGCTCTGACCTCTTTGGTGTTTGTGTTTTGGTCCTTATCCCCATAGAAAGATTCTATGGTTTTTTCACTTTTCGTCTGCTTTTTCCGATTCATGATGTTGGCTGAGTGTTGTAGCTTTTGGTTCTTTCAGTCAGAAGATACAGATCTTTTAAGTTGAGTTGATGTTTGTCTAGGCTAAAAGCAGGCTTTTTTTGTTGTTGTTGTTGTTGTTGTTGTTGTTGTTGTTTCCCAGATCAACCCTGGGGTTAGCTTGATAGGTGTGTGGGAGGGGTGGTCTGGTCTCAGGATATCTCCTCAGCTGGCCTGAGGCAAAGGCAAGGTCCGGGGATGGTGATCCCAGCTTCCCTATTGTCTTCCCTTTTCCCCTGGAGGGCTGGGGCACGCCTAGAGGCTAATGCGTGTTCCCGCCCCTCCTGGGGCTCGTCTCCCGGGCTGAGGCTTGCTTGGGTCTCAGTGCGAATTTTTCTCTGCCCTGGGTCGTCTGTCCCTCCAGATCGCCTCCACCACGGTAGGAAGAATCCCCCTTTGCCACCTCTCCAGCCTCTGGTGTTATGAGACCACCCGCCCCCTTCTGCTGCTCCCACTGATCCAGGATCAATCTGGGGAAGAATTTTATGGTTCCCTCACGGTCATGGCGGGGGGGGAGGGGAGAGCACTTACTGATCACTCCGGCATCCCAGCTTCTGGATGTTCAAGTAG
This sequence comes from Notamacropus eugenii, assembly GCF_028372415.1. Taxonomy (NCBI): domain Eukaryota; kingdom Metazoa; phylum Chordata; class Mammalia; order Diprotodontia; family Macropodidae; genus Notamacropus; species Notamacropus eugenii. The sequence continues at coordinate 120,290,260 of NC_092877.1, read as the reverse complement.
TGACCCACTGAAGTCCCGTCTTTAGGCTGAAGATTACAAAGGCTGTTGCGCTGATATCGTTGGCTGGGCCTGGCTTATCTCCTGCTCCGGTGGTCTCGCCCGCCACTCTCGGTCCCCTCGGGTCCCCCCGTAGACTTAAAGTTGTAAGGAATCTTAGACTTCATTCCAGGAGCAAGACTTACAATACCAACTTGGATACAATTGCGTCTGTATGCTTTCTGTAAAAGGACATGAGACTAGGATGGCTATGGAAGTCTAATGTATCCTCCTTTTTACCTAACCAAGAAACTTACCAAGTACCTGTCTAATAATGCCTGAATAATGATCATAATAATGAGCTCCTCAAAAGAGGGTCATGAACTTCATGAGTATTTCTGACCAAATGGCTGAAAAAAAAAAGTTCATATGTCAGAGTAGGCTACGTCTGCTCAGAAAGGTCTCTTCCTTGGTGTATCATGGGTATGAGTTGATGAACAGGAGTCTGAAGATTTGTACACAGAGACATCCTCAGAAAAACTCATTCTTTTAAGGTCTCAGGAAAACTGACCTAAAAGTCACATTGAGGATAGTGTGCATAGAAAACTAGATATTAAAGTTGGTGAATAGTGTAAATCCTTGTGATGGTGAATTATTTTGAGTTAACAGTTTTATCAGTAGCAGCCAGTACACTTCTATTGGTAGAAGTGTAATTTTTGACAATTTGAAAGTTTCCATTCTAGATTCACTGTTGAGGAAATAAAATGTCTAAAGGAGGAGAGACATTTTTTTATTTTGATGATATGGGAGAATTTAAAAATATATAATTTAAAGATAAAAATGGAAGTAGTTTAATGTTTTTTTTCCTACTGAGGGCCAAGAATGTTTTTACATTTTTACTTTCCTCTTTCCCTTATGGTCATCAGGTGTTCAGTGTTCATTCTTCTCTTGACTGTATTAGGACTCTCCCATAGCTCTATCTAATCCAGTATTCTCATTAAAATCTTTTAGCCTCACATTCCATTCTCCAAGCACTCTGCTCTCTGCTAGATAATCTGAAAAGCAAATCTGAATCAACACATTACAAATCCTAGGTAATGCTTGGCATGTGCCTTTTAAGAGATTAATGTCTCAATCCAAAGGAATAGAAATAGCAAAATGATGAGGGAACTATTTTCAGTAAACAGAGACAAAATTTAGTTGTTCAGTTGTGTCTTCATGACCCTATTTAGGGTTTTCTTGGATACTGGCGTGGTTTGCAGTTTCCTCCAGCTTATTCTACAGATGTTGTTTTTGTGTTTGTCTTCCATTCTCGAAGAAGGCTATGATATTAAGATGGTAACATGACTTGCACTTGACTTTGATTTGAGTGAGCTGTGTAAGGTCACCAATTTCACTTTCTCCTCCTGAACCATCTGGGTCCAGTAGCCTGAGGAACTGAGACAAACAGTGTTAAGTGCCTTGTCTAGAGTCAGATAGCTAGTAAGTGTCTAAGGTCAGATTTAAACTCATGAACATGAATCTTTCTGATTCCAAACCCATTGCTTTATTCACTGCACCCCCTAGTTGCTCCCTCATGAAATGAAGGGAGCTAGGAAAGGCTTAAGGCCCTAACTTAGAGAAGTCAACTAATGTTTGTTTTCGCCCAAAATTTGTCCTGTGGACCAACAAATACACCATGTAGGCAGCTTCCAACTTTTCCAACTAGGGCTTGCCATAGTCTCAAGCAGTATGACGACTGCTCTCAGATCAAACCAATGATGTGATTTAAAAGTGAATTATAAATCATGTACTTTCTCATTAGTACAATGTTACTATTAATTTACAACTGAGAAAAAGAATGAAGATTCACTTTTAAATGAATCAATTTTTTTCTTAATCACCCTGACCTAATTTTTAGTGTTTATTCAGTTTAATTTCTCCAACAGATTTTTAAAATTAAGTGCAAAATCATTAAAATATGAGACAGTTTTGACATTCTAAAGATGGAGAAAAAAGACATAATTGAAGATCAATGGAGAAAGATACATAAAAGTCCTGTGAATCATATAATAGATGGACTGTGAAAATATTCCAAGGGGTCTACCTCATTAAATGATTCAGATAACAAATAAGAAAATACACATTTCTGTAGATGGATTGTTAATTTTTCTACTCACGTGTAGTGGATGTTTCTTCAGTACCATTTCATCTGCCTGGGTATGCAAGGAGCCCTGGAAGTTTTTATTGGTGGTGGGAGATGGGGAGGCAGGAGAATATGTGGGACACTGGGAAACTGTGTGTGCCCAAGCATAGTAGGAAGAAAACTAGGTGAAAGGTTCAGGGTTAACAAGTTATATGTGCTTATTTATATGCCTACTTGGGGTCCTCTTCTGTTGATCTCTGCTCCCCCCATTCAGAATGAAAGAAAAACAAAATCCCGTTAGAAACACGTATACTTAAGCAAAATGAATTTCTGCATTCACCATGTCAAAAAATGTTTCGTTTTATACTCTTGAGGTCTTTACCTCCATATCAAGAGATAGGCAGCATGTTTTATTACTCCTCTGGAATCCTGATTACACTGATCAGAGTTCCTAGTTTTTTCAAAGTTGTTTGTCTTTTATCGTGTTGTTATTGAATAAATTGTTCTGCTGCTGTTCACTGTGTCAGTTTATGTAATTCTCAGGTTCCTCTGAAAACTCTGCCCTTTATCAGTCTCCCATTTATGGGCACCTTGCCCCTCATATTTTTATTCTTTGATTCTTCAAAAAGAACTATAAATATTTTGTACATTTTTAGAGCTTGTTTTTCTTAGGATTAATTCCTTCCCTTTCCCTTCTCCTCTTTCCCTCCTTTTCCCCTGTTGAATAGGATGTGGTTTTGCAACCATGTGTATGTGTATTTTCCCTCCTCTGACCAGTTTAAATAGAGGTGAGACTAAAATATCAGCTGCTCCCTCCTTGTTGGTATAGATGTCTATTTGCACACACTGCTTATAAGAGATAATTTTCCTTACACTTTTTTTCCCTTCCTTTCCTCTCCCCCAGTGTATTCCTTTTCCTCTCTTCATTCTCTTAGGATCATCAAGCCATAGCCAAACTATTCTCAGTCCTTTTGTCTAATCAAACTCCCTCTGTAATTCCTGATGATAATACCTGATGATAATAGGGTTCAGTTGGGCTACATGTATAATCTCCCCATATTAGAATATAAGCATTTAATTTCTCAAGGTTATTCGTTTGTATTTACCTTTTTGTGTTTTTCTTTACTCTTTTGTTTAAAGTTTCTGTGCTGCTTTGGTCTTTTCAGTCAATCAGTCAATATTTATTAAGCATCTGCTATGTGCCAGGCAAAAGATAGCCCCTGCCCTCAAGGAGATTATAGTCTAATGGGGTACACAATATGCAAACAAATATTCAAAGCAAACTACAGGATAAATAGGAAATAACTGACAGAGGTAGTAAGGCACTGGAATTAAGAAGGATTGGAAAATGTATTCTGTAGAAGGTGGGATTTTAGTTGGGACTTAAAGGAAGACAGTTGGGTGTATGGGGTGTTCAGCTAGCACCTCTGGTGTAAGGGCTTGCTGAGCTCATTTCAGGTAACTACCTTTGGTGTGTGGCTGGCACTGTCTTCCGTGGCCCCAAGAAGCTGTAGCATGTGTAATGGCTTCACCACTGTAAACTGTCTTGGATAGACTAAAGCAGGTTGAAGGGAACTTATGGGCCTCAAACTTGCTGGTGAGTTATGGAGGTGTCTACCCCAAGCACATGAAGACTTCTCTAGCAGAATGGGCAGATGAAAATAATTTGTTCAAACCTCCATAAAGGTGGCTGAAGCAGGTGTGGAATGCTTAGAACTTGGCCAGACATCTAGGACATGAAGGTCATCCATTGCATACTGGGCCATTCACTCATGAGTCAAGATTTTACCCTGTAATGTCATTGATCTTCAAAAATGAAAGACAACCCACAACTACAAAGGAAGCCAAGGAGGTCAGTAGTTGCAGCAGAGGAGGGAGAGCTGTTGGCCACTGGGAACAGCCAAGGAAAATACTGTGAACCATCTATATGTATGTGTGAGTGTAAGTATATAATATGCATGTGTGTATATATACACACACATACAGTACACACAATAAACAGAAGAATGCAAAGTATTACCTTTTATACAAGCATACCTTGAAGATATTGCTTGTTTGGTTTCAACCCACTGCAATAAAGCAAATATCTCAATATAAAAGTTATGTTTACACAATACTGCAGTCTTTTCAGTGTGCAGTAATAGGATTATGTCTAAAAAAAGTGTATATACCTTAATTAAATACTTTATTGCTAAAAATGCTAACCATCACCTGAGCCTTCAGTGAGTATTATCTTGCTGGTGGAGGGTCTTGCCTCAATGTTGATGGCTGCCAACTGATCAGGGTAGTAGTTGCTGAAGGCAAGGGTGGCTGTGGCAATTTCTTAAAATGAGACAACAGTGAGGTTTGCCCCATTGATGGAATCTTCCTTTCACTTGAACATTTAAAGGTCATTGTAGGGTTACTAATTGGCTTAATTTTAATATTGTTCTATGTCAGGGAATAGGGGGGCTGGAGCAATCAAAACACACAACATTTATCATTTAAGTTCACTGTCTTATATGGTACATTTTGTAGTGCCCCAAAACAATTACAATAGTAACATCAAAGTTCACTGGTCATAGATCAATATGACATATGATAATTTTAAAAGTTTGAAATATGTGACAGAGACATGAGGTGAACATATGTTTTTGAAAAAATGGCACTGATAGACCTGTTAGACGAAGGGGCTACCATGAACCTTCAATCTGTAAAAAAAAAAAAAAAAAAAAAAAAATCTGCAAAGTGCAATAAAACAAGGTATGCCTCTTCATAAAAAAAAAAAAAAACATTTCAGTATACAAAGAATAGGAAAGAGAATTGTATAAGAAACAATCTCTATTACATATAATTTTAAAAAAGAGATAAATGTTTAAGAAGGTAGTAACAAAATTTTTTCCCTCTCCTACTCTTGTTTTTGTTTTCTTTGATATGCTTTTATTTTTAATGTAATGTTTTTATATTTTATTTTCCTTCAGTTATGTGTGAAATAATTTTAAACATTTTTAAAAATTTTGAATACTAAATTCTCTTCTTCCCTCACTACACCTTCTCCACTGAAAATTGATATAGGTTATATATGTGCAGTCATGCAAAACATATACCCATATCAGTCATATTGTAAAAGAAAACATAGACCAAAAAAAAAAAAAGTTACTCCAGGGCTGGTTGTCTGTTCACTGTGCCACCTATCTGCCCCTCACCCTTTAATTTATTTTTTTAAGATAATCATCCCAAGATTTGGGAGCCAAGATGGCAGAGTAACAGCACACACTTTCTAGAGTTCTGCCCCCAAGCCCAGCCAAATACCTGTAAAAAATGGCTCTAAATAAATTTTGGAGCTGCAGAATCCACAGAATAATGGAGTGAAGCAAATCTCCAGCCCAAGACAGCCTGACAGGTACCTGGGAAGTGTCTATCTCACCAGACTGGGAGCAGGGCACAGTCCAGCATGGGCTGGGCTGGCACAGACAGGACTTGAACAGACTTTGGGGAGACTGAATCTTTCATACCTGTGGCAGTTTCCAGACTTCAGGACCCCAAAATGCTGAGACAAATTGGAAGGTCAGTGGAAAAAATCTGTGGGACCAGTGTGGGGGAGGGGAGTGGCCCTGCCTCAGCCCCAGGGTGGCTGAGGGAGGAGGGGGCGAGGAACCTGCAGCAGTCACAGCAGCAGCAGAGCCAGAGACAGTGACTGCTTTTGGAGCTCTAGGCTCACAGATTGTGGGGGGATTGAGGGGCTAACAGTACACCACCTACTACCACTGGAAGCAGAGAACTATCATGACAAACAGCTCAAAAGTCAAGTAAATGGCTGGGGAAATGAGCAAAAACTGGAAAAGAATCAGACTATAGAATCTTACTTTGGTGACAAGGAAGACCAAAGCATGCAAACAGAAGAAAACAAAGTCAAAGCTCCTTCCTTAAAAGTCTCCAAGAAAAAAATAATTAGTCTCAGGCCATGGAAGGGCTCAAAAAGGATTTTGAAAATCAAGTAAGAGAAGTAGAGCAAAAACTGGGAAGAGAAATGAGTGATGCAAGAAAATCATGAAAAACGAGTCAACTGCCTGCTAAGGGAGACCCAAAAAAATGCTGAAGAAAATAACACTTTAAAAAATAGACTAACCCAATTGGCAAAAGAGATCCACAAAGCCAACGAGGAGATGAATGCCCTAAAAAGCAGAATTGGCCAGATGGAAAAGAAGGTCCAAAAAGCTCACTGAAAAAAATAATTCCTTAAAGATTAGAATGGAGCAGATGAAAGGTAATGACTTTATGAAAAACCAAGAAATTATGAAACAAAACCAAAGGAATGAAAAAATAACAGACAATGTGAAATATCTCATTGGAAAAACAACTGACCTGGAAAATAGATCCAGGAGAAACAATTTAAAAATTATGGGACTACCTGAAAGCCATGATGAAAAAAAGAGCCTAGACATCATCTTTCATGAAGTTAACAAGGAAAATTGCCCTGATATTCTAGAACCAGAGGCTAAAATAAATATTGAAAGAATCCACCGATCACCTCCTGAAAGAAATTCAAAAAGAAAAACTCCTAGGAATATTGCAGCCCAATTCCAGAGTTCCCAGAGCAAGGAGAAAATATTGCAAGTAGCCAGAAAGAAACAATTCAAGTATTGTGGAAATACAGTCAAGATAACACAAGACTTAGCAGCTTCTACATTAAGGGATCAGAGGGCTTGAAGTCAAGAAGTCAAAATAACTAGGATAACTAGGATAAAACCAATAACTACAATTAAAACCAAGAATCACCTACCCAGCAAAACTGAATAAAATACTTCAGAGGGAAAATGGTCATTCTATGAAATAGTGGACTTTCAAGCATTCTTGATGAAAAGACCAGAGCTGAATAGATAATTTGACTTTCAAACACAAGAATCAAGAGAAACATGAAAAAGTAAACAGGAAAGAGAAATCATATGGGACTTACTAAAGTTTAACTGTTTATATTCCTACATGGAAAGATAATATCTGTAATTCTTGAAATTTTTCTCAGTATTTGGGTAGTTGGAGTTATTATATACATATAGTCAGAGGGCACAAACTGGTCAGTGAGTGACCACAAACAATCTTTTTCATCCTAGAACCGTGACCAGAGTCCCTACTCCTCTATGACTGTGATTTCTGTTGTGTTAATGCTTCTTCTTGGTCTGGGACTGATTTAAGTAGGGGCAGATCCAAATTTGGGCAGATCCAAGGAGGGGCAATACAACAGAGTCCTGCCCTTGGTGCCAGCAGAGGGACCCCTGTAATCTTCATCTGACAAGTTGTCCTACTGCCATAGCTGCCACTGATTGAATCACCTCCAAGGCCTGCTCTGGGTTTACTGGGGCCAGGGCTGTGCTGTCATGGGCTGTGCTGGCATGGGCTGTGTTGGTTATGCTCTACTCACCCAGGTGCAGCAGACCTTTCTTGCTGACCCAAGCTGTCTTTGGTATCTGTGGGCTGAGAGATTTGGAAACCACCACTGGTACCACTGATTCAGTTACCCCAAGGCCTGCTCCAGGTTTTCTGGGGTTATAGTTGGGGCTCTGTCTGCTGTGTTGGTGTGGCCTGGACTGGACTGTCCTCTCTCACCCTGGTACAACAGACTTTTCCTGCCAAACTTCTAAGTTGTCTTGGGCTGGAAGTTTGTTTCACTCCATCTTTTTGTGGGTTCTGCTGCTCTAGAATTTGTTTAGAATAATTTTTAAAGGTATTTGGAAGGGTTTGGGGGAGAAATGGGGGGATGAGGGAGTTGGAGGGGGTGGGGGCAGGAGGATGGGGGTGCAGGGGGGGACCAGCAGTAGAAACAAACATTCCCCTAGTATGTCAGCTCACTCAATGGAAATTGATGATGCTTTGTACAGGTAAGAGCCCATAGAAAGCTAGTGTTTGGGGTTTGTATTTCAGCATTTGTTATTACAGTGCTTATTTTTTAATATTCATATAATCTGAAGTTATCATTAAACCCTTGAAGAATTTAGTAGATGTGCAGAAGAATTCTCCCTCAAATTAGAATTGGATCGTTATTTTTTTTGGCATACATTTAAAAATTTCATAAACATATTTGAAATCTCAATGGATAGTTAAACTACTATCTGAAAAAGTTGAAACAAATATAAAACTACAGGCTTCTCTTGAATCTTGGTCACATCTTAAAATTAAATCTGCTTTTAAAAAATTTACATACACAGATTTAAGTGTAGGTGCACATTGAAAAATAGCCCAAGTCTTTTGCGCTGGCCTGGAACAGATTGCAGTCTGGCATGGGCTGTACTAGTACAGACAGGCTGGAACAGGCATTTGTGACTGAATTATTGGAAGCTGTGGCAGTTTTCAGACTTCTCAACCCACAAATGCCAAGCAGGTCAGTGAGAAAACTCTGTGGGACCTGGGTGAAAGAGGAATGCATGGTCTGCTTGAGTCTGGCCTCAGTCCCAGGATGATAGGATGATAGTGGTGGCAGCAGCAGTGGTAAGTAGCAGTGGTGGCAGAGGCTGCTTCCAGAGCTTTGAATCCAATGACAGGGATCTAGTGGCTGATACAAATTCCTGGGACAGTACGTCCAACCCAACACATGCCCCCACTGGAAGCAGAGTTCTACCTTGACAAAGAGTTAGAAAGTCAGGTGTTTGTCTGGGAAGATGAGTAAACATCATAAAAGAACTCAGACTATAGAATCTTACTTTGGTGACAAAGAAGATCAGGGCATACAACCAGAGGAGGATAGCAGAGTCAAAGCTTCTACATCAAAAGTCTCCAAGAGGAATATGAATTTGTCACAGACCATGGAGAAGCTCAAAAAGGATTTTGAAAATCAAGAAAGAGAAGTAGAGCAAAAATTAGGAAGAGAAATGAGAGTGATGCAAGAAAATCATGAAAATTGAGTCAACAGCTTGCTAAAGGAGACCCAAAAAATACAGAAGAAAATAACACCTCAAAAAAGGGAGTAACCCAAATGACAAAACAAGCCCAAAAAGCCAATGAAGAGAAGAATGCCTTAAAAAGCAGAATTGACCAGATGGAAAAGGAGGTTCAAAAAATCACTGAAGAAAATAATTCCTTCAGAAAGAGAATGGAGCAAATAGAAGCTAATAGCTTTGTGAGAAATCAAGAAATTATAAAACAACCAAAAGAATGAAAAAAGCCTAAGGCAATGTAAAATATCTCATTGGAAAAACAATCGACCTGGAAAATAGGTCCAGGAGAGACAATTTAAAAATTATTGGACTATCTGAAAGCCATGATCAAAAAAAACCCCAAAACCCTAGACATCATCTTTTAAGAAATTATCAAGGAAAACTGCCCCTGCTATTCTAGAACCAGAGGGTAAAATAGAAATTGAAAAAATCCACCAATTGCCTCTGGAAAAAGATCCCCAAAGGAAAACTGCTAGGAATATTGTAGACAAATTCCAGAGTTCTCAGGTCAAGGAAAAAATATTGCAAGCAGCCAGAAAGAAACAATTCAAATATTGTGGAAATACAATCAGGATAACACAAGATCTAGCAGCTTCTATATTAATGGATTGAAGGGTTATAAATATGATATTCCAGAGGTCAAAGGAGCTAGGATTAAAACCACAAATCACTTACCCAGCAAAACTGAGTATAAACCTTCAGGGGAAAAAATTGCTATTCAATGAAATAGAGGACTTTCAAGCATTCTTGAGGAAAGGACCAGAGGTGAATAGAAAATTTGACTTTCCAACACAAGAATCAAGAGAAGCATGAAAAAGTGAACAGGAAAGAGAAATCATAAGGGACTTACTAAAGTTGAACTGTTTACATTCCTACATGGAAAGATGACATTTGTAACTCATGAGACCTTTCTCAGTATTAGGGCAGTTGGAGGAAATAGGTAGATAGATAGATAGATAGATAGATAGATAGATAGATAGATAGATAGATAGATAGATAGATGGCACAAGGTAAGTTGAATATAAATAGATGATATCTAAAAATAAATTGAGTGAGAGGAATATATTGGGAGAAGGAGAAAGAGAGAGATAGAATGGAGTAAATTATCTCCCATAAGAAAGCAAGAAAAAGGTTTTACAATGGAGGGAAGGTGAGAAGGAATGAGTGAACCTTACTCTCATCTGATTTGGCCTAAGGGAATAACACACACTGGATAGGGTATTTTACCCTACAGTAAAGTAGAGGGGGAAGAAGATAAGAGGAGGGGAATGGTAGAAGGGAGAACAGATTGGGAGAGGGTTAGTCAGAAGCAAAAACTTTTCAGAAGGGACAGGGTTAAAGGAGAGAATAGAATAAATGGGTCCAGGATAGGATGGAGGGAAATATAGTTAGTCGTTCACAATATGACTATTATGGAGATGTTATGCATGACTACACATGTATAGCCTATATTGAATTGCTTGCCTTCTCAATAGGGGTTGATGGGGAGGGAGGAAGGGAGAAAATTTGGAAATCAAAGTTTTAAAAACAAATGTTAAAAATTTTTTACATGCATCTGGGAAATAAGATATACAAGCAATGGCCTTGCCCTTGAAGAAAATAAAGGGGAAGGGGATAAGAGCAGGGGACAATAAAAGGGAGGGCAGATTGGGGGAAGGGATAATCAGAACGCATGCTATCTTGATGTGCGTGTGTGGGAGATGGGGAGAAAATCTGGAACTCAAAATCTTGTGGAAATGAATGTTGAAAACTGAAAATCAATAAATAAATTTAAACCAAAAAAAAAAAAAACTACTAAAAACCTCCGTAATTCAACAAGTGGAATAAAAGGTACAGAACTTCATTGACAAAAATATCTCTTTAAAAAGCAGAATTGACCAAATGGCAAAAGAGGAACAAGAGTTCACTGAAGAAAAGAACTCTGTCAAAACTAGAACAGGGCAAATGAAACCTTTATGAGATATCAAGAAACAATAAAACAAAGTTAAAAGAATGACAGATAGAAGAAAATGTGCGATATCTCATCAGAAAAACAACTGACCTGGAAAATAGATGATGGAGAGATAATTTAAGAATGATTGAACTACCTGAAAACCATTATCAAAGAAAGAGTCTAGACATCATATTTCAAGAAATTATCAAGGAAAACTGCCTTGATATCCTAGAAGCAAAGGGTAAAATAGAAATCGCAAGAATCCACTGATGACCTCTTGAAAAAAGATCCCAAAATAAAACCTCCCAGGTATATTATAGCCAAATTCCAGAGCTTCAAAGTCAAAGAGAAAATGCTTCAAGCAGCCAGAAAGAAACAATTCAAATATCATCAAATCATAATAAGAATCAGAAGCTATAACACCTATGTATTAAACCACCTATTCATATTAAAGAAATCAAGGGACTGGAATATGATATTTCAGAAGTCAAAACAACCATGATTACATCCAAGAATCATGTATCCAGCAAAACTGAATATAATTCAAGGCAAAAAATGGACATTTAATGAAATTAAGGACTTCTAAACATTCTTGATGAAAATACCACAGATGAATAGAAAATTTGACTTTCAAATAGAAAACTCAAGAATAATGAAAAAAAGTAAACATGAAAGAGAAATCATAAGGGACTCAATAAGGTTAAATTGTTTGCATTTCTATATGGGAAGATGATACATGTAACTTAAAATAACGTTGTCATTATTAGAGTAGTTAGAGGGATTCTACATAGAGGACGTGGGAATGAGTTGATTATTTTGGGATGCTGTAAAAAAATGGATTTGTGTGAAAGAAGGTTGCTATAGGAGAAGGGAAAAGGGAAAAAATGGATGGAGAAATTTTTCTTACATAAAAGAGGTGAACAAGGAAAACTTTTAGAGTGGAGGATAAAATGGGAATGGGTGAATGGTTAGGTAATGCTTGAACTTCACTCTTATCTACACTGATTTAAAGAGGTTTAAAGAAGAAAAAATGTGTGTGTGTATGTATACAGACACAGACACATATGTATGTATGTATACACACACAGTCATACACAATTGAGTATAGAAATCTATCTCACCAAAAGGGAAGTAGGAGAAGAAGAAGAAAAGAGAAGGGGGTTGATGTGTGATAAAAGGAGGATGGATAAAGAAAGGTATTGAAATCCCTTGAACCCAGCAATACCATTACTAGATCTGTATCTCAAAAAGATCAAAGAAAAGGGAAAAAGGACCTATTTGTTCAAAAATATTTATAATAGCTTTTTTTTGGTGGCAAAGTATTAGAAATTGAGGGGACACCCATCAGTTGTGGAATAGATGGACAAGTTATAGCATATAATTATGATGGAATACTTTTGTGCTATGAGAAATGATGAACAATATGGTTTCAGAAAAACCTATGAAGACTTAATACGAACTGATGCAAAGTGAAGTGAGCAGAACCAGGAGAAAACTTTGTACACAGTTAACAGCAATATTGTAAAGATGATCAACTGTGAAAGACTTAGCTCCTCTGATCATGAAAGTGATCCAAGTAGATTGCAGAGGACCCATGTAAAAAGAAAATCCAGAGGAGGAGGAGGAACTTGTTTGTGGGGTAGAAATATGAATTCGCTTTTAGAAATGTTGAGTTTGAGATGATAATGGGACATATTTATTAATCAGGCAATTGTAAATAAAGGATTAGAATTGATTAAGAGATAAGTCTAGACTGTATATAGAGAACTCTAGTTGAAAGTAAATGGTGTTCTCTTAATTGAAGAAATTACACTACATGGAGACAATAATTGAATATGAAGGAATAAATGCAATTTCCAAGGGAAATCATGTAATGGGAGAAAGATAAAGATTCTTATCCTACTTACAGATGAGTCAGCCTAAAATATAGTGTTGTGAATGTCATCTTGTTAAAGATTCTATAATAGTTCTGTAGCTTCTTTTACTTCTTTTTTACATCAAATGTATACTTGTCACCTTGAATTCCAAGTATGAAGTGGTGTTGGTGAAAGAAACTAATATATCCTTTTGAGTCAGTAAATAAACATGCAATAAACACCTGACAAATGAAAAAAAAATTAACAGCTGAATGATAATAATAAATTTTAATTTAGGATTTTTGCCAGAAGATGAAAAAAGGATGATTCCCATTTATAATTTTATTTTTCCTTAAATGAACTAAGATTTGAGTTAATTAACTCTGCCATTAATTCACTGGCAGGGTTAATTAGAAAAATTTAGGTTTAATAATCATAATTTCTAAAAATATTATAACATTTTAATAATTCCCATTTAATTTTTGTCTGGGAGAGTCTAACAAATGAACATTTTTTTCCCCCAAAGTATTTGTACGTTTCTCTACCACAATCTGTTCTAAAAGTTAAGGGCTTGAATTTAATATCAAAGTCAACCACAATGGGTAGAATCAGAATTTATCTAAAGGGGTATCACTACTTCTCAGAGATATAAAACTAAATTACAGGTTCAATCCCTCCTTATCCCTACTCCCTTCTTGGTTTTGGAAAATGAGCTAAGAGACAAGACAGGGTTTGTTTAAGTACGCCTAGGTTGAAGGAAACCACCTAAGTGAATTAAGGACAAGTATTATTTTCCATTTTTTCCTCACAACTGAAGGTGAGGCACCTAGATTTTACAGAGACTACTGCTGCTGCTATAACTCCAAAAGGTCTAATTAGTAGATTTTGATATCCTCCAACTGTTTTTATTTTATTGGCATTACTAAAGAGATTGTATACAATATTATTATTATATTATAAATAATATGCTCATAATAAGTTCTTCCAGCAAAAGAATTTTGAGTTGGCTCTTTTTTTACATACAAAGTGGTTGAGGGTAGGTTTTTTCTTGTTTTGCTTTCTCATTCCTCATGACTGCTTAGCATGGTCAAACTACTTTCCCAATGTCTCAGGAGAGACATGCCAGACACTGTACTAGGCATTTTACAATCCTGGGAGGTAGATGCTATTATGATCTCCATTCTCTAGGTGAGGAAACTGAGACAGTTTGAATGATATCCAGGGTCACATAGCTAGGAAGTATCTGAGGCTGTTTTTGAAGTAATTGCTGGCTTCTGGCCTAGTACCTCTATTCATTGCATCACCTAGTTGCCTTAAGTATTTTTGTTTTGGGGAGACCCTATATTTGGGTAGTATTATAACTCTATAAAATTATATAGGTCTTGGGAGAGGGGGGCTCACTAGAGGAGTGGGGTGCTTGACTGTCTAGTAACTATGAACGCATGTCATCCTGGGTGTTTAAAATTCTTTGGGGAGAGACTTATGGGCATTAATCACATTCTTTGTTTGTGGAATTGAGTGTCAAAGAATCTCTAACACCTTATCTTGTTGTTAACTAAGATCTCCCAGTAGAAATAGAATTGGCAAAATACTGAACTGTTAGATGTGTCTCTTTGAGGAAAGTTCCTCCTCATCTGCGCCATCCTGATTTCCCTACAAGTACATCCCATATAAAAATAAATGCCCACTCGGTTTATAAAGGCAAAGTAAAGAACTGAATCAGAGAAAGGCAAACAAATTTTCCCCTTGCCTAGATTAAAAAGCTTCAGGTTCTCATGGAGGAGTTCAAGGTAGGAAAGGAGATAGAGGATAACTTCCTGGAGCTCCACCATAGGAATGTTGAGCAATTTAGTCCAGACACATTCTAGTGCCCAAACAGCTTTTGTCTCAGAGTACTGACCCTTTCTTTTTTGGTGATTGTCTTTGCCTGCAACTTTCTCTTCTTTTTTTTTTTAAATTTAATTAATTTATTTGTTTTCAGTTTTCAACAATCTCTTCCATATGTCTTAAATTTTCTCCACCTCCCTCCTCATTCTCTCCCAGAGATGGCTTACCATTTTATATGGGTTCTACAGATACATTCTTACTAAATGCAGTTGTACATTAGTCATGTTGCATAGAAGAATTAAAATGAAAGGGAGAAACCATGAGAAAAACCAAACCAAACCGAAACAACACAAGAGAAAATAGTCTGCTTCATTCTACATTCCAATTCCATAGTTCTTTCTCTAGATGTGGATTTCATTTTGCTTCAAAAGTCCTTTGGGAATATTTTAGGTTCTTGCATTTCTGTGAAGGGCTTAGTCTGTCAGAAATAGTACTTGCACACTGTGACTTTTACTGTGTATAATATTCTCCTAGTTCTGCTCATTTCACTCAGCATCAGTTCATACAAGTCTTTCCAGGTTTTTCTGAAGTCCAAATGTCATTTCTTATAGCACCATAGTATTCCATTACATTCATATACCACAACTTGTGTAGCAATTTCCCAATTAGTGGGCATTCCCCCAATTTCCAGTACTTGGCTACCACAAAAAGAGCTGCTAGAAATATTTTTGTACATGTGGAATCTTTTCCCATTTTTATAATTTCTTTGGGATACAGCCTTAGAAGTGATATTGCTGGGTCAAAGGGTATGCACATTTTTGTAGCCCTTTGGGCACAGTTCCAAATTGCTCTCCAGAATGGTTGGATCAGCTCACAGCTCCATCAACAATGAATTAGTCTTCCAAATCTCCTGCATCTTCTCCAACATTTATCATCTTCCTGTTTTGTCATGTTAGTCAATCTGATAGGTGTGATATGGTACCCCAGAATTGTTTTGATTTGCATCTGTCTAATCAATAGTGATTTAGAGCATTGTTTCATATGACTATAGATAGCTTCAATTTCTTCCTCTGAAAACTGCCTTTTCATATCCTTTGACCATTGATCAATTGGGGAATGGCTTGTATTTTTGTAAATTTGACTCAGTTCTCTATATATTTTAGAAATGAGGTCTTTATCATAAACACTAGCAACTTTCTCTTCTTTTTTAAAAAATTAAGTAATTTATTTGTTTTCAGCTTTTCTACAATCACTTTCATATATCTTAGATTCCACCCCCTCCTTCTCCTCTCCTTCCCCTTTCACTCCCCACTCCCTCCCTGAGATGGCATGCAATCTTATAGAGGTTCTACACATGCATTCTTATTAAATACATTTTCACCTTAGTCATGTAGCATAGAAGAATTAAAATGAATGGGAGAAACCATGAAAACAAAACAAAACAAAACATAGTACAAGAAAAAATGGTCTGCTTCTTTCTGAGATCCAATTCTATAGTTCTTTCTCTGCATATGGAAGGCATTTTGCCTCAAGAGTCCATTGGGAAGTTTTTTAGGTCCTTGCATTGCTGTGAAGGACTAAATCTACCAGAAAAATTCCCTCACACTGTGGCTGCAACTTTCTCTTCTTAAAACTTCCTGTTCTCCACATCTGGAACTTGATGAACTGATTTTTAAAGTTGCTAGTGTTGGGGTGCATGGGGACCTGTGCTTGGACCCCAATCTTAAATTACATTTCACTCTAAAAATCACATTTCTCTCTAGCTTCAAAACACTAACCCAGGCAGTTTCTCCCCAGTCCAAGTATAGCCTGCTTTAAATCTCTCTTCCTGATACAATAACCAGCTGCACCTCTAGAATTTGTTAGTTTGAACCAGATGTGTACTGGCTGAACTGGCTGTGTACTGGGTCATAAAGATATTTACTACTCACTGACCAATCATGTGTATCCTAGACTTAGACATACGTATACTCCCTTACATTTGTCTTGAAGGGAACAGCATGGGTATTTTGCAGTAAGGCCTGATCATTAATTGACTTAGTGACATTTCAGGCCTAAAACCACATTTCCATGTAGCCCCATCTTGGGTAATTTCCCCATGAACTGTGGGCAAAATACCTGCACAGTAGATACTAAAAATGCATGTTCCTTTAAGAACTAACCACTCCTTAAGCACTCCCTAATCCCACCATGAATCACCAATTTAGCATATTTGGCACATATTATACTATAGAATATAATATCTAAACTTTATCTGTACCCCTCTAAATTTGCAGGTTCCCTAAGAACTTTTGCCTGCTGAAAAGTGTAATAAATCTTTACCACCTTGACTTCAAGAATACTTGAATCTGCGAATTCTTTCCAGATGACCCACCAGGGAACTCTAATCTTGGGGTTCCTGTCCTTTTGCAATCTTCTTCAGTAGAATATATGACTTCAGTCTTTATCTTATCTGTTGATTGACTAACTCATGCATCATAAATTGTTTTTTTTTCTTTTTGAGTTTTAAGCATATTTTTTATTGTGGAGTAAATAAATAGTTGTCCCATAGCTGATCTACATTTTATATTAAGTTCCTTTCCACTCCTCTTTGGGGAGAAACCCGAGACATAGCCAAACCTAAGCTTTGAATAATTTTCCCAGGTGAATTAGAGTGGAGATATAAATAGCCTGACCCCTATTCATTAGGGGCCAAGTTCTCCTAGGATTGAAAACTGTCTGTTCACATGGATCCAGATATAGTGAACTCTTTTTTTAAAAAAAAATTTATTTATTTATTTAACTTTTAACATTCATTTTAAGAAAATTTTGGGTTCCAAATTTTCTCCCCTTTTGTCCCCTCCCCCCACCCCAAAACACCAAGCATTCTAATTGCCCCTATCACCAATCTGCTCTCTCTTCTATCATCCCTCTCTGCCCTTGTCTCCATCTTCTCTTTTGTCCTATAGGGCTAAGTAACTTTCTATACCCCATTACCTGTATTTCTTATTTCCTAGTGGCAAGAACAGTACTTGACAGTTGTTCCTAAAACTGAGTTCCAACTTCTTTTCCTCCCTCCCTCCCCACCCCTTCCTTTTGGAAAGGCAAGCAATTCAATATAGGCCAAATCTGTGTAGTTTTGCAAATGACTTCCATAATAGTCGTGTTGTATAAGACTAACTATATTTCCCTCCATCCTATCCTGTCCCCCATTACTTCTGTTCTCTCTTTTGATCCTGTCCCTCCCCATGAGTGTCAACCTCAAGTTGCTCCCTCCTCCCCATGCCCTCCCTTCCATCATCCCCCCACCCTGCTTATCCCCTTATCCCCCACTTTCCTGTATTGTAAGATAGGTTTTCATACCAAAATGAGTGTGCATTTTATTCCTTCCTTTAGTGGAATGTGATGAGAGTAAACTTCATGTTTTTCTCTCACCTCCCCTCTTTATCCCTCCACTAATAAGTCTTTTGCTTGCCTCTTTTATGAGAGATATTTTGCCCCATTCCATTTCTCCCTTTCTCCTCCCAATATATTTCTCTCTCACTGCTTGATTTCATTTTTTTAAGATATGATCCCATCCTCTTCAATTCACTCTGTGCACTCTGTCTCTATGTGTGTGTGCATGTGCGTGTGCATGTGTGTGTGTGTAATCCCACCCAGTACCCAGATACTGAATAGTTTCAAGAGTTACAACTATTGTCTTTCCATGTAGGAATGTAAACAGTTCAACTTTAGTGAAGTCCCTTATGACTTCTCTTTGCTGTTTACCTTTTCATGCTTCTCTTCATTCTTGTGTTTGAAGGTCAAATTTTCTTTTCAGCTCTGGTCTTTTCATCAAGAATGCTTGAAAGTCCTCTATTTCATTGAAAGACCAATTTTTCCCCTGAAGTGTTATACTCAGTTTTGCTGGGTAGGTGATTCTTGGTTTTAGTCCTAGTTCCTTTGACTTCTGGAATATCCTATTCCACACCCTTCGATCCCTTAATGTAGAAGCTGCTAGATCTTGTGTTATCCTGATTGTATTTCCACAATACTTGAATTGTTTCTTTCTAGCTGCTTGCAATATTTTCTCCTTGACTTGGGAACTCTGGAATTTGGCCACAATGTTTCTAGGAGTTTCTCTTTTTGGATCTCTTTCAGGTGGTGAACTGTGGATTCCTTGAATACTTATTTTGCCCTCTGGTTCTAGAATCTCAGGGCAGTTTTCCTTGATAATTTCATGAAAGATAATGTCTAGGCTCTTTTTTTGATCATGGCTTTCAGGTAGTCTCATAATTTTTAAATTGTCTCTCCTGGATCTATTTTCCAGGTCAGTTGTTTTTCCAATGAGATATTTTACATTCTCTTCCATTTTTTCATTCTTTTGGTTTTGTTTTGTGATTTCTTGGTTTCTCATAAAGTCATTAGCCTCCATCTGTTTCATTCTAATTTTGAAAGAACTATTTTCTTCAGTGAGCTTTTGAACCTCCTTTTCCATTTGGCTACTTCTGCTTTTTAAAGCATTCGTCTCCTCATTGGCTTTTTGAACCTCTTTTGCCAATTGAGTTAGCCTATTTTTCAAGGTGTTATTTTCTTCAGCATTTTTTGGGGTCTCCTTTAGCAGGATGTGGACCTGCTTTTCATGCTTTGCTTGCATCTGTCTCATTTCTCTTCCCAGTTTTTCCTCCACCTCTCTAACTTGATTTTCAAAATCCTTTTTTAGCTCTTCCATGGCCTGAGCCCATTGGGTGGGCTGGGATACAGAAGCCTTGACTTCTGCATTTTTTCCTGATGGTAAGCATTGTTCTTCCTCATCAGAAAGGAAGGGAGGAAATACCTGTTCACCAAGAAAATAACCTTCTATAGTCTTATTTTTTTTCCCTTTTCTGGGCATTTTCCCAGCCAGTGACTTGACTTCTGAGTATTCTCTTCACACCCACCTCGCCTCCAGATCCTCCCAGCCAGCACTTGGGGTCTGAGATTCAAATGCTGCTTCCCAGCCTCAGGGCTTTGGGGGGGGGGGCGGGGCTGCTATACAGTGTGAGATCAAGTTCAGGTGCTCAGGTCGAGGCAAAGCTGCCTCACAGGGCTCAGTTCCCTCAGGGGGTTTATGCAGTAACCTTCAGCAATGGATCTGGGCTCCTGCCTGCTTGGGGAGCCCTGGTCTGCTCCCGCCTCTGCTGCTGCCTCTCGAGGGGGCCTGAGTTATGGGGGCACTCCACTCCCCTCTTGACCAGCCAAAGAGACCCTCTCACTGACCCTTGTCACCTGTGGGTGGAGGGACCCACGCGGCCTCTGGAGATTCTGTCCCTGAAGCCTGCTCGGATCTGCTCCCTTTGGTGCCATGCGGCCAAGGAGGGCTGGGCTCCGCTCCTAGTCTGGTGCGTGAAGGACCTTTTGCGAGAGGTTTGCAGGCTCTCTGGAACAGAAATCTTGTCTGCTCCATTGTTCTGTGGCTTCTGCTGCTCCAGAATTTGTTGGTAGTTTTTTTTTTTACAGATATTTTATGGGCTGTGGGTTCGGAGCTAGGGTGTGTGTGTCTTTCTACTCCACCATCTTGGCTCTGCCCCCTCTAGTGAACTCTTTAGAGGGAAAAAGTGAGTCCTTCAGACCTACTGGTCTGGGGCCAGCAGCCATTGGTCTGCTCTTGGGTAGAAGTAAAAAAGATGTGATGAATGAGTGTGTATATGTGTATATATATGGTGGGGAGGCTTACTCTCCAGCTCTCACAGTGGTTCCTAGTTAAAAACCAAGGATATATATTGTATATATGTATAAATCTTGGTTCCCAAAATCTCCAGACAAGTACTAACCCCCTAACCCTTCATTTTTGCCCTGTTCCTACCCTCTACTTCTTTCACAGCTCCTGCTCTAATCATTGCTTGCTTTTTATTGAATCTGATATCATCAATATAGGTAATCTCTATCGCTGTGCATAGCGCAACCTATCTACATCTTCTTCTCCTGTATAATTCTTCTCCATATATTTTCATAAAATTTTCAAGAAGGATCTCCCTGACATACTAGAAGCCTTCTGTGGCATCAGTGTCATTAATCCATCTATTATAGCTCTTCCTCCCATGACATGACTGGTCTTTTTTTTTTTAATTTATTTTTTTAAGTTATCAACTTTTTATTTCCACAAAATTTTGAGTTTTAAATTTTCTCCCCATTTCTCCCCTCCCCACCCCAAAATGCCAAGCATTCTAATTACTCCTATCACCAATCTGCCCTCCCTTCTAACATCCTTCCCTTCCCTTATCGCCATCTTCTCTTTTGTCCTGTAGGGCAAGATAACTTTCTATACCCCATTACCTGTATTTCTTATTTCCTAGTTGTATGCAAGAACAATACTCAACAGCTGTTCCTAAAACTTTGAGTTCCAACTTCTCTTCCTCCCTCCCTCTCCACCCATCCCCATTGAGAAGGCAAGCAATTCAATATAGGCCATATCTGTGTAGTTTTGCAAATAACTTCCATAATAGTCATGTTGGGTAAGACTAACTATATTTCTCTCCATCCTATCCTGCCCCCTATTTCTTCTATTATCTCTTTTGACCTTGTCCCTCACCAAGAGTGTTGACTTCTAATTGCTCCCTCCTCTCATTGCCCTCCCTTCCATCATCCCCCCCACTCTGCTTATCCCCTTCTCCCCCACTTTCCTGTATTGTAAGATATGTTTTCATACCAAAATGAGTGTGCATTTTATTCCTTCCTTGAGTCCAATGTAATGAGTGTAAAATTCATGCTTTTTCTCTCACCTCCTCCCTTTTTCCCTCCACTGAAAAGTCTTTTACTTGCCTCTTTTATGAGAGATAATTTGCCCTATTCCATTTCTCCCTTTCTCCTCCCAGTATATTCCTCTGTCACCCCTTAATTTCATTTTTTTAGATATGATTCCATCCTATTCAACTCACCCTGTACACTCTCTCTCTCTCTCTCTTTCTCTCTCTCTCTCTCTCTCTCTCTCTCTCTCTCTGTAATCCCACCAACTACCGTTACAAATATTGTCTTTCCATGTAGGAATGAAAACAGTTCAACTTTAGTAAGTCCCTTATGAATTCTCTTTCCTGTTTACTTGTTCATGTTTCTCTTGATTCTTGTGTTTGAAAGTCAAATTTTCTTTTCAGCTCTGGTCTTTTCATCAAGAATGTTTGAAAGTCCTCTATTTCATTGAAAGACCATTTTTTCCCCTGAAGTATTATACTCAGTTTTGCTGGGTAGGTGATTCTTGGTTTTAGTCCTAGTTCCTTTGACTTCTGGAATATCATATTCCATGCCCTTCGATCCCTTAATGTAGAAGCTGCTAGATCTTGTGTTACCCTTATTGTATTTCCACAATACTCAAATCGTTTCTTTCTAGCTGCTTGCAATATTTTCTCCTCGATGTCTAGGCTCTTTTTTTGATCATGGCTTTCAGGTAGTCTCATAATTTTTGAATTGTCTCTCCTGGATCTATTTTCCAGGTCAGTTATTTTTCCAATGAGATAATTCACATTGTCTTTCATTTTTTCATTCTTTTGGTTTTGTTTTGTGATTTCTTGGTTTCTTATAAAGTCATTAGCCTCTATCTGTTTCTTTCTAATTTGTAAAGAACTATTTTCTTCAGTGAGCTTTTGAACCTCCTTTTGCATTTGGCTAATTCTGCTTTTGAAAGCATTCTTCTCCTCATTGGCTTTTTGAGCTTCTTTTGCCAATTGAGTTAGCCTATTTTTAAAGTTGTTATCTTCTTCAGCATTTTTTATGGGTCTTCTTTAGCAAGTTGTTGACCTGCTTTTCATGATTTTTTTGCACCTCTCTCATTTCTCTTCCCAATTTTTCCTCCATCTATCTTACTTGATTTTCAAAATCCTTTTTGAGGTCTTCCATGATCTGAGACCATTGAATATTTATTTTGGATGTTTGGGATACAGAAGCCTTGACTTTTATGCCTTTCCCTGATGGTAAGCATTGTCCTTCCTCATCTCAAAGGATGGAAGATGAGATCTGTTCACCAAGAAAGTAACCTTCTACAGTCTTATTTTTTTCCCCCTGTTTTGGGCACTTTCCAAACCAGTTACTTGACTTTTGGGTCCTTTGTCAAGAGTAGGGTGTACTCTGAGGGTCTGTAAGATCTCAGTTCCTGCAAGGTGGTACAATCAAGAGTGTACATTGTTCTGGGAGCAAGCAGAAATTTTTGTGCCCAGAATCTGAGTAATAGAGTTTCAGCTTCACAACCACCTCGCCTCCAGTTCTGCCAAATCAGCACTGGGAGCTGAGATTCAGATAAGCTGTGGGGGCAGGGCTGCCATTCAGTGTGAGATAAAGATCAGCTGCTCAAATCCCTCAGGAGTATCAGTTGGGGGCAGGCCTTCTACACAGGGCTGAGGTAAGAATCAGCTGCTCAGTGCCCCCAGGGCTTTTACGATCCAATAATGGATGCGGGCTGCTCTAGGTGCTGCTGTGGAAGGTGCTGCATCCTGCCCTATGTGGCCTCTGGCTGGAGCTGTGGGACGGCCCTTCTCCCTTCTTGGCCAGCTGACAAAACTGTCTCACCGACCTTTGGCACCTATGGGTTGAGGGATCTGAGAACTGCTGCTACTGCGACTGGGGATTCTGCAACTGGGGATTCTGTTGCCAGGCCTGTTCACATCCTGTCCTCCTCTGAGTCTGGTGGGACAGATGTTTCCCCATTGGCCTTTCAGGTCACCCTGGGCTGAAAATCTTCTCCACTCTGTTGTTCTGTGGGTTCTGCTGCTCTAGAATTTGTTGAGAGTCTTTCTTTGCAGGTATTTTATGGGCTGTGGGGGAAGAGCTAGCATCTTTCTACTCCACCATCTTGGCTTCGCCCCCCTCATAAATTGTTTAACACCTAAATGATAATCCATTTTTTGTGGCTAGGGGTGCTTATATACTCATATATATTTTTTTTCAAAGGGGAAATGAAAACATTCTGCATGTAGCATTTGGCAACAATAGCATGTCCCTCCCTACACACAAACTGCTTAAATGAAATGAGAAAGGTGTATTTTCTCAAAGTTTTTCTGGGGCCAAGCTTCCTCAGTATAAATTGAGTATTCAGCTTTCTTCCCTCTCTTCTCCTCCTCTCCCCCCTTCTCCATTCCTCCTTTCTCCTCTGCCCCTTCTTCCTTCCGTCTTTCCCTTTTCCCCTTTCCCCTTCCAGTCCCTTTGGACAATGAAGTAGCAACATCCCAAAATTTATGGAATGAAACTAATGCAAATCTTAGAGGGAAAAAAAATCACTGAAAACATAAATGAATAAAGTAGAAAAGAGATTAACACATGATTTTAAAAGAGGAACATATGATTAACACTAAAGTTTAACAAATCATCAAATACATGAAAAATAGGAAAAATTAAGTCTTAAAAATTAGAAGAGAAATTGATAAAATGGAAGGCAAAGACTATATTAATGTTAAAACTAAATGCTTATTCTTTGAAAAGACAAAATAAAATCCTTTAGCTAGTCTGATGAAAAAGAGGTAAGCAAATTAAATTACAAAAAAATAAATAATAAAAACATCAGAAAAAGAATTATCAGAATCTATTACACATAATTACATGCTAGCAAAATAGAGAAGTTAAATGGGGATTACTTAGGACAATATAAAATACTCAAATTAAAACAGGATATGGAGATCTTAATCGAATCTCAGAAAATGAAATTGAATAAGTCCTAATAGCTTGTTCTGCCAAAGGGAGGAAAAATGCTAATCCAGACAGATTTAAAGTTCAATTCAACAAAAACATTTAAAAAGCAGTTAACAAATAATGATTAAGTAGGGAGGACACTATTCTAGGCACTGGGTCAATGAGAAAGAATGAAATAATTCCTATTCACAAGGAATTTATATTTTAACAAGAAGATAACAAGTATGTGTATATATATATTCATATACATACTTTTTATTTCCTTGTTATATACATATATGTGTATACATATACATGTATGTGTGTACATATATATGTATGTGTGTATGTATATACATGTATGTGAATATGTACACAGACATATATATGGAGGGGGAAGAGAGAGGAGAGAGAAATATAAATGTAAAACTAGTTAAATAAATAGTCTGGAAAGGAGGGTACGGTACTAGTTGTTCAGGGGGATTAGGAAAGGCTTTATGTGTAGTGGGCTGCTTGAATTTTTCTTGAAGGAACATTGGAATTCTTTGAGAATGGATTTAGGTATTGGGGAAACATCAATCAGTACAAAAACATAGAGATGGGAAGTGGGATGTCTTTTATTAAAAGTGCAGTTTAGCTGAATTGCAAAAGGTGGGAGAAGTCATGTACAATGACATTGAAAGGTAGGTTGGTGTCAGGTTATGAAGAGTTTTAAAAGCTATGAAGAGGATTTTATATTTGGTCATAGAGGCAATGGGGTTTGTTGGGTAGGGGAGTAACATGATCAGATCTGTGCATAAAGAAAGTCTTTCTGGAAGCATTGTGGAGAATGGACTGAAGTAGAGATGAGGTAAAGAGAGCAATTAGGAGACTATTGAAATAATCTAATTCTGAGGTCATAAGGTCCTGAATTAAGGTGGTATCTATTTAAGGAGAGAAAAAGGGTCAGCAGTGAGATGTTGCAGAGGAATAAACAGCAAGATCTGGCAAGTGATTATATGCTTATATGGAGCCAAGGAGATTAAGAAGTCAAGAATAACATGGAGATTATGATCATGGAAAACTGGAAGAATGGTGGCACCTTCAAAAGAAATAGGGAAATTTGAAAGAAGACTAGTTTTTGGTGAAAGATAACAAATTCTGTTTTGGATATGTTGAGTTAAGATATCTTCTGGACATCTAATTTGACATGTACAGCTAGAAGTTGGTGATGCTCAACTGAAATTCATGGGAGAGCCTGGGACTGGACATTTAGATTTGTGAGTCGTTGACACAGAGACAATAAATTTGTGAAAGTTGATGAGTTCACCAAGAAAGAGCATGAAGAGACTGGAAAGGACCCATTGCAAAGCTTTGGAAAACACCTGCAGTTAGAGGGCATAACATGAATAACCAGCCAGAAAAAGGAGACTGGGGAATAATCAGTCCAACAGGAGAATTTGGTGAAAGTAGTGTGATTAAAGTCTAGAGAGAAAAAATTATCCATGAAGAAAAAGTTGTTAGCTGTCAAATGCAGCAGATAAGATGAGATGGATTAAGACTGCAAAAAGACCATCAGAGTTAACAATTATGAGATCACTGGTAATGACTTTGAAGAGATTTGTTTTAGTTGAGTGAGATCAGAAGCTGCATTGCAAAGGATTGAAGAGATTAAAGAAGAAGCAAAGTAAATGAGTATAGACAACTTTTATAAGGAATTTGAGAAAAAGAGAAGATATCTAGGCTTATAGCTTGAGGGGAGAGCAGAGTCTAGTGAAGTTTTTTATTTGATGGAGGAGATTTTGTTATATTTGTTATTTTATTATATTTGGAGGCAGTAGGTAAGATGGTAATGATGAGAGGAATGATTGATTTTGCAGTATGTTGAAGAAAGTTGGTAGGGCTGGGATGGAAGGCACATGTAGAATGACTGGCAAGAAGAAAGTCTACCTCCCTATCATATTAGGGAAAACCAATAAAGAAATTACTTCACCTAAATCCTCTTGTGAGATAAGATGATTTATACTCAAACTTTATACTCAAACCAGGAAAGGACAAGGCCAGTGAAATGAACTATAGACCAAGAATTCACTAACATATATTGATGCAAAAATGTTAAATAAAATCCTAGCCAAACAACAACAACAACACTATAGTATTATATCTAAAAAAGCTTCTAGCATTTAGCACAGTGCCTGGAACATAGTAGGTACTTTATAAATGCATGTTGACTAATTATGATCAATTTGGATTTTTGCCAGGAATGCAAGGATGATTCAACATTAGGAAAACAACTTAGGTATTAATAAACTGGATACCATACAGAGGAGAGCAACCAGTATGGTGAAGGGCTTTGAAATCATGCAGTAAAGAGATTAATTGAAAGAACTTGTTGGTCTGGAGAAAAGGTGATTTAGTGGGATGTGATAGCCATGTTCAAGTATTTGCTGCTTAGGTTTTCATAAGGAAGAGGAATGATATTTGTTCTGCTTGGTCCCAGAGGGCAGAATTTTGTGCAAAGAAGAAATTTTAGGCTTGATGTCAGGAAAAACTTAGAGCTACCCCAAATGGAATTGGTGGTAGTGGCTTCCTCTTCACTGGATATCTTTAAGTGGAGGTTGGATGATCACTTGTTGATATTCTTTTTTGGTCATGAGTTGATCTAGGTGAATTGGTTTTGTTACTAAGATTCTGTGATTCTACAACTCTTTCTATGCATGAAATACTGTCCTATGGTAAAGTCCTGGGAAAAACAGGAGACAAGGAATTTAAGATTAGTATCACTAACGAATATTTGGGCAAAATATTAAATAAAATATTGGTAGATAGTGGATAGAGAATTTTCTATGGACCCAGGAAGACCTGAGTACAAATTCCACCTCTGACAGACTGGGTATATACCTCAACACAAGTCACAGTCCCTAGGAACCTTATAAGATTCTAAATTGGAGAAAAGGTATCAACCTGTATTTTTTTTTAAATTTACTTATTTATTTATTTTAAGTTTTCGACATTCATTTCCACAAAATTTTGAGTTCCAAATTTTATCCTCATCTCTTCCCTCCCCCCACCTCAAAAAGTCTTGCATTCTGATTACCCCTTCCACCAATGTGCCTTCCCTACTAACACCCCTCCCTTCCCTTATCTCCATCTTCTCTCTTGTCCTGTAAGGCAAGATAAATTTCTGTACCCAATTACCTGTATTTCTTATTTCCCAGACGTACACAAAAACAGTTCTCAACATTTGTTCCTAAAACTTTGAGTTTCAACTTCTCTTCCTTCCTCCCTCCCCACACATCCACCCATCCCCACTAAGAAGGCAAGCAATTCAATATAAGCTGCATATGGGTAGTTTGCAAATGACTTCCATAATAGTCATGTTGTGTAGGACTAACTACATTTCCCTCCATCCTATCCTGCTCCCCATTTCTTCTGTTCTCTCTTTTGACCTTGTCCATCCCCAAGAATGTTTACTTCTAATTGCTCCCTCCTCTCATTGCCCTCCCTTCCATTATCCCCCCCACCCTGCTTATCCCCTTCTCCCCTGCTTTCCTGTAGTGTAAGATAAATTTTCATACCAATTTGAGCGTGCATGTTATTCCTTCCTTGAACCAAATGTGATGGGAGTAAGCTTCACTTTTTCCCTCTCAGCTCCCCTCTTTGCCCCTCCATTGGAAAAACATTTTCTTGCCTCTTTTATGAGAGATGATTTGCCCCATTCCATTTCTCCCTTTCTCCTCCCATATATTTCTCTCTCACTGCTTGATTTCATTTTTTTAAAGATATGATCCCTTCCTATTCAACTCACTCTGTGCTCTCTGTCTCTCTCTGTCTCTGTCTCTCTCTCCCTGTCTCTCTTTATCTCTGTCTCTGTCTCTCCATGTGTATATGTGTGTGTGTGTGTGTGTGTGTGTGTGTGTGTGTATGTGTGTGTGTATAATCCCTCCAAAAACCCAGATACTGAGAAAAGTTTCAAGAGTTACAAATTTTATCTTTCCATGTAAGGATATAAACAGTTCAACTTTAGAAAATCCTTTATGATTTCTCTTTCCTGTTTACATTTTCATGTTTTCTTGATTCTTGTGTTTGAAAATTGTTTTCGTCAAGAATGCTTGAAAGTCCTCTATTTCACTGAATGACCATTTTTCCCCCCTGAAGTATTATACTCAGTTTTGCTGGGTAGGTGATTCTTGGTTTTAATCCCAGTTCCTTTGATATCTGGAATATCTTATTTCAAGCCCTTTGATCCCTTAATGTAAAAGCTGCAAGATCTTGTGTTATCCTGATTGTATATCCACAATACTTGAATTGTTTCTTTCTAGCTGCTCACAATATTTTCTCCTTGATCTGGGAACTCTGAAATTTGGCTGCAATATTCATAGGAGTTTCTCTTTTCGGGTCTCTTCAGGGGATGATCTGTGGATTCTTTCAATATTTATTTTGCCCTCTGGTTCTAGAATATCAAGGCAGTTTTTCTTGGTAATTTCATGCAAGATGATGTCTAGGCTCTTTTTTCGATCATGGCTTTCAGGTAGTCCCATAATTTTTCTTTTTTAGACATTAACCAACTGAGACACAAATAATATTTATGTATGCTAACTTCACAAGTCCTTGACCTAATTGTCTACACAGTATTACTAAGAATTAAAGGACCCTAACTTATTACTGTTGGTCTAAAGTCCTATGTCTAATAGCTTAATTATAGACTTAACCTTGAATTTTCCCTACCAACAATCTGTAATTTAATAGATCTGTTATTAAGCTTACAAACCTTTTGACTATAGGAAGTTGCCACTAAGAGTAGGGACATTGCAGGGAAACAATATCTCCCCAACTTCATGTCAATTCCAGGTAGGAGTAGATTGTCAACTTGCATTGAGTCAGGCTTATAATCTGCCAGGTGTCAGTGAGGAAACTGAGTCAGGAGAATCCTACCTCAGCACAGACTGAACAGCCGCTCTCCCACTCTTCCCATGAGATCACCTTTTGCAGTTCATCCCAGCATCTCACAAGCTTACTTGCATCATGGATTGGAAGCTCAGACCACCTTTCTTGCTTTCCATACCTGGAGTTAGACTCAGAACAGTCACTTAATAGTACCACAGCATCTTAAAATAGCAATTTCCAATAACCAGGTTTCAAATATGATTATAATTCCACTTTGGCTAAGAAACATCTTTTGAGGCAAGTCTTAAATGGCTTACATGCCTTTCTATACATGTTCTAGTTCCTGATTAAATAGCAATCATAAAATCAAATTTACCATTAAAACCTTAACTTTTCCATCAATGCCAAATTTTACCTGAGGTTACCTTCCTCTAGGAAATTTAGACTAAAATTCTTTTCCCCACACTAAAGATATCATTGATTTATTCTCAGTAATTAATTCGGCCTACTGTTTTAATACTAATTGCTTTTACCTCACTTGGACTTTGGTGGTAGCTTACTGGTTGATGTTCTGACTTCTACTTTCTCCCTTTTCTAATCTGCCCCTAACATAGTTTACATCTATTGCCATAGCTTTCAAGAATCCAGGGTCATCTTTATGTTATGATACAG
Organism: Notamacropus eugenii; assembly: GCF_028372415.1. Classification (NCBI taxonomy): domain Eukaryota; kingdom Metazoa; phylum Chordata; class Mammalia; order Diprotodontia; family Macropodidae; genus Notamacropus; species Notamacropus eugenii. The sequence goes on along the minus strand of NC_092877.1, from coordinate 120,260,509 downwards.
AATTGGAAGGAAATGTTCTCTCTCTCTCTCTCCCTCTCTCCCTCTCTTGTTTTTTTTTTTTTTGGTGGATCAAAGATATGTTTAATATTGTGGAAAATGTAATCCTTTTTTAAATTGTGGAAAAGCAAATGACAGAATGACTTGTTAATCTGATTTCTGGTGCTCTTGACACTGACAGAGCCATGATTTCATGGCTCCATATTGGTATATTCACTACTAATTCACTAGTAACCCATCAATATATTCTTATATAAATTTATTTATTTTCAGTTTTCAACATTCAGTTTTGAATTTCAAATTTTCTCCCCATCTCCCCCCATTCCCATCCTAGGACAGTGTGTATTCTGATTTCTCTTTCTTCCAGTCTGCCATCCTTTCTATAACCTCTCTCCCATCCTCTTCTCTTCTATTTTCCTGTAGGGAAAGATAGATTCCTATACCTCATTGCTTATATATTTTATTTCCTAGTTGCATATAAAAACAACCTCTAACATTCATTTTTAAAGCTTTGAGTTCCACATTTTCTCCCTTCCCCCCTCCTCACCAAACCTCATTGAGAAGACAAGCAATTTGATAAAGATTATACATGTGGGGTCATGCAAAACACCTCCATTACAGTGATATAATAAGACTATATTTCCCTCTATCCTGTCCTGCCCTCCATTTATTCAGTTCTTTCCTTTGACCTGTCCCTCTACCAAAGTGTTTGCTTCTGATTATATTTTCCCCCAATCTGCAATCCCTTGTATTAAGACCCCTCTCTTGTCCCCTTCCCCCCCTGCTTTCCTGCAGGGTTAGAAAACCTTCCATTCCAATTGAGTGTGCATGTTATTCCCTCCTGAAGCCAAATCCAATGAAAAGATCACTTATTCCCTCTCACTTTTCCCTTCTTGTCCTCTGTTGTGAAAGCTTTTTCTTGCCTCTTTTATGTAAAATAATTTAATACATTCTATCTTTCCCTTTCTTTTTCTCCTAGTACATTCCTCTCAACCCTTAATTTTCTTTTTATATGTCACCCTTTCATATTCAGCTCACCCTGTGCTCTCTCTCTTTGTGTATATTCATACATACACATACAGACATATATATACACATACATATATACATATACACATAAACATATACATACATATATACATGTATATATTTCCTCTAACTATCCTAATACTGAGAAAGGTCTCATGAGTTACAAATATCACCTTTCCATGTAGGGATGTAAACAGTTCGACTTTAATAAGTCCCTGATGGTTTCTCTTTCCTGTTTATCTTTTCATGCATCTCTTAATCCTTATATTTGAAAGACAAATTTTCTATTCAGCTTTGGTCTTTTCAACAAGAATTCTTGGAAGTCCTCTTTTCATTGAAATTCCATTTTTTTCCCTTGAAGTATTATACTAATTTTTGTGGGTAGATGATAACTGGTTTTAATCCCATCTCCTTTGACCTCTGGAATATCATATTCCAAGCCCTCTGATCCCTTAGTGTTGAAGGTGCTAAGTCCTGTGTTATCCTGACTGTTTCTATAATACTTGAATTGTTTCTTTCTGGCTGATTGTAATATTTTCTCCTTGACCTGGGAGCTCTGGAATTTGGCTATAATATTCCAAGGAGTTTTCCTTTTGGGATGTATTTCAGGAGGTGATTGGTGGATTCTTTCCATTTCTATTTTACCCTCTGGTTCTAGAATATCAGAGCAGTTTTGCTTAATAATTTTTTGGAAGATGATGGATCATAACTTTCAGGTAGTCCAATAATTTTAAAATTATCTCTCCTGGATCCATTTTCCAGGTCAGTTGTTTTTCCAGTGAGGTATTTCACATTGTCTTCTATTTTTTCATTCTTTTGGTTTCATTTTATAATTTATTGATTTCTCATTAAGTCATTAGCTCCCATTTGCTCCATTTAATTTTTAAAGAATTATTTTCTTTAAGCTTTAATAATGGATGTTAAAAATAGTTTTTGCATGCAACTGGGAAATAAGGTATACAGTCAATGGGGTATAGAAATCTATTTTGCCTCACAGGAAAATAGAAGGGAGGTGGATGAAAGAACAGGGGTTAGTAGAACAGAGGACAAACTAGACAAAGGGGTGGATGGGGTGCATGCTGTCCTGGGGTGGGGGGTGGAGATAGATGGGGAGAAAATTTTGAATTCAAATTCTTATGGAAATGAGTGTTGAAAACTGAAAAATAAATAAATTATATATTAAAAAAAGAATTATTTTCTTCAGTGAGCTTTTGGACCTTTTCCATTTGGTCCATTCTGCTTTTTAAGACATGCTTTTCCTCATTGACTTTCTTGTTCATCTAATTTTAAAGCTATTATTTTCTTCAGCAATTTTTTTGGGTTTCCTTCAGCAAGCTGTTGACTCTTTTTTCATGGTTTCTAGCTTCACTCTCATTTCTCTTCCCAATTTTTCCTTTACTTCTCTTACTTGATTTTCAGTATCCTTTTTGAACTCTTCCATGGCCTGAGACCAATTCGTATATTTTACAGAGTCTTTGGATGTGGGAGCTTTGACTTTGTTGTCTTTTTCTGGCTGTATGTTTTGATCTTCCTCATTACCAATGACACAAGAAAATACCTCTTCACTGAGAAAGAATCTACAGTTTGTTTCTTTTCCCCCATTTTCTCTTTTTCTCAGCCATTTACTTGATGTTTGAGCTTTGTGAAGGGGTGAAGGGCTCCAGAAGCAGCTTCAGGTTCAGCAATGGCTGTATCTTCTCTGGGGCTGGGGCTAGCCAGGGCTGGGGCTGGGACTGGACCATGCTCCCCTCTCAGCCAAGTGACCTTTCTCACTGACTCAGGAGTAAAGGAGGGACTCAGGTCAATTCCCTAGCCCAGAATGAATCCTATAGTGGAATAACAAGGCAGAAATGCTCCTAGAGGGCTAACAGTGGCTAAATCCTGGTGTCTTAATAAATGTTTTGACTCTGTCTTTCATGTGGAAAGTCTGTTGAATTTTGTGATTCAGAACTGTGCTAGCACATTCATGACTGCCATAGGAGCTATGAATATTGCATTGGCACTACACCTGTTTACCTTTTTATGCTACTTTTTTATCTTGTATTTGAAAGTCAAATTTTCTATTCATCTCTTGTCTTTTCATCTGGAATGCTTGAAAGTCCTCTATCTCATTGAATATCTATTTTTTTCCTTTGAAGGATTTATTCAGTCTTGCTAGGTGGGTGATTCTTGGTTGTAATCCTAGTTCTTTTGCTATTTGGAATATCATATTCCAAGCCTTCTGATCCTTTAATGTAGAAATTGCTAAATCTTATGTCATCCTGACTATGGCTCTCAATATTTGAATTGTTTCTTTTTGTTTGGTTCTAGTATCTTCTCCTTCACCTGGGAGCTCTGGAATTTGACTATAATATTCCTGCAAGTTTTCATTTTGGAATCTCTTTCAGAAGGTTATTGATGGATTCTTGCTATTTTATCCTCTAGTTTTAGAATATTAGGGTTGTTTTCCTTGATAATTTCTTGAAAGATGATGTCTAGGCTCTGTAGTGCCAATGCAATATTCACAGCACCTATGGTAGCCATGAATATCCCAGAGCAATTCTGATTCACAAAATACAATAAACACTCTACATGGAAGACAGAACCAAAACATTTATTCAGATACCAGAAAGCCAAATTCATCATAGTAACAAAATTTATACACAATAACAATGCAGAAGGCAACACTGTCCCCAAGCCTTCCCCTTGCTTGGCTTCCCACAAACCAATCACAAACAGGCCCCCATTAAACAAAATCATAAACAATCTCTTTCACTCACGCTAGCCAGCTGTCTGCATCCTTCCTAGTTCTAACTGCTCTCATGACTAACTTTCTCTCGGCTCTGCTGTAGCTCTGCCTCGTCCTGTGCCACCCTTCCTCTTCCATCCATTCAGCAAACTCCTCCCAACACAGCCTTCATGTAACGTAGGCTTCCATGTGACCCAGGCAGGTCACATGGGACTATTAGTGAATATGAAAGATCTCCCCATTTAAATTACCATTACAGGCTCCTTTTTGGACCATGGTTTTCAGGTAGCCTAATAATTCTTAGATAATTGCTCCTGAATTTATTTTCCAGGTCAGTTGTTTTTCTGATGAGATATTTCACATTTTCTTCTATTTTTCATTTTTTTGATTTTGTTGATTGTTTCTTGATGTCTCATAAAGACATTAGCTTCCAGTTGTCCTATTCTAATTTTAAAGAAACCTTTTCTTCAATGGATTTTTTTAACCTTGTTTTCCATCTAGCCAGTTCTGCTTTTTCAGGAGTTCTCTTCAGTGAATTTTTGTATATCTTTCACATTTGGCAAATTCTGCTTTTCAAGGCATTCTTTTTTTCATGGGTTTTTTTTTTTTTTTTGCATCTTTTGCCATTTGGCCTATTCTATTTTTTAGTGTGTTATTTTCTTCAGGTTGTGTGTGTGCGTGTGTGTATGTGTGAGCCTCCTTTACCAAGCTGTTGCCTTTTTTTCATTATTTTCTTCTATCACTCATTTCTTCCCCAACTTTTCCTCTTCCTCTCTTACTTGATTTTTAAAATCCTTTTTTGAGCTCCTGTATGGCCTGGAGCTAATTCATATTTTTCTTTGAGGCTTTAGATATAGGAGTTTTGATTTTGTTCTCTTCTTTTTTTTTTTTTAATTTAACTTTTAACATTCATTTTCACAAAATTTTGGGTTCCAAATTTTCTCCCCTTTTGTCCCCTCCCCCCACCCCTAAACACCAAGCATTCTAATTGCCCCTGTCTGCCAATCTGCCCTCCCTCCCTCCCCACCCCTTCCCTTTGGAAGGCAAGCAATTCAATATAGGCCAAATCTGTGTAGTTTTGCAAATGACTTCCATAATAGTCGTGTTGTATAAGACTAACTATATTTCCCTCCATCCTATCCTGTCCCCCATTACTTCTATTCTCTCTTTTGATCCTGTCCCTCCCCATGAGTGTCAACCTCAAGTTGCTCCCTCCTCCCCATGCCCTCCCTTCCATCATCCCCCCACCCTGCTTATCCCCTTATCCCCCACTTTCCTGTATTGTAAGATAGGTTTTCATACCAAAATGAGTGTGCATTTTATTCCTTCCTTTAGTGGAATGTGATGAGAGTAAACTTCATGTTTTTCTCTCACCTCCCCTCTTTATCCCTCCACTAATAAGTCTTTTGCTTGCCTCTTTTATGAGAGATATTTTGCCCCATTCCATTTCTCCCTTTCTCCTCCCAATATATTTCTCTCTCACTGCTTGATTTCATTTTTTTAAGATATGATCCCATCCTCTTCAATTCACTCTGTGCACTCTGTCTCTATGTGTGTGTGCATGTGCGTGTGCATGTGTGTGTGTGTAATCCCACCCAGTACCCAGATACTGAATAGTTTCAAGAGTTACAACTATTGTCTTTCCATGTAGGAATGTAAACAGTTCAACTTTAGTGAAGTCCCTTATGACTTCTCTTTGCTGTTCACCTTTTCATGCTTCTCTTCATTCTTGTGTTTGAAAGTCAAATTTTCTTTTCAGCTCTGGTCTCTTCATCAAGAATGCTTGAAAGTCCTCTATTTCATTGAAAGACCAATTTTTCCCCTGAAGTATTATACTCAGTTTTGCTGGGTAGGTGATTCTTGGTTTTAGTCCTAGTTCCTTTGATTTCTGGAATATCCTATTCCACGCCCTTCGATCCCTTAATGTGGAAGCTGCTAGATCTTGTATTATCCTGATTGTATTTCCACAATACTTGAATTGTTTCTTTCTAGCTGCTTGCAATATTTTCTCCTTGACCTGGGAACTCTGGAATTTGGCCACAGTGTTCCTAGGAGTTTCTCTTTTTGGATCTCTTTCAGGTGGTGATCTGTGGATTCCTTGATTATTTATTTTGCCCCCTGGTTCTAGAATCTCAGGGCAATTTTCCTTGATAATTTCATGAAAGATGATGTCTAGGCTCTTTTTTTGATCATGGCTTTCAGGTAGTCTCATAATTTTTAAATTGTCTCTCCTGGATCTATTTTCCAGGTCAGTTGTTTTTCCAATGAGATATTTTACATTCTCTTCCATTTTTTCATTCTTTTGGTTTTGTTTTGTGATTTCTTGGTTTCTCATAAAGTCATTGGCCTCCATCTGTTCCATTCTAATTTTGAAAGAACTATTTTCTTCAGTGAGCTTTTGAATCTCCTTTTCCATTTGGCTAATTCTGCTTTTGAAAGCATTCTTCTCCTCATTGGCTTTTTGAACCTCTTTTGCCAATTGAGTTAGCCTATTTTTCAAGGTGTTATTTTCTTCAACATTTTTTTGGGTCTCCTTTAGCAGGGTATTTACTTGTTTTTCATGCTTTGCTTGCATGTCACTCAATTCTCTTCCCAGTTTTTCTTTCACCTCTCTAACTTGATTTTCAAAATCCTTTTTGAGCTCTTCCATGGCCTGAGCCCATTGGGTGGGCTGGGATACAGAAGCCTTGACTTCTGCATTTTTTCCTGATGGTAAGCATTGTTCTTCCTTTTCAGAAAGGAAGGGAGGAAATGCCTGTTCACCAAGAAAGTAACCTTCTATAGTCTTATTTTTTTCCCTTTTCTGGGCATTTTCCCAGCCAGTGACTTGACTTCTGAGTATTCTCTCCACCCCCACCTCGCCTCCAGATCCACCCAGCCAGCACTTGGGGTCTGAGATTCAAATGCTGCTTCCCAGCCTCAGGGCTTTGGGCGGGGGCAGGGCTGCTGTTCAGTGTGAGATTAAGTTCAGGTGCTCAAGTCAGGGCAGGGCAGCCTCACAGGCTCAGTTCCCTCAGGGGGTTTATGCAGAGACCTTCAACAATGGATCCAGGGTCCTACCTGCTTGGGGAACCCTGGTCTGCTTCTGCCTCCGCTGCCGCCTCCCGAGGGGGCCTGAGTTATGGGGGCACCCCACTCCCCTCTCAACCTGCCAAAGAGACCCTCTTACCGACCCTTGTCACCTGTGGGTGGAGGGACCCGCGCAGCTGCTGGAGATTCCATCCCTGAAGCCTGCTCGGATCTGCTCCTTTCGGCGTTGCGCTGCCGAGGCAGGGTTGGGCTCTGCTCCGGGTCTGGGGCACGAGGTACCTTTTGCGAGAGGTTTTTAGGCTCTCTGGAGCAGAAATCTCGTCTGCTCCATTCTGTGGCTTCTGCTGCTCCAGAATTCGCTGGTGTTTCTTTTCTCTACAGGTATTTTATGGCAGTGGGTTCGGGGGTAGCGTATGTGCGTCTTTCTACTCCGCCATCTTGGCTCCGCCCCTCCCCCCCCCCCCCGATTTTGTTGTCTTCTGAGTTTGTATTTTGATATTCCCTGTCTCAGTAGTAACTTTCTATAGTCAGGATCTTTTTCTGCTATTTGCTCACTTTGTAGCCTATTTCTTGATGTAAAACTCTATGCTAAATTGAGGCTCCACTTCCAGAGTGAATGAGTCACCATCCCTAGCTTCAGTTTTTTGTGCAGTTGTTTTCAGAGTTATTTTGGGGATCTGTGCATTTTCAACTCTTCCAATGTGGTATGATCTAGGGAGAGGTGTATTTACCACTTACCATTTAGTAATGTGCACTGGTCCGTCAGGAACCACAAGTACTCTTTTTTTACTGTGAAATAGTGACAAGGATCCCTTGCTCTCCTGCTGTTGTAAGCTCTGATGTGCTAGTGCTCCTTCTCATCCTGAGACTGAAACCCAGATGCAAGTATGTGCAGTGCCACAGAGTGTTGTCCACAGTGCCAGCAAAAGCAAATCTCTTTCTAACTAGTCTGACTCCCTTACCTTCTGTTGGCTGAGAGATCTGAAAACCACCACTGCTGCTACTGATTCAGTTTCCCACAAGGCTTTTTCCCAGTTTGCTGGGGCCCATTCTGTGCTAGCATGGCCTGTGCTAGACAGTGTTCCACTCTCACCCTGGTACAACAGACTTTCCTGCTTACCTTTGAAGTTGTCTTGGACTAGAAAATTGCTTCACTCCATCTTTTTGTGGGTTCTGCCACTCTAGAATATGTTTACAATCATTATTTAACGATATTTGGACTGGGGTGGGGTGTTGCAGGGGAACTCTGGTGAGTCCTGGCCTTTACTCCATCTTGGCTCTGCTTCCAGAAATCTTGTATAATTATTTTCAGTAGCTTTTCTACTTTATTCTGCCTAGTTTGGGAGTTTTATATTTTCTTGTTGGTCATATATTTGAAATATTATAATGACTGAGGGAAGTATATAATAATGAGAACTACCATTTGCATGGCACTTTAAGCTTTGCAAAGCACTTCACAAATATTTTGTTTTACCCTTAAAACAGCCTTGAGAAATGTGTTATTATCTCCCTTTTACGGATAAGGAGACTGAGAAGGAAGGAAGTTAAATGATTTACTCAGGATCACATAGTGAAATAAATGCCTGAGGTTGATTTGAATGCCTAACTTTCTGACTCTATGTCCAGTGATTTACCAACTGAACCACCTAGTTGTCTCGAATAATATTTATTAAAATTACTTTCCAAAAAGCACAAGTAATATAAATACCTGCCATGTTCACTTGGAGGTCCTACACTGATGAAATCACAGGTCCAGTACAGAAAAATGTCATGTTGCACCTTTAGTGGGAAGAAGAGATATTGAAAAATCAAGTTATGATAGAGTTTTATTACTTCAAGGATGAAAAGTGGAGGAGAGATCTTACTTCAGAGGGCAATAGAACATTTTCCTGTGGCTAGTTGGGATAATTTGTGTGTTTTAAACTTTTAGTAAAAATAACTAAATTTTTCTGTAGTGGCATGTCGTAAAAACTTTTCACTATTAGGAAAAGTGTAACATTTTATGTTTAAAAAGAACTTTAAATTTTATCAAAGTATTATATTTTATATATATGCTATTATATTATATATGTGTACATACATATATATGTATACACACACATATATATGTATTTAATATTCCTATAAGGCAGGCAGGGGAGCTAGTAGTATTTGCATGTTGATGATGGGAAAATCAAAGTTCAGAGTGCTGAATACACTTGGATGTCATAAAACTCTTTTTTTATAGTTTCTAGCTGGCCCTGAAACTGAAGTCACAGGATCATTGATTTAGAACTAGAAGAGATCATGAAGATTATTCAAGGTCAACCCTCTTGTTTTATAGATTAGGAAACTGAGGTCCAGAGATATTAACTGACTTGTTTAAGGTAGTAGTAAGAAAGGCAGGTTTAAAATTCAGGTTTCTTGACTCCATGTCCCATACTTTATCCACTGTGCTAAAAGCTTCCTCTCTCTTTTTCATGGCAGAGGACAAGATTGAGAATTTAGTTGATGTTAAAAATCCACACAACTTTGTTTGCATCTGGGAGATATATATGGACATATATTCTTACCATCGAATGGGGAGTGGGTTATTTGCCTGTATCTTGCATTCATTTTATGGTGAGCTGTATGGTACAAGGCCACAGCAGAAGGAGCATTGACTTTTTTTTTTTAAGAAGAGAAATCATTTTCTCCTGTTGGATAGGTCACTTAGCCTCTCTGAGACTGTTTCTTGATTTGTAAAGTGGAATCCACAGCCTTATCATTATCTACCTCACAGGAATGTTATAAGGAAATTATTTTGGAAATCTCACAGTCACATTAGAAAGGTAAGTTGCTGTTATTCCCATACAATATTTCTGTTTGTAACTGTGTCTGATTTCCTCCCTAGTTCTCCTCATCTTTAAGCAACAAAAGTTTTGAGATCTTTCTAGGAGTATCACGTAGACATTTTATCTAGGAAAAAGTACAAACCATTTTATTTGTCATTTTCTGGCTTTTCCTCAGTGTCACCTTGTGGAGTCTATCTCATTTCGATTCTGAAAACTTGACGATGGTTTTCTGAGAACTTGTTGAACACTCATATGCTTCAACCAGTAGGTGGAGCTCTGAGTTCTTCAATCTGTTTAAACACCAAAAATAAATATAACAGAAAGAGAATCTTAACTTTTAAAAAAGATACAGGCACAAAACAACATCTAGCTATAATTATTGTTCATTTAGGAATTATAACTCAGTTGTCATGAGTGAATCACAGATGGAAGAGAAATTGAATGATTTGTTCATTAGAAATGACCTTAGGATGGAGGATTTGAGGTCTTCCTAGCTTTGCAACTTTCTTCTAGCAGGAATGAGAGGGAAACTGCTGACTGTTAGCATCATGATTCTCATCCCATGGTTTGGGGACATCTTATGGTGTCCTCAGTGATTCCAAGGGAGATAAATTTTCAATACAAAATTAGTTCTAATTCACTATAAATTAAATTTGGATGTTTTCTGAAGCACTGAAAATTTGAAGTCTTTAATTTAGGAGGAGTAAAATGAGGCAGCAGAGGTTAGCTTTTGGTATCGGAGTAAATATCCATGACAGTGTATGATCCCAGGACCTGAAAGGCCTGTGCTATCAAAACATATGCTCTTTACAGGCCCACTGTGTTGCCAAAAATTCATAGATTTTAAGGGATGGAAGCAGCCTTAGGGATTACTGAATCCAAATCCCTTCTTTTGTAGTTGAAGAAAATGATACTCAGAGATTTGTGATTTGTGTTAGTGGCAGGATTAACTGGAACCTTACATCTCTCGATTTCCAGGTTAGAATGCTTTCAACTTCCCAGCATTTGAGTTAAGGGATATACCCATTAAAATGCAAATAAATTGCAAAGGTATATGCCTTTGGGTTAAAGTATATACCCAGCAAATAAATTATCTGGGAGGGATGGCACATTAAGTTTTCCATTAACACTTCATTGAGATTTCATTTATCAGGGATAGCTGGGGGTGGGGGGGGAGAGAAAAAAGGGCAGATACATTTTGCAGGGGAATGGGGTCAAGGGAGCTTGTATTGTGTTAAGTAAGGCAGACTCACTTAAGTGGGGAGGCAGAGAGTAATCAAAGGCAGAAAGATATACCTGGCAGGAGAGATTGCAAAATGAAAGAGACCAAGAATTGATGGTGGTACTGGAGAAATAAAGAAAATAGGTGTTATGTTGTTCATGCAGACCATAATATAAATGCACATATGTAATATATGTAATATACATATTAGGGCATAGAGACAGATTAATAATCGAGAAAGCTGACCATGTAAGTGAGGTCTCTTTCAACTTTGACATTCTACAACTGTGATTTCCATTACATAGGGCAATCCTGGATTTTTGAATACCTATCCCTCCTAGGGCCTACTGTTGCTAGACACTAATCATTTTTTCTGGGCTCAATATAGACTTCTACAGGTCCCTAGCCAGGACCAAGAGTCATTTCTTTGGTTCTATTTAGTATAAATGTTTAAGGGCTGCCTCTTTCTCTTAATATCTTATCCATAATCTCGTCCTGTACACCTCATCTTAAGGATCAGAAAAGACAAATGTATTTTAACTTCCAAACAATTATAATCTTAAAATTGTGTAAAATTTTGAGGTGCAAAGTGTTGGCACACTGATTATTTTATTTGTATGTCAAAATAATCTGTGAAGTAAACTAGTCAGGGATTTTTAATCTTCATTTTACAGATGAGCAAATTGAAGTGCACAGAAGTAAATTGTCTGGTCTAAGCTCCTGTAACTAGCGGTAAAGCTGTGTTTAGAAACTAGATCTTCTGTTTCTTAGTCCACTTCCTTCACGCTGCTTCTCTCTAATAATGTAGTCAACCAACAAAAATTTATTTAATGCTTATGATGTGCCAGTCACTGTGCTAAGTACTGGGGATACAAAGAAAAGCAAAAGCACTGTCCCTAAACTCAAGGGTCCCCCATTCTAATGGCACAGATGGCTTGTAAATAATTATCTACATATGAGGAACATACAATGAAATGAAAGATAAACTTAGAGGGAAGGCATGGGGGAAGGTGGGATTTGAGCTGGATCTTGAAGGAAGCCAGGGAAGCTAAGTGGGTGAATTGATGAGGAAGAATGTTCCAGGTGTAGAGAACAGTCAATTGTAAGGCGCAGCTGGGAGTGCTATGTTTGAGTAAGTAGGTAGAACAGTGCAGCTGGATACTAATATTAACTATATTCTACATTTCTGACTGTTTTTCATTCATTCGGTTCTAATGAGGACATGATCTAGTCGATTCAATTTTTGTCATTGTTGTTCTCATGGACCAACATAGTTTGCAAGCATTTTTCAAAGACTCACTTTCCCAGCTTCCACTTATACTCTCATATTTCAGTGACCTATATTATTGAGATGGGTATATTATCCAATAGCATGGACTGGAATCCATCAACAATATAACCTGTGTTATTTGTGTTGATGTCTTCCCCTAAATTTGGTAACATCCTGGGAATAGTGGAACCAAATTACAGCTTCACCAATGGCAAATCATTAACATTTGCCTCTTTTGTCATCTTTGTCAGCCTGCTAAGTGGGAGACAGAACCTCAGAGTTATTTTAATTTTAATTTAATCTAATTATTAGTGATTTAGAAACTTTTCTTATGATTGTCAATAGCTCTTTTTCTTTCCTTGAAAGATGCCTGTTCCTATCTTTTGGTAACTTATCTATGGGGAAAAATGGCTTTTAGTCTTATAGATTTGAATTAGTGCCCGTTCTTATAGTTAGGGATATCAAATGTATATATTGACATTTCCTAAGAAATATATTGGTTTTTCAATTCAATCTCTTCAACTCTCATGCTTTGCATATTCATTTTTACCTCAGCCATCTTTAAAAATGGTTTCACCTTTATTTCTCATTATTGTTCTACTTCCGTGATCTGAAACTGTAGCACCAATGTAACATTCACAGTGCCTATGGTGGTCATGAATATCCTGGCACAATTCTGAATTGGGAAATACCACAAACTCTCCACATGGAAGACAGAACCAAAACATTTATTCAGACACCAGAAAGCCAAATCCAACATAGTAACAAATATCTATACACAATAACAATGCAGAGAGCAAAACCATCCCAAGCCTTCCCCTTGCTAGGCTTCCCACAAACAAATCACAAGCAGACCCCCTAACAAAGTCACAAGCAAGTTCTTTCCCTCACACTAGCCAGCCAGCCTGCCTGCCTGCACCTTTCCTAGCTCTGAGGGCTCTTATGACCAATTTTCTCTCAGCTCTGCTCCACTCTTCCTGCTCCACCTTTCCTGTTCCACCCATTCCACAAACTCCTCCCACCACAGGCTCCATGTAACTCGGACTTCCATGTGACCCTGGCATGTCATGTGGGCCTATTAATGAAGGGGAAAGATCTTCCCATTTAAATTACCATTACAGAAACTCTGAAATTTCCCTGATCATAACTTACTGTCTTTCCATATTTTTCTGTGTCTCAGCCCTCTATTATCACCTCTAGTGACCCCATGCCCCTCTACTTTCCCAGTCAACCATCCCTGCTCTGGTCTCACTTTCTTCCTTTCAAAATGTTTATGTTATAGTCAACTTTTTTTAGTCTTCATCCCTTGCCTCCCTTGGCCTATTTTCTTGTCACTGCTCATCCCTTTTAAACCCCAACCCTGGATTACCCCTCTTCTGCCTGATCCATCTCTACTTACCAGCTGCTGAACAAGTCTGGAAGAAACCATAGAATAGTTCTTATTGTATCATTTGCATATTTAAGACATTTAAAATCAACTGGACCCTTTCTGCTACACACCATTCTTTTGTTCTCTACCCAAATGACTTCCTCTTGCATTGTGTGCATCATCTTTCCCAATCTTCTCCAACCACCTCCCACCCCTTCATAGAAGAGACCATGGCCATATACTTTACTGAGAAAAATTGGGGCCATCTTTGGGAGCTGTCTCTTCTTCCTGCCTCCGAATTTAAAATCCTCTAAAAATCTCCCTCCTCTCTTTCCTCTGCTTCCAGCACCAGAGGTAGAATTGTTTCTTTACGTTACCCAGATCAAACCTTTTACCTGTGCCTTTGATCTTATCTCTTTCCGTTTCTTCCCCCTTCAGTTATCCCCTGTATCTTTACATTCTTTTCAACATGGCTACTTACTTATAGTCAATTCAAAAACTTGAGTATTTATCAAGTGCTGGGATAGGTGCTGGAGATACAAATTCAGTGCATGCAATAATCCCTTCTAAATGCTTGGGGAATTTGACTTTTTGCAAGAAGATTAAATTATTCTATCTCAGTCATTTTTTAAAGAATTGTCCAAGAAATTCTGAGGATCTGTGAGATCCAGTCGGGATTCCAGGAATTCAAAACTATTTTCAATCAATTAATCAGTAAATATTCATGATAAACTAAAATAGTATTTCCCTATTAAAAATACTCTTCTCATTTCCAACAATATATCTATGAAGGATCATAATTTTTTCATGTATTTGAACCAAAATAACAGATTAAATCCAAATGCATTTATAAGTATTCACCTACTATTAAGCCAGACATTAAAGATATTTGTAAAAATATGTAACACAATTCCTCAGTATTCTTGAAAATATAGTTATTTTAAAATTTATTTTTATTTGTATGATAATAATTGTCATATAAATAGTTATGTCTTTTATATAATAGGCCTATTATTGTTATTATAAAGTTAATTTAAAATTTTAAAATTTGAAAAAATTTTAAAATTGAAATTTTAAAAATTACCTTTAATGTATCATATGGTAACTAGTGATAGATATAACTCATATAAACCAAAGATTTTTGGGTTCCTCAACAATTTTTAAAAGTGTGATGGGGTTCTGAGACCAAAAAGTTTGAGAACTATTGCTCTATAAACTCTCTTTTTCCCAACTCTACATTCTTAGGTCTTTTCTATCCTTAAAAAAACTTTTATCTAATCTGCCTATCCTCATATTTCTCTTCTTTTTCACTTCCAAATTCCCAGAAAAAGCTGTCTGCATTCTTTACTTCTACTTTCACACTCTCCCACTCCTCAAACACTTCCAATTTTGCCTCTAACTCAACTACTTGCCTGAAACTGCTCTTTCCAAAGTTACCAATGATTTCCTAACTGTTAAATCTGAAGGCCTTTTCTCAGACCCCATCCATATTTACCTCTTTATAGCTTTTGATATTCGTGACTCTGTCCTCCTTTGGTTTTCATGACATTTTGCTAACCTGGTTTGCTTCTGATCTGTTTGACCATTCCTTCTGAGTCTCCTTTTCTGGGTCAACATTCATGTTCTATGCTTTGTATGGAAGTACCACAGGGCTCTGTCTTAGGTGCTCTCTCTCTGTTTCTCTCTCTCTGTCTTTTGTCCTCTCTCTGTGTCTCTGTCTCTTCCTTTTTCTCCCTCCTTCCTCTGCATAGGTAGCTCTCAAATAAATATTTTGAGCCCTTACCTACGTACTTAATTGCAATCCTGAAATCATCTGCTTGCTAGACATTTCCACCCAGATATCCCACAAGCATCTCAAATGAAACCTGTCTGAAATAGAATTTATTATATTCCCTCCAAACTCACCCCTTTCTGTATCACCAAGGCAATATTCACAGCACTTATGACTACTATGAATATGCCAAGTAGTTCTGAATTGCAAAGTATAACAGACTCTCCACATAGGAGGCAGAAGAAAAATATTTATTCAGACACCAAAAAGCCAAATCTCAACACCAGAAAGCCAAATCCATCATAGCAACAAAGAAATCAATCATCGAAACCAAGATGTCTATACGTATTATCAGGCCTCCCCCAAAACAAACACCTTCAAGCAAAATACCCTTCTCTCACTCACGGCCACCTGTCTGCTTTCTCTCTCCCTCTTCCAGATCTGACTAGTCTGACTCACTTCCTGCTCCACCTAGTCAGCAAACTCCTCCCACCACAGGCTCCATGTGACTCGGACTTTCATGTGACCCAGGCAGGTCACATGGGCCTATTAATGAATGGGAAAGATCTTCCCATTTAAATTACCATTATAGTTCACCCCTCTCTTTTTGTGGGTACCACCATCTTTCCAGTCGCTTAGTTTACAACCATGGCTTTATTCTCAATTCTTCATTCTCTCTCACCCTTTATAACTCCTTCTTCCCGTTGCCAAGTATTATCAATTTTACCTTCAAAGAATTTCCTCTATCCATTCCATTCTCTCTAGTCACTCAGTCAAACCCTAGGCAGGCCCTTATTAATTACCTCTTGCCTAGACTATTTTAATAAATAAGGAGACCAAGCATTTATGTAGCACATACTATATATCAGGCATTTGTTAAAGCTTTTTAAAAAAATAAATATTATCTTATTTGATCCTCACAACAGCCTTTCAAAGTAGGTACTATTATACCCATTTTACAATTGAAGAAACAGAAGTAAACAGAGATTGAGTGACTTGCCATGGTTCAGTTAGTCAAGGTCCAATTTGAACTTAACTCTTCCTGACTTCCGGTTCAGCACTCTACCCACAATAGTTTCCTAACTGTTGCCTTAAGTCTTTCCCACTTCCAATCCATCCTACACACAGATGCAAAATTGATGTTTCTAAATAGAAGTTCTAAACATGTGGCTAAACAACATGTGGCTGAATATGAAACTTCAAGAAAGTTCAGTGCCTCTTTATCTCCATTAGGAAAAAGGACACATGCTCATCTGTTCTATATTTGATGCCTGTCATGATTTGGTTCCAAACTATTTTTTTTCAGACTAATGTCATATATCTCCCCCTTTACAGACATTCTGTATGCCTTTGCATAGGCTGCCCACCGTGCCTGGAATGTTCCCCATCCTTACCTTCATCCAGCACAATTCTTAGTTCAAGTGGTGCCTTCTACAGGAAGTCTTCCTGGTCATCTCAGTGGTTAGTGTTCTCCGTTACTTGGTTTGTACCTCTGCCCATATGGTTTTGCACTGACTCTGTACATATTGTATATTGGCTTATTTGTGAATGTGACTTCCTTCCCTCCCTATCTTACCTCGTCACTGAAGAGAGGGAATGTTTCTGTTTTTGTCTTCATTTCTCTAATGCATACCATAGCACTTGGCATTTAGCAGGTGCTCAATAAACATTTGTTGAATTGAATCAAATTGAAAGCACATTCACTCTGCTGAGCACTGGATATATAAAGTCAAAGAAGTCATTTATGTATACAGGGGCCTTTCCATTTTGAGAAAATCTGATTGTTAAAATCACAGCTGAGGAGATAAATTCAGGAGTGATTATTTATATTACAGGAGGACTTTTCTCTTTAGAAAATGACTGGCTCCAGTGTTCTTTTAAATAATGACACTCTTTCTGTCCCCCCACCCCAATACATTTCAAATCTAATTGGAAAGAAATTGGATTTCTAAGTAACTTCTAAGGAACATAGCTATTTCGCAGAACCTCAATTGCAAGGGACCCCAGAGGTCATTCAGTTGAACCAGTATCTGACAAAGAGTCCTTTCTACAGTATTCTTGTCAAGTGGTCATTCAGGTTTTTTCCTGAAGGCCTTCAGTAAGGGGGAAACCACAGTTCCAAAAATGCAACCCTTTCCACCCTCGGATAATTCTAATTATTAGAAGATGTTTCCTTATTTTGAGCTTAAATTTGCTTCATTTCAGTTTCTATCAATTATCTCTAACTCTGTCCTCTGGGACCAAGCTAAATAAAATTACTTCTTAGGAAAATACACCTGGACTCATCCAGATCATAGAGCTTTTTATGCAAAAGATCATACTGATAGTTCTATTTAAGTAAACCCAACCAAAAAGATAAATCCAAATCACACAGGCAAATGCGTACAAAACAGAAGTCCCACTTTTTGGGGGGGGGGTAGTGGGAAAGCCTCTTAAATACCCTATCAATACTTCAGTATGGTAAGTGCTAGTATTATTCACCTAAAACTGTTGCAACTTGAAAGCCTTCCTATTGTCTGTGAACATGCTCTTACCTTAGAATTTTGAGACCTTCACAAAGAAGTTCAATAACAAAAAAGAAGTCTTAGAGAGAAGCTTTGTGCCTTTTCAGAAGTGGGAGAGTCTCAATGCTCCACTTTGTGCAGGAAGAACACTTAGCTCAGTGCTCTGCAATGGTGAGGCAAGCGGTGTCACTAAAGAGGACAATATAATGGGCTTAAGAGGCTCTAATTCAGTTTCTCCTTTTTATTCAAGCATACAATTGCATTCTAACACTCCACCAGCAGCCTGAAATGGGCCCGGTGGAGGCTGATAAGGGAAATTAGAACAAGGAGCTATTTGCTCCCTCATTTTAATAACTGAGTCAAGGAGCAAGCACTTTAATACAAGAAAGAAGACACAATTTCTCTTACTGAGTCCCCCATAGATAATGACTCCCTAACAGAAGGGCCTTCTATAATAGAAGATTAGTGTTCTGCTGATCTGAACTCTTGTTGCCTCTAGGGAAGAAAAACTACCAGCACCACCAAAATAATGCAGCTCTAATAAGTACAAACAGAATATGGAAAACATGTGTCCTGAAGTCATATTACACTTGTGCATATAGCTTTGGCTCCTGAGTGTATTTCCCCTTGCTTTAGTGTTTTATTTTTTATTCAGTCTAATTTCCTGGAGCCCTATGAATAAATTAGAGGTTAATTTGATCAGGTTTTAGAAGGACGGAATTTCAGTTCTGTATCTTATTTAAGAGAATTTGAAAGAAATGCATAGAAGGTATATAGAGATATTGATGTGTGTTTATGCATGTATCAGTTTATGATTGGGTTCATTTTCTTTTTGGTTGAAACAATGTCTGCAGAAATGCAAGACCAAAAAAAAAGCTTCCCAGTCTTTATGGAGACTGCAAATGAGGTTGCTGTCACTGACTGAAGTTTAAATTCTGGGCTTCCAAGCAAACATCTCAAAAAGGGCTTACTGCAATGCAGCAACTGACAAGGAAGTCTCTATGCCTAAGATGGTGGAGGAAAACTTGTTTATTCTTATGTTTATAATGTTCCTAATGAGGGGAAATGAATTTTCTTTTCCTTCAAAAATGTCTAACTAATGCAGTACTGCGAAGCTGGAGGTACACTATTTGTGACCCATTTTATATTTGTTCCACATGAAGATTTTTCCACTTCTAACTAGGTCTGGGCAGTTAAGCTTTGGAACAGACTATTCTCTGGTCATGGTGCTGACATGGATAGTTCCCTCAGTGCTGAAGGTAGTATTGTGATTCTTAGGAAAATGGAACTGTCAGGAACCTCATTTAGGACTGGTAATCTATATTAGTTCTGCTGAGCATGCCAGTAATTGCCTTAGAGTTTGCAGCTCCAGGTATATCAAGTCAGAGTAGATTGTTGAAGGATCCATGTCCCCAAGGAAGCCTCTCTGTGTGGAAACTCTTGATTTTATTCCTTAATCTCAATGTTTTAACCTGCTCTCTGGCTGGACCAGCTGCTGTAATTTGGTGGCAGAAATTCTGTGTCCTCCTTTACATTGTAGGGAGATTGGTACCCCATTGGTTTGCAAAGGTCTATAGGGGTGATATGACTATTGATATAGAAAAGAATGTGAAACCTTAATCAAACTAGAAGTTAGGAGGAGGAACATATTTACAGGATAAACACGCGTTTCTTTTCTGTGAATATGAGGAATATAACCGTAGGTGGGCATCGACCTTTTCTCTAGCAGTCAGTCATATTATCTCCATGTGTGACCTAAGTCCACTTTTTAAGGACTGGGACAAGGCACCTATTTTCCCTGGAAGCTTTAGTAGGACTTCACTTTGGTTAAGGGCCTTTCTTTAGACCTGGGGCCTGAATACTGGAACTTGGGGAAAGATATCATCCAATTCCATCTTGTTTGTATAAATGATAGGTGTAGAAGAAGGCAATTTACTGAAGTCAACGTGCTTCTGAGAAAGAGACTATGGATGGAGATCTGAGCTATGGCCTGGGTCAACGGTGCATTGGACTCAGCAAGAAACAAAAATATCAAATACAGCAGTAGTGGGAGAAAAGTAGACAGGCTGTATAAGGAGAAGTATGTGAGTACAAGAAGATATTGTCATTCACTGAGGTCTGCGTGTAAGGCCTCACTAGACCCCTTCTCTCACTTGTGAGATCACTAGTCTAAATGATAGTACAATTAGATTGATTTATGATTAATGTAAATGACCAGGAGCATAGTGTAGTGTGAAAGTAAGTCTCTGTTTGAGTGTCCTAGGAATTAGTTCTCAGCTGTTTTGTTTCAATATTAAGTAGTTATGGATGATAAAAAGCTTAGGAGAGCTAACATACTGGATGAGAGGTAAGACATAAAAAAGATCTCAAAAAAAGGATCTTGGAATTAGTGTTGAATCTAAAAAGGTGAAAGTAAATAGAAATACATATAAAGTTACCCTTTTCTTTAAAAATCAAGTTTACAAGTACAAAATGGAGGAGGCATGGTAAGAAAGTACATTGTCTAAAAAAAAAAACCATCTAGGCATTTTATTGACCTGAACTCCATATGAGTCAACAATACGCTTATAGGAGCCCCCAAAAGGCAAATTTGAACTTCGACTGTATTGAGAGGTATAGTGTCTAGAATAAGAAGTGATACTCCCAGGTAAACCACATGTGGTATTCGGTTTTAGGTACTGTGTTTTGTTTTTTTTTTTTTGTAAGAAATTGATAAAACAGAAAAGTTTGATCAGGATTTGTCTATGCCATGTGAATACTGAAAGGACTAGGGATATTTAGATTAAAGAAAAGAAAAATTTGGGTGGAGAGAAGGCCCAGTAGTGGATTTTAAATATTTGAGGTATTGTCATGTGGGAGAAGACTTGTTCTGTTTAACCCCACAGAATGGTATAAAGCAATGGGTGAAAACTACAGATAGGCAAATATAAACTTGATAATAATGCAAAAACTTCCTAATTAGGGTTTTCACAAAGTAAAATGGATTGCTGTGGGAAGTAGGCTATTCTCCTTCACTAGAAGTCTCTAAAAAAGTCTTGATGACTACTTCTTAGGTAACTGGTAGAAGACATTCTTGCCTAGAGGTGAGTAAGACTAGGATCATCTTTGAAGTCTCTTTCAACTCAAAAGTTATATGATTCTGAACTTTACCTGGACTTTTGTGCTTAAGGTGGTTTGAGGCTCTCAGATAAAGCCAAGACAGATAGAATGAATTTTTGAAAATACTTAAAATAGACCAGGCACTGAGCACTTTGAGTTTTAGATTTTCCTTAGCAACTGATTCAGTGTAATTTTGGATAAGTCACCTAATCTGTTAGTGCTTCCTTGTCTATCAAATAGGGACAATACATGCTTGGTTGTGTGCTTTTAAAGACCCTTAGATGAAAGCTGTTGAATAAGGTCAAAGTGTTATCAGGAAATGCCAGATCTGGAAGGTATTATCCACCATGATAAATTATACACACCCACACCCACACACAATAATTATAACTATGTGTGTGTATATATATATATATATGTGCATATATATGCACACATATATACACATACACACACAAATCAGCAAGTATTAATTGCCCTCATTATGCACTAGGAACTGAGGGATTTTTTTTTGAAGGGTAAGAAGGGGACAAACCTGTGGCATTGTAGGGAATTCTCAGTAAGGAAAGTCTCTTTAGAAATTGACATTCATATTTATTCTTCAGACTATTGCCTTAGAGTGTTTACTGGAGCGCTGAGAGATTTAATACCTTGCACAGGGTCACACAACTAGTAAGTGCAAGAAGCTGAACCTGAAGTCAGGATTTCCAGACTCTGAGGTCGGTTCTCTATCTACTACTCCATGCTGCCTCTCCAGACAGGACACTTCAAATGAAAAATAGTCCGCCCTCGGGCATCTTATATTTTAAATCATTTCACCTATGTGGACCCAATTTTCTCTTCTATAAAGCAAGGGGATTGGATGACTTGAAGCTAAAGTTCACAAATAACTTATAATTGGGTAGTTCTTCCATTTCCATCCACTCTTCAAGGCAGGTATAAGGTACAAGTATTATCATTTCCATTTTAGAGATGAGGAAACAGAGGTTCTGAGGAGTTAAATAATTTGCCCATAGTCATATAGCTAATAAGTGTCTAAGGCCATCTTTGAGTTCAGGTCTCATAATTCCAAGGGACAGCTAGGTGGTGCAGTGGATTGAGCACCGGTGCAGGAGTCAGGAGGACCTGAGTTCAAATCTCACCTCAGACACTTGACACTCACTAACTATGGGTCACTTAACCCCAATTGCCTCATCCTGGATCATCTCCAGTCATCCTGATGAATATCTAGTCACTGGATTCAGATGACTCTGGAGGAGAAGCGAGGCTGGTGACCTGCACAGCCCTCCCTCACTCAAAACAAAGTCAAGTGCAAGTCACACCATTTCTCTGATGGCATGGTCTTCTTCAGCAACAGAGGATGAGCACCCATAATTCCAAGAACAACTAGCTAGCCATTATACCATAGTGACAAATGTACTAGTATGCTTGTTCCAGATTCCTGCTTTTTCTCTGACCTGTTTGGGGGGAACAAGTAGAGATAGCCAGTTAAAAGGCTTCAATCTGGAAAGTTTCTTTTACTAATGCCAGCTTTTTTTATAGGCAGAATAGGTGACTGACTGTGTTATTTCTTTTTAAAATTTTTAAAAATTTTTATTTTTAATTTATGGAATAAAACAAGCATTTCCATAACATAATATGATAAAAAAAGACTATTGCATGTGAAACTGTAAATCTCCTGTGTACAACTTGTCCGATTGGCTGTGATATTTCAGTGGCTCTGAGAAGGTTATGTTGCCTCTTCCTCAAAAAAAAAAGCACAATGCCTTTTCTACTTGCTAGGTGATGCCTAAACCTTAAGAATTAAAGTGTTATTCCTTTAGTGCAAGGTCTTAATGATCTATTAAAATTTAGACTCATGGACATTTATAACTGGAAATAACCTTAGTGGAAGATTATCAGTGGAAAGGCACAGAGAAGAGTTAAGGAGCGTTGGCTGTGAGAAACAGAGAGAAGGTCAGTTTGGCTAGAGCACAGACTGCAGGAGGTGGAGCAAGATAACAAGGTATCCCCAAAGACTTAGTGCAGTTTTAATGCAGCTATCAAGGTAGGATGCCAAGGTGGTGGAAAACTTTACAAGCTAAACAAAGGAGTTTATAATTGATCCTAAAGCAATGGGGAGCCCCTTGAGTACTGAGTAGGGGAATGATATGATCAGATCTTCACTCGAAGAAAATCACTTTGGCAGAAGTATAGAAGACGGACTGAAGTGGTAAAATCAGGGAGACCAACCTGAAGATGCCTTACTAGACAAAAGTGATAAGAGCCTGAATTAAAGAAGTAGCCTGATTGGAAACAATAGATGTAAAGGTAGAAATGGCAAGATTTGACAACAAATGGGATCTATATCGTAAGGGAAAGTGGGGCATGAAGGATAACATTTAGAATATGAATCTGGGCTATTGAAAATATGCTGGTTCCTTTGTTAGAAAAACACAAGTCTGGAAGAGGGATGTATTTAGGGGTGAAGATAATGAATTGTTTTGGACTTGTTAAGGTTGAGATGTTTCTGGGATATTTAAGTACTCAGTGATGCAGAATTGAAACTCTGGACTGGGAGGGACTGAGATTGAATATATGTGTGTGTATGTACACACACACAGACAGACAGACAGACATACACACACACCTTGGAATCATCATGATGAGATGAGATGAGAATTAAATCCAATGAGGTCACCAAGAGAGTTAAAGAGTAAGGGACCTAATACAGAGCCTTAGGGAATACCCATAGTTAAAGGTATGTGACTTTGGATAAGAAACCAGTAAAAGAGACTGAGAAGGAGTGGTTAGATACTGGAATGAAAGAGAACAAGAAAAGGTTAAGGACACATATTTCAGAAGCCCTGGTTGAAGCTATGCCTACAACTTTCAGCCAAATCCAGTCACATGCTTCTTGTCCCAGATACAAGGTTCCACATCAGAGAATGAAGTAATATTTGCTTACATTTAAACTCTGGGAATAGGAGTCAGTTTGTAACAAAGTGAATATGGACCCTTTGCTGGAATAGAAAGCAGTCTCCTTTAATTCATTCTATGTCAGACTTGGGACATCATACCTCTGTACTAAGGAATTCCTGCTTATATATCCATGGTAGAAAGCCACACCCTTAATTCTATTACCTGGTTCAGTAGCCAGATGTAGGAAGACTTTTCCATACTTCCACCCCCATTTGAATAGCCTTCAGGTGTCAGCTGCCACCCACAACCTTACTAAGTATAGATGGAATTGAGGAGACCTCCTAACAATTTATAAGCTAGTTTTTAAGGGGATTATCTATGTATTTTATCCTTTTTAATCCTCCATGAAAACACGAAGGAGGAAATAACAGGCTTTTGCAGATGATTTTCTGCTGCAGACCACTACTTCCCAATCACACAGCTGACAGATGTGTAGAAACTGTAAGATCTGTGTTTATTAAAAAATAAACAAACATACAAACAAACTGATTCAGTTGAACAAAATGCAGCCTTGAAGGCTCTCTTCAGCCAACAGGTCTCTTATGTGTATAAGTAAGTATCACCCTCTATGATAGATGCCATTGCTTTCCAACTCTCCCTCCATTGTGGCTTGGTTAGCAATATGGAATCCACACAGCTCCAGAGAGCAGCTATATGAAATAATATGTGTAAATATATCTTGAATTCCAATCTGCTCTAGGAATATAGGAGTTCATGTTCAGTAAGATACCTTCCTCTTTCCTCTCAGCCCCATGATGCTCGTAAACATTGTTCTTCCCTCACCCTACTCAAAACATCAATCAATCACATTTATTAAGCACTTATTATGTGTCAGACAACTGTGCGATGTTCCTTTACTGTTTATTGTTTTTGTAATACCATTGGCACATATTGCCATAGTCCTGTATATCTCTTGCCCAAGCTCCAGAAGCTTGGAGGCTACTTATGATCTGTTAATGATTCTATTGCCTTTGCATATTGGTGATTCAATTTATTCTGTAGTTACTGTAACCTAGTTCAGCGGTTCTTGGAATTTCAGGAAGTTGCTAAAATTTTTATTTGATAATTATATTTTAATGTAATTGTTTTCCTTTGGAACCACATGAATTTATTTTAGGCATTTAAAACATTGTTAGAAGGACTCCATAGGTTTTATCAGACTGCCAAAGGGAATTCATGGCCCAAAAAAAGGTTATGAACCCCTGAAAGTCTCTTTTTTGGAATTCCCATAGCTTTTCTATGGATTATTTCTTTTCTCTTGGTGTCTGGTGAATCTTCCTGTGCCATCTCCTTAAGCTTATATGCTGTATCCTCCTATATTCCTTGAGATAAAAATGATTTTGAAGAATAATGAGACTTTACTTAATTAAGGATGGACCAGAAGCTAGCAGGGATATTTCTCTTACTTTCTGGAAAATTTAAACCCTTAGTTCTCATGATACATGCCTGCAGAACTGAGTATTAACACTGAATGAACTGTTAAACAGGAAGACATATGCTCACCTAAGGTGATCATGAGTTTATGAAAATTATCCTATGCAAAGGTCAGACAAAAGAAGTATTCTTGATCAATGATGAAATTCCCTCAAATGCTTCTGTTTACAGATGGCACTCTATGAGTGGCACCAAATTCCAGAGTACTACAAAGCCTCCTCAATGAAATTCATAGGAATGTGAATGATTGAACTAATCATCTGTATTAAAAGCAAAGATGGTAAAGACTACTCTATGATATGCAGCTAGATAGGAAACCCGTATCATCAACATGTCGATTTTACAAAAAAGCTGCTGATAGCCAATGAACTAATTTGGCCTAGAATTACTTAGGAGAATGAAGTCATCCTGTGTTATATTTGGAAAAATGTGCATCATGTTTAGTGATATCAAACTGCTCAGTGCTGTAAAAGCCCATCTTTTGTGTCACTGGTATTTATCTGATGTTGCTCTATCACTGTGAATCATAGAAAGATTCCTAATGGGTATAAGTAGATGGCAGCACATTTCCAGGGATGACATATATGGATATGGCATTATAAACATTATCAAGCTCACAAATGATTAGAAATATGAGTGATATCCTCTGCTAAGGATGAGAGAAAATGGCTGGACATCCCAATGCCTTTACTGGTACCTCCAAGATAAAGAATTAGAGTATGGCCTTCAATCTGTTGAATGGACCCTTCAGGGAGTATTTGTGGAACTACATGGATGAGAAGTACATTGTATTAGAACATATGGAAAGGTTTTAAACTCTGATGGAAGAAGGCATATCCACAGTGATGGTGGCATGATCTTATTACAGAGAGGAAACAAGTCCAGGGAGATTGAGATTCGTCCAAAGTCACTTAGCTAGTTAATGATAAGGCTAGAACCTGGATCTCCTGTTGGCAAGTACAGCGTTATTTTTTTTAAACCAATTTATGACTTCTCTGTATCCTTTTATGTGGATAGGTCTGAACTGTCACCTGAGTCAGAAGGATTCAATTATGCTTAATTGATTGTGGGAAAAGACTAGGGAAACATCTGATGCAGTCTATGTTTTGTTAAAATTATTTCTAGGGCCAATACTTGTTACGGTTTTGGGTCCTGGAATTGTGTTTTTGAGTTATCTAGTCCATAACAATGTAACATACCCATGCTGCCACCTGTGAGAGAATGGTCTGCTCATTCCTACTTATCTAGACCTGTTGGTTAATTGTGTCAAAGGATTTTTCAAACATAAACGATTTTGCACTTGAATTTTTCCTGCTGACAGGGAGAAGACTCCCACAGGATATAAGAGCTAGTACTCTGAATCAACCCAGAATCCTTCCAATGTCTCAATAACTGCCAAGTCAGCTTTGAGGCTAATTAATCAAAACAAATTTACAATTAAGCTCATGAAGAAGGATTAATTACAATGCCTGGCAGGGGGAAAAAGTGCTGAAGGAAGGAGAAACCTGAAAGGGAGATGAGAGACTAGTCCTGCCAATGGCCCATAAAGGACAATTCCATGGACTCTTTGCACAGGTGGGTTAGTAGTGTATGAAGAAAAGATGCTCACATGACTGAAGAGTGGTTGTTGTAAGGACACACATTTAGGCCCCTGGTTCACATGCCTAGTTCTGAGAAACAGTAGTTCTTTTATTTTTTAAAACTGACTCTTATTTCTCCCAGGTTGGATTCACAGACCTGATACCACTAGTGATTTCCATGGGAGTTCTGATCTGCTTCATATCTGACCTGGGCTGGTTTACCTCTTCTTAGGCAACCTGATAACTTCCACTCCCAGGGCCTTACCATTTTAGTATTGGACTTAGCGCACATCCCCAATTGACAGCCCACTGCAGCTGAGAACTCTGGAAGATATCCACCAGCTTGAGCTTTGTTGGGAGCAGGGATGACAGGTTTGATTATCTATGTGAAATACAGCTAGGAATTTTTGGCAAGTCTCCTCCTCATTCTGGGTGCATCCCTCCATCTAGAGCCAGGAGCTTGTGTATAAATCACTGAGATTCTGGAAGAACCCCATGGCATGTGGCAGAAAGGGTGGAAATAAGTCAATGACTAGTCTTTATGCATATTGCTTGTTTATTTTAAAATTTTATTAACACAGAGAAAGCACCCTGAGAAAGATAGTCCTCAAGTTGTGCTTTAAAGAAAAGATGTATATAGAGTGGACAGGAGGAGGGGAAGGAAGTGTGTCAAGTCACGGGCTATTTGAGAGGCACTTTGAAGTAATTCTAAAAATGTGTCAGATGATACCAAGCATATTTCTGTGTTGTTGGTTTTATAGTATGACATGACTAGAGACAAGCACCTCTTCACTTCGCCAAGCTTGGCAAGTCCTAATGATCAAACAGAAAAATCAGTGTTGAGTCCCTCCCTTCCCTGAGAAAAATATGCTCCATTAGTTTTTCATTGCCAGAAGCATAGGTTTTTTTTTTTTAATATTTTCTCTTTCTTTTTATTCCTGGGGGATATAAACCTGTAGAGATTTATTTTTAATTCCTCAGCCAGCATGCTTAGATGCTCAGAAGTTTTTACTGCTGCTTGTAAAAGTTCTGTCTGCACTTAAAATTTCAGGGACTTCTGTCATTCTAAGATGAGTTCACTCCTTTCTTACCAGTGGAGTAAAATGGAAAGGGTCTTATATTTGGAGCCAGAAGATCTGATTGGGATCCTGGCTCTGATCTCACTACCTATGTGACCTTGGGCAAATGTCTTAAACTTTCTTCATCAGCAGAGGGAGGGTTTTGGACTAGATCTCAAGGGCTCTTGTAGCTTTAAATCCTAAGGTGAACTTAGATGCATAACCCCCAAATGATACCAAATCCATGCCCCCTTCAAAGACTTGAGTGGCAGCATGGCACAGTGCATTAACAGTGGGCCTTGAAAATCATGAAGTTCCCCCTCCTGGGTTTAAGTTCTGCCTCTGATGCATACTAATTGGATGACCATGGGAAATGTTATTCTATCATTCAATGCCACAACCAAATCTCTAAGTCTAATGCTGTGAAACTAGTTCTAGATTTGGAATGAGAGGCCTAAGGTTTGAACCTTGCTTGCTCTTTATTGTCCATGATCTTGGGCAAATCACTTAAATTCTTTGGGCAGAGTTTTTCTCACTTGTGACATGAAAGGTTGGGATCAATAGCCTCTGATGTCCCTTTCTGTGCTGTCTATGAGCCCTCATCATAGCTGAGTTGCTGAGTAGCATCTATGGAGACGTTTTTATTCTGGGAGTTTCCCACACCACTGAAATCATTAATCTGAGCTAAAATAATCATTACACTAATAATTACATCCCTCGGTTGATTTCCTCCAATTCATCTTGTATATATCCTGTTTGTATGTGGTTGATTACATATTGTTTTCCTGCATTAGACTATAATCTCCTTGAGAGTAGGGACTATATAGTATTTCTAGTGCTTAGCACAGTGTGTGGCACATAGTAGGCAATTAACAAATTTTTTGCTAAGTGGCTAACACTGAGTTATTTGATTCTTGAGTTCCATTTAGATTATGAATATTGTAACCTTTGAAAAAAAATTTGTATTCCTCCCTCATCTCCCTCAGCCATTAGGGAGGGAGAATTAAAGTACTGGTCTGATGAGTCTGACTATATGTGTGAGCTAAGCAAGTTGTTCCCACCCCTAGAACTTATTTTCCTCATCTGTAAAATGAGAGAGTTGGATCAGGTGCTACAGCCTGAAGATCTGTGAAAGTTCTGCTCTTGTCATAGCCTGTGTAGGAAAGATGGTAGAAAGTAAAGGGTGAACTATGAAGCAGGTTTTCACAGCTTAGAAGGGGAGAAGTTGCATTAAAACCATGAGACAACTGAGGTGTCACTTTGTCATTCATCCTTACCTCTAGTAATGATTTTTGGAAAAGACTGAAAAGTGCTCAGAGCTCCTTTGGGAGGATAACTGCTATGAAAACTCGCATTAATGATTTTATAGTAAGGCCAATGAGCCATTGGAACATAGTAAAATGTGTCAGTGTCTTTGTGGTTAGACGGTTCCTTGGATGTTTTGGTTTCCCTAATTAGGATTCCATCATAGTAGCATATCCTATTTGTTGCTTGCTACTTGTGAAACAATCCATGGCTTTTGTGGTTAATAAGCAATATTAACAATAAACAAAGAAAAGCCAACATTTGGGTAGGGCCTTAAGGTTTGCAAAGCACTTTACACGCATTATTTCTTTTGAGACTCAAAACAACTTTGTGAAGTAAGTACAGAGGTCTTAGGATGTTAATTGACTTGCCTGTGGTCACAAAGCTAGTAGGTTTCAAAGGCTAGATGAAAACTCAGCTCTTCCTAACGATAAGTCTGGCATTCTTTCCCATATGCTATACTATGATGTCATTGGTCCTTTTTGAAAATGAAGGACCACCACCACCAGCACCTCCACCACCACCACCACCAACAACAACAGTAGTCTCAGTGACTATAACTTTTTTTCTTTTTCTTATTGAAAAGTATTTTAATTGCTACTGAGTGTAGACTTTGTTCCAATGGTTTAAGAGCATAGATGTTGACAGAGCAAAATTATGTTTTCTTAACTATGTGTTCGAATAAAATGAGAAAATCATTTTTCAAAGATTAATTTTTTTAGAGACCAAAGACTCATGAGTATGTATGAGTATGTATGATGTAAACTTATGGTGGGAAAGTAAATGGGAATAAAAAGTTTAAAAAATGATTTTGATCTGCTATCCAGTATAGAGACATCATATTCACAGTATAATAGATTTAGAGCTGGAAAGGATGTTAGAGGTGATATAGTTCAAACTCTTCATTTTGTAGATGAGAAAAACTAAAGAGAGGAAGTGATAATCCAAGATGTCACACAGGAAATAAAGTAGAAGAGGTAAGATATATGCACAGGTCTTTTGTTCAAAGACATCTAAGCCAGTTCTCCTATCTGTTCTTGACTATGTGCTATTCAATATATATTTTAAAAATATGTGATCTGGACAATTATAAGACTGTTTTGCTTTCCATAGTTATTTATTTCCATAAAATAATGATAAATTAGGTTTCACAGGCTTCAAAATTTGCTTCTACAAAATAATTTTACTTTGTCTAAAATTCATGCTTTTAATTCTATCAGCATATGTCAGTAGTCCTCCTATTTGTCATGAAGGATGACAAAATGGAAATGTGTTTTGATTAGCACCTGCCCTCTCTGTCACCCATCCCCAGAAACCCTTCGAGTTGGAAGATAGAATTATTCTGCATTTAATCAAAGATGATATAACATCTCTTCTTACAGCAGACAAGATTTCATGTTGAAATCTCAACCCTCATTTTATTTATGGAACAGTTGCCTGTGAAATATGCATTAACATTGCGAATCAGTAATAATAAATATAGAAATATACTTACTCATTATTATTAATTAATGGTATAATTTTTTAAATGAATCTTCTTTTCTCTTTTCTTCTGGCTAAACTAGACCCACAGAGCCTCAGCATCCTCCAGCTGCCATTATCGTTACACATTTCCCTTTTATTGTCCATCAAACACGTATAGATTTAATGACCTGGAGAGGGATCAGTGAAATTTCTCACAGCACTACATGTTTATTAATGGGCCTCCTGTTCATTGTGATGGGATAGTGTCAGAATTGTGCCAGTTGTATTGCAGGAGGCAATTAAGGATTTCTTTCTTCCTGATAAAAAGGAAATTAACCAGTGATCTGCAGTATGGAGAGTCTAGCTCTGCATCATATTTGGAGGGGCAGAAGACAACAGACTAAGGTTAGGTTTAGGAGTTACAAGGATATTTTAACAATCTTGTTCTGCTGTAGGACATAGTAAGTAACAACAGAGTCTGGCCAGCAGGAGGAGGAGCAGGAAGAGGATGAGATAATGAAAGTGATGAAGGTCCTTTTGAGGTCCTTATATTTTCTTCAGAAAAGAGAAACCCTCAGAAAAAGGACATGTTGCTTTCCCTGAGAGTGGATGAAATCTGGGAGATACAGAACTTGGAGCTCTGGGTGTGGAGGAAGGAGTAGGAATGGCTCTCCTACCCTGTTTGCTCCTACCTTTTCTCCATGTTTGTTGATTTCCATTCCTATGGAAGCACATTGGAAGTATGAAGCAGATCAGTAAAGACTGTGTTTCTTGTTATAGTGATAAAAGAAGTGTTACTTCTTAGGAACAAGTCCCATCTGAAGAAGTGGGGGTGGGGGTCATTGGAAGTGAACAGTTAAGTTGGTCAGTTCAACCATTTATAAAGAGCCCACTAAGTACAAAACTTTTTGTGAATGTTGGGGTGGGAGAAGGTAGAAATAGAAGCAGAACATAAGATACAAAGACACGTACGGCATGACTTGAAACCAGAATGCCACATATCAGAAAGTACAAACTATTTTATGCTTTTGGAGGAGAGTTCTAGGTTGGCTTTGATGACATCTGGAGTTAAACATGGGCTCAAATCTCACCTCTGTTGCTTTCTACCACCTCTGTGACCTTGGGCAAGTCATTTTTTTTCCTCTGGGTCTTGATTTTCTCATCTACAAAGCAAGGGGTTTGATTAGATGACCTCTAAGGTCTCTTTCAGCTATAAATCCAGGATTCCATGATTTATAGTAAGCTGATGGATTTTATTAATGAAAAAGAGGGAGGAGGAAAATCATAGAAACAAGTAGCAAATCATGAATATTATCTTTTTAAGTGACTACTCATCTATGGAAACCCATAATATCAATATTATACAAATGAACAATTTTGAAGACTTCAATAACCTTATGAAGAAAGAAATGAGCAGAACCAGAACAATTTAAACAATAATAATATTCTAAAAATAACTTTGAAACTTACTTCTCCCCTCCTCCCTTCCTTTCTGTTTTCTTTCCTTTTCTTCCCTGTTTTCCTCCCCCCTTCCCTCTTTCCCTGCTTATTTCTTGTTGTTTTGATGTGATAAGGTAAATCTAGGCTTAGTCACAATTTTTCTCTGAACCATATTACCTCCAGTTCCTATTCAGATCATAGGATCTGAGGGACATCAGAAACCATCTAGTCTAGCTCCTTGATTTTATAGATGAGGAAACTGAGGCCCAGAGAGTTGTGACTTGCCCAAAGTCAAGTGTCATTTGCAGTCGGATCCTCTGCCTCTACAGTCAATGTTCTCTTCATGTACCATGTACCATATACCATGTTCCATGCTGCCACCACCATTCTAATGATAGAAAAAGGGTGAAATGTCATCAGAAGGGTTTGAAAAATCTGAAACAATTTATTTGAAATTATATCAAAAGCCAAGGGAAGAAAAAAATGTATTGTTTTATTATTTATAATGGTTAAATGTTTGTCTAAGTCTTACAGGGATGTGTCATTATAGTATGGAGAGTATCTTGAATTTTCAAAGGCATATACACATTGTATAAAGTCAGGCCAGTCTTCCCAAGCTGGAAAGGAATTAAGTTTAGGGTCATGGATAAAATTCATGTCTGTTGTCCAAGAGAAGCCTAAAAAAATTCAGAGAGGTTCATTACCCAATGGTTGGCTTCTAGGGGAGAAATTTTTGTGGTCATAACAACCCATGTAGATCATTTACTAAGGTATGAAGGAAGTGAAATCTGTATCTCTGGAGGAGTACCCACACCTATAAAACGTGGATCCTTGAAGCACTGATTGACTATGAAATACTGGGTAAGTTGTGGAACTAAACCAAACCTCATATGTATAACAGGTGTTGTGTTGTCACATGATTGAATTCAACCTGACTACTGAGTTGTGTCTACTAACTAGTGAAAGCAATTAGGGATAGAAATGAGTGAGAAAAACATCTTCTTGTAAGGTTAAAGGAAGGAACATATGTTTGAGTTTGTCAAAACATGATTTACTTTTTACTTAAATTTCATTAAGATGCAGACATTCAATATTTGGGAAAGCGATGTAGTGGACAGAGAGCTAGCTTGGGAATAAGAAGACCTGAGTTCAAGTCCTATCTCTGATACTTAGGAGCTATGTGATTCTGCAAAAGTCACTCAACCTCTCTTTGCCAGTTTCTTCATCTGTAAAATGAAGGAGTTGGATCTGATGGCTTCTAAGGTAGCTTTCAGTTCGAGATCTATGATCTTAATGAATTTGAAGAGAAATTTTATTTTTTGATGACAATTTCCAGAGGTGCAAGCATGTGAAAAAAATCACACATGTCTGAGAACTCTTACCCTGACCTGAGTAAAGAAAATTCAGAGCAGCTAGGTGGTGCAGTGGATAGAATGCTGGGCCTGGAGTCAGGAAGATTCACCTTCCCTCTGAGTTCAAATCTGGCTTTGCTAGTTGTCTGCAAATCACTTAACCCTGTTTGCCTTAGTTTCTTCATCTGGAGAAGGAAATGGCAAACCATGCCAGTGTTTCTGCCAAGAAAACCTCAAATAGGGTCACGAAGAATTAGATGTGACTGAAAATGACCAAAGACAAAAAAAAAATAGCAAAAACCAATCACAGAATTACAGATTCGCAGATCCTAGAGCTGGAAAAGAGCTCAAAGATCATCCAACCCAACAGGAACTTGAATAATAATCCTTTCAAGTACTTCATCTGCCGATGATTATCCAGCTTTTGTTGTGAAGACTTCCAATAAAGGGAAATTATTTCTGTCCCTGTGTGGTCAGTTTCCTTTTGGACGGCTCTACTTTAAGTGTTAAGAAGGATTTCTTTATATCCACCATTGCTCCTAGACTACTACCCTGTGGGCCCAAGTCTAATCCTCTTCCACAGCTGGAATGTAGTCCCTCCTCACTTCTACTTCCTGGCATCTCTTCGAGTTTTAGCTTAAACACCACCTTCTACATGATCCTTTCCTCATCCCTCCAACTGCAGATGTCTTTCCTTCTAAACTGCTTTGAACTTTGTATTTGTTCTCTTTGTAGAAATCCTGATAGTCTTCCCTGCCAGTCTGACTTTTTGTTTTGTGTAGGCAAACTAGGCCATCTTTTGCCTCATTTCTTATCTAGCCTTAAATCACTGAATGCATGTTGCCTCAGACAAACTGAGACCTGGGAAAGACCTTAGCTTAAAAAGACCAAGGCCTTCCACTGTCCTGACTTGTGCCTTGTCACTTGACTCAGGTGACCTTGGAGGAGAAAGTGAGACTGATGACTTTGCACAGCTCTGCCTCACATCCAATTCACTCACAAGTCAAGATGCCACCCTCAGATGTCATTGACCCTCTTCGGGAAGGACAAACAAAAAAATATATTCTATTTATGCTTATATAGGTATATGTTATTTCTCCTGATAGAGTGTAAATTCCTTGAGAGCAGGAATTGTTTCATTTTCTTCTTTTTGATCCTGAATACCTAGCACATTTTACACAGTTAAGAAATGTTACTCAATTGGTTGATTTGTCCTAAAGTACTGAAAGATAGCCTCTAGTCTCTTTCTTCTCAAATCCATCCTCCACACAGCTGCCAAAGTGATGTTCTCAAAGTACAAACCAGATTATGTCACTCTCTTGCTCAATAAATTCCAGTGACTCCCTATTACCTCTCAGATCAAACACAAACTCATTCTGATTGGTATGTAAAGCCATCCACAACTTGCTGCCAACCCACTTTTCTAGGCTTATTATATAATACTTTCATTCACACAGTCTTTGATTCCCACAGTTGATTTTCATGCTGTTCCACACACACAATATTCCATCTGCTGTCTCTGTATCTTTGCATAAGCCATTCCCATTCCCTATGGAATATATTTCCTCCTCACTTGAGCTTCTTAGAATCCTTAGATTCCTTCAAAGCTTAACTTAAGTTGCCATCTTCTACCTGAAGCCTTTCCTAATTTCTATTTGATGGTGGTACCCCACTGAAATTGTTCTGTAAAATTTATCACTTGTATATATGACCTATATATGTCAATGAGTATGTAAGACACTGTCCTATTGTTAATATGGACAATTTGGTTACTGAAAGGGACACTAAATGACATTTGTATAAAAAATAGTGATAAGATCAGCTTAAGAAACACAATACCTCAGATAAAAAAGGCTTTAGGAGATAAACAGACTCTTCTGAGGACCTGAGAGTAAAATGACCACTCAGATAGATGTATTGTGAGGAACTGTTTGAAGGCAGAGCACCGTTGGAGGTAAAACTGATTGTTGTAGGTTGTGGTCCATCAGTTTATATCCATGTGACTTTTCAGAGTTTTAAAGGATTTAGCAGACAAATAATAAATCAAACAATTGCTTGAAAGGATGGAACTGTTACATAGGGAGTATACATACATATACAGTATATATGTATATATCTATATGTGTGTGTATATATATATGATATATCTGGATTTTTTAAGTTGAATATCATAAGTTAGAGATAGATCACTACTTATGAGGACACATTGATCTGAGACAATAGAAACCAACAGAGGAAGAACCATATAGATGAAAATAGAAGCAGGGAAGAAAGCAGAACACAAGGGGAGTAAGGATTAGAAGATAGAAGCTTACACACAGAAGTGAAGTTGAGAGCTACTGAGGTGATGTGAAGTCTCTAGCTGTTTTCAGAGAATTGTGTTGACTGGAAGAGGCATTGCTTTGCTGAGAGAGGATTGGCAAGAGAAAGATGAAGGCAATTGAGAGAGCTAACTGAAACCAGATAGGCTCATAAATTGTTGTAATATGAGTGAAGAAAGCAGAATCCTCTGCCATTTGAAGAACTCTCTGGGCTTATTACCCTTGAATATCATTTATAACCAGAGAGAGGGGAAACTTTTTAGGGGTTCCTGTGATGTTCTAAAGCAGAGTTGTCAAATTCTGGCCCAAAGAGGATATAGATTAAAATATAATTGGGAAATGTTTAACAAAAATAAATAAAAATGCAACCCAATGTAGACAATGTTGATTTGTGATTTCCTTTTTTTAAATAATTAATTAATTTTTAGTTTTCAGCATTCATTCCCATAAGCTTTTGAGTTTTAAATTTTCTCTGCCTCTGTCCCCAAGATGGCATGCCATCTGATGCTCTACATATACATTCTTATTAAACATATTTTCACATTAATCATGTTGTAAAGATACTATGCTATATGTTGCTTTTAAAAATTAATTAATTTTTAGTTTTCAACATTGATTTGTGCTTTTCTAAGTTGATATTTTGAATGTAGCTATTTCTATTTGAGTTTGCCACCACTGTCCTAAAGGGCATCGTCTGCTTTAGCTGAAGAAAAGGAGGAAAAGGTGAAAGAGAGTTTTAGCCCAAGTGTGAAGCTTTAAAATTTTGTCTTATTACATTTTGGCACAATATTCTAACCTGTCAAAATCTTTTTGTATCTTGATCTTTTCATCTGACATGTAAAGTGTCCATCCAAGCTTTGTGTCATGGGCAAATTTGATGCCAAACAAGCCTTTATCCATCAATAAAAATATTAAATGGCAGAAAGTCAAACACAGATCCTTGAGAAACTCCTCTCCATTCTCATTACTGCATTTCAAAGCTACTCAGAAAAATGGATAATATTTCCTCCTCACTGTCCTTTTCCCAGGTCCTTCTGTAAGCTTTCATTCCTTCTTCTTTAAATCATCAAATGTCAAATTTTATGTGGTAAACACCTAAACTTTATAGGTTCTCCAAGATGCTTGATATGTTTGCCAAGAAGTTAATGAAGTAGATTATTATAGAACTTTAGATGTAGAAGGGATTTGAGAGATCAAGTCCAAACCCCTTAATTTATAGAAGACATTAAGGCCCTGAGGGGTGAAGTAAATCTCCCAAGTTTAAATAGCTATTAAGTTACAGATCTTGGGTTAGAACATAGACTTGCTTACCTTGAGACTAGTCCCCTCTTTACTGTACATGTGACTTTCCTAGATCAGTGTCAAGAAGGGTCTGGCTATGCCAGAAAGAGTGGGGAGCAGTTAGGTGACACAAGGGATAGACTGCTGGGCCTGGAGTCAAGAAGACCTGAGTCCAAATCCAGTCTCAGACATTTACTAGCTATGTGTCCCGGGGTAAGTCACTTAACCCTCTTTGCCTCAGGATCTTCGTCTGTAAAATGAGTTGGAGAAGGAAAAGGCAAACCACTCCAGTATCTTTGCTAAGAAAACCCAAATGGTATCATGAAGAGTTAGACATAACTGAAATGGATGAACAACAGAAGGTCATAGCCCTTGGAGCCCAAAGTACTCTTAGCTAATTTTCCATTCTAGTTTTCCTCTTTTTCAAGTATGGAAAGTTATGTTTCTATTTTATAATGTGCAAAAAAAGATTATCTTATTTTTAATATCCTACACCAGGGGAATAAAAAAAATTCTTCATCACTTTTCAGAGGATGGTCTAAACCTAAGTGAAATTGACTGAGCAAGGTGAAAACATGCTTTCATCTCTAGCATCCCCCTCCTCCAACTCTCCTTTTTGCATTTATCTGTCTCTTTTCCTCAATAACTTTGGAAAGTCTTAACTGATTTTAACTAAATTTAGTATACTATGAAAGGACCTCAAGATTCACTTAAAGTCTGATTTGTGCATCAATCTACCAGTTTGACAAAAACTGACAGCTGATAAAGCCTTTCTGGGGTATATCTCCTATAATTTTCAAAACAGATTTCAATGAAATTTAGCATATAGATTGAGTTATAGTGATATGTGATTGCACTAAGGTTTACAATTCACAAAAAAAGATATTATGAATGATGTTTTGTAAGAGAAAAAATTAAAATATCTTTGCCCTTTGTCTAAGATGATAAAGGTAAACTAGAAATAAAAGAAACAGCAGAATCTAAAACTCCAGACTTTCTTCAAAAATAATATAGCCATTTTCAAAAAGTGGAAAACACTTTTGAGTTTGCCTTGCCTAACCCTTTATAATAGTTTCCCAAGGGGCTTTCTGACAAGGTTAAACTTGTGGAAATACCTTAGGTTCTGGAAAGGTTGTATGTGTGTATGCGTGTGTGTGTGTGTGTGTGTGTGTGTGTGTGTATGTGCATGTGTGTGTGTATGTGTGTGTGCATGCTTGTGTTCCTTCCAGGAGATCAACTTCCCTCTTCCTGTCACTATTACTCCTCCCAACCCCTGTACAAAAAAGAAATTGACTCCATTGATTTTAGACAGATAATCTGGGTTCAGCTCCCACCTATATTGCTTTGCGCACTGCTATGTGACACTGGGCAAGTCACTTTCACTTCACTGATCCTTACTTTCATCTTCAGTTAAATGAGGTTAGACTGTATCCAATCCAATTCAATCCAATCGATATTTATCAAGTGTCTACTGTGTGTCAGGCACTGTTGTCAAGTGCTGGGGATACAATTAATAAAAAGACAGTGCCCTAACCTCAAGGACCTTACAATCTAATGTTGTTCAGTCTTTTCAGTCAGTTAGACTTCAGTTCATTCATCCAATCTGACCCTTTGTGACCTCATTTGGGGTTTTCTTAGCAAACATTCTAGAGTAGTTTGCCTTTTCCTTTTCCAGCTCATTTTACAGATGAGTAAATGAGGCAAACAGGGTTAATTAAGTGACTCACCCAGGTTCACATAGCTAGGAAGTATCTGAGACTGGATTTGAACTTAGATCCTCCTGACTCCAGGGCTAGTGTTCTAGCCATGGCGCCACCTAATTGCCTTCATCAATCTAATGAAGGGGTGGGTGGTGGGTGGTGCTGGTGGAAACAAACACACAAAGGAGGCGGGAAGGGTACAGAGGAAACCAGGAGGTGTCCATCTTGTTCCATGGAGTAGAGACCAGACAGAGCAGTAGCTGTAGAGTGGAAGGCATCTGAAAGTCTAGTTTCTGTCCTCTATGAAGGAAGACATTGGGAGGAATTTGGTACTCCACCTTCCAGCCTTTGAATCAGAGGGGAGAAGTGGCTTAGGAAAGTGATATCAAGGCTAGCAGTAACAGCATGGTGATGAGATTAGAGATAATGAGTTTCACCTGGGAGGGCATCTTGTTCAGTGGAACTGAAACTAGGTAGGGCAGCAGATGCAGAGTGGGGTGGATCTGTCCTCCCTTTCAGCTCTCAATCTAGGATCCTAATTATTCTTACTTATTAATTTTCCTAACCATTTTCTGTAAAAGTTAATTCCCAACTTTTTTCTGCTGTCCTAGAAGTACATAATCATTCCTTAGGTTTTCTTTCTTTTCTTTTTCTTTATTGATACTAACTACAAGGTATTAAGTTACAAGGAGTCTTACAAGCTTCTAAGAGAAGCCAGGCGTGGTCTTTCAGAAAGGTCTACCTGAAAAAAGGTTTTAAGCTTTCCTAGCTTCCCTCCTCTTCTATGACATCTTTATTTAGGACTCTTCAGAATCAGCCTGGTTTCAGTTCTTTAGGGTTGGATGTTAGGCCAAGCTCTCTGGTAGGTCCTGAGCTAAGGCAGATTTGCTTTCAGTATGTCTGCTAGCATTTTCAGTCCCTTTTAGATCCTGGTCCCTTATCTTAGCTCCAGGTGTGGTGCTCTTATTTGAGGAAAGCATTAACTCATCTGATTCTGAAGATGTTTGTCTTGGGGCTTCAGGACTTCTTGCACTCACCTGGGAGCATAATCCTCTCTGGAGATCTTAATGTTCCTGGCTCCTTGGAAGCTCCACCTTTACCCTGTTAAGAATAAGACAAGTGATTAACACAGAAAGATTTTATAAACATAGCATTTGGATATATGCATACTCATATAGAAGATGAGAGCCAGGATAGGTAACAGAAGATTAATCTAAGAGTGGCATAGTCTTATGTGACTGTCAGAAATGCTAAAGCTCAGAACAAGCCAAGGCAAGTGACACATTTTAAGGATAATAAAAGAAGAATTTTGTTGTTGTTTTTTGCTATTATGAGAACGAAGAAAAAAAGAAGGAAAAATTTCCTCACCAGAGTGGTGAACAGTGATGATAGAGAAAAAGAACGCTCTTAAATTGAACTAAGGAATGGAGGACTTTGGGGATCAGACTTGCAGATGACTCAAACCTGGAAGAAATGCCATCAAATTGATGATAATAGTAGCTATCATTTATATGCACAGTACTTCAGGGTTCAAAGTGCATGATAAATATTATCACATTTTATCCTCACAGTAACCTTGGGAGGTTGCCACTATTATTAGCCTTCATTTTTACAGATGAGGAAACTAAGGAAGTCAGAGGTTAAGTGACTTTCCTAAGGTCACACAGCTAGTAAGAGTTTGAGACTGCCTTTGAACTTGGGTCTTCCTGCCTCCAATACAGTACTCTATCCACTTAGCCACCTAGCTCATCATAGAGGTAGAATCCCAAAAAATCCTAGTAGGCTAGAACATTGGACTGAATTGTATAAAATTATATAAAATTTTGCATAATTGAGTAAAAAGAATTTCAATAGGGATAAATGTAGAGTTTTATACCAATTGAAATGTTTGATTTCACAAGTACAAAGAGATAAAGTGTGGATAGACAGCAGCTCATCTGAAAAAGTACTGAGACTACAAACTCAGTATGAGTCAATAGTGTGACAAGGCTGTCAAAAAACGTAACACTCTTAGAGTACCTTAAAAGTGGCAAATTTGAAGAATAAGGGAGAAAAGCATCCTGCTGTGTTCTTCTCTGGTCAGGCCCACATTTTGGAGTATTGTACTCAATCTGGGGTGCCATATTCTAGCAAAGACACTGGCATCCAAGATGAAGGATGAATTTCTGAGTCTGACATTTAAAGGCCTCGCCAATATGACTCCCGCGTAACTTTCCAGTCTTATTTGATATTATTCTGTTTTATGTACTCTCCACTTCCATTAAACTGGTCTACTAGTTCTGTCATGAAGGATATTCTATCTTCCGCTCTGTGCCTTTATGCAGGTGGTGCCCACATTTGGGATTCACTCTCTTTCCTCAATTCTGTCTTGTAGCTTCCTTTAAAGCAAGGGTTTCTTAATTTGTTTTTGTGTGTCATAGACCCTGATGATAATCTGGGGGGAGCTGATGGACTCCTCAGAATAATATTTTTAAATGGATAAAATGAAATAGGATTATGAAGGAAACCAGTAATATTAAAATACAGCTATTAATAGATATGTGTATGTAAACATAGACATACATCTATTCATACACACATACATGTATGCGCGTGTATATATTTGTTGATAGATAGATTGATAGGTAAGTAGTTCATAAACTCCAGGTTGAGAAACCACTCTGCATGGTCCAACTGTACCTTTCTGGGAGACACATTTCTTGATCCTCTGGTATTTTCCTCCTCTTGGAATTACTTAGTGATTTTCTACTTCCTTGTCTGTTTACATGTCATAGGCCCTCCTCACCTCCAAATAGAATGTAACTTTCTTAAGAGC
Organism: Notamacropus eugenii; assembly: GCF_028372415.1. Taxonomy (NCBI): domain Eukaryota; kingdom Metazoa; phylum Chordata; class Mammalia; order Diprotodontia; family Macropodidae; genus Notamacropus; species Notamacropus eugenii. Next base: position 120,218,966 of record NC_092877.1, on the reverse strand, counting down.
AGAAATTGTCTTATTTTTATCGTTTTATCCCTAGGACCTAGGATAGTGCTTAATAAAAGTTTTTAGAATTGCATAAGTATTTCTATAGAACAGTAAACAGGATGATGATGGGAATGGATATCATTTCTTGGGAAGATATTCAAGGAATTAGGGATTTTTATCTTGGAGACAGGAAGACTAGGAAGGGACATACTAGTGGTCTTTAGGTTTTAGAAAAACTGTCATATTAAAGAAGGATGAGACTTGTTCCACTTGACCCCAGAGGGGTCAGTGTTAGTGCTAGGGTAGACAGTCTTCAGAAATTACTGAATTGGATAAATCAATCACCTGGTGACCAGTCTTCTGGAATGGATCCTTTTGAACTTAGCTGAGACAGTCCTCAGACAAAAGATATAGAGTTAATTCCTGGACCTGGAATCAAAGCCTTTTTAGCTTGGTAAGACCTGGCAGGATTTGTGCTTTTCTAGAATATCCACTGAGAACCCAAGCTTACTTCCATCTCATGATAAGTCATTATAGGAGGATTTTAATGGTGGTCTATATATTTCATGGAGGTATATATGTGTAACACATTATTCATGTATGTATGAACTTGAGGTAGGGGATGGGAATTTATGTCTAAATGTTCTTTTACTTTAGAATGCCTATATATCAAAGCATGAAACTTAATAATATACACTAGTAGGTAGTAAAAATCTTGATGTTAAACTCTCCCAAGACTTTGCTGAAGTTAGCCTCTGCATTTTCTATTGCATTCATAGCCTTTCTATTCATCATATGTCAAAGGCTTGTGATTTGGATTGAGTATGGTCTGTAGCAATAAAATCCTTTCATTTTACAAAACTTTTTCCCCTGAATGCCAGATATGTCCTAGCAGCTTGAAGATCTAGCCCCTTTGGGTCCTAAGAAGACTTTGTGGATCTTATCCCCCTTCTCTAATTTTCTTAGTCTTTTGGTCAAACTGCCTCACGTTTGTACAAGTGATGTTCTCCTTCAGTTAATTTTAATTATTCCATTAATTACCATTCTTTTAAGAATGCCATCTGCTTTCAGATACTAAGTGTTGGGCACTAACTTGAAGCACTGAAGTCTAGACTGAGCCATTGTCTTAGCATCCAAGCTGTTGAGCAGCCAGCAGCCAGCCCATTAACATTTAGAACACCCTCCCTGACACAGTAGCTCTGCAGTTTGCAATACAAATGAAATCAAACCTATTAACTCCTTTATAGATCAAGTTTATTTCTTCTTCATGGAAAGCTGTCCAGAAGAAATTGCACACAGGAACAAAGGAAGGGATAGGTACTTGGTGGATACAGAAGGTACATTCCCCCCTCCCCTCCCCAAACTGCTTCATAAATCACCTATAACAATTTTTGTTCAGCCCTAAACTCATGACCTGAGACTTTGACTGAACACAATTTAATTTTGAGAAGGTTAAGGATGAGGAGGGACGCTGGGGGCAAGGGAAGGAAAGAAACACAAGGAAGGCAAGTGTGCAATAGTGGGGGTGGGGAAATGGTTGATTCTTAGTACAGTTTAGTATGCCCTGATCTAATAAGGGGGTACCATGTTTACTTACAACCATAGAGACTCTTGGTTGCCTTTCAGAGGGTCCTGAAATCAGATATTTGACTCCAGCCGACTGGTTTCTTCTAATCTAAGATCTCTTCTTGGCACTAAGAGGATTTCCATACGAGCAGAAGGAACTGAATATCATGCAAAGGCCATTGTGAGTTGGATTTGAAAAGCAATTTTGTGGTAAACTTTAAGTTGAGATGAAAAGGATGAAGCCACATAGTAGCTAGAAGGAACAATGACGATGGTCCAAATCATAAGTCCTAGGGAGCCAGACATATATTAGTTAAACAGAACTGTGGATTTGTTTAATGTTGACTGTGTAGATGATTAAAACCATGTGTACAGATGTGTACCAATGCCCTTGTGAAAGAAACTTGGCTAATCTACAATGGAATAGATTTAGATATCCCTGTCATAGCCACAAGTGGCCACTAGAGGTCAGTGAAAGGTAAGGAAATGTGTAGGAGTCAGCCAGAGGGAAGGTCGCTGTCTTTTAAGCCAACTTGTTCTCACCTTTTGGAAAGATTGCCTTTGGGGAACTAACCACCAAAGTGGCATTTCTTACCTGAATTTCTCATTCAAGGCTTTCTGAAGGAAGGGGAATAAAATAAAGAACCTACTTTCATAATATGAACATGTGTGAAAAAATTTTTAAAAGAGTTCCATTGTTAAATGTTTCTCCTCTTTTTCTGGAGGAAAACTGAGTCCTTGTCTTGACTTTATATTTTTGTAGTAGAATAAAATGAAGAAAATGCTGTTATTTATTATCTTTTTTTGGGGGGGGGGGAAGAATGATTGTTTTCTATAACCTCTATAATATATGAGATCTCATGGAATGGTGACTAGATTGTTGGACCTGAAGTTAGTAAGACCTGGATTAAAATCCTACCTCCAACATCTGCTAGCTACATGTCTATGAAGAAGTAAGTCACTCAAACAACATTAAAGAGGATGTTGCTACTGTATCTAAGGACCACAGTATCTTTCTTTACGATTTGCAGCTGAAATCTCCTCCATATGTTGTCTCTCCCTTTGGAGTGTGAGCTCCCTGAGAGCAGAGAATGTCTTACTTTTCTTTCTGTATCGTCAGCATTTAGCACAGCGTTTAATACTTCTTTTAAAAAACCTCTCTGAACTTTTAGTTTTAGGGGTGTATTAGTAAATGTTTAACAATTGACTTTCTAAAAAATGCAAACTTGACATATTTTTAAGCATAACCTGCATTATTAGCATTTTCCCATCATTTTCTTTAGTACAGATAAGCAACAGAACAATAAATCAAGCTTTGATTTGTGGAGTTTGCAGATTTCCAAGAGGTAAATTCTTATGCTAAAAATTTAATAATCGGTTCCAGCATACTCTCATCTGCAAAATAAAAATAATTCCTGAACAGTATCTTATTGAGTGGTTGTGGAACTTAAATGAGATAAGGTATATGCTTTGAAAACTTTAAAAGTTTATGTCAATATTAATTCTTATAGTATGTGTATTATAGTGAAAAGAGTACACTAATTTAGAATTAAGAGACTGGGGTTCAGTGAGAGCTCGAATACTTACTGACTTTGTGAGCAGAGGCAAATCATTTCATTTTGTTAAGCCTTGGGTTTTTATTGTAAAATAAGGATGTTAATACTTGTGCTATCGATGTGATAGGAATATTTGCTATATAAATGTTGTCACTGGTAATTTTTCATTAAATATTATGAGATCACATAAAATGAATATGTATCTGTGATCCTTTATCAATCAAGCAATCAACACACATTTATTAACCACATTCTGAGTACTAAGCAGTGAGGCTACCATAAGATAGTTCCTGCCCTCAAGGAGCTTTTATTCTGTGACATAATTCTATCCTATGTAAGTATATATAGAATAGTGGATAAAGAGCCATTTGGTCCAATCACCTTATTTTATAAAGTTAGGAACTGGGGCCCAGGCAGCTTAATTGACTTTCTTTAGGGAAGATAAGTAGTAATGTCAGAGGCAAGATTTGAATTCAGGTCCTCTAACTCCCAAGCAAGTGTTCTTTGTCCTCTGTCGCATGGTCTACATTAAAGCTAAAGGGCTAGTAGACAAAAGACACTGTCACTTTAACTACAGTGAGTCTGCTTGCTTGTCTTACAGTGAAGGACTCCTGAGCATTACAAATTGATGGACATTAGTCTGGCAAGCAGTGGATTCTGGCTTTAATTCTCAGGCTGTCAGACTATTTCACGGTAGGGTTGTGTGAGTGAAGGATATTGTATATTATTTAAACACTGACCATTTAAAAATTTTATTTTAGCCAGCATAAAGTATAGTTCTGTGAGTGAGGATCTTCTGGCTTGTTTCCCTGCAACTGCTGCAGATAGGACTCTACTCTCAACATTTTACATTTTTAGAAGTCCTATGGAGGTGGCAGGCTCATCTCTCCTTTGTCCCCTATTGAAAATCAGAAATTTCTTTTGCTTGGAAAATCTCTCCTGGTGGGCAGTTCAACATGGTGCTTTTGAATACATTACTGTACTGGGAGCCACCTTATCTACTAAATATTTCCAAAAATATTTATGCAATACATGTAGCACAATACACCTCCACCTCCTGTCACCATCCCACAGTGAAACTTTTGAAAATTGCGAATGCATAGACCAACTGTGTTCTCCCACTTGGTCTCTTCTGCCAACATTTTCAAAATTAATATACCAGGTGGTTCAACTGAAATAATATTTTGGTGAACTTCTTTCTAGGACCTCATTTACCAAGTGTTAAGAATTGCCTCTATGTTGACATTTGGGTTGGTCTGTGCTGAAAATGAAAATCTAGCAGGAGATCTTCAACTCAAATTCTGCTAACATTTCTGAGAATATTGTTTAGCCTTACCTTGCTCAGATATGTCGAGACTTAGAATCATCGTATGATAGAATCTTAGAGTTAGAAGCAACATCTAATCTAATCAGTTCCAATTCCTTCATTTTATGAAAGACTCGGGCCCAAAGGGGAAGTGGCTGCTTTAGGAGATAGTAAGTTCCTCTCTCATGGGAGGGGACATGGTTCTTCAAGCAGGCTTTATAATCTCTTGTCTTGTGTGTTGTTGAGGGATGTTCTTTTTTTGGTATGGGTTGGACTGACTAAATAGCCTTTGAGATGTTTCCTGCTCTGAGATTCAGTGATCAAAGTATCTTGACTTATTTGAAACATATGCAATTGAAACATAGACAATTTCTCCAAATTATTTTATGATCTGATCTGGCTTTGCAGTAGTAAAATTATAATTATTAAAGTTCCAGTCACCCTATTTCTAAGACTATTGCATATATATCCCTAGGAACAGCTGGGTTTCCTATCAGAGTTGAGATGTCAGCAGTCTTGAGGACTGGAAGACCCAAAGCAATGAATTAGTTACAACTTGTAGTTATCCTGTCATCTCTGACCTCACCATCTTTTTCAGAAGAGTTAAGGTGATACATAACAGAAAAAAGGGCTGAATTCAGGCAAAGTTAAGGTATATGGGCAAGAGTTAATTAAGCAGCACGTTGCAGGGAAGAAAGCCCTGAACTTAGAATTGGAGGACTTGGCATTTGAATCTCAGCTCTATTAGTAAATACGTCTGTGATCCAACCCAGCTCTTTTTCTTTTGTGGGTTTCAGTTTCCTCATTTGTAAAATGTGTGTGGGAGTGATGGACTTTTGATGAATCCTGAGACCTCTTTCAGCTCCAAATTCTGTCACTACTTAATGGTTAAAGAATATGAATGTTTGGGAACATTACATATGACTGTATAGCAAAACAATCAGGGGATACACAGAACGGGTGTTTGGCTCCAGGGTCCCAGATTCAGGAGCTGGGTACTTCAAGAAGAGTACACAAGTGAATGAACCTCTTCCTTCTCCTGTGCCTAGGTTGGTAAATGCTTTGTGCCAACCATGGGATTTGAGCGGAACAAGTATTAGTCTATTTTAATTTTCTTGGTCATCTGCTCAAGTGAAAGAGTAGGGACTTTGCACATAACAGAATACCTGGCTGCCTTGATGACAAGATTAGATCAACCGCAACAAACATAAAAATAAACATTTATTAAGTGCTTACTATGTGCCAGGAATTATGGTATACAAAGATAAAAACAAACAGTCCCTGTTTTCAAGGAGCTTATTTTCTGAGGGTGGGGAAAGGAATATGTACTCTGAAAAATAAATTAAAAATATATACAATGTGAAGCAAAGGGAAATTTCTTTGGGGCTCAGTACTAGCATCTGGGGCAGGGGTAGGAATCAGAAAAGGCCTCTTAGAGGAGATGAAACTTCAATAGAATGGATCCTTGAATGGTATTAAGGATTTCAAGAAGTTTAGTTGAGAAGAGAAAATACTCCAGACATGAAGGAAAGCTTGAGCATAGTCTGGGAGGTGGGAGATGGAATGAGCTACATAGGAAATAATAGGGAGGGCAGTTGGTCTGGCATGTAGAGTTCATGATGAGAAGTAATGAGAATTCATTCTGAAAATCTAGGTTCTATCCAAATTGTGAAAGGCTTTAAATGCCAAAGGCATTATTAAAAGTTTTATCTCAGGGTCAATAGGAAACTGAAGTTTCTTAATCACATCTTATGCTATACTACAACATTACGTTTGAAATTTCACATTTAAAGATTAAATTGCCTTTGCATAACGTTGCCTCTTAAAATGAAAAGACAAAGGTAGACAAAGAACAGAATGGGGAGCCTAACAAATTTTACTCATTTCACAATTTTGTAGAGGTCCACCCACAGCCCTGGTACTTTCAAAATGGAGGTCGACCGTCAATGCAGAATCAATGTCTTTGGCTTCCTTGTTTCTATGACCATAAAATAAGCTTAGTGATGCTCTGAGGAATAACTCTTGATCAAAGTAGAAATAAGCAACGATGAAGAAAGAAAATACGATGCCCTGAATAATGAGCCATAGCTTCCTGTCCTCTTTCAACAAGCAGTGGCAAAGGGCATCTGGGATAGTGCCACATTTCTCTCTTACCTCAGGCTTCTATTTTCAGATTCAAGTTATTCTTTCAAAAAATATGTTTGTTGTTTAAAAATAATTTTGTTTGTGTTCTCAGTGTGGATTGATGATGCTTAGCATTATGAACACAATTTAAAACCATAGGAATCTTAAAAAAAATTTTTTTTTTCTAGTATTGCTCATGTGCTCCATTTGATTTGCATTGCAGAGTTTGGAAATATTCATCGTGTTGGGTTTTATTCCTTTCTGAATTTTTGCAACTTCTGTGTGAGTCCAGATAATCCTATAATATCTGATGTCAATGATCTAAAATGTCCTATGATCTAAATCAGATGCTATTTAGCACTTTGAAACCAGTAGGGGAAAAATTGTCATGAAAAAATGAAAAGTATAGAATAATTGTGGTATTTAAAGAATATCTATTTAATATACTCTCTTTTTAATGGAGAAGACTTTTTTTGTTGGACTCCTCAACTTGAAAACTTTGGGGGGGGGTGGATTGTAATAAATTTCAAACTTAAAAGATCATTTCTTTCTTTCATTGGTTCAGCCAAAGTCATAAGTTTCCAGACATCCATTTTTTCACCTTTAAAAGGTGAGGGATTAGAAATTTTGTCAGGCTTTACCTTATTTAAATTGACTTTAAACCAACCTCAATGTAATTGCAGCAGGATATATTTGGACAGTGAGAAAAGAAGAAATTAACTTGACCACTGTAAAAAAATGACTAGAAAATTAGGGTCTTTCCATATTTTGACAACCAACTTTGCTTTATCCACCTACAGCTTTATGATTAATATTAGGATATGATATGACATTGTACTTCTTTAGTAGTAAAATCAAGTGAGGAGACTGATGGCAATAAAGGGTATATAATAAGAAATATAGGAAATCCTCTGTGTTTGTAGACTCAGGATTTACTTTTTTGAATATAAATTGGTTGGATGGGCAAAGTATGTCTAGAATTCAAGAATTCTTAAGCCTTTTTTGGGTCATGGATTCTGTTGGCAGACTGATGAAGCCTATGGATCCCTTCTCACAGTTAAGTTTTTAAATGCATAAGACAAAATTCAGAGTATATCAAGGGAAACTAATTATATTGAAATTTGATTATCAATGTATTAGAAAACTCACCAAATTCATGGTTCACAGATTAAGAACTGGAGTAGAGGGGAATATGATATAAAAAACTAGATTTTAGGTGAATATGGACTTGAAATGATAGAAAGATGGAAGAATTGAAGTTTCTTAAAGATGGATGAAACTGATAACTAATGAGGATTGGTCTGCCCTCTGTAGCATAGGTTGGACATGGGTGGGACTGAAGTCAGGGGCATGACATGCTGAAGGCAGTGACCTCCACTTTAGGGAGAAAAAAAATGAGACTCAGAGAAATGAACCAAATGAACACCAAATGAAATAGAACCAATCTTTTCCCAGACTGGCCTCCATCATTCATGAGGCTGAATATTCAAAATGTAATCTAAACTCATCCCTCCATGCATCACTCTCCATTTGAACTCTCCACAAACTTTGGTTGCAAAATCAAGGGACAAATGTTAGAGGTGAACCTCACATTCATCAGACTTTCATCTAAATGATAATAGGTGCCATAGAAGCATCATGGGGTGGTAAAAATAGCAATGGATTTGGAGTAAGAAGACCTAGGCTTTTGAGTCCTGGCTTATCCACTCACCAGCTATATGACCTTGGGCAAGTCACTTAACTTCTTGGCATTCTGAGTTCCTCATGTGTAAAATGGGGTTAGCAACATGCCAGGTTGTTATGGGCATCAAATATGATTATTAAATGGAAGAGCTTTGCTATAGTAAAGTACTTCATAAAATGTAAGCCATTATTATCAGGGGTGCCATTAAAGTTCATAGATAAGTGGATCAGGAATAGACTTGATTTTTCTTCCTTTCCTTTCCTTTCCTTTCCTTTCCTTTCCTTTCCTTTCCTTTCCTTTCCTTTCCTTTCCTTTCCTTTCCTTTCCTTTCCTTTCCTTTCCTTTCCTTTCCTTTCCTTTCCTTTCCTTTCCTTTCCTTTCCTTTCCTTTCCTTTCCTTTCCTTTCCTTTCCTTTCCTTTCCTTTCCTTTCCTTTCCTTCCCTTCCCTTCCCTTCCCTTCCCTTCCCTTCCCTTCCCTTCTTTCCTTTTTTTTTTTTTGGCATTTGTGCAAACATATTTCTGGAAAGAAATTATAAAAGACTTGCATCTCTGACCACATTATTCAACATAGTGGAAAAAGCACTGAAGCTTGGAAAACTATACTTGGAATCATCATGAAATTTGACTTGACTTTTGGCTTTGCTACTTTTCAAATATATGACCTTGGGCAGTTATTTAATCTCTCTGGAGCTCAGTTTTCCCATCTGTGAAGTGAAGGAGTTGGACCAGATGAACTTTGTTTCCTTCAAACTCTAGGTTTGAACTATAAGCCAATAAGAATGATAGATACTTTGGAGCAATAAATAAACACGTCTATACACAGAACAAAGAGTGAGATTACATACCCATGTCTGTAAAAACCAGGCAGATTTCACAATCTGAAACCCCTTGTCCAATTCAGAATAGCACTGAAAAACAAAACTGCCAACAGCCCTTCAAAGTGAATTTGGGCACCACCCCTGAATTGTCATGTTAGACATTTGAAGCTCTGCAGAGGTCTGTTCCACAAACCTATGAACTATGTCATTTTTTAGTGTAGTCTCAATAGCTCTGCATTTGAGCTACTAACCACTCCTTGAACACAAAACAGCCTTCAATGGAGAGGAGAAGAAGCATGTATCAGAATGTTTAAACATTTAACATCTTGCGTGGGTGTAGTTCTTTTCTTGTCAAGAATCTAAAACAGTTTTTCAAGGACTATCTGTGCAGAAAGCAACGGAACACATGCAGTTCAGTCTCTTCTTTAATGTACATTTATATCTAAGGATGTGGATCTCATAATGGGGATAGGATGGGGAAAAATTACTGAAAAATGTCTGAAAAATTACTGGAATGCTGAAAGAAATGCTGAAACCCAAAATGTCAGGTGGGAGGGTAGTAGTGGAACACAGAGACAAGGTGAGCAGGCAAAATGAGGGATTCTATCCAGATTGGGAAAAAGAAGGGTCGAAAGTGGTAGTGTTTCAGGGAATATTGCACGGACTCCAGTACATTAAGTCACGTAACATCTGATTAAAAATTATTTATGGTGCTGACTCAGATGGAGTAAAATCTGTAGCACAGACTTCACTCTAAAGATCAGACTTAGCAAAGTAAAAGGAGACCAGTCCTAGACAACATTGGGAAGTTACTTTATATTCTTTGGACCAGCCAGACATGTTTCTGAAAGAAAGAAGGGGAGCTTCAGACTATTCAATCAGATACAGGGCTTCTGAATTTTGATAAAGAATCACCAGACTCTCCTATGTTGTGTTATAGTGTTCAGATTCTAGGGGCAGCCTAGACATACCTAAACAGAACCACCAACTTCTTTCTTTCTGTTGATGGCACTACTTCCTTTTTAGGTATGTAGCTTTCAAACCTTCAAATGTTTTTGGATGCCTACTTTTACTTTGATACTCCCTTTGCCCTTATCCAATCAATCAATGAATGGCAAATCCCTTTGATTTTGAACTATATCTAGTTTCTCCTCTTATTTCCCCAATATTACTATCTTCTTTTTAGTCTCTCATCTCTTTTTGCCTGTTGTTGTAACTTCTTAATGAATTTGTTTTCTATGTACCATTCCCTGTACACATATTACCGTTTTACTCAAAAATTGTTGGTGGCTTTCCATCACTTATCAAGTAAGGAATAAATTCCTTATCCTAATCAGTACATTAACTTAAAAATTATTGAACTGAAAACCTGCAAAATGCCACATTCATCGAATATATTAACCTTTCCATCTGTCTCTGTGGTATGAGTGATTGACAAAAACAATGTGTATTCCCATCTGATACATATTGTTATCAATCTATCCATAATAGCTTATTTAAAAAAAATTAAAATTCAATTTAATTTTCAGTCTTGGATTCTATTTCTCTCTACTCCCTTTCCCTTACTCATTGAGAACGTAAGGAAAACAAAAAAACAGAAAGGAAATGAAACAGAAGGAAAAGAAAATGTGCTTGGCTCTCTCTCTGGAGCAGATAGCATGTTGCATAATGAGTCCTTTCAAAATGTGGTTGGTCATTGTGTTGATCAGAATTACTAAGTTTATCAAAACTTCTCTTTACTATGCACAATACTCTATTAAAAGGAAGTTTTGGGGTATAAACTTAACCTTTAACAATTAGTGTCTGAGCCCACAAACGTCTTCCATGTCTCTAAAAGTTAGTAGTGTCATGAGAATCCAGTGAGAAGATCACATCTAGGAGGAGGTTGTAGTACTCGTTTTATTGATACATATTAAAAGAAAGAATCGTTGTGGCTGAAAAATTCCTTAACTTGCTATCAACTTAGTAATGATTAGGCTGGTCCCTGGATGATAAACATACAGTCCCTAACTTGTACTGTATTTGAAGCCCCTCCAATCGGGTAGAACTTCCCAGAGCTTATGCTTCACAGGAATGGTTTTCAAAAATAAACTCTCCTCTTATGTATGATGGAGTTTTAGAATTGGATTTTAGTGAAAGACAAATACAAAATCATTTTCCATATCTTTTTTTTTTTGGTCCAGATTGATTATTTTATTGGTGTGGTAAACCTGTATGGCATCTCCCTTCACTGAGGCAACTTTTGCAGAATGCATAGCCTTAGGTAGTTATGTGGAATCCAGAGAAGTTAAATGACTTGCCCAGGGTCACATAATTGTGACAGAAGCAGGACTGGAGCTCAGATCTTCTCCTTCCAAGGCTGGATCTCTATTTACTATGTTATGCTTCCTCATTTTTTGTGCTTATCAGGTTGTATTTTGTTGTTGTGTGTGTGTGTGTGTGTGTGTGTGTGTATGTGTATGTGTGTGTTATCTCTCCTACTTGATTTCAGGTTCATTGGGAACAGAGGCTATGATGAAGAGCCTTTTGGGTCCAGCTCTAACAATGTGTGATTCATATTTATCTTTGTGCCTCTCCCAGTGCCTAGCATGGAGTTTTTACATGCACAAGCATGGGTGTTGTGGAAAAAAAACAAAACATTGGTCTGGTTTGGATTCCATCTATGTCACTAAAATAAGGTTTGGATCCATGGCAAATAAATTCTCTCTAAGCTTGTTTCCTCATCTATGAGACTTTGTACCAGCTGATCTCTAAGGTTTCTTACAGTCCTGACATTCTAAGTCTAAATCTTCATAGATGGATAGATGCATGGAATGAACTGTATTCTATAGGAGTTCCTAGTTAGCACCACTCATAATGGATATTAGCTATGCTATTTAGGTTTGCGTAACTCATCCATCAAAAGTTCCAAATATAAGAACTGAAGGGAAGAAAGCATTATCTAACAGAAACCTTTGTGGAGTGACTTGGAAATGTTTTCCCCAATCTCCTTGAGGGTCACAAAAACCACATAAGTTGTGGTTCCCAGACTGAGATGGTGATGTGCCATTGAAGGAGACCAATACCTATGCAGTGTGAAAAATACGATAACAATACAGGAAGGTGATAAAAATGAGAAATACTTATTCTTGGAGACAATCAGGATCCAAGAGTTAAAAGCTCTTGGTTCTATTTTTGTTTCAGTATCACTTCATTAGTGACCTTGGGCAAAAGCCATTTCCCTTCCATGTGCTTATTTTCCTCCCATCTTTAACATGAGATATCCCCCTCATAGGAGTGCTGTGAGAATTCATAACATAAACATTTACTAAGCATTTTGGATCACATTTCACTGAAGGAGTTTGGAGCACAAAAGAATTCAGTTATATGTAAATATAAGGACCTGTAAAATGCCTTTAATCTACTCTGTGGTATGACTTCTGTATGTGACTACTGAGAAATGAAGAACCCATATTAAAAATGCATAATTTAATCAAAAGGAAACCACTAATCAGGAAGAAATATGTTTCTCTGATATTATGGTTTTTTTTTTAATGTTCATGTTATTAGACTTGTTGTAATCCAAATGAAAGTTAATAAAAAGAAAAAGCTTTAAAAGACTGAAAGCAGAGCACACATTTGGTACTGAGCATCTGGGTTTTTTTAAGAGTGAGATAGAGATGGCTTGAGAACCAAAGTGGCCATGCCTGTTCTACCCACTCCACTTACCTTGCACCCTTGCTGAAATGTATCAGTTTGCAAAGATAACTTTCTCATTGTATGCTGTAAGTCAATACATGGTTTTGTCAGACCAGGTCGCAAATAACTTAGGATAAACAGGACATAGTCGTAGGCCGGTAGGTGGCATAGTGGATAGTGATAGGCTTGGAGTTAGGAAGATCTGAGTTCAAATATGGTCTCAGACACTTACACTAGCTGTCTAACCCTGGGCAAGTCACTCTGTTTGCTTCAGTTTCCCCTTCTGTAAAATGGGGATAACAATCACACCTACCTTCTGGGATTACTGTAAAGTGTTTAGCGTATAGTAGGTGCTAGGTAAGTGTTAGTTATTAATATTGTTATCTACTCAGAAGATTTGGTTTTTAATCCCAGTTTTGCAATTTAGCATCTGGGTGACCATGGGTAAGTTACTTTATGTCACTAGATTTCAATTTCTTCATTTTTCAATTGAGATTAAACTAGTTGATCACTTACAGAACTTCTAATCTGAAATCTTATAATTCTTTGACCTTGTTCTAAAAATTCACAAGATTTCTATTATGTTAATATGCTTTCTCTGGTTTATGCATAGAAGTGACAGGACCAGATGAATCACTTTTTGAGTGATTTTCTGATCTATCATATCCTCAAAGGCAGTATGTGGTTGTGGAAAGATTATTTGGAAGGACAAAGACCTAGGTTCAGGTTCTGAGTCTGCTGAGTGACTGTGTGCACATTATTTAATGTATGTAACTCAGCAGTGTCATTTGTAAAGTAGAGAATAATGACATTTCTACTCCCTATCTCACAGAGCTACAGCAATAGAACTCTGCCAACTGTTATGTGCTATATAAATATGCATGCCAAACTTGACTTGGTCACCCAAATCAGAGCTCATATACCACAGGGAACTTGAACGCTAGCCTCATCTGAATGAAAGATCCAGGATGGCTTGTCATTACCCCCAGTACATTAAGACCAAAACATCTAGTCAATTCAATCAGCGATTCCTCTGTTTAATCAGCACTGTGCCAAACAACTGGTTTGATGCAGTCTTCTACTGACTGTTGCATATTTGAGGGTGAAGCAGTCACGGTCAATCTCCCAACTAATTATTTGTGGAAAGAAGAATCAATCCATCAAAGAACAGCCATTTATTAAGTTATCTAACTAGATGTTAGATACTGAGGATACAAAGACAAAGGTCAAACGGTCCCTGCCCTCAAGGAGCTTATGTTTTAGTGGAAGAGACAATATATACATAGCTCCTGTGGGTAAAAGTGAATTACAGGGATTGAAGCCAAAAAAAGTGTAAACAAAACATATATATATCTATATATCTATAATATATATAAAACATATATATGTATGTATGTATATGTATAAAACATATATAAAGATCCAAAGTAACATCAGGGTTACTGGTGGTGAGTAGAAAGCAGTACTTCTAAATGAGGTAGAACTTGAACTGAATCTAAAATGAAACCAGCGATTCCAAGAAGTGGTGGCAAGGAAGGAGTCCCTTCTAGACATGTGGGACAAGTAATGCAAAAGCATGGACATGGGACATGGGCCATCACACATGAGGAATAGCAAAAAGACTAGTTTGGCTAGAACTTAGAGTCAATAGAAGGGAGTCATGTGTAATGTCTGGAAAGGTAGGATGAGCTAGGTGACAGACAGTAAAGTTTCATTTAGACCTGGAGGTAGAAGGGAGACACTGGAGTGTATTGAGTGAGGGGCTGACATGGTCAGACTGTGTTTTAGAAAATTTACTTTGGTGGCTGTGTAGGTGAAGGATTGGAGTGGTGAGAGACTTTAGGAAGGGAGACCAATTAGTAATATTTTGTAATAGGGTAATAAAGGCTTGAATTAGGGTGGTAGCTATGGTGAAAGAAGATTAGAGGACATGTGAGAGATGTTGTGGAGACAGTCATGTTAATATATGACAACTGAATGGATATGTTGGATGAGGGAAAGTGAGGTTTTGAGGATGCCACCTAGGTGAACCTGGGTGATTGAAAATATGGTAGTATCCTCAAGAAAACAGGGAAAATCTCAAGAAGAGTAGAATTGGTATGGTGGAACAGGTGGTAATAACCTCTGTAACAGAAGAGGATAAGTTTTGTTTTGGATGTGAGGTGTTTGAGGTGTCTATAAATGCCCAATGGGTATTTGGTGCTATAGGACTGAAAAGAAATTAAGGCTGAATACATGGATGCATACACACACATATTTGGAACTCATGTGACTGGACATGAGAATTTAACTCATGAGAGCAAATAATGTCATGAAATGAAAGAATATAGAAAGCTAAGCAACACTATATACCTTACCAGGTAATTCTAGAGTTGCTATAGAATTAGCTCAGCCCCAAGGTTCACAGCACTTGGAGGGGCACAAGGAAAATAGGGTTCCTCAAGTGGACTAAATGACCTTGAGGAATACAATGGATGACTACTTGTTGGATATGTTGTCAAAGGAATTATTTCTCTAGGAAGGGGCTAGACCAGATATCTTCTACAATTCCAGGATTTTGTGATTTTATGACCGTCTTGACCAGCTGAAGTTTTGAAAGTAGAAAGGTATGCCCTGAACCTCAAAAACTGAGTGTTCGTTTTAAATTTATAGGGCTTTTCTATTCATACCTTTGCTATTGTTGCTTAGTTGTGTCAATCATGTCAGACTCTGTGACACTATTTGGGGTTTTCTTGGCAAAGTTACTGGAGTAGTTTGCCATTTTCTTCTCCAACTTATTTTACAGGTAAGGAAATTGAGGCAAGCAGGGTTAAGTGACTTGCCCAGAGTCACACAGTTAGGAAATGTCTGAGGTAAAATTTGAACTCAGGTCTTCCTGACTCCATGCCCAGTGCTTTAGCCCTTGTACCTTCTAGCTGCCCAGTTGCCCTCTACTCCTTTCTAAGTTTTTCTTTCTTTTCAAAAAGACTGTTCTATCCATTTATATATTTGTTGAGACAAGAGTCACTTTGAGATTCATGCTGTAGAGGTTAGACTCTTTATATTAGAAGCTGTAACTCCAACAGGGCCATACATTTCCAAAGCTTCCAGTGCTTTGGAACATTCCCATTTTCCTACCTGGGTTAGCCAAGTGCCTCAAATTAAATGTCTGGGTAGTGCCGATCATCTGAATGATGAGCCCAAAGAGAGATGCTCATAGAGAGATCAGGAGAAAGCATGGCAAGGACACACTGAAAAACAGCTTGAAACAATACAACACTGCACCAGGACACCCAGGCAAGTGCAACCACTGACAGGAACTTGACAGAATATCGGGATGACAGTCAGTGAGGGCAAGCAGCTTGCAGAAGCCACAAGTGTATGACATGTTGATCAAGGAGCTGAGGCAGCAAACACTGACATTGGCTTGACCTGCATGGGTGCTGTTTTAATAAACATTCAAATTTAGTCATGAAAGATGGAAAAGCAATAATTCTTCCTCACGTGTGTCTTTAAAAGGTCCTTATTTGATCTTCTGAATGAGAGATCACTGTATTTCATACACAATGACATAAAATAGGAATTCTTTTATGAGCAAAAATTACAAAAAAGTAAAAAAAAATCTAGCAGTGAGAAAACCTATCATGTTGGTTAGCAGTAAGGGTCCACGTTCCCCAGGAAAGAAATGTGCACTTGTAGCTATTGCTAGAACAGATTCAAAGCCCAAATCTAACATTTAAATCAATGGTTCTTAACTTTTTTCTGTCATGGACCATGGTAATAATAATTGTAATAATATTTTACTTAAAAGTTTTCAAAATGTTTTTCAAATATTACCACTTGTGTTTCAACAGCTACCCTGAGAAGCAAGGCTATTATGATACCCATTTTATAGCTGAGTAAACTGAGGAAGACAGAAGTTATGTCACTTGCCCAGGTTCCCATAGCAAGTAAGTATCTGAGATTTGAACTTGGGTTTTTCTGATTCAATATCTAGCACCCTCTCTTCCCTGCACCACCTCTCTAACACCTGAGTGGAATCTATGGATGCCTTCTTGGAATAATGTTTTTAAATATATAAAATAAAAAATATCACTTTAGAAAGGAAACCAATTATATTGAAATATCATTGTAAAAATATTTTGGAAGCAAGTTCACAGATCCTAGGTTACCGTTGTGTAATTTCTTTTCTTCCTCATGAAGTTATGTAGCTAGGTTGGGGCAATCTCCCAGCTGCTGAAGTTGTGTCAGTAGGATGGGCCAAGCCACTCAGTGTTGCTAAGAATCATGTATAAAATATACTTTGTAGCCCAGAATTTGTTCCCTACCAATGAAACTCCATGGTGAATCTGGTTGGAAGGAGAAAGTGGAAGGGAGAGATAGAGTAGAAAAAGGTGCATAGGTCAGGATTAAAACTGGTCAGATTGGAGTGAAGATGGAGGAGGAGGGAAAGGACATGAATTAGAAGTGGATTTAGGGTTGGGGAAAGCATTTATTTCTGGAAACTTGCTAACTAGTTGTGCTTTTGTTCATGACAACTCTCTGAGGTAAAAATATGAGTGTTATCTCTATCTAAATGAAATCAGAAGCAGGGTTTTTTAATTTTTTGAAAAATCACTGCCCTTTTGAGATAAAAAAATAGGATTTGACATTTTGAGTTGGCAAGTGTGGTGTTCCATGGCTGAGTCATTTGGGATTACCCTTAGTATTGTTGTTGTGTTCATCCTTCATTTTTGAAGAAGACCATGACATTAGAGAAATGATGACATGACTTGTACTTGACTTTGTTTTGAGTGAGGGAAGGCTGTGCAAGGTCACCAGCCTCACTTTCTCCTCCAGAGCCATCTGGATCCAGTGACCAGATATTCCATCTGCATGACTGGAGATGGCCCAGGAAGCAATGGGAGACCTTGGCCCCTTTAGACCAAGTCGTATTTGGTACTGACTTAGGGTAAGGTAACACCCATTCAGTGAATAGGCCTCTTTAAGAAGTAGTCAGGGGATGTCCCCTTTAATGAGCAAAAGAAAAAACCAACTAAATCAAGCTGGGAGGGAAAGAGCAGCAGTTACTATTGATAATCACTCTTAAGCCAGGAGGGTCCAGAAAACAGCCCTTAAGTGTAGTGTAACAGCAAAGGCCTCAACATAGACAGGAAGGCCTTCTGTATAGGTTCTTAGACCTACTTTTCTAACAGGAAAGCAACTTTTGAGGGGTCAACAATCTACTCTAATCAAGTACATATATCATTTACTTAATTCAGGGGAACAAGCCAGCACCCTGAACTTCAGGGAAAATACAAATAGAAACTACAAGCTGAAAATACAAACAGAAAGACCAACAGACAGGGCTTCCAATTGTCTGACCATAAGCAATACGTATATCGTAGATCAACAGAAAGATCCAACTGTCTGACCATTACATATATACATATTTATCAGAGAGAGAAGCACCAACATCTGGATTTTCAAAGCTGAGGGGCTCCTTAGAGTCTCATCTGGCCAAATAAACACTTCCAATGAGTAAGCCACAAAGTAAAACCTCACCTCAGGGTATTTATATACTTCTCAGAGCCAGAGGACACAACCCTCTGACTCAGTGCCTCAAGAGAAATTAGCAAAAGGTATTGAGGTCTATTAAGGGTGGGAAAGATCTTTAACTCTTCCCCTCACTCACGGTTAGCTTTATATTAACATTATAGGTAGCTGGCAAGAGGCTCCTCTATGGCTCTACTCCCAAGTATGCTATGCATGAAGTCAACAAAATCCAATTAAATAATTCAATAACCGATGAACACCTCTAAGGTCCAAGGATCTGTGCTATAAAGGATAATGGACAAAACATGAACTCTTCAAGATGGCTTAGATGGATGGCATTATTGGAAGAAATATCCACATGGATGAGGTCACAGGTCCACTGGATCACTGTGTACTGCTTTTAGTCATATGCACAAACTTTTTTTATAAACTTTTGATAGACACACACACACACACACACACACACACACACACACTTCTTGAGAACATCAACAACCACCCTCTTTTTCCATTTCTTTGATGATATACTTCATATTGCTTTGTCTTTGTGTATTGATTCTAGCTCATATCTACTAAGCATCTATCCATTGTCTTTTTGGAGGATTCTCAACTACAGCTCTTCAGAATTCATAGAATTTCATAGCTTTCTATCCTATAGTAGCACTAGAAAACCATTTGTGATAGAAAGATGGACCTTGGTTTCACAAGTCTCCTAGATAAGGCCTTTCCTGATCCCGTCAGCTGTTAGTATCTCCCCAGAAAAAATATCTTGCATTTACTTTTATATTTTTGTACACGTATATACTGTATTCTGTACTCCCCCCTCCAACATTAAACACCTACTATTTGTCAGTTACTGTGCTAAGCATTTTGCAAATGTAATCTCATTTGATCCCCATATCATCCTTGGGAGTTAGGTGCTGCTATTGTCCCCATTTTATACTAGAGGAAACTGAAACAGAAGTTAAATGACTTGCCTAGGGTCACATAGCTGGTAACTGTTGGAGGTTGGAGTTGAAAACAAGCCATCTTGATTCTATGCCTAGCCACTGTGCTTCCTAGCTGCCTCTGATAGAACATGAACTCCTTGAGGGTAGGTACTGCTCTTTTGTGTGTATGTACACATACATCCTTACTGCCTAGCACAGAGTAGGTGCTTACTATATGTTTGTGGATTGATTGTTTGATTTCAGGGAGCATCTTGATATCATAAAAAGAATTGTGTAATTCTCCAAAGGCATTTCCTCCCATTCTCCTATCATTATTTAGATTAAAGGCATTCTTTATACATTTCATATACTTTTTGGATAGTGAGGTTGGACCTTTTTGAGTGGTTATAGAACTCATTTAGGAGTCTCTGGAATACTCTGGGGCTTGACAATAATCAGCATAGTGTCATTCACAAATATCTCATTCATAATGTGCTTTGTGCATAGTGTAATTGGTACTCTCTACTGGACATCCTCTAGGACAATGGCGAATACTTTTGGTGTTTCCATGTTTTATGCCTTGTTTGATAGTAATGAGGGTTTTAGAATAAAGTCTTAGGTAGCATTATCACTGTTGTTACATATTTCAAGGAATAATGTATAATTTTTGAAATGTATGTGGGAGAGAGGGAAGGAACAAGCATTTATTAATCTTCTACTATGTACTAGGTACTGTGCTAAGCAGGTTACGAATATTATCTCATCTGAATCTTACAATAACTCTGGGAAGTAGGTGCTATTATCATTCCTATTTTGAAACTGAGGAGATTGAAGCAGATAGAGGTTATATGAATTGCCCAGGGTCACATACCTAGTAAGTGTCTGAGGCTGGATTTGAATTCAAGTTTTCATCATTCCAGACTCAGCAATTTATCCATTATACAACCTAGCATGGGAGACACCTTGTTGGAAAAGAACCTTTAGGGGAACATTGACTATGTTTAATCCAATGCTTTATTTCTATCTGTTCCTCACTGGGATACAGTCTGATATCCCAGATTACTGAACCAATTAAGACTAGGTTAAATTTTATGACATTCTCCCACTGTTTACCAAATTTAGCTCTCAGCAGTCACAATAGATCTGCTTCCCACAATGTGGTTTGGAATCACATTTATTTTCCTTCTCCACTTTCTAAACCTTCTAAATGAATTACTTCTGAGTCATTTAAAAAATACAAGTAATGAGTTTCTGCCATCTTTACTTCAGTTGTTACTTTGGCAAATGTTGAATTTGGACATTTGGAGCAAAATATGTTATAAAAGATATTTTCAGGAAACTAATGAGGGGCAGGTGATCCTCATAGATTTAGAGTATAGAATGACGGACAGAGTGTATTCTTTCTACTTGAACACATGGTAAATAAAAAAGAAGACTAAGGATTCATGATTTTTTCTTCTGTAGTATCTCTAAAACATATATTCCCATGTATTTGTAAAATAGTATGATGCCTGTGCATTTTGCAAGCTGATGATATATGTTTTTAATTTTGTCATAATTTCCTCATGTATGTTAGGTAATATAATAGAAAATTTTCCTTTTGAACTCTGAGAACAGCTCAATTCTGATCTAATTTAGCCAACCTTAAGAAGTGGATTTTAGAGAAAATATTTCCTTTAATTGTCATTTTTATTAGCTGCACCTAGGTCTCAGTTGTGATACATGTAAAGTAAAGGACAAAACCAATGATACTGAGTTTTAAGTTACAGGTGTGCTTCAAAAATGAACCCTGAAAAAGAAACTCTCTATTGACAGTTTAGCATTGCTTTGCTTCATGATTGAAAGAAAGTTCATTTTTATTTCCTTCCTAATGAAGCCATAAAAAATACAGTAATATACAGAGAAAGATTAGTTATGGCCTTTTGGCCTAAAATTCTATGGAGAAAATCATTTCAAGAAAGATGAGAAATTCTAAAAAAAAAAATTGAAACTGTAAAGATAAAAATAGAAACAGTATTAAAGAGAAAGAAAAAGAGTTGTCTAAATAGACCAATGTGAATATAAGAAAGATTCTTCCATCAATTTGTATTTTAAGAAGAAATAAGATGAAAGGCAGGTATTTAAGGATGAATCACATGGAACAGAATTAGAATGTGAACTCCCTGACTGTTCATGCCTTTCTTTGTATCTCCAGTGCTTAGCATAGTGCCTGGCACATAAGAAGCAATTGGTAAATGTTTACTGACCCACAGAGCAGTCCCATACTCCAAATTGAGTGTCAGTGGTGTGAAAGTCCACTGTGCTGAAGCCAGAGATGATGGAAATTAAAGAGAATAAAAGAAAGGGCTTTTTGGCTCTGTTTGGAGAAAGAGGGGGATCCAAGAAGGTATGGGACCACTGTTTAGTGTGGATAGAGAGATGGCCAAAGCAGAAGGAGAGAAAACTGAACTACTCAGCTCTTATTTTGGTTCTGTTTTTTCTTCCAAGGAGAATGATGTTTAGACTGGGAAAGAGAACAAAAATGACTCATAAGAAACTGAAAAGGTACACAAATGAGGAGATAGCAAAAGAGCACCTAGGTGCTTTTGATGAGTTCAAATAACCAAGTTTGGAATAATTATATATCAGGTTACTGAAACTACTGGCTGATGAGATTGCTAATTTGAAAAAATGGCAGAAAATAAGAGAGGTGCTTTAGGACTGCAGAAAGGCAAATGACATCCTGATGTTTTGAAAAAGGAAAGACAATGGGGTTTTCAAATAGGTCAGTGAACTTGACTAGTATTCCTGACTAGGGAATCTAGAACCTAGATCCAGGATCTAAGAATCTAGATCCTAGAATCTAATCTGGGAATCTAGAAAAAGTATTGAAAGCATTGGCATGTGAACATTTAGAAAGAGAAGTAAGAATCATTAAACACTTGCATAGCTTCATCAAGAATTGATCAGACCAAGCTAATCTTATTTCCATTTTTGACTTTTTACAGACTACTATGTTGGAGAATACTGTATTAATAATTTTGATAATGATAGCTGATGTCACTACGGCACTTTGAGCTTTTCAAAAGGCTTTGCATGAACTGTCTCATTTGATTGTCAAAGCAATCCTTTGAGGCTGACATAATCTCCATAGTATACTTAGATTTCAGCAAAACATACTGCTTCTCTAGACTATATGGAGAATTGTGAGATAGATGATACTAAAGTTGGATAGATTTGGAATTAGTTGAGTTATGAATAATTTATTAAAATGCTAGGCACTGGTGATATAAAACATGAGCAAAAACAAATATAGTCCAGACTCTCAGCTTTCTTTCTAGTGAGGAAAGACAATACATAAAAGGGAGTTAAAAGCAGGGTGAGGGGAGGGAGTGTTAAAAAATCTGGAGAGTCCCAAATAGAGATTGGAGAGAAGTGAATGTTGTTGCTACAGGCACTGCCTCAAATAGAAGTTCTGGACAGGAACTGACCAGTTTGACACGGGGTCTGCAGGCATGTTCAGGCTAAAAAAGACAGCTGGGGTGGAGACAGAAATATCTGGGTAGTCACTTACAGAGATGGGAGAGCCACTGCTACTGCCCAGTGTCAGTCCTCTAGTGGATTTCTCTAAGGATTTGTCTGTAGCTACATCTTACTCAGTAAGTTTATTGATAACTTGAATGAAGCCATAGAAGGTAAACTTATTAATTTTATGATGTTATCCATATATGTATACATACATACATACTTGTAACATGTATCCCACTAATATTATATTCAACATAACATTTTGGTCAGCATCCAGCGAGATGTCAGTAAGCTAGAATGATGGGTTGTATTTGAGAAAATGAAATCTAATAATTTCATGTTTAATAATTTATTATTAATTATATTTTTATAGCTGTATATATTATATTTATAATATGTAATTAAGAGATATTTTATATTGTGTATATAAAAATATTAATATAATACATTATTAATAATTTAATGTATGTTTTGGTTCAATTAATTGACTACAAAATTACAGACTGTATGAGCATGGTTGGGCCCCAGTTCATTTGTATAAAATAATTCTGGAGGTATCAATGCATTACATACTCCACAATGTGGAACCAAAAAAACCCTTGTTATTCAGAGAATCAGAGTTTTATAAGAGTAAGAAGGTGATGGTTCTTTTTCGAAGGCTTTCTTGGGCAGACTGCATCCAGAGTATTTTATTCAGTGGTGGGCACTAGATTGTAGGTAGAGTGTTGGCAAGATGTAGAATGTCTTAAAAAGGATAATCTGAATGTAAGGAGACCTGAAGGGAAAAAAAAAAACCAAAACATTAGATCTAGCGGTTAACAGATTATTTGAAAACTTGGACAGATCAGTTTCCTTAAGTTCTGAAGAAAAACAAATTCTATTAGGTAAAGTAAGGAGGGAATAAATTCTAGGCACAGGACACATAGCCTTTGAATGGAAGCAATGGATCAAATACTGAGTCTGGGATAGCAAATAGGCCATTTGGCTGGAACATGGAATGCCTCAAAGAAGGAAGGAAGGGAAGGAAGGAGGGAGGAGAGAAGGAAGCAAGCAAGTAAAGATTTGTTGATCTGGTTTCAAGATTCCCCCCTAACACATACTGAACATGTAACCCTAGGCAAATCACCAGGTGTGACTGTGGAGGGCAGAACTGGCCGCTGGCACTTAGCCTTTCTGCTTCTTCCTCCCTATGAAATAGGGCAGAATAGAATCTTTCCAAGGTCTTTCCTATCTCCACCATAGAGGGTGATTTAGGATGTGATCTTTTCTCCGTTCACAATCCTTGCCTCATTTAGTCAAGAGATAGCAGAAACAATTATAACAATTAATTGCTTTTATTAGGTTCATTTTGCAGATGAGGACACAGAGACAAACAGATGTTAAGTACGTGTCCAGGGTTGCACAGTTAGTAAGTATATATGGCCAGATTTGAATTCAGGTCCTCCTGACTCCAGATCCAACATTCTATCTAATGTACCATTTAGGTGCCTATATGGTGAAATCATGTCTCAAGTTCAGGCTATATTAGATGAAAAGTTAGTAGTGCAATCACATTAGCTCCAAGAATATAAATTAGATAGTCTTTAGGTGTATATATGTATATGTACATGTATATATAAACATACTATATATACACTACACACATATTTGTACATATGTGTATATATACATATATATGTACATGTGTATATGTATATATATTTTAGAAAGTTTCCTCACTTGTAGTTCATCAATGAAATCACAGTGCCAGTTAAAAAACTCAAAATTCCTTGTGTCAGACTCTGTGATATGAAGTATCTGGTACAGTTTTGGGGGAGATTTCTCTACTTTCTAGCTTGTTGCTTCCCCCTCCCCAAATCTATGAACTTCATTTTATGACATCAGCCAGCATATTGTTACCATCTTTCCTTTATAAGATCATAATTCACAAAACTCCTGGAAGAAAAAGTTTATTAGTAGAAAAATTGCCTGGGTTTGCAGTTCATGGACTTGTATTTGAATCTGTTCTGCTTTACTGACTCAGTCTCTCAGGACATCAGTTTCTTCATCTATAAAAGGAGGCAGTTGGACTACATGTCTTTAAGGTTCTTTCCAGCTGTATATTAATGACATTATGATCCTATGAAATAGAGTTCATATCAGAGGTCATGGAAACCATTGACGTGTACTAAGAGAAACCCATTCCCAGAGAACTATATAGATTCACTCACTTACAATCATGCATTCCTCAGAGCTACTGCTTGTTGTAGTAGAGTTCCTGAGTATATATTACCCACTATGTGGTAGTAGGTGATTGTACTATAGGTATGCTATCGGTAGTAATATAGATAGTAGTATTATGTGCTATGTAGTTTCCCCAAAGATAGTTGTCATCTGTCCCTATTGCTGCATCACCTGTTCTTTTCTGTTCTCATAGGTCTTCACTCTGACACCTTCTCTTGTAATGGTAATCCTGCCAAATTATGACCTCACACAAAAAGTCATGCATGAGTCAGAAACATGTCTCTCCCTTTTTAGCTCCAAACTGAGTTCTGTCAACGAAATAGTTTCACATCCTGTTTTCTATAGCACCTGATCAGTATGTTTCCTGTCCACATGAAAACTTCCCAGGAACTTAAATGGTTAGTAAAGGATCCTACTTTCCTCCCAGTTGTCCCACAATTACCACTGGACAGGATTACTCAACTTACTTCGGGCTGTTCCCTGAACATCCGAGAGAGGGATAATTGGGCATAGCCAAGGATGAATTTCCCTTGCATTATTAGTAACATGGAAGAAAAAAAAGAATTATAAGCCCCCATAGATGTTTGTAAATACTGCAAGAATAGAAACATATATCCCAATATATGCTTCAAGACCAGAAAGCTACATGAGGTCAGGAAGCCTGCCTTATCTAAACTTTGTATTTCTCTCAATGCCTAGCCTGGTGCTTTGCATGTAGGAGGCACTTAATAAATGCTGGCTGAATTGAATTGATTTTGCCCTTCTGGCTTGAGTGAATGTTAAGAACTGAATAGATCATGAAAACTAACTCTTTGCCTACTTTGGATGTGGTACCAGGGTTAGGAGCCCCTAGTACTTTACAAGAGGATAAACAGAGCCTCTAGGTTGTCAGTGAACTCCTTTTAACTGAAGGCCTTTTATGAAATGTCAGTATGCACTATTTAAAATATGCTCTGGTTCGCAACTTATAGTAGCCTTTTTCTTGTACTACATAATGGAGTTGCAGAGGTCAATGACCAAGTCTTCCCCCTTGTCCTGTGCTGTCTCATATGCTTCTGATGCTTAGTAAATCTTAAATAATTATAATATCTCTCCCTTGCTTTCAAACTAGGTTTTGATTAATCTTATTTCCCATCTTAAGGTTCTGGAATTTTTCCAAATAGTCTAAAATTCCTCCTTCATCAGTAAAACTACTGCTCATTACCTGTGTTAATTTTATCTCCTTTTCCACGTTCAATAACTCCATCTGTTTTAATTCCAGCTGTGACAAAAAGAGAGAGAGAAGAGACAAAGCAAGGCCTAATGCAGAGACTCAGTGGGTTAGCAATAGTTCTTTCACATAGAAAAAGGAAAATAATAATTCATGGGGGAAAGCAGTTATATCCATCTTGAAAAAGGATATCATATGGTTTTAGTTCTAATAATTGTGTTTTTCTCTGCTTCACACAATCAGTTCAATCTAATACATACTTACTAAGTAGTTGCTGTGTACAAGTAGAGTTTGTGGAGGCTGATGAAGAGAGAGCTAGCCTTGGAGTCATGAAGACCTGGATTCAAGTCCTAACTCTGACACCTGCTAGCTGTGGGGACCTTGGGTAAATCACTTAAACCCTCAGTTCCCCCCATTGTACCCCTCAGCTTTCTAAGACTATTAAATTAGATGAATTATCAATCTTTTTCATACTGGTGAAATCTCAGGTGTGGATATACTACCCCCTCTTCCAAATATGCAAGTTGCTCCTTTTAAAAAAAATTAACTTTTTAATGAAAAATATCTGTTTTCCTCCCCTCCTACTTTCCCCCATCCGCCTTTGAAAAAGAAAGGAAAACAAAGCTCTTGTAACAAATATTTGCTTCTAAGTAAAGCAAATTCCCTTGTTTGACATTCCAAAGAATATATGTCTTCTGTATCCTTAGAGGTGCACTCATTATTTTTGAAGATTCTTTAATGTCTAAAGCCCTATATAAAATACCTTAGTTCTTTAAGTTTCTTTAAATTCTAAACCAGCATCACACTTTTTTTATTCTCAGCATCCCTTTGCACTATTAAAAATGACTGAGGACCTTTAGCGCTAATGTGATATTCAAGGCACCTCTGGGGGCCATGGATATCCCAGTACAGTTCTGAATCATGAAATATAACAGACTCTCCACATGGAAGATAGAACTAAAACATTTATTCAGACACCAGAAAGCCAAATCAATATAGTAACAAAAAAAATCTGTATAACAATGCAGAGAACAACACCATCCTCAAGTCTTCCCCTAGCTAGGCTTCCCACTAAGCAGCTCCATTAAACAAATCACAAGCAGGCTCTCTTAAACAAAATCAGAAACAAGCCCTTTCACTCATACTAGCCAGCTGCCTGCATTCATCCTAGCTCTGACTGCCCTCTGACTGATTTGCTCTCAGTTCTCCTCTAGCTCTACCTCTTCCTGTTCCACCCTTCCTGCTCCACTCCTTCAGCATACTCCTCCCACCACAGGCTTCATGTGACTCAACCTCATGTGACTTAAGCAGGTCACAAGGACCTATTAATGATTGGGAAAGATCTTCCCATTTAAATTACCATTACAGGACCCTCCAAAGGGTTTTTTTAGTGCATTATATTTATTGATATAAATTTGTTTATTTGTTTATTGATATAAAATTTTATTAACAGAAAAATAGAAATTGAAACATCTTTGTACTTTATGAAAATAATTTTGACCTTGTGGATGGGTTTCAAGGCCCCTCATGGAGGTCCCCAGATCACACTTTGAGAATTATTGTTCTAAATCTCAAGAGAAAGATGACACACATTTGATTCTACTTTGTGAATTTGTTGGGTTTTTGAAAAAAGAGCATAAAAGTGACAGTAGTATGTTTCTACTTTGTGGGAGAAGGAAGGGATAGTTAAATACTGGGACTTTTAAATATGCCCATAGAGGCAAAGGGTTGGAATCTGAGAACATGCTGCATAAAAAATACAGTCTGGACAATGCCTTTATTGCCTTACCATATTCTCCCTTCCCTGTTTGCTCCTCAGTATTACAAGGGAATGTAGTAAGCAAAGTTAAAGCACTTGGACAACGGAGGGAGTTTAAGTAATGTAACCAGTTTATGTGACTATCTCCTCATGGAGTGGTGGTCCAAGGGAAAAACAAAGGAACATATCCATTTAAGGAAAACTCCTTGGGTCAGGCTTGCTCTTGGTAACTCCCAGAGATTTAACTAGGCCTGATCCTAACTTTACAAATAAGCAAACAACCCAAATAATAATAACAATAATCCACTGACACAATCACTGCTCTTCCTTCTCCTTAATATGCCCCCAAATGATGATAACAATGATTCAGTGACTAGCTGCCATCTCTTGGGCCAAATGGCTTAGAGAACATGCAAGTGACACTGACATGCTTCTGTCCGTGCTGCTTCCTCCAAGCTGCCATTAGTGGCTCCCAGAATGGTGCTGCTGGGGAGATTATATACAGGATAAAGAGTTTTTGTTGGATGCAGGTCTACTCTTCATTCTACTGTGGTTCTTCCTTTTCCAGTTAAGCAAACCTCTATTCCCTCTAACAGACCAAGTTAAAGGGCTGTCTCTAATTAATTATAACCTGAACCAAGAAACCATCATTGACATTGAGACTCAATCAGCCATTTTCAATGAGATATGTAGGTTTCTTGGCTCAGGAGATGGACTTAATCTTCTTACTGAGATATCTAGGCATGTCCATACTCTCCATAAGGACAGGCATTTAACATCCCAAACTTTAAGGTTCCCCTCCCCAATATCACATCCTACTGATCAGACTCATCTGAACCCTACCCTGCATTAGATTTGTATGTGACACTGAACACTGCCTAACTTCAGCTTCTCAGTTTTAAGACTGGGAGGATCATATTTGTTTTCCTATACCATGGGGTATGTGTGAAGATCAGACAGTATAATAAATGTAAAAGGACAAAGGAGGTACTCAGAATGTTCTCTGTTAGAATAGGCTAGTATTATAATTTCCAAACAAATAATTGGAGATGAACATTCTCTTTCTGAGGATGACAAAGTGAGGCAAGAGCTGCACCTGGGCCAACCTGTCTCTGCATCCTGCTGGTTTCTGATGAGGCTGCCTGTGGCTCTGGAGAGACAGAGTTAGGAAGATGTTCTCCCCCTAATTATTAGCCAGATGAACAAGACCTTCAGTGATTCAGGAGTGGTATATTTGAGGAAACTCAGTTGGTATTTTCTAGAGGAGAATATAATTTTTTGGAAAAAAAGTAACGTAATATTCCCCAATTGATAAATGGTCAAAGGATATGAACAGGCAATTTTCAGAGGAAGAGGTTAAGGCTATCTATAATCATATGAAAAAATGCTCTAAATCACTATTGGTTAGAGAGATGCAAATCAAAACAACTCTGAGGTACCACATCACACCTATAAGATTGGCAAACATGACAGAACAAGAAAATGATAAATGCTGGAGAGGATGTGGGAAAGTTGGAACACTAATTCATTGTTGGTGGAGCTGCAAGCGCATCCAACCATTCTGGAGAGCAATTTGGAACTATGCCCAAAGGGCTACAAAAATGTGCATACCCTTTGACCCAGCAATATCGCTACTAGGACTATATCCCCAAGAGATCATAAAAATGGGAAAGGGTCCCACATGTACAAAAATATTTATAGCAGCACTCTATGTAGTTGCCAAAAACTGGAAGTCAAGGGGATGTCCATCAATTGGGGAATGGCTGAATAAATTATGGTATATGAATGTAATGGAGTACTATTGTGCCATAAGAAATGATGAACAAGAAGACTTCAGAGAGGCCTGGAAGGACTTATATGACCTGATGCTGAGTGAAAGGAGCAGAACCAGGAGAACTTTATGCACAGCAACAACCACAGTGTGTGAGAGTTTTTTCTGGTAGACTTAGATTTTTGTAATAACACAAGAACTTCTTACCAAAAAAAAAAAAAAAAATCCCAATGGAGGATCTCAAGGCAAAATGCCTGCCACACTCAGAGAGAGAAATATGAAAGTCACTCACATATTGTAGCAGATCATGTTTGTGTATGTGTATGTGTTTGTGTATCATGTTCTGATTTGTTATACGATTTCTTTCATTTATCTTAGTCTGACTACATAGCATGACTATAGTGAAAATATACTCAATAGGAAAGTATATGTAGAATCTATACAGAATTGTATGCAGTCGTGGGGAGGGAGGGGGGCAGTGGGGGGTAAGTGGGGGGGATAAAATCACAATTGTATGGCAGTGATTGTTAAACATTACAAAATAAAAAAAAAAAAGTAACGTAATAGGAGTTCCTTGCCTTGGTGTTTTCTGGCAGTTCTCTGCACCATGAATAGGACAGGCTCAGTGCGGGAGACAGGATAATAGAGATCGCTCATCTGGTTGTCCTAAAATTTTAGCAGTTATCAATTTCTTCCTCTACCTAAGCATAGGGACTAACCCTGGATGTATGGTATAACATGCATAAGGCCATAGAAGAGGGGAAAGCAATAGTCTAAATATATTGCGTTCTGCTTGGATATATTAAATAAAAATCTGTTGCTCCTACCATATGCAAATATTTGAGGTATTTTTTTTGGAGATGGTAGTGGAACATGAGTAACTTAATAGACACTTGATTGCAATAAATCAATCTTAAACTTTCAGAAAAGTATACTTGCAGAAGAAGCGTTTCTATAACTCTCACTTTCTTGTTCTATGTTGTTGTTTACAGTCATGTCTGACTCTTTGTGACCCCATTTGGGGTTTTCTTGACAAAGATAGTGAAGTGGTTTGCCATTTCCTTTTCCAGCTCATTTTACAGATGAGGAAACTGAGGCAAACACAGGTAAGTGACTTGCCCAGTAAGTAAGTATCTGAGGCCAGACTTGAACTCTGGAAGATGAGCCTTCCTGACTTCAGACTCAGTACTCTATCCACTGTGCCACCTAACTTCTCCTAGCTTCTGGATCTATAACAATATAAATATAGTGGATTAAAGAGGGCTAGGGAATCATGCTGTTCTCAGAAAACCTCTCACAGAATCATAGACTTACAGAGTCAGAAGTAAGTTCAAACATCTTGTCCAACCTCTGTTAGTTATGTCCTAGGGCAACACAACCCAATCCAATCCAACTCAATCCAATCCAATCCCGTAAACATTATTAAGTGCCTACTATGGGCCAGACTATGTGTTAAGTGTTGGAGATACAATTAATAAAAAAGGAAAACAGTTCCTACCCTCAAGGAGTTTATGGTCTAATGCGGGGAGACAACACCCAAACAGCACAGAAAAGTGGGGTGGGGGGATCAATAGGGAGTATCTGGTGAGGGGAACATCTTGTCCCCAGAGCTGGGGTATCTATTCTGTGGAGTTGCCATCAGGTAGGACAGTAGATACAGAGTGGAGGGAGTCCAAAAGTCCAGATTTTTCCCTCTATTAAGGAAGACATTGGGAGAATTTTGGTACTTCACTCTCCAGCCCTCCAATCAGAGGGGAGAAGAGGCTAATGGAGGTTGTATCATTTAAGGCTGGAGCTAGCAACATGATGATGAGAGCAGAGGTGATGAACTATGTCTGTGAAGGGCACCTTTTTCCTTGGAGCTGAAACCAGGCAGAGCAACAGATACAGAAGAAATCCATTTTTTCTTCTTCAGATTGATTTTCATTTATGGATTTTGTATGTATACTTTTTTTTTTGCATATAGTCTCTTCCATAAGAATGTGAGCACTTTGAGAGCAGAGAGTATTTTTGCCTTTCTTTGTTCCCTAGAATTTAGCCCAGTGCCTGGGATATAAATTTATACTTAATACATATTTGTTAAACTGACTTCTTGATTAATCTTTAAGAAATCTTTCCTTATATCTGGTTTCTCTGAAACTCCTGCCAAATGCCAGCAGTTCTGCTCTCTGGGGCTAAGCAGATGAAGTCTATATGTTAGACTTCCAAGTACCTAAAGATAGCTATCATGTCCTCCTTCAGTCATTTCTTCTTCAGACCAAACTTCCCTTTTTACTTCCACCTATCTTCACAGGGAAAGATCTCCTTTGGAAAGTCTCCAGTTATATATTTTCTTCCTAATGAAGAACTAAACTGAAGCATACTTCAGATGTGGTCTGACCACAGTGGAGGACAGTGAGGTTATCAGCTCCCTAGGCCTAGTCACTATATCTTTCCTAATTCAGATTATGTTTAGATTGGCTTTTTTTTAGCTGTTCTATCATAGTGTTGACTCATTATGAACTTTCTGTCCATGAAGACCTCCCCGGATCTTTTGCAGATGACTTGTCTTGATAAGCCTGTCACATTTTTCACTTGTGAAGTAGATATTTTTGAACTCAAATGTAAAACTTTGGGGATATTTCTATGAAATTTTACCTTGTTTGATTAGACTCTATGTTCTAGCCCAGAGGTGTCAAAAACTTTCACTGTGGTCTTCAACACAACAAGTGATACCTGGGAAATATTTAACAAAATTAATAAAAATACAATAGAACATATATACTGTTTTCTAAGTCAGTGCAGTTTTCCAATTCAACATGTAGCAGCAGGGATTTTTATGTACATTTTAGTGCCACCTGTTTTTATCTGTGTTTGACAACACTGCTCCAGTCTATTAGCTAGTCAGTCAGCCAAATGTTGTTGTACTTCCTTTGGTCTTGAAGAGGAGAACTGACATTATCAGGAGTGTGATATATTGAGTTGTGAGTGAATTGCATTTAAGTGAGGCAGAGCTGTTCAGTCATCAACCTCACTATCTCTTTCAGATAGTCCAATGGCAAGACATAGGTCAAGATGACTGGTGATGGCCTCAGATGTTGTGGGAGACCTTTGGCCTTTTTAAGCTAAGGTCTTTACCAAGACTCATTTTGTCTGAGGCAATGCCACCCTATTCAGTAGCTAGAGACTAGGTAAGAATTGAGGCAAAGGTCTAGTTTTCCTTCACAAAAAAATCCATCTGGGAGGGGAAGATCCTCAGTTTCTGGCCAGAACAGAAGTGATTGCTTTTTTCACTCCCTCTAAGCCAGCAGAATCCAAACAATGAACAAGTGAGGTTTGATAGCAACTATTATTGAACAATCAGCGAAATCCAGAATAATTTGTGTTTAAAGGCACCATCAAGTAGCTCCATGTGGATCCTAGTGAAATTTATTAAAGCTTGGTTTCCTATGCAATATTTTAAGATACGATAAATGAAAACTATGTGAGAAAAAAGAGATAATTGTCTTGGCTTTTTGGAAAAACAAAACAAAACAATGATGGCATGAATAAGCAAAGGAAAAAAGGAAAAAGATAAAAATGTAGTCCCCAAACTCCAAGATCCCTCGCAAAGGATAAACTATCAGAATTTATATTTCTTTGGACAGAACACATATATAAGGATATCTGGCCAGCCAATAAACATTTATTGAAATGTGTATTATGTCTCAGGCACCATATTAAGCACTGAGAATACATAGGAAGGCAAAAGAATGGCCCTAATTTCAACAAGTTCATGGAGGGAGCCAATCTAAAAAAAACTGTATGCAAACAAGATAGATACAGGATAAATTTGACAAAGGATCCTGATTGTCAGATAATGCATTATATATCCCTCCAAGCTATGTGCTATCTTTAAATTGTATGCCATCGCTGCCTTTATAAGTCACTGAAAAAAAAAAGTAAATGGAAGACAAAGCCCATATTCCTATAGTACTCCATTAGAGACTTCCTTTCTAGTTGTCTCTAGTATGCAATGAATCTTTGATTCTTTAATGTGCTTATTTACTTTAAGTTGTTTAAATCCCTATGCCTGTTCACTCTATGCATCTCTTCTCTATGTCTACTCCTAAGTTCACCAAAGGGTGTCCACCCAATGGGACTTAGGGCCTTCCTTAAGTTTTCTCAGTGTCACAGAGATATAAATGGAACAAATGAGTTTGTTATTGCTTATCATTTGGTTTCACCATATGACCAACCTATCATTCCTTTTGATCATATATTTCCTTGGGACAATGTTATATAACCACTCCTAACTAATTTCTTATTTGTAAACTATTGAAATCTGCTTGTCAAACTATTAATGATTTTTCTTTCAGTTTGACCATTCAATTGGTTCTGGATACATCTGCTATTGCCTAGTTGACATTTTTCCATCTTTCCCAAAAGTCTAAGAGACTTTTTCCAAATGCTTTTTAAAAATCTAAATCTGAGCATTCATCACATCTAGTAGGTGAGTAACCCTGTTAAGAAAGGAAACTAAGCTGAATCTGACTTGACTGATTCTTGATGAAGGCATGCTGGCTTTTAGTGATCACTACTTCCTTGTCTAGATATTAACTAACCATTCTTTTGATATATTCTAGGATTTTGCTCCCTGGCCTATAGTTTTCAGACTATTTTCTTCCTTTCCCAACCTAAAATCAGGCAACATTTGCCTTTTCTTCTCTTTTACTGCTCATGATATTTTAGTGATCACTGATAATGGCTCAACAGTTGCATCTACTAATTTTTGCAGCACTCAAAGATAGAATACTTTTGAACCTGATTATTGAACTTATCATGGGCAGCAAGGGTACTCACTTCCTATGTCCTTGCTTATCCTGAATTTTGACTTCTTACTGTCCTGCAGCTCTTTCCCCCCCTTGCTTTGTGCTTTCCAGATTAAAAAAAAATCAGTATTTTTAAAAAATCAATTGGAAGCAAGAGTTTAGTAGCTTTACCTCCTCTCTTATTATATGATTATTCCATTTACCCTGGGTAGTGATCATATCCCTTTGATTCCTCTCTTTTCCCTTACATAAATAGCTTCCTGTTTTGTCTTTTAAGAAATTTCACATAAGAAAGTTGATTTTTACTTATTCCTTGGGTAGCTCTTTTCATAGAATTGTTGATTTTGAGGTGACCAGTCTTCCACTTTGTGCCATTGTTATGTTTTTCTTTTTGAGACCTCTAATTCTTGTTTCTTCTGGTGAAATCTTTGCTTTGAACTCAATGCAACAAATCTGAATGACTTTACCGATCTGATCTTGGACAATATCTTTTTTCTCTCTCCCCTTCGTTGTTCTTTCCTGGAGGGCTTTGTGGTCATCCAACACAAACACTGTAGTTTTCCAGCTCTTTTCTTAGCCATCTCTGTAATACAGTAGAAAAGATGCAGCACTATCAGAACGTCTGAGTTCAGATGCTGGCAGCAAAGTCCATTAAACTACAGTAGTCCTCAGTTGTGTCTTGGTTAGTAGAATCCTAGATATTTCATATGTTTTGTAGTTATTTTGAATAAAATTTCACTTTCCATCTTTTTTGATGGATTTTGTTAGCAATTTGCAGAAAGCCTCAATAATTAATAATGAGAGAAATGTATGTTCAAGCAGCTCTAATGTTCAAGTTTACACCCATCAGATTGCCAAGATGTCAATAGAAAGAAATGCAGTTGTTGAAGGAGGTGTGGAGACAGACTCAGTAAAGTCTGACCTAAGAATCTGTTCAACCATCCTGGGAAGCAATTTGGAAATATATACCAAAAGATATTGAACATACAAACCCTTTGACCAGCAATACCACAGGTAAGTATATTACTCCAAAAGATCAAACACAGAGGAAAAGTTTATATGTATGAAAATATTCATAGCAATACTTTTTTGTTGTAGCAAAGGAGTAGAAACAAAGTGAGTGCCCATTAATTATGGAAATGGCACAATAAATTAAGATATTTTAATTTAATCAAATACTAGTATGTTGTATTTTACAATGGCTAATAGGATAGATTCCAAGAAAACCGAGAATGTTTTTATTAATTGATGCAGAGTAAAGCAAGCAGAACCAGGTGAACAGTTTATGTGATAGCAACAACAACGCAAAGCCAAGTCATTGTATATTTATT
Source organism: Notamacropus eugenii (assembly GCF_028372415.1). Classification (NCBI taxonomy): domain Eukaryota; kingdom Metazoa; phylum Chordata; class Mammalia; order Diprotodontia; family Macropodidae; genus Notamacropus; species Notamacropus eugenii. The sequence continues at coordinate 120,183,218 of NC_092877.1, read as the reverse complement.
AAGCGTTTACTGTATGGTTGTAATTGTACTAAACACTGTGAATACAAATATAAGTGGAAAGAAAGCCAGTCCCTGACCTCAAGAAGCTTATATTCTAATGGGGTAAGGTAACACATAAAGGGAAGCTGAAAAGTAGGATGGGAGGAATTGGGGAAATGAAGGGATCTGAAGGGAGGGGTATGATGAAGAAAGTATAGAGAGACAGTACTAGAGCCTGGAGAAGAATGAAGACTGGATGGTCTGGGTATGTTCCCTAAGATGAAGGTTCTGGAGGGAACCAGCCAACCAGAGGGAGAGGCTGAGGGCTAGGGTGTTATACTTCCAATGTGAGAAGTCCAAGGGTGGTTTCTGTGGCATTCATGGTGGAAGAGGCAGAAAGACTCATCCTCCTGAGTTGATATCTGGCCTCAGACTCTTGGCTGTGTGACCGTAGGAAAGTCACTTACTCCTGTTTGCCTCAGTTCCTTGTCTGTGAAATGAGCTGGAGAAGGAAATGGCAAACTGCTCCAGTATCTTTGTTAAGAAAACTCCAAATAGTGTTGGTCAGGACTGAACAATAACAAATTGACTATTTCCATTTTTGTTATTTTTACCAATTTAATGTATGAAGTCAAAGCTCAGAGATGTTTTGATTTGTCTTTCTTATCACTGGTAATTTGGAGAAATTCTGGATATGATTGTTGCATTTCTTTTTATGAGAGATGTTATTATCCTTTCAATATTTATCTACCAAGAATTATTTTTGTTCTCATGTATTTTTGTCAGTCATCAACATGTCTTAGATAGCAGACCCTTATCAGAGTTATTTGTTATAAGGATTATTCTTTTACTTAGCTGGCTGTTTCCCTTATCCTAATTATGTTAGTTTAGTTCATGCAAAACAATTTCAATTTCATGTAATCAAAATTATCACGGATTAAAATTGTCTAACATTGTTTTAAGATTGTCTCTATGCCTTCTTTGATTAGGAATTCACTCATTTACCAGGGAATTTTGAATTATCAAAAAATATTTTAGTATAATTGGTTCCTTTTGTAATTCTACGTATTTGATTTTTTCACTTAAAAACATTGTTTTGAGGAGTCATAGGTTTCACCAGATTGTGAAGTCGGTTCCATAACACAGAAGTCCAAAACATAAAAAAGGTTCTAGCTATAGTTGTGACAGATAGCAACCTGGTTCTTTTCTAAGTTATTTATGTTATCACCTATAATATTCAGGTCACATATGTATTTTGAGTTAGCTGTAGGATATGATATAAAATGTTGGCTTTAACCTAATTCCTATTAGGGTGCTTTTCAATTTTCCCAGAAATTCTTGTAAAATAGGGAGTTCTTCTCTATATATTTTATACATCAGGGTTTGTCAAGCACTACGTTGTTGCATTCAACTGCTTTTGATCTTTCTCAGTGTATCAGCTCCTCCCTGTTTTGAGCTTGGCATTGTATTTCAAGCAAAACCTCCTCCCCAATGGTGTCCTCTTGAGGATCCTCTACCCTGTGCTGGGGTGAGATCTTTACCCTTATATATCCCTAGATTGAAAATTTTAAAGTCACTTTTCATTTGAATGTTTTAGTGTTGTCTAAGGCAGTGAGTGGGGCAGCTAGGTGGTGCAGTGGATAGAGCACCAGTGCAGGAGTCAGGAGGACCTGAGTTCAAATCTCACCTCAGACACTTGACACTCACTAGCTGTGTGACCTTGGGCAAGTCACTTAACCCCAATTGCTTCATCCTGGGTCATTTCTAGTCATCCTGATGAATATCTGGTCACTGGAATCAGATGGCTCTGGAGGAGAAGTGAGGCTGATTACCTGCATGACCCTCCCTCATTCAAAACAAAGTCAGGTGCAAGTCATGTCATCATTTCTCTGATGGCATGGCCTTCTTCGTCAAGGAAGGATGAACACACACACAATCCTGATGGTCCTACAACTGATGAAATAATATATTGGTATGGCAATGAAAGTATCTTCTTCTATACATGGCAACTTTCTTCCTTGTAGCTTTAAGTATTCACCATCTAGCTGCAATTTGGATAGAAGTGTATATGTCCATGGCTTGGTGGAAAGAACTGAGTCTGAAAGAATTGTGGCCTTGGATAACATAATAATCTTATACCAAGGCAAGTGATATATCTGTGGCCTCTTCCCTTCTCCTGTGGTCAATTACTAGGGCCTGGGAGACCTCAAGGAATTCAGAGAATTTCCTCAGTTCAGAGTTGAAAGGAAGTTTAGTGGCCATCTAATCCATCCATGCCTCCACAGGGTCCAAACTACAACACATCTGACAAATGGTAATTGAAGTGTTGATCAAAGACCTCCAGTGAGGGACAAAACTCACCATCTCTGAGGCAACCCATTCTATCTTTGCCTGGCTTTAACTGTTTGGAAGTCTGTCTTTTGTGAAGCCTACAAGTTGGTTCTTTGCAATTTCCACCCCCTGCTCTTTCTTCTATCCCTTGGGGCAAACTCTCTTCTACATAATAGCTTTTCAAATACTTGAAGACAGCAATTATCTTAGTCTTCACAACATCCAGTCTTCACAACATCCCTAGATACTTCAACAAATCTTCAAGACAGACTCCAAGTCCATTACCATTCTGGTTAACTCCTCTGAATATTCTCCAGATTTTCAATGTCTTACCTAAACTTTCATGTTCAGGACTGAAAAAAATACTCCAGATATGACCTGAGAAGGTGTAATTGAGCTATAACCTTCTCATTCCTGGAAGTTGTATGTCTGTGAATGCAGGGCAAAATTGCATTCACTTGCTGTCTGCATCCACAGTGAAGGTTGGTGATCGTGGTGATATTCCTGTTTTCGAAGGAGCCAGGGCCTGACACTTTGTGGGAAGAACTAAGTCTTCACCCCTCAGGCCACCCCAGGACTTTCCCCAGCATCTAATAAATGAGATCAAGAAATTGTCAAAAATGAATTATCAAAAAAAGGCAAGTCCTGAGTAAAAAAATTCCTGACAATAATTACCACTGGAGTAAAGAGATAGACACGTTTTGAGGTATTTCCTATATACTTAAAAGGAAAACATTTTATTTACAGTATCGAACTCTTTGATAAGGTTGATCATAGTTGCTTGGATAACCTTGGTTATCTAAACACAGTTCCATAATTCATTTTAGCCAATGTGGGTGATTGCTCCAGCGTTCCTGCTGCCTTGTTCTTTTCTTATCACTAGTTTAAAAAAATTCACCTATGCAGCATTTCTAAAAGTTATTAGCATCGACCAGTTAATAATTTCAAGGACATTTCCATTTTTATATTGCCTTTGCTATTATACTGCCTTAGCAGTTCTCTCCTCTGCTTTTTCATGTACGAAATGGTAACCACCGGAGAGGCACAGCTTGGTCACTGTAGATGCAGTGGAGCAGAAGTTAATAACCATTTGCAAAACAATTGGATCACATTAGACCAGAGAGTTAATTAAAGGAATACTGTTGAGACAAAAATTATCCATATTTAAAAAGGTTCACCTGGATGACTAACGGCTCAAATCATTAAGAGGACACTAAGGACAGCAAGTTCAATTTCTCAAATTTTAATCCACTTTGTTTACTTAACTTGTGGAATTTCTTAATCTAAATTTACTTTTATCCCCTTTTTTTGTTTGCAATTCACTCAGCTTGGAAAGAGAAATTAAACAGTATAATGTCATATGTTGTAGAATCTTGGTAGAACTTTTTTTCATAAGGTAGGATTCTCGTACCTGTTTGTGGTAATTTTCATCATCAGTTTTTCCCCATGCTCACCCCCTCCCCTTCCCCCAAATCACTGGATATGAGAGTCTATGTAATATCCCCTATGTTTCATCTGTGCACATTTTAGCCCATCTAGTAATGTAATGCCATCAGGTTTTTCAGTTCCTTGAGGGAATCATTTTCTTTCAATTGCCCACTTTTCATTGAAGTATAGCACATGTATTTTAAAATACTTTTCTTGGAAGGTATGGAGGGGCATTAGTCTTGAGTATAACACCAAATGAAATTAAAATTTGAGAATGGTACTGCACTTTCCAGATATGTTGTAACCAGAGATTTCATCATGTGCATGCACAGAAAAAAGAGAATCAAGGTGAGTAGGGAATGATCTATATTTTGAAATACATAGCTTGCTGTTTTGGAGCTATGATACCTGTATAAGCAGGGTTAGCCTGGGGCTGGAGGGGGGTGGGGTGGGATACTCTAGGAATAGTAATACATGTGCACAGAGTTCCTCATTTTTCAAAGCACTTTTCACATTGATTATCTCTTCTGTTTTAAGGACCCTGGCAGAAGCTTGGTATGAATTCTGATCTCTAAAAGGATATTTAATGGCTACTACCTTTCCAGCCCTACAGTTCATTCAGTGAATTGGTGTTAGGTCTAGGACACTTTAAACTATTCTTGTTCTCTTAGCCAATTTTACTTCATGTGAAGAGCTGAATCTAGACATTGAATCTAAGGCAGTGTAGTATATCTGATACAGAGCTGGAAGGATCCTAGATATTCTCTAGTCCAATTCCTCATTTTCTAGAAGAGGAGACAGAAATCTAGACAAGTGGCTTCCATAAAGTCACATAGGTATGTATTAATTAGTGGAGCTTGGCTTCAAATCCAGAACCTCTGACTACCTATCCAGTTCTCTTTCCACCATACCATATTCTGGCATTCTGATTTTCTTTTGCCTTTTGTGAGATTTCAGTGAGAGAATACCACTTAATATGTCTTATGGGTGGTGGCTTTGTTTTGGGTACATGTTATATCATTTGGAAATTGCTCTGTGATAAATCAATGCTCCACAGTTAGAAAAAAATCTTCATTCTTCATAAGAGCTTCTTACTCTATTTCTTCTCGTTTAGATTATATTTGAGTTACAGACAAAGAACCTTTGGAGATGTGATCCCCTTTCCCCTCCCAAATGAAGACATTTCTTTTCCATTGTGACTCTGATCCCTTCTCCCAAGTGGTATCAGCAGCACCTCAAGTACTCACCTCTTCCTGTCATCTAGCTACTGCCTATTCTGCCCCAACGGGGCCATCTCCAGTTGTTCTGATCTATATCTTGCCTCTGGACCCAGATGGTTCCAGAGGAAGGAGTGAGACTGGTGACTTTGCACAGCCCTGCCTCACTTAAATCCAAGTCACTTGCAAGTCATGACATCACCTTCCCAATGTCATGGTCTTCTTTGAGGAGGGAGGACATACAGCAGCAACAACAGATATGCAATTCTGCCCCAAACTGCCTGACCTGGATGACTTTACTAATTCAGATGCAGAACGTGGAATTTCTTATCCAAGTCTCAGGTCTCTTAAAAGATTTATTTTAAGCCTTTGTAGTCTGAATTTGACTGCCCAGGAAAATTGTTCTTTTATAACAATATGACTATGGAATAAGTTGTTGTCTTTAAATACGTTTTGCTTGACAATACACTTTTATGGATCTAATTAGTGACATTAGATGAATTATTTCTATATTCTGGAAAAAACAAACAAATACTTGACAGAGATTTGGAAGGCCTGAATTCTAGTGCCTGATATGCTATTAACTATCATAGATGTGTGATCATAGGCAAGTTGGTTCCCATCTTTTGGTCTGAGTTTCCTCATGTATAAACTGATGGTAAGTGCTTTATAAATACTTGTTGATTAATTGAGGTAGTCCAGAGGATCTTTAAAATCTTCTCTAATCCAGTGGAGGAGCCAAGATGGCTGAGTAGAAAGATACACATATGCTAGCTCCAAACACACAGCCCATAAAATACCTGTAAAGAAGAACTCCCAACAAATTCTGGAGCAGCAGAAACCACAGAACAATGGAGTGGAGGAGATTACTGTTCCAGAGAGACCTGAAAAACTGACCTGAAAGGTCCATCACGCACTGGACCAGAGTAGAGCCCAGCCCTGCCTTGGCTGCAAGGCACTGAGACAATCAGATCTGAGCAGGCTTCAGGGACAGAATCTCCAGCAGCAGCACAGGTCCCTCCACCCACAGGTGACAAAGGTCAGTGAGAGAGTCTTTTTGGGTGGCCGAGAGGGGAGTGGGGTATCCCCATAACTCAGCCCCCCTCGGGAGGCAGCATCAGAGGTGGAAGCAGACATGGGCTCCCAAAGTAGGCAGGAGCTCAGATGCATTGTTGAAGGTCTCAGCATAAACCCCCTGAGGGAACTGAGCCCTGAGTGGTGGCCCTGCCCTGACCTGAGCACCTGAACTTAATCTCACACTGAATAGCAGCCCTGCCCCGGCTGAAAGCCCTGAGGCTGGGAAGCAGCATTTGAATCTCAGACCCCAATTGCTGGCTGGGTGGATCTGGAGGCAAGGTGGGTGTGAAGAGGAAGCCCAAAAGTCAAGTCACTGGCTGAGAAAATGCCCAGAAAAGGGAAAAAAAATAAGACCATAGAAGATTACTTTCTTGGTGAAAGATATCTTCTCCCTTCCTTTTGGATGACAAAGAGCAATGCTTACCATCAGGGAAAGACATTGAAGTCAAGGCTTCTGTATCCCAGACAGACAAAATAAATACTCAACAGGCTCAGGCCATGGAAGAGCTCAAAAAGGATTTTGAAAATCAAGTTAGAGAGGTGGAGGAAAAACTGGGAAGAGAAATGAGACAGATGCAAGCAAAGCATGAAAAGCAGGTCCACACCCTGCTAAAGGAGACCCCAAAAAATGCTGAAGAAAATAACACCTTGAAAAATAGGCTAACTCAATTGGCAAAAGAGGTTCAAAAAGCCAATGAGGAGAAGAATGCTTTAAAAAGCAGAAGTAGCCAAATGGAAAAGGAGGTTCAAAAGCTCACTGAAGAAAATAGTTCTTTCAAAATTAGAATGGAACAGATGGAGGCTAATGACTTTATGAGAAACCAAGAAATCACAAAACAAAATCAAAAGAATGAAAAAATGTAAGAGAATGTGAAATATCTCATTGGAAAAACAACTGACCTGGAAAATAGATCCAGGAGAGACAATTTAAAAATTATGGGCCTACCTGAAAGCCATGATCAAAAAAAGAGGCTAGACATCATCTTTCATGAAATTATCAAGGAAAACTGCCCTGAGATTCTAGAACCAGGGGGCAAAATAAGTATTCAAGGAATCCACAGATCACCACCTGAAAGAGATCCAAAAAGAGAAACTCTTAGGAACATTGTGGCCAAATTCCAGAGTTCCCTGGTCAAGGAGAAAATATTGCAAGCAGCTAGAAAGAAACAATTCAAGTATTGTGGGAATACAATCAGGATAACACAAGATCTAGCAGCTTCTACATTAAGGGATCGAAGGGTGTGGAATAGGATATTCCAGAAGTCAAAGGAACTAGGACTAAAACCAAGAATCACCTACCCAGCAAAACTGAGTATAATGCTTCAGGGGAAACAACGGTCTTTCAATGAAATAGAGGACTTTCAAACATTCTTGATGAAAAGACCAGAGCTGAAAAGAAATTTTGACTTTCAAACACAAGAATGAAGAGAAGCATGAAAAGGTGAACAGCAAAGAGAAGTCATAAGAGACTTACTAAAGTTGAACTGTTTACATTCCTACATGGAAAGACAATAGTTGTAACTCTTGAAACTATTCAGTATCTGCGTAGTGGGTGGGATTACACACACATACACACACACACACACACGCACACACAGACAAAGAGCACAGAGTAAATTGAATAGGAGGGGATCATATCTTAAAAAAATGAAACTAAGCGGTGAGAGAGAAATATATTGGGAGGAGAAAGGAAGAAATGGAATGGGGCAAATTATCTCTCATAAAAGAGGCAAGCATAAGACTTTTTAATGGAGGGAAAAAGAGGGGAGGTGAGAGAAAAACATGAAGTTTACTCTCATCACATTCCACTAAAGGAAGGAATAAAATGCACACTCATTTTGGTATGAAAACCTATCTTACAATACAGGAAAGTGGGGGAGAAGGGGATAAGCAGGGTGGGGGGATGATGGAAGGGAGGGCAATGAGAGGAGGGAGCAATTTGAAGTCAACGCTCTTGGGGAGGAATAGGATCCAAAGAGAGAACAGAAGCAATGTGGGGCAGGATAGGATGGAGGGAAATATAGTTAGTCTTACACAACAAGACTATTATGGAAGTCATTTGCAAAACTACACAGATATGGCCTATATTGAATTGCTTGCCTTCTCAATGGGAATGGGTGGGGAGGGAGGGAGGAAGAGAAGTTGGAACTCAAAGTTTTAAGAACAACTGTTGTGTATTGTTCTTGCATATAACTAGGAAATAAGAAATATAGGCAATGGGGTATAGAAACTTATCTGGCCCTACAGGACAAAAGAGAAGATGGGGACAAGGGAAGGGAGGGATGATAGAAGAGAGGGCAGATTGGTGATAGGGGCAATTAGAATGCTCAGAGTTTTGGGGTGGGGGGAGGGGAGAAATGGGGAGAAAATTTGGAACCCAAAATTTTGTGAAAATGAATGTTAAAAGTTAAATAAGTAAATTTATTTAAAAAATAATTTAAAAATTGAGAAAAAGGAAAAAAAATCTTTTCTAATCCAACCCAATTCATTCTAATTCAATAAATCAATTTTCTATGACTCCAATGTGCAAGGCAGTGTTAAGTGCTGGGGATACAAAAATAGAATAAAACAAAAAAATAGTCCCTTCTCTCAAGGAACTTATATTCTACTTTGGTGATACAACATTATTTTTCACCTTTGTTGGGTGGAGGAGGAGAGATCAGAAGCTAGGAATCCGGGTAGGAGGCTGTTGTAATAGTAATGTAAGAGGTATTGAGAACCTGAATGAGGGTTTTGGCCACTGCAATGAAGAATGGGATATTTTGTGAGATTGTGAGGTATATTGGGGAAGTAGAATTGATATAACTTAGCAACTGACTAGATTTGAAGAAGAACAAAACATTGAAGATGTTTGCAAGATTGTTAACTTGGGTGAATGGGTAAAATGATGGTATCTTTAACAGAAATAATGAAACTTGAAGGCGGTGGGATTAGGGAAGAACATAAGTTTTGTTTTCATTTAGATGGAGATTTCTAAAAAGTAGTTGGCAAGGAGGTGACTAAGCTCAGGAGAAAGATTAAGGCTAGCTATGTAAATCTGGAAGTCCTCGACAAAGAGATGATCATCAAACCTATGGGCGGTGAAGAGATAGTCAAGAGAAGTTGACACATATAGAAAGAAGAAAGCCCAGGATAGACTTTTGAGCAATGCCTTTAAGGTATAGGGCATCAATAATAAACAGTAAATATATCTGAGGAGTTACTAAGCAGAAGGAAAACCAGGGAAAATAAGTGTCACAATAGTTCAATCTGGAATAGGAAATAGAGAGTTTACAAGTGATAATGAGATCAAGGGTACTATCATAGCTGTGTGTAACTAAGGTGGAATGAGCTGCACTTGTGAGAGTTGAGTTCTAGTGGCAATAGTCTTATGAATCTATTCTAAAATCCTCCTCTGATGCTTCATAGAGGAAACCCTGGGTCCTCAAAGACTATGTCAGCATATCACAGGTCCTAGAGCATATGAAGCCCAACTTCAAATATGGCCTCAGTAAGAGACATTGTTTCATTCTTTCAGGAACCAGAAGACTGGTTATGAGTTAATATTTTCTTTTGGTCATACTAATTTATGGATTCACTCACTAATACAGGAGTTCTTAATTTGGGCCTTATGTACTTGTTTTAAAAATATTTTGGTTTACTGTATTTGCATATAATGTACTTTTTAAAATCAAACTTATTTTGTCTCATGCATTTAAAAACATGAGGAGAGGTCCAGAGGTTTTATCATGTTGTCAAATGAATCCATGAAACAAAAAACTTTAAGAATCTCTGGACTAAGGCATGGTGAGATTGAGTTTCATGGATTTAGAGAGTAAACACACTGGTGAAATCATAGATTTTTTTAAATGTATTGAAGGATGAGTTTCATTCATGTAATTAAAAACATTAAAAATGAGACATGTTAAAACAGGGAAGAAGAGAATGTGATGAAGTGAACAGTGAATAATAAATAAAACATCTTTGAAAGGAAAGAAATGGAAAAAAGTTTCAAAGCCGTCAGGGCTATGAATTTAATTTTCCGTGTCTAAATATGTGCATACATTCATATATATATATATATATATATATATATATATATATATATATATATATATATATATATATATATATATATATACATATATGTGTGTGTGTGTGTGTAAAATTTTTTTTCTTTTTCCAAAGATCTCATTTTAAAGTTGTAGACTATATTTGGTAGTGACTTTTATTCAGACCAATATGGCATAAGCGGTTTTTAATGTATGAGTTTTCTTCTTTATTTATTATAGAACTATAATTAAAAGGATAAGATAATAGTAATAATATAATTCCTGCTATCCCAAAGAGTATCATATAGGCTGTGTGCATTCTGGTATCCCATCACTGACTGTGGGTTGTAGCCGCCCCATCTAAAGTGAAACAAATTAGGTATGGTTTGCAACATGTTCATTTTGACTTTTTGGACAAAGGTTACAAGAAGAGTAGCTTATCTACTGAGTAAAGGAATAGTAGTGAGAGGAGAAAGTTGCTACTTGATTTTATTTTAAAGTTTATATTTGTCAATTTAGATTCAATTTGTTTTGATGTCTCCCTCTCCCTTTCCCACATCCACTTCTGGAAAACAGTTCAGCAAAACTTTGCTGAAGAGGATGACTGTGACTGTCATGTGCACATCACTGCACAATTTTCTAGTTTTGCTGATTGCCAACTCAAAAGAAGGATGCGTACCTTAACTTTGATGGCATAGTGCCAACATTGTGCATCATAACTGATCTGATTTTTATTGCCCTTCCATGTTGACTTTCTTTATGTTGTGGTGGTCACTATTTAAATCTCGGATCTCATTTGCCTGGTTTGGTGTATGCTCTCTGCTTCTCTGCCCTTTGAGGACTTCTTATCCCTTGGAGACCAACTTAAATGCCACTACTCTACAGAGTCTTTCTTACCTGATCCTTCAAGCCTGGAAATAATCTTTCCTCAAATCCTCTATAACATGTTTGCTGTAGCAATTCTATATTTATTATTATATTATATTTATTATTCTCATTTTAATTGATTTTCTTATTATGTCTGTCCATGTTCCATCTTTCCCCCTTGAGGGAAAGGGGGACTAAGTCATGTTTTCATGTATAATATTATTTGGATTCTACTTTCTACCTTCTGTATCAGCAAGCCCCTGACTCAATGTAATGATTTAGGTTAGACCACAAGGAAAGTTTTCTGAGTGTAATGGCTATGAAACATTAAATCATGTTCCCAAGGAAAGACCATAGGCTCACTATAGTATCACAGGTGAACTTACATTTGGAAGGGACCTTAGAGGACAGTGAGTCTAACCCCCTCATTTTATATATGAGACATCTGAGAACCAGATAGACTCAAGTTGTGAAATTTTTTCCCTAAAGGTGTTAAAAAGCAAGAGGATATATGGATGATCCTCTGAATTTTTTTTGCCAAATAATAATATTTTCCATTTCTTCATCAGGTCTAAATCAGAAAATATTTTCTATTAGCCTGAGTAGGTAATACCCTACCAAAAAATATTTCCCAAGGCAATCCCTATGTCATATCTCTGGACTTTTTCTTTCTTATTTCTTATGTGATTCAATTCAACTCATTCTAGCAAACATTATTAATATCCTGCTATGTGAAAGATAATATATTATTTACTGGGGATAAAAACAGAAAATATGACCTAGTCACTTCCCTCAAAGGGGAGAGATGTAGCATGAACATGAGTAACTATAATATAGATTAAAATGTGATAAGTACATAGAATAACTACAGATAAAGTGTTATGAGGGATTTAAGTAGAGAGATTACTTCCTGTTGGAAGCTTCAGGTAATACTTTCTGGAGAAAGAGGTATTTAAGTTGGTCCTGAGGGATGGGAAGGTCTTCAATACGCAGAGACTGGTAGGGATCATAAACCAGATCAAGAAAATGAGATTAGAGGTTTAGAACTGAAAGTACCTCAGAGACCATTTAGTCTAGCTCTCTCATTTTACAGGTGAGGAAACTGATGGCTAAGAAGACATGTGACATATATGGTTGTACATGCAGTATCAGAGGGCAGATTAGAATCCAAATACTCTGACTTAAGAGCCAGGGTTCTTTCCATTGTGCCATGCTGCCTCTCTACTGGAAGAGGACAGTTTTGCTCACTCAGAGCCCCTATGTTCCCTTGCCTGCTTGAAGTTTTACTCCTTGTTCTACTCTTACTATTATAACAATGATTACTTTCCTATTTTACTTTACCTATTTGATACCAGGGATACGATGAGCACTCGACTTCATTAGCTGAGTGGTTGGCCATTCTCTTCTGATCACTTAGAAAGAACACAGTGGTAAGAACACTGACTTTGAGTCAGTTAAGTTTAAATTGTGATTCTGATGCTTATACTTGTGTGACTTCAGGCAAGTCATTTAATTGCCAGGAGATTCATTTTCTTTCTTTGTAAAATGAAGATGTTGGACTAGTTAAGAACTTCTTAACCTTTTTGGGTCATGGACCCTTTTGGCAGTCTGGTGAAGCTAGTGAATCCCTTCCTAGAATATTGTTTATAAACATGTAAAATAAAATACATAGGATTGCGAAGAAAAAATATGTACTGTAACATAGATACCTAAACACTACAAAACCATAGATCCTAGTTTAAGACTCTCTGGACTAGTTGGATCTAAGATCATTTCCTTGTGAATTTGAAAGTGGTTGTGGGGTTGATTTTTATTAAGTTTTAGTGTTTACGTTGTATTGATGTGGAAAAGGTAAGTCACCTAGTTTGGATACATGGATTTTGTGGGTTCACCAAGAGAGATTCTTTTCCATTCAGATTTGTTTTACCTCATCTTGCCTTACTCTGCCCTGCCTGACTTTCCTCCTTCCTTCCTTCCTTCCTTCCTTCCTTCCTTCCTTCCTTCCTTCCTTCCTTCCTTCCTTCCTTCCTTCCTTCCTTCCTTCCTTCCTTCCTTCCTTTCTCTCGACATAAAGTATATTAAAATCATTTTAAACACAAAATTCTTAGAACTCCCTTTATATTACACAATTTGGTGATTTTGGTATAGATATAACTCAGTTGGCAGTAAGGGCAGGTCATCAGCACATCATATGGAACTTAGCGTATCTGATATACGTTTTTGGAGTTAAATGGGAATACTGGATTTTTATGATACCCTATTGTAATGCAGGGGGCTATATAAAATTAATTCTATATTTTCTAGGAGTTATATCTCTGTTCAGATTTATGTGCCCACCACGTCGACAGATGGTATATCTCATAACAACCTACTCTTAGTACTGCTTGACTATATTTGCACTAATACAACGGAAAAAATTTAAGCAGAGGAAGAAAAGAAATAGGTGTTATGCATGTCACAATGTAATCACACATTTAAAATAAAGCTTGGGGAGGAAAAAATATTAGGGCTATACTATCTATGCTTACCAAATTATATTATATATGTTCATGGAACTAGACTCCCAAACAATTTTTAGCTCTAAGTTACAGCTAGCTTCATTGTTCCCTAAACACCACATTTTCCACTAAGGATACAGGAAGTATGATCCTTCAGCTTAACATGCCATGGTACTCAAGTGTGGTACATTCAAATTGGAAATACTTTGAGGAGGAAAAAAATAGCATGAACAAGACTGAAATCTCACAGTAGATGAAGTTAGAAATACAAATGTTGAAGCATTGAGCTCTCAGCAAGTAATAATTTCACTGATTTTTATTAGTAAGTGGATATATAGGAGCTGCAATGCATGATAAATCAACGTATCTGCCTCTTTACCAGCTTTTATGATCAGCATTAACGGTAGCAACTGTCACAGAGATTACAGCTCCTTTATTTCAGTGGTGTCTAAAAGGCATAGTGTATAATACAGGCATTCTAAACACATATCTATTTTAAAAGTTACATTTGGGTTTGTGTTGATGACACATAGTGCTTCTGTTAAGGCTCAGATTGTGGGACTGAGAGAAGAGGGACGACAAGGAAAGAAAAGGTGTCATCTAATCGATTCAGAAATTTGGATGCCATTCATATGCCACATGCTTGCTAGCCATTTTATTCTAGCTTAATTGGTGCCAAAATTGCTTTATTGATCAGCCATAATAGGATTGAAATAACGAAATTTTAACTGCCCTCCTATGACTGTGTCTCCATTACAAGTCAGCACAGATCTCAAGAATATATTTAATTTTTCCTCTGTTTGTGAATCTTTTCTGAAGGATATGGTCCCCTGGTAGGACTCATGTCTTCTTTTTCTTGTTTGAATGATACAAAGTTGTAGGAAAATCTCTGTGATTTATGACAGATCACTGGGGTCTCATCTGTGCATTTGAGAAATATTGGAAATATAGGGGCTAGTGGACAAGATGTAAACCAGCTCTCAACTTACCATGCATTGCCGCAGTGCCATTGAAAAGAATATTACCTTCTTTAGCTTCCTTGAAACATGCAAAGCAATTTCAACTTAGAAACAACTGCCTTCAGGCTATCTCCAACTCAGAAACAGCTAGAGAGTACACAGCTCAAAGCCTGGAATGGCTTGATAAGGTACACATGTTCAAAATGAAGGCAAGAATTTGAAGCAGCTGTAGATGTCTGATGTGTCCTTATCTCCGTAGTTTTACTCTATGCCTCTCCTTCCTCTATTCCATTTTCATGGAGGAAGGGACAAGAGGTTAGGTGGGACCCAGACCCAGACAGTCTTTTGCGTCTTATTAAATGTATGATGAATAAAATGAATAGGTATGTTTTGACATTTGGATGGTAACTGGGAGATGCAAGGATTTTCTAACTCTGAGTCAGATAAAGACTTGGAATGGAGACATTGCCCTTGGTGAGCAGAAAGTTTAGATTAAAAAATGGTCTTAAGTCAGTTCATAGTCTGGGTGTTCTGTCTTCTAATGAGCTAGACCTGTGGGATAAAGACTCTAATTTTGAACTGGAAAAGTCAATCACAGCCAGAGCTCTGTGGATTGATAGCTAGATCATGGACAGAGCAACTGGCCTGAAGTCAAGAAGACCTGATCTCAAATCTGACCTCAGACACTTACTAACTGTGTGACCTTGCACTTAACCTCCATTTTGCCTCAGTTTCCTCATCTTCAAAGTGAGGACAACAGACCTATCTCCATGGTTGTTGTGAATTTATGGGTTAATATATAAAGCATTTGACAATGTGGCTGGCACAAAGTAAGTGTTATATAAATGTTACATGTCATTATTATTACTTCTTGTTGCTGTTGCTATTAAACTTAAAAAAGATATTACAGAGACTCCTCTCCATTTTCATCTTGGTATCTTAGTTAAGAATTTAAGCTGAAACTAGAAGCTGAAAACAGAAGAGCTCTACAACCACATGCCCAGTGGAGTCACACTTGTGAGAAACTAGCAGTGACAATGGGACTGGTGAAACACCATTAATATTGGCCACAATAGACCTTCAGGGAACTATACTCAGAGAAAGCTATATACTTCACATATATACATGTCAGAGCTCACCCAGCAATGGCTATATGCCATGTGAGACCAAGAGAGAGCAGATCTGGTAGGCATAGTATGCTATCATCAGAAGTCATCCTGCTATATAAGAGGATTGACTTCTTCTTCCGTATATATATACACCATGGTCACACATACTCCCCTTAATTCCATTCCTTAACATGCAACCTGCTCACACATACCTTCTATGAGTATGTCCCTTCATATGTCTGCCCCAGTTACAAGTGTCCCCTAATTATCTGCCCCTCTATATTGTGTCCTGGTGATAGATGTTCCTTATATGTATGACCCTCCATGAGTGTTCCCAAGATTTGATAGTGTATGTATTTGTGAAAGAATGTGCACCAGGTTTATGGAGAAACCATTTTATTGCTTTTCTATTCAGGAAAAGGAAACTTTGTTCAGAATCTAGTCAAAGTGATGGATGTAGCCAATCATTTAAGCCATATATTTAGATGGAACAAGCTCCTACTTGTATTGCCAAAACATTACTCAGACACTCATAGACGATCAAGTTCCAGTTCAGTTAATACATCAGTTCTGAGGTGGACTGATAAGGACAGGATTGAGGGTCTATGCATTTAAAAAAGGAGAGTAAAAAAAAAGTGACCTTCCCCTTTTCTACATAAGGGGTTAATCTTCAGCAAAATTTTCAACTTAGCATGTAAATTAAAAATTTAAAATAAAGCAATGAGTTGAAAGGAGAGAAAAGTTCTAAAAGCTCATGTCCAGTGAAGCTTAGGAATGACAGACCACAACCATGGGAGCTAGATGACATAGCCACCAAGAGCACTAGACTTACAATCTGAGTTCAAATCCTTCCTGAAACAGTTTTTAGCTGGGTTGACCCTGGGCAACCTATTAGTCCTTTATTAGCCTTAGTTTTTTGATGTGTAAAATGAGGAATCATAATAATAGTTTATATTTCATAGGGTTTTTGTAATGATCATGAGTTGTTAAAGTGTCATATAGGTGCTAGCTATTCCTATTACTAATAATACCCTGGGTGAGGTGCTTAACCCTGTTTAACTTAGTTCCTCATCTGTAAAATAAGCTGGAGAAGGAAATGGCAAACTACTCCAGTATTATTGCCAAAAAACTACAAATGGGGCCACAAAGGGTCAGACATGACTTAAATGACTGAACAGCAACAGATGATTATTAAGCTAGATATTTTAAATTAGCTGTAGTTAGCATTTTTTCACTTTACTTCCTACAACTTACTCCCACCTTCTAGAGCCTTCATGTTGCCTTGGGCTTTTATCTCTCTGTGTGTAACACATTCCTCTAGGGCAGATGCTGTCTCACTTTTGCATTTGTAACCCCAGCACCTGTGCCTGCCAGATGCCTAATAAAGACTTTTTAATTCGTTCATTCATTCATCGCAGAATACAGAACTCAGGCTAATGCTTTTAGCACTATAGTTCATCCACATTGAGAGTTACTGTGGTGATGTCAACATTCCTGGGTCTTCATTAGATGTTCATATTCACCCAAAGCTGGATACTATTTCATTGACCAAATTGGTTCCAATTTGGGGCAATTTTACTTTAGAAAGTACTGATTTTAGCATTCATATAAATGCATCAGACATATATCTTATGTGAATTATTGAATATTCTGATGTATAGGTAGTACAGATCTGAGTATCATGAAAGCTAAAGGCTAAGAAGTATGTTTTCTTTTTTAAAATAGATTTTATTGATGTATTTTGTTTTTATATAGCCTACATTTTCCCCAGTATCTTTCCCTTGGAGATCTTTTTTTTTTAAACAAAGAATGAAAAAAAGAATGAGCAAAAATTCAGCAAAATGAATAACACATCAAAAATGATCGTATATTCAATGACCCAGGAGCTTATTTCTCTGGAGAGGAGGTGGGTAGTCCTGGGAGGGAAAGTGTCTTCCCAAAAATCTTCTTTGGGGCCTTGCTTGGCCATAATCTGGCAGCATTGTGTTGCAATGATCTTTCCTTCCATTTGCATTATTGTAGTGATTGCATATATTTATTTCCTATATTTTGTATGTTGTGTTCCTATATTGTATCCCTTATTTTTCTTTGCATCAGTTGGTGTGTCTTTCCATGATTCTCTGTTTATCATCTTTGTTTCTTACATCACAATAATATTCCATTGCTTTCCTATGCTACAATTTCTTTGGTCATTCATCAGTTGATAGACATTTGCTTTGCTTCTACTTCTCTGCTATAGATATTTTGGTTGGCTTGGTGCCTCTGTTTTTATCACTGATCTCTGACCTAACAGTATATACATATGCTTACCAATAGAGACAGTATCAAAGGGCAGGGACATTTTAGTCCTTTGGTATAATTCTTAACTGCTCTGAGGAATGTGTAAGAGGCATGTTTTCAAAGAAAAAATAAGTATTAACTGACCTAGGGGTGATTTAGATATCTCATAGTATTTAGCCTTTTGGTGACAGATATGTGTGCAATCTAAATAATGAAACCTATTTGAAATGAAGTCTTCCTATATAGTGCAGAGGAATCCAACTACTATAATTCTGTTTCATTATCTCCATTTTAGGAAAGGGCAACTGAAACATGCTGATTGTCCCAGGTCCCTTAGCCATTCAAGGTGGGTACGAAAACCCCAGGGATCCTTCTCACAATTCAGTGTTTTGCCTCATAACTCAATATACTGGCCCAATTTTCTGGTTATTAGACCATCTCAATAGGAGCAGTAACTGATAGAAAAAGTGAATGAAGAGAAGCATTTTTTTAAATAGGCTCTTCATATTCCATAAACCACCAGAACTTTCACACATGTTAAAGCAACCATCTTTGGCATTAATTTTCTTCCTCTAAAGTTCTAGCGATTGGTAATTTCTCTAAATATGTAGAATCTTCGTAATCATGCTGTTTTCCTCAGCATGGATGTTTAGTAACCATCCCTTTGGAGTGATACAAGGTGGCCCATCTGGGGAAATAAATCAAGACAGACGGCCCACAAATCAGCCGAAATGAAGAAGGTTTGGTTTAGCTTTTTCCTGATGCAAGCTGACTTTCTGGCTTTTTACTATCCTGGCAAACCAAGTCAGACTGCTGGATGACATTTATTTTTATTAAAACTGAGCAAACAGCAGTGATCAGTTGATGCATAAGCTGTTGATGCTCCAGTATAAAACAAATAAACAATGAGTCAGAGAACAGGCTATAAAATCAAGAGCTAAAATTTTTCATGTCTCTTGCTTTCCTGTGGCAATCAAATAAAAACCCGGCAACAACTGTTGCCCCTCTGCATTTATAGGAATTCCTAGGGAAAAAGTCATGAGTTTTGCCACTTTATTTACTCTTATGTTTGTACTGTAATTGAGAGAAAATCCCTGCTATTTTTTTTATTATTGATAGAGAACTTACTGGTTACAGCAGTTTTTTCAGTGGAGATACATTGTTGGGTAATGCAAGATCTTGCTTTTCCGTCATTCTTTGTTTAGCAAGGGCACGAAGATTCTTCCGCCAGCTGACTGCCAATCTTGGGTATGATAAGCTCATGAAAAAAAGGGAAAGAAGACTAAGGATAAACCAGAACTAAACTCTTGTAGCCACAAGAATTTGTCCTGGATTTGCCATCAATTCACTGTGTGATCTTAGAGAAGTCACTTAACCTCTTGGGACTTTCCTTTCCTCATCTAAAAAATTAAGACTTTGAACTACAGGATCTCAATCCACTAATAAACATCTATTAAATCCCCTCTATGTTCTGGGAATTGGGTATATATAGTGACATACATGAAACACTTCTTGCCCTCAAGAAGTTTCTTATTTTATTTGGAGTAACAACACATATACATGTAAATAAATTCATAAAATGTACAAAACAAATCTCAAAAGTTTTGATGTGCTCTAAATACAGCAGCCAGTAATTGCATTTGTAAACACCCATGCATTGTTTTAGCCTGACCTTTTCCAATTCCTTATCTTTTCCCTAATGGCCCTTTCAGCATCCTCTAAAATATAACTGTGCTCTGGGATTTATAGACCATTTACTTGTTCTTTTTCATGATGAAGCAGCATGGCATAGTGGATAGAATACTGAATTTGAAATCAAGAATATCTGGGTTCATATTCTTTCTTTAATATTTATCAGCTATGTTATCCTGGCAAGTCATTTAAACTCTGAGCCCCGGTTTCCTCATCTGTAAAATGGGGATAATAATAGCATCCACCTCACAGGATTATTGTGAGGATCAAAGTAGATAATGTTTAGGTACCTATTTAAGCATTATGTGACTGGGTCAAGTCACTTAATCTCCCTGGGGTTCAGTTTCCTCATCTGGAAAATGAGGATGTTCAACTAAGTGGTCTTTGAGATCCCTTCCAACTACATTGCTCTACATTTGTGATCCTCAAATTCTCTGATTATTAATAATCAGTGGATTAACACTACAGAGGTAGGTGTTTTCTGAATTATTTTTAGGTAAAGCAAGGGGTGGACACCAGAAACATATAAAGTTAGCATGATAGTAAAACTGTGATCAGTGCAGTTATCACCCAATGGAAACACACAGACAAGTCACTTCTTTTTACTTATGCAGTGCTATCCTCTGACAGGGCATCATCTCCCTGCATTGCTTTGTTGCCATCCTGTGCTTCTGAAGTGTGAAAACAACAGTTATATTATTTGTGACCTGAATGCAAAATAGCCATTGGTTCCACCTTTGAAAGAACTCTTACATCTTTCTAATTCTCCTCATCTCATGATAGCCGCAAGCCCTTATTGACCACTGCCTAGATTGCTGGAATAACATCCAACAGGTCTCCTAGTTCTACTTTCTTCCCACTGTCCTTCACATTCCTGTCAAGGTACACTTATCTTGTCAGGCCACTTACTGGCTCAGAACTATTGGATGAATCTCTATCGCCTATTGAATAAAATTCAGGCTTTTGAGCCAGGCATTCAATGACTCCACAACCTAGACTTATTCTCTAAGCAGGGGTAGGGAACTTGTAGTCCTGAGGCCACATGTGACCCACTAGATCCCCAGGTGTAGCCCTTTGACTGAGTCCCAACTTCGCAGAGCAAATCCCCTTAATAAAAAGATTTGTTTTGTAAAACTTGGACTCAGTCAAAAGGTCACATCCTAGGACCTAGAAGATCACATGGGGCCTTGACGTCACTGGTTCTCGATCCCTGCAAGGTCCCAGGCTGAAGCAACTTGGCCATCTCTACCAACATATTATGTCAGTTTGCTTCCATACTTTTCCTTTCGTGGTTCACTCCTTACTTCCCTTTCCTTTCTGCTTCTCCTAATCCTGCCCATCCTAAAAATCCTACTTCTATGTCTCCAACTTCTGTGAAGCACTTCTTGACTACATTAGCCAACAGTGGCCCCTCTTTCTTGATTATCTATAATAGTAATCTGGGCTACTAGCTTTTTCTTCTTCTTCTGTTTTTAAAATGTGTATTTTGACATATTTTATTTTGACATATCAGTTATTTCCCATCAAACAATCACCCAATGGTCCCTTTTTATAAAAACTAGTTAAGCAAAATGCCTCACTGAGTAATTGCAAGTGACAACACATGTCACTTTGCATTTTAGGAGCATACCTTTGGTTAACGTTAAAAAAGAAGACGTGCTTTTACTTTGATAGTTTGGAATCAACGTTGTCCATTCTGTATTTGACTTGAGTTTTGTTGCCTACTTTAATATTATCTTCAGGATGTATATCAGTCGCTTGGTTCTTCTTTTCACTTCGAATCAGTTCATATAAGCTTCCCCATATTTCTCTGAATTTTTCCTCATGGCAAAATAATATTGCATTACATACATATTGGGCAGCTCTAGGTGGTGCAGAGAGCAGGTGGGTGCCACAGTAGATAGAGTGCCAGGCCTGGAGTCAGGAAGACTCATCTTCCTGAGTTCAAATCTGACCTCAGACACTCACTAGCTGTGGGACCCTGGGCAAGTCATGTAACCCTTTTTTGCCTCTGTTTCCTCATCTGTAAAATGAACTGGAGAAGGAAATAGCAAAACGCTCCAGTATCTTTGCCAAGAATCACAAAATATTGGACATGACTGAAACAACACAACAAACATACACATACCAATATCTTTAAGTGCCATAATGTGTACTTAGTAGTTGCCTCTGCCCCTCTCCTTCACTCTCTTTAAAATTTTGCTATAACCCACTTGTAAATCCCTCCATTCTTGAAGTATTTTTTGGGAATTACTCATGACTTGGTTGATTTCTGTTTTTGAAATTGTGTTCTTTAGAGACTTCTATTTCCTGTTATTTTTGTAACCATTCATTTAATTTATTTTCTTGGTTTTATTGGCATATATTTGGGTTTAGTAGATTCTGATAATTTTCTTTATAAAGGCATTTATTCTACAGTATTAGATGGCACAGAGAGTTCAATGAGGATAAGGGACAGGAAAAAAAACCCATCAGATTTGTTGATTAGGAGGTCCTCAGTGACCTTGAAGAGAGCTGCTTCAGAGCAGAAGTCAGATTACAAGGAGTTGGAGAAGTGGAAACAGCTAATGTGGGCTCCTCTTTATAGAAGTTGGGCAATGGAAGGGAGAGGAGAGAGAGAGGGGGGACAGTAATGGGCAGGGAAGGAATTTCTTAGATAAAGAAGCACCTCAATAATACTCTACACTGAGTAGAACAGGCCATTAGACAAACAGAGATCAAAGATAAGATGCATGAGATGGGGTGATTACTGGAACTAGACTGTAGAAGAGACAAAATGGATTGCAAATGAGAGTATAGTTGGAAAGGTTGGCTTCGGCAAGGAGAAGGATCAGCTGTTCCTCTGAGACCAGAGGAAAGGAGGAGAGGATAGGTAAAGATAGGGGTAGGGTTATGTCATAGCCTAAAGCCCAGCCTCAGAGAAAGGACGGTCTGATCCATAGTTAATATTGACTGATTGTTTTGAATGTGAACCCAAACACCACCTAATGCAGTTACAAACATTTCTTCAAGTTTGTGATTAAATTTTCATGATTAGATAAATTATATATGTTAAGATCGCATATAAAAATCCATTTTAAAATCTGAGCAGTCTGGATGCTCTAAGGTAGGACTTGCCCAACAGCAAAAAAAAGAAAAAAAAAAATTAAAAAATATTTTTATGGAATTATTTTTTTTGGTATTTTTCAGTAGTCCTATGATTTGGTCAGTGTAGGGAGTTACTGGTGATGAATTTCCTCTCCCAATTCAGGTCAGCCCCATCTCTTTAATTTATACAGTTAGCCCTTCCACATTATGGGGATTGGGGGTATGGTGCGTCTGAGATCTGGAAAACCCACATAAAGATTTTGGTCTCCCTTTTGTACTGAAGTTTGATTTTTTTTTCTTTTATGGGGTGTTTACAGTACCTTATTACAAAATTTAGGTTAAGTATTTGGTCATAGATTCTGTGTTATCTGCTGGCCTTTGCAGGTCCTCTGTGGTTTCTATAAAACTTCCCCCAAATTCCTATTTAATTTCTTATGTTAACCTGTGATATATTGAAACTGTTATGGAAAAAGTCATGATGTGAAAGGGATAACTGTAGCTCTGGAGAGTAGTGTGAAGGACTGAGGAGCTAAGTGACTTACTCAGGGTCACACAGCTAGAATGAGTCAGGTGTGGAATCCAGACTCCTACCTTCCTAACTCCAAGGCCAGCTTTCCATCTACAACTCCAAGCTACCTCTCACAGAATTAATATTTAATCTAAAATGTTGGAATTAATTAAATATACTTTGCTTTGGCAAGAAATATAGATTTTGCTATTAACTTGTTTTAGGGGTTTCCCACTTTTCAAATGGTTATATCACAGGGGTACTTTTGTGACATGTTATTGTTTTTGTTTCTATTAAGTTGCTTTGGAATTTTTTTGAGGTAATTTTTGACTGGGGTTTGCCAAGATTACTACACAGTAATAAAAGGACTATTACACTGTAGGTCTAATATCCCTTGTCCATGTTATTGGTACATGATATGACAGAATTGTTTTATTTTGCTTCAGATTAATTTTATTTTTTTCTAGCTCTCAATCTGTCATGTATTTGTGCTAGGCATCCTTGTCTAGAAATGGAAAGTCATGAATAAATTAAAGTGGTATAATTCAGATCATAGGTTCATAGGTTTAGAGTTGGAAAGGACATTTAGAGTTTATTGAGTACAACCCCTTCATTTTACAGATGAGGATAATTCTAATAACAGCTAATATTTATATGATACCTACAATGTGCCAGACACTATGGTATGTGTCTTACAAACATCTCATTTGATCCATGTGACAAATCCTATTTTACAGCTGAGAAAACCAAAGGAAATAGAGATTACTTGACTTGCTCAAGTAACTAGTAAGCTAGTGTCAGTGACAGTAATGAGTGTCAGAGGTTGGATTTGTCCTCCCTGAAACTTCCCTCCCTTTTATCATTGCCTCCCCCAACCCCTTTTTTCTTATCTCTTTCTCTGCTTACTTCCTTGTTAGAAAAGATAGATTTTTATTTTTGTGCTCAACTCTCTCTCTCTCTCTCTCTCTCTCTCTCTCTCTCTCTCTCTCTCTCTCTCTCTCTCTCTCTCTCTTTCTCTGCATGAGATGGACATCAGTAGTCTGCATCATTTCACCAATGAAGAATTACATGTGAAACAAGTGTTAATAATGGAGGCCATCAGAGAACAGAATGACAGGAGAGGAAAATGTGTTATGTATTGAGACTAAAGATAACCAATAGGTAGCATATTTGTTCCTTTGCCATTTATGTATTGTCAATAAATCTGTAGAAAGGTACCTACCACATTTGATGTACCCCACATGGATGATTTGTAAGAGGACAGGAATAAGTTACATAGGATGAGAAGGCATGGCTGGATTACAATTTGCACTAGTGGAGAGGATGTTCACATTGATGACAAAATAGTGAAATGCAATGGAGAAAGTTCCAGAAAAATATTTTAAGACTGATAACTGGGTGACACAGTAAATCAATAAGGTGAGAATCTTCAAAGTTTTAGACTTTTCCCAAACCTCTAAGTTAAAAGTTTACCAAAGTAATTGCCTTGTCCAAATGTTTGCTGGAATTTATCTTGCTGCAGCATCCTCCAAAGTGCCTAAAAGAAAAGCAAATTAAAAGTAGGGTATGAAAACATGCACTCCTACCTCTATAAACCTTCTGTATTCTTTCTGCCATTGACTTTGCTATAATAAAAAAGACAAAATTCTGAACATCAAAATATTGGACTTTTGAAACATAAGTTTAAAAATGTTTCGAACTTCATACCAAGCAAAAAATTTTTTTTTAAAGAAACACTTCCAAACAGAAACATGGTAACAGGTTAAAAGCATGAAGTATATCTCTTTTGTGAATCCCCATGATTAAGGGTGATCTTTTTTTCCAGGCTTGATTTGCCTAGGATTTGGACAGAGACAAAACCCCATTCTCTTTCTCCATGCTTGTATGGATTTGTGGATGCACGTAAGAATAGACTTTTTTACGTATAGGCTCGAGATAGGGATTGGATCTGTGGTTTTATTTATGCAGGGAACTCCTAGATTAAGAAACTCCCACCCATGTAGGTCAGTACGATTTTTACAATCTACAGTCCCAGAGAGTTTCCTGTGGTGCTGAGAAATTAAGCAACTTGACCAAAGGTTACACAGTTAGATTCTGTCAGAATTTGAATCTTGAACCCAGAGCTTCCTGCCTCTGAGACTGGCTTTCTAGCCACCACGTTTTGTTGCCTTTCTGCTATGTATATACATATAAAACCAAACAGATCAGTGATTAAACTGGCATTCAAAGGGAAAATTCCAATGCATTATGCCTTCTAATGAGGAGATAAAGGAAAATCTAATGTCTTGTATCTCTTTAAAAAGTAAATAAATATAATTTTCATCCTCATTTAAGCCCCAGGACCTTATCATCCATCTAATTACAATCAACCTAGAGCACTCAGCCATACTGTGGCTAGTCCTTCAAAGGAATGGTTAGTCCATATGGTGCTGATGACAAAGTGGAATGACATTATGAATTAATTACAGTTGGGCACATTAATAAAAATTGAGCAGCGCAAGCATCAGACTCACCCAAGGTGCCCAGTTGTGCAGAAACCTGGCATCTCTGCCAGGGTTTCTAAAGAAACTATTAGCCAGTTGCTGCCTCCTGTGCTCAAGTGCAAGAGACAATTTGACACTGATCATTTTTCTGGGTTGCTTTCCCAGACATAGCCAAGACCCTGTGAAACTAGATGAAATCTGCATCAAGAAAATCATCATATTTATGATTTTAGCGTTAGAAAAAGTGCAGTGGTAATCAGCAAAGGATGGATATAGTTGGATGACGTTTTCCCTCTTCAGGACGCATCTCTCCATATCAGATGAGGGTCAGAATGGAAGTGAGTCAGAGACATGATTTAAATGAATGGGTTTGATTCAGGATAATCATCCTAACATTCCAGGAAGAAATGTAACTATTAACATGGGTAGCAATGTTAATGAAAATCAGCTTTGTTTCTTTTATAACCAATCTCCTTCCCCTACCCCTAGTCCAGATCCAAGGACAACCAGTGGTACTGAAATTACTGGTCCTAGTAATTAACAAGCATGCAAATTTCACTGATCCCATGAGATAGCCAAATTGATTATCATCTTACTCTAGGAGAAGGGAGAAGTAGAAATCTTGCATCATACTGGAGTAGTGGAATAGATGCCAACACTTCCTCCATGTTGGGTCTGTTCAGAGTCTTGGAGAAAATCTTACCTTTCTGAAGGTTGTAGGTGCGTGACACTGAAGCATAATACAACAAAACCAAAACCAAATCCAAAAGAAACCCCTTAATTGTTCTCTCCCTCTAGCTTTCCTAGTGATTCGTGTTAGTTGTATATTTATATCTACTATTAAAAATGACACAGAAAAGAAAGGGGACTGTGAAAAGAATAAATGCTTGGGGAAGGGTGGGGAGTCTTGGCATTATTTTCTTACTTGTCAACTTTCAATGGCTCAGAACAACTGGCGATTTTTTTCCTCCGTAGCTTTAATTATGTTTGCTGTCAGAGACATAAGCCATATGAAAGGACAAGACTGTAACTTTATTTTAAGCTGGATTGAGTGTAGCTAAATCTCCCCAATTCCTTTCTGTTGCAGAATTATTGCTCTTCTCTCAGCACTACTGTATATTTAGGATTTTTAAAGAAAACTTTTCTTCTAAGGGGACTAACACTTTTCATCTTAAAGCAGCTAGTTGAACTTCAGAGATAAGTACTTAAAAAAAGGAATGGCAAAATGTTAATTGGGTAATTTTAAAGTGGATGTTGGGGCTTATGATAATCAAAGGATACATGGATTTAAAAAACTGAGGGGTACGGAGAAGAAAAACAAATATATATGCATATGTACCTAAAATGCATTTTAGTACATTAAAATAGCAAATAGTAAATATATAACACTGGCAATTAGCATAGCAAAAAAAAATATCTCTTTTTAAAGGAAATACTAGTTCTGCTCTGGAAAGTCAGCTTAGCCTAAAAAGTAGGGAGTTGATCTTAGACTGAAGAAAACCTAAAGTCAAATCTTGCCTCTGACTTATACTAGTTAGTTGTATGACCATGGGCATGTTACTTAACATCTCATTGTCCTGATAATTTTCCATAACTATGTTACAGACAAGTTTTCGGTCACAAGTCTCAGACTTCTCACTGATCCCTGCCCTGTCCCCTACCAATTGCTATTCCAAAAGCATCTCTTTCATTAGGTAATATCTAGTAATGATATTTTCAAAATGGCTCACTTTTATTATATAAGATTAAAATAATTGCCCCACTTGAGATTTCAAATTTATTACTTTTAATAGAAAAGAACTTTAAAAGTTGCCCAAAAGATTAGGATTCCTTCTATTACTCCCTCTCCTCCTTCCCTTCCTCCCTCCCTTCCTCTTTCCTTTCCTATTTTTTCAGAGGCTATCCTCTTCACAATCTCATTAAATTAGCCACTTGACCATCCATTAAATTAAACATTGATCAGTTTTGAGCAACAGCTGTAGCATCCAACTGGATGTCCATTGGCGTGAAAGATTGTGCATTGGATGTTTGATTTCTTTCACAATTTGTTCATTTATGATGTTTTCACTGCAGAATAGAAGAGCTCCATTATGGTGTTTTCATTACTTATAGGTGATCCTATCATTCATCCTCCTGTCATTCACTGTTGAAAGAGGTGCTGCAGGTTAACTGATGTTGTATATAGAGAATGTGATATTGAAAGATTCAATTTCATGTAAGATTTAGCACCAAATCACTGTGATGACATTATATTTAAGTACTCCCTAGGTTGATTGCTGAAACACACCAGACTTGTTAATGTTCTGAAATCCAGGACTTCTTAGGTTAGGCTAGGAAAAGTTAGGGTCATGGATACATTGTGCTTACATGACCAGCAGAAGA
The DNA here is from genome assembly GCF_028372415.1 of Notamacropus eugenii. Taxonomy (NCBI): domain Eukaryota; kingdom Metazoa; phylum Chordata; class Mammalia; order Diprotodontia; family Macropodidae; genus Notamacropus; species Notamacropus eugenii. The sequence continues at coordinate 120,155,290 of NC_092877.1, read as the reverse complement.
TTATTGGATTCCACAAGTCACCATGGAACTAGTCTGGCTTTTATCATTAGATTGGGGTCTGAAAATCTGACGGAAAAGGAAGAAGAATAAGAAGTCTAAATTTATTGATTGTGACAACACAACTCTTTCTGATGGTATTTCTCAAGGCCCTTTCAAGGAGCCCCAGTCACTTTCCAACATTATTTCTGACAGCATTCCAAAGAGGGAAGCAAGTAGGGTAATGAGTTGTTTTGTGTCTATGGCACAGATGGACACAGAAAAAAGCAGGGATTGGTTAAATGACTTGCCTGTTCACTGACTGCAGGGTTTGGTGAGTTTTCCACATGCCCTGATGTTGTGTCCAAATGCTCCAGGCGACAAAGGGGTATGTCAATATTAGCATCAGCCAAGAACATTCCTCTGTCCTTTCACTCAGCAGCCATCCAGGCTCCTCTGTCAGCTGATGAACAGAAAGTGAAAAGAGTGAATCCTAAATTGTCACTCCTAAGAGCCAGGCTCTGTTACCTCTTTTGCCTCCTGCTGACCTGGAATTTGGCAGTTGTTTGTTTATTTTAGCTCTCTGAGAAAATATCGTCTCTCTTTGGCTGATAGATCATCAGGCTTTCCTTTCCTTGACTCTATTTCAAATAAACAGTTTGACCATTTTTTTTTTGTAAGTTGTGCATGGCTGTGCAGGCATGATGCAGCTATAGGGCCTGCAGATCAGTGGTGGGGAGGGACAATGCTGTCATCGCTGTCTCCACTGCAGATTTGAGAGATACACAGCCATCTTTCAAGACCTGGTATAGTTTCAAAGCAGAGTCAAGTCAGGAAAATATAGTGTTAATGGGACTGGTAAATAGGAGTAGGTAGCAAGTTCCACTGATGCTTCCACTGGGATTCAACGCCTCCCTCAAATGCTACCTTAATGACCCCAAGGCAATCATTTAACCTCTTGGAGATGTAGTTTCTAGTCTTTTAAGGATCACATTACTCACCTCCTGGTGTGAGGAAGGGGGCTAGAAAAGGTGCACTAAACATATAAAGAGGGGATAATTATAGTACCAATCTCAAGGTGTTGCTGTGAAAGTCAGATGGATTATGTATTTAAAGTGCTTTGTAATTTCAAAACCTACTTAAATGTGACCTACCTTGAGGGCTACTGTGCAGATCTCCCTGTGCTTTCACTACTCTAGCCTGGAACTCCTGATGTACTTCAAGCCCAGACTTATATGGTTTGACTCCAGTCAATAATGTGCTTACCTTTTCTAAAGAAGGCTTGGCTTACATACTTTCCATCCTTTTAATTAATTGACATGTTTTGCCCCTCTACATTTGGGCATTTGACACAGATACTACGTGATATTAGCTTACCAAGGTGAAAAGCAACATGGTTCTTGCCCTCCTGGAATTTATAGTTAAGGAGGGTAGGATGAGGGAGACATGGACACATGGGATAAAAAGACATTATAAATGCAAAGCAAAAATAAAAACAGAATAACAAGAAACATTTAAGGAACGAGGCATTATTTTTAGTTGGGTGGGGTGGGGATCAGGGAAATTGTCCTGGAGGAAATGCCTCTACAAGCCTTTAAAGGGGAAACAGATGTCGATCAGGATAGATGAGCAAGGGAAATTTACTTCGATCTCCCATTCTGGCTACAGCCATCATATATATACATAGGATATAAGTCCATGTCTGACTTTGGTCAGGATAGAGGATGCCATTGTTTCAAGGGTCATCTAGTCTTGTCCTCTCTCTTTCCCTTTCGTCCTTTTATCCCTTTGATGGGGAGACAGAATGTGTGAGCTAGAAGTGGGCAGCCTCACAGTTCCTCTCATCCTACCCCACCCACTGTGTGTTCAAATAGTTAGCTTATCATCAGTGGAAAGGTAGTTGCCTGGGCTTCAGTGAAAAGATGCTCAGATAGTTTGAGCTACAGAAGCTAGAGGAAAGAGGAAATGCTCTAAGAGAGGAACAGAATGTGGTGTGTGAGTGGTCTGTCCCACCTTTGTCCTTTCTGTGCCTGTGACATATTTGACACATATTTGGTCATAGATGGATTAAAGCTCTATTTACCTCCACCCTGGTCACCATCCTGTCTTCCTAGTCCATAATATTCTCTGGTGGCCAAACAGGGATATTTTTATTTTCCGTCGTCCACTTACCTCTACTTCCCTATTTGAGTTTGCCTGTTGATACTATAAGACTAGGATTTACTCTGAGCTCTCCTCCACTACCTCCCTGCATTATCCCATGATTACCTGGTATAGCTATTCTCTATACTTCCCACACCCTCTGCCAACCTCAGCCCTAAAGAGCATTAGGAGCAATAAAGGTGGCGATCTGAGTTTGAGAACTCCAAGAGTGACTGGCAAGACAAGGATGCAGCCTCAAAGGTGAAGGTCAACATTTAGTTGAATTGGTTATGTAAATGATTCAGATTGTGAATGAAGTAAAATGAAAGTGTAAATTGTGGTGATTTACTAGAAAGAGAGAGAGAGAGAGAGAGAGAGAGAGAGAGAGAGAGAGAGAGAGAGAGAGAGAGAGAGAGAGAGAGAGAGAGAGAGAAAGAGGAACATTATTAAGGAACCTACTGAACCCTTTGAGAAAGGAGGGAGGATGGCTTAGAGGCCGGTGAGCAATGGAGATCCCTTATGGTGTCAATTGGTATGATTACAACGTTTGCCCTTAAAAAGTCAACTTTTAGAAGTATTGTTGTTACTTTGCTTGTGTATGTATATATATATATATATATATATATTTTTTTTTCCTTTTCCCCATTAATCTGCTCTTTACACATTTTTGTAATAAAGGCATGAGCCAAGTCCATTAAGATCATCTCCTACTGAGATAAACATCACCTGGTTGGATGACAGGAATTCAGAAATACTGTCATTTTGTAATGGCCTCAGTACATAATGGATCCTCAGTTCTTTAAGATGTGTTTAATTAGTGTCTGCAGAATCACTCCCTTTTGCTGTGATAATAATTGGCTTCCTTTTGCCGTATCTCAATCTCCATACTCCTGACAGCTCCTTCACCAGACTGCCATACTTATCTTTTTTGCATATGTATTTTGCATATTCCTGCTTAATGGAAGAGTGATATAAAACTCACTGTTTTATTGACCTTCCTTAAGTAGTCAAACATCTAACTAAACCATTGACCGGAATTTGTTGTTCTGTCATCATGGCTCTCTCTAAGCATATCTGGGAGCAGCTGTTCCTACACATTCCTTGGTTCACATTTGTAATGTGACATTAAAACCTTTACTAACACATTTGAAGGCTAATTGTATAATGCTAGGAACATTATCACATGTGTTAACATAATTGACAGCAACCAAGACAGCACACACTCCAATTACATATTCTATTGTCTTGTTCATTGTCATATATCTTTTGCAGCTATCATCAATCCAGTTTCCTTTCATTGTAAACTCTTGCAATAATTTTTAATGCTGATCACCCAGTGCTGAATTACCACAATATAGCCTGCAGTCTCATCAAACAACGTGTGTACCTTGGTCATAAATTAGATATAGTTATAGCTTCATCTTTTTAAATAAATTATGGGTAAATAATAGACAACTCTTTGTTTTATAATCTAAATCATTTGTAAATTTTTGAATGGATTATATCATATATTCCTAAACATTAGTGAAGCAGACTTGCTGGAAATGACACTTTTTCTCAAAGATAGGTCATGCTCAGGAGCAAAGACAAGACAAAATTTTGGCAAAAATTGTCTCCAGTACCTCCAGTTACCAGTTAGAGTAGCTCCAGTTTGTGTCTAATAGCTCCAGACTTGTTACATATGAAAATACTTTAAACACTCCATGGTATTGCCAAACTAGCATAATTGCTGTACTTCACAGCTAACATTCCATATCCCATCTTTTATCTTTGTACAGGCTATCCTGGGATACACACCTGAAATGCACTCACCCTTCACCTTTATATCTTAGAATCAGTTCTATGCAGCCTCCTTCCATTTCTACAGATAGTGTAGAAGTGGATGGAAAGGTAACACAGGGTGCTAAAAATCGCACAATTTTTAGACCACATAGGATCATTTATTTAGTCATTATTCTAAATGTGGAATTCTTGTCCAATGATCAAATAAGTGAATCTATTACTAGAGGATCTGGATTATATCCATGGTCACATTTTCAGTACAAATGAAACTAGCAGACACAAGGAAACTGGAGGTAAATGGAAGCTTGAACCTTACAACTTTGCCTTAGAGATAAATAAATAAACAAATAAATGAGTTGGTAGAGTTATTCTTTTGTGAAACCCAAAATACAAGAAACAATTTCAAGGGACATTTGATAGTTTTGTATTGTGATACTCTTACTTATTAAACACAAAAAACTAAAAAATAGCAACCATGAAAATAATTGAAGTTTATATGCAAGTGTCTGTGGCAGGGAATGAAGAGGTAAAATCTAAGGAGAATCGGAGAAGACCATTCAAATTAAATTAATATGTACTTTGATATTCAGTGATTTCAGTGCAGAAGTGAATATAGGTTAGAGTAGTGAAAAACATATTGAGAAATGTAGAGAGAGAAATGAGAGAGATCTACTACTCATGGATATTTAACTTTAAGAGAAGAATAAGTTCCCAGACACAGAGAACACCAAATAACTTCACAAAAAAGGAATTGATTCTATCTTAATGGATAGAAAATGGCTCATTATTGATGTGGGTATCATTCCTGAATCTGTAGGCAGTGCAAGGGCAGACTATCAACTAATTGGAGCAAAGTTCAAAAGAAACCATAAAAAAGAATAAAAATGAGAAAAAGATAGAGTATGCAATTAAAATAGCTCCATCCTGAGCTAGCACGTTATTGGTGCTGCATTTTGAAAATACATCCACACATATATCCACATACGTGTGTATATACATATGTGTGTGCATGTATATGTATGTATATAGGTGTGTGTATATGTATATGTGTATGTGGCAACTCAATCCTGTTAGCCTTAGTTTCCTCATTTGTAAAATGACCTTGAGAAGAAAATGGCAAGCTACTCCAGCATCTTTGCCAAGAAAATCCCAAATGAAAGTCATGAAGAGTCAGACATGGCTGATTAACAATGTGTATGTAGGTATAGTTGGGTGAGTATTACAGTTTTTCTATTCAGCTGCTCACAATAGTTTGGACAATAGACCTTTTTCATCAACTTGGTTACTGAAATAACCACAACATAACAACCAGAAATAACCATAACCATAACAACCACTGCAAATTAGTTGCCATAACTAGGACAAAGAGACATACACTACCTATACACACGACTCTAGAAACTGCCTCATCAAGTAAACACTTGCTCTCTCTGTCAAGAGGAGAAATAAAGCATCTAAGGCAAATACCAGTTTAGAATATAAATTAATTTTTAATTTCTTACAGAGAAGGATGGTGGAAGATCGAGTTGTGGAATTAATAAATCAGCAAGAAGTGGAAGAAAAATAGTTTTAAAATAAGATTTTTAAAAAAATTTAAAATTCTTAACTTCACAAATCCCCTGAAAAGAATGTGTCCACAGCCAAAGTACACAGAAAAAAGGATTATATGTAAAACTTCAAATCTCTATTTTGTATAGCTTTTACTTTTTTTGGTACAGCTTTACCAAAAATAATAAGTAAATAATAAAAAATAAGTAAAAATAAAAAGTAAATAATAGATTCACTATGTTACTTCCAAAGTTGTCCTACTTATCTGTATTTCCTTCTGAATTTTCTTCTCTTCTGTTCTATTAATTTTTGTGAAAAGAAATCTTGACAAGAGTCCCAACTGTTTATAGCTATCCTGAGGATATTTAAGGATGAATTCGAAAACACAATAGATAGGTGGAAAATTGGAAAAAAACCTGTAATGATCTTATAACAATCTCTTTTACCATCAAATATGGTAGAGATGCCATGTTTGGACTGATGTCACTGTCCTTGATATGCTTACAGATCAAGAACTTTATAAAACAAAAATTACCCTTTGACCCAGCAATGTTACTTCTAGGGCTGTATCTCAATGAGATCATAAAAATGGGAAAAGGAGCCATATGTACAAAAATATTTATAGGAGCACTTTTTGTGGTGGCCAAAAACTGGATATTGAGGGGATGCCCATCAATTGGGGAATGGCGGAACAAGTTCTGATATATGAATGTAATGGAATACCATTGTGCTATAAGAAATGAGGAACAGGAGGACTTCAGAGAGCCCTGGAAGGACTTATATGAACTGATGCTGAGTGAAATGAGCAGAACCAGAGCATTACACACAGTAAGAGCCACAGTGTATGAAGACTGTATCTGGTAAACTTAGCCCTTCACAGCAACATAAGGACCTAAAAAATTTCCAAAGGACTCATAAGGTAAAATGCCATCCACATTCAGAGAAAGAACTATGGAGTCAGAATGCAGAATGAAGCAGACTATTTTCTCTTTTGTTTTTTTTCTCATGGTTTCTCCCATTCATTTTAATTCTATGCAACATGACTAATATGAAAATGTGGTTAATAAGAATGTATGTGTAGAACCCATATAAGAGGGCATGCTGTCTTGGAGAAAGAGGAGGGAGAGAGGAGGAGAAAACTGAAAACATATGGAAGTGATTGTTGAAAACCGAAAACAAATTAATCATAAAAAATGAACTAGGTAAGTTACAAAGAAAAAATTCATTTTGAGGTTGGCATAAATATGAGGAGGGAGAAGGATCAATTCTCAAGGTATTTGAAGAAGGGGAAGATTGAGAGAACATCAGTAACTGCTAACCTGCATGTCCATTTTCCCATCTACATAACATATTCATGAGAATAATCTACAATCTCATCAAGGATATCTTGATGAGTACATGCAAGGGAACAGATAAATTTCTTTCATGTGATAGTCTGAAATAGACTACAACTTTACACAATTGATGAAAAGATATGAGGAACATGAAATCCTGCTGTGCTTGCTGTTGTTAGACTAGTAAAATAAAAACAAAAACATTTGACTCAATAGAGAAAACTACCACCTTAAAGGAGAATCCTACGCATTTGTCTAATTTATAAGAGACAAATTTCCTTGTGAGATCAATCAGTCAGCAAGCATTTCTTAAGTCCCTACTATGCACCATCCACTGTTTTAGATGCTTAGGATAGGAAGTAAAAATTGACATAATCCTTTCCCTCAAGGAAAATACAGAAGTAAACTTTTTACAAAATGACCTCATGATTACTAATATCAAGAAAAGCCCAATAGGGAGACAAATGCATGTAAAAGGTGTTCAGCATTGTCCTGGAGATCTAGCATGAAGAAAGGTTTCCTACAGATGGTGAGGTGGTTCAGGTACAGCAAGGTTCTAGGTGAATAAGGAATCCTCTGAAGTGGATGCATGTATTCAAATTCACACAACTGGAAGTTATAATTATGTAAAATATGGTAAGTGATTCCAGTCCAATGGAAATATTCAATGAATGTTTGCATCAGGAGACCACTTCAGGGGAATGATTATTTGCATTAACTGGAACCTAGCTGTATTCCTGTGTTGTGCTGATCGCACCAAATCCTGGAACATTGTACAGTTTCCTAAATGACATGCCTGACAATGTGAATGTTTGTCCTCGCTATCCACAAAAGAAAAACTAAGTTGATGAAAAAGGTCTATTGTTCAAACCATTGTAAGCAGCTGAAGAGAAAAACTATCGTATTCATCTGCATATGGATACATATCTACATATATATACTTATATGTATGTCTCTGTCTATATGTATCTCTCTTTCTATATCTATTTGTCTATGTCTATTTCTGTCTATATCCATCATCTCTCTCTCTCTCTCTCTCTCTCTCTCTCTCTCTCTCTCTCTCTCTCTGTGTCTATCTACCTACCTACCTACCTACCTACCTACCTACCTACCTACCTACCTACCTACCTACCTACCTACCTACCTATCTATCTATCTATCTATCTATCTATCTATCTATCTATCTATCTATCTATCTATCTATCTATCTATCTATCTGTCTACCTATCTATCTAGGACAGATAAGGCAAAAAGACAATGAGCTGTGCCAAGAAATGAACAGACGGAAGTGAGAGTGAGAGCTCTGGGAAAATTCAGAGTGCTTTTAATAACGCCAGTTTTCACTCTAAAACAGATGTATCTTTTTTCCAGCCTCAAGGTTCTTGCTGTGATGTTGTATGACTGTGAGTCATAGAACCTTACAATTTCTAATAAGTTGAAATCAAGGATCCCTCGGAGGACAATGGAAAGATTCTTTTTCAGTATGAATAGACTGTAAGACATGACAAAGACTTATGGAACAAGGGAAACCATTGAAGAAATAGGTGATAGACAAAGATAATGACCTGGTCATGGGGCAGATGAGGGATAACCAGTGGACAGACTGTGTGCTCTAACATGAGGAAGGCCCACAGCAAGTTGTATACATGTCCTGTGACAAAAATTCTAGGAAGACACAGCCCATAAATGGGAAGGAACGGAGGTGTGATCTGTATCATCAGAGGGAGTATCCATAAAATTGGATCATGCTTATATTTGAGATTTGGAACGCTGTTAACCCCTGATATTTCCTTGGAGTTGTCAGCAGTAAAAAAACAAAACAAAAATCCTAAGGAAACCCAAGGGAGGCTTGGAGACAGGAGAAATGACCTAGATGAGACCCTGGGTTAAAAGGGATGGGTGACATCTGAAAGGAATCCTGATGACAGCCTCTTGCCTGGTCTAGGAGTATGGGCTATCTCAGGGGAGTTTAACTCCTGACAGCAAGCTTTCATCCCCTCTTTTGCTCATTATTATTAATAGCTAGCATTTATGGAGCACTTTAGGGTTTGCAAAGTGCTTTACATAGACTATCTCTTTCAATTCTCACAATAATCCTGTGACGCAGGTACTTCCAATTTTATAGATGAGGAAACAGCCTGAGAAAGGTTAAGTGATTTGCCCAGGGTCACGTGGCTAAATAAGTGTCTAAACAAAGATTTGTTCTTAAGGCTTCCTTACTGTAAGCCCAGCACTCTGTGCACTGTGCCACCTAGCTGCCCTTACTATTTTTTAGTGAACTAGTTCCCATCAAATCATGGTGATGCTTATGAGAACATTCTTGTTTTAAAGCTAGGGGAACCTCAATTTAGAAGTTGGGGGCTATGTCTTCAGCCCACTCCAATAATTTATAGCTGCAGACTGGGGAAAATAAAGCACTGTGGAGGCTTCTTCAGTATTAACTACACCTGTGCTCAAATGTGAACTCAGGTCTGCACAATATTCTGGTGGTCTCTGTCCTCACTTAGGCTCACAACGTGTCAGATGAGACAAATCTGATATAAATGACTCACTTCACATGCTGCTTCACTCCCCTGCATGTGTCTCTTCCCTGTTTTTCTTCTGAAGATATTCAGGAGTCCCATTATGTAAATAGCTATTCTGTGCTCAGAGCAGCTCCCAGGGAGGCCAGACCAGCCATTTGGAAGATGTACATTGTATGGAAAGTGTGTAAGGAAAATTCATCTCAGGTTTCTCAGGTTCTTCAGCTTTTTTGGGGGAAGAGCTAACAGGGGATTTTTGAGATGAGGAGTCAAGTATGTTCGTGGGAGGGATTATCACAGCAAAAGTGTGTTTGGCAAGAGAAATTTGCTAGAGGGCACAATGGAGGTGGGAACAGTGTTCCATTTCTAAGCTAATAAACAGGGTTGATTTTTCCTTGCATTTGAAGCATGCTAAAATTTCTATTTGCTCTTCAAAAAATGGGTCTGTCTCTCTCTCTGTCTCTGTCTCTCCTCTTTCTCTCTGTCTCTCTCTCCTTCCCTCCCTATCCCCCTCCCCCATGTCTTTCCATTTCTGTCTCTCTCTGTTTCTCTTTCTTTCTCTGTCTTTGTCTTTCCCTCCTCCTTTCTTTCCATTTGTCTCTTTTCCTCTCTCTCAAAAGAAAATGTTTCGCTGAAGATCTTTTAAAAAACATTCCTGTTATTCTCCACCCTCAATAAAACTCCCTCATGCAACAAAGTACAGTCAAGCAAAACCAAATCACCTCATGGTTCATGTTTGACAGCGTATGTCTCATTTCACACTTCTACCTACCACGTCTCCGAGGAGAAAAGGGAGATATGTCAGTTCTCTGAAGTCATGATTAGTTACCTGCCTTGGTAAGAGTTCTTCTTTTCTCCCATATTTTTCTTTACGTTATTATGGTCATTGTCTAAACTATTCTCTTGGTTCTACTTGCTTTGATCTGCATCATTTCCTACAAGGTTTTGTAGACTGCTCTCAAGTAAGTAACCCTTGGGTCAGTAAAAATGGCACCATGCCATAGGAACCCAGAAGGGATTCTTGCAAGGTGTGTTCTGTCTGTGCCAATAAGGCTAATACTTTATTCACAACCTTGGTAAGCCATTTTCTATTTGCTAGAACTCCATAGTAACCCGAAGTACCCCACTGAGGGAGTGGAGATCTCTGGGTGTTTGGCTATTGGGTTGTCTTAAAGCAAGTGCTGGTTTCCAAAGTCACTGAGATGAATGTAGAAGTCCTTGAGTATACAAAAGTCTTTTATCTCTTAGAGAGACTGGAATCAAAGAAAAGTAGAACTGGAAGACACCTTAGAGTATATTCAATCTTTCTCTTACAGTACACAGACAAAGAAATTGAACAAATGATTTCACTTCAGATTTATATTGCTCTAATAATTTTCTTGTTTGTAAATAGAAGATATTTGTTTTGTTTTTATTAGGTTTTGGGAGGATAATCAGTTTAGTAACTTTTAAAATTATTTAACTGGAAACATGTAAAATGTCACATTAATTGAATACATTAACCTTTCCATGCTTTGTGTGAATGGTGGGTGATTGACAAAAGTATCATACACTACCATCTGATGTGTTATAATAGATTCATGAATAATAGCTTCTTAAAAGGATATTTTGGGAGTTATACCTAATTCTGAGGTGTTGGTGTATGGGAGGACAATCAGACAAGACATTACTCGGTCTCACAATGAAAAGAAAATCCCTGGACAGAATAGGTCATGAGTTCTTGGATCTGATTGAGTACTGCACATCTTATAGTCCTAGTTTCCATCTATTTAAGACTTTCTTGTCTAAATGAATAAATAATCATAAAAAATATTAAATGTGCCAAGCATTTTGCTAAGCACTAATGATACACGTACAAAAGCAGAGACAGTCCTTGCCCTTGATGGACTTGCATTCTAATGGGAGAGATAATGCAGACAAGAAAGTAGTGGCTAGGAGGAGTATTTTGATTTAGAAAATTATAAGAATTGTGAGTAGAGACATAGTAGAGTAGACCGAAACATTTCCAAGGCATTGCTGGTTTGATGATGGTTCCAGAAATGGAAAATGGGTTTGGGGAGGAGAGGGATGACTTTATTTAGAGGTGTTGGTCCAAAATATGATGTGTAAATACTCCTCATCTGTTGGGTGACATCCAGCTGACTGAGTCCAACTTGGTGAACTCACAGTCTCCTCAGCCATCTCATATCTCCCCTGACCTATGCTAGAGAAAAAGTATCCTATCCAGAAATGAAAAAAAAATGTATTTGGGGGAGGAAGAGATAGCTGTTCATGTAAATAGATTTAATAGAATACAAATTCTTTCTATTTTATTGATTTGTGTTTGTAAAAGAAGATCTATATATAGTATCAATATATACAAGAACTACACTAATGTTGATGAAAACAACACCAAAATGTGTTGAACTCACACAAATTACAATGACCAACCTTGCTTCAAACGAAGGGATGAAAATATTTCCTTTGATTTGGTAGAAATACGGGACACTATGAAGACAGAACATTGTACATACTATCCCTCATACTTGCTTTCCTTTCACCATTTTTCTTTGTTGTAAGGGAGGATTCATGTGGGGACAAGGTCCATTGGGTATATTGAGAAGATGGATATTACATTCTAATTGGGGAGACAATACAGATTGACAAGTGGTGGCCAGGGAGGAGTATTTTGATTTAGAAAGTTGCCAGAATGGCAAGTGGAAAAAACCAAAAGGAATCAATAAAGGATTTAAAAATCATTCAGGAATAAGCCTATATCACACAGTACCTTTGTCATGTGCCAAATCTAGAGAGGGAAAAGGTCTGGAAAATCAAAACCAAGCCTTGATCAGAAAAGGTAAGCTGGGTACTGGCTCATGTCACTGAGGCCTTGAGAAGCTACATTTTTGTGATAAGTCACTGCTAGATACATTTCTGGTATTGTGCTGTTTATGTCTCTGTCTTTTCATATTGGGTTAATTTCAGTTTGTTGGTGTTATTTACAGAGCCAAGTTTGTTGGAAGAATGAATTCCTTCCTTTGTAGTCTCATTTTTGTTCCTAACCTACATTTTCAAATGGAAGAAAAGTGACACATCTCTTCCCTTTGCTTTGTCTGAGAGTTCCTTCAGGCACACGGTAGACACTGTGTTAGTTCTCTGCTTTCCACAAGCTACAAAGTACAATGAGCAGCCCATCTGATACTGCTCTAAAATATAATAAAGATGATATGCATTTCCTTGTAGACTGAATATTGGTGTGCAAAGCTATAATCCCATCAGACTGGTGGGCAGGTCAGCTGTCTGGATCTTCAATCTCTTCTGTTGTATTGCAGTGATCTGATGCCACAGTGATGGATAGAGGAGTTGGGGCTGTAATAACAACTAAAACTTCAGTTATAACATGCTTCACTGCTACCTTTCTTTTAAGTCTGGCCACTTACCGGTCTGATTTCAGGCTTGTAGATAAATCCATGTTACTTAAAAAGCAAAACAAAGCAAAAAATACCTTCCCACTGTCTTATGTCCATTGTTAGATACCTGAAATTCCATAGTTATACCTTAATTCCCTTAGCATATGGATTTGTTGGCTGGTTAAAACTAACTTCATAGAAAGGTCCTGCTTTAAACCATCATCAGTCCTTTGCATCTTCATTTTAATGAGTTTCAACCCTTTCCTGAGCTCAAATTCTAATAGAGTAAGAAGGAACAGACGTAAAGATATTAAGGCAGAGAGGCATAGGTAGGAGTTTTGGACCTCTAGTAAATAGCACAAAGTAAATCCAAGGAGTACCCAGGACAAGGTTGACAGAAAGAAAGCCTTTAGTTAAGCTGCTGTGGGAGATAGACTTACACTGGCATGAGGTAGGAGCTTTGGTCAGAGGCAGAGGATGGATGGGACAAGCAAGGGCATGGGAGAAACTCCCACCAATTTACCTACTGTTAGCTTCCCACTTCAATTATTTTAACTACCTAGACGCTAAATAATCATTCTTATGCTACTGAACAAATGCATATGTATACTGTTAGCACCCATTAAAATCAGCATGAGGCCATGCCCTAATTGTTCTGCCTTAGTTACAGCTCCAGTGTCAGGATATTGGCTTTCCTAGTTGGAAAAGAAGGTTACCTGAGACTACAAGGTAGAGAGAAGGGTGACAAACTACAAGGATTGGGGGAAAACAAAGAATAGGGAGGTTAGGGCCTTAGACTGGAAGTGACCTTGGAGGCCACCAGATACAACCCTTTCATTTTATAAATGAGGGAACTGATTCCCAGAAAGGTTAAGTGACTTGTTCAGTGACACAGTATCTGAAGTTATATTTGAACACAGGTGTTTCTGATTCCAAGTTTATTTCCTCAGCTTCAATTTTCTTTGGAACTGATTCTGTTCAGTTTTTCTAGATGGTAAATTGCCCTGCTGGTTGACTGCCCTGTGACCCAGGGGACTCCTCCTCCCCTCACTTTTAAGTATTATATATGTCTAGATGTTGAGTTTGTGACATGGGAAAAGTCACTTAAAATGTAACTGAATCTCTTTCACTCACTATATTTTGTGTTTAGGAGGAAAAATTCTGGTGATATTTAAGCTTGGCTTACTCCTAAACTTAGGTTTAGGATCACCAATAGTATCTAAGCTTGAGAAGGTTGTAATGGAGTAATGGATAGCTAGCTAGCTTGGAAGCCAGGAAAACCTGGTTCATTAGGCAAGTCTCAACTTTTCTGTCCTCTAGGTAACTCTCTAAGAATATGAATTGCAGGGAATGAATGTTCTGACCTGCCCTGGTGCAGGGCATTTACTCACCCAGGAGTTTCCCATACCAGAGGTGTAGGAAACATTTAGAGCTACTGAGTCCAGGCTGAACTAGATTAAATTGTAATTGCAAAATATTTAACAATAATAAAAATTTAATAGAACAGAGTTAATGTTAATACATGATTTTCCAAGTCCATATGAGCTACAGGGATCCTTATGTTGATTTAGTGACCCCCCCCCCCCCCCATTTGGTTTTGATACCACTGTTGCATACCAGTGATATTATGGATCTAGTAGGCTTGATCTATCAAGATTCTGTTGTACTGAATGACAGGTTTCATTAAGAAAACCCCAATAGATTTGAGAAGACAGATTTAGACACATTGAGTCTTTTGAACAAATTGGGCCAGGGTGGGAGGGTGTGGGGTGGGGGAACCTATATCCTCAATGCTGCATGTGGCCCTTCAAGTTCTCAAGTGCAGCCCTTTGACTGAATTCAAACTTCATAGAACAGATACCCTTAATTAAAGGATTTGTTCTGTAAACCTTGGACTCACCCAAAAGGCTGCACCCAAGGACCTAGAAGGCCACATATGACCTTGAGACTGCACGTTCCCTGCCCCGGGGCTAAGGTATGCATAGATTCCCCCCTTATAGGCAGTTAGGCTAGTGAAATCAAGCAAGGGGATCCATTTCTCAATCTATTACTCCTATATTTAACTTCTTTTTTTCTTCGGCCCAACTTCAAATGGGGATAATCTCTGTTGCCTCACTGCTAGTGGCATACAGATTAAATAGTTTGTTTTTTTTTTTAGGTTTAAAAAGCAACAGGTAAAGCACTAAGCCTTTTAGACAGAATTGTTCTATAATCATAACGAATCGTTATTATCTCCTTGGGAGGAAGAAAAGGTAACGTGCAATTTCTTTCAAGAAATATTTTTGAATAGGTCTCCAGAAAGTCATTTAAAAAGATTAGACTATTGAATTCAAAGAGAGGAGGAGCTGGTTCAGAATATTATTTTCTCTTTTTCATTATATGTCAGATACTACTGGTAACACGGTTGTAAGGCCACGGGAAGTCTGAAAGAGAAAAGAAATTTATCTTTATGGCGTCTAAATGTAAGAAGAGCATCCTTAAATCTGCTTTTTATTAGGTAAGAAACATAGATGCTCTTAGCTTTACGTATCTTAAATAACAAAGAGATATCTTTTTTATCATGTTTTCCTAGAAAAATGATTAATTCCCATATTACAAATAGCTGAAGTAGTTTCAATTCCATATTACTCATTTTTTCCCTTGGGATATTTAAAGTCACCCTTTTTTTTCCCCAAACCCTTCTATGAAGTTCTTTCATTTATCTACCTATTTTCTACCCACTAATCCAAGAACTTTCCCATTTATCTACCTACCCCATTCAGCTTCCAATAATCCTTGAGGTCTCATAGCTATCTTCTTCCTTATCTCATTCTATATGAATCATGAGATTTCCCCCTATTGTTTCTCCTTTCTCATTTTTAACTTTCTTTTTTATCCTTTTGTTGTTTTGTTTTTTTATTGTTTTACTTCCTTTTCCTGTTTTCTTATTTTAGCCTTTTTTGCCTCAATATCAGCTTTCAATTCAACTCAACTCAACTCAATTCAATTCAATGGCAAGCATTTAATAATCAAACTAATCTTAGGGTTGTGAGGGACCTTGGGAGCCATCTAATCCTAGACAAGTCAAGTGACTTGCCCTAGGTCTTATTGGTAATATGTAGAACAGTCAGGTTTTGAATTTGTCTTCTGACTCCAGATCCAAGGTTCTTTCCACAGCCTCTCTAGAGGCTGCCTTACTTCCTACACATAAGGCATAGTTCTTATATGTACTTAGGTGCTAGATATAAAGATAGATAAGACAAAAATTTTTCTATCAGTGAAGTTATAGTCTAATGGCAGGGAATCATTTTTTAAAAATCAGATTGATGTTTTCATTGATATATGTAATTCTTTTTTTTTTTTTACCAACACCAAAAATATATTTTTTAAATTTTTTAATGGTAAGCTATCTTTCCTTTATTGTTGCCTATTTCTTTTAAAAAATTTATTTATTTTTAGTATTCAACATTCATTTCCACAGGATTTTGAGTTCCAAATTTTCTCCCCATTTCTCCCCTCCTCCCATGCCAAAATACCATGCAATATGATTACCTCTTTCCCCTATCGGCCCTGTGTTCTATCACACTCCTTCCTTCCATTATCTCCATCTTCTCTCTTTTTTTGTGGGGCAAGATAGATTTCTATACCCCACTTCCTGTATTTCATATTTCCCAATTGCATGTAAAAACAATTCTCAACATTTGTTCCTAAAACTTTGAGTTCCAACTTCTCTTCCTTCCTTCCCACCCATCCCCGCTGAGAAGACAAACAATTCAATATTAGGCTATATATGTATAGTTTTGCAAAAGACTTCCATCATAGTCATGTTGTGAAAGACTAACTATATTTCCCTTCATCCTATCCTGCCCCCTATTTATTCTCTCTTTTGACCTTGTCCCTCCCCTAAAGTGTTTACTTCTAATTATTCCCTCCTCCCATTTGCCCTCTCTTCTCTCATAGCATCCCCCACAACTCACTTATCCCTTTCTCCCCTACTTTTCTGTACAGTAAGATAGATTTTCATACCAAATTGAGTGTGCATGTTGTTCCCTCTTTAAGTTAAATGTGATGAGAGTAAGCTTCACTTTTCCCCTCTCACCTCACCCCTCTGCCCTTCCGTTGAAAAAGCTTTTTCTTGTCTCTTTTATGAGAGATAATTTGCCCCATTCCATTTCTCCCTTTTTCCTTCCAATATATTACTCTCGCACCCCTTAATTTTATTTTTTTAGATATCATCCCTTCCTATTCATCTTACCGTGTACCCTCTGTCTATATATATATGTGTATAATGCCTTCAACTACCCAAATACTGAGAAAAGTTTCAAGAGTTACAAATATTATCTTTCCATGTAGGAATGTAAAAATTTCAACCTTAGTAAATCCCTTATGATTTCTCTTTTCTGTTTACCTTTTCATGCTTCTCTTGATTCTTGTATTTAAAAGTTAAATTTTCTTTTCAGCTCTGGTCTTTTCATCAAGAATGCTTGAAAATCCTCTATTTCATTGAATAATCATTTTCCCCCTGAAGTATTATACTCAGCTTTGCTGGGTAGGTGATTCTTGGTGTTAATCCTAGTTCCTTTGCCTTCTGGAATATCATATTCCAAGCCCTTTGATCCCTTAATGTAGAAACTTCTAGATCTTATGTTACCCTGATTGTATTTCCACAATACTCAAATTGCTTCTTTCTGGCTGCTTGCAATATTTTCTCCTTGATCTGGGAACTCTGAAATTTGGTTACAATATTCCTAGGAGTTTTTCATTTCATATCTCTTTCAGGAGATGGGTAGATTCTATCCATTTCTATTTTTCCCTCTGGTTCTAGAATATCAGGGCACTTTTCCTTGGTAATTTCTTGAAAGATGATGTCTAAGTTCTTTTTTTGATCATGGCTTACAGGTAGTCCCATAATTTTTGAACTGTGTCTCTTGGATCAATTTTCCAGGTCAGTTGTTTTACCAATCAAATATTTCACATTATCTTCTATACTTTCATTCTTTTGGTTTTGTTTTGTAATTTCTTGGTTTCTCATAAAGTCATTAACTTCCATCTGCTCCATTCTAATTTTTAAAGAACTATTTTCTTCAGTGAGCTTTTGAACTTCTTTTTCCATTTGACTAATTCTGCTTTTTAAAACATTCTTTTCCTTATTGGCTTTTTTGATTTCTTTTGCCATTTGGATTAGTCTATTTCTAAAGGTGCTATTTTCTTCACCATTTTTTGGGTCTCCTTTAGCAAGCTGTTGACTCAATTTTCATGATTTTCTTGCATCAGTCTCATTTCTCTTCCCAATTTTTCCTGCACCTCTCTTACTTGATTTTCAAAATCTTTTTTGAGCTCTTCCATTGCCTGAGACCACTGCATATTCATTTTGGAGGTTTTGGATGCAGAAGCCTCTATGTCTTCCTCTGATGGTATGTGTTGTACTTCCTCATCTGAAAGGATGGAAGAAGATACCTGCTCACCAAGAAAGTAACCTTGTACAGTCTTCTAAAAAAAAGTTGCTTGACTTTTGAGTCCTTTGTCAAGAGGAGGGTATACTCTAGGGACCTGTAACTTCTCAGTGCCTCCAAGGTGACACAATCAAGGGAGAGGAGTTTACTCCTCTCTTGGCCTATGCTCTGGTCTGGGAGCAACAACAAACTTTTCTGCCCAGGATCTGCCAGTAGAATTACCTCTCCAGAGCCTCCTCTAGCTCCACCAGTCAGGGCTCTTCCTCACCCCAGGACTGTCACCCAGTGCTGAAATCCAGATCAGCAGTGTGATTCCCCAGAGTCTTTAGGCTGAGGGCTCCAGAAATGAATGCTGCCATCTGGGGCCACAGCTAGGGCAGGACCCTGCTCCTTTCTCACCCTGGTGAAAGAACTTTCTCATTGACCTTTGAAATTGTCTTTGCTATTTGTGGATTAAGTAATCTGGGAACCACAGCTGCTGCCTATGATTCTGCACCTTGAAGCCTGCTCCAGTCCTGTCCCTGCTGTGTCACAAGGCCAATGCTGGGCTGTGCTCTACTACAAGCTTGGAGTGATAGACCTTTCCTGTTGGCCTTCCAGGCTGTCTTGGGCTGGAAATCTCTTTCACTCTGGCTTCTGCTGCTCTAGAATTTGTTTAGAGTCATTTTTTTACAGGTATTTTATGGGCTGTGGAGTGACAGCTTCTACGAGTCTGTCCTTCTTCTCCATCATCTTGGTTTTGCCTCCCTTAGAATCATTATAGGTCACTCTTGATACTGAAAGTTCCTCCACCACTTCAGGTAACTGGTAACTTGTGGTTTGTAACTTCTAGTGCTCAGGGGTTGCCTGGTACACTAAGAGGTTAAGTAATTTATTATCATTACATAGCCTAGATCATCTTGACTCCAACAGTGGCTCTCTATACACTACACAGAGTGAGATAATTGGAGAGGGATGATATAGGCAATGTTCTATAAGAATGCAATGGAAGAAAGATATCTTTTACCTGGGGGACAGGAGGAAGGGAGGACTTCATGAAGAGATGGTATTTGAAAAGTCTTTGGAGAAAAGAACAGACTTCGGAAGTGGAGATAATCAAAAAACATTTATTAAACACCTACTATGTGACAATCATTGTACTAAGCACTGGAATTGAAAGTTGGAAGGACCTCTTAGAAGCCATTTAGTTCAAGTTCTTCATTTTATATATGATAATGTTAAGGCCTAAAAAGTGACTCACCTAAAGTCACATAGGAGAACCATTATTTGAACCAGTCATCTGATATGAAATTTGATATTCTTTTCATTCCACTGTCAGTTGCCCACTTTTGACATGAGGAGGTGGTACAGAGATTAAAGGGGAAAGAATAAAACTAGGAAATAAGACATAATCCATTTTTTGTTCTAATATAGACTATCTGAAGGGAAATGATATGAGATAATGCCATACTTGTAGATTGGAAACAGTTTGTGGAAATTCTTGATGTCAAAGTAAAGAGCATACATCTTATTTGGTAAGTGATAGGGACTCACTAAATATTTTTTATTAACAGAGTATAATTTATTAGCAGAGGTATAATTTTTTTAAGGGTCTACCATATGGAAGGTACATTGCTAGGCACTGGGAGTAACATTCTTTTAGTTTAGAATGAAGATTAATGGGTTCAGCTGTTGGATGGTCAAACAGTGAGGTAGGGGATTGTAAATAAGGAATCTTTAAGTCCTTGCTGTGTTCTTTAAGTCTTGTTGTCTTTGTCCTTTATACTCATAAAGGACCATGACATCAGGGAGATGATGAGATGACTTGAAGTTGACTTTGACTTGAGTGAGAGAGGGCTGTGCAAGGTCACCAGCCTCACTTTCTCCTCCAGAGCCATCTGGGTCAAGTGGCCAGATATTCATCAGGATGACTGGAGATGACCCAGGATGCAATGGGGAGATCCAGGCCCTTTTAGTCTAAGACCTTTTCAGGTTCTCACTTTGAGTGAGATAATGCCCATTCAGTGAATGGGCCTCTTTAGGTAGTTATTCAAGGGATGGCCCCCTTAATAAAAAAAAAAATCCAACTGCGGGGGGAAAGACCCCTCAGGCTTCCTGGCCAAAAGAGAAACAGTTACTATTTCATATTTACATTCAGTCTGTGCTAGAGGGCAAATTCATGTCTATATTTAACCTTGAATTTGATGAAGGTCACTGCTAGGTCCCATAAAAATTATGTGGTTTACCTGACCAGAAAATGAATTCCAGTGAAATGGCAGCCCGGTACAATGGAGAGAAGCCTGATAGGGAAGCCAGGAAAACTGCGTTCAGAGGCAAGGTTCTGTTTCTGTTACCACCAAAGCTCTGGTACTTTGGGCAATGTGCTTAAGCTATTTGGACTTCAGTCCATTATATGTAAAATGAGGGAGTTGGTCTAGTTGATCCTTAAGGTCCCCTTTATCTCTAAAGTTAATGTTCAGTGAATTTTGACAACAATCTCACCTCCCGCTTCTGTCCCCCACCCCCCACCCCCAAAATAGGCTTATAATCTCAAAGTTCCTAGGTTAGTTTTCAATAAGACACTTGAATGGTGGTTTATTTTTGGTCTGCTGTACAATTTAGAATACTTAACTGTGGTACTGTCTGTAAAAACAAAATGTCTTCTAAACCAGCTAGACCTTAAATGTTCCTTAATCAAAAATGATTTCATTGTTTTAAAAGCTTTTGGAGCAGCAGAAGCAAATTACTCGTGACGTTAATTTTTTCTACATCCACTTTGGTTCTGTATCCACTTAGTTACACTCATCAGTCACCATAAAAGTTTCAACACATTACAGAGACGTGCTGTGGTTAATAAGGACTGACCAATGGTAATATGGTGATGGGCACCAGGTTGGAGAAACTGAGAAGCAAACAAAGGCTGTTCACTGATAGCTGGTAAAGAATAAATGGAATAAGGTATAATGTTTTTAAGGGTCCACTATATGCCAGGTATTGCCAGGCATTGGGAATAAAATGAAATAATCCCTGCACTCAGGAATCCACATCTATTCTACTGAGGGGGTAGGGACACGTGTGCACACAGAAGTAAAAATAAACAAAAGCTCATTTGACAAAGGAAAAAGCATTAACAACCAGGGAGTGATCAGGGAAGGCTCAATACAATGGTTGCTATTACCTGGATCGAACTTTGAAGGACAAGGATTCTGAGAGGTAGACAAGAGGAGAGGCAGGAAGGGGAGGGCTTGTGCAAATGTGCAAAGGCTGGAGAGTGAATGCTGACTTTAGGGAATAGCTATTAATCCAGCTTGGCTGAAACATAAAGTACATGAAAGGGATTGATATGAGATCAGGTGAAAAAAAAAAGCAGGTTGGAGAGAGATGGATGAAAGCAAAGAATCATTAGGGATTCCCGTAATCAGTGAGTGGGTTGTCTACATATTAATGGCATCAGGATCTCCAAACACACAAATGCAGAATACTTTCCTAAAACAGAGCTAATAACTAGCTAATTTTGGACCAAAGGATGTAAAATGTACACCTATCCCTTCCACCCTGTCACCTGGCAATATTGGGGCAGTAGATACGTATTATATATGTATGTGTATTTATGTGTGTGCATACATGTGCATATATATATATGTATGTATATATACATATATAATGTTCATTCTTCTGCCTCATCTTTATGGCTCCAGAAAGAGGAGTATGGGAAAATAGAGTAAGTTGGTATAATTTTCCTACTTAGAACTTTCTTCTTTCTTTCTGTATCCTCATTTGACTTTTCTATGATCACAGTGAATATAAAAGTAATTAAGTGAGCTGAAGAAAACTGCAGGATGCAGTGACTAGAGAGCACATCTTGAAGACTTGGGGTCAAGTTCAACCTCTGACCCATACTGACTTTTTGTTCTTAGGCAAGTCGAATGACCCATTAGAGTTCTAGACAACTCTCTAAGACTGCAGAGAAGTTTTTTGTTTTTTTTAAGCTGCAGAGAAGGAATCTTTTGCATTGGTAGAGGGGGTTTCCTTACCGGAAACTCCTGTGCTAATCAATCAATAATGGGATTGGCCAGGAGTGGCTATTATACTTTTAGCCTGTGTGAGATAGGGAGAACCAATTTCAAATAAATGAAGAATAATAGCTTTAAGGTTTGCAAAGCATTGTGTTAAATATCACTTTATTTTATCCTCCCCATCAACAACCCATGGAAATAGGTGAAAATATTATCCCCATTTTACAGATGGGGACAGATGTGGAGTGACTTGCCCACGGTCACACAATTTATAGTATCTGAGGTCGCATTTGAACTCAGACCTTCATGACTCCAGGTCCAATTCTCTACTCATTGAGCCTCCTCAGTGCTTAAACAAACAATCTGGATGAGACCTTCAGAGCACCTGAACCAGAACAGTGGCTGTGTGAGTGGAAAGATGGGAACAGGTTCTGTAAAGGTAGAATCTGCATGACTTTTTTGGTGAAATAACCTCTCAGAGGCTCAGTTTCCTTAGTAATGTAAATGGATTGGATTAGATAACTTTTAGGTTGGCTTTTAACTCTGATATTTTATGATTCTATTAGACTTAAACTTAATGTCCTTGCATATATGCACAACAGCTTCTTTTGTCTGTTTGTTGGAAAACACTGCTCATGATGGTGGTTTCTCACTCAATTTCTTTTTCCACTGTAACAGGATCAACACAGGACTTCATCATGCTGACATTTGCTCACCGTCTGCTGTTAGTCCTGGTCCTCAGAGGCCTGGAGGATAAGGCCAGCAACCCAGGGAACTCGGGTTAGTCTTCTTGAAAAATGTCTTTACTGTGATTGCTTTTTTTTCCCCACTTGACAGAGTTGGGACTAATAATCCCTTCTACACTAAGCACCTCTGTCCTACATCCTTTTGATTAGTCACAGAAGCTGCTGTCCAAAGTACTTGCCACTGGAAAGAGAGAATAATATAACACAATGACAGAAATACTGTAAATAAAACAACACTAAGAGCCACCGAAATTCATAGTAATTGAAATGACTAGTCTTAGCTCTGGATAGCAGATAATGAAGGACACTTCCCTCTTATTAGAGACGTGGTGAACTGAAAGTGCAGGATGATGCATGATCAGTCAAACATAGTTGGTTTTTTGACTTGTTTTATTCCCCATTTTCAAGGAAGGATTTTTGTGGTAGGAGTTGGGGAATTAGGATGTGTGAAATGAAATCATTGTACAAAAACGCAAAAGGCATCCAAAAAAGGTTTCTAAAACCCATCAAAAACCAAAGTGTCTGACACTTTCTTTGATACTGCTTCTTAGATTCACTGTTGATCATAAGCCTTTGCTCAAAAAAGAAATTCTATGTACTAAATCTGGAAAACCCTCAGGATTTTCAAACCCAGCCTTTCTCTAACCAAGGAACTATCTCTCTTTACTAGCTACCTCCCTTCCTCTTGACAGCTATCCTCTCCTTTCTGTCATTTTTCTTCTCTAGAATCTTTCTTATTTGGTATGCTTACAGTCTTCAGAGCTAGGAACTCCTAGTTTTCTAGCTGATTGGCATCTCCCTGCCTCCCTCACCTAAGCAGTAAGAAACCAGTGACACCTACTCCTCCCAAACAAATTCCTATGCTCTTAGAGCTCCAAATGACTTTGACTACAGAATTGCTGTAATCTGCCTTGCAAATAATCTCCTGGAACCATAATCTTTTGCTGTTCATTTGTTTCAGTAGTGTCTGACACTTTGTGATCCCATTTGAGGTTTTCTTTGCGAAGATACTGGAGTGGTTTGCTACTTTGTTCTCCAGCTCATTTTATACCTGGGCAAACAGGGTTTTATATCTAGGCAAACCCCAGATCACACCACTACTAAGTGTGTGAGGCTAGATTTGAACTCTGAAGGATGTCTTTCTGACTTTAGGTCTGGCACTCTCTCCATTGTGCCATCTAGCTACCCAGACCTCAACTATCAATCTACTATAATCTCTCTCAGTGTGTGTGTGTGTGTGTGTGTATACACATATATGTTACACTACCTAATATCTATCTCTCTGTCTGTCTACCTGTTTGTGTCTCCCGTATCCATTGTATCACCTAGTTGCCCTTTCAGATATGATAGCTATCTGTATTTGTAGTTCTATAGCTATGCTATAGATACTAGTATATAGCTATATTAATATAGATAGATATAGTATCTACAAGGGCAGCTAGGTGGTGAAATAGATAGAGTGTTTGGCCTGGAGTTAGGAAGACCTGAGTTCAAATCTGGCCTCAGACACTTACTAGCTGTGTGATCCTGGGCAAGTCACTATTTACCTCAGTTTGCTCTTCTGCAAAATGCGCTGGAGAAAGAAATGGGAAACCATTCAAATATCTTTGCCAAGAAAATACCATATGGGGTCAGAAGAGTCAAACACGATTGAAATGACTGAACAACAACACCATGGTATCTAGACTCAGATTAGTACAATTTCAATGACTTTGAAGAGGCAGAGTACAGGGACAGGTGACCTATCATTTGCCACAACTCCCCAAGAATGTTTAATTTGAGGGTATATCAACCAAGCCAGAGCTCAGCTATGTAATCCTTGAGGTTCTGCAATGCAAGTGCGACTGTAGGGTTCAAAAGTCCTTGGATGGTAGTATTACTGCTGGTAGCATTACTTCCATTGAAATGGAGCTCAAATCAGTTAGCAAGTGCAGGACTGGAAGGTTTGCTTCTTCACACCACTGTCCTGCCAGCCTCAAATGAAGAAAAGATTACAGTCTGTGAGTAATGCAAGAAATACTTAGTGATATGTAGGTAAGTCCTTTCACTCGTTGGCTTGCTAAAACAAATGTCCCTTCATTGTCCTTTAGTGTATGCATCTCTGTTGGCTTTTGCAATTTAGCCTTGTCAGTAAGAGAAAAAGAACAGCTCTCATTCTAGGTGCTGTCATTAAGATGAGGCCACTTTTATTTCATCTTTTTCATGAGCAGTCCACTCTGCTGTCATATATGGTGCTGTTAATGCAAAGCACAAGCTGGAGAGATTGCATTCTACCCCTCTTCTACTACAAAGGTATTTGGGAGTCACTTCTGCCAGATTCCACAATGTGTCTCTGAGCATCAGTGGCCTATAAAGGCAATTTTTATTTTCTAGATTTTATAATTTCAATTAGGTATCACTTCATCAGTGATGCACCTGACCCTGCAGCTTCACTGTGAAGCTGTCCTTATGGGTCCTGGCATCGTTATGGCTTCTAGGTGAGGCTACCTTATTGGGTTACTTTAGTGACTAAAAACTCTTGAACTAAGCCCAAAGCTGGGTATTGAATTATGTCTGCAAAAGTTTCAGTCATCTCCTAAATCTTCATGAATTGAAAAATGAATTCCTCTTTTTTTAGGCATTGTTTTGAAGTATGGAAGCAGAGCAGAGGAGTGCAAAATGTGCTTATATTTGTAATGAATTTGGAGTTTGCTAAGTAGGTAAAATTGTTCAAGCAAATTAAATGAAAAATTTTAATTCCCTTGAAAAGATGAAAAGGTAAACCAAATAATCCGAAAAAGATAAGACTCTTTTCCTAAGCCTCAAAATCTCCAGCTTAAACAATGTGAATTGCATACCTGTGCAACAACAATTACAGGAAACAGTAATTTAAAAAAATCTTACTCCAAAAAAAAAAAAAAAAAAGAAAAGAGGAGAAAAAGGAAAATAAAAGCTAGGCATGAAAGAATAAGTATAGTTTAATACAAGGTACCCAGTGTCAACATCTTTCCATGTGACTTACGGCTGCCCTCCTTCTTCCCATCAGCAGTAGCAAACCTCTAGGCCCAGAAATCCAGAGACCAATTTCCCCCTTTCCTTCCCTCTTCCCCCTCCCCCACTGCAGAGGAAATTAATCCACTTGATCCGAGGATTTTGCCATGATAATGAGCAGTTCTGATTGGTGAGAGAGTGAAAACCAGCCCTGGTCCATGCTTTATGTCCTATCCTGACATCCACCAGGTCACCAAGACCTCCCTAACATCTCAATATCCACCCTGTTACCACGTATAACACAACTAAGTTTGTGTTACACAAAACACAACTGGTTTTGCTCTAATAACACTAATCAAATCAATACTGTCATTGCTACTGGAAAGAGTATGAGTATCTTCTGTCTTATGACTCCACTCATTATCCCCGTGGCTACCTAATCCCAAAACTTCCCTCCATGACCACCATTGAGCTATGTATATTGTAACTCTCACTAAAATATAAATTCATTGAGGGAGCATTTGTAGCCCTGGTCTCTAGCACAGTTTCTGGAAATATTGGGATTGCTATGAAATGGTTCAACCATTCTGGAAAACAATCTAGATTTATGCTAAAAAGAAAAGTGGGGTCTAAAATATTCTTATCCTTTGGCCTAAGCACATGCCTTAAAGAGATCAAAACCAGAAATAAATAACCAATGTATGTACAAATTTATATCTAACTCTGATTTCAGAAAACTATGAAAAGATTTGCAAGAAATAATGAAGAGCAAAATGAATGGATACAAGAAAACATTGTATACAGTAAAAGCAATATTGCTTTAAGAACAACTTGAGTCAAGAAGTTATTTTGGCTATTATAAATACCCAAGTTAACTATAAAGGGCATATGAAGAAAGATGCTATCTACATCTATTTATCAGGAGATAAACAGAAGTATGTGTAGAATTTTACATATTATATATACACATATAAGTATATGTAAATACATACATATATACACATACACACATACCTATTTGTGTCTAATGGTAGCTATCTCTAGGGTGGGGAGTGGGGGGAGGAAAAGAAAAAAAGAAATTTACATGATAATTTTGCTGTATACTTGAAAGAAATAACAAGTTGTGCATAGTAGATTTGCAGTTTCATATGCAACCATCTATTTATTGTACTATGTTATGGAAATGCTTGTTTGAGTCCACAAATTAAAAATAAAATAAAATAAAAAAATCTGAATGATCTATAAAATGGTGTAGCTATGTGTGTCATAAAGAAGACTTGGTATAAAGTGGGCTAACTAAGAAATTTGGTGAAGTTTTTGTGTATGTAGATTTATTTGTAGTAATACAAAACTGTTATAAAATAATTGTTATTAAATGTCTGATTAATTTTGCATTAGAAACAGAACAGTCCATTTAATATTATGTTGTCCCTTGGTCTATTTGCTCAGCTACCATCTTTGGATTAAATGGTAATATTCAACTGTAACAATGATATGCACAGTAGAGTCATAGTGGCTCATGTGAAGAGGCAGCAGGATGGAGATCGAGAATCTGGGTTGGAATCTGCCTCTGCCCTTTACTACTTGTGTGACTCTGGATCAATTCTTCTCAAGGCCTTAATTTCCTCACTGATAAAATAAGGCAGTTGGACTAGATGTTATTGAAGGTCCCTTCAAAACTCAGTGAAATGAAAACTCAGTTTAGCAAATTCTTTGGTATTTTTATGAATCTGTGCATGGCCCCCTCCACTGTGACTAATCATGATATCCTAGGCAGTAAAGTGGCACAGTTCATACAGCTCCAGTCCTGTAACTGAGGAGATCTGAGTTCAAATCAGATCTCATAAATTTACTAATTATGTGATCCTGGGCAAGTCACTTAACTTCACTTCAACTCAGGTTCTTCATCTGTAAAATGGGGATAATAACAGCGCTTACTTCCCAGGGTTGTTGTAAGACTCAAATGAAATACTAATTGAAAGTGCTTAGCACAGGGCCTGGCATATAGTAAGTACTATAAAAATGTTAGCAATTATGAATTATGATGTCTTCTTACACTATGGGGTCTTGTTAATATTTTCTCTGAGCGTGTCTCTCAATAGAAATACTGCCCAATGTGTTGGATGGCTTCTTTGGGTTCTTTTAGAATTTCTCAATTATAAATGTAGTATTCAGGCTATCTTTCTGTTTTCTCTCATTCTTCAATGGTGCCTGGCCCACATCCTTTCTTTCCTAACTTAATCACCAACAAACAAAATAGCATAGAAAGACAAAGTAAGTTTTACATATATGATGCATATAAAATTGAACAAGAAATGAACAAAATTACACTATTTTCCCCTTATAGGTTTTTTCTGTTTTATTTTGTTTGTATATTTTTGAAAATGTTTTATTGGTGCACTTTTTTTCATCTTTATCATCACCTAATAGCTCACTACTATACCCTACATGCAACTTCTAATAGAATATTTGTAACAAATAAGGGATACTCAAACAAGACAAACCAACACATTGCCTGTTTCTGAAAAAGCAAGTCTTATTTTGTACCTGCAAGTCCATTATTGTCCTACTGAGAGGAATGTTTCATCATCAGTCTTCTGAAAGCAGGATGGGAAGCTGCCCTGATCAGAGTTCTGAAGTCTTCCAAGTTATTTTCCTTTTATGTTATTCACACCTTCCTTTCCAATAATACACATCCTTAATAATTTCTTTTCTGCCACTTCTCATACCCTACTCATCCTTAAGCCATCCAACAGCTAAATAATCACCATTCACTTTCCCCAAGGTGACTTTCCTCCTCCTTCTCAAAATGTCTACCTCCTTTTTACTCCACATCATTTTATTAGCTCCAATGAATGAAACCTATAGATACCAAGCAAAGACATTCAACATCTCTTCACAGAAATATACCAGGAAACATGGCGGGTATGGTGGAAAGAGTGCTAAATTTGAAGACAAAGCTTTGCCCCTCTCTAGATTTGTCATCTTAGGCAAGTCAATTAACTGCTCAAACTTGATTTAGTCATTTGTGAAATTGGGAGTTTGGGATGACCTCTGAAGGCTTGAAATCTATGCTATGTATCGCATGAAAGCCCCTCATGGAAATTGTCTGAGGGAGCTGAGTGTTTCATTTCTTTAATTCTTAGTTCTAATTCCTTTTGATCCTAGCTACCCATGAGTTTCAGATCTTATTTGCATGACTATCAATGATATCTAATAGGAATAATAATTTTAGTACGTCAGGGAACTGTAATTTGATCAAATGAATCAACTCAAGTGCTTACTTAGTGAGGCTCTGTCCTAGGAGCTGAAGATACAAATACAAAAAATTTATACTAATCTCTGTCTCCTCTGTATCTTAGTAAACCAGCTAAATATCTTTAATGAGCTATTATTATTTAATAATTTAATATTAATGAACTATAGCACCCAAAAGATGATTATAGTTTGACTAATCTTTCACTAAATTTAGATAGATACAGCCTATCCTTAAGCCTATACTCATGGCTGTTCCAGCCTGGTGGTAACCAGCAGAGCATCATGAGGATCCACTTTGATAGCCCTGCATGGCCTGTACTCCATGATGAATATTAATATAGGTGATAGTATTTTCCCTCAAAATTCTTCCAAATTTGTGAGTACATTCAAGGGACAAGTCAACAGTTTTGAGGAGGAATTTTCCACCTTGGCTACTGGCTTTGTGAAATCATGAGAAATTTATCTATCTTAGCTCACTGCATT
Organism: Notamacropus eugenii; assembly: GCF_028372415.1. Lineage (NCBI taxonomy): Eukaryota > Metazoa > Chordata > Mammalia > Diprotodontia > Macropodidae > Notamacropus > Notamacropus eugenii. The sequence continues at coordinate 120,125,713 of NC_092877.1, read as the reverse complement.
TTCTTCTCTTGTATAAAATGAAGATGTGAGGGGAAAGGGGTGATAGTGATCAGCCAGTCAATAAGTATTTTAAAGCACCTACTAGGTGCCAAACACTGTTACTGGGGTTACAAAAAAAGGGGAAGAGAAAGTCCTTGCTTTCAGGAAGCTTATAGTCTAATGGGGAAGACAATATGCAAATTAATTACAAACACAACCTGCAGATCTATTGATCTATCTGATAGCTTGGAGATAATCAAAGAGGGGAGGCCCTCACATTAAGAAGAATCAGGAAAGGCTTCTTGCAGAAGGTGAGATTTCATCAAGGGAGTCACTGGTCAATTTGAATTCCCTAGTCAACATTATGAGACTTCAGAGTATGTTTATTTGTTTGGAGGCAACTAAGAAGTACTTCTCAGTAGATTATGAGCGTACCCATTGGAGTTATACTGATTGAGTTAAGAAGACTGACTGCTTCATGCAGTCTTCTCACTCCTATGCTCAAGTAAGCTTATAGTACACTTCTCTCTCCTTCCTTGGGCTTATGGACTAAGCCTTAGCAAAGTGGACCTTGGCTGGGAAACCATAACATCCTTCACATAATGCCATCTTAAAGATTTGGGAATTTCTAAACAAACATAGTGAAAGTTCCCTTTATTTTTCCCGTCGTCTCCTGCCAAGCCAAGTCTATTTAACTGCTTGGTTGGAATTTTTTTTTGTTTTGAGTCATCAGCAGGACTGCTTTGGTAGAATTCAGGAAAATCAGAAAGCCAGGGAACTGTAGCCTAATTCATTAGGCCAGCTATTCTGCACATTCTTCATGCTGGGTCTACTGAGGCAGATTCTAGAGTGATAAAGATAGGTAGCACGGAGTATGTGACTGGAGTCCAGAAGACCTGAGTTTAAATCCTCCCTTGGATATTAACTGAATGTGTGACCCTGGCAAATCACATAACCTCTCTCAGCCTCAGTTTTCTAATCTGTAAAATGGGAACAGTAATAGCACCTACCTCCCAAGGACAGAGGGAGGATATATGAAAAACCTATGTAAAGTAATTTGTGAAGCTTAAAGTTGTTATACAAGTACTATTATTTTTGTTCTCATTACATATGCAAATAGTAAATTTAGAGTCAATCTTTTGAGGAAATGGATGTAGAGCCTGGCAGAGTACTAACAAGGTACGCAGTGACTGGTATAAACTCTGAGGAAAGTTTCTCACCCCTTACGCATTGAGTTAATTTTGATTTCAATTAAATCAACCTCCAGCTCTTAATAACTAGGACGGATAATTTGAAAGACTTAGGGAAGTCATTCATCATTAATAAGTTATAGCAAGATATCCACTGAAAGTTTGCTGTCTCAAGGTAAAGCGGCATTCAACAGATTGAAGACTTAAATAGGTATGAGATATGACTCTAAAGTATTGAGACTGACTTTCATGTATAGCTTATAGAATGAATCATATTTTAACAGTTGCCATTATACAATGTATAATGCTTATTTATCAGGGACTGATTCCTAGAGGACATCAATGGCTGATAAGAAGAATTAATCTAAGAGAGTTGCCATGGTGTAGTAAATAGTGGATGGCTGCTATTATATTAGAATATAAATATGGAAACTTAAACCCAAAGATAACCTAGCCAAGGACACCAAAGTGAAAGTGTTTACGTCTTTTGACTCAGCCCGGTGTCCTTTCTACATTACTTGATTTTAAGTTTGGTATTGGTTATACAAAAATAGCATTTGAAAGAAAACTAGCATTGAAGTTGAAGCCTGTGTTTTGAGTTACATTTCTGACAGGTAAGAGTTTGGTGACCCTGAGAGAGTCCCTTGTCCTTCATAACCCTCCATTTCCTCCTCTGCAAAATGGGGATAATAACTGTACTCTATTTCATGGAGTTTTAGTAAGGAAAGTGCTCAGTAAGCCTTAAACGCTCTTACAAGTGTGGGCTCTCCCACGTGGCTTTTGGGGCTTATCATGTGGCCCCCTGGCCTGGTTTGTAATAACTCCTTTCTGTGTTCTTCTTATATGTAGTTTGTAGTGACAATAAACTTCTCTTGAAAAGTTGCTTTATTTTTAGAGACATTGAGTCTAGTACTCTGAGGGGTACTCTACGAGCTTTCCCGTGCAATCAATATGTCCACTAGCTAGGCATAAAGAAACCTACTACTGCCCTCACTTCAAGGGATAAAAGAAAGAATCCAAAGCTGAAATATAGTGCCTTATTCTGCAACATGCCAACTGTCAGCAAGCTAAAGTGCCAAACAGCGCAGAGGTGGCTGTTCAGTGACTGTGGGTACGCTCAGAGTCAATTAACACCCAATCTTCCACCTCCACATTCCATTCAGCCTTAGAGGATATCAGAATGGTCTTTGTTTCTTGGCTCTCTTTTTTGGCCAGGTCTGATTGGAAGAAAGTGGAAAATGGTGATTTGGTTAGTAGAAGATGTTAAAACTCATTTAGGAAAGAGCATTTACCTCTTCAATGTATTTGGGGGGTGGTGGTGGTGTTCATTATCTATTTCCCAAATGACTCTACCGTTTTTTATTCAACCTTATTTTTATGTCTATTTGAAAATATCAACCCCCCATATGTTTACTTTGCTATTATTGTATTGTATTTGGTCAAGTCTCTGCATAATAAATAAATGGCAGAAATAGATTTAATTTTTCTTTTCACTTTGCAAGCCCGGTTACTCATCCTCTTCTGTAGATGTTAACAAAACAGAAATGAATAAATTCAGCATCCCTCGAGATTACATGAGATTTGAGGATATTGACAAGAATTTCCCTATGGGTTTGTCAATAGGTCATCTGTCTGGGGAAGATGTAGCCAGACAGTTATTGACCTATGCATCAACATCTGGGCACCACATCTGAGTTCCGCTCAGGACCATAAGCCTGATTAAATTTACAATTACTCTAGTACTCTGTTGCCATTTCGCCCAGGCTGTTGAGGTTTATTAGGAAGGAGAGTGGCAAGCTAGGAAGTGAACCACAGGGCTTAGAGATATATTTGCTAATTTAGGACACTGCCATTCTAGGAGGCATTGTGGGATATGGGGGGAAAAAGGGATTTTAGACCTGGGAAAACAGGGTAACTAGTAGGTATGCAAAGGATGCTTTGGAAACAATATTGCTTTTTTAAAATTTCTTTTTATTCTGTTCAATTTTTGTTCCTTTTTGGTTTATACAACTGTGCGTTGCAGTAATTTCTAGCATGAGGCTATGCCCAGAGGATTTTTTCATCACCCTAGTACTGTCAAGTGAAGGACTCTTTGTCTTTCACCTCTTTAGCGATAATTCTTAAAAGAATTGTAATTTTTTTCTTTCTGGTCCATGTGGAAGTGATGGAGGTATAGCATTATGTTTTTACCTAGGACAGGATATGTCAGAAAAAGTGAAGTTCCTATGAGTAGTCACAAATCCCAGAGTCTTCCTGCACAATATTCATTGTACTACTTACAGGAAAACAAAACTAAACAAGCACATAAAACTTTTCCAAAGACTGAGATTCTCTTGAATGTTTAGAATACTAGACAATTTGGAACAGTTTCCTCCAGAAATTTCTATTAAAAATAACTTATTACTTTTATGGTTTTCCATTTCTTAACAGAAAGATGGGCTTATATATTTAGATCAGTTATCTGGAACCTTCATGAGCAATTATATTAGAACTGAATTCTGTCATCTTTTAGGTAGTGTCAGGTACCAACTTAGAAGCCAGGAAGACTTGAGTTCAAATTTCCCCTTTGACATCCTCTGGCTCTGCAACTTTGGGAAAGCTGCTAATGTCTCAGATCTCAAGGCAACTTTCTAAGACTAGGAAGTATGGAGCAGATTGCGTCTTACGCTGGTAGGGGGACTTTCTTTGTCTGGACTTTCCTTATACTAATGAATACACCGATTCAGGACCTATCCGTATCTTTCTTCCTCTATTTGTTGTTGCATTAATTCTGAACATTATTCTTTTGGTTCTTTCTTTGCCCTGTGTCCTTTCACACAATAATTCCCAGGTTTCTCAGAACTCTTCATATTTTTTATTTCTTTCAGCATAATGATATACCATTACATTAAAATACCATAATTTGCTAGGCTATCCCACTCATCAGTGGGTACATAATTTGTTTTCAGCTTTTTCCTGCTAGAAGTCATGCTGTTATGGATATTTTGGTTCATGTAGGACTTGCGTTTTTTTTCATCAAGTAACCCAGTAATGGGCTCTTGGGACCAAAGGGCATCTATCAATAATTCTGTGATTTTTCTTGCATCATTCAAAATTATTTACAAAATAGGAGCAATTCACAGGGATAGAAACTCAACAGTGTTATTAATGTGCTTGTCTTCCTACAACCGATGCAGCATTGGCTATTTCAATTTCTTACCCTCTTCACTTGTATTTAATTTTCTGATGAGTGATTTGGTGTATTATTTCCTATGGTTCCTGAGAGTTTCTTTTGAAATTTGTTCCTAGCCTTTGACCACTTATCTGCTGGAGAATGACACGTTCTTGTAGGTGTGTGCAAATTTCCTATAGGATTTTAAATGTGAGACTTATATCAGTGATTTTTGATCCAAATCTTTTTTCCCCCAACCCATTACAGGTCTTCTAAATGCATTGATTTTGTCAATGCAAAAGCTTTAAGATTTTTAAAATATTTTTGTCTTTTATGTTTCTTTTTTTTGAATTTTTCTTTATTGTAATTATTGTAATGAAAGATATAAACTTCCATTCTCATCTAATTTTTAAAAATCTATGTAGAAATTATGTAGAGAGGGTGGCATAGATTAGAGAGATGGCCTTACAGCCAGGAAAACCTGAATTCAAGTCTTGTCTCTGACATATACTGGCTATGGAATGTCACTTTACCTCTCATAGTGTTTTAGGCAACTCTCTGAAAGAATTTTCTCCTTGTAGATTTACTGTACTAATAAAATCACAGGTCTAGTCACTATCCCTATCCCATGAAATTTATTTTAGCATATCATGTATCATCTTGGTCTAAATCTATTTTCCTTGAAATTGCTTTTCAATTTTCCTTGAAGTGTTTGTTGAATAGTCTCTTTTGAAGTAGTTTCTATTGTTGAGTTTATGCAACACTAGCCTGCTATACTCAACAGCTTGAGTTTTGCCCATTTAGTCTATTGCACTTATTTTTAATGTTTTAATGAATATGAAATAGTGTTGATATCTTCAGTCCTATAATTTGAGATTTTGTGATGCTTAGCCACCTTCATTGCTTTTTTCATTATGGTTTTGGAAATTTTGGAACTTTTCTTCCTACAAATGGTTTTTTTTTTAAATTTTTATTTAAAAAAATTTGGACTTACACATCCAAAAGAGCATTTTTATATACAAAATGAAACAGGAAAAGCAGATTTCATGTGAAATCTTAGATCTCTACTATATACAGCATTTAAAAGTGTGTTTTCTCTCTTTTGTTGATAAAAATGTGTAATATATTCATTTCCCCCCAATTACTGCTTTGGCTGTACCCCAAAAGTTTAAGGAACACTGAACTAAGGGACCAGAGGCAACAATGCCCTGATACATTGTGCTTTTGTTTGGTGAAAGTGACATAGAAGGATGCAAAAATGTGGGGATTCTCTTTTATTTCTGTTCAGTAACCATCAAAAATTGACTATACCTAACTTTTCTATAATTCTATTCTGGTACTTAACTATTTTCTTGCTCATTTTTTCATTACATTTGTCTAGGTTTAATAGAAGTACATTGAAGACCCAAAGTCTTATAATTTTACTGTTTATTTTCCTCTTTAAATCAATTATCCTCTTTTTTTAAGTATATGGATATTGTCCCACTTGGTGCATACATACATAATTAGTAGTGATATTAATTCAGTGTCTATGGTGCCTTTAAGCTAAATATAGTTTCCTGCGTATATTTTAATTGTCTATTTTAACTGTTGCCTTAACTGACAATATGATTGCTACTCTTGAGATTTTTATTTCACACGAAGCACAATAGATTTTGTCCCAGGCCCTCATTTTAATTCACTCTCATTCTTATGACCCAGTAATATTCAATTGCTTTCACATACCACAATTTGTTTAGTCATTTTCCAACTGGAGAATACTCCCTTTGTTTCCAATTTTGGCTACCATAGAAGAGCTGCTATTAATATTTTTGGATATACAGATCCCTTTCCTCTTTGATTTCTTTGTATTACAGGATTAGTAGTGGCGTACATGGGTCAAAAAGAATATATACAGGTTAGTAACTTTTGGGGAAAAATTGTCTTTCAAAATGGTTGGACTAATTCACAGCTCCACCAGAAATATATTAGTGTCCTTGCTTTCCTAAATCCCCTTAAAATTTGTCATTTTTCTAGTTTGCCATCTTTGTCATTCTAATAGCTATGAAGTAGAACCTCAAATTTGCTTTAATTTACATTTAATTAATTGTTATTTCAAACATTTTTGTGTGGTTTTCAATAGCTTGGATTTCTTTCTTTGAAAACTTCCCATTCAGTGGATGTAGATTCTCAACTAGGGCATCTTAGCTAACATTTTCTTTAAAAATTATGCATCAATAGATATTAATGCAATTTCCCTATAACTTCCCATTTCTGAATTTTCTTATTATATGCCTAAACCCTACTTATCCCACAAAACATTTTAAGGGAGTGTCTTCTTTCTCCATTTTTGAGAATTTATATAGTATATGTTTGATAGAATTCACTTTTAAGTCCATCTGTTGGAAGAGGGTATTTTCCCTCTTTTGTTGTCTGTAAGTAGTCTGCTCAATTTAGCTTTCTGAGATTGAGTTATCTTGGAATGGGTTATTTATCATTTTGTAAGTTTGGGTATTTAATTTTTTTGAGTAGATATTAATCTACTTATTTTAATTCCAAGTTTTTTCTCTCCTGTATAGCAATTTTGTATTATTTTTAATAATTTAATTTATTATCTCTATAATCAACATGAATTTACCATGTTTCCATTTTTGTATTTACAATTTGGTTTTTCTCTGTCTTTTATTAGAACAAGTTAGGTGACAGTTCATTTTTTCTGCCTTTGCTGGAACCCATGGCTTCATTGACATAAAGAATTCCTGGTGTGGAAACTTCTGCAAATGTAGATCAACATATTGTTAGTGATGCTTAAATGCAGTTCTTTGCTTTGTTTCTTCAGCAGACTGGTGGTGCAGTACAAAAAGTATTGGGTCTGGAGACAGGAAGACCTGAGTTCAATTACAATCTTTGACAATTACTAGCCATGTGATTCTAGGCTAGTCAATTGATCTCTGTCTGTTTTCTCAACTATAAAATGGGGATAATAATAGCACCCACCTCCAGGGTTGGTCTGAGGATCACGTGATACAATATTTGTAAAAACAAAACAAAAGAACATAGTACTTGGCATAATAGTGATTTCATTATTTCCTTGCTTCCCTTTCCTCATTTTTCAGTACACTAATATTTTTATCTTTAAATTTTCTTCTTTTGGGCTTCTTAATTTGTTGATTTGCCCAATTAGGCCTCTCTTTTTGTTTCATTTCTGTAAACATTAATATATAGAAAAATTTCCCTCATGATTATTTTTATGACATGCACATATGACATTGTCTTGCTTTCATTTCCTTAATTTTATAATGTGATTTTATCAGAGAATGTATAACGAGGAATAATGTTCAAGAAGACTAGAAGGATGGAGTAGGGTAGGGGCAAAGTGTGAAGAGCTTTAAATTCTACACAAAGGACTTTATTTCATCCTTCTTGTGTTAAAGGAGGAGAAAAAGTGAGTGTGTGTGTCTCTGTGTGTATCTGTGTGTGTTTATGTCTCTAATAATTATTAAGAGAAAAAAAGAACATTCACAGATGAAATCCCTAATTAGGAGCCTGGAATCTATCACAGTCTTCTAGACAACCAAGCAGATTGTCTTCCACTAACATTCTCCCCTACTCTCTTGGTCAACCTCTGCCTATCCACTGGTTCCTTCCCTTCTGCCTATAAACATACCCAAGATACCGCAGTGCTTAAAAACCTCTTACTAGATCCCACCATTCCTGTTAGGTGTCATCCTCTATCTCTGCTCCCCTTCTCAGCTAACATCCTTGAAAAAGTTGTCTACATTGAGATCCTCTTCTTCTTCTGTCTTCCTCTCCCTTCTGAACTCTTTGTAGTCTGGCTTCTGCCCTCATTATTCATCTGAAACTGCTTTCTCCAAAGTAAGCAATTATTTCAATTGCCATATGAAATGGTCTTTTCTCAATCCTCATCCATCATGATATCTTTGTAAGACATGACGCTGTTGTCCACCTTTTCCTTTTGAATACTCTCCCTCTCCGGGTTTTCATGACGCTGCTTTTACTTGGTTTTCCTCCTTCCCATCTGACCATGTTTTCTATGTCTCATTTGCCACATATTCATCTACGTCCTGCCCCCACACTGTGCATGCACTCCCAAAGTTCTGGCCTGAGCAGCCGGAGCTTCTCTGTTAGTATTCTGTGGCTGTTTTTTGCTTACTCTTTGGGAAATTCATGGGTTTATAGCAGACTCTGAAACAAACATAGTTTTCCAGCCAAGGGATATGAGATTGGAAGTAGGGCATTAATGCAATGTTGTCTTTTATCATAATGTCTCTATTGCTTTTTCTTTTTACTACACTGTCATCATATTTCACTAAACTATTGTTTAAATATGGTCATTTTGGTTTGAATGACTGAAACAAACTAGGTCTAGAAGAAGGAGGAGGAGGGGCAGGCTGAGCCATAAATAATGTATTGTGATTGATTCAACTTAGATACTAGGATATTATAGTAAGAGGTGGAGTACTGAGTGATTGACTGCCACCTACCTTGTGGTCTTCACTTTTATTGGCTATAACACAAGCAAAAATCATGATGATACAAAAAGTCAGGATAAGAGTAGCAACAACTAGGAGACCTTAGAGGATAATTTCTGATGATTTAAAACTGTGCTGAATAAAGATTCTATACTTATACTTATCATATAGTGTGTCCTTGAATAGTGAAAGCAATCTACTAGGGACCACTCTTGGTGGGGGGGACTTCAAATGGATTCTGGATGGCCACATGCTGGGTATGTTGTAAAGAATATTAGTTTTCAATTATGAGTTGGTCTAAATGAACTTTGAGGTATCTTCTAAGATTTTCATGTGCAAAGACAAGGAATACCTTTAGGAAAAAATAGATCTGTAGCAAGTTACACTGTATGCATCATCTCTAGCATCTTTATACTGTTAAATTAGGTTACAATTAATATCAGGGTAGACTTGAAAGTGAAGTCACAAAAGGGAAGCCTCAAGGGTCTGTGTAGGAGGAATGTGCAACTCTACTAGATTTTGCTTTGGTTGTAGTGGGAATAATGGGATGATTGGATATGTATAAATGCATACACACACATATACACACGTATAAAGAAATGTTTTGGTACACACATATATATTGAGTTGAATATCATATATACATGTATATATGTATATACATATACATATGTGCATGTATTTAGGTATGGATATACATGTATATGTATATATAATTTCATGGTACCTCAAAAGTCTTAGTACAATTTTATACTTTAATAGTACTGAGACTTTTGAAACACCATGTAGTATATTTTTATATATATTTTGCTTTTTAAGTCTAATTAGGTAGATATACATTTTTCTTTCCTGCTGACTGCCTCAAGTGGGAAAGTCACAGTTCAATAACATGGAACCCTGCAGCAACGTATTTCCCTTCCCAGAACTCAAAGTTCAGGGTGATTACTCCAACTTACCGAACTTTGGGGACTTGTCTGGTTTTACTGCTGTGAATTTGATGAAGGAGAAGATGATGCTGGAGAACTAGATGCTAAACAAAAAAATGTAGAAAATTGCCATGATCTCAGAAGCAATATTTCTGAATGAGAGATTCCCCTCTCATAGCTAATCGTGGAACAAGACAAGTGGTAGAAGAAGAATATCTCTATTTGGAGACATATAGAAAAAAAAGTAAAGAGTTGAGTGTATATTCAATGAGAATTGATGTATATTCTGAAGTTAATAATAAAAAACTCTAACAAGTTAAAAATGAAACATCCTGTATTTCTTCAAGCTTTTCTTTTATCTTCTTGTCACTTTTAGCACTGAAGCCTTGAGGTATCAAAGAATGATAAAAGAAACCAAATCAGATGAGTTTTACTATTCAGAGAGAATGAAATATTGAAGGCAGCCCAACAAAGGGAGGAAAGAGAGAGCATTTTCCAAACTCCTTTAGTTCAGATTAATGTTGATGACTATCATTGTGTACCCTTCACATAGCACTTTGCTATATCAAGTGCTCTGTATAAACATAACAACATCAATAACTTAATATTTACAAAATGTTTCACAATTATGCTTGCAATTTCCATCAATGTGTCCTTTTTTGTGCAGGAAGAAACAGCAGGGCTTTTGCTAAATTGTATACTTTGGTGACTGTTTCCTTCATCTCTGTATTTCCTGTGCTTAACTCACCATCTGGCACGCAGTAGGTGTTCAATAAATTTTTGTTGTTTTGAATAATAGTGAAGGAGTTAGGCTATCACCTGTTTTAGGATATGGAGTGGGAGAGAATTTTTTTTCTATTTCAATATTCCTTAAAATAATAATTACATTTGTTTGGTCTGGCTTATATGACTTTGTTTTGGTTATATTTACTAGTACCCCTCTCTCCATTGTCTTGTATCTGTTTCATATACATTTTGTATATACTTAGATGGCAATGCTGTTGTATTCTAAGCTGGTGAACTGGCAGTCAGCCAGACGTTCATCTTCATCACCTCCACCTGCCTTTGCTGTGAGACAGGCTATCCTTCCTCTTAGGTACAACTTTCTTTTTAACAAGTCCCTCAGCCTTTTTCCTCTGGAATGTGGCTTTTTATTTTAAAACTAGGGCCACAAAAATATAGATGCACACTTCAGGGCCAACTCAACCAGTTACTTCCCCTGCCACTGCTGCCGACTTATTTGCCTAGAAAGACTCTAGCAAAAATGATCTTTCTGATCTAGTAAGGTATAAAAATGAATCAATAACTCCCTTTTCTTGCTTAGAGTCCTCAACTAGAGAATGCAATCTGGAAAAATACTACTGGAAAAATACTACTTTAAATCTCTATGTCTTTTTGTTTCTCAATTGTCCCTTTCAATGTTTCATTGAAACAATAAGACTGTTAGCAATATAAAATTTTTATCATATTTGAACTCTTCAGAGTAGCAAGGGTAAGCCTCCCAATCTCTTGGGAGATATACCCAGAAATAGATGCTTGACCTCTCAGGAAAGTGAGGGAAAAGGGAAGAGGAAAATGAAGAATCACTGCTTTCCATCTATACCTTGAACAGGTTTCAATAACACAGAATCTACTCTGACACTACTTGTGCATGATCTGTCCACCCAAAGTCAAATCTGGAGTTTGCTTCTGCCATCCTCATGACTGTAGCCCCTTTACTATTCCCATGTGGACTATTCTTCCAGCTTTCTTCTCCCAGCTGCTGCATGGTTTCTTTTCTCCTTCCTACATTTCCAAAGACTGTAGGAACTAGTTTGTGGTTGGAGCAAAACTTTCCAGGGGATCAAGGACTGGAATGTTGGGATATTCTATTGCAAACCAATAGGAATCTTGATTTCCTTGTCTATTGCTACAGAAGTGAGCAAGACAGTGTTTCACTTTTATGAGTACATACTTCCCTACTTCTCTTGCCCCTAGAGGAGTGTAAGTTCTTTTCAGTCAGAGACTATTTAAAGAAATATCATCAGCACTTAGCATAGGGTCTGGCACTTTGTGAGCACTTAAATGCTTGTTGACTGATTTATACATTCCATTTAACTCCTCCACAATAATCATCCTTTATAAAACAAGGGTTAAAAAAATCTAATTCAATTTTACTGCCTCTAGTAAATGCTTCAGATATGAAGTAATTATTTATGAAGGGAAAATAAAAGAGAGAAGAATGTGAGAAAATCATAGGAATGAATTCATTCAAGAACTTAAGAACATTGTATTTCACCTTTTTATGAATGGATTGTGAATTAATATAGTCATATAGACTGTACAAGGCACCTTCCAAATTGAAAGCAAATAACCCAAGAAGTGAGACTGTGGATTTTTCTTCTGAAGATTTCTTGAGGACAAGATAAAAAATAATTTAAGGAAGGAAACAAATGTCTTTAGTCAAAAAGGAATTAAATGGAAATAACTATCCTCCTCCATCCTATGACAACCCCATCCCCTGAAAGCATATTTTTATTGGGAATGACACAGGATAGCATTTAAGAAATATAGAAACCATGTACTGTGATAGCTCTATGATCCATGATTTGAGAGATGGGTTGACCCCTTGCCTTTTTTGAATATTATTTTCATTTTTGGTCAGTTTCATATGAGCTCAATAGAAGGTACTATACTGTTAGAAATTAAGGAAGAAGATCTCTCTCTCTCTCTCTGTCTCTCTCTCTGTCTCTCTGTCTCTCTCTGTCTCTCTCTCTCTCTCTATCTCTCTCTCTGTCTCTCTCTCTCTCTCTCTCTCTATATATATATATATATTTATATATTGTTATTTTTCTTTTTCATTATTTTGGTGTACTAGGTAGCCATAGTGGATAAAGCAATTCATTTTAAGTAAGAAAAGCAAAGTTAGAAAAGTAGAGAGTAAATCTGTATAGTCTCATTTACGGATAATATTCAAATACCAAAAGGTTGAGAGAGGTAACCTTAAAGTTAGAAAGACCTGAATTCAAGTTCTATCTCTGACACATAACACCTTTTGTGATCATGGACAAGCGTCTTAAACTTTCAGTGACACCCAACAACTTTTTTCTGTTATTTGCTGTTAGTAAAAGGAGTATATTCTTTACTTCTTGTAGTAGTCACTGTATATGCAATAGTCAAGGAAGAAACAGAACCCTGAAGTCAAATCAGATATAAATCATGTTCAGATCTGTAGGGGCTACAATTCATGATTAGTCTGGAAAAAACTAAGCAGCTGTTTTCTTCAGCTTGTAAGTTGCCATAATCTTCTTGATTTCAGCTATCGTTTTTCCTGGATTCAGTCCCTTAGGGCAGATCCTGGCACAATTCCTGATGGTGTGACATTGGTACAAAGAGAATAGGTCCAGTAGCTGGGTTAACTACTCCTCTGTGAAGTCATCCCTGGAGTCAGTCATCCCACCATAGACCTGCATGAAGACTGTGGCTCCCTAATATTTGTCTCCATTCCACCAGTAACTAGGGAAGCTGGTGCTATAGTGGGCACAGGGAATACTCTTGCACATCCTGTCTAGTATTTCTTTATCTTCTATGGATTGAAGATGCTGCTCCTTGCCTTCCTGGGATTCACTTCTCTTCAAGTAAGACTGAGTGGACTTGTACTGAGCATAGAAGTTGTATGTGTCTGTGTGCGTGTGCATGTGCGTGTGTGCATGTGTATGTGTATGTATGTGTGTGTGTGTGTGTGTGTGTGTGTGTTGGTCCTTCTTGCCGAAGAAGGAGAAGACCATGCCGTCAGAGAAACAATGACTTGCACTTGACTTTGTCTTGAGTGAGTGAGGGCTGCTGAGCATAGAAGTTACTCAAATCCAGGGTGAGGATCTTCATTACATACATATGGAGAAGAAGGTTGATTTCAGAGACTTTGTTGAGATTGATGTCATTTCTTCTGGTGCAAGTCAGAGTTGCTCCCATTGATATCCATTGAACGGGAACCACAGATACCTTCTCAGTATGATCTTTGGAAGGTGAGTGTGGTGTCCATTTCATTCTAAATTTTGATCAAGGTATGTAACACCATTAGACCGTATTTATTCAGATCACTTTCATGTTTGTATTTGGAACTTATCTCGAGGCTTGTCCCATCTATAGATTCTTTGAAACAGGAAGCCGCAGTGGCTGATTTCTGGTCCCCCTGGCAGTGCTGGACCTGGGTCCTGGCAGGCAGAGTGATTCCTGGGATGAGAGTGCACTTCAGGGGGACTCTGGCCCCACTGCCATCTTGGCTCATTATGTTACTCACTCTATATAGCCTTTCTAAGGTTATATGTTATAGAAGTTGCTTAGTGAAACAAATTTCCAGACCAGGAGCAATAATATTAAGAAAAAATAAAGAAAAATGGTACCACCATCACCAATGCTGACCACTCTCCAAAATGTGTGATTTTTTCATGTAAGCAGCTCTTAATATAGCCACAACTTCTGCTAATATAGATATAATGAGTCTAGTAACATAGTCCAGAGTTGTGTGAGGTTAAATGTCTTGAACAAGGTCACACATCTGGTAAGTACCAGAGGTGAGAATTGATTCTATATATTCCTAACTCCAGCCTCTGTCCTCTATACATTATCCCACAATTCCTTAACTCTAAAACTTTTCATTCCTATTGAATTTATTTTGGATTTAAAACTAGAATCATTAGATTCAAGATAGTAGGGACCAGGAATGATGAAATGGAGAATTGAGACTAGATTTTCCACAGAGAGGTGGAATCTTAGTCGAAAAAGATTATGGATATGTTTACAATCTTAATCAGACCCACAATGAGCAGCAGACTTTCTTCCCCAGGGACCTTCCTATCATCTTCCCTCCTTCTCCACTCCCAAAGAGGTCCTAGATCAACAAGTCTTTAATTTTAAGAAGAAAAAAAAAGAATGTAGTATTTATTTTTTAATTTCTGAATTGATCACATTAAACAAGAAAGAAAAGGGAAAAAAAGAACTAAAAGAGAAACTGTTATAGGGAAAGAAAGTGGGAATGGAAAGCCATATAAGCCAAAAGGTACAATCCGGGGCCTTTTGAGTCTGTGAGGAATTGGGCATTTTCTTTAATTACGTATAGAGATGTTTTTGCAGGGGTAGTTGTGAGGAGAAAGTAGACAAACAGGAAGATACAATCTTTTTTTTTCTTTAAGCAGAAAAAAAAGCAATAGAATGCAATAATTATTGACCCTCAGTATTAACTTAGTTCTCTTGGGTAACCACATAATTAGACTCTTCTTTAAAATGCATATTATGTAGTTGGCAGAAGACATTGGCTCAGATCAGTAATTCCTTATGTAGGCAGCTTTTGAAAATGCACATCATGTACCAAAGGAACTTTTCCAGTCTATTGGGTAAATATGTATTAAAGTAATTTTTAAAATACTTATGTAACCAATAGACTGGAAGTGGTCAATGGTTTAATGAATAGTCATACATTTTTAAATGGGCATTATTATTTATGCACTGAACTGAGAAGGTCTTTCAGAAACAATGTATATCTGAAATAATTGCAGAACAGAAGGTAATTTTGAAATTTTTCTTATCTTCTTACCTCTTTCCTCCTCATCATCTCTAATTACCCCACTTGTTAGTGGAGAGTGATCATATCCTAAATTTTGTTTTCTCCTGACTAAACACCCCTAAGTATATAAAGATTTAGGTTGGAAAGATCCTATCATTGTCTAGTTTGCCACCTTTATTTTACGGATTTTTTTTTGGTAGACATAAAAAATTTTTCTCTGTACATTTTGTAGAAGAAACTGAGTCCCAAAGAGGTTAAATGAGTTGTATAAGGTTATATAATATGAACAGAAGTCCCAGGTCCTCTGAATCCAAATCCAGTGCTCTTTCAAACGATCCTCAGAACATACGATCTTGAGTCCCTTCACTATCCTCATCATCCTTCTCTGAGCATTTTCTAGCTTTTATTGATAGTTTGATATTTCAATGGATCTGTGTTCTACTAATTTTCTTCATCAGTGAGGATTAGCAGTTACCCACTCTCTCTCATCTTGTGTTATTCTTGTCTATATTTTCCCCCAGATTTCCCAGACAGCATCCGTCTAAGGTGCTTAAGGTCTTTCTCTAGATAGCTCTGCATTTCAAAAGTTTCAATGGCACATGAGGACCATTCATCTCTAATCTTCGCTTGCACTACGTAATTGGCCAACTTTTTTTCTACTCAGTTTTCTCAGTGATATCTTTTATGCCACTTCCTGAGCATAGCTCATCACTGGAAATATTCAGTTTATATTCAGCATATGTCTTTCCATCTTCCTTTGTGTGACCTGTGACTTTAATTTTTAGGAGACTATGGTGTTCCATGGTGGGCAACCAACTAGCATTGTCAGTAGAACATTTCTGTTGTGAAGATGTGAGCATATTGGGATAGTTACAAATCACTGTACTACATACCAAATTTAATCTACCCTTCTCTCTTGTTCCTCTTCAATTCTGGGCCCTTCTTATTGCCTATCTGCACTTCCTATCCAAAATACATTCTAATTCTATGGCTTGGACATTCAACATCTTGACAATAGGCATTTTTCATACGCTTAGTTATTCCCATATCAGTTATCGGGCTGTCTATTTGAAAAGTCACATGTAAAAGAGGCTCCAGTGGGATGGACATACTTATTAGCCTTTTATTGAGGAATTTGGTCTTGGGTTTGCTGAGGTGTCACAGCTGCTCCTTGTTGGTCCCTGTGACTGCAGGAACCAAAAATGTGTCAAAGACGATTGATCGTAGTCTCAAGAACTGTCTCCTCTTCTGTGGGAGATAAAAACTATAGCCTCCACTCCCTCTTTTCCTTTGGATTCTGTCTCTTTCCCCTAACTTTTCATTAATGGGAGGAGAAAAGACTTTTTCTCCCTTCTCTGCAACAATAATAGGGGCTAATATTTGAAAACATGATAAAGAAAACTTGATTTTCTAGATGATCCTGAGATAAATCAAATTCCTAACTGCCCCTTTGGTTTTGTATTTCTTTCCCTTAGCTCAGATAGACCAAGAGTAGACCTGAGAAATTAATGTGTTTGGCATTAACCTCACAAGTTCAAGAAATCTTGAATTCCCTAGTCTTTGTTCATCATACAATGGGAGATGTTTCCAGTTATTGTACCACTACTTGGCGAAACGATGAGCACTGACAGAATAATCCTGAATCTGAAACATGGTGATGATAACAGCAATAACAGTAGCTAGCATTTATAGCTAATATTTTACAAATATTATCTCCTTTGATCCTCACAATAACCTTTGGAGGTAGGTACTATTATCATCTTTATTTTACAGAGAAGGAAACTGAGGCAAAAGAAGATTAAATGATTTATCTAGGATCCCATCCACTTTGTCATAAAACTGCCCCATAATGACTAGACCCATGCTTGGCTGGTCAGAAGATCTAGACTTATGAGCATCGTGTATAGTACTGAAGTGAGGTCAGTGCAAAACTTTCTTCCGGCAGTTCCACCAAGTTTTCCCTACCTCTTAGATGATGTAAAAACATAAAATTGGTGTGATATATTATAGCTTAAGCTTTAATTATTAATGTGAGCTTATGAATTTTTTTTGTTTTACTCATTTCTTGTGTGGTAGATCAGATAAACAGATGTTCTGTAGATGACATCAATTTTGTAAATAAGCATCTTTGTAGAAGGGGCCCTGTTAGTCCTTTGACTCATACTCAAGCTTTGTTTTAAAGGGTGGGGGCATAAGCGATCAGAGAGAAAACCAGTCCCCTCTCTTTAGGGCCAGACCACTCATAGGGTGAATCCAATTATTGCATGGAGTTAAAAATGAAGTCTTTCTGGGAAGAACTATCCTTCCCTGAATTATGAATGGCATATAATTCCTTGAGGAGGTCCTATAGCATTCTGAGACTTGACAAATCAATTAAATATTATGCAGAAACAAATACTTCTATCATAGACCTCCCCATTTATTGGGAATCACCCTTCCATTTAGAACTCATGTAATGCATACTCTATGATTGGGCTGATTGGTATTTACTTGTTACCTGCCATCTTCCTATTAATAATCAGAGGGTCATTGAACAAAGGGTTCTCTATGTCATTCCATAGATGACATGTTAACATAGGCAAGGGTGATTTCTTTTTGAAGGATAACTTTTATGATTGCCTTATAGTCCCTTAATTAAAATGCTTTAAAAAAATAATCACAATAAACGCAGTAGGACTTTATAATCTCTTCACTGTTCTGTCATTTGTGTGACTTTAGAGATTCACTGTAAACATTTTTTTGGTGAAAGTTTATTTGTCTCCTCATATTTTTTGTCAAGGACACCCTCAAATGCATGTAGATCATTACAAAAAATTTTTATAAAGATGAGAATTTAGGCATAGCACATCTATATTCTCTCCCCCTTCATTACCTTGATATTTTTCCTTCCCTGAGCTATTTTGTGAAGTTATCCTTAGATACTTTCAAGATTACTTTGCTTTCAGTATAGATTTTCTTGATGCATACACAATCTGATCCAGTCACTCTTCTCAAACTTAATCTTTCAAAGTGCCATTTCTAGTTCTTCACATAATACTTCAGAGACTGAATTGTTACAGTGCAAATATAATGTACGGATGAGATAGTGTGACATAATGGGTTGAGTGTTGGATTCTTTGAGTCAGAAGGACAAGATTTCATATTTCAGTTATCATACTTTTAGCATTGTGACCATAGGAAGTCACTTAAACCTCTTCAAGACTCAGTTCCTTCATCTGTAAAATTAGAATAGTCATGACTATAGTGTCTACCCCAAAGAATCATTGTAAGGCTCAGAGTAGATAATGCATGTGTAGTGAGGGACCATGTGTTGCCAGCCTTCATGTGTGGCAAGAGCTGTGTCCCCACATATTGCACAGGGGTGTTGTGTGGTTTTAAGGGAGGCAGAATAGACATCTCTATTCACTACTCCCCTCACCCTTTTCCAAGGAAGACTAATTCCTGCTAGGAAAGGAAATAGGAGATTGGGGTTAGAAGCTGAGGCCACTGTGCTCTCCTCAGAGAGGGGGTGCTGAACCAGAATTATATCTGCTGCCTTAAATGCCATTAGCCTCGGGGATGTGATTTTTGGCTTTAATCTAAATTCTGATCACTGTTTCATTATTGGGGGAAGATGGATTCCAAGACTGATATCAAAGGCTTGATCTCTTTCTCTCCAAGTACCAGTTCCACAATGAACCCACATAGCAAATAGCAAAGAAACCCATTTATCCAAATCAAACTACAAAATAAAAGCAAAAACAAACGCAAAAAGAAATGATAGGCAGTATTCATAGGAGAATACATACTAGGCAATACAGAGGGAAGGAACTCTGCCTTTAGGAGTGAGATAACTCAGTTCTATTGAGAGAATCCTAGATCTCACCCAGAGGGAAGTTCCACAAAATCTCAGTGTAGCAAGCTGGGAGTAAGGAAATGATGGATAATGCAAGCTCCTCTCATTGTTAGTATTTACCTTCAGCAACCTGCAGGGTGGTTGACCTTGTCCAGCTTCTTTCTTGAAGCTGGAAGCCAGAAGTACCCAAAGCAACTTGATATTTGAAGAAAAGTAGAAGATTAAAGAGCTCTCCTTTCTCCTAGCCTCACTAGCTCTACGTTTCCCATTACATGGGTCTAGGACATTGATCTCCACCAATAAGGAGAGGATTTTTGGACTGGTCACTGGATCCAGATGGCTCAGGAGGAGAAAGTGAAGCTGGTGACCTTACACAACCCTCCCTCACTCCAAACAAAGTCAAGTGCAAGTCCTGTCATCATTTCTCTGATGGCATGGTCCTCTTCAAAAACGAAGCACAAATACAACTCATATAAAGAGCTTTTTAAAGTCATAGAAAATATCAGTTATTATGATTATGAAAATAGATCACTATAGAAACATTTACAAATTTGTTCCATTTCATAGTTATTGTTCTATCAGTGTCATTTTGAATGCCCTTCATATAGGATTCATTTTGCTAAATGCAAAATTTTCTTTCAACATATTTTTCCTTCCACTGCTATTTTTAGAAGTGATATTACTTATGATCTTCCACCATATTTCTTCATTATGCACACAAATGTGTTAGATTCTAGTCTGATGTTGACCTTCCTTGACTGTCCTTTCACTCTGTTTGTCAATGAGATCAAATATTTTCTCAGTCAAATGATATCTGAGTTCCTTTGTCCTTCTCCTTGTGGTGACTGCCTTGCAGGGCTTTTGCAGCAAACAGCAGTAATATCTAGATATGAGTATTTTTTTCAAATTATAATTTTCTAGCATTAGCAACTCATTTGAAAAGTTTGGATCAAAGGTACTGCAATTGTTCAACTTAATTCTTTCTTATAATTTGAATTTGTTTTTAACTTTGTTCTAACTACCCAGAGGTCTGACTATACACAGATGACTGCTTCAGAAATACCTCCTCTTTCAGATGCCAGTCATTTCTAGTTTACTAAGATATAATCAGTTTATTTCACGATAATTTTTTTGGTAATTTTGTTTTGTTTTGGTTTTGTGTGTTTGTCAAATTCAATGTCTTCTGAATTTTTTTTTGAGGAGAGTATTCATGATTCATAAGTGTGAAGCTCCTGAGTGATTCAAAAATATTTAAGCTATTTTTCCTCAGATCTGAGCTATATTTTTCAATTTTTAAAATCTTTTTCACTTGTGCTTACTTTTGAATTTAAGTATTAAAATACAAATTGATTTGGTTTTGATATTCTTGAAAAGTTTTTCCATAGACTTTATCTCCCTCCTTATCCTATGTAGTAGATTTTGTTTCATAAGCTTTGCTCTGAGTTGGCTTATCTTGATTGATAAATAAATGAGGACAAACTGAACTAGTCCACTATAGTAAGATGGTTTCAAACTACCAGACCAGACTATTCTTCCTGAATGTCTTGTTATCTCCCCACTTGGAACAAGTTGGACTCAGCTCAATATTGAGCTCAAAAGTGATACTACCATAGTACCATTACCAGTTAACCCCTTATGGATCTAATCCCCATTTCTAAGACTACAAAGATCTTCCCTTCCATAGCCACCACTCTCACATATGCGTAGAATTTCCTTATTAGGATTTAATCTTTTTAGGACAAGAATCCTCTTATTTTTATATTTATATCCCTGTCCTTTGTAGTAAGTACTAAATAAATGTGTTTCAGTTAAAGAAATAAATAATTCACATTAATTGAGTTCTTTTTGCAGTTGCAAGGAAAGATGAATGAGTATCCCATACAATGATTTTTCTTGTTGCATTGTGCACATACGATTACATTGGCTTTTGAAACTGCTTTATTTACTCCTTCAAGGCAAACCCAGGTACCATTCTTTCATTTATTGGCAATATCCTTTTGTTTTCTGTTTTTTTAAGGTAAAACATCAATATTGATATGGGTCACTTCATTTAGTAGTATATCAATTTATTGGGCACTAGTTAGTTTAATATTTAAAGACAGTCTTTATGTGATTCTTAGCACTTGTAAGTCACCCTTCAGCATTCCTCTACTGTCTCTGTATAAGCAGACATTTAAAATTCTCTCATGGGTGGTCATGTCCAAGTAATCCATCATTTAGTGGTCAAGCTATTGTTGATGAACCTTTTTCTTTTCTTAGCCAAAGTGACTCACAGAGAGGGGGGGTCATCTTTTCAAAATCCTTCGTAAAATGTGGTACCCAGAACTGACTGCAATATACCAGATATGGTATGATTAGTACCAAGTTTTTGTCCAACCGTAACTTCCCTTGGCCAGAACACTATATTTTTCTTAATGAACCCAAATGTGGGTTCCATTTTCAAAAATGGATGCCATTTCATGTTGCTGACTCACATTGAGTTTGTTGTTCATATT
Source organism: Notamacropus eugenii (assembly GCF_028372415.1). NCBI lineage: Eukaryota > Metazoa > Chordata > Mammalia > Diprotodontia > Macropodidae > Notamacropus > Notamacropus eugenii. Next base: position 120,104,123 of record NC_092877.1, on the reverse strand, counting down.
TTTCAGATGAATTTCTGTTATTTTGTTTCCTTCACTTTGTACTTGTGAAATTCCTTTTCTGAACCAAGGTGGAAGATTTTAAGTTATTTTTATTGAACTTATTCTTATTAGAATTGGAACCATGTTCAAGTTTTCTGTGATCTTTCAGAATGCTGATTCTGTTAGCTAGTATGTTTCCTGTCATATTTAGTTTTGTGTCATCTGTAAATTTAATAAATATTTCAATTATGCCTCTAAAATGTTAAATAGAGCCAAGCTCCAGTATCTGTGACACACTCTTCCAAGCTGACATGAAACTAATAATGACTACTATTTCATTATGAGTCCACTAAGCTGTATTATTGTCTCTACTGTTCAAAAGAATAGCCTGAGAGATATTGGTAAATGTCTCCCTAAAATCTGGGTAAATTATAACTACAGACTTTCCTTGATGTGGTAACCTAGGAATCCTGTCAAATAAGGAAATTATCCTCTTTGAGAATGATGTGTCCCTGAAGAAGCCTTTCTGAGCCTTTGAGATCACTGCTTGCTTTTCCAAATGTTCGGTAGCCCTATCTTTAGTAATATCTTGTAGAATTTTGACAGAAATCCAAGTCCACTGCCCAAAAGTTTGTAGATTCTTCCTATTTTTAAAAAATTAAGACATTTGTCCTTCTCTAATCCTGTGACATCTCTTTGTTTTCTCCAGTCTTTCAGATGATTCACAGTGACTCAATGACTACATCTTAGGACCTTGATATGAAGTTCAGCTGGGCATCATGACTTCTTAAGATCAGTTAGATGCTCTCTTATTAGCTCCCTCTTTATCTTCAGGTATGGTTTGACTAACCTTTCTGTAGAGTTCCTTCCTTTCATGACATTGTTCGGGCAGAGTTTGACTTCAAACTTGTTTTGCCATGATGTGCCTTACTAGACAATAAGCGGCTTCTAACTATTTTTCCTCAAGTCATACTTCATCAAAGGAACAACTGTTAACTTTCCAGAGGGTGATGAACCACTCTTACTCTCCCTTAACTTGCCCCTATAAGCCACTGGGGATGTATTATGCAAATTAAGAGCTCCCATGTGTGACTTTGAGTTTCTCAGATAATTTAAGAGTTTAGAAGAAGAAAAAAAAAGTTATTTAAATGTTGGTTCATGTGCAAGACTATTAAGCCTCTTTTCTATAGTGTCTCAAAGTTATAAAAATAAATACCTCCTTAATGTCTCTCAAAATCATCCCTTTCTTTCTGTCACCATGACTTCTACCCTATCATGGCCTTCATTAGAAGCTATTTTGACTATTGCAACGTCTTCCTAATTTGTTTCTCTATCTCTTCTCTTTTCTCTCTCCAATTTAATCCTCACACCACTATCATAATAATGGTCTTTAATATGCACACACACACACACATACACATAATTAAATCTCTGTATCTCTCTACCTTTTGCTTCAGTCCTCTGTTCAAAATATTTTTCTCCTGTCAAATGTTGCCTAACTCCTTATCCTGGAATTGAAAGTCCCCTATAATCTAATTCCTCCCTGTTTTTCTATCTTTCTTGTGTCACTCCTCCCTTCTTCTAAATGCCATCCAAACAGAATATTGCCAATGTGTACTCTACGCAGGGTGATTTTGAAGGGTTATCTAATGTACAACTTCAATTTCTTTACCTGTAAAATGGACACAATAACATTTGTTTTACCTATATTGTAGTACATAGGTTGTGGTAAGAAAATTCTGTGTTAACTTTAAAGTCTGGAATCTTTTGATCTTCACAATTTTGTGAGGTAGGTGCTATTATTATTTTCATTTTACAAATTTATTATAAAGAAACTGAGGTACAGGAGGTTTGTCCAGCTAGTATGAGGATTTGAAGCAAGATTTGAACTCAAATATTATCTACTACCACCACCACCACCACCACCATCACCACCACTGGTACTACCACCACTACTATCCTATTCCTCCCAATTGAATAAGAATTCATTGTTTCATTTTTATCTTTGTATTTGTAGTGCCTAGAATAGTGTCTTGCAAACAACAGGCACTTAATACATGCTCAGTGATTGATACTCACCTGGGAGAGAGGACTAGAGAAATAAAAATGAAAACATCGGTATCCTATAGTTAGCCTCAACTAGCCAGACATGTCACTAGCAAATTTTTAGCAGTACTATTAAATTTTCTCTATACATTAGGGACATCTACCACTACTAAAAATTCATACAAATGTGAATGATAATGATTACTACCAAGTAGTAGCAGCAGTGGTAATAGTAGTGGTAGTGGCAGCAGCTAGGTGGCACAGTGGATAGAGCCCCAGACCTGGAGTCAGGATACTCTTGAGTTCAAATTTGACCTCATATACTTCCTCATTGTGTGGCACTGGCCAAGTCACTTAATTTCTATTTGCCTTGCTTTCCTTACATGTAAAATGGGAATCATAATAGTAGCTACCTTCCAGGGTAATTACAAAGTGCTTAGTACAGTGCCTGGTACATATTAGGTATTATGGAAATGTTAGCTATTATTATTAGTAGTGGTATGTATCCCCGGTGTATAAAGGGGGCTTAGGATAAGACATGTATGTGATCTTTTATAAGAAAAATAGATTCATGACATGGTCAGAGATAGTCCAATATGGGTAGGCTGGCTCATAGTTCCTTCAAATAGTGGATCAATTCAGTCCTTTGGTCTAGCAGACAATGCTAAGGATCCTAAACAAGTGAAATCTGGATTGGGAATAGATAAATTGATTCAGTTACAAAGAGGCCAAAAATGGGAAAAAATTAATTGATCAGATATGTAAAACTCTTCTGTTTTTAACTCAGTTCCCAGTTTGGAAGGGATCTTATAGTTGGATCCCATGCGTCTCTTAGGAGAAGACTAATGAGAATTATGTTCTTGATCACCTCAATAATAATCTAAATGCAAGTCTTTTTCATTCAAAAGTCTGTTGTCTACTGGATGCTTTAAATCAAGTGTCTTACAGAATTAACAATTCAGGAAAACTTTATGAAGTGCAAGACCTAGAGCAGAGCTACCCCTCTGTCCTACTTTACTGCTGAGGAAATTGAGGCCTTGCTACACTAAGTAATAAAATGAAGCTAATAACAGTAGTTTCGATTAGTATGTTACTTTAATATTTGTAAACATGTCCCATACCTAATCTCATAAGGTAGGTGTTATTATTCTTTTGCCTTATAGATGAGATGGAGGCTAATAGGGGCAAAGTTACATAGAAGTAAGTGACTCTTGTTGCTGGTCAAGTTATTTCCAGGCCTATCTGCCTCTTTGTGACCCCATTTTGGGTTTTCTTGGCAAGATACTGGAGTGATTTGCCATTTCTTTCTTCAACTCATTTTATAGCTGAGGAAACTGAGGTAAATAGGGTTAGTAAGTGTCTGAGATCAGATATGAACTCAGGAAGATGAGTCTTCCAGACTGTAGGTGTGGCACTCTATCCACCTATCTGTCCTTGAACTGCTCTTTGTCCAATTCAAAGGCTCACTGACATGATGTTGTGTTTTTGATTCATCTTTCCTATCTCACTTCTGTTCCTACTCTGGTCCTCCCATCGCTCTACTTGTCTTAATTAAGGACAGTGAACATATGAATCAAAAGAGAAGGAAAAAAGACATTTTAAAGGGATAGACTGAAAAGCAGTCACAGTATTAGAAATAATTCACATTTCATGGTCTATGAAGACACAAATACAGTATAATTAAAATTACTTTTCTTTTGAGACGTGTTGATTCCCAAACACTAGAAATTACTCTGATTACCCTGCCCACAAACAGATTATCAGTACTGTAACCAGTATCTTCTTATCAACTTAATAGATGCTGACAAGCTTTAGGGCTGCCAAAAGCTTGTTCCTGATTTGTCTGGCTATTTTGGATGTGTTCATTGCCTTAGCTATGTTACCATTTTACTTCTCCAGTTCTCTCTCCCAGGAAAATATCAATCACTGAACATGCGTCAAGGGACTATTTTGTCCCAGGCAGTGATCTAGGCACTAAAGATACAGAGACAAAAATGAAACAATGGATTATCCTTCAATTAGGAAGAAATCAGGAAGCAGTAAGGTCATTTAGAGCAATAATTAGGAATCCTTGTTAACCTGAAAAAAAAAAAAGAATTGTTTCTTCTGTTTCCTTAATGTGTTAGATTAGTAATTTTTATATAGAAATTTATTTCTTTTTAATAGTAATTTTTATTTTATTTATTCATTTTTACTAGTAATTTTGGTAATATACTATGCATACAAAAGTTTGTATCTCTTGCGATTCCATTTTCATATACTTTAACTGTAAGTACTCAGAGATAATGTTGAATAGTGGATAGAGAGCTGACCTCCAAGCCAGGAAGACCCAAGTTCAAATTTTCCCTTTGACACACGTTGGTTTCATGACTTGGAGCAGGCCACTTAACTCTCAGTGACCTAGATAACTCTCAAAAGAAGGTGGATTAGTTGAGGGAATTTTCTATGCTAATAACATCGCAGGTTGTCTGCATCCCCATTGAGAGAACCACAGTAGAGAAAGCTGTGATAATAGAACACTTAGATATAAGCAGTCATGGAGGGTGGGAGTGGGAGTGAAAATGAATGGGTGGGGAAAAAAGGGGCTGGTTTTTTCTTTTTTTTTTTGGAAAGGGAACTGGACTATATAGTTCTATTGTATACATGGGCCACAGGGAAATCTCCAATGTTAAAGATACAGTATTTAAACATTTGTCTTGTGACTGGGAGACAATGGAAGCTGGCTCATTAGTACATATGTTCAGGGGTATTGTACAATGTTTATCTTTTCTGAACACCCAGGACCATTGATGTCTGCACGCTGTGTTTTCTCATTCTTTCTATGTTGTCTATCTTCTCGCTCTGTCCTCTGCAATTACTATCTTTGCATTTCCAATCATCCATTACTATAGTAGACTCTTAAGTGGGCATTAAAGCAACTTTAGTTCAGCAAGATCTGGAATCCTATTTTGACTTTTCTGTTTATGGCAGGCTGACAAGGAGCTTGGAGGGGAGAAAAGGGAATCACAGCCTCTATTATCCCCCATGACTTTTGTCCTCTCTCTTCTCCTTCTTATTAAAGGCCACTCTGCCACAGCTTAGTGGCAGGAATTGAGCCTTTTACTCTTTGCATAGAGAGCTATCCTTGAGGCCAGATTTTAAGCATCACTCTCCATTGTGGTGGAGAGGAAAGCAAACAATGCAGCACAGTGAATCTGGTTGAAGTGATTGATGCTGTGAGTTGAGAGTTCCAGGACCAATGATCCATTAACAGAAATGGGCATGCAGGAAACCTTGGTGCCAATGAGTTAAGTGCCCATTGCTGTGCTCAACGAACAGTCTGTTGATCTCAATTGTCAGCAATTAGAGGTGATTAGCAAGTGCTTGCTTGGTGGGTGGCACAATGAGATTCCTCTTGGAGAGGAGACTAACTCACAAATAAACTAGAGAGGCATTGCTATAAAAATGCAAAAGAAAAAGCTCAATCACTAAACATGGGGATTGGGCCAAAGGAGAACTCTTGGGAGTGCTTTAATTTTACCTCTTAAGCCTCTCATTACCTCGGAAACAATCCAGTAAGTGATGAGGAAGGTGGGGTGTATATGAAGTACTCATTTAGAAGGCAGATGCTCTTTATTAGGGACGCAAAGATGGGAAACAAAAGAAATCAGGAGGAGAATGTAAAAGAAAAATAGGAGGATGGGCCACTAAATATTTGGAGGAGTTTTATTGTTTCCCTCATTTAATGAGTTAGCTCACTTTCTTTTCTTTCTGTTTTTTTTTCTGTTCCCTTTCTTGCTTTCTTTTCCTTAATCATGATAGTTTTAAGGCTTGCATAGGACTTTGCAGAATCCATGAGTCAGTCAATAAATGTTAATTAAGAGCCTACTATGGGCCAGGCACTGAGGTTACAAAGAAAGGCAAAAGATAGTCTCTGATTTCAAGGAGCTCAAGTCTAAAGAGGAACACAACATATAAAGAATTATGTACAAACAAGCAATATACAGGATCAATTGGAGATAACAGAGGAAAGGCACTAGAATTAAGGGGGATCAGGAAAGATTTCCTGTAGGGGGTGGAATTTTTGGAAGGAAGCCAGAGAAGTCTAGGGGCAGAAAGGAAGAGGGAGAGTATTTCAGGCATGGGGGCCAGTCATTAAAAATGTCCAGAGTTGGAAGATGGAATGTTTTGTTTGCAGAAGAGCAAAGACTGGTGTCATTGGATCACAAAGTACATAGAAGATGGGGTAGATGAATGAGGTATAAGAAGATGGTAAAAGGGGGTGGAGCCAAGATGGCAAAGTAGAAACAGGGACCCATTAGAGCTCTCCAAATAAACCCTTCAAATATGAAAAATGACTCTGAACAAATTCTGGAACAATAGAAGCCACAGAACGATGAACTGAAGCAGATTTCCAACCCAAGACAATCTTAAAACTCAATGGGAAGGGTCTATAGTGCTGGGTGAGGAGCTGAGCACAGTTCTACATGGGCCTTGCCAGCAGATGGAACTAGAGCAGGACTTAGGGGACTGAATCATTGGCAGCTGCTACAGTTTTCAGACCTCTCAACCTACAAATACCAAAGATAGCTTCACAGGTCAGAGGGAAGGGTCTCTCACCTGGCTGAGAAGAATCATGGTCTGGTCCCAGTCCCAGCTCAAGACCCAACCTTGGACCCAGACCTGGCCCCAGCCCCAGGGTGGTGGCTGCCACTGCTGACATAGAGGATGCCCTCCACTTAATAAGGAGCTCAGGAGTCAGGTGATTGACTGGCAGCTGCCTATGGAGACCTCCACTTAACAAAAGGCTCAAAAGTCAAGTAATTAACTAGGAAAATGAACAAATAGGAAAATGAACTTCAGTAAAGAAGTGTTTTCTTAACTCATTGGTGATGAAGAAGATCAAAACTTACAACCACAAGAAGACAACAAAGACAGATCACTTGCATCCAAAGCCTCCAATAAAAATATGAATTGGTTTCAGACCATGGAAGAGCTCAAAAAGGATTTTGAAAATCAAGCAAGAGAAGTAGAGGGAAAAATGGGAAGGGAAATAAGAGTCATGCAAGGAAATCATGAAAAATGAGTCATATGTTTGCTAAAGGCTACCCAAAAATGCTGAAGAAAATAACACCTTTAAAATGAAACTAACCCAAACTGCAAAAAAGATCCAAAAAACCAATGAGGAGAAGAATGCATTAAAAGGCAGAATGGACCAAATGGAAAAAGAGGTCCAAAAGCTTACTGAAGAAAATAATTTCTTAAAAACTAGAATGGAGTAAATAGAAGCTAGTGACTTTATGAGAAATCAATAAATTATAAAACAGAACCAAAAGAATGAAAAAATAGAAGACTGTGAAATATCTCATTGGAAATACAGCTGACCTGGAAGATGGATCCAGGAGAGATAATTTAAAAATTATTGGACTACCTGAAAGCCATGATCAAAAAAAGAGCCTAGACATCATCTTTCAAGAAATTATCAAGGAAAACTGCCCTGATAGTCTAGAACCAGAGGGAAAAATAGAAATGGATAAAATCCACCCGTCACCTCCTGAAAGAGATCCCAAAAGGAAAACTCATAGGAATATTATAGTCAAATTCCAGAGTTCCCAGGTCAAGGAGAAAATATTTCAAGCAGCCAGAAAGAAACAATTTGAGTATTGTGGAAACACAATCAGGATAACACAAGATTTAGCAGCTTCTACACTAAGGGACTGAAGGTCTTGGAATATGATATTCCAGAGGTCAAAGGAACTAGGATTAAAACCAAGAATCACCTACCCAACAAAACTGAGTATAATACTTCAGGGGAAAAAAGTGGAATTTCAATGAAATGGAAGACTTCCAAGTATTTTTGTGGAAAAGACCAGAGCTGAATAGAAAATATGACTTTTAAATACAAGAAACAAGAGAAGCATGAAAAGGTAAACAGGAAAGAGAACATCAGGGACTTATTAAAGTTGAACTGTTTACATTCCTACATGGAAAGATGATAATTGTAACTCACCAGACATTTCTCAGTATAAGAATAGTTGGAAGGAATTCTTCCTTCCTTCCTTCCTTCCTTTCTATCTATATTTATTCATATGTGTATGTATATATATATATATATATATATATATATATATATATATGAAGAGAGAGAGAGAGAGAGAGAGAGAGAGAGAGAGAGAGAGAGAGAGAGGGAGCACAGGGTGAGCTAAATATGAAGGGATGATATCTAAAAAAGAAAATTAAGTGTTGAGAGTAATGTAGTAGGAGAAAGAGAAAGGCAGAGGGAAAATGTAGTAAATCAGTTCACATAAAAGGCAAGAAAGAGTTTTTGCAATGGAGAAAAAGAAGGGGAAGGTGAGAGGAAATATGTGAGCCTTACTTTCATTGGACTTGACTTCAGGAGGGAGTAACATACACATTCAACTGGATATGGAAGTTTATCTTGCCCTTCAGGAAAGCAGGAGAGAAGAAGATAAGAGAGGGAGGATAACAGAAATGAAGGCAGAATGGAGGAAGGGGTAATTAGAAGTAAACATTTTAGTAGAGGGACAGGTCAAAGGAGAGAACAGATTAAGTGGAGGGCAGGACAAGATTGAGGGAAATATAGTTAGTCTCTCACAATATGACTGTTGTGGAGGTGTTTTGCATGACTACACATGCATAACCTACATTGAATTGCTTACCTTCTCAATGAGGGTGGGTGGGGAGGGAGGAAAGGAGGGAATGTGGAACTCAAAACTTTAAAAATGAATGTTAAAAGTTGTCTTTACATATAACTAGTAAATAAGATATATAGGCAATGGAGTATAGAAATCTATCTTGCCCTACCAGAAAATAGAAGAGAAGGGGATGGCAGGGGGTGGGGGGAGTGTGATAGAAGGGAAGGCAGATTGGGAGGAAAGGGTAATCAGAATATACATCATTCTTGGTTGGGGGAGGGGTGAGATGGGGAGAAAATTTAAAATTCAAAATTTTGTGGAAGTGACTGGTGAAAAGTGAAAATAAATAAATCAAAATGGAAAAAAAAAGAAGATGGAAAAAGTAAAGGGGCAGGGCAAGAAGGGTTTTGAACAAGCTGTTTCATTTGATTTTTCTAACAACCCTGTGAAGTAGGTACTATAGGTATTATATAGATGAGCAAACTGACATTCAGAGCAGTTTAATGACTTGCTCATAATCTCAGACCTAGTAAGTGTGAGGAACAGAATGTGAATTTAGATATTAATGATTGCAAGACTATCATTCTTTCTATTTCACCAAATATCTGATATACCACTTTAAGCATTAGGTTTATTCCTGAGAAGTTGCTTTTTCTTTTTTTAAAAAAGTGACTCATAAAATTGAATTTTGTCATTGACTTCTATTTTGTCTATTTCATAGATGAAAGAAGAAAAATGGGAGACTCAAGACATAATGAAATTTATGCTTTAAAATCCAAATACTCATTTCAAGAACATGCTACCTTTTGTCAATGCACAGTTGAAGCATAATTAATTCTCCTACAAAGCAAAGAAAAGTTAGTCAAGTGGACAATTAATCTATATGATCTTAAAAGCCACATATATATTAAAATATACCACCGTTTCATTGGGAGTTCTCATATTATGAGGTCTGGGTATTGAGATAACCTCATTGACTTGTGACATATATTCACTGGTTAGACTATTTTGAACTAAACTTGGGCTGTATCAGATCATTACTGCTATATAACACTCATAGACGTAGAAAGGGGATACTATCTTTACCTACCTTGTCCCCCCAACAAAATAACATGTTTTAAAACAGTCTGTTATTAGTTTTTACATTTCAAGGTTTTATGATTTCACTTGGGTGTGTACCTTCTGCTGATGCATATCACAGCCCTTCTATGCTTTAATTGATCATAGGATCATATGATCAAGCCATAGAAAGGACCCTAGAGGATACTGGGTTCAGTGCTTTCATTTTACAGCAGAGGAAACTGAGGTTAAGTGACTTGCTTAAGGTTACATGCCTTAGTAAGTAATAAAGCAGCAATTGGAACCCATGGCTTCTAACTCCAAAGTCAACATTTTCATGAGTTGCTCTGCCTAAAATCATTGACTACTTTCTGGTGAGAAATATTGCTAAATTTACCTGAGTAGATCCTCAGATGCTTTGACAACTTAGAAAAACTTGCCAGAGCTTCAGCAGTCATCAAGGTAGCCTCTGACAGCCTAGTCTTTATGTGTTTTTGCATTTCTTTGTACCTTTCCAGCATTTAGGCTATGCTCGTTGATGGATGAATGAGGCATAGGAATGGCATTTCATAATTTCCTTTCAGTGTTGTGAGGACTAGCCACAGTACGTAGAACTTGATAGCTGCTTAATAAAAGTGCATTGTATTGAATTGAATTGGCTACAACTTTTCCTCTTCTAGTTCTAAGAGACAGTTTGATTTACCTGGTACAATCTTAGGTCAATCTCTGAATGATGTGGTTATCTGAATAATCCTGCTCAGTTCTGGAAAGATTTATGGCTCAAAGGCATAATTGGAAAAATTTATTGATTAATGAGGGACTGAGGTGAGCAAGATGTGCATCATCTCGGTGGTGGGGAATAGAGGAAATCAGACTATAAAATTTGCTGTGAGTCACAGTGGCATTAGGAGTGGGGACTGACTTGAAATATATAAAGGTCAGAATCTTCTTACTACTGGGTATGCTTCTGTGGGGGCCAAAAGTCAACATAGTTCTAGCACAAAAGAAAAATACAGAGAAGGGCCTTTTGTTTGACACAGTGCAGGAGGGCCAAATATCTCCATCGTGGGAAACGTAGACTACCTTTGCGGACAAATAACGGGCTTCTGAGAGGATGCTGCTGACTGAGAGCTTTAGAAGTGGAATAGAGCCACTTGTAGGCAGCATGACATACGACTGCTTGACTGTGGAGGAGGGGAGTGACAGGATTTTCCTTCTACCTTCCATAGGCTTGAGCTGAGAATGACAATGACTTGCAGGTGGTTAGATAAGCAAGAAAATGGAATAATGATGGTCCACATGTACTCCTGCTGGCCTTGTAGAGATCCTCACTACAAGACTTGAACAAGACAACATTATAAAGGTAATGTCACTTGGTGACTGCCTTTCCCAGGGTTTAGCTCTGAGGGCCTGAGCCTATATCAGCCTCTGGAGCAGAACTGCCCATTTATTTTCCCCAAACTCTATTGTGAACTCCTTATTTGCTTTCTTTGTAAGGAAGAGTTGGTGACACAAACTGGATGGTGTCAAATGGTGAAATGCCGCAATTATGTGGGAAAAATGAGTCACTGAGTGGGAAATCATATATAGTACCCAGGGTCACTCACATCTTGTGAAAACTTCAAGTAGAGATTGCTGTAGAATTTAAATATCCATTATTAGTTACATACATTATAAGCCCTCATAGATTCAGAATAGAATGTAATTTGGCACCGATGCCATTAAGTCATTAGAAAAGACACTTTTCCAAAGGAACCATTAGATGTCAATGTTAGGTATATATAGTTTGCAAAATATCATGACTGACTAGAAGACAACACTTATCTCCCTCCTTTTATTAACATATTATCTAATATATTGAATCAACTAAAATATCAGTGACTCCCTTTTACCTATTAAATACAATATAAGCCTCTGATTTTTGTATTCAGAGCTCTTTACAGTATGGTACAAATCTACGGTTGCAACTTTATGAATATTATTTTCTATATTCTAGTCAAATTGGAGATGTCTTCTGTCATTAAGGTGCCTCCTTACAATGTCATAAGGAAGTAGACATTTAAAATGTAATTAAATGAAATTCAACATTTATTAAATGCTGACTATGTGCAAGACAGTGTGAATAGGAATATACACCAAGGATATAAACACAAAAAAGAGAAGCCCTGACCTCAAGGAGTTTACCTTCTGTTGAAGAGATTTCATATGCACAAAGATAAGCACACAGATCAATTAAGGTAGAGAGAACTAAGGGATGGGGAAAAGACTGGAATCAGAGAAGTCTTTTCGGAGGTAGTAGCCCTTGAGCTGAGACTTCAGTGAAGTCAAGGATCCTGAAAGGCAGAAATGATGACAAAATGTATTCAAGAATGGGCGATGATTTGTATGAATTTGTGGAAGCAGGAGCAGAAGTGTTAAGTTTGGGCAATGTCTGGTAGTAAGGTATGGCCTGAAGGCAGAGTTCTGTCAGGGTCAGTGGGGTCTAAAGTATGGCATTAAGCTTGCATGCTGAGTAAGAAATAGGTTGTGGAAAGTATTAAATGCTAGATTAAGGAGTTTGTATTTTATTGTGCAACTAGGTGGCACGTTGGAAAGAGTGCCAAGCCTGGAGGCAAGAAGACTCATCTTTGTGAGTTCAAAGCCAGGCTAACATACTTACTAGCTTTGTGACCCTGGGCAAGTCACATAGCCCTATTTCCCTCAGTTCCTTATCTGTAAAATGAGCTAGAGAAGGTCACTGCAGTATCTTGGTCAAGAAAACGCCAGATGGGATCACTATGAGTCTGACATAACTGAAAAGCAACAGTGTTATCCTCCTAGAGGATATGGGGAACCACTGAAAGATGTGTGTGTGTGTGTGTGTTTAGGTCAAGTGGAAGAGTATTACACAGAAGAGGGAAGAAGGGAAAAGACACTTGTACACTTGGAGTTAAAAGCAAATAAATGTGTTTCTAGCTGAAGAGGAAGGAGTCAGATGGTCTGAGGAAGAAACAGCTGCTTATCCTCCAAACAGGGAAAGTTCAATGAATAAGTGTAGAAGGAAGAAAAGTAATGGTGATCAGTGATTCTCTACTCAGGGCTACTGAGGCAGCTTTTTGTTGGCTTGGTCACAATAACAGGATGTTCTCTTGTCTTCCCAGAGCATGTATCCAAGACATAAATTAGAATGTACCAACATCTATCAATTTGGATGACTAGCGCTAATTTCTGGTGATTGACACAGGCAATCATGATATGATATGAAGGAAATTAGAAAACATTGTTAAAAGATTATTAAGTCTTGGGCAAAACAACTGGGGCCATTTGCCTCACTGTTGCCTTTTAAAGGTAAGGAATAGAGAAGAAAAATTGATTTGGAAACTGAATATCTGGCTAGAAAGATGTTGTCTGGAAGTAGAATTTGTATTTTTTTGGCCCATGGCTTAAAAGAGAGAAATGACAGGCATGAAGTTCCCCTCATAAAGTCTAGAAAGAACATGATTGTTTTCTACCTTGCAAATCTAATCCAAAGAGCTTTCTACTAAAAAGGATGGGGCAGAGAGATGATTACTTATGTATCTCCATTAAAATAGATGGCATAGAGTGTAGCTGTATTGAAAGAAGAATAATAGTCAAGGAGGTGTCATGATACAATGGGAAAGTATTAGATTTGGAGATAGAGTCCTTGGTTCAAATGGTAACTTTTATACTTCATATGTACAAAGTCAGGAAGGTTTTTTAATCTCTGTGGCCTCTGTTTCCTTATTTGCAAAATGAGGAGTTTGGATGACATGATCTTTGAGAGTTTTAAAATTACAATAAAATACATGATTGTGACATCTAGCAGATCATAGATGAAAAAAAAATATCCAAGCAAGGAACCAGTAGTAGTAAAAGAGATATGGCTTGATTATCTTTAGGCCAGTGCCCAAAATTCAGGCAACAAGTGAGTGGAGTGAAAAGGCAAATATAAGGTGGCAAGAATGACCTCATAGAGATTACTGAAACTTAGTGGGAGGAAATAATTATTATATTATCTCTATATGAGATATAACATATAACCTATAACATCTATAATATTGTAAAAACAATATGATATGATATATTTTCATATGACATGATACTGAAAAGACATAGGATAGGCAAAAGATGATAGATGATAAGATATTTAGATATTGCACTCTAATGAGGAAATCCAGGATTGTGTTTGTCCTTTGTTCTCAAAGAGGATTCTGACATCAGAACCATGACTTGCAAGTGAATTGGATTTAAGTGAGTGAAGTCTCTGCAAAGTCACCAGCCTCAGTCTCCTCCTTTAGGGCTATCGGGGTCCAGAGGCCAGATAAAGATCAGGACAGCTGGAGAAGACCCAGTGGTAATCGGGAAACCAGGGAATTGAAGCAGTATGGAGAACATTTGGGTGAAGACCAATAGAGGGAGAAAGATGTGATTTTTCTATATACTACAGACCAAGAATAAACATATAATAATTCTTCTTATATGAAAAATTTGTGAAATAAATTGGAAGTCTGGCATGGAGGCATGATTTCACCATGATGGGAGACTTTAATTATCCAGACACCTACTGGGGTTCTTTCTCTGCCAAAAGAACAGTTAATAATGTCTTGACTTTCCTTAATGATAATTTCATCCTTCAGAGTTAAAGCAACCAGCAAAGGGAAATTCTATTTGAGATATGATTTACATGAACAAAGAAGGACGGGTTGCTTGGGTGGAAATGATGGAAACCTTGAAGTGAAATAACCAATCTCTCCTACAGTTCATGACAGAAGAGTGTAAATTCCAGGTGAGTTCAACATAGATCCTAGATTTGGTTATTTAAAAGGATTCAGCGTATGGGTGGGCTGGATTCTATGAACTAAAAATTCTATAGATCAAATCGGACCAGGAGTAATAGCAACTGTCAAGAAGGACATTCTGAAGACAAAGAGAAACAGTTCTAAAGAGGAGGAAAAATGGGAGTTCTTTGAAGAGACCATTGACTAGGTACAGAGAGCTCACAATCCAATTAAGATTTTAAAAGATATATACAGAAGATGAAAGCAAATTCAGGTAATGGAGGATGAACAAAAAAGCTTGGCATGATTCTGTCAAGAGTGCTAAATTTCAGAATGAATGGTGACTGGTAAGGAAGGTTAAGGAAAGCAAGTTTTTTCTTTTTCTTTCTTTCTTTTTTAAGCTTTGTTGTGGGGAAGGAAGATAAGAGAAATTACGCAGCTACTTTGGGGTGGATGGCATGATAGTAACTGACAAAAGACAGAGTTGCTCATTTCTTCTCATGTTCTTTGCCAAGGAGAATGAGTTTAGACAGGAAAGATCAAAAGTGGCCAACAGGGAATTGATACCCAAGGTAAATAAAGAGATAGTTAGAAGCACCTAGAGATGCCTTTGATGAAGTCAGTTTCCCTGGTTCATATAAACTACATCCTCAGGTAGTAAATGTATTGACAGATTTTGTTGCTATTAGTGATTGGGGAAAGATCATAGATAATGGAAGAAGCACCCCAGGACTATATAAGGGAGAGTTGGACTTTGATTCTTAGTAAACTATTAGAATACATTACCAAAGAAATGATAGTGAATATATATAAAAAGGAAGTCATCAGCAAAGTTTTACCATAGCTTCATCAAAAGAGGTCTCTTTTAAATTTTAACATGGTTATTAAACTTGTTTGAAAATGTTAGACATAAATAATACATATGATTATCAAATACTTTATGAAAACCAAGGTAAATGCCCAGAAAGTTACCAATCTGTGCATTCTCTATTGCCTAGCTATACCACTACTAGGATAATACCCCAAAGAAACCAAAGAAAGAAGAAAATGATCTATAGATAAAAAATATTTATAGCATCTCTTTTCTTGGTAGCCAAAAATTGTAAATTAACTGGCAATCTCTTGTTGGGGAATGACTAGACAAATTGTTGTATGTGAATGAAATGGAACATTATTGTGTCATAAGACGTGAAATGTAAAATTTGAGAAGAAATTTGTAACACCTCTATGAACTGATACAAAGGGAACAAAAGTAGGAGACAATTTTTACGGTGACAATGTACTAAAGAAAAATGACATCGAAAGACTTGAGAACTCAGATCAATGCACTGATAAGTCACAAGTGCAAAGAATGAAGATAAAGCATACCACTGACTTGCTGGCAGAGAGATGGTAAACTTAAAATGCAAAAAGATGCATTTATTTTCAGAAATGGTTGCCCTCTGCAGCTATGTATTGAGCACTTAATTTTTTTTTCCAATCTGCATAATGAGGACTGGTGGGAGTGACAGATGAATAAAATTACTTATCTTAAAAATAAAAAAAAGTCATTAAAAGGAATCATAAAAATAAAACCAAGATGAACTCATAGTCTTCTTATCTAAAAGAAGTGACTATGTGATCTTGATTATATGCTATAGTACAATTAATACAATTAGGTTGCTTGGTGGAACTCAAAATATATTTGTTGAAAGTTTGGTGTCCTCATCACAGGAGGTTTCCAGTGGAACCATGCTGTGATTGTCGTTGGCCCCTTTATTACAGACTTGCATAAACCATGGATAGTGTTCTCATCAAATATGCAGATGACAGAAAATTAGGAAGGATTGTCAGAATACCAGATGATTGTCAGGATCCAGAAAGATCTTGAAAGGTTAGAACACTGAGCTGAATCTAATAAAATAATATTTGATAGGCATAAATATAAAGTCTGTGTTGAGTTTAAAAATATTTTGATACAAAGACTGATGCATGTCTGGAAAAAAAAGAGATCTAGATGTTTTAATGAATTGTAAAGTTGAGAGGTGTCAGCAGGGTGAAAATATTGATCTTGAACTGCATTGAAGCATTGCATCCAGGAATAAAGAGACAATATTTCTGCTTCACTCTAACGTTGTTACCCTACCTTTGGAGCATTTCATTCAAATCTGGATTCCACAGTTTTGGAAAGTCATTGGTAAGCTGGATGTTCAGAGAAAGCAACCATGCTGGCACAGGATCTTGGATTCTCATAGTATGAGAATCAGTTGAAGAAAGTGGGGATTTGGATTCTGGAGAAGAGAAGATTTAGAAGGGCCTGAGATCTGTCATGTGATAAAGGAATTAGATATGTTTCGTTTGGTGCTAGAGAGGAGAGCAAGGCCAACGAATACAAGCTGTAAAAAAAGCAAACTTAGGTTTGGTGAAAGGGGAAACTTTTGGCAATAAGAACTAGATTTAAGGGACATGGTAGATTTCTGGAAATATTTGTTTTTCCATCACTGGTGAGGCCAGATGGCCATTTTTGAGGTATGTTATAGAAGGGTATAGCCTAGACTAGTTGACTGCTGTAATCCCTTCTAACTCTAAATTTAGGTGATTCTGAAAGATAGTGTGAGCCTGAATTAGGCAGAATTAAATATTTGGAAGGAGAAGGGACAGATTTGAAAAATGTTGTAGTTATGAAATATGTAAAACTTGGAGCAATTATTAAATGTTGGGATGAAGGAAAGGCAAAAATAAATGACAACTTTGCAATTGCAAGCCTGAGCGACTAGGAGGATATTTCTCGATAGAAAGAGAGAAGTCTGGATAAGGAAAAGTATTTGGGGAAGGGGACATTATTTATTTCCATTCAACATATATTGAATTTGAGATGCCAATGGAAATTGCAGGTAAAGCTGCCAACAGGCAATTAGTCTTATGGGACTCATGCTCAGGAGAAAAATTGGGGCTGGATATATAGACTTGAGAGTCATCTGTGTAGAAACAGCTGTGGGGATTTGACAAAGTAATCAAAATAGGGGATTTAGAAAGAGAAGACAAGAAAGCCCATGGCAGAGATGAGGTGTATTCATATTTGCTAGGAAGTGTATAGCTGGTAATCCAGACAGAGAGACTGAGGATTAGTTAGATAGGTAGGAGAAAAATGAAGAGAACAGTATCACAAAAGGCAAGGAAAGAGAGTATAAAGAAAGAGGAAGTGGTCAACAGTGTTAAAAGCTGTAGAAAGATCAAATAGCATGAGGAATAACAGTTATTTGAGATGATTGGTAATCTTTGAGAAAATCAGACTACATAGGTTTGGGAATTTGATGGGAGCGAAAAAGCTGAGGTAACTTAATTAGCATTTTATTTTAGTTTGTAAAGAAAAAAAGAATGCTACCTTGGGATAATAATGGGGTCCGATGAATTGTTGTAAAAGGAGTATGATCTTGAATATTGTAACATTAAAGATAAATAAAGATACATAGGTGGTTGACCTTTAAAAAAAGGGAAAATAAGACAAATTGTTTAGCCATGTTAAAGAAAGGGTTACAATATATTGTGAGCTTGAGTATTTTAATCACCAAGCAGCCATATTTTACAAGAGAGCAAGGTTAATTCTTTAGGATCCTGTACTATAGCCTAATAGAAATATTCCATCTGACAATTCAATGATTCTGTGATCCTAGAATAACAGAACTTTATGATTAGGTGGTATCTTATATGCACCTAGTTCAATCCCTTTCCTTTATAGATAACATTGAGACCTAGGGAAATCATGATTTGCCCAAAGTCACATAGTTAGTGGCAGATCAGGAGCTAGAACTCCGATTCTTATTTTTCTTTCTACTTCTCCCCCTCCACCCCCCCCGATTTAATTTGTCAAATAAACTCTGGATTATTGATTCAATCTTCCAAGTAGCTGGATACTGACAAGGGACAAGGGAATACTCTGGAAAATGGGCATAGATATTCTGGTTACCAGGCAGGTATATCCCCAAGTGTAAATTAGTCTCTTTTAAGTTCAGTTAGGATGGGTCACTTCCCTAAATCCCAATTCATTTTGGGTGAATTAATAAAGCTGAATTTCAGAACATGCAAAATTGACTAGGCTTTGGATGGCAACAACCACATAACGAGGCATTCAGAAGGCTCATCGTGTCTTTTCTGCATCACCCATATTTACTATATCCAGTCAACACTAAATGTCACTTAATGCCCTCCCCAAGTCAGAAGTCCATACTTGTTCCATACAACCCAGATCTCAAATAAATTGATCCTAACTTAATGATGTCTCATTGTTTGGCTTTGGTAAAATCCTTTTGACCTTCATTTGTGAATGAATCCCTGTAAGCCTCAAACCTTAGAGCTGTTTTTTATAGAAATCTATAAGTTTCTGGTAATGAGGTACTAGAAACTGAATAGTATGTTTTAAGAGCAATATCATCAGAGACTATTAGTACCTTACATCATTATCACCTCATTTAACATTAAAAGGAATGGTCATGGATGTATATTTCTAAATATGTTCATGTATATGTAAGTATCTGATTAATAAAAAAAAAAAGTACTTAGCTTTGAAAATGTTCGCTTAGTTTTCTTTGATTTTTAAAGGATTTTATGTTCCAGGAAATGTATGTTCTAACTTAGTAAAGAATAAAGGAGATTTGTGTCTCTATATGTGTATATGTGTGTGTACGTGTGTGTATATACACACGCACACACATACGAGGATATATTTTCACACAGACACATATACACATACACATTATATTCACTCATTTTTGTTATTTCTTTTCAAGACTGTTCTGTTAATTCAAGAAACTTATTAGGCGCTTATTAAATCCAAGGTACTTGTGCTAGATCTTATAAATACGAGGACAACAATTCAATGGCCTATGACTTCAAGAAATTTACCTTGTACTATGGTAAAATGTAGGGCTGCTAGGTGGCACAGGGGATAGAGTATGGTGTCTGGAGACTCATCTTTGTGAATTCAAATTCAGCATCAGACATTTAGTAATCCCATGATTTCTAAGCAAGTTATTTCACCATATTTTCCTGAGTTTCTCATCTGCAAAATGAGTTAGAAAAGGAAATGGCAAAGCATGCTAATATCTTTGCTGAGAAACACACAACTGAAAGTACTGAATGACAATAACAAGTTGTAGAATGTAAATAGGTAAATAAGTGCTCTTATTCCATTATAGAGAGGGGGGTGGAGTTAGGTTTCAGAGCTGCCCGTGAAAGACGTGCCACATTAGCTGAGCCTGGAAGGCAATTAAGAATATTGCAAGGTAGAATTCAAGAGAGGGAGAAATTCCATGCTTGGGGAACAGCTTCTGTAAATTCACAGACACAATAGAGATGGACTGTTGTTTGGTAAATAGCTAATGCCTAGAATGTAGAATTTAGGAAGGGCAAAAAAACTTAGCTAAGACTGAAATGGCAGTCAGATAGTGGAAGATCTTTCATTCTAGGTTAAGGTATTTTGTGTTTTATTTTAGGCAATAGTGAGCCGCTGAAGGTTTTCTACCAGGGAAATTTTATGATCAGACCTCTACCTTAAGAGAAGTATTTTGGCAGCTTTTTGGATGACAGATTAAAGCAGGAAGATACTAATGTCAGATCAACTAGGAGGATATTGAAATCATCCAGACAAGAGGTGATGGAGAATTTGATCCAGAGTGGTGACTGCACGAGTGGAGATGATGTTGTACAATGGAAACAGCATAATTGTGGACCTGAGCTTACATTTTACTTCTAATATTTACTATTTTTGAAAAAATGAATAAGAACCTTTACTTCTCTGTACCCATTTCTTTATTTGTAAAATGAGAATGTTGAATCCACTAGTTGATCCGTGAAATACCCTCTGTATTATGGTCCTAAGGGATGTGTGGGAGGGCTACAGAGATGTAGAATCAATATAAGATTTGAGAAATAGCAAAATATGGGAGATAAAGAGGGAAGAGTTAAGGATGACTTGAAGGTTATAAACCTGGTTGACTGGAGAATCAGAGATACTTTCCACTTAGATGGTAATGCCATCAACAGAAAATTGGAATATTCAAGGAAGCAAAGGTTTGGGCAAGAGATGATTGATTAGGTCCATTTTGGATACATTGAATTTAAGACATTGCTGAGACATCAAAGTAAATGTTTCCAACAGATATTTGTAACTAAAGATTAGAAAGGGAGAGAATTGCCCCAGTTCACATCTAAGGTTTTCTTACTCTAAATCCATTGCTCCACAGCAGCTTGGGTTTGTAGACGCTAATTCTCAGTTTTCCATCAGACACCTCTATTTTAGATGAGCCATTTTAAGAATAATTAGATTTTATATTTGCTATGCTGTGCCGTATTTGAAATCTCTTCGATAGCGTAACATATTTGTTTCTCTACTCTTTTCTCCACCTGGCTTTGCTTTATTTTGATTGGTTTCACTCCCCTCAGCAACTCGCATTAAAATATAAATTCCTCAAGGGCAGGGACCGTCTGACATGTTTTTATGTAACCAGTTCTTATCACATTTTCCTGGAATATAGTAATTTCTTAAATGCCTTATCTATCTTTCTGTTATCTTCTTTTCTATGTCACAAATGCTATCTTTCTTTCAAGTTCTTCATAGATAAACATTGCCATAAAACTAGACTACTGTTGATTGAAGTTAGTTATTATCAGATCCCATTTCTTCCCTCTTAAGAATATGAGTAGAATTTTTCCATGAAGCTAGAGTTTCCCATTGGTAAAGCTTTTCAAAACAAAACTCTTGTGGCCCTGCCAGTCTCTAACTCATTTTGTCATTTCATATAATCACTTTGGCTCTCTGGGCCAGAGATTCTGCATCAGTAAAATGAAAGAGTCTGACTAGAATGATCTATAAGGTCTCTTCCAGCTACAAAGTCCTTATATTCAGTTTTTTCCTTCTATAATAGGTAATGTATGTGTCTTTGCATATGAGAAGAATCTTGTATCATACATAATGTAGTTCAAAGATCTTTACAGACTATATGATCAATGCTAATATCTTTCCTTTTCTCAGTGACCCATGTCTTAGATCTTTTTCTAAGCATCTGGTTGGTTGCTACAAAGTGTCTCTTTTGACTTTTTTTATTAGACAGATTATAAAGTCATTTCCTTCTTTCAGCTATTTTAAAGCCTTTGCCATCCTTATCAATTGTTAATTCTTGGTTTCTCATTAGTATATCTTTCCTCTTAAAAAAAAAAAAGACTTCTTATTTTCCTCAGGCCCTTAGAGAGCATTGACTCATTTCTGCCCTCACTTATCTTTTTCCTCCAAGCATTAGAAGAGATATAGTATATTCTTTGGTACTTACTTCCTTTATTCTGCCTTCCTGCTATGAACAATCTTTTGCAAAGTCAAACCTGCGTCTTATTGTTCCTGGATTCCTACAATTTTCAAAAATTTGTCTTAGTCATTTCAGTATTAATTAGGATGCTGAGCCCCATTCCTTATGCTTGAATAAAGAAGAGGAGCCCCACGTCAGTTTGAAATAGGTCTAGATGCTGCAAATATGAAGAGAAAGATGGAAGACAAGTTACAAAAACAGACACAAAAAAGGACAAAAGAACATCCTTCAGCTCAGAGAGTTCACAGTCTAACAGTGTAGATAATATGCAAACAACGATGTATGAGCAAGCTATATATAGAATAAATGAAAGAGAGTAAAAAAAGAAAAAACCTGCTAGAATCAAGTGGCATTGGGAAAGACTTCCTGTGGAAGGTGGTATCTTACATGGCACTTAAAGGAAGCCAGAGAAGCCTGGAGGCAGAGATGAAGATGGCTGAGACATGGAGTGTCTTATTTCTTGGGAACCAACAAGGAGGCCAATGTCACTGGATTAGAGAGCAAATGGGAGGTAAGGGCAGTAAGATGAAGTGTAAGAAGATAGGAGAGGTGGAGGAGGGGCAGTTTATGAAGAGTTTTGAACAAGCTGCTTCATTTTTTTTTTCTTTAGGGCATCTCTTGTGATTGTCTCCTCTTTATTCACACAGCCACCACCGTAGTTCTGGTCTTCATCAGCCTTTGCCTGGACTATTTCCATAGCTTCCTAATTGGTCTTCCTTCTTCATGGCTTTCCCCAATCCAAGCAGTCCTTTGCACAGCTGCAAAGGGATTTTCTTAAATCTTAGATCTAACCACGTCAACCTTCTTCCCTCCCCCAATTACCACAGTATCCAGTGACTTTCTATTATCTGTATAATTAAAACAACAAAACAAGCTTCTCTGTTTGGAATTATTAACATTCACAAACTGGTTTCAAAACGACCTTTTCTGTCTTATAATATATTAACTCCCATGGGGCAGCTAGGTGGTGCAGTAGATAGAGCACCAGTGTAGGAGTCAGGAGGCCCTGAGTTCAAATCTCACCTCAGATACTTGACACTCACTAGCTGTGTGACCTTGGGTGAGTCACTTAACTCCAACTGCCTCATCCTGGGTCAGCTCCAGTCATCCTGATGAATATCTCGTCACTGGATTCAGATGACTCTTCAGAAAAAGTGAGACCCAGCCCTCCCTCACTCAAAACAAAGTCAAGTGCAAGTCATGTCATTATTTCTCTGATGGCATGATCTTCTTCGGCAATGAAGGACAAACACACATATTAACTCCCTTCATGCCTTATATGATATAGACAAACTGGCTTGTTATTGTTGTTCATGCATGACAATCTATCTTTTCTATCCATGCCTTTACATAGGCTATCCAATATGCCTAGAACAGACTCGTTCCTCACCTCTGCTTTTTAAAGTCCCTTGTATCTTTCATAGTTCAGTTCAAGCAATATTATTCTTGCATATTCTTATCTATATTGTCTCATGTCAATAGAATGTATATATCTTAAAATTAGGGTCTATATCATTTTATCTTTTTATCCTTAACGTTTGACATATGGTAAGTGATTAATAAATGCTTGTGGATTGATTTATATGTTTAGCTCTTGAGACATCAACTATGCTTTTTCAGTCTAATGGCTCATTCTTGGATGTGTGGTATTGTAGAAAGTGTTGGATTTGCAATCAGAAGAACTGAATTCAAATACTGGTTCTACCATTTAACATGGTGACCTCAGTAAGTTGTTTCATTTCTCTGGGTTTTAGCTTCTTTTCCTGTAAAATGAAAGACTTGAACTTGATAACTTCTAAATCATTGTCTAGCACTAAATCTATGGTTCTTCTCTAGCCTGGGTTCTGTCATTGGCAAAACTTCCTACCATTTAGAATTATGAAAACAATGGAATGGGCTACTTTGGGAGGGAGTGAATTGTTCCTCACTAGAATCTTCCCATAAATATTGGATACTTTCTCATTATGTGCTGTGGAAGGGATTCTTGCTCAGGTATTGTTTGGGTCAGATGGTTCTGTCTATAAAAGGAATGGGGTTGGATTAGTTTATCTCTAAAGTCTTTTCAAACAGTAATAGTCTATAATTCTATGAGGTTGAATCAAAGGGGAGCTATGTCTTATCCTTTCTTTCTTTATTAGTTTCTATCTCATCATTTTCACTGCTTAAATAGAGGGTATGGCTTTTAAAAACATCAAGATCCATTTAAACACATGAAAAATTCCTATTTTTTCTTTGTATATTTCACTTTAGCCCAGATATTTCAGGAGAAATTGTTTCATTATGGAGCAGTAGCTATATATTTATGATTAGAATTTAGAGAAGTGGAAAGTGGTCACTGAACACTAATTAATGGTTAAGTTATCCAAATGAAATGAAGACAAATCGTTCTGACACTTTAAAATAATTAAAAAGCAGCCTCATTACTATACTGGAATGCTGAGCATAAGTATTGCTCAGTTTTTTCCTTCTAATTAGATTTTATTTATTTCCAATATCTTTCCAGGAGACTGAGAGCAGATCACAAAAATGGTCCATTATCCAGCAACATCATTTGAACTTTTTAAAGACAGAGTAATTCTCAATACAGGAGAAATCCATATGAGGCCTGGTCTTTTCTCAGTACACTCCTGAACAAATGGCAGAAATAATGTCTTTAAATTACTTTCTCAAATACATTTCAGGGGCTGCTTCATTGCAGAACACACTCCACTATAGAGCAAGTAATAAGAAAGAATTTCCAAGAGGCAGAGCAGACTCATCAAAACTCAATTCAGGAAAAAAAATACAACTTTAAATCTAACCATGGGAAATCAAGTAACTTTTAGGTAAGACAATGTGCAGCTTTTATTAAGCCATACAGAGTTGTAAAAGTAGCATGAGGAATACATTGTATGCAGTCAGTGCTAGCCTTTTAGTAACTGTTTTAGGTAGGTTAATGTGGTATCCGCACATGGCTCCTTGGCACACAGGATTCAAAACTCCAAATTGTTACACTTTCCTCTTTTCATCCAGCATCTGTGTTTCCTTCTCTCACCTCTAGTACATGCATGGATTTTCAGAATCTCCTTCATCCAATTCAATCCACCTAATGCCTTCACACAGAAACATTCTTGGCAAGAATTGCCTGGCATTCATGGCCCTCCATTGTCTCACTCCAGTCAATGTATCCAGACTTATCTCCTGCCACCCCCCATTCATGTACTCTATACTGAAGCCAAACTGGAGTACTTATCAGAATCACAGAATTTCCAAATTGGAAGAGACCTCAATGGCCAGATTATTTCGGCATCATAGGACACAGATTCAGAGCTGGAAGGAGCCTCAGTAGCCATCTAGTTTAGTCTGCAATTTAAAAAGATTCCCTGGGTAACATGTTTTAGAAGCTGTCTTCTAGCCTTTGCTAGAGAACCTCCTCTATTATCTCTTGAGAGAGACCATTTGACTTTTGGTTAACTGTATTTCTTTAGACAGTTGATTATTTCATCAGATCTAAATCTGAATCCTTGCACCTCTACCCATTCCTTTTATTGCTGTCCTCCTGGGACAAACAGAACAAATCTGATCCCTCTGCATCAAGCAACAATTCCTTCAGCTCAAGCCCTGAAACTGAGGCCAGCTCTCATTTTCTTCTCACCATCTTAGTTTTCTTTTCTTTGGATAAAAAGTCTCTATTCCTTCAACATGAAATCCTTGATCAATTTCATCCCCTCCTCTCATCTCTGAAACATATCCTAAGTTTTAAAACATCCACCACTTCCCATGTCCGATCTGATTTTTCCTCTTTTTCCCAACTATGTCTATGGAAATTTTCCTTCTAGGCTCCACTCAGAACCACCTTCTATTTGAATATACCCCATCTTCCCAGACAGAAATGATCTTGTCCTCCTGTGAATTCTCCTAACATCTTGGTAGTAACTCTTGGACTCACTTTTTGTATTTTATTCTGTATTATAGTTAATGCATACAAGTAGTATCTCTGGCATTAAAAATTTAAATGACAAGAAAGCCCCACTATATCTGATTTATCTTGGCTCAGAGTTCTGAACATAGTAGGGAATTTATAAAAATCTGTTAATTTGAAGGAATGAACTATTCTAAACATTACCCTTTGTGTTCTCTTCCTACTCAAAGTAACTAGCATTTAACCATCTGTGTAAATCTTATCGTTTGAATAGAAGCTCCCTGAGGACAGTGATTGATTTTCTTTTTGTATTTCTAATTCATGGTACAATAGTTTGCATGGAGTACTGTTGGTGCTTTAAAAATGCCTATTATTGTCTTCATTCTAAGTTGTTTGGTCACTGGTACCAAGACTGTAACTATAAACTATGTATGACAGTAGGAAAACAATTTTGGCCCAGAACTTTTATGAACAGAGCTTTTTTTTCCTTCCTTGTTTCTTCCTTGCTTTTGTCCTTCCTTTGACGTCTCTTTCTTGCAGATTTATTAAAAAAAATATTTTACAAAGGTGTTTCTGATAACATTTACTTTGGGAGGGTGGAGCCAAGATGGTAGAGTGGAAAGAAGCACATACGTTTAGTTCTTACCCCACAGCCCATAAAATACCTGTAAAGAAGAACTCTCAACAAATGCTAGAGCAGCAGAAGCTACAGAACAACAGAGTGGAGGAGATTTCTGTTCCAGAGAGACCTGAAAAACCAATGGGAAAGGCCTGTCATGCACTGGACATGGAGCAGAGCCCAGCCCTGCCTTGGCCGCATGGCACTGAGAGGAGCAGATCTGAGCAGGCTTCAGGGATGGAATCTCTAGTCAGCAGCACAGGTCCCTCAACCCACAGGCACCAAAAGTCAGTGAGAGGGTCTTCTTGGCTGGCTGAGAGGGGAGCGGGGTGTCCCTATAACTCAGGTCTCCTCAGGAGGCAGCAGTAGAGGCAGCAGCAGATAGAGGCTCCCAAAGCAGACAGTAGCCCGCATCCATTGTTGAAGGTCTCAACATAAACCCCCTGAGGGAACTGAGTCCTCTGTGGTGGCCCTGCCTCTACCTGAGCAGCTGAACTTAATCTCACACTGAATAGTAGCCCTGCCCCGCCAAAAACCCCTAAGGCTTGGGAACAGCTCATTGGAATCTCAGCCCCCAAGTGCTGGCTTGGTGGAACTGGAGGCAAGGTGATTGTGGAGAGGAAACTCAGAAGTCAAGTAACTGGCTGGGAAAATGCCCAAAAAGGGAAAAAAAATGAGACCATAGAAGGTTACTTTCTTGGGGAGCAAGTGTCTCTCCCCATTCTTTCTGATGAGGAAAAAGAAGGTATACTGTCAGAAGAAGTCAAAGTCCTTGCCTCCAAAGGGAACTTAAACTGGACTCACGCAATAGAAAACCTTAAAAAACGAGTTAGCAGTTTACTAAAGGAGAACCAAAAAAAATGCTGAGGAAAATAACAGCTTTAAAAAGAGGCTAATTCAATTGGAAAAAGAGGTCCAAAAAGCCAACAAGGAGAAGGAGGTTTTAAAAAGCAGAATTAGCCAAATGGAG
Organism: Notamacropus eugenii; assembly: GCF_028372415.1. Classification (NCBI taxonomy): domain Eukaryota; kingdom Metazoa; phylum Chordata; class Mammalia; order Diprotodontia; family Macropodidae; genus Notamacropus; species Notamacropus eugenii. The sequence goes on along the minus strand of NC_092877.1, from coordinate 120,076,799 downwards.
GAGAAGGTTCAAAAGCTCACTGAACAAAATAATTCATTGAAAGAGAGAATTGAATTCAGGGAAAGGAATGACTATGAGTTAAACCAAGAAGTTAGTAAACAAAACCAAAAATTTGAAAAAATAGAAGATAATGTGAAACAACTTATTGGAAAAGCAATTGACCTGGAAAATAGATCCAGGAGAAATAATTTAAAAATTATTGGACTATCTGAAAACCATGATCAAAAAAAGAGCCTAGACATTATCTTCCATGAAATTATCAAGGAAAACTGCCCTGATATTGTAGAATTAGAGGGCAAAATGGATATTGAAAGAATTCATCTATCACCTCCTGAAAAAGACCCAAACAGAGAAACTCCTAGGAATATTGTGGCCAAATTCCAGAGTTCCCAGATCAAGGAGAAAATACTGCAAGCAGCTAGAAAGAAACAATTTGAGTTCTGTGGAAATACAATCAGGATAATACAGGATCTGGCAGCTTCAACATTAAGGGATCAAAGGGCTTGGAGTGGGATATTTCAGAAGTCAAAGGAACTGGAATTGAAGCCAAGAATCACCTACAGAGCAAATCTGAATATAATACTTCAAGGGAAAAAATGGTCATTCAGTGACATAGACGACTTTCAAGAATTCATGTTGAGGAAAAGACCAGATCTGTATTTAAAAATTTGACTTCCCAAGACAAGAATCAAGAGAAGCATGAAAAGGTAAACAGAAATGAAAAATCATAAAAGACTCTCTAAAGTTGAGCTGTTTACTTTACTACATGGAAAGAAAATATTTTTAACTCTTGAATCTGTTCTCAGTATTTGGGTAGTTGGAGAGATTGTACATACACACACACGCATACACATAGATACATAGAGAGTACAGAGTGTGTTATATCAGAAGAGATGATATCCACACTCACAAACAAATAAAATAAAATAAAATAAAAATTAAGGGGTGAAGGAGGAAAATTCCAGGAAGAGAAAGGGAGTAATGGAATGGGGGCAGGCTATGACTCATAAAAGAGATAAGAAAAATCTTATTCAATGGAGGAGATAAGGGAAGAGGGGAGAGGGGGAAAAATAAAGCTACTCTTCCCACATGTGGCTGAAGGAGGGAATAACATGCCCACTAAATTTGATATGAAAATTTATATACACCACAGGAAAGTAGGAGAAGAAGTAACAAGTGGGGTGAGGAGAATGTTAGAAGGGAGGGCAAATGGGAGAAGGGAGTCACTAGAAATAAATACTTTAGAAAAGGGACAGGGTCAATTGTAGGGGGGGAAATAAGAGGGGATAGGGTAGGTCAGAGGGCAATATAATTAGTATTACACAACATGATTATTATGGAAGTCTTTTGCAAAACAACACCTATTTAGTCTGTATTGAATTGCTTGCCTTCTCAGTAGGGCTGGGGTGGGAGGGGGGGAGGGAGAGAAGTTGGAATTCAAAGTATTAGAAACGAATATTGAGAAATTTTATTGCATATAATTGGGAAATAAAAAACTACAGGGAATGGGGTATGGAAATTTATCTTGCCCTGCAGGAAAAGAGACAAGATGGGGATAGAAGAGGGATGGGGTGTGTTGGAGGGGAGGGTACATTGAGGGAAGGAGTAATCAGAATGCAAGGTATTAGGAAGCAGGGGGAGGGGAGTGATGGGGAGAAAAATTGGACATGTTACAAAGTAAGGTAAAAGCAATTAGCATTAAAACAATAGACTGAACTAATTACTGAGAGTAAATCAATGACATCTTTAATTTGGAAAAAAGAATTTCAGTCTAAATTTCCTAGAGCAAGGTAACCTTAGGTAAAATCTGGCATTGATGGAAATGTCAAGGTTTTAATGGTAAATTTGATTTTATGATTGACATTTAATCAGGAACTAGAACATGTGTAGAAAGGCGTGTAAGCCACTGAAAAGATGTTCCTTAGCCAAAGTGAAACTATAATCATATTTGAAATATGGTTATTGGAACTTGCCATTTTTAGTTGCTATGGGACTATTAAGTGACTGTTCTTCTGAGTCTAACTCCAGGTATGGGTAGCAAGAAAGGCAGTCTGTGCCTCCAATCCATGATGCCAATAAGCTGATGAGTTGCTGGTATGAACTGCATAGGTGACCTCAAGGGAAGGGTGGGAGAGCAGCTATTCAGCAGGGGCTGAGGAGGGATTCTCCTGACTCAATTTCCCCACTGACACCTGGCAGACTTTAAGCTTGACTGAATGCAAGTGGATAATCTAATCCTGAATGTCCTTACTATTGGTGGCAAATTCCTATAGTCAAAAGGCTTGTAAGCTTAATACCAGATCTATTCAATTATAGATTATGGGTAGAGGAACATCCAAGGTTGTCTAAAATTAAGCTAGGAGGCGTAGGACTTTAGACCAACAACACTAAGTTAGGGTCCTTTAATTCTTTGTGATACTGTGGAGACAATTAGGTCAAGAGCTTGTGAAGTTAGCAACATAAATATTATTTGTGTCTCAGCTGGTTAATGTTTAAAAAAAATTCTTTTGTGGTGCATATTGTAAATGCTTTAAAAAGAAGTATCACCTGACCAAAAGTTGGAATTGCTTTATCTGTTATAAACTGTGTTAAAAATAAATAATAATAAAAAAACAAAACAAAGAAAACATTTACTTTGGTACAAAAGTCAGTCATGTTACACAAGTGATCTTTTTCTTCTCTTGCTTGTACTTGCTGCAGGTTGATGGTATAGAATAGACTTGGGTTGAGCAAACAGCAAACTTTTATTAAGTACCAACTATTTACAAGGAAAGGCTCTGGGAATATAAACATCAAAATAAGCTTCTTGGGAGTAGGAAATGGTTTATTTTTATCCTTACCAGAATCTAGCACCAAGCCAAGCATATAGTGAGTGTTCATTAAATGTATAAATGAGTTAGGGAAAAAAATGAATAAAAAATGATAATTTTGGCTAATTTGAGGAGAAAAAGAGGATTAAGAAGTAGGGGGACTAGGAAACATTTGTTATAAGAGGCAGTGAGTGTCTCCTCTGAGACCTAAATAAAGTTCAGGATTGATTCTAAGAGGTGAAGGTGAGGAGACAATGCTAAGCTGGAGGCAGTCAATGGAATGCTGGGTTTTAGGAACTACAAATGCACCAATTTGGCTGAAATCTAGAGTAAGTGAAGGGGAATATGGCTGGAAATGGAGGTTCGAGCAAGTTTAAGGAAGGCTTGACATTTCAGGATGACAAGTTATATTTTATCCCCCAAACATTAGGGAGCTACTGAAAATTTTTTCCCTAAATTTATTAATTTATTTGTTTTCACTTTTCAACCTTCACTTCCATAAGTTCTAAATTTTGTACCCCTCCCTTGCCCCTCCATCTCCAACATGGCATGCAATCTTATGTGGGGTCTATACATACATTCCCATTAAACCCATTTTCATGTTAGTCATTTTGCATAGAAGAATTATAGAGAATGGGAGAAACCATGAGAAAAACAAAAAACAAAACATAAGAAAAGAGAAAATAGTCTGTTTCCATCTGCATTCTGACTCCATAGTCCTTTCTCTGGATGTGGATAGATTTTGCATTATGAGTCCTTTGGAAATGTTTTAGGTCCTTGTATTGCTGAGAAGGCCTAAGTCCATCAAAATCAGTCCTTACACACTGTGGCTGTTACTATGTATAATGATCTCCTGGTTCTGCTCACTTCACTCAGTGTCAGTTCGTATAAGTCTTTCCAGACTTTTCTGAAGTCAGTCTGTTGTTCATTTCTTCCATTGCATTCATATACCACAACTTGTTCAGCCATTCCCCAGCTGATGGACATTGCCTTGATTTTCAGTACTTGGCCTCCACAAAAAGAGCTGCTATAAATATTTTTGCATGTGTGAGTCCTTTTCCCATTTTTATGATCTCTTTGGAATACAGTCTGAGAAGTGCTATTACTGGGTCAAAGAGTATGCACATTTTTATAGCCCTTTGGGCATATTTCTTTTTTTTAAAAAATTAATTAATTTATTTGTTTTCAGTTTTCTGCAATCACTTCCATATATCTTAGATTTTTCCCCCTCCCTCCCCTCTCCTTCCCCGAGATGGTATACAATCTTATACATGTTCTACACATACATTCTTATTAGACACATTTTCACCTTACTCATGTTGCATAGGAGAATAAAAATGAATGGGACAAACCATGAAAACAAAACAAAACAAAACATAACACAAGAGAAAATGGTCTGCTTCATTCTGTGATCCAATTCCATAATTCTTTCTCTGGATGTGGAAGGCATTTTGCCTCAAGTGTCCATTGGGAATTTTTTAGGTCCTTGCATTGCTGTGAAGGGCTAAGTCTACTCGAAAAGTTCCTTGCACACTGTGGTTGTTGCTGCATGCAAAGTTCTCCTGGTTCTGCTCCTTTCACTCAACATCAGTTCATATAGGTCTTTCCAGGCTTCTCTGAAGTCATATTGTTCATCATTTCTTATAGCACAATAGTATTCCATTACATTCACATACCACAACTTGTTCATTCATTCCCCAATTGATGGGCATCCCCTTGATTTCCAGTTCTTGGCCACCAAAAAGAGAGCTGCTATAAGTATTTTTGCACATGTGGAACCCTTTGCCATTTTTATGATCTCTTTGGGATATAGTCCTAGAAGCAATATTGCACATTTTTATAGCTCTTTGGGCATAGTTCCAAATTGCCCTCCAGAATGGTTGGATCAGCTCACAGTTCCACTAGCAATGAAATAGTGTTCCAACTTTCCCACATCTTCTCCAACATTTATCATTTTCCTGTTTTGTCATGTTATCCAATCTGATAGGTGTGATGTGGTACCTCAGAGTTTTGATTTGCCACTGAAAATTTTTGAGCAGGGGAGTAGCATTGTTAGACATAAGCTTTAAGAAGATGGTTTTGGAAGTATTGTGGAGAATGGAATGAGGAGGGAAGAAACTCTAATCCAAAGATTTATAATGTTCCTTATAGAGGTCCACTGATCATATAACCAAGATGAAGTCCAAATTGTATGTCCCAGACAGAAGCCTTTGAAGTAAACCAAAAGACTGGTTGGAAAAGCATCCTCTATCATGAAGTGAATACAAAGAAAATGAATCAGTGACTTTTATTTTGACCTTTCATTTTGAATTAGATGGGATTAAAGTGTGTGGCAGCAGGGTGTATGAAGAGATAGAAGCAGTAAGTTAGGAAGTGCCAGTTGCCATGTGAGCAAAGCCTTGTCTGTGTCACAGATCTGACCAAAGATCAAAGGCTTTGATCAAATCTACTCAAGTCTAGGAGCCAGTAAATGTCTTTCCTCAACTGTCGGAGGCAGCTCCTGTCTGACTACTGCCTGAGGTGAGCATCTGACAGGGAGTTCAAATAAAAGAAGCTGTCAGATGGAGAGGTCAATCTGGATGGTAATGATGGTAATCAAGGCTCAAAGGAAACAGTGGAATTGGTCAGTTGTAGCAAGGGCTGATGGTACTGATATCAAGGTAATAAAGTGTCCAAGACTGCTGAACTATAGAGAACAGGCATGCTGGTGGAAGCTGCAGGAGCAAAGCAAACAGAAGCTACTTCAAAGAGACCCAGGAGCTGCTGAGATATTCTAGCAAGCAGCTTAGTCATGTTGGGGAGATGTTCCAAGATGAGAGATTTTCTGTTTCTATTCCTTAGGATCTATCACTTCCTCTCCAAGGGAGTTAGCCTATTTGGACAGCTGCTGCTGCTGGGATGCCACTGTGACATAGACCAGGAAAATGTATTCATGATAATCTTGTGAGTATCTACCAAAGGGTCAAGTGGAGGGATAGCCTTGTTGGCAGGTAGTGGCTGGGGCCAAAGCAGGACTTGCATCCTGCTCTATAGTATCTCATCGACTTTATTTTAGTATCTTCAATTTTACCAGTTGAGATTTAATCCTTTTGGACTGGCATGCATTCCAATCTTTAAGAGTCTTTACTAAACTGCAAATACCCCCAGGGTCCATGACAACTTAAAGATCTTTTTGAAAATTTCATCAAAGAATGTTAGAATCAGAAAACAACTTTTAGAGACAGTCTAGTCTGTCTCCCTATCTTGAAGATGAGGAAACTCAGACTTCGATCTCTACAGCTGCTAGATGGTGTAGTGGATAGAGTGTTAGATCTGGACTTGAGGACAGCCCGAGTTAAAAATCTGCCTCCAGCACTTACTAACTGTGAAACTGGGCAAGTTACTTTACCTCTGCATGCCTCATCTATAAAATAAAGATAAGAATAGCGCCAACCTTCCAAGTTGCTATGAGGATAAAATGAAATATTTGTAAAGTACACAGCAAACCTTGACGTGCTATATAACTCTAGAAATCAATGTGCATCCCTTACCACATCATTTCCCTATTCAATAAATCCCAGTGAACTCACTTTTCACAAGTTGCTGGGGAGAAAGTCACACCTATAGAACCCTAAGGATATTTCCTTAATCATAAATTGAGTCAAAGATGAAGTGAGAAATGGAAAAAGGCACAGCATCACAGAGATGCTCATCAGAAACTCATATCTTGTTATGAAATTTGGAAAGTAGACCTGATGAGAAGAATACCTTCTGACCCTTAAATACTGGATCCTATTTTCCAAGCTCTCACAAGTTATATGTTGGTTTCACATGGGCAGCAATTACTTTGCATCTCTCTCTCTCTCTCTCTCTCTCTCTCTCTCTCTCTATATATATATATATATATATATATATATATATATATTAATTGCTATGTATCTCAGTTTCCTCATTTGTAAAATGAGAGCATTGAACTTGGTGGTTTCCAAGGTTTTTTCCAGGTCTAAATCTACGATTTTCTATGATTTGATACCAACCACAAGTAGATCAGATAAGAATAAACACAGAGGTTGAGAGAACTCTTTAGTATCAGGATCTACATTCATGGATTTATCATTCCTTCTAACTTTTTTATTCTTTACTAGCATTCTCTTCTTAGTCTAATTATTGCTTGATTACTAACCTTTAATTGATGGCATATATAAGTGCAGCCAGGAAGGTTTCTTCCAGATATATCGTATCATGTCCCATATCATCTACCCAGTCCTGTAAACAGGTATAAAACCACACTAGCCCTAAAGATCCAAAATGAAGGAATTTGCTGGAGGCACTGGTAAGATCTTTGAGGAACAGTTACTTTCAAATATTTGACAAGCTGTCATATAGAAAAGTGAATTCGATTTGTTCTGCCTGTCCCTGATCCCCAAAGACATAACTGGGACCAATGGATGTAAATTAGAAAGTGGCATATTTCAGTTCAGATAAAGAAAAAAACACTACTCCCAAATTTTACTTGTCCAAAAATAGCATGGGCTCTTTCAGAATGCTGAGTTCATCTATCCTTTCTGGAGGACTGGGAGCAAAGAATGGATGACCACTTAGCAAAGACAGTATAGACACGATTCTTCCTTTGGGTGGAAGTTGGAGAGAAGATCATTGAGGTTTCTTCCAAACTTGCAGCTGAGATTATGAATAGTAATAATGAAGAGGATGGTGATGGTGATGATGATAGTATTTATAGAATTACAGATTTTGGGAGCTGGAAGAGTGCTTCTTAAACTGGGGGCCATGACTGTGGGGTTGCAACCTATAGTTTAAGAAGTACTGAAGGGGTTGAGAGTAGAAAAAGTTTAAGAAGCCCTGAGTCCAATCCCAACTTTTTGGTAGAAGGGGAAACTGAAGCCTATAAAGATGGCATCTTCCATGTGGTATGTAGAGTTACATTATTTTAAACTTCATTATTACAGTTACCATAACACGTCAATTTAAGATTATAAAGCACTTTCCATCAAAACTGCCCTGTTAGTCAGCGAACATATCATTACCACTATTTTATTGATGAGAAAATGAAGGCTCAAGAAGGTTAAATAATTATGCTTAAACAGCTTATAAACTTTGGCAGTAGGATGTAAACACTGGTCGTAAGCCGTACTCAGGATTTGTTCTACTGCACTACTCTGCTTCTTTCCTGTGTTTTATCTTGACAATTCTAGAAGCAGAACTTGAAAGAGAGATGACCCTAGAGTTAGGAATAATGTTAGTTCAAACCTTGTCCTTAGCACTTAGAAGTTGTTGGACTATGCCTTTTAACCTCTTTAATCCTCAGTTTCCTCATTTCTAAAATGGGTATAATAGCACCTACTTTGCAAGACTGTTGTAAGGATCAAAGCAAATGATGAAAATGTGTAATGTGCTTCGTAAATCTTAAAAAGCTATGTAAGTGTCATCTATCATTTTTACTCTCATAACAGCCCTCTAAGATAGCTTAAACAATTATCATTGTACCCATTTCATAAATGAGGAAAGTGAGACTTGGCACTAGAGTTTGGTGGCAGAAACAATGGTCCAGGACTGAAGCCACTAACTAGTAATATTTCTTGTTGAAGTTGTTTCACATTTTCCGACCTATTTTCCTCATCTGGAAAATGAAAAACTAGCTGGTCTCTAAGGCATTGCTTAAGCCACTCTCTCCTATTTTAATGCCGCTCTCCTTTCGAGCATCCAATGCTCTCATGATGTCTCTTGGAAGCCCAGACTTTTTCACTGCAACATCCTTTCCAATCAGAATAGCATCTTCTTTCCTCATCTCTCCATCTTTGTAACTCACCTGTCTGTGAGCTCCTTGCAATTACATGACACTAAATAACGGATTAATTAGGTAAATTAATCCTTGCTATTTTGATATGTGGACATTTTGTTACCCACCCTCCCTGATAAGAAGGCCTTAGCTCTCAAGGGAAGATGCTAATGTTGAAAATGTGCTCCCAACAGAGGAGTTTGTGTTCTGTCCTTCCTAATTATGCAGGAAGCAGCACAGAGATTATTGGCTCCTCTGCAACAGTCAGGTTGATCTATTATCCCTCTCTCACAGCATGATCACTCCTGCTTCTGCATCCCTGCACATATTGTATCCTGTACCTACAACAACATTCTTCTTCTTTTTTTAACGCATCTACTTTTGTTAGGGTTTCTCAACTGATTGATTGTGTCAGGGAGATAGACTATTTGGAAGTTAGGAAAAATTTTGACATAATTTGTTGATGATTTCCTTAAGTGCAAAATGGAGAAAAGGGTCTGGATTTGTAGTGAAGCAAATTTCTAGATGGTTAAATGAACCCATCTAAAGAATGTTGGTTAATTTATCAAAATCAGTAAGCATTGGAGGTGGAATTCAAAGGACTTTCAACACAAGGAAGGGTGTTCTAAATATAAATATTCTCCCCCAAATGGATAGGACATATTATATTGTGAGGTCTTGTCAATGTAAATGAATGGAGATTGAATGGTTATTTTTAGGGATGTTTTAAGGATGTTATATGCATTTATTGGAAAGTTGGACCAGAAAACCTCAAAGAGGTCTTCCATCTCTAAGATAAGATGACTCCATGACGTAGGATGCAATACTCTAAAGGCAACTTGAAATCCCTGTCAAACAGGATTTTCTATTTTTGATGTTCAGATGAAGGCAACAATGAAAAAGAGATCAGGAAGAGGGTGAAACAAAGGAGAAGAGAAGTTAAGACCAAGAGGAGGAGGTGACAAGAAGAATGCTTTGGAATGATTTGTATCCACTCAGTAATGAAGGACTATGAGAAGGGCTAGATGAAACCTCTTGGCAAGGGAACAAAACTTGAAACTATTACATCCTTTCCCTTGCTCTCTGTCCTACCTTAAGTACTGGTTGTAAGAAATGTCAGTTACAATCCATTACATTTCACAGCTACTTCACTGTAGCAGCAGCAGCAGTAGTAGTAGTAGTAGTGGTGGTGGTGGTGGTGGTGGTGGTGGTGGTAGCAATAATAATGATAACTCACAAGTGTATAATTCTTTTGGTTATTAAAGAACTTGACATGTTTTCTCATTTAACCCTGACAAGAATCTTTTCAGACAATTGCCGTTATTATCCTCATTTTACAGATGTGGTAACTGAAACACATAGAAGTTTAGTGACTTACCCAAGTTCATATGGCTAAGTAATTGTTTGAGGCAAGATTCGAACCCAGGTCTTCCTGATTGTAAGCATTTGTATGTATTTATTCTCATGATATAGAATTTTCTTTCTAGGCTCTACCCTGGGCTTAGTGACCTGATGATGTAATTTCCAAGAACTTGAGCAGTCTCATAAACAATATACAAACGCAGGGTAGTTTCCAACTATTAGCTCCATTGATTTTATTTGGTTCAAGGAGTATATAATTTAGACCTCTATTTTGTAAAGTATAGAGGAGGATTAGTGGCTTCTGATTTATATCTTTTTACAAGAGTCTCCATATACAACATACTTTGCTCTTGGCTTGATATATCTGAACTTAAACATAGTGTAGATACTCAAGAGGAGGCACTTGAAGAAATTTCCCCTGTAACATTGATATGTAAGACTTCTAGTGCCTTGAATGTTGCCTGAGTGAAAGACAAACTGGAATTAAAAAGGTAAACTTCTCTAGCATTCCTCCTGGGTGGAGGTCTAACATATAGCAGATGGATCGGAGGAACCAGAGATTGAAGTAAGGTAGTGTTAAGACACATGATTTTTTGATAATAACATTCATAAAGTACCTACAGCTGTTTTCTGAAGTGCTATAGATCAATATTTTGGGGTTCCTTTTTATTTTCCCAATATTGTTATTAGGAATTAAAGGAATTTTCTATCTTATTTCAGCATAAAGGATCCAGACTTTCACTAATTAAAAATCATATCCTCTTTCAATCAAACTTCAGCAAAACCAAAACCAAAACCCAACAACAACAACAACTCATATGTTCTCATCATCTTGATTGGATTTGTTTTCTTAAACTTGAAAGAAAATGGCAGTTCTTGACCCTACTGGAGTCTACTGGCACTTGATAACAGATCAACACATCTGTTATCAAAAGATTGCTTCTTGCTGCGAAATCAGAATGACTAGACCAAAAAAGACAGAAGAGGATGAAAAAGCATAGCCCAGGTCCTCTCACAAAGATAAGCGAAGATTGAAGAAGACTGCTAGACTGAATAGTGATTGGGAAATTAAAGAAGAACCTAAAGTGAGTAATTTTTGTAATCCTAGATCACAGATTCAGACCAAAGAAAGTGAACAGGGCAGTCGCTATGGAAAAGGGTGAGCTGGGAGTATGGTTGCTCTGGCCATACAGAAAGATTGTGAACTCAAACTCTGAGTACAGACCAGGCTATGCTGGCTTCTCTGTTGCTCCAAAAATGACCTTACAATTAACAAATACTTTTGTCACGGTAATCAGTGCAATAGGTAGGTTGAGAAGGAATGATTATTCCCATTTTAAAGATGAGGAAACTAAGGTTGAGAGGTTACATGATGTAATCCTTGTTCTACTACCATAGCTGATCTCAATTATTATAGTTTTATTATTATTTATTATTATAATCTTAATCTGACATATTTAATAACATTAACTCCATATGTCTGAAAATAAAAGATACATTAATAAGACATAGTAATTAAATCAGAATTTTGTTCCTAGAGGACCCTAAAACCAACCTATCCTGTTATCAAATAAGAGAGGGGATAAAAAAAAAACTTTACATGTAAAGAAATTAAGTTTATCCAGGGTAATTAACTCCTATTTATTAAATGTCTCTTCTTGCCAGGCATTGTGATTGCTAGGGAGCTTATATTCAGTCAAAGTTAGCCCATAACTATAGAAATTGAAAAAAACATCCGGATACATAAGAAAAAGCAAGTTATATAAATGCAACTTTAAAACTGTTATACCACTATTTCTACTCCTCCCCCAACTCATTGACCCCATGTAGTGAGTGTCGTTAGGTGATATTTTTATTAGCAGATGTTCGTCTTGGTCTGCCATCAAAAAATAATGACCTTTAAGCCTGAAAAGGTTCCCCTAGTTTCTGGAGGATCTCTTGTGGAGAGAGTTATGGACCCTGTATCTTGTAGTAGAATTCATAAGGGACCATTAAGAATCATGTCAACTTGTGATCAGACTTCTGGGTTGTGTTAAGGAGTATATAAATGCTGTGTGAATATTAGCGAGCAGAATATTGATCAGAAAGTGGCTGGGTGATTGAGGACAAGATTTTGTTGACCTTTTGCATTTGTGTGAACAGTGGCTGACAACATATTTACATATTAGCAGTTATAATATCATGTAAATGAATGCAGATGTTTCATGTTCCTAATTAAAACTCACATTTAAAGTGTTTTTATTTTTTACCTCAAAGAGGCTATAACAATTAAAAGCTTAAAAAAAATACCTGATGAAAACTAAGCCTGAAGGAAGAAAATGCAAAATGTTTTCAAATTGACATTTGAAATTACTCTTGTAAACCTGTAGCACTATCTTGCTAGAGTTCTTAGAAGTTGAAACTCTACTGTCATTCTCTTAATTTCTGCTTTTTGGGTTTTTTTAACTTAAATTTGATTATTTCCAATTTTTAAGAATCTTATTTTCTCTCCTCTCTCACTGAAAAAATAAAAAAAAAACAAAAATAAAATACTTGTAACAAATATGCATAGTGAAGCAAAGCATCTCTTGTTGGCCGTGTCCAGTAAGTATGTATGTGTATTTATATGTGTATATGCATATATTGATATACATGTGTATATGTGTATCAATGTATACTCTTAGTTCACTACTTCTCTGTCAGGAGCTGGCTAACATTTTTCATCATTTGGCCTTTAGAATTATGGGTGGTCACTGCAATGATCAGTTCTTAGATCTTAAAGTTTTTGTCTTTACAAGTTTTTGATATTCTTTAAATTGTTATTTAAGGCTAAGGAACTAAGATTTATCCTCTTTTCTTACTTAAGAGGTTGTATACAGTACTCTCCTGGCTGTCATCAAAAGGATAGGCAAAGTTATTCTCTTTTTTTTTTTGGAGAATTTAAAAATGACAATGGATATTCAAACTCCATACACGTTTAATCTAAAATATCTCCAATTTACACCGCAGAGAATGGAGGCAAAATGTTTAACAATGAAGTGAGTATGAACTCTTAGGATTTTAGATTTGGAGCAAATCTCAGAAGACAGATTATCTGATTTAGCTTGATATTCAAGAAATGACCCCAGTCGCTATCTGATCAGGGGCTCAGAAACACAGATAGGGATCCCTTGGAGGCCAGAGACTTAAAGCAAAATAAAGGATTTATCTTTACACTTTCCAAAGCAAGGTACTAAAATGGATTTTCAAAAAACCTTGCCCATGGTACTATTTCCTTGATATTTACAAATGCCAATCAGTCAGCAAGCTTTATCACATGTCTATTATGTGCTGGGCTCTGTGCTAAGTTCTGGGGATGCAAAGAAAGGCAAAAACATGATCTCTGCTCTCAAGGAATTTACATTCTATTGGGGGAGACAACATGTAAGTAGGCACATACATATTTACATATATATGCATAAATAGTACAAAGTAGATACATAGACAAGGTATAAAAATATGCAGAATCTCAATCATCAAGCATCTGTTAGGTATCTACTATTTGTCAATGTGAAGAATATGATATAGAACTGACAGAAGCCAGACTTTCCAAGAAGCAGAATTGAAAGAAAAAAACATTCCAGCGATAGGGCCAGCCAGTGCAAAAGAGGTGAAAAATCACTAAACTATGGGAAATAATCCCTCCCTGTCACTGAACTTAGAGTGAAGGATGCACAAGATGATGAGAATGAGATCACCACAGGTCATTAGAGAGTTTAACAGGCACAGGATAGTCAGACCTTTGCTGTTGGCTGTTTGGAATGAAACCTCAATTGCTCCTTTGACCATAAGCAACTAAAAATGATCTTTGAGGAAAACAGATCAATTGCTGGCACTCTGTTGCTGGTTTATTCCCTTTATCCACATGGCTTTCTCTTGTTTTTGCTTCTTCATAGCCTTCTCTAGAGGTTAGGCCCAAGTGACAAAAAGGAGTGTAAATCATATGAATGGGGAACATATTTCCTAAATCCCCAATTAGCAAGCCCTTCCTCACAAAAGATGTTTTTCCTAGCGTACTTCCTTGGAAGGACATTGTCTTTCCTTGTTATTGGGACTATCTCAGAAAATCCAGAACGTACGTTTGTCATGTTCATATAGTTTACCAATCCTGGGGAAATGCTCCCACTCAGTAGTGGTTCAGACCACTGTAAAAGCCCCTAAAGTTTCCTTTTATAAAAATTGCCCTGTTTTTAAGATGTGGAAATAGAGGAGAAAAAAATATTGGATTACCTTCAATGCCACACGTAGAAAAATTACACAAACACACATAGGATATAGTTTGTTGCTGATATTCAGTTGTTTCAGTCATGTCCAAAACTCCATGACCCCATTTAGGATAGGGTCAGACAAAAGATACTGGAGGGGTTTATCGTTTCCTTTCCCAGTTCATTTTGCAGATGAGGAAACTGAGGCAAACAGGGTTAAACAATTTGCCAAAGGTCATACTCTGAGGCCAGTTTTGAACTCATGAAGATGAATCTTCCTGATTCTAAGACCAGTGCTCTATCTACTGTGCCAACTAGCTGCTTCATATACACACATATTTGTATATAACTTTTTATAAGAAGGAAGAAGGAGATTTTTTTTCCTATTTTACAACTGGTCAGATCTTTCTCATTTTTAAAATTTTGAGTCTGTGTGGTGTGAGATATTATCTTCAGTATCTGTAATCAACCACTGGATCAATCCTGGAAGGCAAAAGAAAGTGTTTACTCATAAAATGGAGTCCTTCACACTCCTTAGGACATGAAGCAGAAACTTAACTTGAGAGAATAGCTCTCTGACAGGCAAGGGACCCCTCTGAGAGTATAGAACTCTTCCCGACAATTTTAGGGTTGAGATGTCATATGGTGAGAAGTGTTGCTGGACTCAGTTTGATCCTGCTTCTTAGAACAACTATTAAAATTTCAGTATGAGCATTTGTGCTTCTGATATCAGCAAACACTACAAATAGTTTGATTTATTGCTTTGCTGATTATCTTAAGAAAGTTATGAAGTAAATGTAAATAATACAGATTGAATTTTAAAAAGTTATCATGGGCATATCTGGTTTATTTTTTTGGGGTGGAGGATATATCACAAAGGCAATACCCACAGCGGCAGCTATGAATATACTGGTGTATTTCCAGGTTTGAATTGCAAGATACAACCAACTCTCTTCATTGAAGAGAGAACCAAGACATTTATTCAAACACCAAAAAGCCAAATCCATCATAGTAATGAAGAAGTCTATATACATTATCAAGCCTTCCTGCAAACCATCTCCCTCAAGCAAAATCACTCCCTCTCTCACTCATAGCTAGCCGCTTGCTTCCTCTTTCTTTCCCTGCTCAGCCTGCTCTTTCTCACTTCCTCTCAGTTCTGTGACACCTCTCCTGCTACAGGTTTCCTGCTCCATCCTTCCTGCTCCACCCCTTTCTGCTCCATGTGACTTAGTCTCTGAATCGGGCTTTCATGCGACTTAACCATATTACATAGGCATATTAATGGATGGGAAAGATCTTCCGTTCCATGAACAATACAATTCCATGAACAAATGAAGTGCTGGTAGTCAAACATTTATCAGCATACCTTTGCTTATGCCAAAGATATCCCTTTTATGGAGATTTCCCCCCATTTTCATTGTGCAGGCTTGTGACTGCTTTGGTAGTGAACTCTTGATGAGAAAATTACTCTATTAAGGAAGAGCTTTACTACTCAGACTGAAAGAGTTGCCTTCACAACTGAAAAGTTACACTGCAAAGTTGTGTCTCATAATTATCAGAAGCAGGACTTAAACCTAGGTCTTCCTGACTCCAAAGCCAGTTTTCTATGTACTCTACTATGCTACTTTTTTATGGTGATACATTAATGGCATCTCTCTGGAGCTATTTTCTTAGCTCATGGTGTTATTTTTGCACAGGTTTTCTTTCTTTCCAGGTGAGGACATTAGAGTGATCAAGTGACTTATCCAAAGTAACACAACTTTAAAAGTCCTCGGAATGGGGACGCCAACTCTGATTCTCTAACCTTTGGACTCAGAATTTATTTGGAATCACATTTTTTTTTTCTTGTAGGAATGGCTAAGGGAATGAGTGTGTGGTGCAGTAGAAACAACATTGCATTTGAAGTCAGAGGACCTGAGTTTGAATGCTGGTTCTGACACTTGCCTAGTCACTTGTCTTAGTTTCTTCAACTTCACAAAGAGATCATTGGACTACATGGTGTCTATAACCCCTTCTGACTTTAAATTGTGATTCTATGATCCCAGGACTGGTTTCAGTTGTGTACACCCCCCATTCCAAACTTTATACCACAATATATATGAAAATTGGTAATTAAAAGAAATTACTCAGATTGTCTGAAGAACTGATGCAAGCACATTCCCCATTATTAAAGATAGTAGTGTTGATAACAGCTGCCCAGTGTTTATTAAGTGCCCTTAAGCAATGATGTCCTGTAGTTATTAAGAAACTATTTAAGAAATTACTCAATGAATTTTGGGACAGACATATGCACATACATATGCACACACGTTTGTTATTATGAAAGGAATTTGAAAAATATGACATTAATTGGTCCTTTAATTATAACATTATATTACCTGGTGATGAACTTGACTATGACATTTCCTCCATCAATAGCTTATTTAGCGTTATTGAACAAGGCACTCTTTGGCCCTAGCACTCTCATTTGTAAACTGGCCATAATTCTCCCCATTTCTAATCTCTGGCCCAAGCATGTGGGGGGATTAATTTGATTAAATAAATGTCAGCAAAGATCTTTGAGCTCCCTAGAACTAGGTTTTTTTTTTCTATCTAAGGTATTATTCTCATTATCGTTACTATGCCATTTATACTACAGGGCTCATAAATAACAGCTGTTAGAGATGAAAAAGATTTTGTTGGCTTGCCAAGTCCCTCCTCCCAACCTCTCCGAGTCACAGGGCAAGGCAGAGTCCCAAGGCAGAAGACAGATAATGGATTAAACTGATCCTACTCTTGATCATAGCCAAAAGGTTTGTGTTAATGAGCTTAATAGTATTTACTTGGTGGGTGTCCAGAACAGCTGTCCTTTTTTTTTTTGCAGGTGCCAGAACCCAAGCCAAAGCAAAGCAGGATTTAGCAAATCCAATTACTTCTCAGGATTTGCTTCTTTCCAAGGCAGCACTTATCATAATCACTGGTTGATAACAGACACTTTGTTAAGTTGTTACTGGATACCCAGCACAGCAGACGCAGAGATACATTTAAAAAATAATAAAAATGATGTTTAATTTATGTAACAAAGCTTATCAGATATGTTTTACATTTACAGTGAAAGTTTAGCTTTGATAATGATAATACCGAACAACTAATTCTGGATTCACTTGATTCACTAACACCCAGTCAAGAATTGCATTTTAATTGTTTCATATCTCACAAAGATATTTCTTGATTAATTTTTTTTTGGTGTATGTATCTGCAGGAGCAGGAAGGAAATGCAGAGGATATCCTAATTAAAAAGGAAAATGGATCATCTAACAAGGAGCTTATTATGAAATAAATGTAAAGGACCCTGGGGGAAAATACCAGAATATAATCTTCAAACAGGGTAAGATGTGTGTGTCTTCTAATATTGAAAACACCTGGATATTTCAGATCCAAAGAGAAGGCAGAGATGTAAGGTGAAAGTGACCTTGTAATAAGGAAGAATTCTCATATGGAGGAAAGATGCCTGAATGAGCAGACTAACTGGTGACTGAAATTGGAAAACCCTTCCAATCAGTTTGAAGTAAAGAGCTCATACATTTGTACAATGACTGAAATGACATTGACGGCCAATCGCTCTAAGTCTGCTCGTACACACATACTGGCTGCCAGAGTGCTAACTTTATTCAAGATAGTTCTTGGTGAGAAAGAAGAGGGAAGATTGCTGCCCATGGGTATACAAATCTCATTTTCAAAGCCTTTATTTTATCTGCTTTTTTAAACCTACTTTGCATTTTTTGTCATTAGCCATCATTTCTTTATTTGTTTGTTTATTTATTTTTGGGCCTTCTTTGGGTGAAGCAACCCTGCTCCAGTGAATCCTTTGGTTCCACCCTTCCGTCAATAAAGAGCAGGTTAATGCCACAAAATAAACACATTCCTCTGCCTCTTTGTGGAGCAGGAGCAATATTTCAGCCATTGATTTGGTGAACTGCAAGACTTTTCCCAAGGCAGTATATTTCCTTGAGAACATTAGGTGACATTCTCAACCTAAATCTTTGTTTGTAGTTTACTAACTGCCTATGGTAAATTGCTTTCCTGGACAATATATTTGATTGCCTACAGGATCCTCCTTATTTCATAGAAGCTCAGAGTTGAAAGAAAGTTTCACAGAAGATTCAGCTGCCATCTAACCCATATCAGATCCAGAATCTCTCTACAACATACTGAGCAAATGGTTATCCAGCCATCATTTATAAACCTCTAGTGAAGGGGACCAAGGTAACACTTTTGACTTTTAGGCATTTCTAATTTTTATGAAATTTTTCCTTACATCAGGCATTTATCTCTCATACCCATTGTTTCTCATTTCCTCCTAAATGACTGAGGTTTACTTTCAACTATAGCTATTCACCAAGATTGTTGGGTAATGAAGAGCCTGTGATCCACACAGATTGGAAAGGATATTCAGGGTAAAGAAATTCTTGAAGTTTTATTTGTAGCCTAAGCATCAAAATGGTCTCCCAAAGCAGCCCATTCAGTTCTTTAAAAAATAAAAAATATACATCCCTCACTAAATATATATAGGCCTTGGGAATATATGCCTTGAGTGCCTTGTCCTTAATGCAAATAAATGTCCTTCCACAAACAACTTCTTTAAAATATATTTGTTTTTTATTTCTTTAAAAGGGTTGGAGAAATTTATTGCCCTCAAAGAACTAAAACTCTTATTGTAACAACTTTGGACAGAAATCTTTCTAATATGCTTTTTACTTTAAGCAGTATTGTGGAATATTGGAAATATTGCTGGATTTGAAGTAAAATAATCTATATTCATATCTTTATATATATTTAGAACCTATGTGAACTTGAACAAATACTTCTTGAGTCTTCAGTTTCCACATCTGTACACTGAGAGGGTTATATTAGATGATCTCTAAAGTCTATCCAAGATCAAAATCTATGACGCTAATATTCTTAAAAAGACCATGCCAACCAAAATTTAAACTTCTCTTCATGATTCTTCATCTTGTCCTAAAATTCGACAATCAGTTCACAGTACCTTTTATCTACCATAACAGGTTCCAAACAAATTTCTTTGGTTTTCTGTTTCCTGTTTCTGCATTTTATAGTTTTTTGGTCTCTGTCCCTTGGCTGTTGGGATGGTATCTTTTTCTTATTATCAGCAGTTCACCAATGTCTTAACAGTATCATTACTGATCTTGTCAATTTTTTTCTTTTAATCTGTTGGTGGTAGTCAATATCAGATACAATCTCACAAAATATGTGAGAACTATGTCTAGAGTAAGAGTAAATAGGCACTGATAAATAAAATATATTGCCTTTATGACATTTATGTAGGTTGTTGAAGCCTTTTGTTTTCTTTTTACCTAGTTCTACCCATTTGGCCAGGTAAATGACCTCTATATAACTCATGTTAATGAATGAGGCATCCCTTCATGCAGCTACTAATGACTCTCTCCTCTTCTTCTTCTTCCTTTCTTTTCCCACAACATTGGTAAAAACAACTCCCAGTAAAGAAATTTCTGTTAAGTGCAATCAGTATCTGCTTAGCAACTTATAGCATGAGGTGTAAGTGATTTGTCTGTGGCCACACAACTAATATGTATCAGAGGCAGGACTCAAATTCAAATATTTTCTCCTATGGATCTATCACCAAAGAAATATAATACAACATACATATTTTGAGTTCCAGATAATATTCCTACTTTGTGAGTTTGTTATATTTTTTTTATTAAAACATAAACTTTTCTTGACTAATTCCTTAAGTCCTCTACTAAAGTGCTTCTCTGGTGACTCCTTATGGTGTGGAGGTGCTCCTAGATTCTCAAGACTGAAAGCTTCTTTTAAGCTGGCAAAACCTAGTGTAGATGTGACAATGGACTCAATGAATCCTAGCTGAGTTTAGAGAGGTTCATCACGAAATAGGTGACCACAGCAACCCATGAACACTATTTACTAAGGTGTAATTGGGGTATTCTCTGAGAAAATGAAAGAAGAACTATTAAAATCCTAGAGCCCTGAGAATTAAATTTCTTCTTTTTGACTGGTTACAAGGGTGTTGCTTTTCTTTTTTTTCCCAATAGAAAAAGAAAAGCAAGCAGTACCTAATAATTATGGATGATTTTGATTATCTCTTCCTTATTGCCTAATCTAGACATTAATGTGGCGAAGCTAGGTGGTGCAGTGGATAGAGCACCAGTGCAGGAGTCAGGAGGACCTGAGTTCAAATCTCACCTCAGACACTTGACATTCACTAGCTGTGTGACCTTGGGCAAGTCATTTAACCCCAATTGCCTCATCCTGAATCATCTTCAGTCATCCTGATGAATATCTGGTCACTGGATTCAGATGGCTCTGGAAGAGAAGTGAGCACAGCACAGCCCTCACTCACTCAAGACAAAGTCAAGTGCAAGTCATGTCATCATTTCTCTGATGGCATGGTCTTCTTCGGCAACGAAGGGCGAACACACACACAAGTGAAAAGAACAACAGTAGCAAACAAAACTCAACATCTATTCCATTAAGAGCAATCGTGGTCCTTTGGATGATATATGGGAATATACTTCACTCTTTTTTTGGCAGAGATAGGAAACTATGTTTTTGGAACACTACATACAATGTCAGACTTGGCTGATGTGTTTATTAGTTTTACTGAATTATTTTTTTCCTTTTTTAGTTCTTTTTTTAAATGAGATGACTCTATGGGTAGAGGAAAGATGAAAGATCTTTTGACCTACATTTGGTAACCATTACCTTACGTTCAAAAAATTTCATCCAATGGGGATGCTAGACTAGGAGGTGAGACAATCAGCTTTGGTCTCGATGTTTATCTTCAGTGATCTGCGGAGTTCATTGTTCAGACAAGGTAGAGAAGAGGGGGTTAGAAAAGACCTTTACACATATTAGGTACCCAATACATATTTGTTTAATTAATGAAGTAATTAATACTTGGGATTGATGAAAGATTCTCACCATCATCACCAACCAGCATTTTTAAGGCCTTCCATAAGCATGGAACCATCACAAACTGTGGTTTGAGAGAGTTATGCTTTTGTTAGTGAAAATGGACACACTGGCTAAATAATGGTGTTCATACAATGGAGGCTTTGTTTTAGAAGGAAAGCAAGAAAGAGCAGAAAAATCAGTGGTTCCGAAGTTAAAGGCCATGGGTTTCTTTGACTCTATCCCTTATTCTACATGGCCCCAAGGCAAGTAATTCATTTCAGCCTCAGGTCTTTTTTTCGTCTATAAAAAGAGGGGAATTGGACTAAATAACCACAAATCTATGATCTGACACAATTTTAACACAATTTTTTGTATTTAGTTTTGTTTTAGCTTTTATTTAGTATTTCATTTTCCTGAGTTACATATGAAAACAATTTTTAACATTTGTTTTATTTTTTTATTTTAGACAAATACTAAAACTTAAATACATAACAAAAGAAAAAATGTTTGTATTAAACCAATATAAGAGAAAAAAGAAAAAACATATTATGTGTACAGCAGAACATAGGAAAGGATTCAGAATATATAGCACTAGCTTATCATTTCAAGAAAGCCTATATATTAAATACTGTATGTTATTTTGGAAGCAAACCATCCTTTCTTTGCTTCCTTGTAGGTTTAATTTTGTTCTCTCCTGTGCACTTTTTACTTTGTTCTTTTTCCCTCCTTCTTCTCCACTACCTGCCACCTCAAGGCTACAATTGAGCATGGATATATTTTTATATAGGTACTGATATATACATACATGCATACATATATACGCATACATACATATATATGTACATACATAAACTTATACTTTCCACAAGAGATTCTATTCCTAATCTTGTTTTTAGGTTTATGCATATCTCTTTTTTCCTATCTCTCCAAACCTCTACTTTACTTCTACCTGCTACCTGGCCCTCCTATTACTTAACCTACCCCAACTCCAGCAATCCCTCTTTTGCCTTCCCATTCCCCTAAATCAGAGGTTTCCTAGATCTTCCCCAGGTCAGATGCCCAACTCCCCTCTCTGTCTCCAGGGGTAAAAGTTCCTGTGGCTGGGGTCAAGGCAGACTCTCAAACTAACTAACCCCAAGGCTTGCTGCTGGTTGTTTAAGGAGACACTAGCCTGGAGGTGTTCACTCCTCACAGGGAGAAAATCTCTTCCTAGGATTTTTCTTCAGATCTTTTTCAATTGAAGAACCAAGAGAACCCCTGCTCTATCCCTATTCTTATTTGTTACCATGATTTATGTTCACCCGGAGGTACTCTTTGATCTCTTTTGTGAAGGAAGATCTTGAAAGCTTGAAATTTTCTGAACTACTCCTCCTTCCCAGAAGCCTCTCCTTAACATTTCTTTTTAAAACTTTGAGCATCCTCCTTCCTGATTGCATCCCCATTGAGAAGGCAAGCAATTCAATTTTGGTTATAACATGGATAGTCATGCAAAACATATACACAATATTCATGTTACGAAAGAAAACATAAGCAAGAAAAAAACTCTAGAAAAATAAAGTAAAAATAGTATGCTTCAATCTATACTCAGATACTATCAGTTCCTTCTCTGGAGATGGATATATTTTTCATCATAAGTCCTTCAGAATTGTCCTGGATTGTTGCATTGCTGAGAATAGCTAAGTCGTTTACAGCTGATCATCTTACAAATTGCTGTTATTTTGTACACAGTTCATGTCACTTTGCATCAGTCCATGCAAGTCTTTCCAGATTTTTCTGAGAGCACTATGCTCATCATTTCTTATAGGTCAATAATATTCCATCATAATCACATACCACAACTTATTGAGCCATTCCCCAACTGATGGGCATCCCCTCAACTTAGAATTCTTTACCCCCAGAAAAGAGCTGATACAAATTTTTTTGTACATATAGGGCCTTTTCATTTTTGGTTTTTTATCTCCTTTGGGATGTAGAACTAGTAGTGGTACTGCTAGGTCAAAGGGTATGCATGGTTTGGGCACAGTTCCAAATTGTTTTACAGAATGAATGCTGAATTAGTTCAAAACTCTACCAATGGTGCATTAAAGTCTCACTTTTCCCACATTCCCTCCCTATTATCTAGTCTAATAAGTATGAGGCAGTACCTCAGAATTGTTTTAACTGCCTTTCTCCAATCAATAGTGAGTTAGAGCATTTTTCCATATGGCTATGGATAGCTTTGATTATTTCATCTGAAAACTGATCATATCTTTTGATCATTTATCAACTAACATATTTTTTTTTACCAAAATTGGCTATGAGTTTGTAGAAATTAAATCACATTTTTGAGTACCATTTAAAAGTTGGTCTCCACAGTAAAAAAAAATACACTAAGGTATCACTGAGTTAATTTATAAGCATTCATTTAGTATCTACTACATATCATTTACTATGCAGAAGATACAAAGACAAAAATGAAACAATCATCATTTCAAAGAACTTGCTTTCTACTAAAAGAGACAACACATACTACACAAAAAATACACACACAAATCTAAATACACAAGCTAATTTGGGGGGGAACACTAATGTCTGTGTGTTCATCCTTCATTGCCAAAGAAGACCATGCCAAAAGAGAAATAATGACATGACTTATACTTGACTTTGTTTTGAGTGAGGGAGGGCTGTGCAGGCCACCAGCCTTACTTCTCCTCCAGAGTCATTTGAATCTAGTGACTCCTGACTCTTGCAATAGTACTCTATCCACTGCACCACCTAGCTGCCTTCTTTTCACTTTTATTGTTGTAGGCATTCTTTTCTTGATTCTGCATGCTTCACTGTATGTGAGAGCTGGAACACACCTCATTGACTATCTGGTCTAGCCCATAAGTGAAGGCATATCTCCTGTAACATACTCATTAAGTGTTATCCAACCTCCGCTTGAAGACTCCCATGGAGAATCATCATACCATGCTCTGAGGCAGCCCTGTCCAGATTTGGACATCTTTAACTTTTAGGTACTTTTTCCCCCTGACATCAAGGCAAAGCTGACTTCTTTGCAGCTTCTGCTTATTTCTCCTGGTTCTCTCTCTCTGGTAAAATAGATCAAGTCCAAACCCTGCATTACGTGGTAGACCTTTAATACTTGACGACAACTAGCATTATCTCCCTGAGCATTCCTTTCACTAAGCTAAACATCCCCCTTCCTTCAACCTATCTTCACATGTCGCAGCTTCAAGGCCCTTTATGAATCTGATTACTCTCTTCTGGACATCCTCTAAGTCATTAATATATTTCTTAATCTATGGTGCCTAGAATTCAACATCATACTCTGGGTGAGATCTGACGAGAGCAGAGTATAGTGCAGCTTCAGCACCACCTCCTTTTTCTTGGAATCTAGTTTAATACAGCCCAGGATCACATTAGCTTTTTTAGCTGCCATGTTACAATGCTAACTCACATTGAGTTTGCATCCCATTAAAGTACCATTGGGATCTAATTCACCAAAATCCTCAGATCTTTTCAAGACAGAACAATGGCTATCTACTCATGCTTCTCCCATTTTATATTTATTAATTTAATTTTTTGGAACCCAAGTGTACAATTTACTTCCCCCTCAAATTTATTAATTTATTTGTTTTCAGTTTTCAACAATCTTTTCTATAAAGTTCCAAATTTTCCCACCTCTTTCCCCCACCTTCCCCAAGATGGCATGTAGCTTTATATGGGCTCTGCACATTCCTATTAAACATATTTTCACATTAGTCATGCTACATAGAAGAAGTCAAATGAATGGGAGAAGACATGAGAAAAATAGAACAAAACAAAACATAATAAGGAGAAAACAGTCTGTCTGCTTCATTCTGTGTTCTGACTCCATAGTTATTCCTCTGGATGTGGATGGCATTTTGCTTCATGACTCATGGAAATGTTTTAGGTCCTTGCATTTCTGTGAAGCGCTAAGTCTATCAAAAACAGTCCTCACACACTGGTTGTTTCTGTGTATAATGTTGTAAGGGCAAGCAAAGTACTATCTTTCCTGTTTTTGTTTTAGTATAATCAAGAAATACAGTGTCTCTGTTTGTTCCAAGATCCATGGCCATTTAGACTGTAAGGCCAAGGATCCTGGAAGGGTGGAGTGTGCTGAGAAGCAAAATAGAATCTTTTTTGCTTTTTTTGTTTTAGTATAATCAAGTGCCTCTGACTGAATCTTGCCTTTATCAATCAAGAGTCTTTACATGGAGTAAAGTACAGAAACAAGAATTTCTTTAACTAGAAACAGTATATGTATTTGTACTGTTAATTATTTTAATGTGATTGAAGATCTTCCCCACCCACTAATGGACCTGCTCATTAAGGAGAGTCTGATTAGGGAAGATTTGTGGGAAGGTCCAAGTCTTTTGTTAATGAGGCACTGGTTCTCAAGGGTTCTCTGGCTCTAAAAAAAGGTATAAATACTCTGGGTTGAGGTTTTACTTTGAGGTTTACTGACTGGAAGTGTTTGTTTGGCCAAATGAGAACCCTGGGAAACTGCTAAAGGAGCCCCCAGGCTTGGAAAACCCAGATGTCTGTGCTTCTCTCTCTGGTGACTGTGGTCAGACAGTTGGACCTGCCTGTTGAATTCAGGCAAAGGAAGCCATAGATGTTGATCTTTGATTTCTCTGTATTTTCTTTGAAGTTCAGGGTGCTGACTCCCCTGAACTGTGTTAATGATATATGTGCTTGGCTAAAGCAATGATACATGTGCTTGATTAAAGTGATTGTTAACCTCTTGAAAGTTGCTTTCCTTTTATGAGTTCAGATCTAAGAAGCTGTGATAGCAGGCCCCCTCTGTGTATATTAGGGTTTACTAATACAAATGTTCTCCTGACTCTGATCACTTTTCTCAACATCAGTTTGTACAAGTCTTTCCAGATTTTCCTGAAGTTTGCCTGTTCATCATTTCTTATAGCACAATAGTATTCCATTATATTCATATACTACAACTTCTTCAGCTATTCCCCAGCTGATGGGCATCCTTTCGATTTCCAGTTCTTGTCCACCACAAAAAAGTTACTATAAATATTTTTTGTACATATGGGTCCTTTTCGCATTTTTATGATCTCTTTGGGATACAGCCCTATAAGAGGTATTGCTGGGTGAAAAGGTATGCACATTTTATAGCCCTATGGGTATAGTTCCAAACTGCTCTCCAGAATGGTTGGATTAGCTCACAGCTCTACAAACAATGAATTAGTGTTCCAACTCTCCCACATCCAGTGTACTTTTATAATTATTGAATTTCAAAAGACCAGATTTACTGTGATGCTCTAACCCAGAGTTGTCAAACACATGGCCTGTGGACTGTGTCAGTCCCACAATACTCTAGAGTATAGCCTGAACCAGAATAAGATTTAATTGGGGAATATTTAATATCATAAGTAAAAGTACAATAAAACATAGATCATGTTAATATGCACTTTTTCAAAGTTAATATGAAGTCCTCAGGGATCCTAATGATTTCAAAAACAGTTAAGTTGCAAACATTTCATCATGGTGTGGCCAGCCATCATGTAATGAGTCTTTTTGAGGATTGTCCACTTTCAGGTTCATAATCAAATTTGTCAAGTTACTTTGACTATCCAAGCAAACTGAGCCTGGGATCAATGTTTTCCAGAGGATAGCTGCTTGGCTTCTGGGATAGGGGAAAAGAATGAGAAAGTAGCAGTGACTGGTGGTGGAGAGTAGTATGTCCTCAAGTACTTTTACTGAGTATTTTTTTTTTCTGTTCCTTATTCCCTCCTCATTAGTGCTTTATTCTTTGGAAAAGTCTATTGTGTGATAGAACATACTAAGGTATTAAGGTGGGTTAAATAACTTGGCTGTTTATGTCTTTCTTTAGGTTTCTATAGAGCTTATTGTGATGACAAGATATAATGAGTTAATTGGGATAATGAAGGAAGGAAATAAGCATTTATTCAGCACCTATGTGCCAAGCACTTTACAAATATGATTTCATTCAATCTCACAACAACCCTCTTAGATAGGTGCCATTTTTATCCTCATTTCACAGGTAAGAAAACAGGGTAAGAGAGGTTAAGTGATTTAGCCAGGGTCATGGAGTGAGTAAATGTGTGAGGCTGGATTTGAACTCAGTCTTCCTGACTCTAGGTCCAGTGCTCTATCTACTGCACCATTTAGCTGCCTCAACAGGCTTATTAATTTTTGGCTTTCCCATTTTTTGATGGCCAAGACTGTCTTTTTAATATTTTGTTGTTTTCCTTCATTAAGCATTCCCCCTCCCTCCTCCAATTTAGGACAAAGTAGTTAGGAATTTGGAGCTGTCATATTAACTTGGATTCACATCCTCCAGGGTATTTTCGATGGATAAAATTAGTTGCCTGTTATCTATTCTATTCTGCTCATTCCTGAGTTCATTCATTTTAGAAAATGACCATAGAGCTGACTCTTACTTACCTGGATGTATATCAGCATTTCACCGAAGGTCTGTGGTATTTCTGTAGCAATTAAAAATGCCATAGAAGCTCGTTTAGTAGTGCTAAGAGATTTAATTCCTGTGCAAGGATTTCAGTGTTTCCAATAGCTCTGCCCAGAATAGCAATATTATCATTATGGTTTCAGAATGTCTTTTTGAATCCTCTCATTCTTTTCCATGAATTCCCACAACTGCATTAAATGTGAATTATCAAGAAAACAAGGAAATCAGGTCAAGGAATTACCCTTGTTGTTTTAGGTTAGCTATAAAGTTCATGCAAGAACTTTAGTAG
This sequence comes from Notamacropus eugenii, assembly GCF_028372415.1. Lineage (NCBI taxonomy): Eukaryota > Metazoa > Chordata > Mammalia > Diprotodontia > Macropodidae > Notamacropus > Notamacropus eugenii. The sequence goes on along the minus strand of NC_092877.1, from coordinate 120,048,949 downwards.
ACACTGAAAGCCCCTGTCTTCTACAGAAGGAGGTTGAAACTTGGGGAAACGTTGGTTAGTGAACTAAAGCATAATTTTGGGTCCTGACAGAGAAGGGATTGGAACTCAGGAACATATCATGTCATAGGGAAGTTTCACAAGTGCTGATGTACCACTGATTAACATGATAAGTTCTGTTTCCATTCCATAAAACACATAATGGCCAAGTTTCTATAAAGGTCTATTTTACTCAGCAGCAACCACAGAAGAAAATTATAGGTTTGCCTCTAACCTACCAGGTTCATCCGTATGACTAGAGGGAATGAAAGGTACTTCTGTTGCTAAGAGAATTCTGAGTAACGATCTTGTTTATGGATTCAGTCTGTATTTTGGCCTGGTCATAGTGCCAAGAGAGAGATGTTCTCTGTTGTAACTGAAGAAGACATGGAAATCTGGGGTTTCTTGTTCCAGAGCAGAACGCAGACATCCCAATGCTTTTTAAAAACAGTGTCTAAAGTCATAAAGGGGTCAAAAAGGATGGAGATTGAGAAAAAACTAATGGGTTTAACAATTAAGACATCATTGGGAAACTCAGAGTGAATAGTATCAGTAGTGAGTGGGAGGTGGTGAATTGGAAGCCAAAATGTAGGTGGCTTTTTGCAGGAATTTGGCTGTGACAGAAGGAGAGAGACATAGGATAATAATTTTAAGGGATGACTGGGTTAAATTGAGGTTTCTTTTTCAAAGGATAGAGGAGAACTGGGCAAATCTGTAGACATAAAGGAAGGAGATAGTAGGTAAAGAGATTGGTAGGGAGAGGAAGAAACAGACAGAGACAGAGATAGAGGCAGACAGACATGGACATAGATCTTCAAGGGTGACCTCAAAAAAGATAGGAAGGAAATGGGTCCAGACACTTACTGACTGTGTGACCCTGAGAAAGTCACTTAATATCTGTCTACCTCAGTTTCCTCTGCTATAAAATGGAGATAATAATAGTATCTATGTCTGAGTGTTCTTATGATGGTTAAATGGGATATTATATTTATAAATCATTTAGTACAGTTCCAGGAACATAATAGATGCTTGATAGATGCTTGTTTCCTTCCTTTCTTCAGGAAACACAAATAGGGAACTGGTCTTGGGTAGGACAAAAGATACTTTTGCCAATGAGAGCAGAGTAGAAGAATAAAAAATAATTTCATATAGGAAGACATGAAATACAAAGAAATATGATTTTCCCAAATGCCATGGAGAATATCCTGAGCAAAGACTAAGTTAAAGAAAGTGTGGTGTTCTAGGGTAATGATATCCATTACTACTCAAAGGATATCTGCCTAACAATTCATCACAGCAAAAATAGAATAAAAGAAAATTGGTTTGTGATGAACAGCACAGAAAATGGTAGGAGATGGAGACTGGGTTCATAGGATAATAGTGAGGTATCTTAGAAGCTATCTTGATCAACTCTCATTTTACAGATGAAGAAACTAATGCCTAGGAGGTTATATGACTAGCACAAGATTACACAGGTAATAAGTGGCAGAGGTATGATTTTTTGAAGCAAGAAGATCCTAGGTACTTAATTTGACTTAATTTTTAAAAAAAGGCAATATGTAGGAAATAGGGGTGAGACTGAGAGGGAAATAGTGCTCTCTCTCACTCACTTTCTCTGTCTCTCTTTATCTCTCCTCTCTGTCTCTCTCTCCATCTCTCTGTGTTTCTGTCTCTCTCTCTCTTTTTCTTTCTCTCTCCGTGTTTCTAAGGGAATGTAAAGCTTGAGACACTATTGTTTCAAACAAAATAAACTGAGGGAATCTAGAACAAGTTGGTTTATTTTAAAAGTCATATAATCATGTTCTGATACAGGGTAGAAAAACTTGACATTTGTTATTTAATTTGAATAGACTAAACTGCCCTATAAAATGGAAGAGAATGAATTAATGGTTTAAAAAAAATCAATCTGCCAAATTTATTGCATATAAGAAACTCATTCCAATCATAAATAAACATCTAGCACTAAAATAGGGAGTTGGAATAATATCTATTTTGTTGCATGTGAATTTAAAAAGCAGAAGGTTCTATAACGATTTTGGGTGAAGGTGAAAGTAAAAAAAATAGATATTATTGGGAAAAACTAAATTGCATTATACTTCCTGACTACAGATAATTAAATTATATAAATTTTAAACATATGACCTTAATGGTATAACATCCAAGTACTTAAGAGAAAAAAATAATGGAATGTAAAATGAACTCAATAGTAAAAAAAACAAAACAAAATCAGATTTCAAAATTCTTCTTTCAGAATTTGCTAAATATAACAAAAAATTTATAAGAAAGACAATATTGGGAAAAAATAGATTAGATAAGCCAATGGTGATTATCTAAATGGAGACATTAAGAGATGTAAAATATATGTATACATGTGATTGGTTTTTATTATATATTCTATATGTTAATTTATACTATATGTATACATATGTATATATGTGTATATACAGTATCACAGGTCATCTTTTACAAAATTTGTCAAGCGCTATTGCATAATTCATGAATATAGAAGACAAAAATATCAAATTATTTATTGACAAACACAACAGTAGTAATCAAGGAAGGGTGCATGAACAAAAGATAGATGTAAATGGAGACTAAATACCCATACAGCAAAGAATATCCAAGAACAAAACATTGGGCACAAAAAATTTATCAAAGATAATGTAAATATATAAAGATTTCTCACCAAAGTGAGAGAAAATCCTGTAATATAATAGATATAGCTAAAGTAGTCAGGAGGAAAATGGATATATTTGAAAATGTATGCCACCAAAAGAGAAAAACAGAGATAATTAATGAAGGAAGCAAATAAAATATCTAGGAAATTAACAAACTAACAACTTCAAGACACATACAAATGAAAAAATTCTAAAGATATAAAAGGATATAAATTAGAAGTAAAGACTACCGAACTAACAAGCAATTAAAAATGTTTCTGCTAGATCTGTGAAGCACTGAGAGATTACAAGTCTCAATAGCTATTGTGATACTACATAGAATCCACTTAGCTTTTACTAATTAGGTGCTATCTTATTTTTATAGTAGAAATATGCTGCTATTTGTTCTTTGTCTATGGTTCCTTTAAACATAATACAGTTACGTTCTTCAGGTTATTCATGTAAACATTCAGCCTGGATTCTCTTTTGCTGCTCTGAGTTTTTTTCTCAAGGTTGTTAGTAACAGAAAGAAATATAGGCATTGGAGATATTGTGGGTTTGATTCCAGACTATTACAATAAAGATCACAATAAAAGTGAATCACTTAAATTTTTTGATTGCCTAGTGCATATAAAAGTTATGCAATAGAATTATGTTTGGGTAGCTAGGTGGTGCAGGGGATAGAGTGCCTAATCTGGAAGTAAGGAAGACTCATTTTCTTAAGTTCAACTCTGGCCTCAGATACTTCCTAGCTGTGTGACCCTGGGCAACTTACTTCACCCTGTTTGCCTCAGTTCTTTATCTATAAAATGAGCTGGAGAAGGAAATGGCAAGCCTTTTCAGTATTTTTGCCAAGAAAATCCCAAATAGAGTCACAAAGAGTTGAATATGCCAAAACAAATGGAACAATGGTATTGTGTCTAAAAAATTCATAAACCTTCATTAAAAATACTTTATTGCTAAAAATTGCTAACCATGATCTAAGTCTTCAGAGAGTGATAATATTTTTGCTAGTGGAGGGTCTTTCCTTGATGCTGATGACTCTCGACCAATTAGGTCAATGTGGCAATTTCATAAAATAGGACAGCAATGAATTTTACTGCATCAGTTGACTCTTCACAAAAGATATCTCTGTAACATGTAATGCTGGTTGATAGCATTTTACCTGGAGTAGATCTTTCAAACTGGAGTCAATACTCTCAAATATCACTACTGCTTTATCAAGTAAATTTAGTCAATATTCTTCAATACTGTTGTCTCTCAGGGAATAAAGATATGGGGGAGGAGAGAGAGAGAGAGAGAGAGAGAGAGAGAGAGAGAGAGAGAGAGAGAGAGACAGAGACAGAGACAGAGACAGAGAGACAGACAGAGAGAGAGACAGACAGAGACAGAGAGAGAGACAGAGAGAGAGACAGAGAGACAGAAAGAGAGATAGAGAGAGAGAGAGAGAGAGAGAGAGAGAGAGAGAGAGAGAGAGAGAGAGAGAGAGAATTGAGGACATGACTGGTTGGTGGAGCAGTTAGAACACACACAATATTTATTGATTACATTCTCATATACGCACGGTTCATGACACCCCAAAACAATTACAATAATAACATAAAAGATCACTGATTACAATCACCATTTAACAACAACGAAAATTTTGAGATATTGTGAGAATTACCAAAACGTGTCACAGAGACATAGCGTAAGCACATGCTGTTGGAAAAAGGGTGATGATACACTTGTTCAATGTAGGGTTGCCACAGACCTTCAATTATATATCTGCAAAAGCTCAATAAAGTGAAAGATAATAAAACCATATATACTTCTATTCCAAATATGGTAAAATAATCATAGTAGCCCCATTTTGCATTATCAAAAAGCTAGGTAAAAGATTGTGTGCCAAACAATTGGGAAATGACTAAAAAAATCATGGTATATCAAAGTAATGATCATTGTACATGAAAGAATGATGAGCAGGAATTCAGAGGAACATAGCAAGATTCCCTAACTTATGCAGGGTGAAAAAAGCAAAATGAAATGATTAAAACACACAATGGCAACAATGATATAAATGAAGACAATACCGACAGGGAACAAAACTTGGATGGAGTACAATGGACCATAATGTTTCCAAATCCCTAAAGTGAAAGCACTGATACTTTCTGTTAATGAATGGTAAAATAGAAAAAAAGGAAATAAGTGCCATTAATTTCAAACACGGCATAAGTTCTGCTTAACTTTTTTTTTATTAAAAGATACTCTTCCTATGATTTCTTTGCTGGGTAAGGACTGTCAAAAATATATCAATAAAAAGAATAAAACCACAAAGAAACAAAAACAGAAACAAAATGGACAACATGAAATAGAACCAGAGTCATTCTTCTTACAGAAGCCAGGTGCCCTTAGAGAATCAAGCTGTTCAGAGGAGGTGCAATCATCTTCATGACTGGTGGCTGACTGCAGTAATGTACTTGCTGCCACATGGGCTATTTGCCATAAGCCACACAGAGAAATCACTGGAGACTGGGCTCTCCTTTTCACATGAATCACTACTGGAGCATCGAATGGATATTTGAAGATGCTACTAGCCTGTGGTTATGTCCATGGCTCTCTGTTGTGGAGGAGTGATCTTCTGATTTTTGCCTGTGACCCTGGGCAGGCCTGGCAATGAGGAGACAATTGGCTGTTTCAGTCCAGTGGAAAGTAGATGAAAATGCCCGCAGCTTTCAGGAAGAAAATTCCTACTGATAAACAGAAACTATTATTTCTCCTCAAGTGTTCCCTATTTGCTTACTAAGCAACCCACTTTTCAAATTCTTCATTCAAAGGAAAAAAATCTCTCACTTAGACTATTCATCCCATATCTGGATCACCTAACAATTGTGATCGGGTGATGGATTGATCTGCCTCTGGTTGCCCAATACTTGCTTCCCAAATAGGGTCACCATAATGACCCCAATTATATGGATCAAGGTATAAGAGGAGCTTAGTGCTGTCTTTCTCAGTCTGGTCTCAGCTAATCCAAACCTAAGTCTGTGGAAACATTTCCAGAATGCTGAGAGGCATAAGATTTAGATTGACATTTTGAGAGCCTTTTATTAAACATGGAATACAAAACACCACAAAAAAGAAAAAAAACAACTGAGTCACTTCATTCATTCTCTATATCAGTGTAGGATTCTTGTGTGACTCACGTAAATGGAACTTTCCTTTTCTCCATATTGTCTTTAATTGGTTTACCTATATTTTCCACTTCCCTATATCATATTCAGAGCCAATATACCATGTTCAAGGGAAATCCTTTATGTGATTACAGTTAATTATCCAGGTATATACCTTTTGCTATGTCTCATAGTTTATTGTCCTATTAATCAATAATACTCAGCTTGAGATGCTCCTCTCATTTGAATGACCAAATTTTCCATTTTCTAAGTGAATCACATTTTGGTACTGCTGCTGTTCAGTTGTTTCAGTCATGTTCAACTCTTCATGAAAACCATTTGGTGTATTCTTGGTAAAGATATGGAGTGGTTTACCATTTCTTTCTCCCATTCATTTTATAGATGAGGAAACTGAGTCAAGTAGGGTGCCCAGGGTCCTATAGCTACTAAATGTCTGAGGCCAGATTTGAACTCAGGAAGATCAGTCTTTTTGACTCTAGGTGTGGCACTCCATCCTTTTGCCACTTAGCTACCCCATTTTGTTACTACCTGTCCTAGAATACCAATAAATTTCCTCCCATTCTTGTTATTCATTGTATTGCCAATGTGATATTCACAGCATCTATGAATATGCCAGCACAGTTTTGAATTGCTAAATACAACAGACTTTCCCCATGGAAAACAGAACCAAAACATTTATTCCAACATCAGAAAATCAAATCCCAACACCAGAAAACCAAATCCGTCACAGCAACAAAGAAATCCACACACAGTAACAATGCAGGAGGCACTACCATCCCCAAACCTTCCCTCTGTTAGGCCTCCCACAAACCAGTTCCCTTAAACAAAATCACAAACAAGCTCTCCCACTCACCCTAGTTGCTGCCTGCTCTCTCTTTCCTAGCTCTGACTGCTCTGACTCACCCCTTCCTACTCCACCTGTTCAGCAAACTCCTCCCACTACAGGCTCAATGTGACTCAGATTGCCATCTGACCCAGGCAGGTCATAGGGGCCTATTAATGAATGGGAAAGATTTTCCCATTTAAAGTACTATTACATTCGTAGATTTTAAATGATGTTTTGTTATGTATGTTGGTCTAATCATCTATTCTTGTATCTGTGATTTCTCTGATATAGATATTCCCTTTACAAAAATAGGGGCAGCTAGGTGGTACACTGGATTAGAGTGCTGGATCAGGAGTCAGAAAGATGAGTCTTCCTGAGGAATTTGACCTCAGACACTTATTAGCTGAGGGACCCTGTTTGCCTCAGCTTCCTCATCTGCAAAAAGAGCTGGGGAAGGAAATAGTAAACTGCTTCAGAATCTTTGCCAATAAAACCCAACTGGGGTCATGAAGAGTTAAACATGTATGAAAAATGAACAACAATACAAAAATACATCACTAGCTCTTTTTAACATACTTTTAGACAGTTTCTTTTTGGTACCAATTTGGTCACAGCTGTGGAGCAACTCTGTCAAGAAAGGATTAGAATCTGATCTTCCTCACCAAAAGCTCATTACTTGAACCTCTCCAACAGTTCTTAACCTTGAGTTTGTGAATATTTTTCAAAGTAGTTTGATAATTACAGTTCAATATGGTTGCTTTTGCAACTTTATTTTATGAGTTTAAAAACTTCATTCTAAGATAAAGTCTATAGTCTTCACTAGACTGCCAAAGGGGTCAATGACACAAAAAATGTGAAGAACTCCTGCTGCCTTTCAAGTTAACAACTATAATAGTAATAATAAGCATAGAATTTATCACTTGATATTTATGTGTATTTAAGTTATATAAGTCCACCAAAAATATAAGTAGCTTCTTTATCTAAGGGAATCTTTCTTCAATGATATTTAAATGTCATTTGGACATAAAATTCTTAATGTATTAAAAGAAAAACCCCAGGGGATAAAGACTAATCTTGAACTAGTGGATGAAGCCTATATTTATAAATACTTTGTCTCCTTCTGAAAGATGTCTTTATTAAGTATTATACTATCAAGGACTAAGCTGTGACTGTATACATAAACTTACTAGCATTTTGAAATCAAAACTCAATAGGAATAACACATTTAAAGCACACCTACACAATATTAGTCTTAACGTATACTTTTGGAATGGTAGAATTTGGAATGTAAGAGACTTGGAATGTGTCCTAACAAAGACCCATACAATATTGGTAAGACATAAGACTCAATATACTAGCACCTCTATAGAAAGATTGATGCTGCCTTTCCAGAAAGAAGAAAGATTGGTAGAATTTCTTAGATCATAGAACAAGAGGTTAAAAAAAACACAGAAATTCTTTTGAAGAAAGCAGATATCACCTGAGTAACAGTTAGGACTGCTAACAGGTAAATGCCACTGGATTTGATGAATGTAACTAAAAGTGGTTTACTTCCTGATGGAGACTATGGAATATTTAAGATTCCACAAAGGAGTCAAAAAACCCTCCATGGGCAACACTTGTATGAGCTTAGGCAATGATATTTGAATAAAGAAATGTCACACAAATGGCTAAATCACTGATATGTGGAAATAGAATAGTTTATACTTGCAGTTCAGGACCAGGTCATTTTCTCCTGAAATTGAACTGAATTGATCTTAGTGATCAGTATAGATTATGAAAGGAAACTATAGAAATTAACACTATATCACTGTAGTCTATAAAAATTTCACATCTATCAAGTAATTAAGCAATATGAAATGGAAACTAGCATAATACATGTTAAGTCTGATGTTTTTTCATGGACAGATGACACATTCCCATTTTACAAATGTAGATCTCAAAACATCCTCAAGATTTCATCTAATGAATTGGAACTAGAGCATTGTCTCGAATTCAATTGCTACCCACAATCACCTAAACATAACACTGAACTATAAGTACTTTTAGAAGCTGTTACCATACAAAATATTTATTTCCAAATAGCATGGAATGAAAAGTTTTCAAAATATAGAGATGTAACTGAAGAGATGAATCACAAGAGAATAGGATGAAATGTCGATCATTCCTTTTGCCGTTTGCTACAGAAGTATTGAGGAGACTTCCAGGCAGCACAAGAAGGATGAATTTATATCCTAACACTATGGAGTTACTATCAGTGAAACTAACACCCCAACATTCAGTCACATCGTTGTTGTTTACAAGGTTATACATAATCAATTCAAGACTCATAATGGTACATTCCTTCTGGAAGGCAGACATACTTTGAGGACGAGTGAACAAGGATTTTCCTTACTGTTGGACTGGTGCTGTTCAAGTAACTCATTAGTTTGCTCTCCAATTAGGAGACTGAACAGGATACCGGTCATCCTCTTCTTTCTCCAAGGAGAATGCTGTATTAGGAAATATTGTCTCTCCAGAAGACCTGGTATCTGAACTTGTGGGCTAAGGGACACACTGATTTGGGATTACCCACATGGCAACACGCAAAGCCAATGCTGCTCAAGAAAACTCTTATCTAGATAGAAGATGTTCTAAGAACATCATGTTTAGGAAACTAAGCAATTCCGACTCATTGATAGATGAGTCTTGGGTTTAGGAACAGTATCCTTGGCCTCCCCTTAAAGGTCTGGTGCAAACATAGGCAGTTTACTCACTAGATAACACTGTTACGAATCACTGGTAACTATTTTCGGAGTGGGAAGGTAGGAAAAAAGCATTTCCCCTCCCCCTTTGCTGAACTTTGGAAGGAGATACAAAGGGAAAAGGCAAAGAGAATATCCCAAAGAAAGCAGAAACAATCTATCAGTTCACTGTAATAGACCCTGAAGTCTGATTCTTAGTCAGTCAACCAACAGGAGGCAGTCCCAGTCTCTGAAACTCGGTATGGAACTATTGGTCATGCTCATATTCCGTGAGGAGTTGACTCTCATTTGCTTATTAGCAGTGGCTCACACTATACAACCTTTTCAAATTGGGGAACACCTGAAATTGACCTTGATTACTCTCTTACCCAAATATATATTACTTTAAAGTATACATACTTTATTTTATTTGAGCCTTTCAACTACCTTGTGAGTTAGATACTATGGGTATCTTTATTTACCAATATAATTTTGGAAATTCCCTGGAGTGTCGGTATCTCTTCTAGATTCCAGATCATGAGCAGGTATTCTCACCTATTTGCTATTTATTATCAGCAGTCACAAGACTCACAAGCTACTCACCTAGCTATGCGTACCCAGCGTTGTACTTAGTATTCTCCTAATCCAGAGATTCTTAACTTGTGGTCTTGGGATCTTGTTTTTAAAAATCTTTTGAAAGTTGTATTTCCATTTAATTGACTTTCTTTATAATCCTATGTATCTTAATTTATTCATTTAAATATTATTCCATAGACTTCAACAAGAGTCCACGAGTCATGTTAGGTTAAGAACTCTTGTCCTAGTCTAATTAAGTAGTCTTGGTCCCTGACCATGGGGAACTTTTTACAGTTTAATATGTCATAATAAGATATTGCTTATTTCTCCAGCCCTTAATTTTTTTCATCTTGCCTTTCTGCAATTTTCTGATCATTAAATCTATTGAGCTCTGATATGGGGTATTTTTTTTTTTTTATAATAACAGCATAGCAACATTGTTTTTTTTAAAGAAATATTCATATACAAAAAAGTAACTAAGCAAAGCTATAAGGGAGGTGTTGTTCAGTGCTGGAACATTGAACTTTGTTATAACACAATCTGCATATATAGCTAAAGGGCAGTTTAGTTTGAAAAGAGAGTCTTGTTAAATACCTGTATTAATAAGACTCAAGGGAGCTTTGGAAAGGCTTCCCTGCTTACAATTTGACAGTAGTGTAAAAGAAGGAGGAAATGCTTCCTCCATGCATGTGGTTTTTGGTTTAACAAAAATACATCATTTAAAAATGGGGATAATGCATTCCTAAGATATGCTGTTAATGTCTTACTATAGAAAACTCTCCTCTAGGCATAACTTTCCTATCATTGACAGACTGCAAGAGACCATCTTTTGAGAAGAAGGAGTGTTAAAAGCACGTAGGGAGTAGACAAAGGGACTCCTACTGGTTTCCAAGTACCCTTAAGGAAGTCAGTTATTCTCTATGTTCTCAACTTAATAGGCTTCTCCTGAGGTCTGGTGCCCATTACTCTTAAAGGCTGCCATGATAAAGGAAAATGGTAGGATAATTACTTGATAGTAACGTGCTTTGAGATCCATAGATATAAGCTGTTCAGGGTGTGAGGGCAAAGCTTTATTTGTGACAAGCTTTGTTTAAAAAAATGCCTTCTAGTAGCAACTTCCTGTGTCAGTACTGGGAGGTTTTTTTTTCTTCTCAGAGACATCAGGATTCTTTTGTGGATGACAACTATCTTTCTCCAATCCTGACTTTTAGCTCTATCACTCAGACAGCTTTCGGAAACAAAACTAGAACAGAAGCAACGTGCAGTCACTTCTTTGTTGTGTTTTTTTCCCTTATTCTTTCATCTTTAAACATTTCTTTCTACCTGACATTGCTGCATTCCTCACCCCACCCCCTGCCCAATTTCTATGAGACTATTATGAGATGGAATACAGATTTTTCATCTCCTTTGTAGCTGGCTTTTAAGAGTTCTTTAAGTCTGAATTTGTGCTTTTTTCAAGATGGTTTTTTTCTTCAAGAAGGCAGATAGAGATCTTTCTCCCTATCTCATTTCCACCATGTTTGCCTTTCTTCTCTTCATCATCAGTATTGTTATGACTATTACCATGAACACTGTTGTCATACAGTCCTGTTTTAGTAAAGAAAAAACATTTTTTTAAGCTGTATTCAATAAAAGACTGAATCTAGTACAAGCTCAGAATATCCATCTGTAAAAAAAAAAAAAAAAAAAACCCACAGTAATTGCCCTGCTCAGTTTCTCTTTACCAACTGAGTGAGCAGCTGCCTGTGGAACAAATATTCAATAGAAGCATCAATGATGGGTGACTTTGTCATTTTCTCAATCTGTGTGTATCCTACAGCTGGAGAGCTGGAAATGGTCCTTGATGAAACAGGATGTTTAAATGGACAAAAATGCCTTCCCAGACGGTGTTGATGATATTACGGCATTCTTTCCTGTGGGACTCCATTTCATTTAAGAAAATCAGCCATCTTACACCTTAGCTCTGATTATTTAAAACTTATTTAATGCCTTTTGTCACCTTTAAGATATTTTATGATAAAATAAAATCAGTTTTTATGTTTGTTTGCAAATTAGGGTTATTCTGCCCCAAGCATTTCTAGTATAGATTTAGGGGAGACAGCTCATGCCCACCTATCTATCATGAACTCTGGCAAGGGAGTTGTGATTTGATCCAACCATTCTGGAGAGCAATTTGGAATTATATTAAGAAAGTGATTAAAATAGCTATGGTATTTGACCCAGAAATTTCACTGCTAAGCTTATAACCTAAGGAGGTTAATGATAAATAAAAGTACCATCAAACCTAGTACAACCTATGTGTGTCGAAGATAGATAATAAATAATAACATCAAAGGTTTGTGGAAACCTATGAAGAAGCAAGTTGCTAGAAACAGAATATATGGCCGTTCACTGGGGAGGGGCTAAATAAAATGTGATACATGAAGGTAATGGACTATTACTTATGGAAAGAGCATGCAAAGACTTAGATGAACTGATACAGATGTCTGGATCATGCAAGTCTCCCATCACAACTATATCATGCCTGTGTTAACACACAAGCTTGTGATTTGCATCATTTTGCCATCTACGTTTATGGAAGAAATACCCATACTAAGGAAATGAGAGATTATTGAAATATAGGAGAAGATACATTATAATATAGAAAATGTAATGTAAAATCTTCCCAGAAATTAAGTACCATCACACAGCCAGAAAAAGTATTAAATAACTTACTATATTTTTCAGTAATTTGATGAATACTTAATTTCATTCATATAAATACTTTCTTCAATGATACAGTTTTAATCCATTCTATGAGACTTCATTTCTATGGATTCCCATTAATCTTCTGTGTTATTCTACCCATGCCTAGGTCCTCCTTATAGCTCTTTTGATATTGAATGGATGTTAGTGTAATATGTGTGCTATCCATTGGGTATCACTCAATCTTGGTGCATCACTGATATACCTCCTTTTCTGGTCATTCATCACTTTGATATCTTTTATATTGCTTCTCATAGGCAATTCTTTACTGGTAAGATTTTGCAGCCTATTTCCATGCACTGAGAACCTTTCCATTTACTTTTGGGTGACTAATGATTTTAAATCTTTAGATATTGTAGTATTTCATGAATTACAGTCATCTAGCAATACTAGAAAATTATTGATGCTAAAAATATAGGTGTTTGCTTTAGGGAAAAATTTGGGTTTATTAAAAGAAGTACAAAAGGTGATTTGGTCTTCTTTATGTCTCCTGTTCATTGTTAATTTATTGTGTCTGTCCAATATATATTTTTGTACAACCTCTATGAGTCACCATTCTTCTACATATCATAGTTGAGACAAAGAGGCATTCTGATTCTGCCTGGTATTTCTCACCAGTCAGAATAGTTAGATCAAATTCTCTCAAGTGATTATAGATTCAGTTAGAAATTCTACAATATTCTGAGATATTATGCAATCAGAACAATATCACCTATAAACAAGAAAACTTTATACTATATACTACAATATATTGAAAATGGATACATGATTCAAATAAACATATATTGTAAAAATTTAGAGGAAATGAAGGCTACAATTTTTTAATTATACAAAATTTAAAAACTTTTGCATGAAAAATCCATATAACAAGAATAATAAGAAAAAATAGGGACTGGAAAAATTCTTTGAGTCAAATATGTCTGGTAAAATCCTCTCATCCTTATTCTGTAGAGATCTGATACAAATCTATAAAACTAAGTTAAAACCTTTCACCAATGATAAATGGGTAAAGAATGACAAGTGATTTTCAAAAAAAGGGAAAGTAGAAAATCAATAGTCATATTAAAAGTATTTAAAATTATTAATAATAATGGAAACAAAACATCAAATTGACAAATATGGTGAAATATGTAAAAACTTTGTGTTTTAAAAATTCTTCATAGTTTGTGACATTCTATAACAAAGCTCTATGACAACCATCAGAGGAATATCATTCTTAAAAATATGCATCTTTAATTTAGAACCTTTGACTGAATCCATGTGACCTTGAGTAAGTCATTTATCCTCTCAGCCTTAGTTTCATTTCCTGTTAAGTGGTAATAATAATAATAGCATGATATTGTTATGAGGATCAAATGAGATAATATATGTTTATATTATATTATAATTATATCATATTATATTATATTATTAAGATCTCTGAATTTTTTTTTGTTGATTTGTTTTTAGTTATGCCTGACTCTTTGTGACCCCATTTGGGGATTTCTTAGTACAGATATGGAGTGGTTTGACATTTCCTTTTCCATCTCATTTTACTGATGAAGAAACTGAGCTAAATAGGGTTAAGTGACTTTCCAAGGGTGACACAGCTAGTAGATGTCTGAGCCTGAATTTGAACTCAGGTCTTACTGACTCCAGACCCAGAGTTCTATCCACTATGCCATCTAACACTTGGAAACCTTACTGTCCTATATAAATAATAGCTATTGTTACTATTTATTCCTTGCTAATTATGCTATTCATAAATAAAGGTAATTAAACAACTTATTCTTTTTCACATTTTTTCACTGAACCCTATATTATTTTAACATAGGCATAGAAGACACCTTGTGAAAAGAGCCTGTAAGACATTGTATATATCTACCAAATTAAATTGTTTTTGGTAGTAAACAAGCAATCTGGAAATACTTCTACCAGTGGTAACAATTCAATAGTAGCCAAAATACAATCAATTTTATTACTTCATGAATAATGCTATATTTGTATGTGTTGTGTCCAACACCTCAACATTCTTCTTAAAGAAGATATTCTTGGTATGTAGGCATGAGATTTCTGTATAGTTTTGATTTCTCCTATTTCTTACTCCTACACCATTTTTTTCTGTCATATTTTCCAACATTCTCCCCATGTATACCTTTGCATTGAAATACGTGGAAAATCAAATGATTTGAGGAGTTATTAGAGATTTTTTTTGCAAGTCATTAATAGAATGTCTCTTCCTCCTCATACTCTGCAATAAATGCTGACACATAAACTCCAGTTATATTCACAGTAAGCTTTTAAAAAATACTTATCATGAAGACAACAATATGAGATGGAATAAATGTTTCATGGATCCAAGGGATCTCTGGTCATATTAACTTCTTCTAACTCATTTATTTGTCTCTCTAAGGAGAAACTGTGAAACATCCTTCTATTTAGCTTCAACTTCCTTTTGTTCCTTGTTTCATTTGTAGCAAAAATATTACAATTGATAGCATTCAATTCCTCTGGTAGTGTCTTCACTTGTTAAATTCTAGACAGAGATTTCACATTTAGACTCTCAACAGCTCAGTTATTTTTTTTTCAGATGGTCTCAAAATTATGATTCTTAGTACCACCTACCCCTTTTCTACTTTCACTGCAGAAACAGAAACAGTTGTACAGATCTGAGGGCTATTTTTTATTTTTCTTTATTTCATGACTTTTCATGGTCAAAGGAGCCATCACCATGTGCCCGACCAGCTGGTGACAAGCCTTTCCTTTCTTAGCTAGGCTGGTCCTTGAAAAAATGGAAAAGTCTGTTGCCCAGACCATATGTGAAGCCTTTTCCTCTTTGTAAAATTTTTCATAACTTACATGTTGCTGGCAGAGTGTCAGACAATTCAAATTCACCTCCATGCCATGATGAAGCATCAGAGGAACATTTTGTTGAAAAATTCACTGGCTATAAATTCATTAAGCTTCATGAAAACATCCTCTAAAATTCATAAATATAGAATGTGTAGAAGATCTTATTTAGGTAGTAAGATCTGGGTGACAGTTATCCTGTAATGGAAAGCACAGTGGATTTAGAATCAGGAATTTAGGATTTCTATCTGACTCCACAGCTTGTTTGACCATAGGGAAGTCACTTCACCTCTTCAAATGTCAGTTTTTGTCATTATAAATTGAAATTGCTATTTATTCCAACTTCTTCTTAGGGGTTTGGGCCTGAAATTACGTTATAAACCTTAAAAATCTGTATAAATATGAATTATAAGGCAATGCAGAGGCAGCATAGTCAACCTTGAAGTCAGAAAGTCCTGAGTTCAAGGTCTGTCTCTGACATATGCTAGCCTTATGACTATGGCCAATATCTCAGTGAGCCAGAAAATTCTCAGACTACTGATTATAGGACATCATCCTGACCTGCTCTGATGGAGGAAGTTTCCACCATAAGAAGTTCTGCAGATTGAAATTACATGCCCAATCTGAAACAAATAAACAACCCCCAAATGACATACTAAGAAGCCCCAAATGTGTGTTTCCAAATCCTTTTCATGGTTTTGAGCATGCCCCTTAAACATGTATTCAATAGCTGCCATATATCTGTGACACACATATATATATGTGCATATATGTATGTATATATATGAATATAGTTTACAAAGTTTCTTACATATATTATTTAATTTGATCCTTACAACAACTAGTTTTTCTAGCATCCTCATTATTTAGGTTGTAAGTTAAAGAGTAAGAGATTGGGAAAGGAGGTGATTAGACAATATATTATTGAATTTTTCTCTGGGGAACCAGAAGAATTTTAAATGATGACTGATAGCAGCTGGACCTGGCAGTCACTGACTGTTTATTGTGAAGCATTAATCACTCATGGCTTGGTCATTTATGATCAGAAAGATTTGGCAGTTAGGTTTTTTTTTTTAAAATTCATTTTCTTTTTAACCTTGTAATATTTCATTTTTAATGCTGTCATTAGACAGCTGATCTAGGAAAATCACTGAAGGAGGGTTTTTTTTAAGGATGGATAAAATGTTTCAGAAATCATCTGTTCATGCCTTGAATCAAATCCCAGTTTGCACACTAAAGTTATCTTTAGGACATTTCTGACTCGGGATAATAGGGTTAGAATGTTGTCACTGAATTGTTCAAAAGAGATCGTACCTATAGCATCTAGTGATGATACTTTGGTAAAAGTATCTAGTGATGGTACTTTGTTAAAAATCTACTCTCCATTCTCAGTTCTGAGTGGAGTAGAAGGAAAGTCTAAGATGCCTATTGAAGGGGAAGCTACAGAAAGTCACAATTAAACAAAACAGCTGACTAGGGCCCACATGTGAAAATGGTAGATCTGAGAACCTAATGATGGAACATCACACTTAATTTCTCTAGCTCCTACTTTTGACCCTACCCCTAGGATTCTAATGACAGAATGAAATTAGGGAGAGAAAAAAAACCACCACTAATGAGCTCTGATCCCAGGTCAGTTCTTCAACCCTTGAGAGAAGTTGTTTCCGCTGCTGACTAAATGTGTAATTGTACCATTTTGCTATGTGTCAGATGAAAGATGACCTTAATTACCAATCAAGAAATAATGAATGAATTTGGCATAAGATTAAATATGAAGGGAAGGGATAGAGAAGCTAGGGTGTGATTGGGCTAAGGAAAAGGAAGTAAAACAATAGGATAAATATCCTCCGTGTTTTATTTCACATCATAGTTCAATCTACTATGGAGTTAATGCAATAATTCTCTTCTAGTACTTTTGGTCTTTTAAGAAGAAACAAAAAAGCCTCCAGTTTGCTGTATAACTAGGTATATCACATTCAGAGGGAGACAAATTTACATAAAGATCAATGGATTGGTGCATCATAATTTAATTGTATTAAAACAATTCAGAGTGACACACTCAAAATGTGCAGTGGGTTTTAAGACCATTCTGTTGGTTCTGAAACAGAATGAGCAACTGACTAGAATCATCCAGGCCATACCACTAGGATCATAGATCTAGACTATAAGGAACCTCAGAGGCCATCTAGTACAACCCTTTAATTTCACAGATGAGGAAACTGAGGGCCAGGTAGATTAAATGACTTATAAAGTCATACAGGTACTAAGTTGGAGAAGTGGGATTTATGTTCTCTCGCTTGAGAGTCACTGTACTATACCATTTACCTTACGCTACATATATTGCACACTCTTTCCTCAGTGCTATAGTTATGCTTGAAGCAAGATTAGGTGGTTCCACTTTTCCCTCTCCTTACAGAGGATGGCACCCTTTTTGGGAGGTGTCTCTGACAAACATGAACCCTCTGGCACAGGCACTGCTCCTTTCTGAGCTAACGCAAGTTGTAAGACTCTCCTCCCAGCAGGCAGTCTGATTAGCCTTTCCAGCCTTCACCTCCAACACACTGAAAAACATGTCCTCTGGCAGCTCAACTGGTTTCTCCTTTCAGACAGAGGGGCAGCGAAAGGAGAACTCTGACACAGTGCTCATGTTTTGGAAAATCTTTCTGTAGCTAATACATTATACCCTGGGATTATTATGTGAACACAGCTTTTTTTCTTTTTTTAGAAGTCAATTGATCTGAACATCTGGGGGCTTGTACGCTGACATTAGCTCATTCTAATTGCTGTAATGTGGTTTTGTTCTGCCTTCATTTGAGCAGTACAATCTTCTCTCATAGCCTATTGATTAATTACACATCTAGAGCATTTGAGAGCATCAGTCTAGTTCATTCGATGTTCCCTAGGTTTTTCTTCCCCATCTTCATGTTTGAACTTTTCTTGTTCCTCCTCCTCCCCATGCCCACCCCTTACCATTCCAATTAGTCAGAGTACTCATTTTAAAAATAGAAACGTGGAATTGTGATTTAACATTAATTTGATAAATGGCATAGGGAATTCTGAGAGGCTGCTGATGCTAATGAGGACTAGGAAGGATCTAGCTTTCCTTTGACTATAGGTATGTCCTGTTCAAGCACATTTAAGTTTGAGGAGTTTGTCTATAAATAGCCACATTCTTTTTTTTTGTTGCTGGGTTGTATAGATGTATGTACATGCATATCACTCCTTAAAGGAAATTTCTCTGTTAGGTATTTGATGAAACTTCAATTCTGGCAAAGATTCTGAACTAATGGGATCAAAAAGCAGGATAAAATAGCTCCTGTTCAAAGTCAAATGATCTTTGCAACTTTGCAAGTTGCAGAAATTGTCATCTTCATGTCCACTTTGCTTCCTAAAAAAGGAGGTGACAAGACTGTTTAATTGGATTTTGAGAGTATGAATGACTCACTTAAACTTGTTGAGCTTAGGTTTCCTTCTCTATAAAATGGAGATAATACCTATAATTATAGCCTGTTATAAAGTTGCTTTGAGATTGAATGAGAGATATGTGTAAACTGTTTTATTGTTATTATGATCCAACTGCCTTCTCCATGCATTTATCTGCTTGATTGAGGTGGACCTTGATTTCTACCTGCAAAATGAGGGTTTTGGGTTTGTGAGTATTGAATGTCTCTTTCTGCTAAGACATTCTGTGATTTGGTTATTAGTCCTACCTAAAATAAGGGACGATTTTTTTGGTGCCAAAACATTTTTTTCACAGTTCCTAGGGCTCACTGTAACTCTTTCCTTGAAAAACTTTCAATATCCTATTATGTTCTCTAGGACAAAATACAAAATCCTTAGCTAGACATTTAAAGTCCTTCACAATTTGACTTCATTTTACCTGTACATCTTTGCTTCAGTCATTCAGTCAATACATATGTATTAAGTACCTACTATTTGCCAGGTACTGTACTAAGTTCTGATTTCACATGATTGCCTTTCTTTCTATTGCATCATTAGCTGGTCCTTGAATTTGACATTCTATCTCCTTCCTCTGTATGTTCATAAGGCTACACGCTTTCTCTTTATCTCATACCTGACAGAAAATTGTTAATACGAAATGTTCCTTAAATGATCCTAATATTGTCAGAATTTCAGCAATGTCCTTATAGCCCTTAGTTTAAGAAATTTACTTTCTATTAGGTTGAGCTGAATCATACCCTAAGTTTCCCCCAGCCCTGGGATTTTCCCTTGTAAAGGAACCTAGCTTGAGCTGAATCTAAGCTCCTAATGTCCTTGCTCCCTTCTGATGGGATTCATGGCATGAAGCGCAAAATGACCAGAATGAAGTGATTTTCCTTGTCTGGATTGCCAGTGGTGATTGGCTAGGTCTTGCTACATCATACTACTTTTTTCCCCTTTTCTCTTAAAAGTATAAGAACATTTTTCCTTGAGTCTGCTGGTTGGGGTACCCTTGATACCCTGTTATCTCGATTAAAGATACTTTACTTGTCCACTTATGACTTTGATTTATTTCAGGACTTGATATACCAAATCTTTTAAATCCTAATATTAGCCCTGTCTAGTCATATCAATAATCGATTATTTGTTGTATGTTATGGGAGGTAGTATCAGGTGGTGAAAAGAGCACTGGTCTTAGACACAACAGATGTAATCAAAAGACTGAGTGTTGCCTCTACAGCTTCCTGGGTGAGGGGTAAGTTATTTAATATATAATATATCTGAACCTCTTTTTCTTATCTGCAAAATGGATCAGTAACAGTCACTTTAGCACATTTATGCTTTTGTTGTACAGATAAAACATTACTTTCTAATTGTATATGGAAGCACTTTGTGAACCATATGGTCATTATATATATGTTATCGATATGTAAGGAATTATTATGATCAATTATTTGACTGAGCTTTATTAGAGTGGTACCTTCAAGAGCTACTGGAAAAAAAAGTGATGAGGTTGCAGCAGCACCCTGCTATTTCAGGAGCATCACTTGATGATATTGTTACATAGGGACCAATAAATACAAAACAGAACAACTATGGGAAGATACTGATGGAGCCCACAGCTTGGCAGGTTCCAAGTTCCCTTACCTGATGGCCTTGCTTTAACTCGTTTAGCCATTCAAAGTAGTGAGGAAATCATTATGAATAGAGGTGGGGAAGAGTTAGGGAAAAGGAGAAATTATCCTCTGGACTATTATTTCCACACTTCATAGAATTTATTGATAAACTTGCCCCATTGTTTATGCCTGAGTTCTTCATTGACTCAAGCAAACTAGCCTGGAGTTAGAAGCATTGATAAGAAATTCCCTATCTCCTCGCCCTCTCCCTGATTCATGGCTCTGACTCAAGGGACTGTGTTGTCTAATCGCAAATAAGTTCTCTAAATTAAGTGATTCTGGCATGGTTTGACACACTACAAAGCCCCTAACCCTACAACACTCATCCTTTACTCCTCATTCTTACAGATCTGTTGTCTACTTTAAACCATATAAAAATATCAGTAAATAGGAGAATGAGTCATATAACATAGTCCCAGGTCTTATGTTTCTCAGTCTAGTACTCTCATCAAGTGAGTTTTTATTTTTTCTCTCTAAAAACTCCTTTACAATATATGATATAATATACAATAATACTGCATTTGAACAAGGGAGACAAAAAGTGACCCAGCAGTAACAAAGCATCACCAAGTTGCTTGAAGAGGAGAGAGTATGAATTGTCACCCTTTTAACATACCAGGTTAATTCCTTTAAAGAAAGAGTATATATTTATTTTTTTAAATGGACATGTATACTTTTGGTATAACCCTTTCCAAAAATAATGTACCTCTCACCCACCCCCTCTCATACAAAAAGACCACCCCATTAAAAATTTGCTTTTCTCTTATTGATTTGGAATGTTTTTTCATATAACTATTTTCTTTATGTTATTAAAAAAGCATTTTGTTTATATCCTTTGACTGTTTGCTTATGAGGAAACGATTCTTTCTCCTATTGATTTATGTCAATTCCCTATGAATTCTGCATGTCTCAGAAAGGTTATTTAATATAGCAAGTGAGAATGGCAGTGTATTCACTTTTCTGTTCTTATAGGGAACATTGAAGTATTTATCTCACATCAACCAGACTGGCAAAGATGGTCAAAAGCAGAAATAGTCTATGTTTGTGGGAAGACATGCACCTTGGTACATTGTTGGTAGAGTTCTCTATCAGTTCGACTATTCTGATAAATAATTTGGAGTTATAGCAGAAAAGGTATAAAATAGTTCACATTCATTCAGTAATTTTACTTCTGCCCATCCATGATTAATATTGGGGAAGGGGAAGGGTTCTGTTTGTACCAAAATATTACTAGTAGTAGTATTTTTAGTAGCAAAAAGCTGGGAAGAAAGCATTTGCCAAGAGACTGCAGAAATGGATGAACAAATTGGGGTATGGAAATGTGGTAGAATATTATTGTAACGTATTTTAGGAGGATAAATGGGAAGATTTCAGAGGAACAAGGGAAAATTGTAAGTGATGTAGAATAAGCCAATCAAACCAAAAGAATATTCAATAACTATAAGAATGAAGGCGATAATTACAAGACCATACATTTTCAAATGAATGCAATGGCCAAAGTTCCATAGATTCAGGTTAAAATGTGTCCTTCCTCAGAGCTAATGAGTGAGATTTACTTAAAAAGATAGTTACAATGAGTCTACAGAAAGAGCAAATTTTCAACTGAAAGCTGTGAGTTGCTCCTTGTTCGCTATGGTCTTTAAGTTTCAGTCATTTTCACCTCAACTTGGTATTCATTTGGTTTTAAAAATTAATTTTAAATGTTTTTTTCCTTTTATTTTTTCCCTTTTTTGGGCTACCCTATCCTTATTCTTCTTTCCACTTCTCTTCCCTCCCTCATAACTTAGAAAACAAACAACTTTGAACCAAATATGTATAGTCAAGCATAACATATTTTCATTTTGGCTATGCATAAAACCTTACCTTATTCTGTATCTTGAGTTGAACATCACTCTGACAGGAGGATAATTTTTACAACCACCAGTACACTGTAAAGAAAAACTATTTTGGTAAATTTAAGAACTCTGATAATTGCAATGAGCAGCCAGAGAACCAAAATTATTTTTCTCATGGTTTTGTTCATTTCACTCTATGTCAGTTTATACAAATCATCCTAGGTTTATCAAAAAGTATCTCTTTTACAATTTATTAAGGTACAATAATATCCTACTACATTCATGTACTATAATTTGTTTAGCTTTTCCCCAATTACTGGGTACCTTTTCAGTTCCTAATTCTCTGTTACAACAAAAATATCTGCTATAAGTGTTTTTTTATATTTTGAGGCATAATTCCATGTTGCTTACCTTAATGACTGGACTAATTCAATTCACATCTCTATCAACAATACCTTAAGAGTGCCCTTTTTCTACATCCTCTCCAATGTTTGTCACTTTCCCATTTTATCATCTTTGTTAATCTGAAGGATATTGTGATAGAACCTCAAGGTTACTTTAATTTGCATTTCGCTAATGATCTTAGTGTTCTGGAGCATTTTTTTCATGCAATTGTTGATAGTTTGGATTTCTTCCTTTCAAAACTTCCTTTCCTGCTGTAGGAAATACTCACTTTTAATGAACTTTGTACATAACGTTCTCTATTTGTTTTATTAAAGACCTTTACACAACCTGAGAATGCCAGAGAATAGTAGTCTTGCTAATTTGATTGACCTAACATCAAATCCTATAGATTGATTTTTGCAGTATTCTCATTTTTATCATATTAGCATAGCCTATTTATGAATATTGAAGACCTTTTTATTTCTTTAGGCTCTTTTTTTTTTACTGTGAAAATTTTGGTGTATTTATATACTGTATGTCATGATATGTTAATTACCATGGTTTTGCTTTTTGATTTTGCATCTTGTAGTTATTTTTATAATGACCATCCACAATCAGAGAGCTCTGTGTGAAATCTAATTTATCTGTTTTTCTCTCAAAGAAGCTACCAGTGGTAACCCTATTAGCACTATGCCTTACATATGTTCTGGCGTCTAGGGTTGTTTCTCTGTCTCCACTAATCTGATTATACAGCTCTGGTCTCACCTAGTAGGCACCATCTTCACTCTCTTTCTATTGCCTCACTGAATCACTTTTCCAAAGTTATTGTTTATCAAATATTTAATCAAAGTGTTAAAAAGAAAGCTAAACATGAAAATAACAAAGCATGTGCCTTATGTCTGACTATCCTTCAGTTTCTGCTTCAACTCTTCAAGTTGTAGGGAGACCAAAAAATACCAGAAGTTCAATTTTTGGGGTCTTTTAGTCAGGTACTAAGAAAAGAAAGTTTTTCAGTCAAGATTTGTACAATTGTTCAGACTGTGCTGATGAATTCAAGAACTGCAAGGTGCCGTGGTAGCTCTTGTCAGTTCTGTCTTCCTCAGTTCTGAGTCTTTCTTAAATTACCCATTCCTGCTGGTCTCATACTTTTATGTTGACCCTGAGAATCTGGATTTTCTTCTTTCTGTTTTCCCACCTGATTTTCTTTAATAATATATAGATTTTTAAAAAAAAGTATACTTTTGATCCTGTCATTGTCTGAAACTGTCAATGATCTTAGATTTTCTA
The DNA here is from genome assembly GCF_028372415.1 of Notamacropus eugenii. Taxonomy (NCBI): domain Eukaryota; kingdom Metazoa; phylum Chordata; class Mammalia; order Diprotodontia; family Macropodidae; genus Notamacropus; species Notamacropus eugenii. Next base: position 120,024,764 of record NC_092877.1, on the reverse strand, counting down.
CCTAAAACATTATATTATCTTCAAATAATGATAATTTTATTTATTTTTATAATTATTTCTTACATTTATGATTTTTCTTTTTTATTGCTTCTACCCATTTTATAATAAATTTGGTAAAGTGGAATATTTACAGAACTTGAAGGGGGGAACATGAGTTCAAATCTGTAACTTACTACTTGTACATAAAAAATTATTTAAGCTCTCTGGGTCTCAGTTTTCTCTTCTGTACAATGAGACAGTTGTGCTAGATGATAATGAAGATCATTTTCAGCTATAGAACTATGATCATGGTAAATTCTACCATGATATCAAATAGTGGAAGGACAGTGGACATCCTTGCTTTGCTACACTGTGGTTGTCAAAGCTTTCAACATTTTCCTGGTATAAATAACTTTTGATTTTAGATAAGTGTTTTTGATTAAATTGAAGAAAGGGTACTTCCATTTCTATATTAAGTTTGCATTTTAGGCTGCATTTTAGATGGTTGAAATTATCAGATAAGCAAAGTGTAACCGTATTGCAATGGAATATAAGGTTTTTCTGGTTTGCTTTAATTTTCCATTAGTTCAAGTTCAGTCTTAATAGACACTCTTGTGTGTGTGTGTGTGTGTGTGTGTGTGTGTGTGTATGTGTGTGTACTTAGTGGGGGAGTTTTCCAGGTTACTGGGCAATAGGTAATCACAGATTTTATTTGTATTAGGTTCATGGTGATCTTTGAGGCAGGAATGTCTGATATGTGTTAAAGGGCTAACTTTCGTTTAAGTTTAGTTACTTTAAAATTTGTCCCCTCTGCTCCATCACTGGGAGATACAATCTGCTTTCCTGCTGCTGGAGCCAAACAAAACATATTTCTTCCACCTGACAAGTCTTCAAATACTTGAAGGAACCTAAATCTTTCTTCTAGGTTATGCTAAGTTTCTTCAACCAGTCCTCAGTAGAGTAAGGTCTAGAGCAGAGGTTCCAAAGCTTATTTGGCTTACTGCCCCCTTTAAAAAAAATTACTCTATTCCCTCCCCCCCAATCTATTTTCTTTAATGGTTTTTTTGAAATTTGTGTCATTTCAAAAATATATAGAATATAAAATTTTTAAAAATGATGCATCTTGAATTTAATTGTTATGCATTTGTGCTTTATCCATTGTGCTACCTAGGTGCTCTTTGGGGAAAGAACTAGCCTATTTCAAATAACAGGAGACCTTGGTTAATATAGGTCTTGCCACACTCCCATTGAACCCTTTAGTAGGCCAAGCCTGACCTTGGCCAATTTTATAATTCTGGTCTAAGACTAGAATGAAATGATATACTCACAGAACATTTAGCAGCTACAGCTTGATCGGGCAGTGGATAGAATACTGATGTGGAGTCAAGGAAGACCTGAGCTCGATGACTGTCTCAGTAACTTACTAGCTGTATGAACTTTAATTTTTATTTGCCTCAATTTCCTCTTCTGTAAAATGGGGATAATAATAAAGCTAACTATTTGGATAGATCAAGTGAGATAATATTTTAAAAGTGTTTAAAGCTTTATATAAATGCTGACTGTTATTCTTTTTTATCATTACTAGACATAATGTGAAAAGTATACTCAGTAAAGTGCCTGACTCAGCTCCTGGTAATTAGGGCAGGGTGTGGTGATTTGCATACCAGCAGGGTGTCTAACACGTATGAAGAACATTGACCACATAGACTACATGGACAGGTCTCTTGTAAGTTCTCAAGTGACCACAAGGCCACGCTAATGGCAAGAAGGCCAGAGTCTTAGCTATTTGTGTCAATAAATTGTACCCACAATGGGAAAGAACCAGCTTACTCTCCATAACAAGGGGCCTTGGTAGAAGATATTGCTTCTGTCACACTCCCCTTCATTCAGACTCTAGTTTAATCCAACTGACTTTCCAATTGTTTGTCATATATACCCCTCCATTTCCCATTTCCATGCTTTTGCATAGGCTGTTTCCTGTGCACTAAATACACTTCTCCCTAACTTCTATCTCTTAGAAATCTGAGTTATTTTCAAAGCTTATCTCAGGTATCACCTCTTAAATGAGGCCTTTTTTGATCCCACCCTAACATTCTGTAGTTATATAATAGATGGATGACTATTTTTAAAATCAGGAAGACCTAGGTTTGAGTACTGCCTCTGATATACTGGCTGTGTTACTCGAGTTAAGTTACTAAACTTGTCAATGCCTTAGGTGACTCTCTAAGACTTAGACTGGCTAGGTGGCACAGTGCAGGATGAGGAGTCAGGAAGACCTGATTTTGAATCTGGTCAAGTATCTATTAGCTGTGTGACCCTAGGCAAGTGACTTAGTCTCTCTTTGCCTCAGTTTCCTCATCTGTAAAATGGGCCTAGCAATAGCACTTTCTCAGGTTGTTGTGAGGATCAAATGAAATAACATATAAAGCGCTTCGTAAACCTTAATGTACTAAATAAATACTAGCAATTATTATCATAAGTTTTTTGTCAAGTTACCAATCTGCTTCATTGAAGAGATTTCCCTATATTGATAAAAATCTCATGTCTGGATTAAAAACAACAACAAAGGAATATAAAGGAATTTCAAGGAGAGGGCACTAATTAGTGGAATTAGAAAAGGCTTTGTATAGGAGGTGGTTCTTAACCTGAGTTTTGCAGAAAGCTAGGCTTTCTTAAAGGTAGAGGTGAAGAGGGAATGAATGCATTTCTGCTTTGGGGGACAATTTTGCAAAGGCATGGAGGTCAGAGATGAAATAGTAAGTAGAATAATAGCCAGTAGGTCAATTTGAATGGAAGAGACAGTACATAAAGAGTAATATGAAATAAGACGAGGAAGGTAAAAAAGAATCAGATTGTAGAGGGTTCTTAATGCCAGGCTGAGATTTTGTAATTTTTGATAGAGGCAACAGGAGCCTTTGGTGATTTTTTTTATATAAATAGGGCAGTGATAGTGTCAGTTCTTTATTTTATGAATATCCATATAGCAGGGGTGGAGGATTGATTGGAAAGTGGAGAGATCAGAAGAGAGCAATCAATTTGGAAGCTATTGCAGTAATCCAAGGGATTATGCTCTGAACTGGGATTGAGCTGAGTGGAGGAAATGGGACAGATGCAAGAGATATTGTGATGATAGAATCAATATGGCTTAAGCTGGACTTAGAGGTACAGGAAAAGGATGAAGTCAAAGACGACTCCAATGGGGTAAACCTGAGTAATGAGGAGGGTGGCCCTCAGCAAGAATGAAAAATGTTGAAAGGCTTTGGGAGCACATATAATAAATTTCATCTTGGATATATTGAGGTTGAGATGACTGTGGGATACACAGGTGAGCTATTGAACAGGCAATTTTTAGACTGGGATTGGAATTCAAGAGAAAAGATAGGGCTATCTATATAAATTGGGAGTCCTCTACTAGGATCTAGGGTTATAAAAATGAAAGACTCAAATTTAACTACGTATTGGATAATGTTCATCAGGATAACTATATGGAAAAGGATCTAAAAATGTTGGTTGGATGAGAGGACAATTAGATGGATTCATTGCTGTCTGAATAGAATTCATTAATCTTCAACTCTCAGTCAGCCAACATGTCTTTATTGTGTCTACTATGGGTAAGGTATTCTACCAGTGACTGTGGATAGAAATATAAAAAGAATGAAGCAGCTTTTTGTCTTAAGGAATTTTCTGGGACATGAGCTCAGCCTTGTATGGTTTAACACTTTTTTTTATTGATGTCTTGAATAAAGGCTTAGATGGCATCCATACCATATTTACAAATGATACAAAGTCTGGACAGAACACTTTAGAGGACAGTCAAGGTCCAAAAAGAAGTTGATACACTAGAAAACTGGACCAAATAAAAAAAATGAAGTTGTACAAAAGTAAAGAATCTTACAGTTCCATATTATCTCCCATCATCCCTCCTCCTCCACTCATTGTAAAGAGAAAAAATGACACATTTTTTCCACAGGAAGTCCTATAAAATATATTCCTAAATCTTATACTTGTCACATGATGGGTGAGGAATTGTTTGTTTTTCAAAACATCTGAGGATTTTAGTACACTGCAAGTTCAATTTGAGTCAACAGTGTGAATTGATAGCCAAAAACTAATTCCAAAAATCTTGACCATCATAGCGTTAGGACAATTGGCTTCCAGGAATCAGGAGTATATCATTCCACTATATATGGTCCTCATCAGGCTACATCTGGTTGTATTTTATTTTAGACACCTCATATTAGAAAAGGCATTGATGAACTAGAGAGCTTTCAGAGAAAAACAAGCTCAAGGGTGAAAGGTCTCAAATCTATGGCTTATGAGGATCAGTTGAAGTAATTAGGTATGTTCAGCCTGGAGAAGACTCAATAGAACATGATAACTATCTTTAAATATTTGCATAATGAAGAAAAGGAATTAGATTTGTTCTATGTGACCTCATTGGACAGAATTAGGGGCAACTGGTAGAAGCTGCAAAGAGGCAAATTTTGATGAAAAGAAAGAAAGAACAAATTTCCTTGCTGTTCAATTATATCTGATTCTTTGTGACCTCATCTAGGTTTTTCTTGCAAAGATACTGGAGTATTTTGTCATTTCCTCCTGCAGCTCATTTTACAGATAAGGAAACTGAGACAAACAGGGTTAAATGATTTGCCCAGGGTCACACAACTAGTAAGTAGTTGAGGCTAGATTTAATTAAAGGAAGTTAAGTCCAACACTATCTTAGCTGACTCCTTACAGAGTAGATTAAAGGGAAAAACTGACATGAAGGAGCAAATTCCTCCTCATTGGAAGTCTTCAAGCAAAGGCTGACACTTTTCAGATGTTTGATATTTTATTAGATTGTCTTCCAATTCTGAAATTTGGTGAATTTCTTCCCTGAAGTAGACCACAATTTAATAGATGATGCAGGACTCCTATACAAATCGGTATGATATCAATCATATACCAGTATGATACTCAATGAGGGCCTAAGGAAGAGCTAGATAAAGTGCACTTGTGACATCCAAAGAAAGAGAGGGCTCACTTTCAAAGGAGGGGTTCAGGGGTGACTTGATGGAGATGTCACCTAAGCTGGTTCTTAAAAGGAGCATAAATATTTTAGAGGCAGATAGGGAAGGAGTACACTCTAGACATGGATAGTGAACTCTGATTGCTCCACAATCAGAAAGACCTGAGTTCAGATCCTGCCTCAGATACTTGCTAGCTGTGACCCAGTCTTTTAATCTCTGTCTGAGTTTCTGCGTCTCCAAAATGGGCATAATAATAGCACTTACCTCTCAAGGTTGTTATGAGGATAAAATGAGATTTATAAAACAATTTGCAAACCTCAAAGTGCAATATAAATGCTAGTTGTTATCATAGAGGATTGAGAATTTACGGTAGAAATGGGAACGAGAAAGGCATCTTATTTGGCTGATGTGTGGAATTTATTAAAGGAACAGATTTGGCGGTTGGTCTTCAAGATTAAGCTAGTCACTCCAAAGTCGTTTGTCTTATGTTTCTCTACAGTTGATTAGGTTGCATTTTATTTAATCTTACTTTTTACTTAAGATTCCAGCTCCCTGACAGGGTTTCATAATCTTATCATCACGAATTTAGAATAGGAAAGGCCCTAAGAAATCATCTAGTCCCTTCATTTGACAGATGAAGAAACTGCAGCTCAGAGAGATGAAATGACATGGCCAAAATCTCAGGTTGTAAGTATATAATTTGGGATCTGAACCTAGGTCTTCTGATTTAAAATCCAGTACTCTTTTCACACCCTAGTTTTTAATAACTCTTTCATAAATATTTTCAGAAAGGGTTAAGTCTACAATTGATCAATATTATTTTTTAAAATTCTGTTTTGCATTTTCAGTAGGGTAGGGATCAGTGGTGCCTTTGACTAATGGTGACATACTACTAATTTCCCCAAATTCTAGGGATTACTCTATTTGGAACTTGAAACTTCTTGCACACAGACAACAAAAACTGAGAGGATGGGGACAGAATGACTTTTGTCAAAAAGGGTAAATTTTTAACATAAAAATTTTGAGAGGAAGCATTTTTTCATTAAATCACAAAGTGAAGAAACAGAGAAGACATAGAAGATATTTTAAATATAGATAAGATGCATTAAAAATTTATAGAATTAAGAATCTTAAGAAGGACCACAGAAGCCATCTAGTCCAAATCTTAGCTTAGTAATGCCACATATTTTTCTCCATCTTGTATATCTCTGCAAGCAAAGACAAAGGATCTAGTGTTCAGATTCTTGATTATAAAATTAAATCCAAAGCTGAATGATAATCTCACAATGGAAGAGGAAACCATTTTGGAAATGTTTAAAAAAGAGATGGGAAATAATGGAGACATTTCGTAATTTCCCCCAATTCTGAGAATTACTCTGCCCAGAACTTGTGGCCCTTTTGCATATTGACTACAGAAACTAGGAAGAAGGGGACAGGTAGTAATTTTACTTTAGGTAACTGGGTCTGAACTAGATATTACAATGACATGGAAGGTTTGTGCCTTCCCTGCTACTATAAGAATACAACCAAATTTCCTAGATGAAACCAACAGTGTAATTTACATCCTTTTAACCCCATGTTCTACCAGGAACTCTTTGACCAGTAGTGAAATGTGGACTTTGTTTCATTTGACAAAAATGTATTTCATTTCTTTCTCATATCTTTTAGCCCCTCTGAAAAAGAAAAACAGGGTCCTTGTTTCATATATGCATGGTTAAGCAAAACAGCTTTTCTTATCTGCCATATCCAAAAGTAAATATGTCTCAATCTGCCCCCATACTCTATCTATCACTTACATGTTAAGAAGCGAGTAGCATGGTTTCTCAGGAGTTCTTTGGAATGGTTGTTGGTCATCGCATTGATCAAAGTTCTGAAATTTTTCATTATCTCCATTTTCCATCAGCAATTCTGTTTGATTTTGACTCCACAGGAATACCATGCTTTCCCCAGGATAAGCCAATCAATTGAAATTTTATTTCCATGCAGATTAACTCAAATCTTTTATATTCAATACATACTTAATTCCTTCATTTGCCTCTCCCCCCAAATGGAGGCTGGAGAAATAAACTCCTCCTAAAGTTTTCCTTTATAGAGAGCTCAGAATGTTTCAAATAACTCCATTTTCCAGCAGCAGCCATCGCTGGTTTTGACCACATAATTCATGCCCTAATTTGCCTTTCCCTCCCTTCTTTTCAACTTCCTTTTGTGTGTTGTTTGCTCTTATTAGACAATAAGCTCCTTGAGAGCAGGGACTGTCTTTTTAAAATTTGTATCCATAGCATTTAGCATAGTGTTCAATATGTAGTAAACGCTTAAATGTTTTGGAATTGCATTTCAGTTTTTTGTCTTTACAATGATTTAACTCACTTTGCTTTGCATTAGATCATATGTGTCTTCCAGTGTTTCTCTGAAACTGCCCTTTTCATCATTTTTTATGGCATGGTAACATTCCATTGCATCCATATGTCATCATTTGTTCAGCTGTTCCTTTAATGGACGGACACCTCATTAGTTTCTTTGCCACCACAAAAAGGGCTGCTATTAATATTTTTGTACACATGGATCCTTCTACTCTTTAATATTTTTTAGATATTTCTAATAGTGAAAACTCTGAGTCAAATGGCATAGTTTCAAATGCTTTCTACAGAGGAGCTAGATCAGTTCACAACTCCACCAACAGTGCATTAATGTACTTGTTTTCCTACAGTTACTCCAATATTTGTCATTTCCCTTTTTTATTTTCTTTGCCAAACTGATGGTTATGAGGTAGAACCTCACAAGTTTGCATTTTTTTTGTTAATTATCAGAATTGAAGCATCTTTCATATGACAAATAGGTTGAATTTCTTTCTCTGAAAATTGCTTGTTTATTTTCTTTGATCTTTTACCCATGGGAAATTGCTCTTAACCTTACAAATTTGAATCAGTTCCTTACATTTCTTAGAAATGAAGCATTTTCTGAGAAAACTTCTTGCAGTTTTTTTCTGAGTTTCTATTTCACTTCTAACTTAAGCTGCTTTGATTTTGTGAGAACCTTTAATGTTGTATAATACAAATGATCTATTTTATATTTAATGATCCTTTCTGTCTCTTATTTGGTTAGGAACTCTAACTCTGTCTTTAGATCTGAAAAATAATTTCTTTTTTGCTCCTATAATTTGTTTATGCCATTCTTTATATCTAAGTCATATAGACATTTGGTTCTTACCTTGGGATATAGCATGATATATTAGTTTGCATTTAGTTGCCGCTAGACCACTAACCAGTTTTCCCTACAGTTTTTTTAGAATTGTAGATTCTTACCCCATTAGCTAGAATCCTTGGGTTTATATAACACTTGGCTAATAGGTTCATTTGCTTCTGTATATCATATACCTATTCTGTTTGACTGATCAACCTCTTTATTTCTTAGCCAGTACCAAATTGTTTTCATGATTACAGCTTTGTCTGTAGCTTGAAATCTGGTACTGCTAGGCTCCCTATATACCACCCTCATCCCCTTACTTTTTTCATTATTTCATTTTTTTCATTCAATCTCTTGAACTTTGTTCACCTAAATGAATTTCATTATTATTTTTTCTACCTCCATAAAGTCATTCTTTGTAGTGTGTTTGGTATGGTACTGAAATGTGGATTTTGGAAATGAGAATGATAGTTGTGGAGCCCCTGAAACTTCATGGTCATTGGTTCCTAACCTATTTCAGGACCTAACTAGTGATTTTAGAGTATTGGCGACTGTGCAAAATTCAGCAATAAATATTTCAAGGTATTTACAGTTTGGTTTAATTTGCAGATAGTTTGGCTTGTTAGCCTTCTTCTTCCTTTCCCTGCCCCATCTCAGTCCTTCAATTTGTCTGGAAGTCCATTTCAGTAGGAGCTATTAAGATGACAAACATTTTAAAACATTGGAATGTGATTCCCTGGGCTGTTAATTAATGGCTCAAACAAAATGTTGATTTTGTTTTTAAAAGGGGAACTCTGGGAGCCTTGTTTCTGTGGTGGTAATAGTGGTCTTGTTTCTTTGAAGGATTAGCTTTGCAGAAACTGATCTAACTACCATGTAAGGTGCTGTATTTGTCAAATAGTAGCAGATTACTGTCCCATAAATACTGGCGCAGTACCTATTTATTCATGTAGGCACTTATCGCTATAAACATACATATTTTTGGCATTATGTGTCTGTGAAACTTCAGCAATTCTGCTACAGAAGGAAGGAATTAATTAAAATATACTATAGAGATTTATTTTCTCTCTACCAATTCCTTCCCTTCTCATCCCATCCTGATTTGTTCATTTTCTCCTCTTCTTGAGAATACAATATTCATTTTGCAGGAATGTATATTTAATGTTATAAAAAATGATGTACTCTCAATGTCCCACAGTATGCTATGGGGAGTGAACATCCATCACCCCAGGGAAGTGTTTCAGATGAGGAAAATGTCTTCAAACACATGCAAAAATACATAATGGAATTAAAAGATCTTTTAGGTCTTAGGAGCCACTCAGCCTTGGAACCACACTGATAAACCACTTTTCAAGTTGCATGAAATGCCTCCATCCACCATCTACAAACTTTCTGATTGAAATGAAAAACTGTTATCAGCAAAGATGCTATCAGAAAAGACTATTATCAGAGATGTCTTCCAGGGGACATTACATTGGCCAGAGTTAGTGTTTTCTGGTTGACATTTTAGGCACAAAGGTGTAAGGTATAATAGGCATGAAAATGAAATCAGCTCCTCACTCTTAGATTCTGTCAGATGGGTGCTAGAAGAGAGAGCAATGACAAGGCTATATCTTTCTGTCAACAGACAGAGTATTTCAATGTTCTGGCCTGGAAATTAGGCTTTGAAGTCTTATTTGTCACATAAACATTAAAAAATTTCAATGAGAACTTTGTTATATATTTGGAGAGAAGAGCACATTGTACATGGTAGATCTGCAGTTTCATGTGCAATCATCTTTTTTTCAAAATTGTGCTATGTTATAGAAGTGCTTGTCTTGTTCCCAGAAAAAAAGAATGTTTTTTATGAGGGGAGAAGAATATTCATTATATTTAATGAGGATTTCAACAACCAAGGACCCCTTTGTTCTTTTGTTGTTAGCCTTATACTATATTTATTCCCATTTTAAAAATGAGTATTTTTTTTCTTTTTTGTGGAGGGGAGGTAGAACCTCAGACTTTGAAATTACATTAGTTGTAAATATCCTTCATGCTTTATTTCCTTTTCTCTTCTTCACCTACATTAATTGCAAGCTGTGGTATGTGTATACACAGTGTAACCTCTGACAAGGCCTAGTCAGCAGATATTGGTGTATTTGTGCATTAAAAAAAAAGGTTTTAAAAGGGAAGAAGGAAAATGAACAAGCTAAGGCGTCCACTGTCCCCCTACCAGGTTTATTAAAGTTGTTTTCTTCCTCCTCCCCCTTTCAAAAATAAAAAATGTTTTCTTTCTAACTGATTAGAGGCTTACATTGCTTCTGTGGCAAATGAATTGACACGGGAGGGCACTGATGACAAGAGGCTGATAATTGATGATGGTGGGTGGGGGCCTAGTGCAATAGCGTATCCTAGAAAGGGTGATCCAAGGACACCCATCAATCAAAATGGTGACAGTAGCCAGGGAGATTTAATTGGAGATTCATTGAACCTTTAATGATGCGACAAAGAAAAATAAGGAGGCATGAAAGGCTTCAGGGCTATTTCTTTCCCTTCTCTCCACCAATTCTCAAAAGAAAGAAGAGAAGGTGGGCATAGCCGAAGGGCTATACTGTCATTGTTTCTAACAAAGGTAATCACAGTGCTTTGAGAGCAAATCTAGAGTGTGCTGAGAAATTTATCATTATTCTAACATAGAATAAAATAAAAAAGCATCCCCATGGATTTTTTTTTAACTCATCAGTCTGACCTATCCAGTGTCTTTAGAATGATGAGAGATGTTCAGCAAATGCTGAAATGAATGTCTGTGTTTCAACCCTGATCTAAAGATAACTTTAAAACACAGATGCTGGCCGAGTGCATGTCCTGTGTTCCATGAAGAAATTTCCTATCTTCTCTTTTAATAAAAGTAGTTTAAAACATGGCTCAGCCTATTGTTCTGAAAAGTTCATACTCTTTTATAAAGCAAATCTTTTCAGCTTAGTTATCCCCTTGTAGTTGACCAGGGTGGCAAAAGTGCACCCACTCAGTCATGGAAGGGCAAGAACACTCTAGAATGGCTGTCTGGGAATCCCAGAGAATCTCTTGACAGCCTAGCAGTGGAAAAAAAACCAAACCCTGCAGATCAAACAAAATTTACCTCTATCACCTAATCTGAAGAAGGGATTGGGGTGGTTCAGGACCTGGAAGTATACTGGCAGAATTGTTAAATTTACCCACTCTTTACCTCCAGCATGGAGAAGTGTGGGCTCAAATTCTCACTGTGCTACTTATTACTGGTAACCATGAACAAAGTCACTTCACTTGTTTGAACCTCAGATTTTGCATTATATGGCTGAAGGTATTGAATTGAATGACTTTTAAGGCCACTTTCAGCTTTAGATCTATGATTTTCCCCACCCTGTTAGATATGCATCACTTTCTGGGTTTTTAACTCTTGTGGCAGCCTCATTCTGCTTGTGGATAAATGGATGTGAGTGTACCTGTGTCCTTCCCCTTCCACCCCTTTGGTTTCCCGCTTGAATATACCCTATTACTAACACATGCTTTTATACAAACTCCTTTTCTATTATAGGAAGGCAGGTTAGGGGATTGCTGAGATAAAGCAGGCTCCTCCATATATTTCTTATATGAGCAAATAGAGTCTTTGTTTCAAAACTAGAAATGATGCACAGAGGAGTTACATAATTTGACAATCATCCTCACAAAGACTATTGGAGAAATAGAACAATATCAGCTTTTCCTACCATGATCACATTTCCTACCATTTTGCCCACAGTCAAATTCTAGATTCTAGCTGTCCTAATTTAATTTTTTTTTCTTTTAGATGTGAACTTCTTTCCTACCACTTTGCAAAGCAAAAGAGTTTTCTTTTTTTTGTTTAAGATTCAAGTAGTCAAAATTTGGGTATACCGTCTCCTAGTTTCATTTAGCCTCATGATATACCTTTAGTAAGGGCTCCTAGAAATAGTGGAAAGATTTGCTTGTGAAAAGATCTTTCATATATTGTATTTGGGGAAAACGGTCCATACTTTGATCGAATACTTTGAAAGATCAAAGTTGGCAATGGATGTGTACATGTTGGGGTGGAGGTGGGGAGACCACACTGACAATTTGCTGGTTTAGTTCTTTAGAGGTACTATTAAAATGGCTTCTCAAAATGTAGGTTAGTATGTCTGTGCCTCTGGCAAGACTGCTCTAGTTTTTACCTTGCTTTTAAAAAATTATTATTGTCTTGGCCTCTGATACATGTCTATCTTTTGTTTAGTTGCTTCTAAAAGCTATATTCCAACTTTTCCAGTTTCCTCTCCTAAAGAATGTCTTGTTTTTTTTTTCATAAAGAACTCATTTTCTAAAAACTGACTAAAAGTAAGAATCATTCTATACATGTCTTAAAGACATGATTTTTTTTCACTTTTAGCTTAGGTCAGTAAATATGTCCCCCTGGGTTAATAACTTGCAAAAATGTCACAGTAACACGTGGATTAAGCTATGATGCTACAACACACAACTGGGAAAATATTGGTTACAACAAAATTTTTCTAGATTTGTAACAGAAGTAAATGAGAAATTGATATCCAAAGTGCTTGACATTTATACAATACTTCATACATTAAAATTATACAAGTGTAGAGGATTTGACCAGGATTAAGCTAATGCAATCCAGCCTAACAAGTTATTGCAAATGAGAAAAAGATTCAGGGAGTGATTGATGGGACGAGTACTTGAAGGATATGGGAGGGAAATTGATCGAAGGACAAGTAAAGAGTTTGGCCTTGGCAATGTTAAGGTTATTTACAGCCTTTCCGACTAGAGACAATGAGGAGAGAAGGGGTGAAAATGTAGACATATTTTCAAGTCTAGAGTAAGAGAGATGAGGAATCTCATAAATAGCTCCAGTTTTCTTGGTAATGTAGGAGACAAGATGATCTGCTTATAGGAAAGGAGTACTAGAGGCAAGGACACTGGGAAACTGGAGAGAGATGGAAAATGGAACAGTGGCCATTTGATAAGGAAGCAACTAGGAATGAGCAAAAGATGGTCAGTTCAGCAGAGAAGGCCCAATTGAGGTTACATAAAATGAAATTGTAACAGATGTAATGAAAGCAGTTTAATAACATCCTTCAGAGGCATTTAGTAGTTTGGGAATAGTAACAGAGTTAATATATTTATAGGAGTACTGGAGGAGAAAGTATGTAGCTAGATTTACAGATGAGCAGGGCACAAACAAAGAATCATAAGGGGCAAAGTATTAAAAAGTGAGGTAGTATCTTGTTGAAATGGATAACTCTAAGGTCAAGACTGTGAAGGGAAAGAAGTAAATGGGGGAAAGATGCTATATGAAGAGAACAGTGAAAAATTGAGGAACTGGAGCTCATAAAGTAACCAAAGAGCAGAATTTGTATTGCTGATCAGTGGGAGACATCAGTGGAAGATATAACAGACATTGTGATCAGGAAGGGGAACTTCAGATGGAAACAGATCAGTCTTGGGTGTTGATAAAGTCTAAGAGGTGAACATTTTATGGGTTGCTAAGTTGGAGTGGAGGTGAAGGTCATGAGTATAGGGGAATGAAAGTATAGCCCAAATAAATGATCAAATTAGCCACAATTTCTGGTCACATGTGGATAGTTCAATAAACACATGTTATTTCATCCCATTTGAGGATTTCAAGAACATATAGAGATATTTAAATTAGGACACATACTCAAATACACATGCATACATGTATGTACATACAAATAGATAAATATATATTGCATATCATACATACACACACATGTAATATAAGGTGTATACATATTAAAATATGTTTAAACCTATTGGCTCATTTGTTGCATTACCAAAGATGTCTCACTTTACAGAACCATTTACCTGACAGCTATGTAGTAACAGTCATCTGCAAGGCCACATAAAGCAGTCACTGTGAGATGTGTGTTGTATGTGATTGATTTCAAGGCTAACCAAATCAGCCTTTTTGTTTGCTTTTCTCAACTAATCATAATGCTCAAAGACTCTGAAGCACAGTGTCATTCATTCATTCATTCATTAGTTCTTTCAAGGAATAGATTGAGAAGTGGAGGCAAACAACTCTGAAGGACTTATGATGAAAAAGGCTATCCATCCCCAGAGAAAGAATTGATGGTGTTTGAATGCAAATTGAAACATACTTGTTTTCTTGAGTTTTTTTGTCTGCCTTTTTTTCTTCACAACATGACTGTTATGGATATGTTTTACATGACTACACATGTTATCAAACTGCTTGTCCCAATGGGAGGTGGGGAGGGGAGGGAGGAAGGGAGAGAATTTGGAACTCAGAGTTAACATATTTATAGGGGTACTGGAGGAGAAAGTATATTAAAAACTTGTGTGTTTTTAAAATGTTAAAAATTGTTTTTGCATGTAACTGTGAATAAATAAAAATGAAATACTTAAAAAAGAAGTGGAGGCAAGATATGGAACATTTTCTCTTTATCCTTTAAAATGTTGGACAGTCCAAAGTGAAAACTGAGAAGGGAAGAATAAGAGATAGCTTTTCTTCTTCCCTCCATAAGCAGAGTTACGCATATCATGGAGATTGTGCTATTTTGCCTGTTGTCTTTTCCATACACATTGGCACAGAACCTTACAGAACCAGGGAACGAATGCCTCTTTGAGAAATTGGAGAAGCACATGTTTAGGTGGGGGAAAATTATGAAGGCTCAATTAAGGAATAAGTCTACTTTGATGTGTTCAATTAAAATAAACCAATTATAGAGATGTGTGTGTGTGTGGGTGTGTAGGTGTGTGGGTGTGTGGGTGTTTGTGTGTATTTATTTTATCTCCATGTTGAAGTATTATTTTTACTGAGTAATAGACAGTAGGGACTGATCATCCCCATTCACCTTGTCAAGAGCTGATCATTGTGCTTACTTACTACAGTGTAATTCTACCTGAAACATTATTGGCATTGAGAAGGTTGATGGTCAGAACATATCTGAAATGCCATCAGTCTGAGCACCACATTTTAAAAGGTACATTGCAACTGGAGAGCATCCAAGATAGTGACAGACCTCAAAACCATATCAGGGATAGTTAAAAGAACTAGATATTGAGTGAAAAGGAGAAAATTTAGAGGAGAGAAATATTTCAAAAGGTTACCATTGGAAGAGGAATTAGATATAACGTCTAAATCCAGAAAGAAGAATAAGGACAAATGACTGGGAATTACAAAGAAGGTCAAGTTTCTTCCGATTCAAGGAAAGTATTTCTAAAAGTTAGAGCAATTTCAAAATGGAGTATATGGAAATAAGTTTCCTATTATTAGAAGCATTCAGAAAGGCTAGATCCCACTTGTCAGAGATGTTATAGAGGTTCTTGCATTGGATGAAATGGATTAGATAATCTTAAAGTGAATGAGTTGTTTGTTTCTTTTTTTTTGTATCTTCAGCACCTAATATGGTGCCCAGTATATAGTAGGTGCTGAATTAATACTTTTTGATTGATCAATGATTTGCTATAACCCAAATTTAAATCAGTCTTGTAATATGCTCAGAACACTTAATGATGCTTCCTTAGTATATAGTCAAGGCTTTGAAATGCTAATGTTTTTCCTTCTTCTGCATCAATAAAAGAAAGTAAAACATTTTAGGCAGAAAATATAATCAAGACATGATGTGGGGTGAAGAAAATATTTAGAAAGAGCACAGATATTAATAATGTCATCTCAATTTAGCAGGCCACACCTCTAACTTTAAGTATTAACTAATATGTAGGGCAATGTTGGTCATGTTCAAGTGGTAGTAACTGATTTCAAATTCATGTAGTGTGTAGGGGAAGGGATGTCATATGCTAAAAATGGGGTAGAACAGGAGCCAGAAAGAGAAACTCTATGAAGATAGTGTTTTGTGAACTTTTAGGAAGGGAATCTAGATTATAGCTCCAGTGTCACCAAAAACTATAATTATAGCATTTTAATCTATGAGGGCTGTCAGAATCTTTCTCCGATGCTTCATGGTGGAGCACAAATGATCTTGTATTTTCAGAGACTGCCCCAAATGGAGCAAAATTGCTTGTGAATTTTACCAAGCTGGAAAGTCTCATTTTTATCTTAGAGATAGGCTGTCTGCTGTTTGATGAGCAGTCCAATCACTGTAAGTAAGAACCATATGGATGACCATTAGATAATAAAATCTTTGCCAATAGAAGCCCATGAAATGGACAAAAATATGAAATGCTTTTCTGTTCTAGAAAGCCCCTTTTTGCATTCTAGAACACTTGTAAAAAAAATTCTTCCTGTGCATTATTTTGACCATGTTAAAAGTTGTATTGATTTTTAAAAAGAGAGAAGATACAGATTCTTCGCATGATAGGTCATATTGATTCCTAGACAAAATCTAGAATGTACTCTTAGACTATTGCTTTTTGAACAAAAGTGGAAATGGTGACCATTAAAAATTAACAAGTCTTAATGAAGGCATGTTATGCAAGATGGACTTCATTTGCTTCTTTGTTTTGCTTTTTGCTTGTCATTACAATGATAGAATAGAAAAGTGTAGTCAGTGGAACCTCTAAGGTCCATTCCGACTCTAAATCTATAATCTTGTGATCCTATGGCTTGCACAGACATGGTCACAAGGATGGTAAGAGAGAGAAGCAGTGCTTGACCCCAGGTTTTCCTTTCTTCAAGGCCACTCTCCCTTCTGTACCATCCTTCTCTTAACTATTATGTAGTTATAAAATGATGCATTTCTCACAACTCTGATGATAATTTTAAATAAATTATTTTAAGACAGTCTTATCTATCATTTCTTTCTACTTTTTCTTCTCTTTTTCCATTAAAACGCCAGCAAAATTTTTTTGGGGGGAAGCTCTGAATTTTCCCAGAATTTCTCCTTTTAATTCACAAATGCTACTTCTTTTCTACTGTCATAAATTCCTATTATTTTAAGTATTCCAGCAAAAATTTTCAAATAACCTGGTTTGCTCTACCATAGTCCATGTGATATTATAGAAGGGATCTGGCATCAGGAAAAAAGTGGGTGCAAATGCAGGCACTGGGAAAGTCCTTGATCTCTCTGAGGCTCAGTTTTCTCTTCTTTTCTCAAAAGGTAACAACAATAACAATATAATGATACCCAGGATCCCTGCCTTACATGGTCATTTTGAAGAAAGTACTTCTTCAAAGGGAGACTTCATTATTGTTGCTAAGTGACAGTTGGTGTGTCCTAATGGTGCCCCTCACTACAAAAGTCAGATTATGTCCTGGATACCAGATAGATGAAATATCTTCAGGTTCAAGCTTTACAAAAATTTTGTAATTGTTGGTAAGTTGTTTCAGTTACATCCAACTCATTGTGACCCCCTTAAGGTTTTCTTGGCAAAGATATTGGAGTAGTTTGCCATTTCCTTCTCCAACTCATTTTACAGATGAGGAAACTGAGACAAATAGGGTTAAATGCCTTTCCCAGAGTAACACAGCTTGTAGTATGTGAGGTTACATTTTGGAACTCAAACTTCAATTATCTGTTTTAATGTAGAGAATATTAGATTCCTTTGGAGTCAGTTGCTCCCTAAATTCCAAGTGCATCAAAGTGCTGTTCCTAAAGTTGCTCAGTTCCTCCCAGCCCAGCTTTTTTCCTTACTCCTTGTGCATGCTCCAAAAACTAGGAAATTCTCTCTAGTGACTTGCCCAACCCCCATTTTTTTAAAACTATAGCTACTCAACTCCCACTTGTAAACTCAGATACACACCATAGGCTCTGGGATTTCAGAATCCTTAGGTTGTAATATAGCATGACCAGATTTGCTATTGATCCTGATCTAACTGTGTAGTCTTGTGCCATTAACTGGACTCTTGTCCATTGTGATTAAAGCTCCTTACTTCCCCCTCTCCTCTGTCTTCCATCTTAGATTCTAGTGCCAGTGTCTGAAGCACCACCCTTTTCTTTTTTTGTCCTATCTCTTGACTTGATTCATTGTCTGGTATCTATAGTTTTTATCTTTATGAATTAAGTCTTGACGTGTAATTCCTTTTCCCCTTGCCATCTTCCTGGATATTGTAATGCTGCTCTGAACCACCCACCCACACGGTGTCTATTTCTGGGCTTTCCTTACACCTGTCGATTTGAATTTTCTTTAATTCCATCTTCTGAAGCTATCATCCTGCATCTCTTCTCTTGCTCACCATTGAAATTCAAGAAAAAGTTTTTGCTCATTTTCTCCATTTCCTTATCTTCTACTCGCCCCTTGATCCCTTACAATTTGCAGCTTGCAAATCATGCAGAGACTGCTTTAATTTAGTCACTGAAATGGCCATTCTTGATTTTAGGATGAAATTCATGATAAGCCTAGGTACCCTATAGCAGGGGCTGCCTCTAGTTGTGATATTCCTGGGTATGTGGCTAAATCTTCTTCTGTCCATGGTTCCTCAGTGTCCATAATGCAAGTAATCCTTCAGTCTTGGAACACTTTTGGGGAGGGAGGATGTTTCAGGGTGAACTAGATTAAAGCTGATTTCTGAATCCGTTGGGTCATCACAGGCAGTTTTCCCCCAGAAATGGTCTTGGGAACGCAGCAGCAGCATGTTTGACTAGTATCTTGTGAAATATTTTAAGAAGATAGTTTATAGATGACAGTTCTATAGCTGAATTGCTACTTTAGAGCATGGACTCATTGCCATTCTAGATGAGAGAAACAGGAGAGAAGAGTGACAGTTCTAAATGTGAACTGTGAATGTTCGACTTTGTCAGGGTGTGTTCCCATTAAAAACCCAAAGCCAGTATTTTTGGTTACTACTCATTACAATCAATATTATATAGGCAAGTGATGGGGTACAGTTACAGCTTGTTATTTACCATATTGCCCAATATAATTTTCCCATTTTGCCCATGCAGTTTCCGCTATTTCCTTAACTTTGACAGAATTGAAGCACTGCAGTTGCTTATGCCCACATACAGTCTCACAGTGGGGCATTTGAGTGCTCCTGAGCTTTGCCGTCTGTTTAAATCCCACAAGGAACACTGCCATCTATTTCTAAAATAGCCCAACAAGTACATTGTTTTAAAGTAGAGTTAGAACAAGTCATATTCAATTCTACAGTGTCGGTAATGCATTTCAGGGCAGTCTGAATTTCAGCAGATGGGAAAGGAGCCCATGATTCTAAGAATAGTAATGATAGTTACTGTATGATGAGAGTTCTGTGTGGGAAGCAACAGTAGAAGATGAAGCAAGGCAAGCTTCTCTAGAACCCGAAGCAGAGGTCTTTGAATTATAATGCAGAATCATAACGGAGGCCATCCCCAGTTGTCATGATCTATATCTGGCCATTGGACCCAGATGGCTCTGGAAGAGATAGTGAGACTGGTAACTTTGCACAGCCTTCCTTCATTTAAATCCAATTTACCTGCAAGTCATGGCATCACCTTCCTGATATCACGGTCCTCTTCAAGAATGAAAGGCAAGCAACCAGAACAGAATCGTAATGGTTAAGTTCCCTTCTCAAAAACAGAAAGCAATTCCAACAATTCAATTCAATAAACATATACCAAGAGCTTGCTTTGCCTAAGGGTATATCCTAGTATACTGGATACTAGGAATCCAAACAGCATAGGCCAGTGTCCCATAAAGTTTACATTCTAGTGGGAGGTAAGGAAAAGTACAAAAATAATTATTTTCCAGGGGAGTATGAGATGATTGCAAAGGAGAAGTGCAGATGAAGTTCTGAGCACTTTGAGAGGAATACATCATGCTGTGAAAACAGGACATGAGTTCAACTACCTCCTTTGATACTACCTGCATGACAAGTCATTTAGGTTCTGTGTATGTTGGTTGCCTCATCTATAAAATGAGGGAGTGAGATTGTATGTTTTCTGAGCTTTACTCCACCTCTAGATTTGTGATTCTCTGAGCAAGCCAGACTTTCACATGGGGTAGGGAGAACATCAAGAAAGGAATCAAAGAGTATGTGCCCTGGGCCTCATTTGAGCCTTAAAGGAATTTCAACAGAGATGGAGTGGGAGGAACTAGTTCCAGGTAAGGGAAGAGGACAGTTGCAGGCATGGAGAGAAACAGAATTTCAGTGAAACATGAAGCATAACATAAGTCTGAAAAACAGAATGTGGATAGCCATACAGGAATATAGATTTAGAGCTGGCTCCCAAGAAGACCCTGTATTATTAACTCCTATTCAATATTCTTCTCCTCTCAGGTCATATGTTAGAAGCTTTATGCTCTTTTCCCTGCATTTCCTCTGTGGGTTGATGTCTGTTGTCATTTTTTTTTTGTATGACATGCTTTATGGCCAATCTTCAGACAAAGTCATGGGCTAAGTCAGTTTTGAAACAAGCTACCACCTCAGCACAGTCATGTAACTTTTTGGAACTCATTTCTCTGAGACTTGTTTTGCTTGATGTTATAATGAGCCCACTGCATTCTATTTCACACATCCAGAAGACAATATAATATCATTTGATGATTACGAATGCCAGAGATGGCTAGGCAGAAGGAATTTTCACATATGCAGAAGTTTTCCAAATCTATATATCCAGCTCTCATCTTTCTCTTGAACTCTGGTTTTGTAGCTCCAATTCAGGCAAGACAGAGATCACACAGATTCAGACATCTAGTCTAAACCGCTCATTTTATAAATGAGGAAACAGAGGTCCAGGGAGAAGTGATTTGCCCAAGATTATACATTTAGTTATGAGAAGTGAAATTTATAGAAGATTTTTTTAGTTAAGTTAAGCTTTTTTATTCAAGTTCCAAAAGAAACTTCATCAAAAAAGTGAGAGCCTATGTTGCCATCTGACTCTTCAGATTTTCTGTCTCTTCCCCCTTTTTTCATCTCAGCAGAGATAGTACCAGCTATTGGACCAGACCCACCGCTCCTATGTGACAAAACAGACTTTCTGTGTTTACATCCGATAGAGCCTTTGCAAATAAGCTGGAGTCAAAGAGATTTAACATTTACACCTGCTCATTTAATAAATGTGTTAATTTTATCCTCTAGTGCTGTGACTTTCTTGTCATGAAGGATGAGGGCAGAGTAGACGTAGGTGAGCTTGGAGAAAGTCATTTCATGAGTAGTATGAGGAGAAACTTGCTTGTAGTGGTATTAGTCACAGGCTAAAGAGAGGGATAACCCCATAGAAACACTAGTTTCCAAAGAAGGAATGAATACCTTATAGGAAACTGAAGAACAGAAGGGATATTTGGAACCTAAACCTTTCTGATGCTAAATTCAGAACTTTATCCACTATGGCTCAGTGCCTAATTTCCATTTGTATGTTTTACTTACTCCTCCAATTTCATAGTACTACATGGAACTCCTTATTTTCTTCTTATATCCACCTGAGCTCAAATTTCCCTACTGTTGTTGGTGTTCTGTCATCTATCCAATCATCCAGATTTGAAATCTTTGGGTCACCCGAATTTTCTCCCTCCCTCACTTCACAGTTACAAAGCCCTGTCAATTCTACCTTCACAATACTCCTCGCATCTGTCCAATTCTCTTCACTTATATTTATACTGCTCTAATTTCCTCATTTAGACGTATTGCCTACTGCCTAGATCAATATTATGACCTCCTAATTGGTATTTTTGTCACTACTATTTTCCTTTTCTGATCTGTTCTTGACCTAAGCCAAAATGAACTTTCTGAGACACAGCTTTGACCATGGGGTTCCCCTTCTAAGAACAGTTCAATGATTCTCTCTTTCCTCTATGATGTAATATAAAAACATTATCTTGATTTTAATATCTTTTGGAATTTAAACCCAGACCTAGCTAACTCCAAGTCCAGTGTGCTATCCATTACCACACTGCCTCTCTAAGCCTCACATCAGTTGCACAGGTCTGTGTATTCTCACCAAATCCACAAAAGAGTAAAGTGTTTTCTCCCATTCCAAGTTTGTAGATTAAAATGTCAAACAGGACAAGGCCAAATGTTCTCATTCATTCAATAAATGTTGTTGAATTGAATTTGAATAAATTTCGATACCATGGAATGGATTGCACTTTCACGAATTTATTCTACTTTCAAATCTTATCCCCAAGCTAGAAACCCAGAATCCTCTCAGTAAGCTACATGTTTATATTAACTTTGGCTTTGGATATATAATGGGAAATAAGGGAATAGGGAATTTTGACTAGAAATCCATATTCTAATTCTGACTTGTTAACAAGAAACCTCAGAGAAAATTTTTGAACTTGTTGCTCTACAACTTGGTAGACTGTTAGTTAGAGCAGTGTTTTCTAAAAACACATCTCTTAAGGTGAATCAATGAATATCTTGAGGCGAACTTATTAAGATATGGAGAGGGAAATAGGGAATGCTGTATAAATTACTATTCATCATTTATTAGTATTGTTTGAATCTAACTTTATGTGCTTACAGACTGTTTTCATTCAGATTGTTATCCAGACTCCAGTAACTCTGGTGATGGATATAAGGAATTTTGGATTACCCCAGGTTTTAGATCCATCCATAGCATTCTTGTTTTGGGTTCCTCTCAACCAGGATTTATTTTGGGTCCACTCTAGCTTGTGTTTTGGGTTCTTGTTATGTGATTTGTGTGTGACTCATGTGTGGAAACCTTTTTCATAATCATATATGATGTAAGGGAAGCTAAGATGTGTAATGAATAGAATGGTGGCCTCAGAGTCAGAAAAACCTAAATTCAAATCCTGTTGGTTGTATGACTAGGCAAATCACTTATCCTTGTTTGCCTCAGTTTCCTCATTTGTAAAATGAGCTGGAGAAGGAAATGACAAACCATTCTAGTATCTTTGCCAAGAAAACCCCAAATCGGGTCACAGGCAGACTGAAATGTCTGAACATACAGTGTAAACCTTTCAGAATCTGGGGAAGGAGACATCCCTTCTTTCCTGCTCTCTCTCTCTCTCTCTCTCTCTCTCTCTCTCTCTCTCTCTCTCTCTCTCTCCCCCCCCCCCCCTTAATAAATTTCTTTCTAAAACTATTTCAGGTTCTATTTCTTTTCTTGAACAACAACTGATACCACAGAACTCTCAAGCACAATTGACGGACGTCTCCTTGCCCTTTTTAGCTGGGGATGATCCTATCTTATATTTAGTTTGAATAGAACCTCCTACTATCTCGCTTCCCAGAGGAAGATAATGTAAACTATCTATAGATGATGGAAGGCACAGTAATTAATGTAAAGTTAAAAAATCCAGTTGAACTAGATCACTTGAGTGGTCCAGAATTTCCAGTGTCTATTGTGGTGGCCTGGGAGGCTTATTCTATCTGTAGTAATAAAAAGAATGGTGATTCCCATGTGGCTATTTGATAAAATGCATGCAGACAATGATGGTTATAACAGTGGTGGTCTTTTCCAGAGCAAGTCAGTGGTAAAGCTGGGAATGGAGCCAAGTAGCTTCACTTTCCAGCCAGTGCTCTCTTCATTAGACCTTGTGACAAAACATGATACATGGGCATATTACTCCTAAATCACTGTAAGTAAATTCAAAGAGTGGAAAATTTACTTCATATGAGTAGTGAACTTTTTTTTCTTTTCAGGAAAGAATCCTTAAATACATAGTCTAGAGGGACCAAAGGGAATGGCAGGTTCATCCATATCAATGCAGATAATGGCGATGCTTCCATTACCATAATTAAAGTTTTCCACATAATGTGGATTGTAGTGTTGCGAGTTCAATTTTTTTTGGATTCATTTTCAGCTATCGTTTTCAACATAAGAACACATGAATGCCATTAATAGCCCGTGCATTCAGAGCAGCTCTGCGGCAGAAGCTTTTGATTGTTCCAAAGAACCCTGCTTTTGTTTTGGTCTTTGAACAGCTGACACTTGTTACGGTTACGCTCACTGTGCTAACCATCCCCTGTTGACTTCTGGACAATCACTATAAATCTCTATTATTTCCACTCTTATTGCATTATTGTCTTGTTATACAAGTACTGTTGAGACAGTTTCTCAGGGGAAGTGAGCCCAGGTGTATACACACGGAGAGAACAAGAAATGCTCTCCTTTAAATACAGAAAATAGCTATTTCATGTGGCATGACACACACAAATGCTAATGGAGCCAAAGGAATTTGCATTGCAAATGTTTTCTCACTACCAGCTTGGGGTACAGAGCTCCAAACACTTGCTGTGGGAGTTGGCCTGTTTTCGTTTTATTTTCTCTTACTTAAGAAAGTTTGAAGAGTTGAAAAGTAGCCCTCCCTTAAACTCCACCCC
Organism: Notamacropus eugenii; assembly: GCF_028372415.1. Lineage (NCBI taxonomy): Eukaryota > Metazoa > Chordata > Mammalia > Diprotodontia > Macropodidae > Notamacropus > Notamacropus eugenii. The sequence continues at coordinate 120,000,419 of NC_092877.1, read as the reverse complement.
CACCCCCCAACTGGGCCCTATGGCAAAAGAATATTACACAAAAGATTAATCCTTCCAATTTCCACCAGAAACTTGGCTGGATTGGCTTTCCTTTCAAATTGGACTTCTTTATCTCCTTTGGAGAGTCTGATGAAACCTACTGCCCTGCTCAGAATAATGCTTTTAAATGACATAATATTATGAAAGAAACAAATTCTATTGAAATAAAGTTAAAATTTTTTTTTAAGTTCATAGACTCTAGGTTAAGAACCCCTGCTTTAAAAAAATTCTTTCCTGAAAGTATTATTCAGAGCCAATATTCAGGGTCAGATTTGTCTAGTGTGAAGTTTTTAATTGCATTTATCAATTAAAGGAAACTGACTGAAGATAGGCCCATGTCCTGGGTGGAACATGTAAGTTACCAATAATATCTTCAAGACTGATTGCAGCTATGCTGTTTGAGTTTTAAAGGGAAATTTCTTTCTCTCGTTCTCCACATAGATACTGACATGAAACTATTAACCTAGATATAAAGATATCAGCCAGTTTAGTCATTTGTTGTGGGAAGCAATCAAGCCAACCAGCTATCTAGACACAGTGAATTGATTCCATATATTATTTAAAGCCCACCTTGATTTCTTTTTTTAAATTCTAATTTATTAATTTTTAAAATTTTCAACATTCATTTCCACAAGATTTTGAGTTCCAAATTTTCTCCCCATCTCTCCCCTCCGCCCACCCCAAGAGAGCGGGTGTTCTGCTTACACCTTCCCCTAATCTGCCCTCCCTTCTATCACACCCCTCCCCTCTCTTATACCCATCCCTTCTATTTTCTTGGAGGGCAAGATAGATTTCTATAACCTACTGTCTGTATATTTTATTTCCCATTTGCATGTAAAAACAATTTTTAATTTTTTTTTTGTTGAGGACCCTATCTGTCTTCAAAAGTATTAACTTCTAATTACACCCTCCTCCCATTTGCCCTCCCTTCTATCATCCCCCGATTCCCCACTTATCCCCTTCTCCCCTACTTTCCTGTAGTGTAAGATAGAGTTTCATAGCAAATTGGGTATGCATATTATTTCCTCCTTAAACCAAATGCGATGAGAGTAAAGTTCACTTTTCCCCTCTCACCTCCCCTCTCTTCCTTTCCAGTGAAAAAGTTTTTTCTTGCCTCTTTTATGTGAGAGAGAATTTGCCCCATTCTATTTTTCCCTTTCTCCTCTCAATATATTTCTCTCTCACTCCCTAATTTTACTTTTTTTTAGATATAATTCCTTCCTATTCAACTCACCCTGTGCCCTCTCTCTCTCTCTATAATCTCTCCAACTACCTTAGTAATTAGAAAAGTCGCAAGAGTTATAAATATTATCTTTCCATGTAGGAATGTAAACAGTTCACTGATATCTCTTTTCTGTTTACCTTTTCATGCTTGTTTTGATTCTTGTGTTTGAAAATCAAATTTTCTATTGAGCTCTGGTCTTTTCATCAAGAATGCTTGAAAGTCCTCTATTTCATTGAATGACTATTTTTTCGCCTGAAGTATTATACTCAGTTTTGCTGGGTAGGTGATTCTTGGTTTTAATCCTAGCTCCTTTGCCTTTTGGAATATCATATTCCAAGCCCTTTGATCACTTAATGTAGAAGCTGCTAGATCTTGTGTTATCCTGATTGTATTTCTACAATACTCAAATTGTTTCTTTCTAGCTGCTTACAATATTTTCTCCTTGACCTGGGAGCTCTGGAATTTGGCTACAATATTCCTAGAAGTTTTCCTTTTGGGATCTCTTTCAGGAGGGATTGGTAGATTCTTTCAATATTTATTTTACCCTCTGATTCTAGACTATGAGGGCAATTTTCCTTGATAATTTCATGAAAGATGATGTCTAGGCTCTCTTTTGATCATAGCTTTCAGGTAGTCCCATAATTTTTAAGTTGTCTCTCCTAGATCTATTTTCCAGGTCAGTTGTTTTTCCAGTGAGATATTTCACATTGCTATTTTTCATTCCTCTTTTTTTTATAATTTCTTGATTTTTCATAAAGTCATCAGCTTCCATCTGCTCCATTTTTCATTTAGCTTTTGGTCCTCCTTTTCCATCTGGCCATTTCTGCGTTTAGAGCTTTCTTCTCTTCATCGGCTTTGTGGATCTCTTTTGTCATTTGGGTTCGTCTATTTTTCACAGTGTTACTTTCTTCAGCATTTTTTTGGGTCTCCTATAGCAAGTAGTTGACTTGTTTTTCATAATTTTTTTGCATCACTCTCATTTCTCTTCCCAATTTTTGCTCTACTTCTCTTGATTTTCAAAATCCTTTTCGACTCTTCCATGGCCTGAGACCAATTCATATTTTTCTTGGAGGAGCTTTGACTTTGTTGTCTTCTGTTTGCATGCTTTGATCTTCCTTGTCACCAGAGTAAGATTCTATAATCCGATTCTTTTTCCAACTTTTGCTTATTTCCCCAGCCATTTACTTGACTTTTGAGCTCTTTGTCAAGGTAGAGCTCTGCTTCTAGTGGGGGTGGCGGGTGTATTGTCAGCCACTCAAATCTCCCACAACCTGTGGGTCTAGAACTCCAGAAACTGTAGCTGCAGCTCCTACAGCAGCTGCTGTGGCTGCTGTGGGTTCCTCTGCCCCCTCCCCCCTCTGCCACCCTGGGGCTGGGGCTAGACTACTCCACACAGTTCCCACAGGCTTTTTCCACTGACCCTCCAATTTGTCTTTGTAGTTTTGGGGTCATGAAGTCTGGAAACTGCCACAGATGTGAGAGATTCAGTCTCCCCAAGGCCTGCTCAGATCCTGTCTGTGTTGGTGCGGCCTATACTGGACTGCCCCCTGCCCCTACCATGGTGTGATAGACACTTCCTGTCAACCTTCTAGGCTGTCTTGGGCTGGAGATTTGCTTCACTTCATCATTCTGTGGGTTCTGCAGCTCCAGAATTTGTTTAGAGCCATTTTTTTACAGGTATTTGACTGGGCTTGGTGGGAGTGCTCTAGAAAGTGAGTGCTTTTACTCCATCATCTTGTCTCCACCCCCCACCTTGATTCTTAAAGTGTGAATCTCTTGCTGGTTGTCAACTCCTTCCTGAGGTAGAAAAAATGTTATGGAAATAAGGAGAGAGCTGAAAAGATTGGTGATGTCAGCAACTTTGGAGAAAGGTCTGATAAAACCATCTTGTATTGTCAGTATCATAGTTCTTGTTGTAGTTCAGGGTAACAAGGTATACAGCAGCATAAAAGAAGGGCATTCTTTGGGTAAAGAATTGTTTTTGAATGAAATTGGGTGAATCGGGATGGAACTTTGTTCTTGGGGACCATGTTGAAGATTTGACTAACCTTTAGAATCTTTGTAACTGGATAGATTTTTTCCCCCAGCACAATGAAAATCTGAGTAGTGTGACTTCAGTGCTTGAGATACTATGACAATTAGTATTTTTTCTACTCTATGACATAATTCACCTGATATTTTCTTTGGTATTTGGATAAGTCTTCATTAATAATATGATTTATTTTGTGTATACATTTAAAAAAAAACCCACATCATCATGGGGTCACAGATCACAGGAGCATAGCTCTAGCTAAAGCTAGAAGGAATCTTGGAGATCATCTAGCTTATCGTTGTATAGTTAGGCTATTCCATGGTTAGATTGATTTGTAACTAAGCAAACCCAAAAAGTTGTCAATGAGAGTTCTCTATAAACTTGAATGAATTAAACTATTTGTGCTTAGCCCTGGGGCCCAGAATCTCTGTAGCCTCTTTTTGATATGCTGTCTAGTCAGAATTCTTAAATGTTTTAAGCAGCCTTTAGAAGTTTAGGCCTTCTCTATTGGGAACTCTGCTGCCTAATCAATCAGGACCTCTAGGTTCCTTCCAGTGTTATCATTTATCCTCATGAGTCACAGAAGTGGATAGTGGTTGTCAGGTCTGAGAGTATGAGAGAAGCTCTCCATCTTGTCCTGGATATATATTCTCTGTATTCCTGGGTATAAGGTTTTAATTCCTGGAATATGTAAAAGATAAAACTCAAGAAGCATTTTCTCACCGACCCTTATAGAGTTGCCAGAAACTAAAATTAGACTTAAAAACAAACAAATAAACTTGACAAGTACAATATAGATGTGAAATTACTTCCTACTTGAAATTTTAACATGATCTATGTACTGTCAATACAGTTTGCATACAGATTTTTCCCTTGTCTTCTTCATAAGGGAATAATAAACATGAAGAGGAAAACACATTTTTTCATGACTCAGAAATATCACACCACTAGGGTTTTAAAATGCACTACTGCTGGAGAAACAAGAAAAGCTAGGCCCATCTGTGAAGGAAGGAAATAGAAGATGAGAAATAATGGAAATGGGAAGCTTTATTATCCTTAAGACATTCAAGTCTATAATGCCCCAGGGAACTGAATCATTGAGATCTTAGTAAACATTTTACTGTGAATGTGCAAAGGCAATTTAAAAAATGTTTTATAGCATTTTTTTCCTTCTCTGAAAATATCTACCTTCTGTTCCTCATAAAGGTCTACCTACTTATGGAATAAAAGATGTACTTGTTAGACTTTTTACAAATTATCATTCATAAAAGAAGTTTTAAGTTTTCTTAGTTGAAATGCATATTTTTATTCTAGTCTCATAATTTTCAAACTGCTAAAATAATTCAGTATTAATCTTTGCCACCTCCATTTCTCTAAGTTTTTAACAAGTATCACTTCTAGGGTGAAACTAGGTGAACATTAGAAATCAGTGAAGATGAGATTCAACGTTTGCAAATTTAGCTCTAATTTTTGTACGATTATATTATGTAGTCTTCATATTTTTCAACAGTTATGCAGGTTTACAACAGTCTCTGCTTCTCAAATTTTGCATTCAGTTATTCTTGCTCAGAATGGTTTCCTCCCCTCTCCCCACTGTGTTTACAGAAATGTAGAAAGGGGGACGGATAGTGCTAAGAATCATAGTCTTTATCCTCTCTTTAACATTAATTTAATTGTTGTTTCTCAAAATATAATATCTTTGTTCAGTGTCCAATGAGTCCTACCTGAATACTCCCAGTACAATAGTATGGACAATCTTGATAATCAATATTAATGAAGAAGATATAAGGGAGTTGAAGTTACATGGATAGAGGCAGTTAGATGGTTCAGTGACTAGAGTATTGGTCTGGAGTCAGGAAGACCTGAGTTCAAGTCTGTCCCCAGACACTGGATAATTGACTTATTTTGGAGGATCCTATTGAGTTCATCATAGATTTCCCCAATCTGCTCATTCTTTGAAATAGATGGTATATAAGTTGCAGATATCTTTGTGACGGACTTTTTGCTGTTACACATCACGAGCACCATAGAACAAGGTGGTTAAATCACCCCATGAAATTATAATTCTTTTTGCCTTTGGGTACAGCATATACAGTCTTCAAACTCCTTTAGTTGCCTCTCCAAAGATAACATATGAGTTGTAACCTAGGTTATTGTTCAGTTGTCCAGTCATGTCCAACTCTTCATCACCCCATGGACCATACTGTCCATGGTGTTTTCTTGCCACAGATACTGTAGTGGTTTGCCATTTCCATCTCCAGGGGATTAAGGCAAACAGAGGTTAGATGATTTGCCTAGGGTCACACAGCTAGTAAGTGTTTGAGGCTGGATTTGAACTCAGGTCTTCCTGACTCTATCCACCTCTATTCTCCACCATGACCTCACTCCAATGTAATTTTTTCCCCCAACTCTTTCAGCTTCATTTTAGCAGTGGTCTTCTTTACAAACTTTATCTTGTAAGTTCCTCAAGGGCAGGGACTGTCTTTCTTTTTTCATATTTGTATCTTCAGTATTTAGCACAGTACCCACTATATAGTAGGTGTTTAACAAATTATATTGATTGATAATACATATGTATGCAGACATGTGCCCATATATAGTATATATACTGTCAACTGCCAGAGTTCAGTCTAACAAAGATAAGCAGAATTAGGGCTGTCTATGTATATTATTTCTCAATTCTCTCAAAGTGGTTGGGCATGTGTGAGCAGCTATCAGCAACTGAGCTCACTTATGGGGTCAGGTTGCACAGTTTACATAGGATTTCAGTAGGGGCAGATGTCACTCCATTTCACCCCTAGGCTGAGAAAATATATACCAGGCCACTCTCAGCCTTGGGCCATCTAGACAAGGAATCTGTTTCCACCCAAGCCTCCCCATTTTATTAAATTCCTTTCAAACTTGGATGGGGTTTGATCAGGATGCACAGAGTCAATGCATTCTCATTATCACTAATGTCCTTCTGAAGAAAAACTGAGCTTAAAGTTGGGACTTTGGAAAGAGTGTGAGTGTGTGTGTGTGTGTGTGTGTGTGTGTGTGTGTGTGTGTGTGTGTGTAAGTGATTCTCCCCAAGATAACTGGCTATTAATAATCATTTTTCATATTCCTTCCTTTTGGTTCTAGGAATACAGATCAAAGGGGATTGATCATGAGGGGCATAGGGAAAGAAAATAATACAGTAAAAGCAAACCAAAACCAAAGCTAGGGCAGCCAAGAGACATGGGCAAAGAGTGTATAGCATCTAAGGATTGGTAAAGGGGGGGCTCAAGTGGGGAGGGAGCCCTTCTTCTCACAGGCCTGGTCTGGATTCTTGGGGAGAGCTGCCTGCCTCCGATGTTGTCTTCTTCAGGTCCTTATGGAGCTCAAGGGTGAGACTTCCAATGGGGTTAGACATCCACTCAGAGTAAGGCCATCTTCAGATGATCCAGGAGTTCATACCCACAAGTTTGGGAGCTGTGGGAGTGGTCAGAAAGACCTGGTAGGGGCCCTTGGAGGACATACCAGCTGACAATTGAGAGAAAACTCCTTTTATCAATCTTTCAGTCCTGGTCAGTATAACATAGTCTTTGGCTAAAGGCACATAGAGATAGTTCAATTTTGCAGCTACACAGCTAGATTCAAACAATAAAATAAAGTTTTTCTAACAATCCTCATAACCGCACAATTTCATTCAGTCAGGTACCGGTCAAACTTCTTAGAGGGCTCATAATGGATTAGTTTTGAGAAGGGAGATTTATGTATCAGCAAGGCAACCAAGAAAACTTAAACATAAACTTAAAACTTAAACATAAACCTTGCAGAAAAATTCCATCAGTATCACCAATGTTAACTAACATCAACTTTCCTTGTATCCCAGTAACCCATTCTCAGTATCCATTTAATCAGTACTTTTTGAGTCCCAGATATCTCATGTACTTAATTGGTTCCCAGATATCTTTTCTTGGACAATAAGCTTTATTCTCAGGACAACTCTGAAGCGTGTGTGTGTGTGTGTGTGTGTGTGTGTGTGTGTGTGTGTGTGTGTGTGGAGGGTTTCTGCTTCTCTGGTTTCAAATCTAGAGGGTCCTAGATAATTCTGACAGTATAATTTAGAATAGTCACTTAAATTTGGTTCTAGAATTTTGAAACTTCAGAGAATTTTAATTTATATACCATTTATCTTTCCATCCTTACCTAAATCCTGTACCAGATTTAAGAATCTTTCAAAAATTTGAGAGTCCAACCACAAAATGAGCTCTCAAAAGAATGCACATTCTTTACCATTATCCACAATTTATGTGAAAAATCTAATTTTGAGATCTTATTACCAAGAGATGCTCAAAGCCTGAATATAATTTTAGAAGCCAATCATATGAAAAGTCTACTTCTATTGATTTTCTCAAAACATAAATTCATCTTTACATACATGTAGTTATAGTAATGTGTAAGCTGAGACCTAAGCTGAGACCTTTGCTCCTTACCCCAGAAGAATTTGGGTCTCATTTGTCTATGAGCCTTGGAAAATCCCATCTTGAGCTTTCTTTGAATTTTTCCCCACTTCATTTGGCATTGCCCTGAGGCTGTAAGCCTTTCAATTTTGCAAAACCTAATTCTTAGTTAACCTTAACTTTGCCTAGCCTTCCATTATCTGTTGTCTCTAGATAGCCACTGGCTACTTCCTACCCTTAGTTCCATTCTCTTGGTTCTTGGCATCCAAACTTTAGTCACCCTAGTCTGTTGATTTACTCCCCAAAAGATCCTTCCTTAACCCCTCTCCCAATCACCCCAGACTACTTGGCCAACCCTAGATCCTTCCCACAGTCTTTCTGTATTATAAGATCCATCTTATTTCCATGAAAGTGTTCAGATTCAACCTGGCATGCTTGCATTAGCAATACAAAAGCTCAGATTCCTTAAGAGTTTGACCAATATGATGGATTTTTCATAAACCTTATTTTTCTTTGGCTAAAAGAAGGCTTGGGTTGAATTCATTCAGCCAGCACCTATGTGTTACTATTTTGGAGTCTCAACACCCCCAAACCTCAACATATAGGGGTATATTTGTATATAAAGACATGTATTATATATATGGTTTAGGAAGTGCTTGGCACAGGAAGCACCTTTAAAGTCACAAAAAATTAAATTGACTTTATTTTATCAAGAGAAAAAACACTTTTCTTGTGATGTGGGAGTTTTTTTAAAGGAACAATTAGATCACTAGCTTGTTTGAGCACATTTCAAGATCAGCATGAAATCAGAAGTTTAGAGATGAAAACAGACAATGTATTATCCTGATATCTCCAACCTGAGGTATTTTTTAAAAAGCTATTGCTACCAAAAATGGGAGATAAGAGAAAGGCCATCAAGTGCTATCACAATTTCCAATAGGAGACTAGACAATGTATAACAATTTATTTCTACAACAAGGGATCCCCAAATCCCCTAAACCTATAATAATGAGGTTTGGGAATACTGGGAACCCTGAAATGTCAAGGTACAGGGTAGCATCTGCCTGGAATGAATTCATTCACTCAAACCTTCTTCCAGTCAAATGTCAAGGTTTAGTGTAAGTCCAATAGAAGGGGCAGGGTTCCTGGTGAACCTGCAAGGTAATGGACTGAGACTGATGCTTTTATACAAAAGGGGCTGTGAAAAGATCTGGATGGAATTAGAAGAATGTCAAGTAAACTAATTAGGTGATCTGGGGTGGTGTTGGGGTGGGGAAGTGGGCCAAGTGCCTTGGGTGGAGGTGCCAGAGATCTGGGCTGCTGAAATGTATGGGGATATTCCAGGACTGGGTTGCTTTCAAAGACATGGTCTTTTCCTTTAGGCGGTCTGGGTCCCATCACCCTATCAGTAATATGCACATAAAAGAGGGATTTCTGATGGAAAGAAAGTTCTTCCGAAACTCCTATTTGTAGATAACATTGTACAAATTACCTTAAACCTCCCCACCTTTCTCCCCCAGAAATCCTGGGTCACTCAAGCAAGATTTGCCTAGCAAATCACTTAAAAAACAGCCAAGTGAATGAAAGAATACATACTGCTCAAATAAACATACTAAGTTTGTCCATCGGTGCATATATAGTCAGGTACCACAGTGACTAAAATGTGGACTCAAGGGCAGGGGCTATCTTTAATGTTACTCTTTATGTCTCCAGCATCTACCTGTTCCCCCAGGCCAGGAATGCTCTCTCCTCTCCTCTCAGCCTCCTGGCCTCTCTGGACTCTTTCAACAGTCTGTTAAGGTCCCTCCTTCAGCTAGAAACCTTCACTATGCTCTCTCTCTCTCTCTCTCTCTCTCTCTCTCTCTCTCTCTCTCTCTCTCTCTCTCTCTCTCTCTCTCTCTCTCTCTCTCTCTCTCTCTCTCTCTCTCTCCTTTCTCTCTCTCTCTGCTCCTGACGTCTTCTCTCTTAACGTTACGTTCTATCTATAGCTCTCGTCTTTACAAAGTTGTTTGTATATCACTTCTAGCTTTAGAATGTGAACTCCTTAAGATCAAGGGCCATGGGTTTACCTTTCTTTGCACTCCTGGCACTTAGTACAGTGCCTGACACCACTTAAACGTTCAATAAACTAACTCTTGAATAACTGAAATCTATCACAGTGCCCTTCACATAGTAGTCACTTAACTATTTGCTGTCGTTGTTTAGTCATTCAGTCATGTCCAGCTCTTTTTGACCCTATTTGGGTTTTTTTCCTGAAGATATGGGAATGGTTTGCCATTTTTTTTCCAGTTCTTTTTGCCCATGAGGAAACTGAAGCAAAGAGGATTAAAGTGACTTGTCTAGCATCACAGAGATAAGTGTCTGAGGTCAAATTTGAACTCAGGTCTTGCTGACTTCAGGCCAGGCGCTCTATCTGCTCTGAATAAATATTAGCTCAATATAATTACAATGAACCTATGAATTGAGTAGGAAGAAGAGTTTGCCTGGCTTTCCTTTGGTAAATCTCACAATGATCTCAATGTTCCTGAGTATGTACTTACTTTGAATGCCCATTTTATATTATATTATATTTATATTTTTATTATACCAATTTTATTTATATTTATTAATACAATGCCAATATTATGTTATATATTTATATTATACAAATATTCACTCCCCCCACCCATTTTATGTTGCCTTGAATGATGAAGCATCAAAATCACAAAATAGCATGTATCATACAAACTGAGTCGTGTGGAAAACATTGTGTATGTGCGTGTGTATGTGTTTCAGTGTTAACCTTAAATAGGCTTGCTAGAATTTCATAAAAAGACTACAAATCTTTTTCCACCATAGAGAACAAATAACATACATTTTCAGTATTGTTCATTCTTTATTTTGCTTTGTATAGAATTCTCATAATTCTGTTTTTATGGGTACCCTGACTCCTATGCTGGGTCCTCAGGGTTCTCACAGTTGAATAAGGATCAGTTATGAATGGTCTTCCAAATGTAGCAAAGCACCGACTGGTATTCTGTCCAGGGAACTGTCATCCTTTCTGATGTTTATCTATGTTAATTGATAGCTTCACCAGAGAATCAGAGAGAACATCTATTAAACACTGAAATAGCCCTATTGTGATGCATATAGGAGGATTTTCAACTGGTTTGGGGGAATTCTCCAAAATTAAATATAGGAATTGTTTTTCTTATTGGCAACTATTGATCTCTGACTGTGCCAGTCTCTCTCATTAACACTTTTATTACCTTGTCAATCACAGTGCCACCTGCACTAACCAGAGGCTAAAAGGATTTACCATTATTAACAAAACCGTCTGGTGCCTGGGAGCGGTGAAAGCCTGCTGAAAGTGGAAGGGGAAATCAGCAGGGATTTAGATAGCCTTGTAGGATACAGAATGCAATTTAGAATAAACACACACACATAACTCCACTTAAAAACCTCATTGGTTAAACAATAGAGTCCCCAACTTTCTTTTTGATTTCTCTCTGTGTCTCTTTCCCTTTCTCTCTCTCTCTCTTTCTCTTTCGTAGGCAGACAAAAAATGTTATGCTAATTTTAAAGGGTTGTGGGAAAATTTTCTGGGGAAAGTTTGGTAAATTACACTAGATTCACAGTAAAAGGGCAATATAAGCATTTCTTATATGGGCAGTTATCTAATTTTCTAATAGTTCCCTATCAGAGCAAGCAGATGAGCAGTTAATTGGTATCCAGCAAAGAAGTTTGTTGACCCTTATTTGCTATTTTTTCATCAGTAATCGTAGTCGATAACAATATACAATAGCTTTAAAATTTTAATGCGTTTTCTGAAGGGCAGTCCTGTGGAAGAGAGATTTGATTTGTTCTACATGGCTCCAGAGGGCAAAATGAGATTCAGTGCTGAGTATTTAAGTAGCAGGTTTAGGATCAAGGATAAGAGGAAAAAATAAAATAAAAACCCCAAACAAAATTCCTAGCAATTAGAGCTAGATTGCATTGGTGATGGTGAGTTTCCTGTTGTAGGAGTCTCTGAGAAAAGGCTGGCTAACTAGTTGGGGATGTTGTAAGTTTCTTGGCAAAATAAAAAGGTATCTTGCTAGATATCCCTATGATAAGAACATAAAACTCTCTACGATTCATTCCTTCAAACCTTTAGGAGGTAATTTTGGTAACTTGCAAAGAAAGATTCAACTTTCCAGACCAGCATTGCTACTGATTGTGATTGCTTATGCACATATGTAGTCATGTGAATCACTGCATATGAATGAATATGCCACACACATGCTTCTGGGGCCTTGTCAGGGTCCAGAAGATCTTGTGTCCACATTTCCAGATTAGTGCCACCAGATTCTGCTGTTTTTAATTAGGCGGCATAGATCTTTGGGAAAAAGATATGCATTCAGCAAATATTTATTATGATGACCTCCTATATGTAAGGAGGTCTGCTTGTCCCTTTGGGAAATACAAATAGAAGACAGAGGGCTCTAGAGACAAGTACCTAGCCAAACACTATTTTTTTTTTTTTGCCACTTATGAAAATAAACTCAGAAAGAATTCATCAAAATATTAATGTATCTATACGTCACAGAAAAATGACAGAAAATCCCGTACAATTTAAAACATGGCATGCATTTGAGAATTTTCACATCAAGGCATTTTGACACATCCTTTAGTATCTTTTGCTGTTTCTATTATAAAATATCATTTACTTTATTTTAGGTTGTTAGCCTGAGCTTATCTTTCTTTTCCTATGTCTCCTCCTAGACATACTGAGACTCTAGAAGTATTTTATCTGCAGGACTGGCTACCTATTCTTCTAAAGAGAAATAGTCAATTCAACAAAAGACTTTCTGTGAGCAAGTCACTATTTAAAAGACAAAAAATGACATAGTTCTCCCTTCAAGTATCTTGTTATTTCATCACCTATCCAACATGCACAAAATAAGCACAATGGAATTTCAGATTAAGGAGAGAACTAATAATTATGGGATTAGGGAAGGGTTCATGGAGGAGGAAATTTGAAGCTGAGCTTTAAAGGACGCTATGAATTGAGAGAGGTGGAGATGAAGAGATAGTATATATATATATGTAAGAAAGCAGGATATGAATTATCAGGTATGAGGAAGATCTACTACTTCAGTTACACTCAAACACAGAATATGTACGGGGGAAGTATGTGAATAAGGCTAGAAATGTAGGCTGGAACTAAACTGTATAGTTTCTAAAAAGACAGGTTGAAGATTTTGTATTTTATCTTAGATTTTCTCCATTTTCCATCAGCTGTTAAGCTTGATTTCGATTACAGGGAATAACAGACCTCCCCCAGGATAAGTTGGTCTTCTGAAATCTCATTACCATTCAGATTGACTAAGTTTTTTTTATATTCAACAACTTCTCAACTCCCTCAGTGACCTTTCCTATCTAATTTGAGGGCTGTAGGATGGAGCAACAAACTCCTCCCAAAGCCTTCCTTTATAGAGGGCACAGAAATTCGCAAGTAACTCTCTAGTTTCTATCCACAGCTTTGCTTCATTTCCTCTCCAAGGAACATTAGGGAACATCTGAGTACTCCCTGGTGACCTTTCAGTCTTCCCTCTTGTCCTTCTCCATTGGATAGTAAGCTCTTGGACTTCAGGGACTTTCATTCCTTTTCTCATATGTATCCTCAGCACTTAGCACAATGCTTGAAACATAGCAGTCAATTAATAAGTGTTTATTGACTATTGACTATTATTCATTCAATTCAGAACATTAGGAAGTGATGGGCTTTTAATGATGATTTTTGAGTTATACTTGTGTCTTTGGGAAATCATATTGGTAACTAGGTGGGGCATAGGTTGGAAAAGGGAGAGTTAGGAAGCAAAGGAGTCAAATTAGAAGGTTATCACTTAACTCTAAGCATGTTGTGATGAGGGCCTTAACTAGGGTGCTGGAGGTATGAGTGGAACCAAAGAACTGTACGCAAGATATATTGTGGAGGGTAAAATCAACAAAACTTGACAAACGGTTTCGTGTGGTTTGTGAAAGAGAGGGAAGAGCCAAGATGACTCTGATGTTATAAACCTGAGCAATTGAGTGAATAGTATATCCCTTGAGGGAAAAAGGGAAAGTTTAGGGAAAGAGTAAGTTTAACTGGAAATAGGATGAGTTATGTTTTGGGCATGTTGAGTTTGATGGGGCACCTAGGTAGGGATGTCCAGGAAGCTGTAATGGTATGGGACGAGAGTTTAGGACAAGATTAGGGCTAGATTCATTAGTGTGGAAATGGTAAGTGTACCCATGGGGTCTACAGAAAGCACAAAGAGAGAGAGAGTGTACTGTGAGAGATATCATCTTTTGGAAAACTATGCTTTGGTGGCTAAGATAACTAGCCTACAGAAGAAATGGAAAAGGAACAGTAAGGCAGGTAAGAGGAGAATTAGGAAAAAGCAATTTTATAAGTGTCATGGTAGAAAAAGAGTACACAGAAACAAAGCTGAATCAAAAGCTACAGAAGGGTCCAGAACGCTGTGGTTTGAGTAAAAAATCCAGTGAATTTAGCAATTGAGTAATCATTGGTAACTGGGAAGAAAGTAGTTTCAGTAAATGCTACAAAGAAAGAAGGGCACCTAAGTGGTGCCATGGACAGTGCACCAGTGCAGGAGTCAGGAGGACCTGAGTTCAAATCTCACCTCAGACGCTTGACACTCACTAGCTGTGTGACCTTGGGCACGTCACTTAACCCCAATTGCTTCATCCTGGGTCATCTCCAGTCATCCTGATGAATATCTGGTCACTGGATTCAGATGGATCTGGAGGAGAAGTGAGGCTGGTGACCTGCACAGCCCTCCCTCACTCAAAACAAAGTCAAGTGCAAGTCTTGTCATTATTTCTCTGATGGCGTGGTCTTCTTCAGCAATGAAGGATGGACACACACACAAAAGAAAGAAGACTCTAAGGGATAGGGAAATGGAGGGGTTTGGAAGTGGAGGCAGCAAGAGAAGACAACTCTTGTGCATTTTCAGTGAAAAGGAGGAAAGATATAGGAAGATACTTTGAAGGGATGGCAGGTCGTTTTTTTTTTTTAAGAATTAAGGAGATCTCTTTTTTTTTTCTTCAGAAAACAAGGACAGAATCATAGAAAAAGAGACTGAAAGGAAGAGAGGGTGGGAATTGGTGGTGTGAGGATAAAAATTTAACAACAAGCTTTCTGAAAAAAAATTATGTAGGGCATAATTTTAGGTTTAATATGCATTATTCATATTTTCTTAAGTCTAGACAATTCACAAACAATAAATCATGCTTTGATTTGTATCTCTAGAAGCTGCTCCATGTGTCTTGAGGGTATGTTCACTATGGAAAATTCCCACAATGGGGATGATAAGAATGGGAGGGAAATGAAATCAATGGCACAAATAAAGTGTTCTGATTTAATGAGATTAAGAGAAGGGGAGATGGATGTAGAGGTGTTGGGTAGAGAAGCCAAAAGGAATTCACTATAGATGGCCTTGATTTTCTCAGTTGAATAGGATCTAAGGTCATGTAACTGGAGGGAAAGAGAGTAGATATGGATGGGGAAGTTGGAGAAACCTTCAGGAGAAAGAAGTTTTTGAATAGCTACTTTGGCAGTGAAATAGCAAATCAATCAAGTCAGTCCCAGGCAAGAGTAGAATATATGAATTTGTACCAGTCCCAGTCAGCATAAAACTGTGACTTCTTCCAGCATCACAGAACATGAATAGCAAGAATAACTGAGGATGAAGAATGAGCAGAACATGAAACGTGACAACAAAGGGACAAGCGATTCAAAGGTAGAAGACAATGTATAGTTGAATCAGTCAAGATGATAAAGAGGAAAATTGCACTGATACCAACATGATGGATTGGGAGAAACGAATGGGATAATGGGGCTAAAAGTCATGGGTAAAAAGAATAACTTTAACGTGAATGAGACAGAAGTGGCAGGGGATTATGATAAGACAGGGGAATTTCAGACTTAAGGATTATGGCTTTCAACTTTAATTATTCAATTGGAATTATCCTTTCCAAAATTACTAATGATCTCTTAATTGCCAAATCTAATTACCCTTTCTATATCCTCATCCTTCTTGATCTCTGTACTCTTTACACTATTGATTATTTCTTCTTGAATATTCCCTCCTTTATTGGTTTACATGACACTATTTTCTCCTGGTTCTCTGGCTGCTACTACTACCATTTTAAAAATCTCCTTTGCTGGATCTCTATCCATGTCATATTTAATAACTGTGGATGTCCACAAGTTCATCTCCTGCGCTCTCATTTCTTTTCCCTTGCTACTATCTTGCTTAGTAATCTCATCACATCCCATGAATTCAACTCTTATCTCCACCATAATCTCTCTGCTGATCTCCAATCACTAACTGGCTTTGGAGCGACTTTAATTGGATATCCCATAAACATTTCAAAATCAACGCATAGAAATCAACAAAATAGAACGCATCATCTTTTTTCTTCTCCCTTCCCCCCCCTGCTGCAACCTTACCTTCTTCTCAACTTTCCGATTATCAGTTAAGGTACCATCATACTCCCACTAGCTCACAATCTCAGTGACAGTCTTAGTTCCTCATTTACACACACCTAACACAGGCAATCTGTTGTCATTTCTTGTCATTTCTATTTTCATGGTATCTCTCTGCTCATGTAGCCACTATCCTACTTTTGGCCTTCATTAACTTCTCCCTAGATTATAACAATAGCCTTCTGGTTCTCTCTGCCTCTTCTCTCCACACTCTCTGCTCAGATACCAAAGTAATTTTCTTAAAACCTAGGATTAAATACTCCGCTTCTCATCTAAAACATTCCTGTGGTTTCCCTTTGCAATCAATATTAAATATAAAGTCCTCTGTTTGGCATTTGAGGTTTTTTGTAACCTGACTCCATCCTCCTTTTTCAGTAGTTACTCCCTTCCATACACTCTACAATTCAACTATATTGGACTATTTGATGTTCCTCAAACACAATGCTTCATCTCCTGATTCCATGGCTTTATATTAGCTATGTAACATACCTGGAAGGTTCTCCCCCATTTCTTTCTTTTAGCTTCCATGACTTCCTTCAAGAATCATTTAAAACTGAGTGTTCTTTAGGAGGCTGTTGTTGGCAGCCCTAGCCCTCTTTTGTGCCTTCTCTGAAATGATTTTCCTACCTTTCATCTATACTATTTGTTGTTCAGTCATCTTCAGGCATATTTGCTGTTTTGTGACCTCATTTGGGGTTTTCTTAGCAAAAACACTGGAGTGGTTTGCCATTTCCTTCTCTAGATCACTTTACATTTGAGGAAACTCTGGCAAATGAGGTTAAGTGACTTGCCCAGAGTCAAGCAATTAGTAAGTGACTGAATTCAGATTTTAAACTCAGGAAGATAAGTCTTCCTGACTCCAGGTCTGGCACTCTATCCACTATGCCAACTAGTTAACTCAAGCTTCCAAATGAAACCTATTCTTGGCAAAGTGAAAGCCTTTTTCCAATCTCCTTTTTGCACCTAATTCAGAGTACAATTTGAACTGCTCCCCAGCTTGCACCATCCTGTCCCCCATGCCCATCTTTTTTTTTTTTTTTGGTATTCTATCAGAGTGGGGACTGAACATAAGGAAGAAATTCCCATTATTTCGGTGACATATCTTACAAGTGTCTGATAACTCTGGATATGCTGATTTTCTTTCTAACAGAAACCAACTAGCCTACCTCTTTCTCTGTGGTAGATCAATTTAAATCGTTCAGTCCTTTTTTTTTGCTTCTGTCCTCCAGCCCTGGCTATCAGTCAAAATGGGTGCTCTGATGGAAACTGCTTTTAAAAAAGGAATAAGCTCCTCTTAGAAATTTGAAACATATTTTAGACAGAACACATTTCAAAAAAACAATTTTGCATAACAGCACTGTTTCTTCATTACATCACAGTACTCTTCTCAGCAACAGCTTGAGCTCCCAAACTGCTGTCTTTTGCAGAGCTACTTCTAGTTATAAATCCAAGGTTTGGTGTCTTTTCCCTCCTCCCCATTAACTTCCCCTGAACAGAAAGTTTTAAGGAGAAAAATTTGAAACAAAGACTTAAAACACTTAAATTTACTTCATGCCAGGGCAGAATTAAAGATTTTTTTTTTAATTTACCATTTAGAAACGGCTGCTGAAATCACAGGGGCTTCGTTGTTCTGCCCACTCCTTATTCAGTACCAGGCATGAAGTTAGAAAAGGAATCAGCCTGGCCTCTATAGAGAGAATAAGTTTCCCGTTCTCCCACTGTTTAGTTCATTAAACCTCCTCCCCTGCCTGCCCTGGGAATAATTTTACTTATATCCCAGGATATGGTACAAGATTTCTCCAAGGAATAGGGCATGGAAACATATGCAAATTATAATATAGATCCAGTATGACAGCAGTATTTTATTCCTACATACAAAAGAAATACTAGCATAAATGACTGACAATGAACATTAATAGAATGATATATAACAGTATTCACTAATTTAATTTGTAAACACTATTTCATCCTACTTGCAGGTTGATACTTAAACCCCATCAGAACATAAAACAATTTTCAAGACTGATAGCTTGTCATTTTGCTTATCTCTTTGGTTCTGTATACTTCAAACAAGGGCTAGTGCGTGATTATGGTAAAATGCCAGGTTTTGATCAATTCTTTTGTTAGTGACTATCCTCTGTAAAGCAGAAGTTTCTCTGCATCACCTAGCTATAGCCAAAATGGTACCCCCAGGCTTTCAGAACTCTGGAACTTATACGATCTCCTCTAAGCCTTGACAGGCCCATCCTTAAAACAGTATTCAATCAGGAAAGGAAACACCAAGAGAAAAAGTTAGCCAGAAGTCCTAGCATAAATTTGCCTAGTTGAATCTAGGTTTCATGTGGGAGTAGCATATAGAAAGAGTACACTACAACCTTAGTTCCCCTACACCAGAGGTCTAGAGAAACAATGTACTACCTGCCACATGGACCAATCGAAACAAGAGGATGAGCATGAAGCTATCTTCTTTTTAGCTGAGCCTATCCCAGCTCAGTCATGGGGGAAGATAAGAGATCACTCATGCTAAAATTTCCAAAATTTTTAACAATGAGTTGTTTCATGTCCTGGAGTTGGTCCCAAAGTCCCTAAGTGGTTAGAGCTAGAAAGGACAACTCTGGGTACGTTTGGTGCTTGACCCTTGTACACATATATCTTTTAGAATCAGGGTATGATATCAACATGAGAACCAAAGCTTGGACTAGGTTTTGTTAGAGTTGGAGTGTTTCTCTTCATTTGATCACATTTGAGATAAACAAATAAAATTATTTTAAGTCCATAAATAGCTTCATATTATTTTAAAAGAATTCTGTCTTTTTTCATCTTTTTTCTTGCGAGTTCTTCAGTTACTTGAGTGTTTCAGTTTAATCAGGGTTTTAGCAACAAAAGACCTATTTTTGTCAACTTGTTTATTTTTCAAGAACATGTTTTGTGATAGGTGATTAAAAATTTTGCCCCAGAAATAATGTTCTTTTTCTGTTTTATAGTTCTGTCCTGCCTCTATAAAGATAATTGTATATACTCCTTCCTATTCTATTCCAATTGACTTCCAGTTGACTTTCCAGTGGAGGGGATAGTTTAATGCTTGTCTAGCCACAATCTCTCTTTTAGTCTCCCTTTGTGACAAGTGTCTCCTTGCAAGATTGCAAGATAATCTCCTGGAATCACAGATGAAATCTTTAGTTACAAAGTAAAGCCAAAGATCATCAGCCTTTACTGGTATGTCTGTTAAATAAATGATTGACATCATATGTCATCCAAAAGAGTGAATCAATAATAAAATCTGGACAATTTGGTCAGTTTGCTTCAATTATGAACTTTTACCAATAAAATTTAAAAAATGTGCAAGTGATATCGAGGTGATTCAACTGCATTAAAATGTGATAATTTTGATTCATCTAATTATAATATTCAAGAAAAGGCCAGAAAATTAGACTCTCTATAGTTTTTTCCTCCCTCAGGTATCAGCTTTATAATTTTTCTGAAAGTGCCTCATGAGGGAAATTTTCTGATTTGTGTGACAAGAGACACGAGAATGTTCTTTCTTTGTTAATGGGATTTGTGCACAATTATACTATTTTTTCTAATATACAAGACACTCAATGTTTTAAGTGCAGGAGAATACTTTGCCAGAGGAATATAAATCCTAGCACAGTATCTTGCACATAAGAGGTGTTCAATGAATATTTGTTGAATGAATGAATTTTAATATGAAGGATCTCTAAAAATGCAATCGGAGGACATATGCTACAGATAATGTTATTACTTCTTGGAATAGAAAGACATACATCACTAACCACTGATTGATTGATTGATTCATTCATAGAATCATAGACCATTAGAGATGAAAGGGATCCCAGAGGTCACACCCTCTCATTTTACAGCTGATGAAATCAACAGCTTGAGAAGTGAAGTGTGACTTGCCCAAAGTCATGCAGCTAGTAAATGACAAATCTGAAATTAGTTTAAGCAAGCAAAACTTGTCTTTTAGTGAAGCAAAGAAGTGTTTTCATTCAACAAATTTAGCAAGTGTTTTACTGAGCAACTGCCACGTGAAAGGTATATATATACTAACTCACTCCAATAAAGGATACAGTAACTAACAAGGAACAAAACCTATCCTCAGAAAAGGTTATAATTTAGGAGGAGTTTTGTGACATGTACACAAATTAGAACATTGTAAGACCTGTGAGGGAGAAGGGAAGGGGCATATCCAGGAAAAAACATTGTATGGATAACAAACCTTTAAGTACCTTTAAACATTTTCTTCCTTATTTCCCTAGTTCTAGATAACAACAAAGCATAAATCAGACTCTTATTTATAGCTTTTGCTGATTTCCAAAGTTTAAATGCTGATATTGAAAATTTAATAGTTAATTCTAATGATCTTGTTTGAGCTGGCTCCAGCACATCCCCAGCATATATCTTCTGGATGGAGAAATCAGAGATGGTTTCATGGTGGAGGAGATGGCATTTGAGTGGAGCCTTTAAGGATAATTAGGGTTTTAATAAATAGAGATAAGGAAGGAATTGGTTATTGGAGTAGGGAGAAACATAAAAACACAGAGACAGAAAAGTGCAGGATATGTTCAGCAGGCTGGGTCTAGCAGTAAAAAGAATATATAAATGTGTGTATACACACATGTACACACAACATGAACATATGCATATATTCAAATGTTTTTAATGATGCTATTTTTGGATATTGTCCTCACCTTCAATGACTCTCCCCATCCTGCTTCAAGTGGAACCTCCCCTTAAAGTATAAACTGAATTCTGCACCTCTAGTTCACCATTTCTCTGCTGAGAAGTGGCAGACACGCTTCAGTATCAGTTCTCTGAAGTCATGATTGGTCCCTGGACTGATCAACGTTCTAAAGGCTTTCAATATTGTTTTCCTTATATTATGAGGTTACCATGTACATTTTTCCTGGTTCTGTTTACTTTGTTTTATACCAATCTCCACAAATTTCTCTGAATTCTTCATATTCATTATTTCTTATGGAACAACAATAACAAAACATACCTAACATTCCTTAATTTGCCATAAATTCTTCAGTCAGCTCTCCATCTTTAGGCACCTACATTCCTTCTAGATATTTTCTACTACAAAAAGTACTAATATAAATATTTTTTATTTATTGAGGACTTTTCCCTTTGTCTTATCTCCTGGGGCCATATAGTATCATTGGGTGAAAATGTATGTACAATACAGTTTAATGACTTTTCTAGTATAACTCCAAAATTATATTAAACTATTTCATCTTTTAATATGTTAGGCATTTTAATTATTATTCTTAATAGAGACTTAAAACTGGCCCCATAGTTTGATGTGATAGAAATGATGCTAAATTTATTGAAGGGAACATGAGCTTGATTCCTGACTATGTTACTGCCTGTGTAACATAGAACAAGTTATTTAACTTCTTTGTGCCTCAGTTTTCCCAGCTATAAAAACTGGTGGATATACTACATCTCTAAGGCACTTTCTAATACTACATTTTTTGATATTATTGTCCTCCTTGACATATCATATGTGTCTGCATTCACCTTAAAGCATATAAATATAGATATAAAATTCCATTTGACCCTTATTTCTCTCACTTACTTTTATAGTAATAAGAGGCAGCATGCCATAGTGGACCGAGTACTGGAGCTAGTTAGGACCAAAAAAAGGTGTGTCTGGATTTTACTTCTTGTGGTTACAAAATGGGTGACCAAGGTCAAGTCTCCTAAGTTCTCTAAGTCTCATGCAACTTTCTATTCATCTACTAACTTGTAGGTGGATTTTGATCTCATTTGTGGAAAGAATTCCTATGCTTGTGAAATCACAGATCCTTGCTGTGACTTTTTATTTTAAATACTTTTACACTCATTGCTTTACTTACCTAAACTCAATTTTATATATTTGAACTTATGTTTTTTCAGAAAAAAAATCAGATATATCTATTTTGAGTAGAATGAATGTCTGTTTGGGGGCAAAGTAGAATGTTAGTAACTTGTTGATCTCAAAGTTAAGTTTAAGTAACCAGGTCAAATGAACAAAATCCTTAGGTCCTTAAAAAAAGAAACAACTGGCAAAAGTCATTACTACTCAGGTACTGTCTGTGAACTCTGAAAGATCTTGAAAGGGGAAAGAAAGAGCACAGGATTGGCAAAGGTCAAATGTCTTGGTTTTCACAAACGGGAAGAGAATGTAGTTGATAGGATAGTGAGTTTGGCTCTATTTTTTTTTTTTTGACAAATTCTCAAAAGTATTATTAGAGGAATAGTTAATGAGCTATTGAACTAATGCAGCAGTGATCTAAAGAGTCAGTGTGGCTTCACCAAGAGCAAGTCATATTTCTTTTTCTTAACGAGACTGGAAGATCAGGGGAATGCTGTAAATACAGTGGACCTAGATTTTAGGAAATCATTTAACAAAATATTTAATTGTATCCTTGGGAAAAAAGATGAAAAAATGTGGGCTAAATGGAAAACAAGGGGATTCAGAACTGGTTGAATGACTGGACCCAGAGGAATCATGAAGGGTTTATCGTCAGCTTGGTAGGGTGCCCTGGGGATTGGTATTTGGCTCTACTCTACTCTAAATTTTTTATCAGTGACTTAGGTAAAGGAACAGACGTCATATTAATCAGATATACACAGGACACAAAAGCTGGGAGGGATCAGCAGCACACTATATGATAGAGGTGGGATTCAAAAAGATCTTGACAGAATAGAACTTTGGGCAGGCTTAAGAAGATAAAATTTAATAGAGAAAAATCCAAACCAACTCTGCCCCTTATGTAACATTGGAACATTGAGTTATCAGTCTCTAGCAAAGAGGAGAATCTTATGCCAGTGGGCTTTGAGCCCACAGTTATTCAAGGCTTGAAAGGTATGACTAGTTAACACATCAATTGAAAAAGATCTAGAGGTTTTAGTGAACTGAAAGCTGAATGTGAGGCAATAGTTTTACAGGATGGCCAAGAAAGGTTGCAAGGAGAAGTATATTGTCCAAGAATAAGAATACTGGGTTCCATTTGAATGCCACATTATAGGAAGACCACTGATAGACTGGAGAATATCTAAGGACAGCAACCAGGATTGTGAAGGGCCTTAAGACAGTAACATGTGAGAATCACATGGGGGAAGTAGGGATATTTAGCATGGAGAAAAGATGTAGTGGAGATATTAATCAATCGATGAACACACTTTTATTCAGTACCCTCTTAGAAACAATTGCAATGAATGAAACATTTTTTCTTGCAAAAAGTTTACATCCTAGTAGGGGAGACAACAGGGACATATATAAGATTATGCAAAACAAATATAATGAGAATAAAGAGAAATTAATTTGAGATGGTTGACACTAGCAGCTGAGGGGAAGAAGGTGGGGCTTGAGCAGCATCTTGAGGGAAAAAGGGATTCTATAAGGTAGAGGGGGTGCATAGCTGACACAGGGAAGAGCCAGTAAAAGGTACAGAGATGGGAGATGGAGTTTTGTGTATGAGGAATAAAGAGAAGGTCAATTTGGCTGGATCGAAGAGTATGGAAGGGGATTCAATTAAGTTGAAAGAGTAGGTTAGGGCCAGGAATTTTAAAAATTAAACAGAGCAGTATTATGAGTCTAAAAGCAGTAAGAAGTGTTTGAATTGAGGCATGTTAGCCATCTCCAAGTGTTGAGAAACTAAATGTATTCTGCTGGCCTATTGGGGCAGAACTAGGAACAACAAATAGAACTTGCTAAGGGGCAAATTTAGGCTTTTTTTTTTTTTGTAAAATCTTTATTACCATTATAGCTATCTCAAGGTAGAAAAAGCCTACCATGAGAGAACAGACATTCCTCTTTACTGCTGGTCTTTAAGGAAAGGAAGAATGACTGCTTGTCAGGTATACTGTAGAGAAGATTGTCATTAGACTATGAATAACAGTAGGTTGCTTTAGTTGTCCCTTCTAAATCCAAAGTCATATGATTCTGTGAATCTCAATATTACAATCAGAAAAGAAAAATAACTGCAAATGACCATGTGGTGACTCCATGGAGATGTAGCCTTAAATTATGTGGCTGATTTGCTATGAATAAACCTTCTACAAAAGTCTCAGAGGGCAGACTGGCTAGGTAATGCTGTTATAGGGCAAATTAAGGGCCACTGAATTTAGACTTGAAGTACAGACATGCAGAATAGGAAAGGGCATATAATGATACTTTGAGTGACCTGGAGTATATAAATAAGGTTCAGAATAGTGCATTTATTTAAAAAATTTCTTAGTATATTCTCACTTGCAAACATTAATCCCACCTATTCCAGCTTAAAAATGGAGACATAATATGTGTCAAGAAAAATATTAGGGGGCGGAGCCAAGATGGCGGAGTAGAAAGACGCACATACACATAGCTCTGAACCCACAACCCATAGAATGGCTACAGGGAAGTAACTCACGGCGAATTCCGCACCCAGAGGCCCCGGAACATTGGAGCGAGGGAGATTTCTGTTCCAGAGAGACCTGCAAACCTCTCGCGGGGGGGTCCTTCGCGCTGCGGACTGGGCGCCGGGACTGGGAGCTGAGTGCAGCCCTGCCGCGGCCGTGGCACCGAGAGGAAAAGATCCGAGCAGGCTTCACAGACAGGATCTCCAGCGGCCACGCGGGTCCCTCCACCCACAGAGGGATCTGCAAACCTCTCGCAAAAGGTCCGTCGCGCTGCAGACACAAAGCCCAGCCCAGACGTGCTGAGGCCACGGCTGCGGCACCGAGAGAAACAGATCCGAGCAGGCTTCAGGGACGGGATCTCCAGCGGCCGCACAAGTCCCTCCACCCACAGGTGACAGAGGTGGGTGAGAGAGTCTCTTTGGCGGGTCGAGAGGGGAGTGGGGTGCCCCCATAATTCAGACCCCCCCCGGGAGGTAGAAGCTGAGAGGCGGCTGCAGACAGGGGCTCCCCAAGCGGGCGGGAGCCTGAATCCATTGCGGAAGGTCTGTGCATAAACCCCCTGAGGGAACTGAGCCTGAGAGGTGGCCCTGCCCCGATCTCAGCACCAGATCATAATCTCATACTGAATAGCAGCCCTGCCCCCGCCAAAAGCCCTGAGGCTGGAAGCAGCATTTGAATCTCAGACCACAAACACGGGCTGGGAGGATCAGGAGGTGAGGTGGGTGTGAGGAAAATATTCAGAGGTCAAGTCACTGGCTGGGAAAATGCCCAGAAAAGGGAAAAGAAATAAGACTATAGAAGGCTACTTTCTTGGCGAACAGGCATTTCCTCCCTTCCTTTCTGATGAGGAAGAACAATGCTTACCATCAGGCAAAGACACAGAAATCAAGGCTTCTGTGTCCCAGCCCACCCAATGGGCTCAGGCCATGGAAGAGCTCAAAAAGAATTTTGAAAATCAAGTTAGAGAGGTGGAGGAAAAGCTGGGAAGAGAAATGAGAGACATGAAGTCAAAGCATGAACAGCAGATCAGCTCCCTGCTAAGGGAGACCCAAAAAAATGTTGAAGAAATTAACACCTTGAAAACTAGCCTAACTCAATTGGCAAAAGAGGTTCAAAAAGCCAATGAGGAGAAGAATGCTTTCAAAAGCAGAATTAGCCAAATGGAAAAGGAGATTCAAAAGCTCACTGAAGAAAATAGTTCTTTCAAAATTAGAATGGCACAGATGGAGGCTAATGACTTTATGCAAAACCAAGAAATCACAGAACAAAGAGAGAAGAATGGAAAAATGGAAGATAATGTGAAATATCTCATTGGAAAAACAACAGACCTGGAAAATAGATCCAGGAGAGACAATTTAAAAATTATGGGACTACCTGAAAGCCATGATCAAAAGAAGAGCCTAGACATCATCTTTCATGAAATTATCAAGGAAAACTGCCCTGAGATTCTAGAACCAGAGGGCAAAATCAATATTCAAGGAATCCACAGAACACCGCCTGAAAGAGATCCAAAAAGAGAAACTCCTAGGAACATTGTGGCCAAATTCCAGAGTTCCCAGGTCAAGGAGAAAATACTGCAGGCAGCTAGAAAGAAACAATTCAAGTATTGTGGAAATACAATCAGGATAACACAAGATCTAGCAGCCTCTACATTAAGGGATCGAAGGGCATGGAACAGTATATTCCAGAAGTCACAGGAACTAGGACTAAAACCAAGAATCACCTACCCAGCAAAACTGACTATAATACTTCAGGGGAAAAAATGGTCTTTCAATGAAATAGAGGATTTTCAAGTATTCTTGGTGAAAAGACCAGAGCTGAAAAGAAAATTTGACTTTCAAACACAAGAATGAAGAGAACCATGAAAAGGTGAACAGCAAAGTGAAGTCATAAGGGACTTACTAAAGCTGAACTGTTTACATTCCTACATGGAAAGACAATATTTGTAACTCTTGAAACATTTCAGTATCTGGGTACTGGGTGGGATTACACATGCACACACGCTCACATACATAGAGACAGAGTGCACAGAGTGAATTGAATAGGATGGGATCATATCTTTAAAACAAAATGAAATCAAGCAGTGAGAGAGAAATATATTGGGAAGAGAAAGGGAGAAATTGAATGGGGCAAATTATCTCTCATAAAAGAGGCAATCAAAAGACTCATCAGTGGAGGGATAAAGAGGGGAGGTGAGAGAAAAACATGAAGTCTACTCTCATCACATTCCACTAAAGAAAAGAATAAAGTGCACACTCATTTTGGTAGGAAAACCTATCTCACAATACAGGAAAGTGGGGGATAAGGGGACAAGCAGGGTGGGGGGGATGATAGAGGGGAGGGCATGAGGAGGAGAGTGCAATTCGAGGTCGACACTCATGGGGAGGGATAGGATCAAAAGAGAATAGAAGTAATGGGGGACAGGATAGGATGGAGGGAAATATAGTTAGTCCTATACAACACAACTATTATGGAAGTCATTTGCAAAACTACACAGATATGGCCTATATTGAATTGCTTGCCTTCCAAAGGGAAGGGGTGGGGAGGGAGGGAGGAAGAGAAGTTGGAACTCAAAGTGTTAGGATCAACTGTTGAGTAATGTTCTTGCCACTAGGAAATAAGAAAAACAGGTAAAGGGGTATAGAAAGCTATCTGCCCCTACAGGACAGAAGAGAAGATGGAGACAAGGGCAGAGAGGGATGATAGAAGAGAGAGCAGATTGGTCATAGGGGCAATTAGAATGCTTGGTGTTTGGGGGGGAGGGGATAAAAGGGGAGAAAATTTGTAACCCAAAATTTTGTGAAAATGAATGTTAAAAGTTAAATAAATAAATTTAATAATTTAAAAAAAAAAAAAAAAGAAAAATATTAAATTCTGAATTAAAAACCAAGTTGCATCATATTTGAGTAAGGTACTAATGCTTCAGCTGAGCCTTTTCAAGTGCTTTGCCTAGAGCTTTGACAAGTTAACAGTTTATAAAGGGTATTTAGAAATGGAGTGGCAAAAAAAATGGTGCAATGCAGAGGAGAAAGAGAAAAATTATCTTTCCACTTTATTTTTCTATTCATCCATTTCCTTTCTTGTCCAAATTGAGCTTCTATGCATGTGAAAGAATACATGGTTCAGGAAGAGACCAAATGAGCTGTTACTTGATCTAATGAAATTAAACCACCTTCAATTATTTCAGGACTTAAATCAGTGATACCTGGGTTCTAATATGTGTGAAATTTAGCTAATACATTCTACAATAATAGTAGCCATGCTTGCAGAAAAAAGAAATGGCATCCATATGGTGGTCATACAATGATTTTTGGAGTGTCTGACAACTGACCATAAGTTCAAGATTTGTAGGAGAGAAGTAGATAGGAGGAATTGATCTGTATGCCTGGGGAAAAGACAATAAGATGCTATTGTAATGAAACTTTTTATTTATGTTGCCCCTTCCACAAGAAACCTAGTTTTTATTTGACTTCTTATACAAAACATTGCTTGCCTATACCAAGATTTGAGACTCCATCTCTGTTCTTTAGAATGAAAGAGAAATGTTCATTTTGCTTTGAATTATCCATGATCACACTGATGCGGGCACTCTCTTTACAGTACCCAATAAACCCCATCCATGTCTTCTCAGCCTATATTATTTTTGTCTGTTTTTCCAAAAGTGCTCAATAGTGTATCTTTTTCCATATCTTTCTTTTAGATCTTTTAATATTCCATCTTAATACCAGCGTAACACAACCTGTCCATTTGCTATCCTTTGATCTTGCTATAGGACTGGCTCCTCTTCTTTTTTCAGAATCATTCACTTTCTACAGGAAGTCTTTCCACATCCCTCTTAATTCTAGTGTCTTTCCTTTGGTTGATTATCATCTACTGATCCTAGATATATCTTGTTTATACATAGTTATTTGGCTATTGTCTTCCCTGTAAGATGGTAAGAGATCATCGTAGATGCTTTATAAAGGTTTATTGACTGACTGACTGATGACATCTTTCGTTCTGCTTATCATAGACAAATCATTGTTAGCAGACTTCTTTTTTTAAAATTAAATTTTACTTTTTTTTAGACAATGAAAATGCACGTTTTCTCCTATATTCTTACTAGAGAAAGAATAAAAAACCTCAAATAAGCTAAGCTAAACTCTGCTGCAACTGTTTATAGTCAAGCAAAACAATGGCTACATTGGCATTGTCCAGAAAACCCAAACGTCTCATTCTGCATTCTGAGTCCATCACCATTCCACTCAATAAGCATTTGCTAAGTTCCTATTATGTGTAAGGCTTTGGACCTTCAAGAACCCTATAGGGAGCTGCAACACGAACACAGTAAAAAATTCTCTCTGTGTTTGTTCTAGACCTATTATTTCTGAGAACTGCTGGAGTGGAAACCTCCTCCACCAATGTAGATCAACAATAGTTATGTAACTTTTAGTCTTAGAAAGTTGCCTAGGGTAATGAGAATTGAATGACTTGCCCATACTTATAGTAGATATCGTAAATAGGACTTGAACTTAAATGTTTCTGACTGCAAGGCTTGGTCCTCTAGTAACTACACCAGTAAATATACTACTAGGCTACATTTAAGCTCCCCTCCATCTCAAAAGCTTGGTACCTAAAATTACAGGGGAAAAGAGAGAGAAATACACATGTGCACACACACACACACACACACACACACACACAGAGAGAGAGAGAGAAAGAGAGAGAGAGAGAGAGAGAGAGAGAGAGAGAGAGAGAGAGAGAGAGAGAGAGAGAGAGAAATACCAATTGATTTGCAGGGGAGACAGTGCTCAGTATTAAGGGGATGAGGAAGGGCCTCAGGTAGAAGATAACACCTGAACACCTTGAAGGGACTGAAATAAGAATTTACTATTATTATTGTAAAGAAAATTATTTTTAAATCTATGTGGAAAAATTAATGGGACTGAATTCATATAGAGGATAAAGTCAAAGAACGTATCAAAAATGCATATGTAGTTTTCACTTTGTTATTTTTCACAATAGAGAAGTTAAGAAGGGAACTCTTTTTTCATGAAAGATGATCAAAAGTAAATATGATTCTAGTGTAGAATTGAAAAAAAAATATTGTATCACTTGTGGTTTTAGCTCCACTGGGTTGGGTACTGGATGAAAGAGACAAATAAATCTGAACTGCTATAGAGGTAATGTGGTGGAAAGAATGGTTCTCTTGGAGGCAAGTCTTGCTTGCTTATTTGTAAAATGGGGACAAGAATTCCAGTAGCACCAACCCCACAGTGAGTTTCAAGTGAGATAATAGTTGTAAAACACTTTGCAATCCTCAAAACACTATATAAATGCTATATATTATAATTCTATGCTTTAGAACTTAATATATTGTAAGTGATAGCTTTTATCTTTTGTCAAGCATACTCGTAATAACTAAGGCAAGTATTTATATGAAACTGACACCTAATTGACAATTTTAGTCACTTTTTTATGAGATTAAATGTAGAAAACATCAGTGGCAAGAAACCATTTTGTTTTCTTTCTTTGCTGGAAGTATTAATTATCCCATCAAATAGGTTATTTTGATTTGGCTTATTATGACAAATTTAGAGGTTTACTGTAATCTGCTTTGTTTCATAGACATGACCTCTTGTCGCAATGGTCTCTCTCTTTCAGAGGTCACATAAAATGTTTCTACTTAATTAATCCTGAACAGCAGGAAAACATTTTTTATATTTAGAGTGGTTATGATAAATCCAGCAAAAGAAAAAATAGCCACTTGACTCATACGTGGCAAAGGATTATTTCCAACTTTAAATCTTTCAGTAGCAAGTACATTAGGCTACATTTAAGCCAGTTCATTTTATTAAATATTTGAAGATTATTATTATATCCTCCTATTTGAAGGATGAATATAAAATGCAAGGAGCACAGGCCTTGCTGTCACCCAGATAGCCCATACCAGGATTGGGGATGGAGAAGCTAGAATGATAGCCAAGAGATTTTCTTACTATTGGATTAGTCCTGCAATTTCAATAAGAGATAAGTATTTTAAAAGAGTTTTAAGAGACCATTCAGCTTCCATTAAGATTAAACATGCATATAATATCCAGTTGATCTAAATCCTCTAAATTTGAGGGGGTTAGCCCTTATCTTTTAGGTTACAGAATTTCTCTCTCTGATCATCCAGCCCTGCCTCCTTGTTATCAACACTGACCAAGCACTCATTATTAAGTACATTGTGCTACATATAATTTTGAGTAGCCTTGGGCCCCATGTGTTCGTGCAAGACTCTAGGATAGATCCCTCATTACTTTCTAGGTTTATTTTGCTACTTTGGATTATCAACTATCCAAATTATGGCTCCAGCTCCTGGCAATGTCACCTATGTGCCAGATTATGCAAGTGACCTGTGCATCTAAAAATAAAAAAGATGTTATTTAATTAGGACAAGATGATGGGGAAATGAATTGAATGGTAAATGCTTTTACGTAAACGTGTACAAAAAACCATAGCCTATAACTCTAAGAAATAATCCTTGAATTGCTAATTTATAAAATCATGGAATAGGGTAGGCATACCCAGTTCTTTGAGTACTTGCAGGGAAAGACCATGTTGGCCATGGGAAATGAGAATGCAATCACACTTTAATAAGGCACAAAGAATGAAGAGGTGAATGGTGCAAAAATTACAAAGGCAAGCAGTGAATGACAGGAAGTGTACAGAGGCAGACAGCATGTGAACAGGAAAAGGGTGATGAAGGAATCCTGGCAGTGTGGAGAAGACAACGGGGAATGGGAGAGGTACTGGGTATAACTTCTTTTATGCTACCATCAAATAGAGTTGGGAGCACTCAGCAGCATGGACTCAATTGAGACCAACCCATAGAGATTGACGAAAGGCTGCTGATGCAAGAGGCATTTGAGATATTATTTTTCTGGGTTTTTTTGGAGGGGATGGGGTGGAACAGATAAATTATTATTTATTATTATCTGTCACCTTGGGGTTAGTTCATTAAAATATCCAAATCATCTCAGAGCTGTCAGTAAAACTTTAAAGTTAACATATTCACTTTATCTCAAAGTTATCAGTAATGGTTGACATTATGCTGCTCTTACTGCAGTTTTCTAGAACTCATCATAGGACCAAAAGGCTCTGAAATCAAAGTCCAGATGGCTTCCCCTGATTTCGCTGTTGTTTTCTTCATAATTCATTCACACAGAGGAACAATGACATCACCAGGGTGAAATAATCCTAGAATAATATAAATTGTAAACACCACCACCAACACCACAATCTTAATTGTTAACCCAATTTTCAAGTCATGGTAAAAGTGGGGGTAGGAAAAACAATAATAAAATAAGACAATACAAAGCAGGGCATTAATATGGGAAGTTGGTTATATGCCTTAAGACATCTCTAGTAATGGTTATAGCCTGATGGAAATTTGAAAACATGAGTATTTTGGTTCTGGCAATACCAATGTGATTAAACTCCTATGTCTCTAAGAAATCAAGAAATTGATATCATAGCACAGAGTTGTAGACTGGTCCTACTATGCTCTGGTACCAAAAAATAAAAAGGGCAAGAATTGGTGGAACTTGCCAGCAACTGAAATTCCTCATGTACTGGAAGCACTTTGGTACAGATGGTGCTGATCATGAAAATGGGAAAACCAAGAGTTTGCATAAAAATGGCCTAAAGGCATGAATGTTGTCATTATGTGCCATTGCTGTGTCACATAGTTACTTTGGAGACACATCTCACCAGTTACAGACAAAGGCTTCATGTTCTTTTTTTGTCAAGTCCAAGTCACATAATGATGTATTTTGGACTACTGCAGAGCAATAATAAAAAATAAGTTCAGTAAGAAAAGAGACAAAATCAAAGAGATACTAAAATATGAAGAAGAAAGAGTTGAAGACATTATTGAATATTTTTGCTTAATGGAAACTCAGGAAATATACCTTATTAAAAAAGATGACCAAAGCTAAATCAATATGTCAGATGGTTTTGAAAAGGAAATACACTCATTTGAATTGGAATTCTAAAAAGCCCTTATTGAATTTGATGTTATGAATTAGCTAGCTGATCATTTATACTAAAAGAGAGTAACTTATAAAAAGTAGTATCATGGACAAATATATTCTCCTATAGTGTTTGACAGAAAGTGTAAAAACATTTCTGTAACTTTGCTAGGATTGTATATGTAGGAGCCATTGCTATGGTAAGAACCTTCGAAAGAAATGTAGAGCTCTAAAGGAGTACTCTAAGGAGAGACAAAAAATATCACCATGGAATAAGTCACTTGAGATAGCTCTTGAAGACCTATAAAAAGGAATTGAAAGATTACATCAATGTTTGGTATGAATTGTAGAAAACTTGAATACTACATTATCTAATTAAAAGCAACGATATAGAGATATGTATTGGAATTTGTAAAACAAAAGAATATTAGAAATTGTAGATTTCCTTAATAATTGAAAGCAAATTTTAAAAGTTTAAGGCAATATAAGTAATCAAAGTAACAAAAAAGAATAAAATAAACATTCCAGCATTAACCCAAGCCCTGCTACTGAAGCCTGACAAACACAGAGATCAGAACAGAGGGAATCTCATATTTAGGAGGATGTCTGGTCATCTACAGGTTTAAGAAATGCCAATACAATGAAAACGTAAGTTGAATTGTATGAAACAAAAAATTAAGTACTGCATTAATTGAATGAACAACGAAATAGGGACATGAAGGGACATTACAGAAATTCTAGTTTCTCTGAAAAACTGAAAACGAGTGGAGCTAGATAAGATCTATAATTATTGATTTAAATGTTTCACAGTGGATAATGAGTTACTGTCAAAGCTCTTTATCAGTTTCTTCTCAGATACAAATCTGATCTCACCTTTCTTAACAGAAGGCATCTCATAGGAGACCCACAGTGATAGCTTCAAATACAGACCAATTGGTTTGTTTTATGTACTTTAAACAAGGAATTCATGGCTTAAATCACACACACACGCGCACACACACACACACACACATGCGTGCACACATCTATAACCACTTACAAGAAAGCAATGTATGGATTGACTGAGGAGAAAAGAAAAAAATGTACTAAAAATGCTTGTGAGTGTACAAAACATCTTATTGTTGATTTGGTAATTATCAGACAAGCCACCTGAAAACTCTGTAACATTTACATTTCCTTTATTAATTATTGCAAAGCCTTTGGCTCAGTTCTACACTCATGGCTTATTCATGAAATGCTAAAATATAAAACAGACTCAAGCATAGTGAATATGCTAGAGTTTTTGATATCCACATAGGAACTTGTTCTCTAGTAAAAATATGCCACCATTATGATAAAGTCAAGAATAATTGACACAAAAAAGGATATTTTTCAAGGAAGACAGTTTGAGTGAGTATGGGTCCAACTAGACTTAAATCATCATCATCTCCTTAAAAATGAATGTATGGCTTAGTCATATGACATATACGGATGATACAAAAGCTACACTAAGCCAGGATTTGATCTCAGGAAATCTTTGTCCAATTAGATCAAAATGTCCTTTGGTGTACTGTCATAAGTGTAATCTACAATGTCTACTGAGGAAAATTAAATGCTAAAGGCTTTAAATGTGAATCTAGAGGTAAAGTTGAACTGAAGAACAAAGGCAACATTTAGATCTTGGTCTCCCCTAGACAAGACACATCAAACATCTCTCCATTACGCATCTAAGTCTATCAAGGAGAAAACTGTGCCTGAGTATTTAGACTTACCAACTCCTTATAATCAAAGCTCAGCAGCAAAGATAATGTTTAAAGCATTTAATGCCTATGTGATACCAGTATTTATGTGCATATTTGGAACTACAAGGGGGCCACAACAAATTTGGAAAATATTTCAACAAAAAGTGCTAGTGAAACACAGGGCCCATCACTCTAAAGTCTCCATAGGAAGATGGATTTTTACTCATCAAAAAGGAAGATATAGTTGGGTAAATATTTTCTGAGCACATGATAAACAGGTCAGAAACCTAAAGAAATTCATTTGGAACAAGCTGAGATCATTTTACTCAGTAATAACAAAAGCTGATAAGAGATACACACCACTGGATTTCTCAAGTATAACCAAAAGCCATTTAACTCTGAATGGAGCCCATGAAATAGTTAAGATACAAGTACAATCAAAGGGCAGCATCTCTATAACTTCAGTCAAAAGCTAAGTCAGTAACCAAGCATCCAATCCAATGGGCTGTCGTGGACTTGTTTCTGGAAATTTAGGGCTTAATGAAGGCAAATCATAATAGGTCATTGATGACCAAAATTATGCAAAGGCTGTCCTTAAGTACCACAGGCTTGGTGATCAAAGTAGATTTTGCAAAGAAGTTGTAGAAACTGTATGATATAATTGCAACCTGTAAGAATTTAGCACCGATGAATACCTAGCAAAACATGAACTTTCGTCTAGAAGCTCAGTATCTTTTATGGACTGACAGATCACAAATCTCTATACTACAACATAGATCAAAATAACCTTGAGAATGCAACCAATAAACCACACTACAATCTAAGCATTATCATGGACCCAACTGTTGTCCATAATCACTTGGGCATAATGTGGATCCATAACAAATGTGAGAACACTTTAAATAGATGTCATCAAATCAAATATTCCTAATCTTCAAACTAGGTGTAATAAAACATTTTGAAAATATATAGTAGAAAAAAATCAAAACCTTGTGGGAATACATAATTTCTGTCTGCTATTAGAGTTATCCTAGAAATGTTTTCAGTGAGTCTACAGAGGATGAACTACATTCTAATACTTTTATTAACTGCAAAAAGCAGTTATCTACTGATGTGCTAATGCAATAGTCCACAGATCATTAAATAGAAATGATTAATAGCAAAAATCACTTTTGTCTGAATTCCATCAAAAAGATGGTAAGATAAAATAATAATACTTGCTTTGAGGTTTGTAAAGCATTTTATTAACATTATTTCATTTGATCTTTACAATAATTTTGTGAGTTGTAGTAATATTATCATCATTTTACAGATTAAGAAACTGAAACCTGGAAAGGTTAAATTATTTGCCCAGGACCACATAGCTAGTAAATATCTGAGAAGAGATATAAACCAAGATCTTCAGATCTCACATAGGGCTTACGTTGTTGTCGTTATTTCAGTTGTGTCCAACTTTTCACAACTTCATTTGGGGTTTTCTTGGCACAGATGCTAGAGTGGTTTGCCATTTTATTCTCCAGCCCATTTTGTAGATGAAGAACTGTGGCAAATAGGGGTGAGTAACTTGCCCGGGGTCAATAGCTGATAAATGTCTGAGGTCAGTTTTGAACTCAGGAAGATGAGTCTTTCTGACTGGAGGTTCATCATTCTATCCACTGTGACACCTAGCTGTTGGGCTTATGGAAGCCCTGAAATAGGGAAATTTTTAACTAACAACATTAGAACAACAGGAAGTCATCTAGTTCAATACTCTCATTTTATAATTGAAGAAACTGAGTTACAGAGAGTTTTTGACTTGCCCCAAGCTCACAGAGGTACAGGTGGTGGCAGAACTGAGATTTGAAATCAAGTTGTCTGACTCCCAAATTCAATATACTTTTCACTGTGTCATGCTGTGGACTTGGAGGAACCTTGCCAAGGATGTTGAATCTAGGTTTGAAGGTGAGGAGGAAAGACAGTTTAAAAGAACAGAAAAGTTATTTCGTGATCTGAAAACCTAAATGTCTCTTACTTATAAAAAAAATCTCCTACAGTCTCTTAATTTTACTTACTGCACATTACACATAGCTGATCCAATCACCATGGCTCAAGTCACTCTGTACGCCAATTACCTTGTGCTTCACTGAACACGTTCCTATCACCACTGAGCCACCGTAATTGCTCCAATAATAGGGTGCCAATTAAGTTATCTTTCTCTGAAAACTTATTATGTCAGTTCAATGGATATCATATCATTAAGACCCTTATATCACAATATTCTGGACAATTGCTGACAATGCATGAAAGTAACTGCAAAGGTATCAAGGTCATTTTAAATAACCCTGAAATAAAAACAAATATTCTTATGGACATGAACACCTCTCTGTGCATATGTGCATGTATGTATAAAAATCATATCTCAGTGGTAGAAAACATGGGAGGGGGTACATATTTTTATTGTATATTTAAATTCTTGGAATTATGATGATTTTCATTGTTAATAAAATTACACGGACCTTATAAAGCATAAAATGAAATAGAATTCAGGAGATAAAGAATGCAATGTGGTGGAAAAAATAAATGCAAGACAAAATCTTAAATGTAAAGGTCACATGTTTTCCTTCTAACTTAATTGAATAATTATGATGTATGATACAAAGTCCTATTCAGATGTCTCATGTGGTATAGCATGGAGATAACACTGAATTTTGGAGAGCTATACCACTGGTATTTAAGCTCTGAGAGGTTCTACCATGTTGGAAAGATTTTAAGAACAGCCCTAGCTGTTTCAAAGATCAGTCTAACAAACACGAAGAGGCTTGTCACCAGTGGGATTTCCATTTGGGGAAGGATATTTGGCCATAGCAACCAGAGAAAGAAAAATATGGAAAGACCTATATAACTCAGTGACTGAGAAGCCCACCCTTTTGCTTCTTCCAGGGATTCTGATTAGAGTGGCAGAGTGAGGCAGAGAAGTTTCTAAGACTCATAGTTTTTAAGCCATCTATAAACATGAACTTAGCTGTTGGGATTCCAAATGTGAGATCCTTGTCCAGTGATGAATGAGTGGACATACTGCTGTAGGAACTGATTCATATCAATTGATGTTATTGCTGTAAATGAAACCCGAAGACAAGTTACAGTGAAATGGAAGGACAGCTCACAAGTTCTCCTTGGACAGGAAGATAAAAGCTTTGACAGAACTGATTTTATCATGCCTCCAAGGGCAACAAGGAACATCATTTCATGAGACATTTGGTCACCTAGTCTTTCTGTGTTCACGATAAGCATTTGAACAAAGACCAGCATGGAAATAATTGTACCTTATTTACCAATATCTCTTATAGAGGATGAGGAAGAAAAATATACAGGAAAATGGGGAAATATATGAAGAACTAAATAACAACCTCCAAATTAAAGCAACATAAATTTCAATATTCAGTGGCTGAGGCAGAGGTAATATGTGGTGAAACATATATTATAAAACATGATATAAGAATAGGAAATTAGACAGGTCAATGGTTCGTGGATTATACAGAAACTGAAAAGGTCAGGAAGTGCTAGACGTAAATCAATTAACATAAAACTGAGATTGATCATATATTGAGAAATAGTAAGTGAATAGTTTACAGAGGTGGAAATAATACAATTTGATGAATATTTATGAGGCACTTTCACGTGCAAAATACTAGGGATACAGAGACAAAATGAAAAGATAAGTTCTACCCCCTTCAGCTTATATTCTATTGGGGAATTATGAGGCAATATGCAAACAGACAGGCGTATACATGATAATTTGAGAACTGAGAGAACATCTGCAAAAAGAAATGACAGGAAAACTTCCCACGAGAGGTGGCACCAAGTTGAATTCTAAAGGAAGTTATGCATTCCAAGGGGCGGAGGTGAGTACATTCTAGGTCTAGAAGAAAATCTCTGCAAAGATACAGGTATGGAAGATGAAATGCTGAATTCAGTGCAAAGAAAGTGGGCTAGTTAGCAAAACAGAGTATGTGAAATATGCCTAAAATTATAGGTTAGATATATTTTGCAAAAGATTTTAAAAACCAGTAAACATGTGTGTGAGTGAATGTATGTATGTGTGTGTTTTCTCTTAGAGACAACAGGGAGTCTTCGAAAGTTCTTGAGCAGAAGAGTGATGGGATTAGATCTGTGCTTTAAGGTATTATTTAAACCCTTTGGAGGACAAATTGAAGCCAACAGAAACCTACAGTTGGGAGATCAATTAAAGGGCTATGACACTGGTACAAGTGAGAAGTTGTGATGGTTGTGTCAGGAGGAAGGAATGAATGTCAACTATATTGTGTTGGTAGAATTGAGAAGACTTGGCAAGTGATTCAATATGGGGAATAAGAGGAAAGAATCGATTTGTGAATCTGAGTGACTGGTAGGATAGTGCTCCCTTATGAGAAATAGGGAATTTGGGAGGAGAGGGCATATGTAGGGAACATTCCATTTTTGGTCTCATTAAGCTTGTGATGCCCAAGGGACATTTAGTTGGAGACATGCAATAGACGATGATGTGGGAATGGAGCTCAGGAGAGAGATTAGAACTGGAAACATAGATATGGAGAGGCATCAACATAGAGATTATAACTGAACCCATGGGAATCCTGACTTGTCATGCACACTGAGCTATGCTTTTGGAATAAGACTTTAAAAGGGGGAGTTGCACAACAGGCAATTGGTAATGGAGAAATGGCACTCAGGAGAGAGATTAGGGCAGGATACATAGATATGAGGAGTCATCTACATAGAGATTATAATTGAACCCATGGGAATCTCAGCTAGTCATGCTCATTGAGCTATATCCTCAAAGTTGTCCTTTAAAAGAAAGAATTGCAGATAAGCATAAAGAATCACAGGTGAGATGACCAGAGAAAAGCCATTTGGACACACATAGATACAAAGCCTGAGTAATCACCTGGCTCTTCCAGGGAACCACACAGTGGGTTGTCCCTCCCATTAAAATGAGGTCTTTGGAAGCTGGGGCCATCTTTGTTTTGGCATTTGTATCCTGGCACTTAGCACAGTGCTTGGCACATAGTAAGAACTTAATAAATGCTCTTCCATTCATTCAGTTATTTGTGTATAGATGTACACGCAGTATTTCAGATGATTTTATGTGACAGCTTTGTTCTCACATGGTAGTAGACTATGTCCAAATATTTTCAGTAAGGCATAACTACTGGAAACTCCATAAGCTCTTTTGGTACCCAGACCCTATCCTAAGATTTCAAGGAAGGCTGCCAGCATGTTACAGGGTAGACACTCCTGTGGAAGACTTATAGGAGGACATGGCCAAGAGTTATATAGGATGAGATACCAGATATATGGTAAAACCAAAGCAGCTGGGAAGTGCTGAAATGTTTCCATAGGTTACATTTTTAGTGTTGCTGCTAGTGAATTAACACAAAGCCTGTCCCTCAGTGTAGTGGAAAGTTGAGTATCAAATACTTCTAGATGATGCAGCAAATCCAAAGAATAGATTTTCCTTGGTCCTGTTTATTGAAAACAGAGACACTAGTGAAAGACATGGCCAGGGCACCAGAGGCTGTCCCAAGATCTTTCTGAGCATCTGTATTGCCTGTTTGAAAGTAGCACTATTTTAAAAATAGAAAACACAGGAATGTAAGGAACAGCAAGGAAAACAAAGCATCATTATGACATCCAGCTTCTCCTTTCCTCCTACCATTTATATACTGTGTGATAACAAGTCCCCTGTCCCAGTTTATTTTGAGCAAAGATGTTAGCAAGTTTTCCGGTATGCCAGAGAAACAGGAGAAGAAGAAAGCACATGAAATGAAAATGAACATTTTAAGCCATGAACTAAAGTCAGACTCTCAAGGGCTCAGATTAATTCACAGGATTGCTTTCCTGGACTTGTGAGTTGCACATAAATTATTTAAGAGTCAGATACCACTCACTATTACTGGCTTCAGGTTCCACGGAAGCAGAAGGGTCACTGAAAAATTGGTTTGAAAATATTTGGACACAGTCTAGCAGCATGAGAAAACAGTGTTGCCAAATAAAATCATCCGTCAAATACCTTGAGTATAGGCCATGGCATATCACCAAAGCTTATCCAGGGCAAATATTCCCTTTTGCTGTGAAGTGCAAAGGGGATCATGCAATGCTAAATTAGGGTTAACCTTCATCTACAGACCCACATTCTTTCCGTTGCAATTAATGATGCTGCTGATTTAGTGGCACTAATGCCTATCTTCATGGTGAAACTGAAGTGTGGCCAGACCCATGAAAGCTGGCATGTTTGTTTTCACAAGACCATCCCATTCTAAACATGGTGTGTAATTCATTTTCCTGAAAATGAAGTGGTTTGGGACACAGTACATGAAAAGCACTGCATGGAAATTCAACATACATCAGAGAAGAAAGAAAAAGGAAGGGCTGCTAGGGGGACTCGGACTCCAAGGAGCTGTTTCCTCATCAGTTTTTGGTGAGCAGGCCTTGCCTTTAAAAGCTCTTATAAAGCAAGCCATGCAGAACACTCCTAGAGAAATGAGCAAAAATATAGGTCCTGAGATTCAGTTCCTCTTGGTAACCATGTCATTGGTAATAATTTAGGACTTTATTCCTTTCAGAATTCAGCAGTATGAGTATTATAAGACATGGCAGTACTATTCCTGTGGCTAGTAGAAAGACGTTGCACCTAATAGTGATTTATGCCCCTAAATTTGAAAATCACTGGTCTTCCCAAGGTAGAATTCCTCTCTGGCTTCCTTTACGGCTCATGCATGAAAACCTAAACCCTATGTAAATTCACCTCATGGCCACAGAGGGTATGGAACCAGCTCACCAATATTTTCAAATACTTGAAGATTTCTGAAACCAGAGAGATGGAGAGACATAGAAACAGATACAGAAAGACACAGAGGGAGCAAGGAGAGAAAAGCAAAAAGAGATACACAGAGATAGAGAGACAAGAAAAAAGAGACATATGGGGTGGAGAGGGAGAAGGGGGGATGGAGAGATAGAGGTAGATTAAAGACGTATAGACAAACAATGAGAGAGAGAGAGAGAGAGAGAGAGAGAGAGAGAGAGAGAGAGAGAGAGAGAGAGAGAGCTTTATGTGACAGACTTAAAGCTTGAAATTCTGATGGGTTCTGAGTTGAATTCCAGATCAGTAAAGCTTATGCTTGACCTATATTGTCAGGAGAGAGGGCCTGGCCAAGTGGGAATTTGGTACAATTTAGTAAGGATGAAGGTAAAGATGAAGAATTCACAAGAGGAAAGAATTTTAGGGAGATTAAAAAAATCTCCTTTATTTGCTGGGCCCTTAAAGGGCACTAAATGTAGCCTATTCAAAGCAGGCAGGGGAAGGGTGGGGGCTGGTCACCACTGAGGTTCTAGCCAGGAGACTCTCCTATAATAGCAGCTTCCTGTGTAACCTGGAGGAAATGAAGTGCAGTAACTCATTCAGTTTCCTCAGATGTAAAATGAGTTTTAAGTCAGTATTTATTGGTCTCCTACAGTGAACAAAATATTAACCTAGTTGTAATAAAGAACTCCAGAGGTAGTAAAAGGCCCTGCCCTTGAGCAACTTACAGTCTATTCAGGATAATTTAGAGAACATACCTCTGAATACAAATATACATAATGAACTTTACTGTTCCTAATAAAAATATTAGTGCGATTGGATGTCTGACAAGTTCGAATCATACCCCCAGACTTACTCTATAACCCAAAGCAAGCTACCCAACTTATGTATGCTTTAAGAAAAAAAAAACAAATTAGGCCTTATCTCTGAAGACATAGATAGGTGAGTTGTAGTCTGCATTCCCTGCGCTGATAAAATCATAGATTTTTCTCCTATTCTTTTTTCTTTTTTTTTCCAGGGCTGTGTGTGACAGATGAATGGACTTCTGATTTTATCTGGACAGGGAATTTTCAATGAGGAAACTTATTTTACCAAGTCAGCTTAAGCACTTGTTCTGAAATTGATCATCTCAGAGAGTTGTCTATGGCACTGAGATGTTAAATGACTTGCCTAGGGTTACTTAGTCAGGACATGTCAGAGGAGAGACTTGAAGCAATGCCTTTGTTTCTTTTAAAATTTTTATTTATTTTACTTTAAA
This sequence comes from Notamacropus eugenii, assembly GCF_028372415.1. Lineage (NCBI taxonomy): Eukaryota > Metazoa > Chordata > Mammalia > Diprotodontia > Macropodidae > Notamacropus > Notamacropus eugenii. The sequence continues at coordinate 119,957,958 of NC_092877.1, read as the reverse complement.
CTTAAGAAATAAGATAAGCATTTTCATTAATAGAATAGAATAGAAAAAAAATCATTGTACATAAAACTGCAAATCTATTATTTACAACTGGCTATTCCCTTTAAATACATATTAGTTATCATGCAATTTTCTTTTCCTTTTTTTCTTTCCTCCTTTCCTCTCCTCTCACTCTAGAGATAGCTGACATTAGACACAAATATCTATACACATATATACATATATTATAAGGCAGTAATTATCAAAACTATTTGGTACTAGCTAAGAAATAGAAAGGTTGAACAGTGGAACATATTTTATATGTTATATATAGACATTTTACAGCTGTAAATAAATATAGCAACCTTGTATTTGACAAGTGTAAAGACTTAAGTTTTTGGGGATGAGAAGTCATTATTTGGTAAAAATTGTTGAGAAAATTGGAAAGCAGTCTGGAAGAAAAAGAAGTTGTGTCTTTATGATTTCAAGGCCTGCTCTCTATCCACTACATATATACTGCTTCTAAAATTCTCGTATTCTTAATAATAATTTATTTTGTGGCAAAATAATAATAATGATGATTAATGCTGAAAACTTAGATTTATGTGGCTCTTTATGGTCACTAAGTATGTTTTGTATGCTATTTCATTTGATCTCCACAGAAGTCCCATTTAAGTAGGTAGCAGAAGTATTAATATTCCCATTTTGCAGATGAAAATAATTGAGGCTCATATAGGTTAAGCAATTGCCTAAGGTCAAAAGTTAGTTAAGTGATAGAGCTAGAACTCTACCCAGGTTTTCTGACTCCAAGTCCATAATGTGTATTTAAAGTGACTGTGTATGAATGTTCATATGCCTTCAGTTAAACTCTAAATAGCTTTTCACACCCACACACAAATGCCTAGGCACTGTTAGGATGAAATGATAAAGATGACCAGTTCCCATTGAGACTAGTCAGAATTGAGTATCATGGTGATGAATTGTCAATAAAGTTTTGAAAGAGAGGGATGTGGGAAGGAGGTTGGGAAGAAATGATGTGCCAAATGGGATAAATGACTTAAAGGGAAAGCTCAGAGATGGAAATAGAATGAGCAACTAGGGGAGCAATGATTTCTGGAGGTTAACAACATAGGGATTGGGAAACAGGAGTTAGAGACTATTGCGGAAAACCAGTGTGTTAGCTAGAAAAAGTCCAACACATGGAGAGCCAAGAAAACATGATTAAGGCATTTTTGATTAAATCCCAGAGCCAATTTAAAACTACTTTTGACTTCTGAGAAGAGCTGAAATGATATTTACCAAAGAACTTGTTCCCTTAAGGAACCTAACTGAGCTCAGGAAAAAGTAGCATAGCTCTTTTCTATTTGTACCCTGTTAATAAAGCTTGGACTCTGTAATCTGCATGGCCTTCTGAAGGTGAAAAGAGGAACTTCAAAGCTTTTATGTAAAAAAAACCCCAAACCATAAAAGCCTTTTGCACAGATCAGATGTCTGAAAATAATGCTATAGGGAGGCAAGCATTATTTATGCAACTACTGGTCTTGATTACTACTTTAAAACAGCAGTGTTACAAAAGGACGTATTTAATAAGGTTTTACTTGTATCTTACCAAGTGGCAAACACTTTCAGAAGACATAGATTTGGGGACTTTAATGTATCTACCATGGAAAAGATGCTTTTAATATCAACTGGCATATAATTAACTTCCAATTACATAAATCTTTAGTAGAGTCATACCAGTTAAACCATGTCAAGAGAATCTATAGGGTATGGATGAGTTCCTCATGGATCTCTAATGTTTGTGAATAACTTTTAAAACTAATTTTGAAGTGCTGTCTACCTGTGCTCTGGGTTAATATTTAAGATGGAGGAGAAACATAGACCTTCTAACTACTGGGAGTCTCTCATCATCCTAGATAGAGATGATTTTTTTCATCATAGTATAGTGTGGAGAAATAAAGATGTCTTAGGAGTCAGAAGGTCTGGCTTTGGATATTGACTCTACCACTAATTGGTGGTGTGACCATGGAAAAATGGTTTCCCTTCTCTAAATGTCAAATGGGGATAATGATACCATATGTACACTATGCTACATGAGAACATGTAAAGTGCTTTGAAGATCTTAAAGAACTATGTAAATGCCAGTTATTGTTACTATAATTATTACTTGCCTATGGTCACAAAGCTAATAAATGTCTGCTGTTCTAAGTCCAGAACTCCTAAAAGTATCATTATTAACAACAATAATAACAATACTGTGTACATGTTGGCCATTAGAGCATTTTAAAAATATGCTTCAGAACCAGTATGAGGATATCTATCTTTTGTTGCAGAAAAAGTCTGTGAGATTTGAAGGCCAAGGCATCGTAATCTGTGAAGGAAAGAAGTGTGAAGAAAATGTTTCTTGGTCTTTCCTGCAAGGACGAGACAAACCTGATTATGACTACCATTAATTTCCATAGTCATACACTCAAGCTGGAGACTGCCAACAAATTCCTCCCATGCTCTGTTCTGCTTCCTGGTTTCAATGATATAACGATGAACCATGCTGCAATAACAGGATGTTCCACTTCATTACACCAATATTTGTCACTATTAACATTCTGTAGAAAATATATGGGCTTCATGACTTTTGAAAGAATAGACTAGTTCCTTATCTGGCTTCCAAAAAGCAATCAGAACAATTGCATTTTGGTCGTTGGTGTGAGCAGATCACATCATGTGCTCAATGATTTGATTAGTTTTTATTAGAAAGCACTGGACATTTGACATTTTATTAGTTATTTAACACAGTGGAAGGGCAAGAAAAGTGGCTCCCATTTATCACTCAACATTCTATTTCATAGAGACATCCTACCTGTCCTCCAATTTCCACCTTTGAAATGACTCTTTTTCTTTAACGCCCAAATCAATGTCACTTTCCTCCAAGAGATCATCTCCGATTATACCTACCTGAAAGAGATTCCTTCTCAAATTTTCTATGGCATTAAAAAAATCTCTTCTTTACCTCTAGCAAATTCTATTTTGTATCAGGGATATTTGTATGTCTTGTTCCCTTGACTGGCTAGGAAGCACCTCAAGAGAGATTTTCTAAGTCTTAATTAATATTTTTACTTCCAGCACCCAGTACAGTGCTTGCATGTTATTTAATAAATGATAAATTAATAAATTAAGCATTTTAAATTCATAATCATCCATTTTCCTACAAAATTATTAAAATATATAGGATTTTTTTAAAGCTTGATGCTGTACAAATTAGACAAAGGGACCCTCAGTGTGTTTAACACCTATCATAGATAATATAACTAATATATATGTCTAATAATAATAATAACAGTAATGATAGCTAACATTTTTGGAGTGTGGTAAGATTGGCATATTTTATGAGGTAAGTGCCACAGGTATTATTTTTTCTATTTTACAGATGAAGAGCCTGAGATAGAGGCAAATCAAGTGACTTGACTAAGGTCACATAGTTAATGAAGATCTGAGGTGGCATTCCAATTCTGATCTTCCATGTTCTAAGTCCAGAGCTCCTAAAATATCATCATTAATACTCTAATTTAGGGGAAAGTCACTATGATAGCACCAAGTTGGAGTTATAACTTAACTTGTTCATAACTAAGTTTTAAAACTATATAATTTTATTTCCCAATTACACTTAAAAATTAACATTCACATTTAAAAATTTTGAGTTCCTTTCCTCCCAACACTCATCCACTCACTGAGAAGGCAAATAATATAATAGCAATTATAGAAATAAAGTCATGCAAAATATACTTTCATATTATAACTGTTGTTCAGTTGTGTCTGACTCTTCCCAACCCCAATCCAGGTTTTCTTGGCAAAGATACTAGAGTGGTTTGCCATTTCATGGTCCCCTCTAATGAACTGGACTACAGATCTTCCTCCCAATCTGAGATGTGCCTACCACCAGGGCTCTATTTTAATAGGATTTGATAGATAAACATTTGCCAACAGAATAATTTCATTGGTTGACATATAATGTATAGGCTAAAATAAGCAAAACAGTATATCGACAAAGTAACAAGTTGGGCAAAGCAAGGAATATCTCCACTGACTAGGTGGTCATAAGATGGTCACAAGATGGATACCTGCTCATGTTAGACAAGACAGAATTGTTCAGAGGTACAAAAATTATTTGGGGGAACTTTCCACATAGTTGAGTCACCTCTGTCAGATGGGATTTGGTCACCATGACAAGGAAAATCAAGGATGGAGGGCCTCCATTCAGGTACCCATGATTACTCAAGTGATCTTACCATCTGCAACTCACAGCTCTGGGGCCAGACCTTAAAATCATATCAAATTGATTGATATTGATTGCAACAGAGTAGGAAGTCTTCAATGAATCAGTTTCCTCAAATTATAATCATATGCCACAACTTGTTCAGTCATTCCATTGTTAATGAGCATGCCCTCAATGTTCACATCTCGGACACCACAAAAAGAACTATTAAAAATATTTTTGTACAAATTAGTCCTTCACCCTTTTCTTTGATTCCCCTGGAGATTTAGACCTAGTAGTGGTATAGCTGGATCAAAGGGCATGCATAGTTTTATAGCCCTTTGTTCCCAGTTTCATAATGGTTGTTCCAGAATAGTTGGATCAGTTCATAACTCCACCAACTCTGCATCAGTATCCCCATTTTTCTTGATCCCTCTAAGCACTTGTCATTTGCTTTTTCTGTTAGCTAATCTGATATGTATGAGTTCCTATCTCTGAGTTATAAAACTGTAGTTTTTATATTTTGTTTGATATATAATAGCTGATAAGGCAGGAGAAAGGAGACATGGGCAACTATTAAAGAGAAATTTATATTTATTTTAGTAAACACCTAGGAGTCCTTTGGGCAAAGCACATTTAATGTGGGAATGCAAAAGTCAAGTAGTCTTTGAAAATAGTTTGTTAGTCTCATTGTTAAGTTGGTCAGCTGTTTGCTTTGCTTATTTTACATTTTTTAGTCAATCTTTTTTGCCTATTTTTATAGATAGTTGTTTGAACTTTCATAGATTCAAAACAATAAGGTATGAATTACTGATTTATAATAACAACTTATATTTGTGTGATACTATACCCCCTATTCAAGGGCAGGTTTGTAAATTTTTAACAACTGGCTCTCCAAAAAACAGATGTCCGTACGACACACTTTTATGTTTAATTATTCTTAACGTTTCTTCCATCATTTGTCAGTCTACATAATTAACACAAAAATCAAGCCTCAATTTATAGTGTTTGAAAATTTCTGATGTTTAAATACTTACACTGAAAATTAAATAATCAACTTTTGCAAGCCAATTTGAGCTGTTTCTAGCACAATTTATTTCTTATCTCCCATGAAGCATTATTTTGATTCTACATCTTGGCCCTGAGGTGATTTTAGGTTCTCAAATTCTATACTAAAATAGCACAAGATCTGGTAGTTCATATTAGAAAGGATTTGAGTATTATCTGGTGCACAGTCAGTGTCCACTTTCAATCAGCCGGTATTGAGACAGAGAGACTTATCACCAATAAACTGCGCATTTAGTGATTTATTCTTTGGCGTGATCAATGAGGCAAAGAAAAATGCAAAATGGTTTTCAGAATTTTTTGGAACCCTTGAACTTCTAAATTGACAATGGCAGAGGTAAGGAAATGAAGCAGAAGGTGCTAAGTCACACAGTTTAGAAACTACTTATGAGAATTTATTCATATATTGGTATACTAAACCTGAGATACTTGTCCAATGACTAGTGAATGTACTATGATTAGAATTGGGCTATATTATTCTTGACATCCTTAATATAAACAAAATCAGGAACTAAAGGGAAGTTGCACTCAAATTGAAGGGATGGATTATAGGTTCAAGTTGGAAAGGAAAATAAAACAATTGATCTTAATGTGTACCCAAAAGAAGAATGAAGTATTCTTTCATGGGGCATTTGGTCTTCTTGTTTTATAGTGCTTATGGTATATATATTTTAGAAAGACTATCATATAATAACTACAATTTATGGAAACATAAATTGCAAAAGATAAGATTGAGAAATTTTATGAAAAAATCAATAAATCTTCCAAATTAAGACAGATACTTTGATACTTACTAATTTGAATGCAAAGATGGGCAGTAGGTAGTAAAATACATATTCTAAAATTCAGGTTAGAGCTGAAGAATGAATGATAGAGAGAATGAAAAAGATGATAATTAAGCACTTACTATAGTCCAAGCCCCACTGAAATAATTCATGCCCTTATGGGCCTTGTTTTCTGAAAGGGAAGACAAAATATATATATAAAGGCCAGGTAGTTGTATTTTGTTATGGAAGTCACAAAGATATTAAGTGGAGTCATGGTGAAATTGGTTGATTTGCTTTTTTGTCTAGCAGCAAAGGCAGTATTGATGTAATTATGATTCTAGAGCTAGAAAGTGAGCATAGGGTGGGGTCTTAGTAACAGATTGGATGGCAAGAAGATGCCAAGGATGGAATGCAAAGCATGAGGGTCAGTTAAATTGATAATAAGGACATTACAGGTTCCTGGGCAGGCAAAACAAACAGACATGACAGGTTATGATCTCTCATCTAGAGGATTTACTTAAAGAATAGCTGGCAAAATCCTCAGGTACAGAAAGTGTAATGGGAGGCAAGGTACAAATGAAAAGAGTGGATTAAGACTTGCAAGACTATGTAGAACCCTCATCCCTATATCGGTTCATTTTTGTGAAAAGATTCGGGTGGAACTAGGCATGAAGAACAACAAATATATGAGATCTGTCATATTTTAATAGACAGGAAATGACTGGTTATTGAAACGGCACTAAACCCTAAATTAATTGTACTTATTTAGTGAGAACACTAACCTATCTGAGTAAACATAAAATAATGTAAAAAATAAGAAAATAATACAAGAATGAGAAAATATATTATCTAAATAGCACAGCACCAACCAGACCTATTTTAAAAAAACTCTTGATGCTAAAAAAAAAGTGAGGGATAGGATTTTTAGAAGAAAGAACACTGACATCTGTTACAACATTTCATACAGACATTTAACTGATATAGATCAATTGCCATAATGAGTAGAGCAAAAGAGCCTGGAAACTTCCTTATTCCACAAGTATTTGATCTATTTGTTAAGTAGAGAGAAAAGATGCTTCAAAACCATAACTATTTAGATTGTCAACTTATTTGTAAATTTTGTGGAGATGGTGGAAAATTATGAACATTATCATCTAAGAAAACAGCATGAAGGAAAATCAGTTTTAAAGAAAACTTGGCAAAAATTAAAACTAACTAATATGTAACTAATATAACTAATTATAACTAATCCAAGGGAATCTACCAATGAAATTGACAGAAAAAAGTGAACAGACAAAAGATGAAATATTCACAAAGATTTTTATAGCAAGTTCTTTTTTTCTCTCAAGAACAGTAGAGTCACCACATTTGAACACCAGCATATAGTCTTGAATATGTTTTTTGAGTTAGAAAAAATGGTTTTGAAGAAAACAAATATGGGGTAAGCAGCTGGACTAAAGCAAATGTATATAGAGGAAATTTATGCCAGCAGTGACACTATTTTGAGGGCATTGAGATGTTAATTCTCAACATACCTTAAGGAGTAGAAAATACCCAAGGTGTAGAAAATAATATGAAATTTTTTTTAACAAAAATAAAGGCAGATAAGATAATATTAATGAACTGTATCATATGCTTCTTTTTTGTGTATCTGATTTTTTTCATATAATCTACACACTTCGAAGGAATCCTTGATTGGAGAATTAGAAGGGAACAGCTCTTAAGGATCTCACAGTCTAATGAGGGAGAAAATATGCAAGCTATGTAGAAATGCTATGTACAAAATAAACTGGAGATAATCTGAGAGGGAAGGCAGTAGAATTCAAGGAGAATGAGAAAGGCTTTCTATGGAATGTAGGATTGAACTGGCACTTGAAAGAAGCCAGGGAAGCCAGGAGGTAAAGATGGAGAGGGAGAACTTTCTAGGCATGGGAGATAGCCAATGAAAATTTTTGGAACTGGGAGACAGAGTATCTTGTGCACAGAAAAACAAGAAGGCCAATGCCACTGGTATTGATGAGGATGTGGAAAAGTGTAAGGTATAAAAAGACTGTTAAAGTGTAGGAGAAACAGGTTATAAAAGACTTTTAATGCCAGAGGTTTTTCTATTTGTTCCTTAACATGATAGGGAGTCACTAGGGTTTATGGAATGACATGTTCAGATCTACTTTCAGAAGATGAACTTGGCAGCTGAATGGAGGATGGACTAGATTGAAGATCACTTTGACAGCGTGATCTAATGGATAGAAAACCATCCTTGGAATCACAAAGGACTGGATTCAAGTTCTACCTCTGATGTATACCAGTTCCATGACCCTACCCAAATTGTTTAACCTCTAATTGTCCTAGGAAACTCATGAAGATAATAAGTTGCAGAGATCATCTGCATTGGTAGAGGGAATTTGTCACCTTGTAATTATGTTCTCTGACAAAATCATAAGTTTAATAAAAATACATACAAACATATATATGCATATACATGTATATATACACACATAGCAATACTTGCAAATGGACAATAATCTGAAGCTGAAATTAAGGAGAGGGGGCTGGATTCTCTTTGGGAAATTACAAATTTTTTTTTTAGTCATCCCAGATAGACGCTTGAAACAAAAGTCCATCTTTTTCACATTAAGTTTTTCTTATGGTGTATGACTGCAAGTCATGGCACATCACAGCCTTGGAAAAATTGAGACTGAAGATAACTCAAATTGCACTGGAGAGTTTCATGGTAGATGTAAGATGGCTACAACACATTACAAACAGAGAATGCTATGAAAGAATCCATGTCAAGGTTATCGTAAAGAAATACGTAAATAAAAAAGAAACTAGGAGGGGCAAATGCTAATAGCCAACCCATAACCACTTAATAGCCTTAACGGCCCATTGGCATCATTATGATGTGAAGCTAATTCAAGAAAGGCCACTAGCAACTTGGGGGCACCCCCACATGATGAGCTACAGAAGAACATTGAAGAAAATTTCACAGGATGGCCAGGAATCAATGGGTTGTCTATATTATAGGAAGTGATACTCTAACAAGATCGTAGATTTATAGGATTATTGCAGTAGACTCTTCATGAAGTCTTAATATAGGTATTGTCTTAATCGATGATCACAACTACCCTGTGAAGTTAGCAGGGAGGGCATTACTGTACTCATGTCACAAAGAAAAGAACTAGGTATCTGAGAAGTTAAGTGATTTGCTGTAGGTCCCATGGCTAGTAAGCAGAGAAGGCAATGCCTGCTGTTTCCATTTAACTAGAGTGACTTTGACTGAAGATGTTTGCATTGCAAATTGTGTATATTGTATGTGGAAAGCAGTTAGCTTGGAATGAAAGCAGTGTTCTCTTGTTGTTATTTAGAAAACATTTCATAAGACATTTAATATTTTGGAATAAGTTCAGAGAAAGTAAAAAATAACACTTGGTGTATAGTATGGGGAGAAGAGGGTGAATTTAAATGGCTGGAATGAGTACAGTATAATGTATATAGTTTGAAAACTTAAAGGATAAAGGGAACAGTAGTTTAGTGCTCCTATAAAAAATCCAAGGGATAAGGGGAAAGTGAGGCAAGTGAGCTGAGATAAGGAGTATGGGTAGAAAACTCAATCACTCTGGGTTCCTAAAACCCATTAAGATGATTATTAGAATCTAAGGAACAAGAAAGGGAGTAAAATACCTGGTATTATAAAGAAAATTCAATGAGTCAGGAGGCCTGGGTTCTAGGACTACCTTTGTCATCAATGAACTGAATAACTTTGAACAAGTCACTGAAAGTCTATGGCCTCAGTTTCCTCATTTGTAAAATGAGAGAGATTGGACTAGAATATCTCCAAGATCCCTTCCAACCATAACATGCTATGAAATGGGTGTCTCCCATGAAGGAAGGGCCATAAGAATAATTGATAGCCACCAACATGAAGGGGATTATTAAAGTATTTATGGGAAATGCAGCAAGGTGGCATAGTGGATGGAGCACTGGGTCAGGGTTCAGGAAGACCCGATCTCAAATCCACCTCAGACACTTACTAGTTGTATGACCTGTGGACAAGTCAGTTAACAGCTGTTTGTCAATTTCTTCATCTGTGAAATGGGAATAACATTTGTACCCACCTCCCAGGGTTGTTGTGAGGTTTAAAAAAGAATACTTGTTAAGCACTTAGGACAGCGTTCAACACATAGTAGGTGCTATATAAATGTTAGCAATAAGGATGATGATATAATAAACATGACTTGAAATACTCATGAGATGACAGTATCTATATTTTGGTTTGCACCAGTGGATAAATAAGTCAGATTCCTCTCCCTGACTGTCTTGTATCTACTTAAAAATAATTGATACTCAGATATTTCAACTTTAACTTTAGCAACTTTGCCTTGTTCCTTTCCCCCTTAAATTGTTAATATTGACATTTAGTCTCTCTAAGAGTCCTGAACTAGGCTGGCCTGAATATAGTTGAAGATGACGATAATTATATTTATTTCTTCTAACTTGTGATGTTATTGGTGTGGAAAATTGCCTGGCATAAATGGAGAATCGGAAGTGCTCTGTAATTTATAGATGCAGAAAGGTGCCTGAGGGCACATATAACTAGGATGCTGGAGTCAGGGCTTGAATTCAAGTCTACTTGACTCAATCTTGGTGCTCTACTATGCCTGGCTATTTCTCATCATATTTATTTAGTGGTTTTCATATGTACTGGGTACTCACTCTCATTTTAAAGATTTGTAAACTGAGGCTTAGAGAAATGAAGATATTTATTCACAGTCATATAGTTAATGTCAGATCCATGTTTAATGCCCAGGTCTCCTGATAACGACACTGAAATGCCTCTGGGACAGGGATTCTTAACCTTTTGTGTTAAGGCGTACTTTAGGCAGTATGGTGAAGCCTACAGATCCCTTCTCAGAAAAATTTAACAATTATAATGGAAGGTAATAGTAAATTTCAGTTAGTTATTAAAAAATAATAGTGTATTTTTTCCCATTCGTATTCATCAATCCACTGAAATAGATCCTATGTCAATAGCACCTGCTCCAGGAAAATGGACAGTAGGTAGATATTATTAAAGGGGAAGGAATATATATGAATTGGTAAGACATAGTAAGAAAAAGGCATAGCTTAGAAATTGATGCATTATTTATTTTCCTCTCATTTCACAAAGTACCCTATCACTTTCCCTGGCCCACTTACCCAGTTCTGATGTGCCAGTTGGACATCTTCCCTTGTCCCTTTCCTCTCATACATGCCAAGGGAAAAAGAAATAGATGGTATTCATAGTAACTGGACTCCTGCTGAAACACTCTAGAAAACTGAGGAGGAATTTGAGTGACATATTATTAGAAATACATATAAATCACTTACAAGGAAGATGTTAGATTGAAGTGGTGGGATATTTGGCCAAGAGATTTGACCTAAGGTTGAAAATAGACAAGAATGCAAGTGTCAGAATCTTATAAAACTTCTGGAAGAAGCTCATCAAATTAAACAGTAAGAATTTCAAAGCAAGTCGAGTGAATCTCTGAAAAGACAAAGAAGACACAGGTAGAGCATGCTTAGAGCAACTTTATTTAATTCCATTGTGCCTAAAGTAATATTTATACCTTTCATAATATTGCAAGGGTTCTATCCCAAATTCCCCAAGAAGAACATTGAATTTTAAGATGAATCCTGTATTTTTTCTTTTATTCTAAATGTTTTCATTAACTAATCTGTTTCATTTGCTTATCAAAGTGCTAAAATTCCCACTTCTTTACCATGTTCCTTGATTTTTCCCCACAGTACTTAAATCTAGATAATCTCAAATGCCTACTTTGAGTAGTTAATAATTTACAACAAAAGACACTGACATTCTGGAATGTCGAGATTCAAGTTTTTAAGTTCTATTTGTGAGGTTCTCATAGAACACGTTCAGTTCTGTGACTGGATTGGATCAAAGATCCCATTAGGAACAATCTGCATCCTCCAGATTTATAGGGTAATTCTGACTTTATCCCATTAAGCACTCTTCCTTTCAGACACCTGGATGAGAATCTAGAAGTGTACAGAAAACTCTTCTTCCTCCTGTCTTTTTTTCTCCCCCTCTCCCCGCTTTGTGTGTCAGACAAGGTGATTGATCTTTTAAGCAAAGCTTTATGGATTATATTCATTTATTCATGTACTGCCCTCATGCATGCCTTCAACATCACATCCACCTTTCCAAATGCATTTTTCTGAAGCTCTTTAACAGCTTAACTGCACTCTTGGCTCAGGGAGATGGAGAGGTGGGGGAGGAAGACAATTTCATTGCCAGGATTTTGGCAGGAGTGTTACTGTAATTTATTTGCTAAGGAATAAGTGGCATCATGTATATGTCATGGTAAAACTGAATTAGCATAAAATGATTTATTCCCTAAAATAATATGGAGATCTTTTAAAAGTTGCAATATTTTGGTTAGGATTTGTCCTTGGCCCGGAATAATGTTGATAGGGTTCCAGATAGGATATGTCTGGATATGTCTGAAATATCTTCCCCAGGGCACACTGACTGTGAAATATAACCCTTGAGGAAAGCTTGGTGTTTTTATCTTTCGGTATCCCAATAGGCAAAGATCACATTACAACCTGATTCCATAGAATTGGATGATTATGATAAATATGCAAGAGATACCCTATGGGCATAATGGCGAACAGAGCTGAAGTACAGAAGTTAAATGATCTAAATTGAGTTCTGTCTCTAAACACTTAATCAGTTTTGTGACTCTAGGTAAGTCACTTAAGTTCTCTGAGCCTCATATCCTCAGCTATAAAATGGAACCAAGAAAACTTTGTGCTAGTTACCTCAGGGTTGTATTGAGAAAAGTACTTTCTAAATCTTAAGGTGCCATATAATTATAATCTCCTATTATTCCAAACTAGTGCATCTGTGTTCTCTTTAATGAAGGTGTCCTTTCTGTGGGTTACAATCCAACGTACCTATGCAACTCTTGTCCTTCTCTTTCCATAAATTTTCCACAGATAGTAGCCTTCATTTGAGACTGCCCAGGTACAAATAAAATATAGAGAATTTCCTTTTTTTGTCCTTCTCTTCCCTCTCTTTCCCTCCAACTCTCCATGGCCTAGAGTGTACATTTCCCATATGAATTACAGGCAGTGTTCCCTTTCCATTCATACCTCTCTCTTCTGGCATCATTTATGCCACTTCTTTTGTGGAGTTCTTTCTATCTAACACACAGCAGCCCAATCGTACGTGCTATATGGTTTACTATTGAGAGGCGAGTACTTGGATAATTAATGATTAGGACTTAGAAGCCCATGAAAAAGTTATTTTATTATTGTTGGCTCTTAACAAAAACCTTTTCTTTGCATTAGTTTCATAAGCATTTATTTTGTTTAGTCTTTGTAGGCTTACAGTAAATGTTATCAGCTTTTTTGGGAAAGATTCATGCAGTTAAATAGGGGGAGTCAGAAAGAGCAGATGATCTTTCAAAGGTTGGCACTGAAAATAACAGACAAAAAGTCAGATTTTTAACATTCTTAGATCCTAGACAAATGCTATTTTGTACCCTTTTTATGCACATATACATATAATATATGCATATTATATGATTTTATACGCTCTCAGTCTCAGAGACGTTCATATAAGAGCAAGGCAAAAACGTTTTTAGTGTGACTAGAATAGTTTCATCCTGTCATTGCGTACCAAACTGAAAGACTCTTATGCTATGGCTTAGGTCAATAAACAGAGGTCTTAAGAGATCCCAAAGGTGGAGAATTCTTTGAAAACATGAAACTCTTGGTTGTTTTTGGTCCCTGAAGTGTAAGGACATGTGATTTCAGCAGTGTTGGGGCTCCCTTCATCAGTTCAAACCTAATTTCTCTATGTCTTAGTAATCTCAGATTTTGAATATATCTGTGGCACAAAAAGCATCTTGTAGTCAATCTGGTGATGAACTGCTCTTAACTAGGCTTGTTCTTGGGAAATAGATATACTATCTAACCTTTCCAAGTGACTTGAACCTACCAGAACTAGAAGCTAATTCCATAGTCTTCAAGAACCCATTGTAACTAGCACAAAAGACATTGTGGAAGAAATTCCAGGAGCATTGTTGTTATTCAGTCATTCAGTCATGTCTGACTCTTCATGACCCTGTGGACTATAGCATCCCAGGACCTTCTACCCTCCACTGTATCTCTCAAAGACTGTCCAAGTTCATGTTCATTGTTTCCATGACACCATGTATCCATCTCATCTTCTGCCATTCCCTTTTGCCTTCCAGGCAAATGATTTCCAATGAGTCCCATCTTTTATGTGGTGAAAGTATTTAAGCTTCAGCTTCAGTATTTGACCTTCCAGTAAACAGCTTCAATTAATTTCTTTAAGTATTGATTGATTTGATCTCTTTGCATCCAAGGGACTTCTTTTCAAACATCACAATTTTAAAGTGATGATTCTACACCACTCAACTTTCCTCATAGTTCAACTCTCGCAGTCATACATTGCCACTGGAAAAATCCTAGCTTTGACTATATGAACCTTTGTCAGCAAAGTGATGTTTCTGATTTGCCATAGCTTTCCTTCCAAGTCATAAGCATCTTTTAATTTCATGACTGCAGTTACCATTTGCAGTGATTGTTGAGTCCCTGAAATATAAAATCTGACACTGCTTCCATTCCACCTTCCTCTTTTTGTCAGGAAGTGATGGGACCAGTTGCCAAGATCTAAGCTTTTTTTTTTTTTTAATATATTAAGCTTTAAGCAATTTTTCATTCTCCTCTTTTATGCTCATCAAGAGGTTTTTTTCATTTCTTTTCATTTTCTGCCATCAGAGTGGCATTTTCTGCATATCTGAGACTATTGATATTTTTCCCAACAACCTTAATTTCAGTTTTTGACTCATCTAGCATGGCATCTTACATAATGTGCTCTGTATCTAAGTTAAATAAATAAAGTGACAAAATACAGCCTTGTTGCCCTTCTTTTCCAATCTTAAATCAATCAGTTGTTCTATAATGGGTTCTAATTCTTGCTTCTTGACCCATATAAAGGTTTCAGAGGAGACAAGTGAGATGATCTGGTACTCACATCTCTTTGATTTGGTACTCTCATCTCATACCACATTTTGTTGTGATCCATATAGTCAAAAGTTTTATTGTAGTCAATAAAGTGGAAGTAGATATTTTTCTGGAACTTCCTTTCTCCCTAATCCAGCAAATGTAGGCAATTTGGTCTCTAGTTCCTCTGCCTTTTTGAAAACCAACCTGTTCTTCTGGCAATTCTTGGTTTACATGTTGCTCAAGCTAGCAGATTCTTAAGCATAACCTTGCTGACATATGAAATGAGAGCAATTGTTGTGTAACTTGAATATTCTTTGACATTGTCTTTCTTTAGAATTGGGATGTAAACTGATCTTTTCTAATTTGCTGTTTAGTTTTCCAAATTTGCTGGCATCATGACTACAACACTTTAGCAGCAGCATCTTTTAGGGTTTGAAATAACTCAGCTGGAATTCCATCACTGTACTGGCCTTATTGTTAGCAATGTTTCCTTAGGCCCACTTTGACTTCATTCTCTAGGGTGTCTGGCTCTAGGTCATTCACCGTGCCATTGAGGTTATTGGCTATGTTAAGGTCTTTCTTGTATAGTTCTTTTGTGTGTTCTTGAAATATCTTCTTAATCTCTTCTGCTTCTTTTAGATGTCTACCATATTTTTCATTTATCACCCCCATTTTTGCATGAATCTTTCCTTTGATAACTTAAATTTTCTTGAAGAGATCTATCTTTCCCATTCTATTGCTTTCTTCTATTTTTTTGCATTACTTATTTAAGAAAACCTTCTTATCTTTCCTTGCTGTTCTCTGGAATCCTGCATTCAGTTGGGTATATCTTTTTTTCTCTTTTCCCTTTGCTTTCCTTCTTTCCTCAGTTATTTGTAAAGCTTTATCTGACAGCCAATTTGTTTTCTTACTCTTCTTTTTCTTTGGAATTTTTTTGTTATTATTGTTCCCACCTCCTGTACAGTATTGAAAACCTTGGTCCTTAGTCCTTTAGGCACTCTGTCTACCATACCTAATCTCATAGATCAATTCATCACCCCCACTTCACATTTAGGTTGTAGCTATAAGGTCTGATGATTTTTCCTATTTTAGTAGGACAGTACTTTCCTACTGTTTGAGTTTTGCAGTAAGGAGTTTATGATCTGATTCATAATCACTTCCAGATCTTGTTTGAACTGATTGTAAAGAACTTCATCTTTGGTTACAAAGTATATAATCAATCTGATTCCTGTATTGATCATATGGTGATGTCCATATAGGCTTTTGGGTTTTTGGAAAAGACTGTTTGTTATGACCAGAGATGTTATCTTGACAAAACTTTATTAGTCTCTGCCCCATTTCATTTTGTACTCTAAGGACAACCTTATCTGTTATTTCAATTATCTTTTGATTTCTATTTTTAACATTCCAGTCCCCTATAATGACTGTTACATCTTTTTTTGGGGGAAGGGGCATTATTTCTAGAAGATGTTATAGTTCTTCATAGAAGTGACCAACTTCTATGGTTGGAGTACAGACTTGTATTATGCTAATGTTGAATGCTTTGCCTTGGATTTGAACAAATATAATTTGGTTATTTTTGAGACTATACCCAAATATTGCTTTCACATCCTTTTATTAACTATGAGGGCTACTCCATTTCTTCTAAGTGATTCTTGGCCACAGTAGTATTTGTAGTGATGATCTGAATTAAATTCACCTATTCCAATCTGTTCAAGTTCACTGGCACTCAAGATGTCAAAGTTTAATCTTTCTATCTCCTGTTTGATCACATTCAACTTCCCTTACTTCATAGATCTTACATTCTAGGTTCCTATATAATGTTGATCTTTGCAGCATTGGACTTTCTTTTCATCATCAGACACACCCACAGTTGAGCTTCCCTTTCACTTTGGCTTTGGGGCTTCATTAGCACTGGTGCTACTTGTAGTTGTCCTTTGCTCATCCCCAATAGTGTATTGGACATCTCCCAAACTGAGGGGTTTATCATCTGATATCATCACTTTTATAATTTTTAGTGCTGTCCATGGGGTTTTGTTGGCAAAGATACTAGAGTGGTTTGCCATTTCCTTCTCCAGAGGATCACCTTTTGTCAAACCTTTTCACTATGACCTGTCCTCCCTAAGTAATGTTGTGTGGCAGTGTATCTTATAGTTTCATTGATCTACACAACCCCTTTGTGGGGGTATGGGTGATTTTGGGAATACTTACTTGAAATTTTTTTTAAAGAATTTCATTATTCTTCACTTTTATATTCTATTATGATTAATTGATGAATGATTTCAGGAATGAAAATACTCCTGCCTAATCCTGTACTTTGGAAAACTTTTTTGCTTTTCATTTTACTGTTTCTTCTGATGCTTGAATTTGTTTCTTATTAAGATTAGATCCAAAATCCAAAACATTCTCTTAGTTACATTCTGCTTTAGGTCTATTTCTTGGACTCTTCAATCTTCCCTTCTATTTCATTTTGAATGTATTTTTGACACAATAACAATATAATGAAATTGAACAGAGAAAAACAAATTTTTATGCTTGGGCTCAAAAATTAAATGAGGGTATATTGTAGGGAAGCAAATATAGACATCGGTTCTTCTGAAAACAAACAAACAAACAAACAAACTAGGTGTTTTGTGACCTGAAAGCTTAATTTCAGTTAATTGTGTGATGTTGCAGTCAAGAACTCTAATAGAACCTTAGGTATCATTAAAAGATATATAGCTTCTAGGGATAAGGAAATGAGTTTGGCAATATTCTAACCTTGAGCAAATCATACCTGGAATTCTGTTCATAGTCCTGAATATCCAGAAAAAATGAAATAGCATAGTAAAGGCATTTGAGGCAGCTGAAGAAATCTGGGACCTTTAACATAGCTCAATCACTCAACCAATAAGAATTTGTTAAGTGATTTTTTTTCATATATAGGTTGATTTTGATGTCAATCAAAATTTTACCTCACTCTGATTCTGTGTGATAATGATCATTCACCTTTATATTTAGGCAGTTAAGTGGCATGGTGTATAGAGTTCTGGGCCTGGAGTTAGGAAAACTTGTCTTCCTGAGTTTAAGTCTGGACTCAGAAACTAGCTGTCTGACCCTAGGCAAGCCACTTAGCTCTACCTCAATTTCTCATCTGTAAAATAAACTGGAGAAGGAAATGACAAACCATTCCAGTATTTTTGCCAAGAAAATCCCCAAAATGGGCTCAGAAAGAGGTGGACATGACTGAACAACAGCAGACAACACTTTTATATTCAATTTCACAATAGTCCTAATAGTAGATATTATAAATTTGACTGATTTGACCTAGGAAGTAGTTGAAAAAAAAAACAAGTTGCTTCAACCTCCACCCCCAATTCAATAAACAAAAATCACTACTAGAACAAGTCAATCAAGGGATTCAAACAGGTTTGTGTGAATAGAGGCAGTGTTAGGCTGAGTTCCCTGAAAAACCTCCTTTAAAATATCTAGATTTTTTTTTGAGTCCTCTGAATTTTCAATTATCTAGAAGCAGAAGTACTGGGAGAATTTGGAATGATAACCATGAAAAATATTCAGTGTAGTCATAATGATTTCCTTAAATCATATTTGTCTGTGACTTCTTTATGGCAAAAATTCAGATAGAAAAGCAAAGAAAAATTATACAGTGTTTATATCCTTTGAGTAGGTTAATTAAACTGAAGGAGAGGTTGTACAAAGGGGTTGGACAGAGTTTTGGAGTCAGGAAGCCCTTGATTAAGGTTATCCCTTTGACACACAGTGACCTATGCCCATGGTAAATCACTAAATCTCTCAGTGCCACCAGGCACTTAAAGATTTTAAGTTAGAGACAAGATAATAGTGGGCATGATTGAAATGTGTTTCCCTCTCCCTCTTTTCACTTTGCCTCTCTTTCCTTGCTACACTCTTAATTTCTTCTCTTACTTTTCCCCCCTCTTTCTTCTCCCCCCTCCCTTCTCTCCTCTCACACAAACACATGCAAAATTAAATTGAAATTTTACGGAAGATGCATAAGTTCCAATTTCAGGTTCCCTATTCCTTAGATACTTTCAGCAAATTAGGCCAACATCCCTTTTTGTTATATGAAAGCAAGAGGTAGCTTGTTAGGTCAGATGTATGGTCAATTTCTTAGTTTTTTTTTTTTTTTTTGGACAGAGGGGCTAGAAATGAAAGTTGTTCATCATTCATGTCCATAAAGAGACAAGTAGGTTCCCATTTATAGCAGCATGACAGCAGCAGCTCACTTGGAAATTGACTCCTATTGGAGTTTTGAAACTGTCATTTCTTAGATGATAAGATAATTATAATCAGACCAGAACTGACAAGTCGTGTTTTGATGTAAGCAATGAACAAACGGACAGATCAATATGTGCCGAGGAAGGCATGCTTCACCTCAGATTACATTGATTTACTGCAAAAATAATGGAGCAGCAAAATGAAAATGTGTTATGTTTTATCTGAGTTATGGTTGGTGGTAACATATAAGGCAATAGATTAACTCAGATAGGACAATGAAAAAAAAAACATAACATCAGAAAGAATCATCCCCGAATCAATTTATAACATCTTGAAGGGGACAGAGTACTGGGTGACAGCGAGAGTGTCTTTGAAAAAGTCCCTTCAGATTAACCTATAAGTTGTGAGAACTAGCATTGATATGGTATCTTTTGATTGTAGTACATTTTAGGAATATTATGTGTTTATAATAGCAATATCATATTCATATAGCTCTTCAGGGTTTATGGAGCATTTTCCTCATTACAACCTTGTTAATTTTGACTATTGGTACTGAAGTTGTTATTTTTCTCTTACTGATGAGGTCCAGGGAAATGACATAGGCACTATATGTTATGCATGGTTCAACTTTGACCCTAGTCTTCAAATTTCATTTCTAATAATATTTCTCTTCCATCATGTCATTGACTATTAAAATGAAATGATAACTTGTATCTCAGTTTAGTCAAGTTTTTGAAGTTCAGTGAAGATGATGGCTAATATCTTCAAGTAGATTATTCTTTACAAGCACCATTATGATAACAAAAAAGCAGTAACACCTTGGAAATCATTTGAAAGTATAGTGAAAGAAAATGATGAAAACATTATCCTATTATGCGTATCTGGGATATTCTATATTATTCTGTCCTACTGCCTGAAAAAAAAAACCAGAGAAATATATTATGAGGGGAATAGGGGAATGTGTATATGAAGATATACTAAAATATTACTAATATTTCACTTGGAAAGAGATAATTATCCAGGAACTTATGAAGGGTATAGATGTTTATACAAGAATTTGTTCCCTATATTCCAGTATGATTAGAATAAGTGACAACCCCATGAAATTTAATATTAATATATTTAAGGCAAATAATAAGTGTTCATATATTCAGTTGACTATAAATATAGAGAAAGTATCAGGCTAAGTAGTAGTAGAACCTTAAAAGTACAGGTACATTTTTAAAAGGCTTAGATAAATGTGATGCATAGTAGGTTTTTACAGGAAAGCGATGTGGTTTGGGGACCTATTCCTAAATTTTTGAAGTTGCCATGAAGGAAGACAAAAATATCTATCACAAAATAGCTCTGGGCACTCCCAATGTGAATGGCAGGATACTAGGCAGGAGAGAGTGGAATTGTGACTCTTATTTAGAGCACACATCACAGTTCATCACCTAGTGCAATGGATCATTCAGAGCTTGAGAGGTCAGGTAAACATAACCTTTAATAAAAACTAATTCTGATTTCTGTAAGGAAAAGAAGTTTCTAAGAGTGTTAAAAGGCAATTCAGAAAAGGGAAAGCAAATAAAGAGCTTCTTTGATCACACAAGTCTCATCACTGTGGAACTTTGGGGGACAGGGAAGATTAACTCATATCTCTCAGTTTGGTCAGTGTTCTGTTTTACAACAGACACTTTGACAATTCTTAAATCCTTACACGTGGGTAAGGACAAGAACATTATACTGAATGCTAGTCATGCCAACAGGAACTCCAGATGACAAGGGCCTCTTTCTTCCCTGGCTTTTGTTTGGTGATGGGGATAAAGAGAGAGGAAGAAGCTTTCAAGTTTACATGTTCAGAAAGGAGTGCAAATAAACTAGTGTGGAACCAGTTTGTTCACTTGTTTCTTCTAGCAATCTGAGCAACTTGGATGAGCTTTTCTGAAATGCTCCTTTCACTAATAGTCGGAAACTGGTTGCCTGGACTTGTCTAGTATGGCCTCCACCAAGAGAATTCAGCTTTCTTAAGGAACACAAAAACAAGACCAGTCTTTCATGAACCAGGACCTACCCAAAGTTCCAGCCCCAAATGAGGGGGCTCACACAGTCTCACATAGAAAGATATCACACATGGGAAAGGTGATGTTTCTCGGCACCCCAAGCCAATGCAGGATTTCTTTATTGTAAAAATCGGAAGCATTTTCCCTAGTAGCAATTTCCTACCAAGGTCATCAGGTAGCCTGCATCCCTGGAAGAGGCTGTAGCAACAATTAACATGGACCTAGACAAACCTTTTCTGGAAACAGTGGAAGGTGACAAAGGGTAAAGTCCTTGCTATGTTGCATTCAAATCTACTTTTAGTTTATTGTTTTCCTGAGATCTTCTTCCCTCCAGGCTTCTCAGCTGCTATAGGCAGTTTTGTTTCCTTTCATAAACATATATTAAGCACTTACCATTTACAATGCGGAGTAGTGGCAGGATCATATCCTTTGACCATTAATTAACTGAGGAAGGCTCTGATTTTCGTAAATTTGACTTAATTCTCTGAGAAACGAGACTTTTTTGGGGAAATTTTTGTAAAATTTCTCACTTTTTTCTTTTTCTAATAACTCTGGCTAAATTGGTTTTGTTTGTGTCTTCAAGAATTTGATTGCTCTACTATTTGCTGCATATGTTTAGCATTGCTATAACTTCATTGTCTGTGGTACCTCTTAGCAAGATATATTTTCCCTGCTTGCTTTTTTAATTAAGGAAGTTGAGGTTCTTCACATGTATCACTTTACTCTCCGTAATTCATTTAATTTTTCCTTGAAGAATCTGGATACTTTGTTCTTTGGTGCATATATGGTTATTATTAATATTACTTTATTTTCTATGGTGCTTTTTTAGCAAGATATAGTTTCTCTGTTTATCTCTTTTAATTAGGTCTATTTTTCCTTTTGCTTTATCTGAGATCATCTCACTACTCCTGCTGTTTTTACTTCAGTCAAAGCATAAGAGATTGTATTTCAGCCTCTTATTTTAACTCTGTGTCTCTCTGTTTTAAGTGTGTTTCTTATAAACAGCATGTTGATGGATTCTGGTTTCTAATCCATTCTGCTATTCTCTTCCATTTTATGTTTGAGTTCATCCCATTTACATTCACTGTTCTTTTAAAAAAATATTTAGTATTTTATTTTTTCCAGGTGACATGTAAAACCAATTTTTAACATTCATTTTTAAAACTTTTAGTTCAAAATTCTCTCTCTTCCTCTCCTTCCCCCACTGAAAAGGCAAGCCATTCAATATAGGTTATATATATATATATATACATATATATATATATGTATATATATATATATATGTATATTATATATATACATATATATATATGTATATGTAGTCATGCAAAACATTTCCATAATAGTCATATTGTGAAAGAAAACATAGGAAAAAACCCTCAAGAAAAATAAATTTAAAAAGTATGTTTCAATATGTATTCAGACACCATCAATTCTTTTTCTGGTGATGGATAGAATGTTTCATCACAAATCCTTCAGAACTGTCTTGGAATGTTGTATTGCTAAGAAAAACTAAATCATTCACAGTGGATCATCTTACAATATCACTGTTACTTTGTACACAGTACACTTCACTTTGCATCAGCTTATGAAAGTCTTTCCAGGTTTTTCTGAGAGCATCCTATCATTTCACATAGTGCAATAGTTATTCCATCATAATCACTCACTGCAGTTTGTTCAGCCATCCCCCAATTGCTGGGAATCCCCTCAATTTCAAATTCTTTTCCCTAGAAGAGATCTGCTATAAATATTTTTGTGCATATAGGTCCTATTGATTTTTTTTTGTTAAAAAAATTTTTTTTTGTATACAGACCTCTTAGTGATACTGCTAGTTCAAAGGATATGAATGGTTTTATAGCCCTTAGGACATAGTTCTCAATTGCTCTACAGAATGGTTGAATCAGGTCACAACTCCACCAACAGTACATTAATGTGTCATTTTTCCCACACCCTCTCCACTGTTTGTCATTTTTCTTTTCTGTCTTATTATCCAATCTAATAGGTGTGTGATAGTACCTCAGAATTGTTTTAATTGCACTTCTCTAAT
Organism: Notamacropus eugenii; assembly: GCF_028372415.1. Classification (NCBI taxonomy): domain Eukaryota; kingdom Metazoa; phylum Chordata; class Mammalia; order Diprotodontia; family Macropodidae; genus Notamacropus; species Notamacropus eugenii. The sequence goes on along the minus strand of NC_092877.1, from coordinate 119,934,537 downwards.
CAATAGTGCATCAGATTATTATTTTGTATGGCTAGAGATAGCTTTGATGGCTTCATCTAAAAGTTGTTCATATCTTTTGATCATTTATCAATTGAGAAGGCTCTTATTTTTATAAATGTGACTCAATTCTCTGTATGTTTGAGAAATGAGGCCTTTATCAGAGAAACTTGCTTCAAAATTTTTTTCATTTACCATTGCTAAATATACTTCCCTCCATCCTATTTCCCCTGTTTACTATATTATCTCTCCCCTCTCAACCTGTCCTTCCTCAAAAGTGTTTTGCTTTTGACTACCCCCTCCCCCAGTCTGCCCTCCCTTCTATCACCCTTACCTTCTCTTATCTTCTTCTCCTTCTACTTTACTGTAGAGTAAGATAGATTTCTATGCCTAATTAAATGTATAGGTTATTCTCTCTATAAGCCAATTCACTTACTCCTTCTCTCACCTCTCCCCCTCTTCCTCTCCAATATAAAAGCTTTTTCTTGCTTCTTTTTTTCCTTCTTTCTTTCTTTCTTTCTTTATTTAACTTTTAACATTCATTTTCACAAAATTTTGGGTTCCAAATTTTCTCCCCTTTTGTCCCCTCCCCCCACCCCAAAACACCGAGCATTCTAATTGCCCCTGTCTGCCAATCTGCCCTCTCTTCCATCATCCCTCTCTGCCCTTGCTTCTTTTATGTAAGATAAATTACCCCATTCTACCTCTCCCTTTCACTTTCTCTCAGTGCATTTTTCTCTCACCTCTTAATTTTAGTTTTAGATATTATTCCTTCACATTTAACTCATACCTATGTCCTCTTTGTATATGTATATATATGTGTGTGTGTGTCTACACATATTCCTAACTGTTCTAATAATGAGAAAGTTCTTATGATTCACAGGTATAACCTTTCCATGTAGAAATGTGAACAGTTTAATCTTTAACCTTATTAAATCCCTTATGACTTCCCTTTCCAGTTTACCTTTTCATGCTTCTTTTGAGTCTTGTATTTGAAAGTCAAATTTTCTATTCAGCTCTAGTCTTTTCATAAAGAATGCTTGAAAGTCCTCTGTTTCATTGAGTGTCCATTTTCCCCTGAAGGTTTATACTCAGTTATTTTGGATTAGGTGATTCTTGGTTGTAATCCTAACTCCTTTGCCCTCTGAAATAACATATTCCAAGCCCTCTGATCCTTTAATGTAGAAGCTGCTAAATTTTGTGTTATCCTGACTGTGGCTCCAGGATACTTGCATTGTTTCTTTCTGGCTACTTGCAGTATTTTCCTCCTTGACTAGGAAGCTCTTGAATTTGAGTACAATATTCCCTTTGGGAATTTTTCCCTTTGGGATCTCTTTCAGGAGGTGATTGGTGGATTCTTTCAATTTCTATTTTATTCTATGGTTTTAGAATATCAGAGCAGTCTTCCTTGATAATTTCTTCAAAGATGACATCTAGGCTCTTTTTTTTTTGATCATGACTTTCAGGGAGTCCAATAATTTTTAAATTATCTCTCCTGGATGTATTTTCCAGGTTAGTTGTTTTTCCAATGACATATTTCACAATGTCTTCTATGTTTTCATTCCTTTGGTTTCGCTTTTTTGTTTCTTGATTTCTCATTAAGCTATTTCTCATTAGCTTCCATTTGTTCAATTCTAATTTTTGAGGAATTATTTTATTCATGAGCTTTTATACCTTCCTTTTCCATTTGGCCATTTATACTTTCTAAGGAGTTGTTTCTTCAGTTAAACTTTATGCCTGTTTCTATTTGGCTAATTTTGTTTCTAAAAGCGTTCTTCTCCTCATTGGCTTTTTATACCTCTTTTAACATTTGGCCCAGTCCAGGAGTGGAGAACCTGCACCTTTGAGGACACATGTGGCCTTCTAGGTCCCTGGGTATAGCTTTTTGATTGAGTCCAAGTTTTATGGAACAAATTCTTTTATTAAGAGTATTTGTTCTATGAAGTTTGGATTCAGTCAAAGCACTGCACTGAAGGACCTAGAGAACTCAAGGCCACAGGATTCTCACCTTTGACCTAGTCTGGTTTTTAGGATGCTATTATATTCAATTTTTTTTTGCTTCTCCTTTGCCAAGCTGTTGACTCATGTTTCATAATTTTCTTGCATCACTCTCATTTCTCTTCCCAATTTTTACTCTACCTCTCTTACTTGATTTTCAAAAACCTTTTTGAGCTCTTTTATGGTCTGAGACCAATTCCTATTTTGTTTGAGGACTTTGGATATTGGAGCCATGACTCTGTTATTTTCTTCTGAGTGTGTGTTTTGATCTTCCTTGTCACCATATTAAGTTTCTGTAGTCAGTTTTTTTTTCTGTTGTTTGCTCATTTTCCTAGCCTATTACATTACTTGCAACTCTTTGTTAAAGCAGAACTCTAGGTGGAGGTCACAATATCCCAAGCTTCATAGGTTTTCTGCAGCTGTTTTTAGAGATACTTTTAGGGACTTGTAAATTTTCAGTTCATCCATGGTGGCATGATCTAAGGAGAGATGTTTATTACTCTCCTGGCCTGTGCTGTGGTCTATGAGTAACCACAAATACTATTTTTTTTGACCTAGAACTGTGAGGAGGGTTCCTGCTCCATTGTGACCACAAGCTCTATGTGCTAGTGCTCTTCTTTGCCCTGGGACTGACACCCAGTGCTATACCCTGGATCTGAGTATAGGCAAAGCTACAGAGTCCTGCCTCAGTGCTAGCAAAGAGACTCCTATGATCTTCATCTGACCACTTGTTCAACAACTTTACTCTCTGGGCAGAGAGTTCTGGAAGTAGTTGCTGCTGCAGCTGATTCAGTCACTCCCAAGGCCTGTTCTTGGTTTGTTGAGGTTGGGACTGTGCTGGTGCAGCTTCTGCTGAAGAGTGCTCCACTCTCACCCAGGTGTAACAGAACTTTCCTTCTGATCTTTTAATTTGTCTTTGGCATGTGTGGGTTGAGAGATCTGTAAAGTGTTACTGTTGCCATTGATTCAATCTCCCAAGACCTGCTCCTGGTTTGCTGGGGTGTGGTCCATGCTGGTGCAGCCTGCGCCAGATTGTGCTCCTGTCTCATCCTGGTGCAACAGACCTTTCCTGCTGACCTTCTAAGTTGTCTTGGGCTGGAAAATTGTTTGATTCCATCTTTTTGCGGGTTCTGTCATTCTAGATTTTGTTTAGAGTCCTTATTTAAAGGTCTTGGAGTGGTTTGGGGGAGAACTTAGGTGAGACCCTGCTTTATGTCACCATCTTGACTCTGTCTCATAATTACTCTTAGGATTACTAACTGTGCATTTCCCTCCATCCTACTTTTTTCTTCTGTTTGCCCTTCTTTGTCTGTTTGTATTATGCTGCACTTCTAACCACTGCTTTCCTTTATCTGCCCTACCTTTGGTCACCCTTCCTCCTTTGTCTTCCCTCCTTTTCCCCTCCTATTTCCCTATTGGGAAAGATAGATTTCTCCACCCAATTCTGTGCATGTTTAAAGAGGGAAACGACTCTCTAATTTCCTTCTTCCTATAAGAGTGAGGATCAAATGTTTCCCATTCCTCGCCCCCATTTCCACTTCCACTGTAGAAGCTCTTCCTTAAGTGTCTCTTTTTTGTGATATAATTTCCCTCATTCTTCCCTCTTCTCTTTTCTCCCAGTGCTTCTCTGTCTCTCTCTCTCTCTCCCTCTGTCTCTCTCTTTTCTTTCCTTCCTTCCTTCCTTCCTTCCTTCCTTCCTTCCTTCCTTCCTTCCTTCCTTCCTTCCTTCCTTCCTTCCTTTCTTTTCTTTCTTCTCCTCCTTCTCCTCCCCACTCCTTCTTCATATAACTGACTCACACCTGTGTCCTCTATCTATGTAGATTCCTCCTAACTGTCCTAATAATGAAAAAGTTCTTAGGAGTTACATATATTTACTTTTTTATACTTTTCTTCAGTCTTGTGTTTGAATACCTAATTTTCTGTTCAAATCTGCTCTTTTCATCACAAAAGCTTGAGAGTCCTCTATTTCATTAAACATCCATTTTCCCTCTCTCCCTTCAGTATTATGTTCAGTTTTGATTCCTGTTGTAATCCTAACTCCTTTGCCTTCCAGAAAATCATATTCTAAGCCCTTTATTCCTTTAAGAATGAAATTCCTCTATTTTGTGTGATTCTGACTGTAGCTCCATGATATTTGAATTTCTTTCTTTCTGGATGCTTGCAATACTTTCTTCTTGATCAGAATGTTCTGGAATTTGACCATAATATTCTACGGATTTTTCATTTTGGGATCTCTTTCAAAAGGTAATTGGTGGATTTGTTTTTCAATTTTGATTTTACTCTGTTGTTCCAAGATATCAAGGCAGCTTTTCTTTATGATTTCTTAAAACATGTCTTGGTCTTTTTCTTGATATGGCTTTTAGATAGCCCAATTCCTCCTAAATGATCTCTTCTCCATCTATTTTCCAGGTCAGTTGTTTTACTGATGAGATAGTTCACATTTCCTTCTATTTCTATCTTTTTTGACTTTGATTGTTTCTTGAGGCTTCATGGAGTCATTAACTTCCACCTGACCAATTCTAATTTTTAAAGAATTGTTTTCTTCAGTGAGCTTTTGTATCTCTTTTTTAAAATTTAGCTAGTTCTACTTTTTAGAGTTCTTTCCTTCTGTGGATTTTTGTGCCTTCTTTTTTTAATCAATTGGCTATTCTGTTTTTAAGGGATTATTTTATTTAATTTTTTTGTATCTCAATTTTTTTGGTAATGATTTCATTTCTTTCCCCATTTTTTTCTCCATCGCTCTTATTTCTTCCTTTAGTGGCTCCAGGAATTCTTGATGGGCTTGTGTCCAATTTTCATTTTCCTTTGAGGCTTTGCCTATTGGTGTTTTCATGATGTTGTGTTCTTCTGAGTCTGTATCTTAATCTTTACTTTCACTTTCATATCTTTATATGGTCTGGGTTTCTTTGTGTGTGTTTGTGTGCTAATTTTTCTAGTCTATTTCTTTACTTTGAACTTTATTTTAAATTTGGGCTCTTCTCACCTGAGAAAGGGATAATGTGTCAGAATTTAGGTTTTTCAGGATACTATTTTCAGTGCTAGTTCTGGAGATCTTTAGGTTTTCCAAGCTTCCAAGTCAGTGTAAATTGAGGAGAAGTTTGGTCACTATTCTTTTGCTTTGTACTCTTATCTTTACTCAGGAAGGACCCATATTCCCCTGCAGCCATAAGCACTCTTTTCTGTCTTGGAATATCTCTGGGATAAGAGCTTCCGAAACTGCAGCTACTGCTGCTCTCGCAGCTGCCTCCAAGGCCCACTGCTGATGTTTTCCCCCAATGTGTGCTGTGGACCTCTTCCACCTTGATGTTATAGACTCTTTTCAACGTCCTAAGTTGTCTTGGGCTAGAAAAATGTTTCATCTTAACATTTTGCTACTCTAGAGCTTGATTTGATGCATTATTTTAAAGTTCTTTGGAGGTGAATGTTGGGAGAATTTGGCTGGGTTGCTGCTTCTACTATGCCATCTTTGTTCCACCTCAAATTTCATAATTTTATTCCTGATAGAGCATTCTATGTTTGACTAATGACAATTTATTGAGAATATGTTAAATAGATTATGTATTTCCATTTATGATATAACAGGTTGGGTTCAAAGCAGTAGAACATTTTTTTGGGGGAAAGAATGATCCCTCTATCACCTTAAAAGATTCGATAAGTACATATATCATGGAAATGGAATATGCCTATGACCTGCTGAAGATATATCTTCTCATTCTATGGAGAATAATGGAAGACATTATGAGGTAAGGGATAACTATGGCCCTTTGATTAATCATGGTGCTCTATGACATGGAATAGAATTCACTTTAATAATTATTATCGTTGGCTTTACACAGCTTACTCAGAGTGCAGCTAAATTCCCTGAAGGATAAGCCTAAGATGAATCTAATCCACTGTACCATCTCACACTTTATATTGGCCAAACAATGTCTCATAAATTTGCCTGAAGGGCTGAAACTATGTTACAGTCCATACCAGGTGAGTGTATCAAAACACAGTGGGAGTCATGCTTTGAGACTCCTTATTGTAGCTGACTTGGCACAGATTTCCTTGTTTTTTAGTTCTGAAACATCAAGCAACCATAAGAATGGCAATAAGCCAGACAAGGTATTTGAATTTATTTGAATTGCTGATGCAATGTTTTAAGTTGGAGAAAATTATGAGTCAAATCAAGGTGATGGGTGGACTTAATTTAAATACTGGCCTCTGTGTTTGAGTTGTCAAGGTTGGCAAAAGGGAATTGTGTTCTGGTTAATTGCCATCTATGTGGCATTATGGTTAATAATTTCACATATAACCTTTTGAGATTCAATGTTCTTCTCAGCTGGCATTATTATGAATGAATTGTTTTGTCTACTTTAACCAGACTGGAAACACATCAAGATGGAGATGCTGTCTTCTCCATCTGATACAGAACCAGGTGGCATTACCAATGCAAATATACACACATACATGTGTATGTATATATACATGTGTATGTATATATGCATATACTACATACATGTACATGTATACATATGGAATTGATATACTTGTAGAAGAATCTTGTTTTCAAGATTAATTAATTTGCAAGGAGACTAAAAGAGATTCTTGCTGTAATGCTCTTATATTTTCTTGGATAAGGACATTAGAATAGTTGACCTTTTTCTATGACTGACTTTACTCATAACATATTGATGACTGAATAGAGTACAGCAGGAGGAGTTTCCTCATTCACTACTTTTCCTCCTTAAAAAAATCCTCAATATCAGGCTTTTCAACACCAGAATTCAGCACCTGTCATAGTTTATGATGTCATTCAGAAAACTGAGATGGAAGAATCAGGATGAAATGAAGAGACTCGACAGTATGAATTTTATTTAGAAATGAATGAGCACTTCTAACTTTCAATTTTCCTAGAAATTTAATAACGTGCAATTAATAATAATGCCAATCTATTTTATTCTTTGTTCCAGATGGTATTGACTTGAGTTTCATGTAAGGTCTGCTCTTTTGAATGTTATTTATAATATGTTCTTACTATTGAGGGTGTTATTAATGAGCAAAGGCCTGGTCTGGTGGGAAGATCTTTAAGGTTCAGGGGATGTGAGTTTTATTTGGAGCTCTTTGACCTTAGACACATCACTTCATTTCTCAAGGTTATAGATTCCTGCTGACAAGATAAAGGCAATACATATGTGCCTAGTGTAAAAACTAAATTTTAGGGTTTCTTTTAATAGCGATTTATCTTCAATATGAAGGTGGGAATAATGGCATGCTGTAGCACTCATAGATATTAGGATGACACCTATCCTTATGTTTTTTTTAAATCAGCATGTTCTATTAGAAACAGCACCACATTTAGAATGGGGGAATCTGGCCTGGAATCTTGGCTTTGCCATTTCCTACCTATGGGGTGTTGGATAAATCAAAATCTCGCTGAACCTTGGTTTGTATAAAATGACAATATTGAGTAGATGAGCTCAAAGACTCCTTCTTGATTTTTTTAGTTAATTCTTTTTAAAATTTCATATTCTGCCAATGACGAATCTAGAAACAGTTCATAAGCTGAGCTGCCTATTTTCACATAGAGGTTTTCTTCTCCCTCCCTAAATAAAATAAAAATGAAGACCCAGTTTAGATGTAAGTCATTCCTTAAAGAAAAGGACATATCTGCACTACGTGTGAGCTGAAAAGAGAGTTCCCAAGAGCCCCGAGTCCATGCCTTTTCCAATTCTATATGTGCCAGGCCTAGAGGCCTGTGGGCTACCCGAGTCTTCTTACCTCACCTCCCGAGGTCTTCGGTTGGCCAAACCGGATGCTCGTATGAGAGAAAGGACGTTCCAGAGTCGAACAAGGGTTGAGCTTTATTTCAGGGTCTAGTTACAAGTGCAGGGGAATTCTTCCTTAGGAGGGAAAGAGAAAGATCTCCCAAGGAGGCAAAGATCTTACAATAAGAGATTGGAAGTAGAAGTATAAGCGGGGAGAGGGGGGGAGGGGAGAGAGGAGAGAGGAAAAGCGGAGCCTTGTTGTCCTGTCCGCTCCACGCCCCTCCGCCCAAGAGCGCTTTCAGGCTTTCCTGATCCTACTTAAACCCTCCAGCAGCATAGTTTGCATCTGAATACCGTGCTGTTAGATAACAATAGTGTGCCCAGATCCGGGACAATCTCGAGGGCGGGGAGAGCTCTCTCCCATCACGTTTCTCACGGGAAGAGGCGGAAATACACGAGATAGCTTGGTTCACCTCGATTCCCAGCCGTTTCCTGGGGGGGTCTCGTGAGAACTCTAAGATTTAGAAGTTCCCACCTTTACCCGCCCGAGACTATCCACATGGAATTGAGCTTCCAACCCTAGCATATACATTTCTCGGATCCCTAGACCCATCAAACAAATCACCATGCTAAGAAAATCCACACAGAGCCAACCATCCGCATCCTTCCCTTCAATCTGAGCCAAAGCAGTGCTCCTGGATTTCAGGACCTTGGGCATCTGAAGATGCCCTGGGCCATAGTCTGTAAGTGTGTCGGGAGGTTCCATCACAACCACAAAGTAATCCGTATATTTCAGTTCTGGAGAAACCTGGATCTCACAAATACCTTTTGCATTTTCTTGTCTTAAGAGACACAAGCAAGTCAATGTCAAATATGGGTCCCTGTGACCTGCCATGGCTCGCCCTTCTCGTGCGTGTACCTCGTCCCGCCGCGCTCCGCTGTGGAGCCCGCACACCCTTATGGCTGAAGGAGACAGAAGCGAGACGGGGACTCACGCATTCCGGTGAGGAGCCTCTTCAGAAGGCAGGAGGCTCGCCCAGCAGCAGGCATCCAGCCACAGGCCCAGACCCATCACTCTCCTTCCTGCTTTTTTGAAGAATTTCAAGGTGCACGGAATAATTTGTCCCTGTGAATGCTTAAATATTCTGGAGTCTGCCGGTGAATGTTTAATAATTGCCTTTAGGAAAATAAATAACCCTTCACACATCTTCATCACTCAACCAGTCTCAACCAGATGCAGGCAAACTTGAGGTTGGTCCATGGGGCCAGATCTGGACAGCTGTCTGTTTTTATTAAGATCAGAGAGCTAGAAAGACATTTTTTAAATAAAGTTTTATTGTATTTTTAAACGTCAAAAAAAAAAATTCTTAACTCACTGGCCCTACAAAAATAAGCTATGAGGACAGCCGGTGTGGACATTCAAAAAAAAAAAAAAAAAGGAATCAAACCCTTATTTGGAGTGTTTTATGATTTTTGTAGTGTAAGTACAATGAAAAGTTATCAATTGACTCTCCTGAACTGGTTCGATCTGACTCCAGCACTTTCCTGGCTCTCCACCTCACTGGGCTTGTGCCTCATAATTTCTATGGTCTCTCTTTACTAAGACCCAACCTTGGTAGGTTGTGCTAACTCTGAATTTGCTGCTCCCACTCAAGGTCTATCTATGGTAGCTTTGATGTTGCAAACACAATAGCAACAGAAGCACCCTATCTTTTTTGGGGGGGAGGGTTGTGCTTTATGACTTATGAAGTGCTTTGCTCACAATATCCTTACAAATTGAGAAGTCAATTTAAAGCCTGAGGACATGAGTTCAAGTCTTGACTTGGTTCACTACTAGTTATATGACTTCAAGAAAATTACTTCAAATGTAAAACTATGGGTTCAGATGATGATCTGTAAGATCTTTTAAAGCTCAAATTCTGTGATGCTATGATGGTCTTCATAGAGAGGAAACCAAAACTGAAAGACAACTGATTTGTCCAGAATCACATGCTTGTGAGTGATGGAGCTGGCACTCAGATTCAGGATTTTGGGTCTTTTAATGTCAGTCCTCTTTTCAATAATCACATTACTTCTTCATTTTCTCTCTCCATAGTAACTACTTGTTTTTACCACAACATATTTTAGACCATTCTTGAGTAAAAAAAAAAACTACTTTAGTACAGATAATGAAGTTATCTGTATGGAGAATCGTAGTATATAAAACTTGAAAGTGACCTTAATTCAGCCTTCTATCCAAAGATTAAGATCCAGATATTTTGAGATCAATAATGAAGCAATTAGCAAGCACCTAAGTATCTACTCCGTGTCATTCACTATACTATGTTCTGAGAATAGAAACACAAAAGGGAAACAGTCCTTATTCTCAGCGTCCTTACATTCCTTAAATATATTCAAATAAGGTAATTTTGGAGGGAGAAGTCATTGACAGGTGAGGGAATCAGGGCAAGCATCATAAAGGAGGTAGGACCTGAGTAGAACTTTAAAGGAAATTGGGGGTTCTGGAAACAGATGTGAGGAGAGAGTACATTCCAGGTATGGAGGAGGGGTTAGAAACTGGAGGGGGGCATTGTGTGTGTGAGGAACTGGAAAGCAAATTGAACTAAATTGAAGAATATATGAAGGGAAGTCTAACCATAAAGCTATAATATAAGGAGGATGGAAAGGCATGAACTTTTAAATGCATACGCAGAGGAGATTATATTTGATCCTAGGGGTAATGGCAAGCCCACTGCAGTTTATTGAACAAGGGAGTGACATGATGAAATTTGTGCTTCAAGTATCTCATTTTGGCAGCTGCGTGCAGGGTGGATTGGAAAGGAGACACTTGGTAGGAGAGATCCAATAGACTATTTCAATAGTCTAAGTGAACTACATTGAGGGAGAGGAACTAAGTCGAGTGGAAAGGAGGTGGTTGTGGGAGATACAGAGAGAGAATTGACAAGAATGGCAACTAATTGTTTATGTGGGATGTAGGAGCATGAAAAGTCAAAGATCTTAGTGTGCCAATTGGATAACTGGAAGAATGATAGTGCCCTTAACAGAAATGGGGAGGTTTGGAAAGAAGGATGGATCGGGAGAGTAGATACTGCAACTTCTGTGTTAGGCATCTTAAGATAGCATATACTAACTTGGCTTGGCTTGGCTTGGATTGTGAGACAAGTATGATTCATACTCCTCGGTTATATAAATGGATATTTCTGTTACCGCCTGGGCCAGTCCCTCTTACATATGATTCCTCTTGATTCAAGATAATCTGCGGGTTGGCATCTACCTCCAACTCTGTAAGTTCCTATGAACCTGTTTCTGTCTACTGGCCAGCAAGAGGACACAATTACTTGTCATGCAAATATATGTGCAGGTGAAGGTAGGCAAGGAAAAGAAAAGTAGAGATGAACCAGATGGAGGGTATTTTCATCTACCTTGAAGCCCTCATTCTAAATCCTTGCCTTTCGCATGCAGATTGGGCCAGCTACACATCACTTAAGATCTTTCAAAAAGCTTTATTTTCTTCCTGTAGTAGGATATAAGCTTCTTGACGTCAGGAAATATTTAATTTTTGTCTTTGTATTCTCATGACTTGTGCAGAGTCGACCCTTGAAAATGTTTCCTGAAATGGGTTGAATTCCCATATCCACCCTTTTTGAGTGCATAGTCCCTTCGCTTGTATACCTGAAAAATCTCCATTCTCTGGAGAAACGCTTACCATTCTTTTTCTTTATTCAGTCAAATTTCACTTTTCTGGCTTCTCTTTTGGTACCTAGACTCTATCCATGTGAGAATTTTTTTTGTCTGTTTCTAACAGACTTGAATGTTTGGTTTCTGTGAGATTAAAAGGAAAATAAAAAGGTGTGGGGGAAAAAAATTTCCACAAAACTCAGTGGGGCTTAATGTTGTCTAATCTTATAACTACTTGATCTTCCATAGTAGAAAGAGGGGGATGCCATATGTTTACTCACAAACAGTTGTTATCAATAGCTAACATAGTTTAACAGAATTTATCACATTTAACATTATACATAGACAACATCTGCAGTCATACCCAAAACCAATAGCTTGGTAGGAATTTTATGATTGAGGGCTTTATTTCCAGGGTGTATATGAGATGGATAAGGTCTGGAAAAGAGTGAAAATTTTTCCTGATCAAGAGTGATGATTTATGTCTTTCGAGCAGTCATTGTATCTTTCTTCTCTGAAAAACCACCTGATACACTAATGTGAATATTTGAGTTCTGGACAATCTGAGCCAAGGGAATGATAGCTTGGGATGCCCTGCTGCTATCTAAGCCTGTCTCTGGAGATTGCTATGAAATATCACTTCATGCTCCACATCCAAGAGACTGAAATTGATTTGCAAAGGCTTGCTGCTCCACTGCTCCCCATTGGTCAGTAACTTCCCTCCCAGGGTGCCCATCCCTTCTTGTCACTGACATGATGATGCTCCCTGAACACACAGATGTTCTGCTTGGTGATACTAGTTGTAAAGGTGATGGGCTGGCATCAGGTTAGTATTTGAATTTCAGCTTCATCTCAACATGAAGAAATAAACTCAAATGTTATAAGCTGGTGAATTTGAATATTTCTTAGGAAAAACGGAAGAATTAGTTTGGTGGTGTGTATATTTTGAGCTGGAGTGGGGAGAAGATAAGAAATAGATGACCCATAGAATATGGAAAAAGTACATGTGGAAAATTATTTTATTTGGGAATTTTCAAGTATTAGCCTTTCCTGAACAGCATCTATACCACTAACCTTTGCTAACATGGAGCAAAGTGATCGTTATGTCTTGATATCTTTTGTTGGGCAGGCACTTTGGGTCAGTCTATTACATGGATGATTTTTCGTGCTGCATTTGTCAGTCTGGTATATTATTCCTCTCCCCTTGGGAGTGACCATCATACAAGGTCTTTGATGGAGAATAGACATTGACAGAAATGACAGAATCATATCCTGCCCAGAAAGTTTTGCAAATTTATGCAAAAGAGTTGAAAAAAGTATGAATTCCTGCCCTGCAGTGATCAACTTAGCCTTGAAGCAGGAAATTTGATTACCATGACTAGGAGAGCATGCCTAATCAATGCACAAATGTTATTACTCCTGGTAGACAATCTTAAGAAAGCCTCAGACTTGTGTCCCTGAAGGCACACTCTCTAAATACATAATCTACATGACTGTAATGCAGCACTGATATATGTATAATATGCATTCCACATGTGTATGCATACATGAACGTGTATGTATCTTTTGATGGTACAAAGAATCATTCTTATAATGATGTGCTATTTTATCAAAGTGGGTATTTCTTCTGTTTACAAAGATTGCAACTCTTTGACACTTTCATAGAAAGTTTAATATATTTGCATCCAAAAAGAATCTACTTAGTATCTGACCTTTTGATAATCAGACTCTCAAAACTTAGGTAAGGCTGGTTTTCAGAATAACTTGTCACTAGGCTCATATCCAAATCCTGTCCAGCTTGGAAAGGACCTTTTAGAACCCTCATTCTTTTCTGGTAAAATCTTTGAAAACCTAGGATGACCTCTATGCCACAGTGAAGAATCAGGTGAGACTTTATTGGAAGATAAAGCATGATATCTAAAACCAATGGAATCAAATTAAGTAAGGGTATTTGGCTATAAATATGGCTTAATTTGAAATGTAGACATAGTTTAAATGGAAATTAAGACTCGAGGCGGGGGGAAAGGTAGAAGATGATAGCTATTAGACTGGAAGATACACAATGGAATTATGAGAGTCTGTTCACTTGAATCGTTAAATCCTCAGCTAACTAGATTCTTAGAGACTATAATAATAGTTCCCACTTTTATAGTACTTTAGAATTTGACAAAGTATCTTGTATACATTAACTCATTTGCATCTCAAAGCACCCCTGTGAGGTAGTTTTTTCAGTTTTTCATTACACTTATTTTTACAGATGAAGTGGAATAGATGTTCAAGTATTTGAAACAGGGGAAGATTCCAAATGGCAAAAAAAAATCATTGTAGTATCAATACAAGAAAAAATGAAATCAAGAGAGAAAATACCTACCCACATGCCTACTTCTTCATATATATAAAAGTAAAAAAGGCATATGTATATCAAAGGCATCTTTGACCCTGATGAGTCAATCTGCCAATAATTATATCTTGGATAGACATTGGAGATTAAAATTCCCTGTGCAATGAACTGAATAGGAAAGAATGATTTGGATGTCATTGGAAGAATTAAGCTACATTTTCAAAGGCAAGGGTAACAGCAAGGTTTACTACCTGGGCACCCTGACTTCTGAATTTCTGCCACCAAAACAATTATGAATCCATTGAATAACACTGAAATAATATAAGCATTAAAGATGAAAAGCTTCCCAGGTAACATGAAATGTTTGCAAAGTTTGTGCTTTACAATTCTTCTCTGTGATGTAGCAGAAAAAAGCACTAGATTTAGAGTTAGAACTCTAGATAACTTTAGAGAGAGAAGTTTCAATTAAGTATTATTCACATTGCAGAGGATTAAGAAAGACAGAAGTTTAGGAAACAAGTTTACAGGGATTTTTGAGGAGTTTGGAGGGGAAACAAAAGAGACAGTTTGGACAATAGTTAGCAGGGCTAGTGGGGTCCAGTAAGTTTTTTTTTTTTTAAGATGAGTAATATAGGAGTGTGATTTGTAGGCAACAGGAAGAAACCAATAGTGATTAGAATGTAAGCTTCTCCTAGTACATTAATTGATAGTAGGAGATAATAAATATTATTGGATTGATGGTTAGAGAGAATAGGAATGATAATAGACATGAGTTGGAATAATTGATCTGGTTCAACAAGGAGTTGAGATTGGGAAAAAGAGGAGAGAGTAGTCAGGCTCTTTTGCTGTGTTCATTGAACTAAATTTCTACATGTTATTATAATATCAATGTTACTTCTGCTGTCTGTTACCAATTTTTCCTTATCAATTACTTACAACTGAAGATTGAATTTGAATAGCTTAATACATATATTTCTCATTCTTTCTTATGTCTTTTTTCTTCTCTTTCTTCCTTCTGCCTTCCCTTCCTTCCTTTTTTCCTCCTTCCATTTGTCCCTTCCTCCTCCCTTCTGAGTATGTAGTCTGACTGAGTAGGTAGTCTGAGTATGTGATATGACCATATAGTCAGCTGATTCATCAATGACTCCTGAATCATTGATAAGTAATTTCCTGTGTTAAAAATTAATTTACTTCTTTATTTCTTAGCATTTTTAGTACTCATCATGTCTAGAATCAACCAGTTCTTTCCTCAGAGAAAGTATTCATAAAACAAGGTGTGGAATGAGAGTTTTGTGTATTCTTTGACTTCTATCAGTTTTTCTTCCTGATCCACACTATATGTTACTCAATGTTCTTGACTATTTTCACTTTTGTATTGAAATTGCTAAGTATCAAAGTATATATTGATTTAATTTGGAAACTTTCCTGGGTTCTTTGTACATTTTTTCTAGCTATTCATCCTCTGTAACTGATCTTGGTGAACAAACCAACTATTTTCATGATGATCTATTGTTTTTTTACACAAATAGTTAGTGTGAATTTCACAATATAAAGTGATCAAATTCTCCATGAAATTATGTTTCTTGATGCCAGTGGAGTATTTTAAAACCAACTCTGTCTTCTATTTAGCTGAAACGTCCTTCTGTCTTCTGGTTTCCTCATCATTATTGCAGAAGTAAGAAGGGTCTGTGCCAGGGTGGATAGCCATTTTATATTTTCCTTAATTTCATGGGTTGCAGTGACTAAATCATTCATCATCCCATTGTCAGCCTCTATGATTAGCTATTCTAGTTCTCACACATTGGATTTAGTCCATTCTAGGGTACTACCTAAAGTGGGCCTGCACACTCTGCAGGTCAACCTGTAGGCCACTTGTGTCGTGCCAAAGGATTTTGAGCAGCCCATGAAAAATGTACATGATATTCTACATTTTTCACAGGCCACCCAAAATCCTTTGATGTACTGCAAGTGGCCCATGGGCTGCAGGTTGTGCAGACCTGACGTAAAACTCTTCCATTACTTCCTCCACAAGTTTTATTTTAATACCTCATCATAACATTGAGATGACCCTGGTTTTGAGACTGTTCTTGAAGGCTGTATCAGTAGAGTATAGCTTCTGACTGGTTTTTAGAATATCTGTAAGCATTAATTTAGCTTTAAATTGCTATAAAAGTACATGAAAGCAAATAAGTAAAGTGGAGTTTACTGGAAAGGAGGAAGAAAATAATTACCAGAGGGACTGATTAAAAAAAAACCTTTCTGAACATTTAGCTTCTTCTTCTTTATAGTGAACTTACTTACTCCTTAGGTGATTTCTGTTTTTCTGATCACAGACTGTACTGCTTCTATCAGGCCTCACATGGCTAGTCTGCTTGCTATTAATTTTAATAAAAGGATTTAATAAGTATAAGCCCCATTGGGGAAATCTTGGCTGAAATTTATGAGATGCTCTCTGGGAGAACAGGGTAGCAATGCATGAATTCAAAAGCTTTCCTGTCGAAATTTTTATCTTGTTAAATGGAATTTTTTCTTGCTAATATCAATATGGATGATGCTCATGGTGTTTCTTGTTTCCTACTGTTTATCCAGAGTACATCTTTCTAGATAACTTTTTGGAGGTGAGGATTATATGTTGCCACTTCCCCACTTAGTTTTGCTTGAAAGGAAGAAAAGTTTAACAATCTCTTCTACTGAGCTTGAAGGAAAATGTTACGTCTCTGCAGTAGTTTGAGTTCACCTTTTCTTTCCAAGGGGATGCACCTTATTGCATTCTTGAAAGAATGCTTCCAGCAAAATACCTCCTTATTATGAATGAGGCCCTCTTATTGTTCACAGGAGTGCCAGGAGCCACCTTTTCCAGCTTCTTTTCTTTTATTATCCTCTTTCATCTTGCTCACTTTCATCTTGTACCTTCTCTTTGGCTTATAAAATGAACAATCTGTAAGAAAGGGGGGCAAAATTTAGAGACTGAGCGACTACTAGAGATTTCTACAGGGTCCAAGTCTTTTGATGACAATGTGAACCAAAGTCAAAAGGTCATGTCATGGTCGGGGGTGAGGATAGGATGCATGAAGAATAATGGTGACTTAAAGATTTTTTTTTTAACTTAGAAGTTTTGAGGTGATTATTGGATGGAAGAATAAAGGTAATAATAAGGGAGAAGCATGGGCCTGATGTTGTGATTCAGGTATTCCATATTATAGAAAATTGGAGGAGAAGGATCTTGTTTTGAGGTGTCTGAAATATATGTAATAACAGGAGTGTACAATTTCCTTGAATTACATGGGGGAAGGTTCTTTTTATGTTAATTCTTCATCCCCTGTATTTTCCTTTCCCATATGTCTTGAGGAAGCAGTCATAAATGACTGTCTTTTGCCTTTAGTCCTTGAATCCAGGGATCACAAGGAGATGCTGAGGGATGAAAGAGAGAACGAGCCTTTGAAAATCTAAAACAGGGTTGTCATTGGAAAGGTACCAGAACTGAATGTGGGGACTGAAAGGGAAGAAAAAAATCTCTATATGTGAGAATATCACAGTGTTCTTTCCTATTTCTTTCTCTTTTCTCTCTTTATTCTCCATTGTTTTGAAGAGCACAAGGATTCCTTCAGCTCCCATGGGTAAGTCATTGTTGTAGACATATATATAACTTGATATCTCTCCTAAATTCCAGTTCCCTATCACCTACTATCTTCTACTGGATATTTGGACCCAATATTCCATAGGCATCTTGAACTCAATATGGACAAAACAGAACTCATTTTTCCTCTTTAGTTTATCCCTCCTTTTACCTTTCCTATAATAGTAGAGCATACCACCATCCTTCAAATCACTTAGGTTCACATCTTCAATACCGTCTTTGACTCCTAACTCTACCTCACCTCACATATCTAATCAACAGTCAATTCTTGTTGATTCTACCTCTAGTATAGTTCCCATATTTATACCTTTCTGTTTATCAGAAGGCCACCACCCTAGCTTAGGTCCTCATCATCTCTTGCCTTCATTCTTGTCACAGTTTCCTAGTTTATCTCCTTGTCCCAGGACCTTTTCCTCTTTCATCTATCTTTACACAGTGTCCACAGTAATTTTTCTAAAGTTCAGGTCTTGGCATGCCACCCCTTCCAGTTCAGGAAGACCTAGAAATTTAATTTTAGTTCTAGGATCAAATACAAACTCCTATGTGTCACATGGAAATTTCTTCGCAATCTATTTTTGACCTTGGCTTTTCTGGTTTAGTATAAGTTGTTTATATTTGCATATTCTGTAGTTCAGTCATTTTTCAGTCATGTCTGACTCTTCATGACCCCAATTTGGGGTTTTCTTGGCAAAGTTACTGGAATGGTTTATCATTTCCTTCTCCATTGAATTAAAACAAACAGAAGTTAAGTTAACTTGCCCAGGGTCACACAGCTATTAAGTGTCTGAGACCAGATTTGAACTCATGAAGATGAGTCTTCCTGTCTCTGGGCTCATTACTCTATACACTATGACATATACCTGGCCACACATTCTACAGTTTAGTTATACTGTTTTGCTATTCCTCACATGTGACATTCCATCTCTCATCTTCTGTAGGGTATAACCTTCATACAAGCTGTACCCCACAGCTCCAGTGCACTATATCCTTACCCCTAATCAATCAATAAGCATTCATTATGCCTACTATGTGCCAGGCAGTGAGGTAAGGGCTGAGGATACAAGAAAGAAATAAAAACAGTCCCTTCTTTCAAGGAGCTTATATTCTATTGGGGAAGACAAATCTCTACCTTTTTTCAAAGCATAGCTCAGAACTGCCATTTTCTACATTAGGTCATGATCTCTTCACCTGGTACTTAACATTACATATATTTGTAAGTATTTATATTTGTACATATTGTCTCCCTAGATAGAATATAAACTTTTTAAGGGCAAGGACTGTTTCATTTTTTCCTTTGCATTCTTAATGCCTAACACAATGACTGAGCCAGAGTATGCACTTAAGTGCTTGTTGATTGTGATTGATCTGTATATCCAGTTCTGTTTCTCTCTTGAATTTTAGTCCTACTTTATCAATTTGCCCAATGAATCTAATCAACTGGAGGACCTGTAGGAATCTAGAACTCACTATGCTCAAATAGAATCCATTACCTTTTCTTTGTTAAAAAATCTCTTCCAACCTCAATTGAATAATTGAAAGAAAAACAAAGTGTGCAGCATACAAACATAGCCCAGAAAAATAAATTCCTACATAAGCAAAAATCCATGTCTCATTTTGTATTTTGAAACAATATGGCAAAAGATTGGTAGTGTGATTCATCTTCATCTCTCTGGACCCTGGGTTTATGATGACATTAATCAGATTTCTAATCTTCCAAAGGTAGTTTTTTTCTATAATGTTGTTGCCATTATGTAAATTTTTTCTCCTGGTTCTCACAGCAATCTGTATTAGGTCATAGTGGTCTTTCTATTTTCATCTGAAGATATGCATTGTATAATTTCTTATAGCAGAATAATATTTCACTGATTCCTGTGTCACAATTTGTTTAGCAATTCTCTCAAAGGTGGTAAGCCCCTTAGTATATGAATATTCTCTTCAGTCTTTGAATTGATACTGTATCCTTGGGATATAGGTCTTATAATGACATACTTAGGTCAAAGTGTATACATGCTTTAGTAAATTTTGGGGTACAGTTCTGATTTATTTGTAGAATGGCTAGATCAATTCACAGTTCTACCAATAACCCATTAATATACCTGTCTTACTATCTTCTCTAAATCTCCCCTTTTCCCAACATCCTTATTTCTGTTGAGGAAAAAAACTATCCCTCTAGTCATGGAGGTTTGCAACCTCAGAGCCACCCTCAATCCTTGCTTCCCCTTCACTCTAAATATCTAATAATTTGTCATATCTTGTCAACTCTGTCTCAAATCCATCTTCTTCTTTCCAGTCCTATCCACAATCTTATTTCAGGACCATATCATCTTTATCCATATTTGTTTTTATGTAATAGCCTTTTAATTGGTCTTTCTCCTTCTAGTCCTTTTCTTCCTCAATAATTGCAATATAAAGGATACAATATCAATCTGACATAATTTCAGGGGAGAAGGCTTTAATAAATTGGAGGATGTTATCAAAATAGATTTCATGGAACTCATGCTATTGTTCTGAGTTTGAAGGAATCTAGAGATTCAATAAGGTTGTGGTGAGGATTGTGTTAAAGGAAGAGCAGATTACATTCGAAGCAAGAGGGACAGCTGCCACACTGATATTAGGTTGTAAGCTCATTGAGTGCAGGGAGTGTTTTTTGCCTCTTTTTGCATTCCCAGCACCTGGAACTTAGTAGGCACTTAATAAATGTTTGTTTACTGATTGAGATTTCTGAAACATAGATCTGACTATGTCAATCCCTTGTAGAAAGATCCAGGTGATGTTTTTTTCACTAGGATAAAATAAAAACCTCTTGGTTTGTCACAAAGTATTTCATAATCTGGCACTAGCCTACTTTTCCAGGCTTACTGAACATTGCTTTCCTTCATGTCCTCTACTTTTCAGTGAAAAAAAGGGCTATTTATGATTCCTTATGCATTCTATTCCATCTTTGGCCCTCTGCCTGAAATGAACTTTACCTCTGCTTAGTTCCACACTGAATGCAATCCTCATCTCTTTGTTTAGAATCTATACTTCTCCTACTTTCCTTTAAAGATCAACTTCACCTCCTACTTGAGGCATTCCCATAGAAATGAAAATGTACTTACTTTTATATTTGCATAGTGTTTCCCTCCTTTAGAATGTAAAACTTTCCAAGGAGCACTGTTTAGATTTTTGTTTCCATCTTTAACCTCTATCATAGTGCCTAAATATAGTAGGTACTTAAAAAAAAGGTTTTTTAATGAATGAATAAATGAATGGTATAGAAGAACCCTTGAGTTCTTAAACCTAAGTCAGTGTAGTAGAAGCATCTTACCATGGTAAAAAACCAAGGTTTTATTGTGATATAAAGGCTTAAAGTAGACTTTCAGTGACAGTTTATGGTTGAGGTACCAATCTAAAGGATAGAGAAAGACTTTATTAATAGGTTGGTCATAGCAGTACATTAAATAAAGAAAAATGAAAAATGGCCCACAAAATTGTATAGCCCATTCCACTTCCACACTGGCCATGACAGACTATCAAAAGGAGTATAATATTAGTAAAGTCCTACTGTTTTCAACTTATTAATAAATGCAAATTTTACTCTTTGCTTTCTGAAGGTGGAATCTTTGTTCAGCTACTGAGTTAACATATTACCAGAGGAACTGAATTATACCAAAGCTGACATTTTTTCTATAAATATAACCAGAGTACATAAGAAAGTTGTAGCTAAATGGATGGAGAGTTCATCATATTTACCTTCAGAAACAGAAAGAAGTTGGCTTTATCATATGTTTAAGGCAATAGGAAACATTTCATGTGTCAAATTATCATATAGTACTCATAATGATCATAATTAAAAAATGTCCAACTAAAAAATGCCCCTGCAAAAAAGAGACCCCTAATGAAGCCCAGATATGGAAGAGAAATGAGTCTCATATACAATAAATGTTATAAATGATGGGGAGATAGGAAAGTTCCATGAAAGTTTAGAACTTTTAAGCTAAGTCATCATACAAGAAGATACTCATGGCCTTTAAAATGATGATAGACGTGGCAGAAAAGAGCAAAAAAAAAAAAAAAAGGATTCAGAAGTAAAATATATGATACCTAAGTTTTATTTTGCCTATTTGTTATGAGTATTTACTTCAAGAAAGATTTAAAAGGTGTTTTATGTGTTGAGTCCTGAAGAATATTACCAAAATTTCAACTGACTGTGTCTTAAACAAAAAGAAATCAACCGCTTATAGATGTAGTAGTCTGTATATGGCCAGATTATAGACTTGTTGGCACAAAGGTCAGTATCAGCATCAAGCTATAGGAAAGGACAAAGATAAAAAAATATATAGCATGCAATCATTTGGTCACCACACTCTGTGAAGTAAATTTTGGGGGTATTATTTTCTTCATTTTATAGATTGGGAAATTGAATCTCTGAGAGCTTACATATGATGGTCCAGGGTCACACAACTAGTAAGAGTTCAAGGTGGGATTTGAATCTAGCTCAGACCACAATAAACAGAGATGTCTCCTTTTGTAGGACTAAGTTGGGATAGGCAGAGATTTGAAGAATCATTTTTGAAAAAAATATTGTATGCTATAAATGGAATGTTTTAAATATTCTTTAAATAAAAATTGATATTTCCTGTTAGAGTTCAAGTCTCTACGGAATATATGCAAGAGTTTGCTTAGCAATAAAACAATATCTTTTCTTATTCCCTGGAAAAGCACTTGAGAAACATGTGGCTATGAGATCCTAAAACGAAACACTGACAAAAGATGAGGGCAGGCAGATGGAAAGGGTACTTTGGCTCATGAAGAGACTGCTTGCATATTCATTACAAGTGATAAGAAAACAAACGTTGAAGATGAAGACTGCCTTTGAAGAGTCAGCATCTTTAAATGATAGTCTAGCGAAGGGTGTAATGTGTACAAGTTTACTTTTCTATTCTCTTCAGCATGAAGAAAAGGTCTATTTTCAGTCTATCATAACATATGTATTCATTTACATCTTACTGCTAATTGTTCTAAAATGATATCTGCCATTTACATAGCACTTCAAGATCTACAAAGTGTTTTACATAAATTATGTCATTTAGGTATTATGACAACTTTGGTGGAATAGATATTTCACTTTCTATTTTAGAGATGAGAAAACTGAGACAGATTAAGTGACTTGCCCAAGATCTCCAGGGGAGTAAGCATTTGAAGACTGACTCCAAGTCCAACACCCTACCTGAAACATCACATTGTGAGGGGTGAAAATGGGAGAAAGATTGATGATTTTTTAGGATTGATTTGAGAAGTTAGAGATTATTTGAGTATTTTCTCATATCTCTTTAAATTTGAAATTTGTTTGCTTAGTGGAACTTTACCAAATGTTACTAACACCTAGAACATGAGTTTTGGTTTGTCTTTTTTTGAAGAGGAACCACGACATCAAGAAGATGATGATATGACTTACAATTGAACTGCATTTGAGTGAGGGAGGGCTGTGCAAAGTCACCAGCCTCACTTTCTCCTCCACAGCCATCTAGGTCCAGTGACCAGATATAAATCGAGAAGAATGGAGATGGCACAGGGTGCAATGGGAGACCTTGGCATTTTAAGCTAAAGTCTTTCTCAGTTCTCACTTTGAGTGAAGGAATGCCCATTCAGTAAATGGGCCTGTTTAAGAAGTAGTCAAGGGATGGCTCCTATAATAAAAAAAAAATCAAACTGGGAGGGGAAGACCCTCAGACCCTCAGGGATTCTGGTCAAGAGAGAAACAATTACTATTTATATTCACTCTGAGCCAGGAGGCGCCACCGCCTCCTTCCCCCCCCCCCCCGGCAAAAAAAATTAAATGGTTCTGGGGCAGAGACCTATTGTCCAGTCTATGAGAGCCAGAGTGAGTTGAGTTTAAGGCATGGTCTTTAAGGAAGAAATCTAGACATCAAACCCTAATATAACTAGGTGGATTTCAGCTATCAAAATTCACCTTTTTGGGGGGACAGAATACCCTCAAGTAAGAGAATGATATCCCATGTCAGGAGAGGGGAAGAGAGGAGAAGAGAGTAGAGGAGGAGTTGAGTTGCCCAACTGGAACTGGCTAGCTGGGTCTCCACTGGGGCAGCTTATATTACTGGGCCATCTCCAACCATCCTGATCTATATCTGGCCACTGGACCCAGATGACTCTGGAAAAGAAAGTGAGGCTGGTGACTTTGCACAGCCCTTTCTCATTCATATCCAATTCAATTGCAAGTCATGTCATCATTTTCTTGATGTCATGGTCCTCTTTGAGAACAAAGGATAAACCATGATCTGTGAGTAGAAAAAGAGAGGTTTGTGTCAGATGACATCTAGGGACTCTTCAAGCTCTAAATTTATGATCCTGTCATCATGGGATAAGCTTGGCTTACTTTAGTAGTAGAAGGGAAAGTTTTATCTCAAAGAAACTATATGGAATGGCAGTCACTTCATCCACAAAAGGGCTGTCACATGTGTGATATCCCAATAGTTGAAATTCAGATGACATACTTCATAGTGGAATATTTGAAACCCATAATCCCAGTGTACTGTATACTGTGGTTTGAGTATGAATATGCATAGCCTTATTGTATGGAATACATATTAACAGTGAGAAAACTTAAAGAATGTTGGTCTTTATGTGCATCTTTTTGAGTTGGATGATAAATTTTTAATAGGATAAGAACTTCTTAGATGAGAAAATTCCCTTTATCAATGCAGGTTGGCATTTTCTTGGCAAACTATAATCCCACAGAGTTACCTAGAGCACTGAGAAGTTGTTACCTGTCCATGGTCACAAATACATTATGTTTCAGAGGCAAGACTTGGAACCCAGTCAACTTGACTTTAGGTAAGATCTCTGCCCAAGATATTTGCCTCTCAATCCTTTTAAGGAGTAATAAAATATGGTGGTCGTAGTCATCTGCTAAGGAACACTGACATTGTAGTATTGTGGAACTAGTACCTCATATTGAGAATTGTCTTGGGATAGTGGTAAGAATTCTGGACTTGGAAATGAGACATTTTGATTGAAATTCTGCTGCTAATACTTAGCTTGGTCACCATGAGCAAAACAATTTCTCTTTCAGCTTTCTTATTTGTAAAGTGGCATAGTAAAGACTATACTCCTTAATTTTAATGAGAGGCAGAGGTGGTCAGGTCAGTCAAGACAGTATGGGTTTAAAACCATCCTTTGTTGTACACTGACCATTTGACTCTTCATTGTCCCATTCAATTCTCTAATATTATAGATTGTAGAGCAGTTACTTATTGACATCAGTGATGGTGGTGGAAGGGGTTATCCTACCAGAGAGCTTGCTAAATAATTGAAATCTTGACCAATAGAAAAAAGTGATATTTAAAACATCAAGCTATTGGGAGGAGCAATTGACATAATTTGTGTAAAATGTTTTATAACTTTTAATAAGACCTGAGAAATCTACCTGAGTTCTAAACTCTCTATGTCAAGCAGGCTTGGCCATGGGCAAGGTGGGTTAAATTTTGCTCCACCTCATTGAACAGTCAGTTTCAGTCTTCAGTATTTCAGATCACACTCTAATGATCATACTAGTCAAAATGCAAATGAAGAAATAGGTACCTACAATTGTAAAATTGTATTATCTCATAAATGTTCTGGCCAGTGACTAATTCAAACCTTCTGACAGACTGTCAAGGAATAAATGGGTCCTATGTATGAAAGAGATTTGACTAGGCAGAGAGAGATGAAAAATGTTCTGAACATCAACTTAAGATGTAAGATCTCTGCAGAGAATTTCTCAAAAGCAGAAAAGCACTAATTAAACAAAATTCAGAAAAAAAAGCAGTCATTAATTTACCAAAGAAAATCAATAGAAAACTTTGTGAAAAGAACTGGTTCTAGAATTATAGGAAGTCTGTTAAATCCCATCTCTGTCATATATGACCCGTGTGACCTTGGGCAAGTTTCTTCACCTCCCTTGGCCTCAGTTTTTTCATATGTAAAATAAGGAGATTGGACTAAATGGTCTCTGAGGTCCTTTCCAGCTCTAGCTCTATGATCCAATGATCTTTTTATAAAACAATAGCTAAGGGAAGCCTTCCTCAGTCCACAAAAGTTTTAAGATCGTAGGGACTACATTTCTTCCAGGTGATAATTCAAAGACTCGCCAAGGTGTAGGGACACAATGGAGAGGAAATTTAAAAAGGAGCATTGATTCAGAATAAGGAAGCAAGTGATTGTCTTTCTTAACTAACCATACCCCTCTTCTCCAGGCTTGATTTCTGATTCATAGATGTGGCAAATCTCCCCCCACCTCCAAGAACCTGTCTCTTCCCTAGCAGCTGCATGAAGCTAGAATCACAACCCATTTCCTGATCTTAGGAGAGTTAAGTTATGTCTTCCCCCTGTCTCTTAGCATGTGAGTTGATGGTAGGGACTATTTGTTTTTCCTTTCTTGGAACGCTCTGTTCTTAGTACAGTGCTTGCAATATAAGGGGTGAACAGGTAATTTCATTGCGATGGGGAACTTCCAGTTGAGAAAATTCCCCCTACCAAGGTAGAGCACTTTCTGTAAAATTTATTGTCCCCTGTGTAACTGCCTGGTCAGTGACTAACAGCAAAGGCCACTTAAGATGAGTATAGAATTAGTGAGACCTCAGCTACTGCCACTCACCTACTGTTTTAGGTCTTTGCATTGCTGAGAAGGACGAAGTCCATCAAAGTCAGCCATCATACAATGTGACTGTTACAGTGTACAACGTTCTCCTGGTTCCGCTTATTTCACTCAGCATCAGTTCATATAAGTCTTTTCAGTTTTTCTGAATTCTGCCTGATTGTCATTTCTTACAGCACAATAGTATTTCATTACATTCATATACCACAACTTGTTCAGGCATTCCACAACAGATTGGCATCCCCTCAATTTTCAGTTTTTGGTCACCACAAAAAAAGCTGCTATAAATATTTTTGTATGTGTAGGTCCTTTTCCCATTTGTATTATCTCTTTGAGATACAGCCCTCTATAGCCCTTTGGGCATAGTTCCAAATTGATCTCCAGAATGGTGAGATCAGCTCACAACTCTACCAACAATGAATTAGTGTTCCAATTTTCCCAAACTTTCTCCAGAATTTATCATTTTCCTATTTTGTCATGTTAGCCAATCTGATGTGGTACCTCAGTGTTGTTTTGATTTGTATCTTTCTAATCAATAGTGATTTGGAGCATTTTTCCATATGACTATAGATAGCTTTAATTTCCTCCTCTGAAAATTGTCTGTTTTGACCATTTATCAACTGGGGAATGACTTGCAAATTTGACTCAATTCTCTCAATATTTTAGAAATGAGGCCTTTATCAGAGACATTAGTTGTGAAAATGCTTGCCCCAGTTTTCTGCTTCCCTCCTAATCTTGGTTGCATTGGCTTTATTTATACAAAAATTTTTCAATTTAATGTAATCAAAATTATCCATTTTCCATTTCATAATGTTCTCTATCTCTTTTTTGGTCATAAATTTCTCCATTCTCCATAAATCTGACAAATAAACTATTCCTTGCTCCCCTAATTTGTTTATAATATCAGCCTACCATCCACCATTCTTCCATGGTTCGGTGGGAATTTCTCTGCAGTGCTCTAATCCAAATGGTTTTAGGTGTTGCTCTTTCATTTAATAACTGCTTTTTTGTCATGTTGATTATTCTCTGCTACTCTCCCCAAGTTGATGAGTCTTTGTAGACTTTGTATATTTTTAAGAAAAGTGCAAACATTTATTAAGTGCCTATGATGTTCTAGGCATGTTGCTAAGCACTTTACAAATCTCATTTATCCTTAGAATAACCCTATAAGACAGGTGCTATGATCCTATTTTACACTTAAGGGAACCAAGGCAGACAGAAGATAATTGACTTGTCCAGGCTCACATAACTGGTAAGTATGTGAGGCCATATTTGAATTCAGGTCTTCCTTACTCCAGGCCAAGTGCCCTACTCTGCCACCTAATTGCCTCTGTAGTATTTCCTGCTGTTAAATTACAGTTTCAAGAGAATCTTCACCATATATTTTTGGTTCAGTTACAGTGATTAAAAAATAAAAAACAAAATTCTGATGTCCTGCCAAATCTATGCATATATTTCTAGTACTTTCCTGAACTCATCTTATATCTCCAAATGCCTGATACACATTTCCAGCTGAGTGTCCTGCTGGCTCCTCTAATATAACTCCTTCAATTTAAGCTCCTACACAAATGTTGTAGCCTTATTTCGTGTTACTTCATTCCACAATTAAGCTGGACTGCTTGATGCTATCCAGTCTCGATATGCTGTTTCATATTTTGGTACATTTGGGTAGTACGTCCACCGCCTCTCCCACTATGGTACTTTGGGCAATCTTTTTGGGACTCAGTTCTCCAATATTCAAAATAAAGAGATTGGAACAGAGGACCATCAAAGTCCCTTGCAGCCATATATCTATCAATCATGTTTATAATTCACTTCCTCCTCGTCTGTACCTTCCAGATTTCTCATTCTTTAAGGTTTAACTCTGACCATGAAGCTTTTCCTTCTCCTCTTCTCACCTGTACACTTTCAGCCCCTCAAACACAAAACATTCTCTTCCTCACATTTTTTTGGTGTTCTTGTCTAGATTTCTTTTTTGACCATATCCTCTTTACCCTGTGTCATGGGTAATCGGGTGGCCACCCACATTATGGTGCCTTACATTTCTCATGCCTTACTCTCTGAGATGGATTGGTCTCATCATGGTGTAGGGACACTGTGGAGGAGGAAGGTCTCCCTAGGGAGGTCTCCCTAATCTATTCTCAAAACAGCAGGACTAGGTTCTCAGGTAAGAGCCCCCATCAAGTATTTATACTTGAATTATCTCAGGGCTGACAATGTAACCCTATGAAGGGGATATATACTTCCCCTACTCAGCACATCAACTCCAGTGGTCTATTTTCACAAAACCAACCACTCACAATAATGAAACTTTTAGATCTTAAACATAACTATTTACTTAATAGTGGGACAGAAGAAATAATCACATCATGGATATTCCTGTGTTAAAGCAAATACAAGATTAATGAGTACATCACATTCTATATATAAACTAGACTCACATTCTTCCACCAATCCCTCTTACTCTGTATTTCTTAGGGGAGAATGAGTACATACTCATTGAGACATCTGATGAGGAAGCCTAAGGGAGGAAAGTTCATGTTCCCAGGGGAATCAACAACTTCAGAACTCTATGTGTCATTGTCTTTTTTTCTCACTTAAGAATATGTAGGTCCTTTTCCCATTTGTGTGATCTCTTTGGGATACAGCCCTTTATGGCACCTTTGAGCTTGTTCCAAATTGTTCTCCTGAATGGTTAGATCAGCTCACAACTCCACCAACAATGAATTAGTGTTCCAATTTTCCCACATTTTCTCCAACATATATAATTTTCCTATTTTGTCATCTTAGTCAATCTGATAGGTGTGATGTGGTACCTCAGAGTTGTTTGATGACCTTGCACAGCCCTCCCTCAATCATAGTCACTCAAATCATAGTCAGCTGCAAGCCATGTCATCATCTTGATGTCATGGTCCTCTTCCAGAATGAAGGACAAACACAACAACTTAGGAACTATGTGGTTGGTTGGTTGTTGTCCTTTGTCTTCAAAGAGGACCAAAATGACATCACAATTGTAAAGTGAAATTTCAGTGTGTCCAACTGTGACTGATCAGACCAATAGGAGCTCAGAATGCTCTACCACAGGTTGGGCACAGATAGTACATTTGAATATTTCGGGTGGATATCCCAAATTTGTGCATCCTGAGTTTACTTTGTGTTGTCTCAATTCTGCTTTGCTCAAAGAGCACAACACCCTTTCTTATGTGGGCATGCCATGCTGAGCAGTCCTGTGCCAGTGTCTCTTATGTTGCACAGTCAAATCCAAAGTTCTTGAGAGAGACATTGAGAATATCCTTGTATCGTTTCTTCTGGCCACCATGTGATCACCTGCCCCATGCAAATTCTTCGTAAAATAGTCTTTTTGGCAAGTATACATTTTGCATTCAAACAATGTGGCCAGCCCATTGGAGTTGCGCACTCTGAAGCATAGTTTGAATACTTGGCAGTTCAGCTCAAGCAAAGACTTCAGTGTCTGGTACCTTATCATGCCAGGCAATCCTCAGAATCTTTCTAAGACAGTTCTAATGGAAGTGATTCAGTTTCCTGGCATGGTGCTGGTAGACTGTCCATATTTTACAAGCATATAACAATGAGGTCAGCACAACAGCTCTGTAGACCTTCAGTTTGGTAGTCAGTCTAATACCTCTTCTCTCCCAAACCTTTCTTTGGAGCCTCCCAAACACTGAGCTAGCTCTGGCAATGTGTGCATCAACCTCATTGTCAATGTGTACATCCTTAGAAAGTACACTACCAAAGTAAGTGAACTTATCCACAGCATTCAAAACTTCTCCATTTGTTGTAGCAGATGGTTCCGTGTATGGATGGTGTGGTGGTGGTTGATGGAGCACCTTTGTTTTCTTGGTGTTAATTATTAGGCCAAAATTAGCATAGGCAGCAGAGAATTGATCCATACTTAGTTGCATCTCAGCTTCAGAGGCTGCACTGAGTGCACAATCATCTGCAAACAGAAAAACATGCACCAACACTCCTTCCACTTTGGTCTTGGCTTGTAACCTTTTCAAATTGTAGAACTTACTGTCAGTACTGTAGTTGACCTTGATGCTGTGTTCATCCTCATTGAAAGTATTTGTCAACATGGCTAAAAACATCATGCCAAAAAGCATGGGAGCAAGCACACAGCCTGTTTCACTCCATTGGTGACTGGGAAGGCACAAGAGCTTTGTCCTTATCCAGAACCCAGGCAAACATGCCATCATGAAGTTGACGTACAATATTGATGAACTTCTCTGGAAACCAAATTTTGACATAATTTTCCATAAACCCTCAAGACTAACAGTGTCAAAGGCCTTGGTCAGATCCACAAATGTTGTGGACAGACCTCTGTTCTGCTCCTGGTATTTTTCCTGGAGTTGTCGGGCAGCAAACACCATATTGACTGTTCCTCAGTCCTTTCTGAAGCCACACTGGCTCTCAGGTATATGCCCATCTTCCAGATGAAGGATCAGTCTATTACGGCTGACCATGTAGGAAAGTTCCTGATGGATGTAGCTCCTGTGTCGAACAGACTCCTTGATTGCTAAACTGAGTTAATCAGCATTCTGCTTAACTAATTATTCATTGGGCATGAAATCCCAGCCAAACCATTTGATTCTCTGCTACTAAACTGTTCCCAAGATTAGTTGAAATTACTCTCCAATACTAAATGTAGTATCCAGAGTTTCCAGATTTGAGCTGAGCTAAAGCACTTCTGAAGCATGTCCTTTCATCTCTCCCTGCTTCTTTTTGTGCTCAGATTCTGTGTATTCTCTGTAAACCACTCAAGCTTAGCTTATGGTTAGTTAACCAAATTCTCCTATTCTGACAATATTCCGATTAATCATATTTGTCCCTTAATTGTAGAAAGGTTCTGATATCCTTATATTTTCAGTATCATATAACTTTCCACATTGAAAATAAAAAAAAAAATGGAACATCTATTTCAGAAAAATGGAGAAGGAAATGGCAAACTGCTTCAGTATCCTTGCCAAAAAAGCCCCAAATCCAAAAACACCAAAGTGGAGTCATGAAGAGTCAAACATGACTGAAAAATGACTCAGCAACAAAAATCTCAGAAAAATGAGTCAAAGTAACTGTCTCAGAACTCTGAGCAGATCTAACAGCAATAAATTGCTCTTTATGAATGGCCAGCACTATTAAGGAATAGTACCATGTAGTCTCCTCCAAGTGAACATTTTCAGTGCTCTGGAAATTAAAATTAAAGAGAAGTAGGCTATGATATAACATCCAACAAAAACTAATTGCTATTTTATCTAATTAGTATGTTACATCAGATAAGCACAATTTTTTTTTACATCCAAGGCAATATATAGTAAAAAATATCATTTAAGATAATATCTATAGCATCTATCATCAAACCTGTTTTAATAAACAGGTAACATAATCTTTCCTCCTAACATTTTTAGAGCTCACAACTCTACCAACACTACATTAGTGTCCCAATTTTTCCATATCCCCTCCAAAATTTGTCATTTTTCTTTTTTTTGTCATATTAGCCAATCTGATAGGTATAAGGTGGCACCTCAGGGATGTTTTAATTTGCATTTCTCCAATGAACCATGAATTAGAGCATTTTTTCATATGACTAGAGATAGCATTGATTTGCTTTTCTAAAATGTTTGTTCATATTCTTTGATCATTTATCAATTGAGGTTTTCTAAATCTTTATAAAGCAATGTGACATTTAGAATAGAATGTATTGAAAGCAAGGGATTGCATTCTCCATTGGCATTCATGCGCTATCAGAGGAAGTCCCTCAACATGTTGAGTAGAGCTTTAGGAAAGGAGGGTTTGGGGGAACATGTAGACTAAAATCACACAAGATGAGGAAAATTAAGTAGATAGAATTCTGTCTATCCATCCATCTATTATCTCTCTCTCTCTTTCTCTCTCTCTCTCATTTATCTATTCATCTTTGAAAGGATTACCCATGCCAGTGTGAACACAAAACCACTGAAGTAATGAAATTCCCTAAATGTCAATACTGTTGCCCTTATCTTTCTACATGTGCTCTGTTTAATGGCCAATAGCTGGGAATATAAAGAGAGTGAGAATAGAAAGCTTCACACGGAGGAAAAATTTTGGAGAAATTTCTTTTTTATACATGTACATCACATATATGTTTCTTCATATAACTGACATGCATCTATATCATGTAGCTTTCATTTTCACTGGTAAAGTTAAACAGAACCAGAAATTATTTCATGAATTCCTTTACAGGTAGAAGAAAAGACTTTATTAGACTTAATCTGGGGAATTCTTTTGTGCTTTTATCATTCTCTTTTTGGTGATTAAGTACGTCTAAACTTATAATAAGTACCATATATAAATACTAATTAAAATAAAAATATGCAAAGTATAAATATATATAAAATATGTAAATATGTGGTATAATTAAAATATGAATATATATTTTATGTGTAAGTATATATAATATGTAAAGCATAACAAATACTTATAAATAAATAATATTTATACAAATAATTCATAGTTGCCTATCACAAAAGAAAAGAAAGACTATAGCAATTCTAGTTCAGATTTGTGAAATAAAAAAGAAATGGGAGGGGAAAGAAGATAGAGTTAACTAATTAATCCTTTTGAAGTAGTAATGTAAAAGGAGTACATGGAATTTTGAGACATTCTGTCAGTAATTAGAAGAAACCTTGTATAGCTTGTCCACATGAATTTTCACATTGGCTGAAATTAAAAATGACTTGTCGATTCCAATTACAAGAAGTTTAGTGGAAGGAATGACTTGGTAGTAAAACATCAATAGAGTTTGTTGGAACCCACCAATATTTCATCTGTTTTATTACTGTAGTTTAATATTATATAGTTTTTTTTGCAGTCTGATTTTGTTGATAACACTTGGAAAAAGATGCAATTGTGTTTAACATGATTCAGTTAGGCGTTTTATTTGAGAAAGACAGATCTGAAAATTGTGATTTAAAGAACACATAAACAATCTTTTGGGGCATGGATACTTTCACCTAAATACTTTCACATTTCTTCTCCTGTTGGATTTTGGTCTTTTAGATTACTTCCCCTGATTTGATTTCCCTGATTTTCCTCCTCTCATTTTTTATCTTGTTTCCTACTTATTTTCTAATACTTATCCCCGTTTTAATCTCTTTTTTATTTGTTTCTGGCTCCTTGGTGTTGGCATTCATTAACAAACTATTAGTTCTTGGTCATAGTTAATGGCAATTCTGAATAAATTCTGAATAAATTTTGAATAAAACTCATAGCTACATTTATGGGGCTTGTGTCATTCTCATGTACAAGATATACAGTCCTGAGCTTGAAATGTTTTGGTCGACTTGATATAGTGTGGTATCCTTTGCCCTTGGCTTCAGCCTATATTCATTTCACAGTGCCATGTACCAAACTCACAAAACTAAGATAACATTTTGGAAAATGTATAAAAATGTTTCTTCATAAAGAATTACTTAGGGAAAAAAGTACAAATTATACTATTAGAGAGATATACGATTGGGAAGGATGTTGGCTACTCTTGCCAAGAGAGTAAGAAGAATGAACAATGGATAGTCTACATGCTATGGGGAGACATTAATGGTAGTCAAACAGATTGAAAATTCATGGATGTATTTAGCATGTACCATGAAGGCAATAATCTATATTGATAATACAAGTATCAAATACTTGGTTAAAAATAAAAGAGCATTATGTGTAAAGCATTCTGTTCATTAGTTTCCTAAATTTGTCATGCGTTCCTTTATTCAATAAAACATATCTTCCAAATTCACTTGTGTAGGTTTCTCTTTGCAAAGTCAGAATACTTCTGTCAATACCAAGGGGGGTATATTTCTCTCACAGCAGGAGAAGGTTTACTCACTGATGTCTTACTGAGCCATACTTGGCAGGAACTGTCAGGTGGAGACAGTGGGAGATAAGTGCTAAGAATCCACTTTTATTTGATAGATAATTTTGAAGAGAATTGCAAAAATGGAAGCATAGAGGAATTACCTTTTCTCCTTTTACTGATTCCTTGTGCCCCCTAACTCTGACTTTTCCTTCAGCTGACCTTGCTGGGTCCTCCTCTCTCCTGACCTTTTGTCAGCATTTTGTTTTTAGCCAAATAAAATACTGTGATGATGGAAATTGTGAATAAACTTACTAACTCATCATAGTTCTTGAGACGTTTCAAAATAGAGGTTGGGGAATTAGAGGTTTGGGAATGAAAAACTTGGGAAGGACCTTTCCCCCTGGTTGGTTCTTTACAATGAGCTGGAGGTGCTTTGTTACTTCCTCAAGCATATGGTAGTTCTTATTTTAAATCCATTACAGCTTATATAACTTATTTAAAAAATATGAAACATCGTTTAGTAATCCTTGTCTTGGATCCAGCTTCACAAATGATGAATGTGTTATTTTTTATTCAAATAAGTCACATCTTATGTAACTTTGAGACAAGACTTCTTTTAAATAAATACTAGCTTCTAAGTAATGAGAAAGTATAACAATATAATGCATGGATTCCAATAGTGCTGTGTACATAGCCTGTTCATGGTTATCATGAGCACTCAAATAAAAAAATAAAATAACACAGGGTTCATAATTGTGACCTCTATTACACATGTTGACAGCTTCTCTTGTTGCTGGGAGTTTTATCATGTACTCTTAGCACAGCAGACAAGAGGGGAACTGATTCTCAGCATCAGATCTAATCCTGATTCATAGTAGAATAATTCTTTTAAAGTAAGATGCTATTGATTTGTTAGAGTTTATTTCTAGGGTCAGGGATAGAGAGAACGCTTTCTAGAGAAGCTTTAATAATTGTCTCTTCACCAGATACAATTAACAATTTCTTCTATCTGTAAATCATAAGCCTTAGGTCTAACTATAGAACTTAATTTTCTTTTTCAAAGATGAGAAACTTGAATGCCTGAAAATTTTCAAAGCAAGAATATCTTTGTTTCAGATTATATTTTTTTAGGACTGAGAGTCTCAGTTTCTGATACATGACTAATAATTCCTGGGATTTATACAGCACTATTAATTTCCAGAAAAAATTATAATTACTACTATACTTTCCAAATTGAAGAAACATTTTATTTTCCCCTCTTCCATATACATTATAGATATAACATGGCAGATTAAAATCTACATTAAATTATGAAAACTCCTAAGGGAATAGAGCAGACAGGCGGCCTGCTAGAGCTATGGTCTCTAACGTATTTGATCAAGCGTTTGATCAATTTTTTTAGATATCTACTATCTACATGTACATTTATTTATAAATAAAATTATAAACGTACTATTATACTTATAAATTTTGTATATTAAAAGCACAGGATATAAATTAAAAAAAGATGATCTAAAGACAAAATAAGTATTTTGAGTTTTTAAAATTAATGGTTCAAAATGCCCCTTTTCATATTGAGAGTAATGCAATTTAATATGTTTTATTTTGGGGGAAAAAATTGTGTATATTCCCTGGGGAGGAAAGAAAAACTTGTGAAGATAATTGTTTGTTAGCAGTTAATCAAATTAACTGAAATCTCAGTTCTTAGCACAATATCTGACACATAGTAAGTGCTTAATACGTTTGTTGACTTGACTTAACTCTACTTAATGCAGCTAGCTAAGCAAGTGGATTTCTTTTTTAAAGATGCCTTCAACACTGAAAGATTCACAATATTTCAATCAGATAATAGGTTATAATAGTTCATAAACTAGCTTTTAAGCAGGAATTGTGTTTCTCTAGTGCAGTCTTCAGTTCTACACATGCAAAAACAATAAGCAAACTTGAATTGTTTCTCATTTCAACTCAGAAAAAGGTTTTCAATAATACTGTATTTCTCTTTATGTGATTCTGCTTAATGGACAGTCTCATCCCTCAGTTTCCTGTTTGTGTTTAGATATTTTAGTTACGGATTTATTTGAATGTGAATAACAGCCAGAAAGCTAATTTAAGTGAACCGTTGAATTCAGGAGAGAAAATAATAGGGCTGGGAAAGTAGGTTGGGGTCAGATTGTGAAGGACTTTAAATGCAAGCAGAGAAGTTAATATTGGATCTTAGAATGGCGTTTATTTGGGCAGGAAGAAGGGTGGTGAGGGAGAAGTGACATAATCAGATCTATGCCTTAGGAAAATCGCTTTGGCAAGTTATGAGATGGGCAAACTGGGGTGGGGAGAATGATGAAGTAGGCTGACCAAATACGGGCCCAATACATAAGATCAGGCAAGAGTAGTTGAGGGCCTAAATTACAGCGATGACTGAATAAGGAGAAAAGGACAGGGACAAGGAAAATGTTGGGAAGGTAGTAAGGATTTAGTAACTGCTTGAATTAGGGTAAGTGAAAATGAGGAGTGAAGGATGAAAGAAGTCATAAATCAGAGTGACTAAAAAGATGCCTTTGATAGCAATAAGGAACTTTGGGTGAAGGGGTTGTCTTAAGGGGAGAAAGATTATGCAATAAACTCTGTTATGTAGATCACAATTCATCAGTCTCTGCTGTCCTGAAATTCACTGTCCCTACACAACATGAGAAGAGGTCATGGTTCTTACTGTCACTGCCCTGGAACTTCACAAGATGTGAGTGAACTTGGGGGTGGGTTCCCAGTGACAGCCACATAGATGCTGCGGTAACAATATAACTGCCCTCACTGAACTAGAAAGGGAGAGGTCTGGAGATTGCAAATCATGGAGGAGCTTGAGGGAGAGAGCATTAGGCTGAACAGGGAGGGAGTATATGTGGTTGTGTTGGAGATAGCTCCACAATTGACTATCTTTAGAAGGGTGTCTTGTTTTCCTTCAATTGGCACTGTACACACCCTTGAATTCATGTAATGGCCCTTAATTTAAGGACTACTGTGCTAGAGTATTAAGAATCATTGGAAGAAGCACCTAACAACCATCTGATATGGCAAAGCAAAAAGGTCTAATTTCAAGATTCTTAGATTTTTAAAAATTTTTGTTGTCATTATTCAGTCATGCCAGACTCCATTTGAGGTTCTCTTGGCAGAGATACTTGAGTGTTGTGTATTTTCTACTCATTTTACAAATGAGGAAACTGAGGCAAACAGGGTTAAATGACTTATCCAGGATCACACAGCTAGTAAATGTCTGAAGTCATGCTAGAACTCACAAAGCTGAGTGATCCTGACTTCAAGCCTGGCACTCTATCCACTGTGCTAACCAATGGTTCAAATTTGATTAACTGAGAAAAGGACATTATGGAGAAAAAGGAATTGTATTAATTTTTTTGAAAATCAAGTAATCCTGGAAATCCAGCATATCTTTCTGATCCAAACAAGTGTCACCCTTATTCCAACTGCCCTAAGTTGCACATTCAATCACTTCAGTAAATATCCATTAAACATTTAGATGTGAAGAAAACAAAACAAAACAAACAAAAAACTACCCCCTGCTTTTGATGAATTTACACTGTACTTAGAGGAAGGAAACAATCATTCAGATAAATATCTTAAAAAGACAGAAAGTGAAAGAAGCAGGAGAGTCAAGAATCTTTGCATGGGATGGAATACTTAAAATGACCCCTCAAGAAGTCTAAAGATTCTAAGAAATGTTGATGAGGAAGGGAATACATACATTTTAGGCATGCGGGATAGGGATGGCTTACACAAAGATGGAGAGATAGTATGTCAAGTTGAGGAAATAGGCCTGTTTGTGTGGAATATAGAATTCAAGAAAATGAATAATATGAAATAGACATGGAAGGTTTCAAACTCTAGGTTTAAGGAGGTGTGTGTGAGTGTGTGTGTGTGTGTGTGTGTTATCCTAGACACAATAAGGAGTCATGAAAGATTTTTGAACAGGAAAGATATGTAGTCATATACAACTTTTTGAACTCACTATTAGTGTGCTTTTCCTTGGTTCATTTGCAATACAATAAACTTTTATCTACAAATGCATTTGTTTAATTTGCAGTTGTTTCTTTCACTGTCTTTTTGTCTCTGTGTCTATCTGTCCATTTTTCTCTCCCTGTTTCTCTTTCTCTCTCTGCCACTATTGTCTATCTTATGTTGTAAATCTTTCCAGACTGGGATAATAATTCCCTGCCTCAGTTTGGGGACATGGCAGGCTTTCCTCCATTGTCTCAAAAAATGTTGCAAAATTTTCAGAAGAAAAAATGTTAAAAACAAAAGCTAATAAATCAATGACATTCATTAATTAAAAATAGTAAGAAATTATCTGAGACAAGAAAGAGCATCATGATTCAGATCATTTTATTTGTGAGGACTCTGGAAATAAAGACAGTCATCCAACAGAAATTCCAAACTCTCTTCAAAACACAACCTTTAAAACATCTGTTAGCATTGCACAAACCAAATGAGGACAGTGTTTCATTTTTTTTTTTTTTGCAATTGTAATGCTATGAGTTGTTTGCATCCTTTAAAATTTCTGTCTTCAAAATATTTTAGGACATGTATTTACTTTGATAATCAAGTTTTATTAACATTACTTTCAAATATATCTTTTCCTAGAGTCTCTTGGGGAAAAAAAAGAGCTTACTCAATAACTATTTGTTAAATTCTCTCAAGACATACATTGCTTTATAGGCCCATAAGAAAGCTTTAATTTTCATCCCCTGCCCTTTTAGTGTTTGGTTCCACTTAATATAGGAAGAAAGACCTTGGTTGCTGTTCTAACAGCAACGCCATCCCTTCACCTAAGTTTTAGAGTCTTGGTGAAGGACAAAATCTCCATGACAAATCTCCAATACCTGTTCCATAGGTGTTAAGTTTGTTCAGAGTGGTAAAGGCCAGCAGCAAAACATTATTGCCATGAAACTGAAGAAAGAAGGGTGGTGGCCTGTCTCCTTATCTCTGTTTGTGACTAGGGGGCTGGCTTCAGATATCCCATCTTTACAGGTGTAATGGAAGCTGTGGCTATAAGCCAAAATTGAATACTAATTGAATGCCAGATCCTATTATCCTTCTGTTGGCTAGCCCAAACTTTCCTGTCACCAACAAAGAGATGTTGACCAGAAGTTTTAGGTTCTGCCTTCCAGTAAATTTGGCACTTGTAATCAGTTCATTTGAGTAGCCTCTTTTTTTTGCTCTTCCTCTGTGTTATGCAGATTTAATCATCTTCATTGTACTAGACTCCTATTGGCAGGGCTCCCATAAGCACTTGAAAATGGAAGGTTATATGCTAATGGATTCCCTTCCATAAAGGCTGAATGTGAATATTTATTTCTATGACAGAGCTTAAGTTATTCACATCATTGGCTCCTGCTTGTGTTCTGTTGTTGCCCACGTTGCTATGCCATGAATAGATTGAATGAAGCATATACAATAATTTTCATTTGTCCAGCTGTAGAAGGGATCTATGCTTTTATATTTTCCTACCTTCTATAGATTCTTTACTCTCTGTCAAGAGTCTTCCACCTACCAACATTCCACTGAAATTTCCTCACCACATTCCACAATTTATGCTAGAAACTTGTCTAGATTTGCCCCCACATTATTTGCTACCTCCAGCTCTTTATACTTCCTTCCTTGCCTTGTCTGCTCAACTATACTTTCATCTCTACTTCACTTTCAAAGTAATTAATTTTTCTTGGCACTGGGTTAAATGAAGTCTTTGAGAAGTACTTTTTCCTAGATAGATAACAAAAGT
This sequence comes from Notamacropus eugenii, assembly GCF_028372415.1. Lineage (NCBI taxonomy): Eukaryota > Metazoa > Chordata > Mammalia > Diprotodontia > Macropodidae > Notamacropus > Notamacropus eugenii. The sequence continues at coordinate 119,894,873 of NC_092877.1, read as the reverse complement.
TAACAAAGGAAAATGGTCAACTTTTTTCTTCAGGGACTTTGACAGAGAAAGCACCTTTAAAGCATAGTATCAACCATTAATGAGAGTTGCTAAAAGTAGAGTGATACTTAGGGCTAAAAGTAGAGTGATACTTAGGGCTATAGTTCAAAGATCCATACTTTCATTTCATCAGAGTGAGTTCCTATTCAGTATATAAGCAGACAGTTTAATAAGTTCTTATGGACAAAAGAATTCACTACTTGACATCCAGCTTTCAATGATTCCATTCTGTTTTGGTTTGGTTCTTGGGGATGAGGGAGAGCTGACTGATCACCCAATATAGATATCTTTGCACATGCGTAATGCTTTATATTTTTTCCACTGCGCTTTGAAATCTACACTCATTTTATTTTTCCTTTGAAGTCGGTGGGGGAGGCAGGATTATTCTCATTTTATATATCAATTCAACCCAGTTGCTGAAGTTCATCTTGATGATTAGTGATAAAACTCTAACTTGAAACCTGATATCCTGGCTCCTATTCCAAGTCTTTCTACTTCTTGGTAAGCTACTTTAAATTTCATAATTTAGATTTTCCATTTTAATTGAAGCCTATAATTTTATCAACATATTAAGGGTGGGTTATGATAGTTTGTATTCTTTAGGATTAGACTGGAGACCATACCAAAACAAGGCCCTGGTATTCATCTCTCAGATATGAGAGACCAGAATGCCTTCTACTTCATTTCAGCAAGGACAATTAATTAGCAACTTGCAACTGATTTCTTTTTCTCCATTTTTCCTTATTTGAAAATTCTGTAGGGAGGGAAAGAAGGGTATATTTTGAGAATACTGTTACTTCTCCCTAAATTACTAAGTGATGATATGATTATCTCCCCAAGTATATACCTGTTTGACATATATGTCTGAGGCATACTAAAAATATCAGTTTTTAAAAGATTATATTTACCATGCTTTACATATTTTGTTGGAAAAACAGCAGTTTTCCAAAATGGTTTTATAAAATGTTTCCTGTTTTTCAAAATGTTTTTTGTCAAAATGGGTGGTGTTTTGACATTTTCTATGTACTACTAACCACTCAAAATTATGTCAGTATACTCATTAAAATCTAGTTCATCACAAATGAGAGTTGTCTTCTTGGATTTCTTGGTTATGAGGCTCCTAAGCTGTACATTTTAACCTCAGTGTGAAAGAAACCCAGAGGCACTGCTGTGTTTAAATGACTACTTGTCTAGAAAAAGGTCTTGGAATTTTACTGGACTGCAAGCTTAATACTAGTCAACAGTGTGATGTACCACAAAATAAGCTAATATGGTTATATAGATTGCATTAAGATTTGGTCAGCTGATAAGCATTTATTAAGTGCTTACTACTTGCCAAGCACTGTGCTAAGCACTAAGGATATATAAAAAAAAGAAGACCCTGATTTCAAGGAGGCATATCCTAATAGGTAAACAATATGTAAATATCCAGGTATATTCAAGATATACAAAATTATACCAAGGTAATCGGAAAGGGGAAGACATTAGCACCTAAAGGAACCAGGAAAGGGTCATAGCCTCTGTAACGTTATTCTCTCATCAAACCTTATCTGGCATAGTATGTTCAACTCTGGGTCCCCTGGTTTAAGGAAGAGAGTGTCTAGAGAAGGATGACAAGGATATTCCAAAGGAGGACTGAGGCACAGCAGATGAGTATCAGTTAAAGGAAATGGGCATGTTTGATTTGGAGTAAAGAAGATTCAGGGGGTACATGGTAACTGTCTTCATGTATTTGATGGACTTTGATATTGGGGTAGGATTATAATTTTTCTATTTGGTCCTATAGGGTCCATCCAAGAGCAATGGATAGAAAGTGTAATGAGACAAGTTAGGCTTGCTGTCAGGAAAAACTTCCCCATAATTAGAGCTGTCTGAAGGTGGAATGTGCTACCTCAAGAGGCGATGTGTTCCTCCTTGAAGTTCTTTAAGCAGAGGATTAATATTGACTCATCCTGCATGGTGTAGTGGAGATTCCTTTGGTGGATCAGTTGGACTAGATAAGCCCTGAGGCTCTGTCTGACTCTTAGATTTTGTGCATACTGATAGGTGAGTTCTGGGTTTGTCATATAGTTCTGATATACATGTAAATGGTCCTAGATCTCCCAGTATAGATGGTACTTTCTGCTTTTAGGGGGCTGAATTGAAAATGCATATAGGTCCATCTCTGTATTGGCTGTGGATTAGATGGTATCTGTCAAGGTCCAAATCTATTCCCCCAGAACACAGGTCATGAGGGAATTAGTTGAAAGAAATAGATGTGTTTAGTATGGAAAAAATGAGACTTAAAATGGATATAATAGCTTTCTGAAAAGCTGTAAGGAGCCATCACATCATAGAGAAGATGAATTTGGTTTATTAGATGTGCTTCTAAGTCAGGGTTTCTTAACATTGTGTGTGTGTGTGTGTGTGTGTGTGTGTGTGTGTGTGTAATATATTTTTTTGGTAGTCTGGTGAAACATACTCCCTCCTTCCCACAAATAATGATTTTTAAAAATAATAATTATAATTAAAAGGAATGCTAAATTTTAATTAGATGTTAATGAAAATAAAGATGCATTTCGCCCCATAATTAAAAAGCCTCCTGAAATCTATGCCCAGATACCTTGGGGCTCATTGGATCCCAGATTAAGAACTCTTATTTTAAAGAGATGCAGGAAAATGGAATACAAAAAAGAATTACTTAACTAAACACAGCCCAAAACGAAATGATTGGCTTTAGGCGACACCAAGTTCCCAATCCTCTGGATTATTCCCAATCCTCTGCATTTGTTGAGAACATTGTAGAACCAATTTATACACTAAGTAGTAGATTAAATTAGATCAGAGGTCTTTAACTTAGAGTCTGTGAAATTTTTAAATATTCATATATACTCACATACATATATATATATATATACACGTATGTAGACAGACAGAAAGATAACTGTGTTTTGTTTTAGATCATTTCCTTTATAATTTGGTGTGTTTTATTTTATGTATTTGAAAACGTTATCCTGAGAAGAGATACTTAGGTTTCACCAGATTGCCAAAGGGGTCTGTGACAGAAAATAGTTGAACAAAACTAGATTAGATGAAACCTTGAGTCTTTTAGTTTCTAGGATAGTGAACTTGTGAGTCAAAGTGGAATGGGACTGGCAAGGGAATGCTATGAGTTCAATATAAACGTTTAGTGTTCTATTCTAGCCTTGATGTTCACAGATTTCAGTTGTGCTAGGAAATCCATAAATAGTTATAATAAACCCTACAAAAATTTATAGCATTTTGTTGAACAATATATGTATATATAGGTCTGGCACTTAAAATAATATATCAGGAAACTACTATTTTACTTGTTGAATAGTAATCTCATTGTGAATTACACACCTTACCAGCAGCTCTTTTTTTCATGTAAAAGAACAGGAAACTAAGGGGTACTCTTCAATCAGGCAATGGATGAACAAATTTTTGGTATATGAATGCAATGAAATATTATTGTTCTCTGAGAAATAGAGAAAGGAATGTCAGAGAAAGTGGGAAATTGACATAAGGGAATTTAGCAGAACCTGGGGAACAATTTCTACTATAAAAACAATAGTATAAAAAATGAACTTTGAGAGATTTAAAAATTCTTATCAGTAAATGGCCAATGATGATTCTAGAGAGCCAATGATGAAGAAATCTATTTACCTCATGACAGAGATTGCCTAAATATTCAGAACATATATTTTTGGACATGGCCAATGTAGAAATTTATTTTGCTTGATTATATGCATTTGTTAAAAGGGTTTTGTATTTCTTTTTCAATGGAAAGGGGAAATTTAAAAGGAGACACCATTGAAAAAATGAATTAAAAAAAACTTACTATGAGGAAAATGGAGATTCCTGAGTGTGAAACACATACCTTATATTATGAATAAAAATTATAAGTAATGCTTTAGCATCAACTCCTTTTTCCTTCTTCATTTACTCTTCTTTTAGTATTTGTCTTCAGATTTCATGTTCTTTGGCTATTGACACATGAATTGATTTGTTGCCAGAGAAAAACATTGCATTCACATTATATATATATATATATATATACATCTACATATATGTATATTATATACATATATATGTATATTATATATATACATACATATATATATTCCCAAAGTAAGAGTCCTAAATTAACTTTTAGGAATGGTAGAAGCAAAAGTACAGTTGGATGAGGAGTCAGAAATGCTAGCTTAGAGTTCTGTCTCTTGCAGCTAATTGCCTGCATCATAGTAGTCACAAAGCAGCATAACTATCATATAGCTAGTCTCTTCACCCCTTTGGGTTTTGGTTTCTTTTTATGTAAAATTTGAAAGTGGGAAGGAGAAAAAGGATCATAGATCAGAGAATTTTGAGTGGGAAATGAATTAAATGCCATTTAGACCAAGCCTCTCATTTTATAGATGAAGAAATTTAGATGATCTCTAAAACTCCTTCCAGTCATAAAATTCTATTATTTCCTTACAGATGAGTCATTTTAAGCTAATTAACCTAGCTTCATTCCCTATTAAATACAACCTTATTGGAAACACTGCTACATATTCTCATGGAAAGAACTGTCTTTTGTCAATACCACTTACATGTGTTTATAAAGTAACCAAAAGGAAACTAGATATTTATCATTTTCTTGAACTCTCTGTCCTTGGTTTCTTACCTCCAAGAGCCTTTATTGGTATAGAAGGATGTACCTGTGGTCTTGCCTCAGGTTATTACATTTACCCTTCTCCTTGACCTCCTCTAATGTCTTCTCTACTTTCTCTTCTCATTGTTCAAAAGTTTGGAAAAATCATTAGTATTAGACTAATTGGCAGATTATACAATTATTGTTACCCTGAAGCAATTCTCACGTTCCTGGTTTAGATTTCTCATTACAGTCAGGATAAAAAAGGAATCATTTTTAATTGGGTGTGTCCTTGATGCTTGAGTCATTTGTGAAACTCGCTAAAAAGATATTCTTTCCTTCCTCAGCTCTGGCTATAAGTCTTGTTCATTGGAAAAACCATCCAGGAAAGAAAACAGCAGCTTATACCATTCTGAAAAGAGTCCCCTAACATTGTATGCCAACTGCAGGTAATAAATATCTTGAGAACAGGAACTAAATTTAGACTTTATGTCCCTTTTATTGCCTAGCACATGGCCTTGGGAGTAACAGTCTGAAAAGTATTGAATGTACAAATGAATATATTAATGACATTGTATGAGTTTAGGATAAAATTTTCACAAGATAAAATGGAAAGAACACTGGTCTTTGGAATCAGAAGAACTATCTTGGAGTCCAAGCTTCAATGCCCACTAGAATGTGTGGTGCTGGACAGCTCTTTTAAAATCTGTGAGTCTCTGGGTCTTGGCTTTTCTGACAATATAATTGGATAATAACACCTGTGCTTCCTCCTCACAGGGTTGTGAGGAAGGAACTGTAAAACTTTAAGTGCCATATAAATATGAGCTATCTGCAAAGTAATAATCTTATACATTAATTACTTCCCCATGGAATTTAGAAAGTTGGTTCAGTATGATTTTCATTACTAAGAGCTGACACCCTACCCAAAGTAGGATAGTGTTCTTTAGTGCAAAGATCCAATCTGAGTATTAGTCAGTGAGTTGTATTGCTTCAAGGCTCTGGAGGCAACTTACTATCTATGCCAACCGTTTTTTCAATAATCAGCAGGCATGGTGACCAAAGGCCAATGACTGAGACTTGCTTGGAGGCTGCTTTCTCACAGATTGTTGTCCTATGAGAACCTGGAGTTAAATTGTCAGGTTTCAGATAAGCTAAAAGTTCCTACACCAACAGGAGAGACAATCTCCCTTTTATGATTCAGAAAAATCACCCTAAAAATCCTTGTTGATTTTCTTTTTTAAATTTTTAAAAGGCTCTCTCATTTGTTGTTAACTTATAACCTCACCAATGTTAAATTGTTAAGCATCACACAGCAGGTGTTTTATGAATGTTTGTTGAATGATCATGGTTGGAGATTCATTAGAATAGTGTGCTATTTCTGGCTATAGTTCTGACTCTTTGTCTTAGAAATTTGACAGTAGTTATCTCATTTAACCCAGAAATAGAAGAAGAAAAAAAGAGAAAATCTCTATTTATCTGATGTTATTTCCAAATTATTATTTTATAGTATCTCATAGGCCTAGCAAACAATGAGTAATAGCCCAAAGTTAGCTAAATCCTAAGAAGGTATATATTAATATAGTCTCTAGAGTGAAGAATCCTCACTAACATTTAAGATATAGTTTACAGTTTCTATTTGTCTTTCAATCGGATTGGTAGCTTATGGAAATGAAATTTTCTCTTGTCAGTTCTTGTTTCTGGCACTATTGTCATTTTTCTTTTCAATATGAACTAACTGAACTCTCTGGGCATCAGTTTCTTCCCCTGAAAATGGAATGGAACAAGAAAATCACCAATGATCTTTCCATCTATAAAAGCTGTGATCTGTCGGATAACCTTTTCTCATTTCTACTATTTTCTCTGCTACCAGTCTAATCAAGGTTCAAATTATAATCTATTCTGTACTAGCCACATGAATTAAATTTCTCACCTCCTGATTCTCTCCTTTCAATCCATATTTTGCTTTGCTGCCAGATTAATCACAGGTCTGATTACATTCGCTGCTCGGTGGATCCTTGTTACCTATAGAATCTTTCCAGGCTTATTTCCTTCTACTCTCTTTCTCTGCTTGCTAGCTAAACTGGACTATTCACTGTCTTCCAAACATGTCCTATGCTTTCCAATTTCCAAATTTAGACGTATGCAAATCCCTTTGCCTGAAATGCCTTTTCCCTACAGTATCTCTTTTTAATGACATTCAGTCCATCCTTTTTAAGATCTGGCTCAAATGATACCACTTTCAGGAAATCTTCTCTGCTTCTTTCAGTTGGAGATCTCCAATCTCCTAGCATTCTATACTCATTTTAAAAAGTTACTACATTTTTTCCTGTGTATTAGTTTTATCATCTCTACTAGAATTTAAACTCTATATCTAACTTATGTTTAAATCTTTCTCCAGATCTACCATATTGCAGTGCACAGAATTGCTGCTTAATAGGTTTGTTGAATGAATGAATGAACTATCACATAGTACTTACTTAGGATGAAATTTAAGCTTTCTGTGAACCAATTTTGTGGTATTTGGCAGGAATGGATGCACTGAAAATGTAAATGTGTCTTTAGTTTTTATAAACACCAGATTGTGTATATGTACATACAGATTCTTTTAAGCTATAATATATTCATAGACTTACCGTATGCAGTATGTGTTCTGGCTAGAGATCTGATGTAAGCTATTGTCCCTCAATAGGGAAGACACTTAGCACATTCAGGAATTATATTTCTGATTTGAACTTTGAAAGCTTATTGGAAGAAAGTGAGCTCATACCTCAGTTAGAGGTATTGCTGTGTAAAATTGATGGGTGAGCACAGCTTCCTGGGGTGAGTGCAGCATGCATCAAATTTAAATATATTTTAAAGTTCAAACCAATTTCATTTATTAAGACCACAGATGACCTATAAACAAGGTGTAGCTTTTTGGCTAGATGCTAGTTTCTACAATTGAAGTGCAAACAGAAGGGAGATTCATGAGTTCAATTTGCTACATTTTTTATGGTTTACATCTTTAACCATTTATGTAAAAGAGAGATCCTTCCTTCCTTGTCATTTATTATGAAGAGATTTCCATGGCTTGTTCTAACATTATGTGATATGCTATGAAAGATTATTTATTTTTATAGTTATTTCCAGTCTTGTGTTTTATCCTTTTGATTAAACTACAGAAGGCAAAATAATCCTAGGATCATTGTTAATCTTACTACAGCAATATGTAAACACTTCAAATTCAACCCTTCAAAATAATAAACTTTAATTTTTGTCTGATTGTTAAACTATCAACAATAACCAACGGCAGATAAAAAGATAAAATCCCTATGAAATAATGGAGACAAAGGAATAAAATATCTTGCCATTAATTTAGAATATAAAATATACAGCTTTGCAAAAATAATTTCAAAAGGCTTTTTTTGATAGTAATCAAGGAAGAGCCAAAAAAAAAAACCTGAGGGAATTTTCATGCTCACATCTAGATCAAGCAAATACAATAAAAATATCAATCAGTTCTCTCCAAATGAACATGTGCATTTAATGCAATACAGATCAAAATGCCAATAGGGTTTTCCCAGAATTTTAAATTTATGACAGAATCAATATAAAAACAATAGAGAAATGGGAATATTAGGAAGAAATAGGAAAACAAAAATTGTTCGTATACTATCATATCTAAAAAGAAATATTAAAAAATGTCATACTTGAAAAACAGAGAAATTAATCAATAGAACAAGTTAGAGAATATGGTAACAGGAGCCATCTATATAATCTATATATATATTTACATCTATATCTAATCTTTCTTCCTACCTTCCTTCCTTCCTTTCTTTCTTTTTCCTTCCCTCCTTCCTTCCCTCCTTCCCTCCTTCCTTCCTTCCTTCCTTCCTTCCTTCCTTCCTTCCTTCCTTCCTTCCTTCCTTCCTTCCTTCCTTCCTTCCTTTCTTTTTCTTTCTTCCTTCCTTCCTTTCTTTTTTCTTTCTTTCTTTCTTTCTTTCTTTCTTTCTTTCTTTCTTTCTTTCTTTCTTTCTTTCTTTCTTTCTTTCTTTCTTTCTTTCTTTCTTTCTTTCTTTCCTTCCTCTTTCTTTCTATGATTAATTTTTTTTATAACCCCACACTTGAAAAAACATGCCAGGGAATGGAATCACTATTCAACAAAAATTTTTGTGAAACTGGATAGTTTTATAGCATAATAAATGATTTTAGATCCATATTTCATGCTATTAATACTTTATATACAACAATACACTTCAACTGGATTAACGATTAGAAAATGATTTAAAAATTGGAAAAAAATGGGATAGCATATATTTCCCCAAAACATAGAGTAAGGGCATTTTTATTAACTTACAATGGGAAGACTATTGAAAAATCAATAGGTTTGAATAAAGATATGCAACAAAAAGCAGTATCTCTAAAATTAAAAAAAATTTAATATAAAAATATATTTACATAAAAATATATGCTAAAAGTCTATATCCAAAATGTCTAGGTAACTAAGATGAATAATCTCTACTCCTTGAGGAGCACTGGTGAAAGGACAAAATCCATTTAAAAGGGAAGAAATATAAACTGTTAATAACATGGATATATGTACAATTTTTGTACTAATTACAGAAATGCAAATCAAGTTATCATTAGGATTCCAGTACATACCCAAGGGGATAGTAAAAATAGCAAAAAAAAAACAAAAAAACCCAAACCTAAGACAAATAAAAGAAGTCCCTGTATTTTTTGCCAGGCTGTGGGGTAACTATCTCTTAATTTGTGGTTGATGGAATTTTAGATTGACTCATATAGGAGAGGAATATGGCACTATTAAAAAAAGTAAAAAAAAAATGACCATGTGTTTTTATCCCTTTAAGCATCATAAAAGAGGGTGAAATGTATGAAATATTTAGAGTAACTCTGCTTGCAATGATAAAAAACAAAAATAATTTTTGTCTAGCAATTGATGAATGGTAAAATTAACTAAGCTATATTCAATCAATCACCAATATTAGCCTGGCACCATGCCAGGGAATGAGATAAAAATAAAAGCAAAGAAACAGTCCTTACTCTCAAGGAGCTGCCATTCATTTGGGGAGACAAGATGCACACATACACATGTAGAATAAATACATTATAAATGTAAAAAAGTGACAGAGGGAAGACACTAGTAGGTGGGGTTAGGAAAGACTTCATATAGAAGATGATACTTCATCTGCATTTTATAGGAAGAAAGAGAGGATTAAATGCCTTGCAGGCGTGGCCAAAGACATAGTGCAAAGGCACAGAGAATGCCATGTGTGCAGAACAGAGAAGAGGACCGTGTGCTTTGATTATAGATGTCAGGAAGGAGAATAATATATAATTATATTGGAAAGATAGATTTAGTCAGGTTGAAAGAAGTTTTAAAAGACACAGGATTTATGGTTTATTCTAGACACTATAGAGAGTCATTGGAGTTTATTGAGTAGTGGAGTGACATAGTAAGACTTATGCTTTAAGAAAATTGCTGGCAGCTATGTACAAGAAAGCTTAAAGTTGGCAAAAATGTGGCAAGGACAACAATTAGGCCATTGCAATCAAAGGTAATGAGAGGCAGAAGTAGAGAGAAAAGGTTGAATGCAAGAGATAAAGGTATGAACGGAAAGATTTGGCAACTATTTATAGGTGTTGGGTGAAGGAAAGGGAGGGTCAATAACAGCAAGCTGAAAGACTAGAAAAATGGCAGTGCCTTCATCAGAAATAGAAAAGTTTAGAAGAGGGCTGAAATTTTGGGGGAGAAAATAGAGTCCTATATTTGACATATTAAGTTTGATGTGAGACTGATGCTCAAGAGAATAAAATGTTTAGGGTTACATTTGCATCCAAAAGGGTCATTTCTTTCATTGAAGAGTAACCATATTAAATACGAGTTCTTAATCTTGAGTCCTTGAACTTAAAAAAAAATTGATAAATGAATTTCAGTATGATTATTTTTCTTGGTAAATTTTGTATTTTATTTCATGCAGTTAAAATAATTATTCTTAGAACAGGTACATAAGCTTCACCAGATTGCTAAAGTGGTCCGCAATACAAAAAATCCTAAGAAGTTCTGAATGTTAGCTAGATTTGTTAGTCAGTTTCGTATTGAAATCTACAACTTGTTCAGACTTTCATGTAAAAAATGTCAGGTAAAAATGGTACTATCATATTTTGAACCTACTGGTTTGCTTATCAAGAGTTTATAGGCTAAATCTGGTTTGGTTTTCAGTGCCTGTTAAATTTAAATAGCATTGTTTTAAATATTCGAGTTAGATATACCCCAAAGAGGACTGTTTATATTTCATTTACATGACAAATTCTAAATGATTGTGTTCAAATGATGATATGTCAGATGTGATAATGAAGGAGAGAAGCCCTAGTACTCCTTGGGAACATCTTTGACACTGAAATATTCAATTATATCATTTTGAAGTGACTGACTAAATGAGAGACAGCTCAAAGTAACATTATTAATGAACTTGGCTTACATGAATAAAGGGTAACTTGGGTGAGTATGGACAGGGCTGAAGAAAATTTGGGGCCAAGTAAAATCTTTATTAAAATGAAGAGTTTTATCTTGCCTAATTCCTAAGTCAAATTAAGTTTGTAGGAATTGAAAGTGGGGGTTGGGGGAAACACTCCACATTGTTTGGGAAGGAATTTATTTTTCCTTTCCTGTCCTGTTCTGTCCTCTCCCCTCCCCTCCCTCTCCTTTCCTTTTCTTTCCCAAAACTTTAAACCTCTTGCCTAAGGACTCTCTTCTGGACCCTTCTGGCTTCAGAGTGATTATCAGTAGTGACTGTTGCTGTTTCCCTTCCAGCCTGATGTCTTTATGTTTCTTTGCCTCATTAAAGTGGTCATCCGCTTCTTAAAGAGGCCTATTCAATGAATGAGTGTTACCTCACTCTAAGTGAGTACCTGAATAGACCTTGACCTAAAGTAGCCAAGGTCTCCCAGTACATCTTGGGTCATCTCCAGTCATCCTGATGAGTATCTGGTCACTGGATTCAGATGGCTCTGGAGGAGAAGTGAGGCTGGTGGCCTGCACAGCCCTTCCTCACTCAAAACAAAGTCAAGTGCAAGTCATGTCCTCATGTCTCTGATGGCATGGCCTTATTCGTCAATGAAGGACAAACACAACAACTGTTTTCTGATATGTTGTGAATGGAAGGGTTATCCAAGAGACTTTTGAGTGTCCATCAGGAATGTAGAGAATGTTTCAACTCTTCCCTCAGTGGCTTTTCTGAATGGCCATACAGGCCAAAGACATGAAGCATGCAGAGTGACCTGTAACATTTCTGAATGACAATACAGCCTGGATCAAAATAAAATGTAATTGGGGACTAATTAATAAAATAAACAAAAATATAATATGAGATAGATAATGTTAATTTATGGTTTTCTAAGACAATATATGGTCTGTAGGGATCCTCATGTATGATTTAGCAGTCTCCATTTCTATTTGACTTTGATACCACTGATGGAGACTACACATTTGGAGTCCTGCCTTACCCAGTAGAGAAAATATGAGAGAAGGAAGAGAATGGTCCTTTCTTTCCATTTGAAGTTGAGGAAAGAAAGTTCTTCTCTGTAGGAAACAGAAGGGAATAAGCATTTACATAGTGCCCACTATGTGCCAGGTACTGTGGTAAATGCTTTTTGCAAAATTATCTCATTTGATTCTAACCCTGTGAAATAAGTGCTATTATTATCCCTGTTGTACAGTTCAGGAAACTGAGGGAAACAGAGGTTGAATATTTTGCCCAGAGGCACAATGGAGGTTTTCTTGACTCCAGCTCTAGCACTCCATCTACTGTATCCCTAGCTATTTGCTGTACTGGGAACCACTGGGTAGATTAATTAAATAAAGTCACTAATCAGACTTAGAGCTAGAGGGACCCGAGATTTCCAATCCTATCTTTTCATTTTACAGATAAAGAAACTGAGGTACCAAGAGAGGTAGTAAGAAGAAAATCTTGAAGTTCAAAACCATGTTTTTTCATTACAAATCCAAGATTTTTTACTGCTCAATATAGGCTCATCAGAACATTGCCATTTACGAGACAGAATTAGGAGTAATTTTATTATATTATTCTTCATTAAATTCATATTCTTATGCTTTTTCATGGCATAGATCAAAAACCTTACCTGTATCTGGTTTTCAAACCTGGAAAGTACATGCCTAGTGTGACCAACTGTATATTTATTGTCTGAGAACCATCCTTGGAAAATGATGCTCATGATCAACCTCTTTGGTCACAGTATGATAGATTTGGGTCTACCATGACTCTTTTTTTTTTTAGGGGGTGGTGGTAACTTTGCTAATAAAAGTACAGGTCCTAGAAGTTTCGAAGTAGACTTTACTATATAAGAGAGTTTATTGTTGGTGTTGTCAGAAGCATATAATCATGTCATTGTTTCACCTATGACTTTGGAGCATGGCGTCTCAGGACAGTTTTATTGTGAGACACCAGAGCATAAATTACCTTTACATTAAAATGCGTGCTTATATACATTATTTTACTTTCTTCCTATTTGATAGGCCATAGATAATGTGTGCTTCAACAAAAGAAATCTTTAAATGCAAGTCTTAAGGCTCCTGAAGATTTTATCTTCTTTCAGTGGGCATACTTAACTACTATTAGCATTAATAGATTTTACCTGCATCAAGGGGTACATATACATACATACATATATATAAATATATATTACCCTTTTCTAAGTTCAATTTAATTCCTGCTAAGTTATTTTACTCCTTATTACACCTAGGGCTGGTCTAAACTATTATAGAAAACTTGTATGTAACAAAATTATAAAAGGCAAAACAAAGTTTTTTTTATTAGAAGGAATCCTTGAAACTCAGATATATTTAGGCAGAAATCTTTTGACTTTCCACCTGTCTCTTCCTATAATATTTCCTGTCACAACGACTGGTTGTCTAGGCTACTTACTCTTAAGGTAATAGCCTGTCTTTCCTCTATCGATCCTATTGTATATCCTGAATTTGATGCTATCCTATTTTATTCATTCTGTAGTCAGGATAATTTCTTGACAACATTTTATTATGACCTGGGCATGCTGGTGAACTTATTAAGAGGATCAGACCAAAATATTTAGAGAAAAAGAATGATGTTAGTGAGAGGATTGCTGTTATTACCAAGGACATTTGCTTTTTGGATAAATGTTCACTATTTGGTTCAAGAGAGGCTCAGACAAGTCTCCTTCAGAAAGTGCTATTGTTTATTTTTCTTTAGGGCACAAAATCAATGCGATTTTTCTTCTTTCCAGAGCTGTTACATTAAAATGTCATGACATATGTGTTTAAAATGTAAAATCCATACAAAGGGAAAATGGCCCTTAATGATGATGGCATTTCAGTTTTACCCTTACTTCATGGCACAAGAAGTTGTCCTTTTTTTGTCTTTTAGTCATGATCAAGTATATCTGTTGTATATTTACAGACATGTGTGGAGAATTCCCAGAACTCCAACCAACAGAAAAATTCTTCCAGCAGACAGCCAGTTACTTAATGATGAAAGGCTGTCTCCTCAACCCTGTCTTCCTGAGAGACCTAATGTTGCTTGAGTTCATGCTTGATCATTAGCTCTTTAGGGTTCCAGGCGCCTGTGGCTATTTATACACTAAGGCTATATCTACCTGGTCAAACTGCATTTTTGGGGGGAGAGCACAGAGAGTTGTTAAAATATAGTCAGTGGCACAGAGAGAGAGGGGAGGGGGAGAAGAAAAGGGGAGAAAGAGTTTTCAGAAGAGCAAAATATTAACACTGAATAACTACAATTCTACTACAGGTTAAAAAAAAAATGAAGATTTAAAAAAAAAATCTATGAGGCTGAAAGGAGGGTTCCTATAAGAGCCAAAACACAAGATAGAACTGTGAAGGAAATGGAAAAGTGGGGAGATTGAAAAGAATAGATATAAGCTAGCCATCAAGGAATGCAGACACATAATAAGAGAACCACAAAAGCGAAATGAAATAATGTAGCTAGGGGACTCAAAGGAAATAAGAAAAGGTTCTATAAATACATCCAGAAGAAAAGAACTAAATGGGGAAATGCACTACAATGTGAAAATGTTGAGCAGACAAAGACTTCATGAATGACCACCAGCATTTCAGATCACTGATTTTCTGTTGTGAATAAAATGCTGATAAAGAAAAGGATAATGAGGGAACCTGATAACCTTGTATAGGAAGCAAGGGAATGATTAATGACAATAACAGGTGATGCTATGATCTGAGGAGAACAAGAACGATAGAACTAAATTCTGAATTGTCGGCCTGTGCTAAAACCAAATGCACAGAACATTTTTAAAGAAACAGCAGGAAGAATGTTAAAACCTCTTAAAGCAATTCACAAAAGTCCAAGAGAGAAAAAAAAATTAAGAACAGAAAACCAATTCTGAGAAATTAATAGTGGCATATTTAGCTTAAATTCCCTTTCCAAGGGAAATATAGCAGAATGTAATCAAGGAATAACTATATGATGGATTAGAATTCTCTCCCAAACATCCATGTCTTATAAATTAGACTGTTCCAGAGCTCACAACACAGCTTGAATCATCGATGAAATAGAAATTGTACCACAGTTAGTTTTGTCTTTTTCATTCTAAGACAAGTCAGGTTTGTTTAGGTTAGGACACAGAAATGAGAAAACACTTCAGATGGAGGCCAAAATGTTACAGAGACACTATCTTTAGTAAACTGTTAGGAAATTTGTTTTTCTTTTAAGTAATTCTTAAAAATACATTTCCTATATATATGATACAGTGTAACATACAAAGAGACAATCCATTAATAGATTTTATTTCCCTTCCCAAATACAAG
Organism: Notamacropus eugenii; assembly: GCF_028372415.1. Taxonomy (NCBI): domain Eukaryota; kingdom Metazoa; phylum Chordata; class Mammalia; order Diprotodontia; family Macropodidae; genus Notamacropus; species Notamacropus eugenii. The sequence goes on along the minus strand of NC_092877.1, from coordinate 119,879,364 downwards.
TGGGAATATTAAGAATCCTTTTCTCTTACACAAGGAGGCTAATTCCCACAATAGAGTTATAATTGAACTGAATTTCCATTTCTGGACCATGTGTTGTTCCCAGGGCAGCCCAGTGATCTTTGCTGTTCATGGTAGAAATTGTACAGCACAGTTAATATCTCCAGTCTTAGGGACTGCTCTAGGAATCCCATAATGGGACAATTGTGTGGTCACTTGATTTTTTTTTTTACCAGTCTAACTTGAACGTTTTCCTTTTACTTCCTTTCCTTGCTTTCTGTCTTTCTAAGTGTCTCCACTCATCCCCCTCAAGGTCGTATCTTCTCTTACTGCAGGTTAATTTGTTTCTAGGTGGTTGAATCAGAAGAATATAGGACACACACTCCGAGGGGTTTCAAAAATATCTCCTCCTGTGGCATATGCTGCCATTCCCTAAACACTAGAGGGGCTAATTGGTAAAATAATGTTAATATATTAAGCTGCAGGAATCTTTGATTTCTGGGGACAGTCTTTCCATTATGAGCAGCTGTAAGAGATGCACCACCAACACAAATGGGTTAATAATTATATCAGAAATAAATCTAGTTGCAAAGCAGGTAGCTTCAAACTAGATAATTTAGGAATAGTTTGGATAATTACTAATTAGGTCTACTGACAGGGGGATTTGAATTATTCATGAAGGGCTGAAAACAGTGGGTAATTCATTCCTGCATACCTCTAAAACTAATTTGAAAGTTGTTTATTATATTTTTCTCAAGCTGATGGGCTGCTATTTATCTCTGGTTTTATTTTAAATGATTTTTTTGAGTAATTCTTTCCCTGAGGCAGAATGGTATTGTGACCAGAGCACTGGAAGTAGGAGCCAAGAGAACTCAGTTCCAACTTTAGCTCTGTTACCGACTAGCTTTATGACCATAACAGGTCACTTCATCTTTCCAGGCCATAGCTTTTTTAGCTGTAAATTGGGGAGGTTTAAACTAGCTAATTTCAGAGGTCCTTTCCAGCTCAAAAAGTTATGATTTCATGACTCTGGGTGTCTTCAGATAACAGAAGGGGAGAGAAAAATTTGTCAGAGGTCATTTGTTTGCTAAAAATAACTAAAAGTTCTAGATGACAATCTAATTCTAATGTGGTGGTTCAGATCAAACCTTTTGCCCTTTTGAATTTATTTCTTTAGAAGATGTAGATGAATTAGTGTGGGAACTGTGTTCTCTATCTTCTGCCCTCATTTGTCATGTAATGTAGGTTTAAATTGCTCAGAAATAGATTTGATAACTGATTCACAGTTCAAGGACTGTAGCGCTCTTATTTGTCTACAGCTGTATCTTTTTAGGTGGCATGATATATGGCATTATCCTTTAGAATGTCCCCTTGGATCCTTTGATTCAAAGTTTATATTCTATTATTGACATTTTAATTGTATTATTATATAATCTTTTGTAAAGTGAGTGTTTAGTAATCACAACGATGCAGATATGGCTTGAACTTCTGTCCCTTATTTCAGTAATAGGTGGCAGAAGTAAGGCTAACATAGTCTAACTTTTCAGATTATATATTTTATGTAAATATTAATATATTACATATATATGTATATATGCTAAAGACCTAAGGTACACAAGGGACCTATTTTTCCTCCGATGAAGGGAGAGTGGAAGAACTCTGATAACTTGGAAAAAAGAAAGTAGGAAATAGAAGCCTATTGCATGGGCTGCAAAAATGCAAGTGCGCAAGTAAATTTCTGTTATCGATATTGATTCATGCCAATCACTTAGACCTTTCTACTCTAATGCTTCCAATCTTGCCATAATAGCACCAGACAGTGATTTCTAATGAGTCCATGGGCATATACTGCAGGGGACATGCCTAATTTTATTATTCATGTTTGATTCCTTTGCCTCATATGCATACCTCAGCTATCCATGGGAAAGATGTTAAACACAGAGTCATGTTAGATATAGGTAAAAATTTCACCTCTTACACACATTAAATGTGTAACCATAAGCAAATCACTTAGCACCTCCAAGCCTCCATTTCCTCATTGGTAAAATGAGTGTAACAGTGATTTCACTTGAATCTGCCAACACTTTCTACCCCAGGTTTGGTGGGAGGTATGTTTAGTAATCACAATGATGCAGATACGGCTTGAACTCCTATCCAGTCTCTTGTCTACGAACAGAGCAATAAGGAACCATGCATCAAATAACATAGCTATCAAATAAGACAGAATAGCAGAGTAAATAACCAGGGGCAATCAAATTCTAGAAATCATTCTCAGTCTCCAGTAGTGACTTCACATTCATATGTAAAGAAAGGTGGTTAGGGGGCTAGAACTCTAGTTGTAACTTTCTTTTGCCCCACTAATCTCTAAACTTTCCATGTCATTATGCTTCTCAAACTGTCATTCACTGCTTCTCCTGCCGTATATACTATTATTGCTCCCCATTCGTTAAAGGAAATATTACTGCTCTTTTGTGAGACTATCCAAAGCCAAGAAGCCTCAGAGCTAAAAAATATATTTTCACATCTTTTGTTTGTTAGCTGTATCATACCTGTCTGACACTCAGTTGATCTTAAAAACCTTGTTGACTAGCCTATCTCCACAGAAAGTTCCCAGTTTTCATAGCATGATGAGGGTGAATCAATTCCTTTCAGTTCTTTTATCATCCTGCCATTTACTACTTGAGCCATGGAGATTGCCTTGAAAAATTTTGATGTCTCAAAAAAGTACTTAGTGCCATACCAATCAAGCTACCAAAGAATTATTAGGAACAAAAATCCAAGAGTATTAAGGAAATCAATGAAAAAAGGTAAAGGAAAATGATCTAGCAGTACCAGATCTCAAAATGTACTACAAAGTAGTAATCACCAAAACACTCCGGGACTGGATAAGAAATAGAGTGGTTGACGAATGGGATAGATTAAGTACATGATATACAGAAGTAAATGACTACAATAACCTAGATGTGACCAATGCGGCCTAAATTAGATGGAAAACAAAAATTTGGGGAAAAATTAGTCAGTTTCTCTGATAAAGATCTATTTTCTCAAATATATAGGGAATTGAGCCAAATTTATGAAAAATAAAGTTCATTTCTCAATTGATAAATGGTCAAAGGATATAAATAGGCAGTTTTCAGAAGAAGAAATCAAAGTTATCAATAGTCATGTGAAAAATGTTCTCAATCGCTAGTAGAGAGATGCAAATCAAAACAACTCTGAAGTACCAACTCATACACATTATGTTGGCTAATATGACAGAAAAAGAAAATGACAAGTGTTGGTGGGACTGTGGAAAGATGGGTACAGTAATGCACTGTTGGTGGAGCTGTAAAATGGTCCAATCTTTTTGAGGAATAATTTGGAATTATGTATAAGGAGCTATAAAACTGTGCATACCTTTTGACCTCACAATATCACTACTAGATCTGAATCAGAAAGAGAAAAGAAAAAAGAAAAAAATGTAAAAGAAATCAAGCAGTTCTTTTAGTGGTGGCAAAGAATTAGAAACTGATGCCCATCAATTGGGCAATGACCGAGCAGGATGTGGTATATGATGGCTATGTTATACTATTGTCCTTTAAGGTATGATAAAGTGGGTGATTTCAGGAAAACTTTGGAAGACTGATACAAGCTGATGCAAAATGAAGTGAACAGAATTAGGAGACCATCAAATACTGTAATAGCAATATTGTAATGATAATCAATTGTGAAAGACTTACTCTGATCAATACAATGATCCATGTTAGTTCTAAAGGCATTGTAATAAAAATGCTATCCACCTCCAGAAAGAGAACTGATGAACTTGGAGTACAGATTGAAACATATTTTGCCACTTTATTTTTCTTTTGCAGTATGGATAATGTGGGAATATGTTTTGCATGACTTCATATGTATAATTTTCATTGGTATTTCATTTTTCAGTTGTGTCCAACGCTTTGCGGTGGGTATACTCTTTCTTGTCTTAATGTGTGTAGGAGGGGTATGTGGGAGGAAAGGATTTGGAATTGAAAATAAAATGAAAAAATAAAATAAATTGCAAAGAAAGTACTTAGCAGAGTTGAAGGTAGAGGAAGAAAATGGAAATTTGTGTTCTGGTTCCTGCTGCCATAGCAAAGTTCCCTTTTGTAGTTAGAGGGAATATTTAATCTTATGGAAATATAGGTTCAGATGACATAATGTATGTAAAAATGCCTTCTAAAATTTAAAGGACCATGTAAAGTTTAACTATGCCTATGATAATCTTGTTAATTTGAGTACTCTTTCCAACAGTGCACCTTTTGTGCTTTATTAATGTAACCCATTTGTGCCTTAGTAGAGAGACTACAGGAATTAGGAAGATCTGAATTCAAATTGTGCTCCTGACAGTAAACATATTGTCCATTGCCAGGCACATATTCAAAATTCTTTAGTCTGGATAGCATCTCTTAGGGATTTTTTTCTCCCTCTGGTAATGTGTTCAAGGTCATTTCACTTAATGGTGAGGCATTGGAGCATGTTGGCTAGTATAGGGGATGGTCAACTGTAATAATTGCTACAGAAAATTGAAGCAAATTAGGCACTAGAAAAAAAGGCATTGAATTTGATGTTGGAAATGAACACATAGGGAAATATAAATCTTTTGAATTCAAATATAGTTATGCCTCCATAGGCCATAGTTAACAATCCTGGAATTAAATACATTCTGCTTGAGCTGAATTGAAATTCAACTGCAGATTGGGAAGAGTTTAAATGCCAATATGAAAAGTTTGTATTTTATCCTAGAAACACATGAAAACCATTAAAGAATTTGGTAAGTAACATGATCAAATGTGTCAACTTGGGACTTTTGAGAAGGATTAATTGGATGGGGAGGCAAAAGTCTGTAAATATGAGCCAATTTAGATATTTGCAGTTGTCTAGTGAGAGGCTGTAAGTGTTTGATTAGGGTCAAGGTCTTATGAATGGCTATGACAGGACAGGTGAGGGAGATGCTTTGGAAATAGGAATAACAAGTGTTGCATTGTTGCTCATTATTTCTTCTCAAAAAGGATCAATGACATCAGGAGGGTGATGTCTTGACTCGCAAGTGAATTGGCTTTGAGTGAAACAAAGCTGTGCAAAGTCATCAGCCTCACTTTCTCCTCCAAAGTCATCAGAGTCCAATGACAAGACAGGTTAGGATGACTGACAGTGGTGCTGGATGCACTGGAGACCTTGTGTCTTTAAGGTAGGTCTTTCTCAGATCTCAGTTTGTCTGAGGCAACACCCATTTAGTATTTAAAGGCTATATAAGAATGAAGGCAAAAGATGACCTAGCTTGTCTTCAACAAAAGAATTAAGGAGGGGAAGATGCTCAGAGTTTCTGGTCAGAACAGGAACAATTGCTATTTATATTCACAGTCTTAGAAACGATATAGAAGAAAAAGTCCAAAAGACTGTGACCTTCACTGAGTTGAAGGATGGTAGTACCCTAAATTAAAATAGGTAAGTCTAGAGGAAGGATAGGAAATATTGCAATGAGTTTTATTTATATATGTTGAATGTGAGTTTTTGAGGTAGAAATGTCCACCAGGTAGAAGGTAATGTGGAGAGAAGGGAGAGATTAGTGCTGGTTATATCTGTTTCGAAGTTACATGAAAAGAGATGATGTTTACCCCTATGGAAGATTACCAAGGGAGATTGTTTCAAGAGAGAAGAGAATATCTTTTACAGGAGGTAATAGGATCCAGAATTAGGAAAGTGGGATCCAAGAATTTAGAGTTGGAAAAGACTGTTGAAATCATCTTATCCAACTCTTTCATTCAATAGATGTGGCAGTGGAAATGGAAAAATCAGGAAAGGAGAATCAACTAGAATTGATGACCAGTTTTATATGAAAGATGAAGGAAGAGTCAAGGAAAATTATAAGGAGTAATTTGAGATAAGCGTCTCTTCTTTTTGATTTATACTGTCAATGTAAAATCACATCAAGAAAGAGAATGAAGGCCAGCAACGGAGATGGAGAAGGAATGGTTAAGAGAAAAGACAATCAACATAGAATATTTTCACAGGGGCCAAGGAAGGAGAATTCCAAGAATGAGAGTGGTCATTTAGTGTTAAATGTTTCAGAAGAGTTAAAGCAAAATGATATTGAGAAATGAGACTGAGAGAAGAACATTGAATTTGGTGTTGGAAATATACATATAGAAAAAAAGTAATTATTTTGAGTTTAAATATAATTACAAATCTCTGTAATCCATGGAATCACAGATGTTGAAGGGACCTTAGAAGGCATTTAGTTCAACTCCTTGACTTTATAGATGGAGAAACTGAGGCCAATGGAAGTGAAATGATTTGTCCAAGGTCGCAAAGTCGTGATTTTCAGAACACAGATTTGACCCCAGATCTTCCAACTCCAAAACCAATACCTTTTCTGCATGTTGACCCTTATACCTTAAAAAAAAGAAAATTCCATAATGTCTTTACCATTCATCTAATGAAAAGTACACTGACTGGTTAGCAATCTGAAGATTTGTGTTGTAGAACTAACTGTGCCATCAGTTTGCCATTGTGAGGTCATTGAAGTTCCCAGCCTTCACTCTTTTTTAAGGAAATAGAGTCAAATACAACAAAATACAACAATAATAATCATTAATAATAATTACATTAAAAATATTCACAACTAAGATACTATAATAAAAAATTTTGAGTCGGAAGACAGAATAGGTCATCTTGTCCGAGTCTCTCATTTTGTAAAAATGGAAAATGAAGATATACACACAAGAAATATTAGGAAAAATCAACATTGCCAAATTTGACAACTTTCAATTCACTTTGATTCTACTATCCTGATTCTAGATGTTATTAATGTAAAGAGATTTGAGTACTTCCCAGTTTTATAAATCTATGATCCTTCAATTTTTCTAAAGAATGGTTTTCTTGATATGAGGAGCTATTGTTTTTGGAAAAAGAATGATAGTTTTATGTAAACACAACAGCTTTCAGAGATACCTGTTCGTGACAGAATTCTTGTCCATTCTTCTTTACTATATGAGGCAGTCAAGGATTGACCTACCCAGTTATGTGGTATTGTAATAAAATGTGATTTTCCTAACTGTATCCATCAAACTAAAAGTCTCCATTTCTTGGGCACTTTAGATAGCCAGACATATCTATTTATAAGATTACTAGAAAGTTAGTTTCTGCCCAGACTTTTGCCTTGGCCCATCAGCTTAGAATATGATGCCTGGACTCTGGATCTCTCCTTGGAATCTAGGCCTGAACTCCCTGGTTTTACTTAATTTGGTGGATTATTAGCATGGTAAGAATTAGAAATTTCAATAAACTTTAAATGTTTCTTGATATGGCATATATACAGTGGAGTTTGTTAATTATTCCTCACTCTTGCTATGTGACTCGTTTATCTATCTTTTTCTTTCCTGGTCATACAGTTTTTTCACTGAAGATATCCTTTACAATGCTTTTACTTTATAATTCCTTCTTTTTAGTGTACTGAAACCTGCTCATGCCCATTCAAGAGTTCATCCTGCCTCCATAAATATTTGTTGAATATATGTGGTTGTGAAAAACTTGTTTTAAGTTGCTTCATGAATTTCAAAGCCAGGCTCTATATGATAAAGCAAGCATTTGTTTGGAAATATGAAAAAGAGACCTCTTACAAAATCTCAGTATGCAAAAAGGGGCACCACAACATTCTTCTAACTCTAAGCACTCTCATGGCTTTTAAATAAGAAGCTATGAAAGCTTCAGAGATCACAGAAAAGATAAATGTAAAATTTTAATGGACACAAAATCATATAAATATGTCACACTGTCACTGTTAATGCTAACAAAAAATGTTACCAGGGATGAAAGTCATGGCACAAAAGAACAGTGATACAGATATTAACTGCCAGGCAATCTCATTCTATATTTTTTTAAAGAGCATTTCACCTTACAAAATTATACAAATAGATTCATTTCTAAAGGAAAATTCTTAGGAAAACTTTCAGATTCTTTCTTTGAACATAATGCTTTTGAAATTTCATTCCGGTCATCAGGATCTCTACTAATGATCTTGAGGCTAAGTTCTACCTTCATATTTGGTGCCCTGCAGTGCCTGGGACCATGAGGAGACAAAAAGACACAAAGAAATGTCTCTTTAGGCTTCTGGTGGGCATCTTTTATGTGTTATGATGAAGTGCCTTCACTTGCAAATAATCTTTTGTTTGATAATTCTGAAACCTCTTATGATAAGCACTAATGCACTGTATGCAGGTTTCTTAAGGAAATAAGGTTGTATCATTATAGTGGAATAGATACAGGGTTTGGAGAGATATTTTATTCACCATTGGTGCTATGAGTAGTCTGTCAATGTTAGTCAACAAAATCATTAGTCAGTCAAGTATCTGTTAAGCTCACACTGTGTGCCAAGCAGATACTGCTAAACATTGGAGATACCAATAGAGGCAAATCTGCCCACATGGCACATGTATTCTGATGGGTGATCAAAGTACAAATACCTAGGCATGTGCATCTCTTTCTCTCTCTCTCTCCATATATAAACATAAATTCTTATTCATATCCACATATACTCATATGCATGGATCCATATAATATATGATGGATGTGTGTGAAAGAGAGACACAGAGAGAGAGCAGAAAAAAGACAGTCTAAGAGAAGAAGGTATTAGAAGTTGGGTGACCCATGAAAGGCCTTCTGCAGGATGAAGGCTCTGAGCTGAGTTTTGAAAGAAGCCAGGGAACCTTAAGAGGAGGAAGTGAGGGCCAGAGCATCCCAGGAATTGGACAGCCAGTTCAAGTGTGAGAGATGAAGTGTCATGTCTGAGGAATTGCCAGTAGGCTATTGTAACTCTATTATACTGTGTGTAGAGGAGTAAGGTATAAGATTGGACACATATGAAATGTCCAGATAATGAAGAGTTTTAGATTTTATATTTGATCTTGGTGATAATAAGTAATCATCGGCATGCACCGAGGGTGACATGGTCAGACCTATGCTTTAGAAAAATCACAGTGATTAATGAGTAGGGGGAGGATTAGAGTGGGGAGAGATGAGAAGAGACTTGAGGCACAGAGACCAGTTAGAAATTTGTTTCAGTGGTCCAGGTGAAAAGTGGTGAGAGTTTGAAAAAGTGTTAAGGATATTTGAGTGCAGTTAGGAGGGATGCATATGAAGCATTATAAAGAGAGAAATGACAAGACTTATTAATAAATTACATGTGTGTAATGATTAAAAGTGAGGAATACAGTATGATATTGAGGTTCTAAGCCTAAATGAGTGGGAAGATGGTTGTACCACTACAATATTAGAAAAGTTCAGAATAGGAGAGGTTTTGATGAAAAACAATGAATCTTGTTTTGAACATTTTGAGTTTCTGATGCCTGAGGAGTATTCATTTTGAAATGTTCCAAGAGATAGTTGAAGTTGTATAACCAGCTCAGGAGAGACACTAGGACTGGATAAATCATCTTAGTAGAAATGATAATTGAACTCATTGGAACTGATCAAATCATCAAGTGGGATATAGAGTAAGACAAGAAAGAGACTAAGGCTTGGCATTGGGAACACCCAATGATAGCTCATAGTTGACATGGATAAAGAACCAGAAAAGAGGACTGAGAAGGAATAGTGTGACAGGTGGGAGAGGAACTGGGATAGAATGCTGTCATGGAAACCCAAGAGGAGAGAGATTACAGGAACGACAATCAGTGGTATATGTACTACTGAGATGTCAAGGAGGATAAGATCTGAGAAAAAGCAATTAGATATAGTAATTGAGAACATTGGTAACTTTGGAGAAGGCAGTTTCAATTAAGATAAGTTTAGCGTTAGGATTACTGTGTTCATTATATGTGATAGCTATCTAAACTTCTGCGAACATGATGTATGTACCATGTGTGTGACCTCAAGATTGCCCAAAGAGTACCACATAAGTTGTCTATTCCATTCTTTCCCAACATGAGTTGTTCATCTTCTTTCCTTCTTAATGAGAATCTAGGAGGGCCAAACCACTGCATTTGGGTCATGGTAACATTGTATGGAGCCTCATCCTGAATTTGATCCTGTTTTGTTACCTGTGCTTCACTCTGGGCATCTATGTACTGTATACACTCTATGCATTCTGTGCATATATGAACCAATTTGAAAGCTATGCTCTCCATATTAGTGCTAACCATGACTAAGTTCATTCCCAACTACATAGACTTTGAATTGGACACAATGAATATTATTGCTGGTGAGACATCTGTGAACTATTGCTGGAGAATCCTGAAAGAAACTCTGAATTCTCTCTCGTGTTAGGCCTTTAGCTGTGCTTTTCTGTCCTTGCATACTTTGCTTAGTGCTAAGAGATGGATAACTCAAGCAGTGGTGAGAATCAATTTATTGATAGTTAACACACCTAGTATTGTTGCATAGCTCGGTGGCTTAGTGGAAAGACTACTGAATCTGGAGTCATAAGACTTGTGTTTAAATTTCTGCCTTGCTACTTACCATCAATATAACCGGCCAAATGACATAACCTTGGGTCTCAGTTTCCTCACCTATAAAATGATGGAACCTCTAAGGTTCTTTTGAGTTCTAAGGCTATACTATAATATTATAGGGTTTATCCAGATCAGGATCTAACTCTGTACATCTATTTTTCTTTCAGTGTAGGAAAATATTCATGAATAGTATCGCCGCCAGAAGCTTTAAGTCATTAGTTACGTTTGAAAGAAAAGAGAAGGAAAGGTATTAATCTCCTCTTCAGTATGAAAATTCTCTCTCATCCTGTCTCATAGGTGAGTTTTTAGTGCATAAATACTTCTGACCCTGCGATTGCTGAAGATGTTGTTCATTTGTTTCAGCCATGTTTTCTTCATGACCCATTTGGGCCTTTCTTGGCAAAGATACTGTAATGGTTTGCCATTTCCTTAACCAGCTCATTTTACAGATGATGAAACTGAGGCAAGCAGGAGTCATATAGCAGTAAACTGCTGAGGCAAGATTTGAACTCAGGTCTTCCTGATTCTAGGCCTGGCACCCTATCTACTGTGCCACTTAGCTGCCACAATTACAGAAGACAGAATTTGTAAAATATGCACCTTAGCCTTTGGTTCAGAATTGGAATCCTACAGATAGCATTGTCTTGGATAGCTGATGTGAATTTGATCGTACTGCACATCTTGTTCTATCAGTTGTTTTAATGTGGAAGATAGGAAATGTATCCCAGAGACCTTCAGAAGCTTGCTCTGGATAAGTAATTCTCAGACTTCTTAGAAGATCACCTGACTATTTTTTGTGCCCTGATTAAGTGGTACAAAATATACCTGGAGTAGGACACAAAGTATGGCTGTCTGGTGAGGAGAAGAAAAGGAGAGGCCATATTTTATCTCTTTAAAAGACTTATTTTCAGTAGCTATATATTAAGAGATATTATGCACAATTGTTTTCTCTGAGGTAAGGCCCTGGTTATCCCACCTCAGTAAAACTTTGCTTTTCAATGTGCAGATCACTCCACCATGCATCCATCATCCGTTCATGGGTCTGAAGCATTTAGGATCCTAGACTGTAAGGGTTAGATTTCATAATGGAAGAAAGCTTAGAGGTCATCATCTCCAATTCACTTATTATCAAAATTAGTATTAGTGTCTCTTTAAGAATGATGACAGTGTCTTTGAGGCTGAAGTTATACTTAGTGAGTATAGGTAATAAAGTCACTCTGTGAAAAGAAACAAAATCTCCCCCCCTCCAAAAAAAAACCCAGCTCCATTTTCTCTTGTGCTGGTTGGGAATTGCACCTTGTCTTAGATCTCAGTAAATCTTTTCCTTTCAGTTTGAATTTGCCCAATGTCAGGTATGAGAGCTTGAGAATTAGTACTCCCAATCCTACAAGTAATTTTCTAGCAATTTCAGGGATGCCACTAGATATTGAATATTCAGGCATGAATTTGTTGGAAGAAAATACTATAGGTTGGAACCATTTTTTTTTCTGGTTTTGAAATGTGAAAATTGAGAAACTGAATACTTATCAAATTGACATACTGTAGTCAGTAAGCAGCAGGTTTTGAATCATTTGTCTTCAGATCTTACCTCTTGCCTGGATACACTTAACATCAGATGGTTTTGTTCTGGCATTTTTTTTTATTTTTTGAAGTCAGTCTGGACCATATTTGATGTCTGTCAAAAAGAGCTGGCATCCACATGCACAAATAATATCTAATTATTTGATTCAAAACAATATATAAGTGCCCAGTTTGTCTACCTGCAAGTCATATTCTCCCTTACGTATGAAAGGCCACCCAATAATCTCTATCTTGCTATTTTACTCTAGAGGTCCCATCTACTCTGAGCTGTGGTTTCTTCTGAAGTGTAGACAAATCTTGATTTACTCCTTTGCAATGGTAAGATCCTCTAGATCACAGATTTTTAAAAGCAGAAAAATAGTTGTAAATACATAAAATATAATACATAGAATTACAAAGAAAGCCAATTATACTGAAATATACTTATTAAAATATTGAAGCAAATTCACAGATGCTCTAAAAACTATCCATGTTAAGACGGTCTATAAGGGGTTGAACTATTCCTCTCTGGGCTCCACTCCTGGTTCTCTGGACTTCTTTTCTCTCCATAACTTAGCAACCTTCTCCCTCTGGGAAATTACTGTGTTCCTGCAGCCCATTCTTTGGATTAGTGAGTTTTTCCTAGAGTTTCCATGTTAAGAAGAGACCAACTGTGATGTCATGTTCACTCCTTCATTCCTCTCTGGCCTCTACTAGGACTCTATGGATTTCTTTCTCTATCATGCCCCAGGGCACTTTTCTTTCCATCCCCTCCCCCTTTCAGTTCCCATTTATGTGTTATCTTTCCCCATTAGAATGTAAGTTCCTAGCAGCAGGAACTGTCTTGTTATTTATCTTCTGTTCCCAACACTTACCACAGGGTCTGGTACACAGTAAGAGCTTAATAAACCCTTGTTTTCTGTCTGATTAATTCTAGTTTCCCATTACCTAGAAGATAAGAGGAAGGGGAGTCCTGAATTCCTCTATGACAATAGATGGTATCTTTTTATAACTAAGAAGGGAATCTCCTAATATCTTTTCCCATGGAAATATTACAAAGAATGCTTGGATTTTTCACTTTTGTGAATGTAGTCCAAAATTTCAGGCACATAACAGATTATGAGGACTGACTTGGACATGTGTTATACCTACAGAATTGGTGCGTTACATTGTTTATATGTGAAAGCAAATTAGAGTAGGGACTGGACCTTTGATTCCACTGATGTAAGGATATCCAGATGATGAAATTCCTTATACCTGTGCAAGGTGGTACCTTCTCTGCAACTTCTTAGAGAGTTGTCTGGAATCCTGAAAGGTGGAATGATATTCTGAGGATCACAGAGCTAGTATGTAACAGAGTCAAGACTTGAACCCAGGTTTCTTGCTTTAAGCCCTCATCTCTATCCATTGTCACACTTATTCTCATGAAAGGCTATTAGCTCAAAAGAACCAACTTCCAAATGAATTTACAGAGAGCATAGTTATTTTATAAATTTGGGACTTTCTGTCCATATGAGATTAACGTGAATTATAATTTGCTTGCATTCATTGTTTGCAGTTGCAAATTTTAGTTGAGGGGTTATGTTGTATTGGCTGAAAATTGGTTGAGCAGTCTTTTGCAGTCTAATTTTCCTAAGTGATGCCATGAATTTGCATGAAAAAAGTACAATTAAAAATATCTTCATCATTCAAAGCTTAACCCCTTCACAGAGGTCTCTAGATGCAGAAGGCTAAATTCTATATAACAACTTACTGACTTCATTGCAAAACATACATTGTTATTCTTTTTATAACCTCTATTCCATGTAAAAATATTACTTTAAGAAGTTATTTAGCTTTGTAAGTGGTAGTTTAAGACACATTTGTGTCTTTATGAGATCATTTTTTTCCTGAACAAATTTAATGTATTTGTAGCTTGTCTATATACACATCATGGCAGAGGACATTTTGAATATGAATTTCATTGAGTGACAAGCCACACAAGAACTTGTTTTATTGAGCCATTCATTTTATGTGAGTTCAAATTCCCAACCTACCATATGACAACTATCTCATGAAATCCAGTCAAAGAATTACTCTTATTTTAGAGTGCATTTAGATGTCAGTTTTTATATTTTTTCATTGCCTATCAAATAGCCTATGTGAAACTTCCCAATGAGGAAATCAAAGAGACTGAATTGGTCATACATTCTGCAAGCTCAAAATGTGTCAATATTTTCATTGTCAACAATGTGACTTGGCAGCCAAAAATTCTAGTGCTGGCTTAGGCTGCCTCAGCAGAGGCATTATGACCAGAAAAAGGAAGGTAATGCTTTGCCTTCACTCTGTCTTGGTCAGGCCCTATCTAGAATGCTGTGTTTAGTTTAAGATGCTACATTTTAAGTGTTACCTGAAGCCTGGAGTTGGAGAGGTGCAGAAAAGTGTCTGGTTGTATCGCCAAGAAAATATTCACAGCACCGAAGGTAGTTTGGAATCGCAAAGTATATCAGACTCTCCATATAGAAGGCAGAAGAAAAACATTTACTCAGACACCAGAAAGTGAAATACATCATAGTAACCAAGAAGTCAATACACATTAGCACTACAAGGGACAAAGCCATTCCCAAGTAATTCCCTTTACCTCCCCCCACCCCTGCAACACCCACCCCACCTCTTGCTGGGGACTTCCCACAAACACTCATGATCCTAGCTGTCTGCTTGCCTATGTCCTCTCCTCCCTCCACTCTAACTGCTCTCACCACCTTCCTCTCAGTTCTGCTTCACTCTTCCTGTTCCACCTAATCAGCAAGCTCCTCCCACCACATGGGACTTAGGCTTCCATGTGATTTAAGCAGGTCACATGGGCCTATTAATGAATGGGAAAGATCTTCCCATTTAAATTACCATTACACTGACCCTAGAGTTCCATGGATCATATTCTGCCCTAAAAAGGCCTCTCCTTGAGGCCAAAGAAAGGGTATCAGATATGGTTTATCCTCAGAATGAGAGAAAATCTCATAAATCTAGGAACAGCTCATATCTGGGGTTTCCCCTAAAAAGGATTAATAAGATCTTTTCTCGAAAATGTGCTTAGTTTTCAAAGTAGATATCAGGTGTGGAACACTTATTTCCTCCACTTCAAAAGAAGTTATTCAGATACAAGACTAATAAATGCTCATTAAAAACAGCCAGTATTTTCAGTTGAATTCTATCTAACTCCTCAAGGCCAAAGAATTAATAAAGGTACTCAGGGTAATCTAACAAAGGAATTTTTATGGTATTAATGGAAACATGATCATGACATTTTAAACCATGGCATTTCTATCAGTCGTTTATTTATCTATGGGAAGAATCAGGGATCCTTGAAGTATTACAGTAAAATTGAAACAATAATTCACTAAAGTTCTTTTCTCATGACTCATCATTAACTTCAAGTTATCCCTGCGTTTCTTAATGTTATTCTAATGGAATAATTTCTGGTAATTGTCAAGCTGAAAAACATATAATAAAAAAGTCTGATGATAGATTCTTGTTTGATTATCCCTCAAATACCCTAGCCACTCAGTTCTTTAAAATATTCACCTCCCATAAAGTACTTCTTTACCACACCACACAGAAAGATGGACATACCCTTGATCTTGCCATCATCCACTGATGTGCCACTTCCATGGCCAAGAATTCTGAAATCCCCCTAACCAGCCATAATCTATGGGCTTTTCATTTCTCTCTCTGCCTTCCCTTATATCACCCTGCTCTAAATGCACTATGACCTCCAGTCCCTTGATGTCTTAATTCTCTCCCAGGCTATCTCTCCTATACTAGACACCTTCTCTTCTCCCCTTGGTGAATCAGTTCAACTCTACATTGTCAGTTTTGCTCAAATCCTTATTATATCAACAATTAGGCCTAGTCAGGTTGAATCTTGAATAACTCCAACCATTTATTACCCTTTTTCTTCCACATGTGCTGCTGAGTGAAATAGAGAATAATATGCAACCATTCTGACTTGGTTCACTATAAACTTATGTTATATGACCTCAATTGGTCCCTCATTGCTGCTAGGCAATCCAACTTATATCTCTCTTATCAACTCATTATCTCACTCTTCATAGGAGCTTTCCAAACTTTTTCATCCCCCGCTTAAACCTTCCATGACTTCCTTTCTCCTGACTCTATCAGCTGAGAGCTTTGCCTCATATTTTACAGAAATATGGAAGCCATTCACAGCAAAATCGCTTTTCTCTCTTCTTCCTCATCCCTATAACTCAGATGCCTCCTGAAACTTTCTCCTCTTTCACCTCTGTCTCACATGATGAAGATTTACCAAAACTAACCTCTTTGCTTACTCAGCTGACCCCATTCCATTCCATCTCCTTCAACAGACTGGCTCCTCTGTCATCCCCGGTCTTTCAATTTTCAATCCCTCCCTCTATTGGTTCACTTTCTATTTCCTACAGACATACCCAAGTCTCCTCTCTCCTGAAAAAAACCAAAACTCTCACTTGATCTTTCCATCCCTAACTATTATTCTTTATCTCTTCTGCCATTTATAGCTAAACTCCTTAAAAAGGCCATCTACAATAGGTGCCTCTAATTCCTCCCCTCTTCCTCTCTTACCTTATCATTCCACAAAAAAAAATCCAAAAAAAGAAACAAAAATACCCCAAATCTGCTCTCTCTTTAGTTACTAAGTCTGTTGGTTGCCATCTCCAGTAGCCTTTTCTCAAACTTCAATCTCTTTGACTTCTCTGCGACCTTTGACACTGTTGATCACTCTCTCATCCTTGACACTCTCTTCTGTCTGTGCTTTGAGGACACTACTCTCTCCTGATTTTCTTCCTGCCTATCGAACCAATCCTTTTCTATTTCCTTCACTGAAACCCTCTCCAGATCATATCCTCTAACTGCAGGTGTCCCTCAGATTCTCTCCTGGTCCCTGTTTTCTTCTCCCTCTACACCACTTTACTTGATGATGTCATAGATCCCATAGATTTAATTGCCCTCTTTATATGGATGATTCTCAGATCTACCTATCCTCCTCCAGTCTCTCTACTAAGCCTTCAGTCTCACATCTCCAACTACCTTTCAGACATTTCAAAAGTATGTCCAGTAGACATCTTAAACTCAATACATCTAAAATGGAACTCATTATCTTTTAAAACTCCTCTCCACCTTCTCTATTACTGTACAAAGGGCAATACCATTTTCCCAGTGCCCCAGGTTTGTGACCTAAGAGTCATCCTTGATCCTTCATTATCTCTCACTCTCCATGTTGTAGTTATTGTGGAAGCCTGCTGATTTCACCTTTGCAGCATCTTTTGAATTCATCCCCTCATGTCTTCTGACACTGTCACTACTCCAGTGCAAATCTGTATCGCTGCATGCAGTGATTATTGTCATTGCTTATTGGTGGGTGTTCTCAAGGTCCTTCTCACTTCTTCATTCAGTCATGAAAGTGATTTGCCTAAAATTCTGGTTTAATCATGTCACCCTCCTGTTCATTAATCTTCCGTGGCTTCTTATTGCCTCCAAGAGCAAATACAAATTGCTCTGTTTGGCATCCAAATCCCTTCATAACATAATCTCCTCCTCCGTTTCCAATCTTCTACATTACTCACCAACATATGCTCTCCAATTCAGTGACCCTGACTCCTTCCTGTCCAATGAACACTCCATCTCTTGACTCTGGACATTTTGCCAAGAATGTTTTCCCTCCTCAACTCCAACTACTGACCTCTCTAGCTTCACATCTCAACTAAAATCTCACCTTTGACAGTAAACCCCCTGTAAGCTCTATTAATACCAGTGCCATCTCGTAATTATTTCTCATTTATTTGCATATAGTTCCCCTTGTATATATTTGTTTGCATGCTGTCTCCCCCATTAAATTGCAAACTCCTTTAGGGAAAGGACTGTCTTTTGTTTTGTTTTTATACCCCAAGTGTTTAACATAGTTCCTGCATATGGTAGGTGCTTAATAAATATTACCTGAATAATAAATGTTAAGTAAGGTGAAGTTCATAAACAGGTGATTATTTCTTTCCTACCACAGAAACATTTTCCTAAGGCATGTTGAGTTTCTAATCTGTTTTAGTAGAAAGAACAAGCATAGTGATGAAATTTTAGATCTTCAAAGTATTAATAACAAGAACAATTTTTATTGTTATTTCTATAAGCTATTAATGTAACCTATAAATAAGTCAATAATAATATTATCAAGATCAAATGAATGAAGTGATTTTATTATTAATATTACTAACGTAAAAAAGAAGAAAGGAAAGAAAGGTATGTTTGGCACAAACAATTTCAAATGAACCCACTTCCTAATGTGACTTCTCATAGTCACTTCTTTTTTTTTTCTAAATGTTTATAAAGCTTCTGTATAGTGACCCATGCTAGAATTTTACAAGGAATTGCTGTTATGCTTACCAATCTATATTTTAAAGAAAGTACCTTTTCTCATATTTTAGAAAAGTGTGGATACTATTTCCCCAATTCTAGTTTTTTGGAACCACTTCAATTTTCTGTGATTCCTTAAAGATTATTAATATTACTTGGTAATTCTTTCATGGATCACAAGAGGCAACATGGCATAGTGCATGGAGAATGAGCCTTCAAGTTCTGTCCTTAACATATGTTGACTACGTAACCCTGGGCAAAGCATTTAACCTGCTTTTGATCTAGGTAGTTTTCTTTGACTATAAGTTTCAGAGAAAGTGCCAAATCATAGTGACAGAAGAAGTTTAGTCACCTGGGAATTTTCTAATCCAGTTAGCTCATAGGTCCACTACCTACCACCATTCATTATCCTCATTATTCATATATTTCTTATCTTCCTAACCTATAAGCTTCAAGAGAAGAAGGACTTTATTTTATTGAAACTTTGTACCTAGCATAGTGCTCTGCATATTGGAAACTTTTAATAAATATTTAGTGATTGAAATTGAATTCCTTTATATTTCACTCTATTTCTAGAATAGAGTTTCACAGAGAGTACTTTTGCATCAACAAATTCCAGTCACGTTTGAAGACTTCTCGTCCTTTGTCTTTTTATTGATACTTAATGCATTAGCTACCTTAGAAATTATTTTCTTAAAGGTATCTGCTTTTAAAGGTCATGCTATATCTTGTTGATTTTGATTATAATTATTTGCAGTGTTGATCTTTATCATTTTTCCTATTTATAATCCTTATGACTTTTAGAGTGACATATTCCCATGTCTCAGTTTCCTTATTCATAAAACCAGAAGAAACTTCTTATGTCCAGTGTGATGTTATGAGACTGAAATGTATTGGTGATAATGGCATAATAAATATTAAATAAAATATGCTCTGTTATTTCTTGAGCTTCAAAGTTTTTCACCTGTAGTTCTATTCATGTGGTAGCATTTAAAGACCTTACACATAAGTTTCTATTATTGAAAATACTGAGAGATTTCATATCACATTCTCTTCTTGCCTGGGAAGTTTGAAGGAATAGGAGTGATGCACTGTGTATTTGATAAATTGTTAATATCCCTCTATTATGCTTGGAAAACAGTTGCAGAGAGCCCTTCTTTGTTCAGAGCCTGACCAATGTCTCTGAAAGCATTTGGTTTCAAGGGGAAAACAATCATACACTTTATGAATGTTGCCTGTGCTAGTGTCAAGCATGCTACTTAATTTTAGCACAGCTAAGATGTTGTGAGAAAGAAAATGTATTGAAGAAGGCAAGATTCTTGGGGTGATTTGTATGATACTATCCTCTCTCACTACCATTTTTCAGGTTACCTTCTGGTTGGAACAATTTTGCCTTGAAAAATGAGAAAGTAAAATCTCATTTATCTCATACCATTGACAGAAGCCTAGTACCCATTATTGTTGCTCTAAGACAACTACACAATGAGCAAAACCCAGTACTTTGTTTTCTGTTGAATGGAGATGTGTGGCAATGGATTTTGTCATTCAGTTGTTCAGTTTTCAGTCAAGTCCAGTGATTTGTGACCCTATTTGGGATTTTCATGGCAAAGGTGCTGGAGTGGCTTATCATTTCCTTATTCAGCTCATTTAAACAATGAGAGGCCTGAGCCAAACAGGGTTAAATGACATGTCTAAGGTCATACAGCTAGTAAGGGTCTGAGGTGAGAAACTTAGAAAAATGAATCTGTCTCCAGATCTTGCACTGTGTTCACTGAACTACCTTACAATGACCATTTATTGGTGTGGTTTTAGTTTTCCTATCACAGGGGCTATTATGTTTAGTCATTCACACACAAAATGCCAATCTCTATATAACATTTTCTCTTTGTGAACTGTGTAGTTTAACTAGTATAATAGTCATGATCAAAACCTTAGACAGATTTCTATATTCCCAATACAATATTTTAGATAGGTTTATTTTCATATTTAAACAGAATCCAATTTGATAGAAAGACATTTAGCAATTACTCTATGCAAGTCGCTATCAACTACAAAGACCAAAATGAAGATATGAGTATGCTCTCAAGGAGTTTACTTTAACTGAAGGTTGACAATACATATATAAGTAAATACATACAACATCTCTATAAAGTTGATCAGGACTACAGAGATCATTTATTCCAACTTTCTTATTTTACAACGGTCCAGAGAGGAAAGGTGACTTTCCACCGCCACAGAGTTGTCATAACTGATTCAAACCTACGTTTTCTGACTACAAATCCAATGGTTTTTATTTTTATACCATACTATTTTTCCCCAAACTAGGTAGCTATCTCCTTTAAGTAGCATAGAAATAGGACTCTAAGCCTGTTTTATTTTGTTGTGCTCCTAGGTACCTTGACATTATAACAAAGGACTATGGGTAGGCCAGATTGAAGAAAATTTCTCTTCCTGAAGAAAATTTCTCTCCTGAGAGAAATTTTGTGGTCTCTAAGAATAGTAGAAGTCATCTACTCAACTTGCAGTAATTAATTATCCAATACTATTCTACTTTTCACAATATTTCAAAGCACCACACAACATATACACTGACTCTCTCTCCATTATATACCTTTATTAATATTCTAACTTTGTACCTGACTTTTTCACATACTTTGTATCACTCTTATGTGTATTTTTTTGCATCCTCAAAATATTATGAATTGCTTAACTATACCCAGATCAGATGAAGAGTTTAGCTATCCATGGGCATTAGTGTATCTGTGGTCCAGTTCTTGTGCATGATAGAAAAATATCTTGATTAGAATGAAATTGTTATGCTCTGGGGTACTTCAATAGTGCAACACTGACAGGGAGGAATTGAGAATTTACCCTGAAATTAAGTTACCTAGGGAAAACAACATAAACATTGTCAATAATTTCCATCTTAACCTCCTCTTTAACATCTCTTCTCCAACTATGAGATTTACCCTGGTCTTTCAGGATAGTTGATATTCAGCTAACAATGAACAATTGATGATCAGCTAAGAATTATACCCAGCAGGGGGATGATGATGATGAAGACGATGATGATGATGATGATGATGTAGTTGTAGAAATAGAATTACAAATTTTAAAGTCTGATGGGATTTAGCAGTCATTAATTTCATGCATACTCAGGAGAAATTGTCAACAAGTGGTCATCTAGTCTCTGCTTGAAGACCTCAGGTAAAAAAGGAATTCATGACTTTACTAGCTATGGCATTCTACCCTTTGATGGCTCTGACTATTAGAAAATCAGATGGAAGACATATTTTTGAGTTTGCAGACTTTTCAGTGTCTCTCAGTCATATCATTTAAACAGCAATCCAGTCTCCCTAAGTATAGGATTTATAGGAGTTATAAATAAAAACAATCTTTCCTTAGCCCCATTTTTGGCAAGCTTCCCAACTATCATGAAGATACTTAACTCTATCTCAAATTACTTTGATAGAACTGCTTATACATTAAACTTTTCCTGGTAAAATACATTTTCAAAATTGTAAGCTTATTTCGTAGAGGCTGATGACTTCAATTCCTGAATAAGCCTCTATAGAGAGTCAAAACTGCTTTGGGCTCCTTATAAATATATCAGCTTAATAATGACTACTAAGCTTTCTGGGGACTATTTAAGAGTAGTTGCAATATTTATTATCCTTCAAAGCAAATATAAAACATCAAGTTAAAGAAAATATTTTCCAAAGATTTTTTTTTTCTCTTTCAAGAATTTTCAGGGTGGAGCCAAGATGGTAGAGTAGAAGGACAAACCTGTAGATGCTCTCCCCTCATGGCCCATTAAATACCTGTAAAAATGACTCTAAACAAATTCTAGAGCAGAAGAGGCAACAAAACAATATAGTGAAAGAGATTTCTAGCCCAAAGCAGCCTGGAAGGCTGACAGGAAGGGTCTATTATACCTCGGTACAGATAGGACAGGAGCAGGCTGCAGGGCACAGAATCATGGGTAGTAGCTGCAGTTTCCCGATTCCTCAAACCACAAAAACCAAAAACAGCTTCAAAGGTCAGTGAGAAAACTCTTTCACCTGGGTCAGAAGGGAGCAGGGTCTTGTCCTAACCATGGGCCCAGGGCAGCGGAAGTTACTTCAGCATAGGATCCATTTTTGGAGCCCTTGGCCTAAAGACCCTGGGAGAACCATGCAACTGATCTGGGTCTCAGTCCTGAGTGGCAGCCCTGGGATGAGGAGGAGCACTGGCTGATGGAGCTGGTGGAGGCTCTGGAGAGGGAATTCTACTTACAGATCTTGGGCAGAAAAGCTTGTGGTTGCTCCCAGACCAGAGTGCAGGCTAGGGGAGGAGTAAACTCCCCTCCCTTGATTGTGCCACCTTGGAGAAACTGAGAACTTACAGGTCCCTAAAGTATGCCCTCCACTTGAAAAAAGACTCAAAAGGCAAGTGAATGACTTGGAAAATGCTCCAAAAAAAGGCAAAAAATAAGACTAGAGAAGGTTGCTTTCTTGGTGAACAAGTATTTTCTTCCATCCTTTCAGCTGAGGAAGAACAATGCATACCATCAAAGAAAGACATAAAAGTCAAGGCTTTTGCATTCAAAACCTCCAAAATAAGTATGCAATGGTCTCAGTCCTTGGAAGAGCTCAAAAAAGATTTTGAAAATCAAGTAAGAGAGGTGGAAGAAAAATTGGGAAGAGAAATGAGAGCAGTGCAAGAAAATCATGAAAAGTGAATCAACAGCTTGCTAAAGGAGACCCGCTTCCCCCCCCCCCCAAAAAAAACGCTGAAGAAAACAACACCTTCAAAAATAGACTAACCCAAGTGGCAAAAGATGTCCAAAAAGCCAATGAGGAGAAGAATGCTTTAAAAAGCAGAATTAGCCAAATGGAAAAGGAGGTTCACAAACTTACTGGAGAAAATAGTTCTTTAAAAATTAGAATGAGCAGGTAAAAGCTAATGACTTTATGAGAAACCAAGAAATTACAAAACAAACTGAAAGAATGAAAAACCAGAAGACAATGTAGAATATGTCATTGGAAAAACAAGTGGCCTGGAAAAATAGATCTAGGAGAGACAATTTAAAGATTATGGGACTACCTGAATGCTATGATAAAAAAAAAAAAAAAGAGCCTAGACATCATTTTTCATGAAACTATCAAGAAAAACTGCCCTGATATTCTAGAACTAGAGGGAAAAATAGATATTGAAAGAGTCCACTGATCACCTCCTGAAAGAAATCCAAAAAGAAAAACTCCTAGGAATATTGCAGCCAAATTCCAGAGTTCCCAGACCAAGGAGAAAATATTGTAAGCAGCCAGAAAAAAAAACAGTTTGAGAATTGTGGAAATACAATTAGGATAACACAAGATTTGGCAGCTTCTACCTTGAGGGATCAAAGGGCTTGGAATATAATATTCCAGAAGTCAAAGAAACTAGGATTAAAACCAAGAATCACCTACCCAACAAAACTGAGCATAGTGCTTCAGGGGAAAAAATGGTCATTCAATGAAATAGAGGACTTTCAAGCATTCTTGATGAAAAGACCAGAGCTGAATGGAAAATTTGACTTTCAAACACAAGAATCAAAAGAAGCATGAAAAGGTAAATAGGAAAAGAGAAATCATAAGGGACTTACTAAAGTTGAACTGTTTACATTCCTACATGGAAAGATAATATTTGTAACTCTTGAAATTTTTCTCAGTATTTGGGGAGTTGGAAGGATTGTATATATACATACATACATATCTATATATATGTGTGTGTGTACATATATATACATATATATGCATATATATATACATATATATATGCATATATATATATACATATACATACATATATATATATATATATATATATATATATATATATATATATATATAGAGAGAGAGAGAGAGAGAGAGAGAGAGAGAGACAGAGGGCACAGGGTGAGTTGAATAGGAAGGGATGATATCTAAAAAAATAAAATTAAAGAGTACGAGAGGAATATATTGGGAGGAGAAATGGACAAAAGGAATGGGACAAATTAATTCTCATAAAAGAGGCAAGAAAAAAGCTTTTTTCAATGGAAGGGGAAGGACGGAGGCAAGAGAGAAAAAGAGAAGCTTACTCTCATCACATTTGGCTTAAGGAGGGAATAACATGCACACTCAATTTGGTACGAAAATCTATCTTATACTACAGGAAATTAAGGGAGAACGGGATAAGAGGGGTGAGGGGCATGATAGAAGGGAGGGCAAATGGGAGGAGGGAGTAATTAGAAGTGAACACTTTTTGGGAGGGACAAGGTCAAAAGAGAGAATAGAATTAATGGGGTGCAGGGTGGGATGGAGGGAAATATAGTTAGTCTTTCACAACATGACTGTTTTGGAAATCTTTTGCAAAACTACACATATATAGCCTATGTTGAATAGCTTGCCTTCTCAGTGGGGATGGGTGGGGAGGGAGGAAAGGAGAGAAGTTGCAACTCAAAGTTTTAGGAATGAATGCTGATAATTGTTTTTGCATGCAGCTGGGAAATAAGAAATACAGGTAATGGGTTATAGAAATCTATCTTGCCCTACAAGAAAAGAGAGAAAATGGAGATAAGAGAAAGGAGGGGTGAAGAAGAGGGGGCAGATTGGGGCATGGGGTAATCAAAATGCATGGTGTCTTGGGGATGGGGGAGGGGTGAGATGGAAAGAAAAGTTGGAACTCAAAATCTTGTGGAAATGAATGTTGAAAACTAAAAATAAAAAGAATTTTCAGTTTGTCTCTTTGGGGCACCAGCACTGAGGGTGATATTAAAGTGACCCTCCCCCATGTCTTTCCTCTCATTCCCCCCATCTCTCTCTCTCTCTCTCTCTCTCTCTCTCTCTCTCTCTCTCTCTCTCTCTCTCTCTCTCTCCACACACACACGCGCACACACACACACACACACACACACGCACACACACACACACACACACACTCTTTTCCTCCTCTACCAGGAGACAAGACTTCTAGAACAAGTCTCAGATAAGAGGGAACTGTTTGAATGTGTTTAGATTATCAGTGTATTATTATTGTCATCCTATGTCACAGTGTAAAGTTACAAAATAAAAACTTCATGTTCACATTCATGGTCAATGAATTTTCACAATGTGGCTAAAATAGCAATGATTTTGTGTGTAGGCTATGCTTAATTTTAAAAATATAGGAAAAAAACAATGGACAACAGCATGTTGTGAATACTGGAACACAATGAATGTCTGACTCCCCAGTTACATTAGATACATTCAGTAACCGTTGTCTTGCGAAGGCTATAAAATATCCAACGTATTTAATTCACTTTTATGATGTGCCTTTGCAAAGTGTAATTGTATATTTTATACTACCATCCTTTTCTCCTTGACCTCAGCACTCTAATAGTGAAGGTCTTCATAAGTGATAGTAAAAATTCCTGATGTGGCAACTGTGCACTCTGTGAAAGTCATATGGTATCAATCATAATTAACCCCAATGTCTCCATCCCATGTGAGGACTGACCCCATCACATCTGGTTTCCTGTTTGAAAATCCTTCAATTTGTGTAGGTTTCACTGATAACAATGCTCAGAATGATCTTCAAGCTATAGGAATGGACAAAAGATGAATTATCTGTCACTCAGAAGGATGACCCGACCATGGAAACAATCAGACACATCTATCCATTTTTATTATTTTTTTCTTTTCAGATTTCTATATTTTTCATTAATTCTCAGTTCAGTTTGTTAAAATTATAAAAGAAAAAATGTGAAGAGAGTAGAACACACAAATTTATGGAAAACGTTCTCTTTCTTGTTGTTACTCAATTAAGATTTACCATCACAGTATTATTATACATCTTCCAGAAGATGAACATGTACCTTTTATTTATAATTACAGTGAATATACGTGTATGCCTATTCACAGTTTTTTTTGTGGTGTTAGAGAACACATTGTTCGTCTCTTGTTTTTGCACATATGGAGACAATATTATTTATTTTCCTTTAGACAATTCTAGTGAAATAAGTAAAATGCTCAGCAGTAATTAAGTTGATCAAAGCTTCCTAATTGGAATTAGTGTCAAGGGCAAAGTCAAAGTTCCTTGGTGATGGAGATATAGGCAATGTATTCTACTGTATTGGTCCTGTCATTCTCACTAGTCACTTTCCATTTAGCAATTTATTGTTCTGGCTAGGAGTTGCAGAGGAAAATTGTTACACACATTTACTAAGTATTATGATTTTAGAAACTGCTAAGACATATTTTCTTATTGTGCTCACTTCCATTGCTCAATAAACACTGAACTAACCTTAAAATTGTCCATAGCTTTGCAAATAAATTGCTGCTATTCAGAAAACTCCATTTCCTTTACTTCTAGCAAAAACAGGCTGTCTTGTATATACACAAAAACTAGTTTTTTTCCTTGCCACTCTGTCTTTCTCTGCCATCTGTAAATGGCCTGTCTATCTTTTAAGTGAAATCTCTGTTCAGAAAAACCAGACAGTGATGTAGTCTGACCCATTCTAAAGGTTCACTGTGCTGTTACTGTTGCTTTTTGAGCAATCCAAATCTTCTAAAAGCACAAAGGTTAACCAGACTAGTAATTCCATTACTTGCATCACTTAATAGCCCTTTCTCTCCCTTAAAAAAACACAACAAAACCCAATCCTAATATCTTCTTGCAATGATAGTAAAATGTCATCTAGGCACTATAACTCTAATGGTATCCACTGCCTCAGTGCTGAGACTCAACAGTTACTTTCAACTTCATCATTGTCATTGGCCATGGTGCTGATTACCAGTATTTGACCATTAGCAGGATGACTGATGGGAAATTTTACTTTTCAAATGTAGAAGGACCAGAAATTAAGGCTACCTCAAATGACCAAGCATATTTTTGGATTTATTGTTGCCTCTGGCCCTCTAATCCTAATGCTTAATGTTATATCATCTGTTACATGTAGGGCCAGATAAAGAAGTACACATTTATTTAAATGATTTTACTAGTCTTTAACAGGTAGAAATATTTTTTTTAGCAGGCTGAATTTTAAAAAATTAATATTAATGATAATATTAGCTAGTATTTATGAATCACTTTAAGATTACAAATCACTTTATACTTGTTACCTCTTTTAATCTTCACACGTACCCTGTGACATAGATGCTATTTTTATTTCCATTTAATAGGTGAGGAAACTGAGGGAAATGTTAAGTGACTTGCCCAGAGTCACATACCTAGCAAGTATCTGAGAACAGATCTTAACTTAGATCTTCCTGACTCCAGGTCTGCCTCTTTAGCCACTGCACCACCTTGCTGATTCTGTTTTGTTTTGCCTTTCCCTCTTTCTAATAATAGAGTTTGCTTCAATAAATAACACCTGGTCATTTTGACTTAGTTTTCTTGCCCTGAATAAGAATTATTGCTCAAGATTACCTTTAACTTCTTAAGCTTAAATAACCTTCCTTGCCATTTTGAAACTTCTTAGCCATTGGGTGTCTTCCCCACCCTGCCTTCCCAGTCTTTTTTAGAAGTCACAAAACATTTGAAATTAACAGCTACATGACAGAATTGTAGAAATGCCTCATGAAGTAGTCTCTCAACTATCAAACAAAGCATTTTATTTGTATCATTGTATCCTAAATGTTTACAGTAAAAATAGACAGCTTTATTGTGTTTTTCCTAAATTCATTACACCTCCCATTCTGCCTCTTAATTGTCCCCTCCTGTTGTGCTGTCCTAATGAAAAGAACCCATTTTTAACCGGTACCCATCCATTGTAGTCTCTGTGTTGCCATGGAAACAAAATCATTTGTTCTAACATTGTCTGCTGTACATATTTACAGCATATTAGGTAACACCTGGGAACTGAAATCTTACAATACAATGGACTCATATTTGAAAGGAGCATAAGCAATGCTGCTTTTCCTTAACCTTGGTTCCTCACTATTGTGATGGATAAGCATGCAAGTTATAATTACAGGCAAAGGTAGCAGGTTGTCAATGACATGAGATTTGCTTTTCAAAAACATAGCAGTTGTAACTTCATCAGAATCTTTTCAGTGGGATGATAATGAATTTCATGTAAGTGAATATTTTTAATTGCATCATAAATCCTAATTTTGCTATTTATTGTCCATGTGACCTTGGACAAGTAGTTTCACTTCTTACAGTTGTTAGTTTCTTCCTCTGCGTAATGAGGTGATTGGATAGTTTGATATCTATTGTATCATCTAGCTCCAAATCCCATGGTAACCTTCTTGAAACATTTGACATACACATATAAAACATAACTATATTTTCTTTTCTTTAATATTCACTTAAATACAAAAATCACCTGAAATGGTAAATTTAGGAACTGCAAGACCTTCAGAAGAAAGCCCATTTCAGTTAAAATTTAAGACTGAAAGTTAGATTTCATCCATTACTCTAATTCTGATAAAGGCAGTTAGTAAATATTATTTGAGGAAAATGATAGTTATTCATCACAATTAAACAACATTTACTGACTGTTCTAGAGGAGTAGGTAATTGTGCCCTTGAATACAGGGGACTGTACTCTAAATGGATGTCTTTGAACATAGAGGGCACATGATCTTTGCCTTCTAGACCTGAATTGTATGAAGCGCAATATTACACCTCAAGGTTAACAATGTTGTATGATTAAAACCAATAAGGAGATTAATTAGAAGGTTAACTATGCCCAAGTATGAATATCAACTCAAAGAATGAGTTTAACAGCAAGTATGGGGTTAGATTTTTCTAGTACGAAAGGCTGAAAAGTCAATAATAGTTTAGGAAGGTTTATTACATTCATTTAATACAGAACTTAATTTATTCACAATTCCCTCCTTCAGGCATAAGTGAAGGTACAAAAATGTGGCTTAAATTCCTGCATTGACTATTCATATTTATCAGAATCATAATTTCTAGCTAGAAAAAGCTATCTACTCGAACCCTCTCATTTTAAAGATGAAGAAACTCAGGGTAAGAGAAGCTGTGATTTTGCTCAAGTCACATAAAGGAGTGTGGCTGTGATTCCCATGAATCTTGTATCCCATTATGTTACCATTATATCTCTTTTCAGTGCTAGACTTCCACAAAGAGTAGTCTATATTCGCTGCTTCCAATTTGTTAAAGTCCAGATACTCCTTATAATCTGGTATCTGCTACCACCACTTAATTCAATTGGTCTCTAAAAGGTGACTTCTGCTTCTCCTTCAGTATTAGATTCTCTTCCTTGTCATTCCCTGCAACTATGGGGATGGCCATAAAGATGAGCTTATCTTCAAGGCTTTCAATTATCTGGTCTCACCCTGCCTTTCCATCTTTAACTGTTAATTCTCTACACATATTCTACAGTATTCTGTCTCTAATACCTTTTCTCTGATTTACTGCACCTGAAGAAAATCTGCCCATCCTTGTTCCTGAACCTTCCCCCTGATCCTCTCATATAGAAATGATCTTTCCATCATCTCAACTCTTTTAGAATTTTATTGCATTTCTTTGGGCTTTATCATGCAATGCTTTGCATTTTGGTTATTTGTGTTATGTCCTGTAACAGAATATAAGTTCTTTGAGGACAGGGACTTAGCTATTATATACCCCAAGAATCTAATGTGATATCTTGAACACCGGGCATTCTAAATAGATGCTGAATAACTAAAAAGTTCCAAGTGATTTGTTTTGGGTGTGCGTTTGTACTTACTTATACTTAGAGTGTGATACCTAGGGGGAGACTGGGTTGCTGAAGCACTTCCAAAATGTTAACTAATCAAAATATACAAGTCTCTTTGATAGTCATAGATCTGAGCTGGAAAGGACATTAGAGGCTGGCTAGTTCAACCTTCTTATTGTACAGATGAGGGAGTTAAGGTTTTAAAACTTGTCTGGTAGCAGAAGCCAGATCCAAACCCAGTTCATTTGACTCCAAATCCAGCATCCTTCCACTGCACCAAACTGCCTTATGAAGCCAGTAGGTAATCTATTTTAATAATGGAGAAAATTCAGGTATAGGTGAAAAAAAGTTTAATCATTCAAAATATCTTGAATTGTATGTTATCCCTCTTTTTTCTTTATTTGCAAGATCTGTTTTTTTCCATTAGTATAAGTATTTCCTCTACTAAAGAGACTGTAAACCCTCAACACCTTAGATAGTCTCCCTAAGCCATCATCACCCTTTCCAAGTTTAGTTAAGATAGTTCTTAGATGAATTAAAAATAGTTTGTAATCAATGTCATATTTGAAACTTTGCCAGGTTGGTAACGTGTGCCAGAACTTGCATTTTACTGATATTATCTTTAAGAATTAATAATCACCAACTCACCATGACAACAGACACTTTATACTAGTGAAAATCTATTTCACTGATGAAATGGTGAGAAACTTTTCTTTTAATAATGTGTTTTGTATGACATTTACTAGGTGCACGTCAAGGCTTATTCATAAGTTTCTAGCTTATATTCTGGGTTCAAGTTTTTCTCCTTATTTTGCAAGAAGTTACAAACCATCCAATGAATACGTATCTAAGTGTTAAGTCTTTGTCTAAATGGATACTTTGACAAAGTTGAAGAATCTGTAGAAAAATGAGTTTGGATTTCACTTCAAATGATGATGGCCAACTCCAACTCCATGATGCCACTCATAGCTACTGAAGAAGTATTTGAAAAGTGGTCATCTAATGGAGGTGTTAGATTTCTTCTTGATCTCAGAAAATTGAAGTAGGAGCTGGGAAAGAGATTTGGCTCCATGTAAGGAGATATTTTCTAACAGAATGGTCTAAAAGTTAAAATGATTTGCTTCAGGAAATAGTGGATTTCTTTACACTAGAGTTATTAAATCAGAGGCTGGATGGTCATTTGGGCATGTTGTAGAAGGGACTTGTATTCAAGTATAGGTTGGAGCCAATGATCTTGCAAGCTCTTTTCAACTCTGTGACATGGTGATTCTACAAATCTATAATGTGTATAATGAAGAAGAAAAAGCATAAACTTTTTAGTCTGCTTACAATGGAAAACAAAATGGTGCACAGAATTTTCCTGCATGATTTTATGTTAAATGAGGAGCTGTCCTGATGTAGATACACTGAAAGTAGCTGAACTTGGGTTATAAGAATGATAGAGATGATAAATGGAAAAACAAAATTAATGACTAGATTCTATTAAATTCTAAATAGATGACGGGGGGAGTAGTGTCAGATTTTCATTGTGATACACCAAAAGCTTAGTTGTTGTGAGAAGTGAAAACAGTGAGTAAAGGCTCGTTTTTCTGGTGTTTCGGTTCTATTTACTATTGTGTTGGAGAACTGGATATCAGTTTGACATTTCTTCTTTGGCTTTCATGTCTTACATAGCCTGTCCCACATGCAAGGATTATCATCTGTCTTTTATTTCTCTTCTTTGAATTTTTAGTTCCCTCCAACACCACGCTCTTGTACAGGCTTCTAACTGAAATCTTTTTTGTTCCCCTTAGTTGTTAGTGCTCTTTCCCTCCTGAGAGTACTGTGTATGGATTAAGTATAATATAAGCCCTTTGAGGGGAAGGACTATTTATTATTTCATCTTTGTAACGTCAGTATAAGGTACGCACTTAATAAATGTTCTTTGGATTGAATTGGTTGAAATTTTCTTTCTTCCCTCCTCCACAATGTGATGGGCCAATAGAATTCAAGATATGTTGTCATTTCGCTTGTATGCAAAATTTTACCGAAAGAACGTATCCCTTGGAAAATTGTCAAGCAAAGCAACAAACAGATCCAAAAGTGACCCAACTGAAATAAAGATCAAACGTTATCCAATCATTTTCAATATAATTAGTATTAACTATTGAAATCTATATTTGAGGTATATTGCCCCAGAAAGTATGAGTCTTAGGGTTCCCCTTTCTTCAAATATTGAACTTTTCTTTTTTTTGTTCTGAACAGATGAGTGAAACATTAGATATGCACACATGAGACTTGGGGCTTAATTCTTAACCATTAAAGGAGTCACCAAACTTCCTTATTCTTAAGATTTTTTTTTCTATGAAAGTGCATTGAAAAAAGCTACTACCTTTCTACCTTGAAGGAAAAGGATGAGAGTTAAGGAAACAACAGTGCTGGAATACTCCAGAATATTCAGAAAAAAAAAAAGTTCCATGCAGAAACAAGGTGTCATGGTACTCAGAGAATGGCAATGGCTTCAGTAGCCAGTTTGTTTTTGGGGAAAATCTCTCTCTCTGATATTTTCCATTTTTAAACAAGCAGAAGTTGTCCCCCCACACTCAACCTTCTTTGTTTGTTAGAGTTGTTTTCTCTAAAGCAGTTGTGGAATCTTTCAAGATTAGAAAAAGATAGTGATTAAGATTTTCTTGACATTTAAACCAAAATAGCACTGTGCTTCTAGCTGAAATTATGTAGGAACATTTGGAAGACTAGAACGATAATTTTCAGATCGCAAAAATAAAAAAAAGTGCAATGATTTTCATTGCTTTTGTTAAAAAGTTTCTGCTTGACATATTATGCTACATCTTTTCTGAGATACATTGAAAGTTGTCTTCAGTTTGATCCTTCAGATTGTGTAGCTGCCAGTTCCTTCCCCAGCACTCTGCTGCTTGGCCTGTCTCCAACAATGCCATGTGTAGTTCCCTCTCTCTCCCCAACCCTTTCCATTTCTAAATAGAGAAGAAAACAAGTCCATTCTGGCACTCACTTATATGCTGTATAATTGAAATTAAAATTCAAGACACAAATGTCCCCAACTGCTGAGGACTAAGTGCATTCCCCACTCTTTAAGTTTCCATTTCCACCAACATCTTTCTTTTGTAATACAGTAGTCTCAACAGCTTCAAGGATACCGCCTGGGCCCAAACCCAGACCTATATTGAAATGCTTTCTTCCAGTTCATTTTGGGCATTTTCATTTTTCGGAGATGATTCAACCAAGTATGCCCATTTCACAATCCCGTGCCTTTTCCTTTTAGAATATTGCCTGTAGTTGGGAGCTTCTTCATCAGGGGATAGGCCATGCCAATTGCTAATGTGATGTCTTAAAGGGAAAAATGGGAAATTACTGTACAGTGGTAATATGAACAGTAGGAATGTAAATTTGCTCTCCAGTGGATAGAACACTGATATGCCACATTGGAAAGTCATGTTTTCCTTTTTAGCTTTGCCATATTTTGTTATATTTTGATCTCTCTGTATGGCCATAGTCATGTTCACATATTAGGAATAAGTTCATCCATCTAGTCAATTCCCAGGCAGAACAAGTCTTTCTTCCATGAAATATAAGGCAGTTTTGGTAGGAGATAATACTGACCCACACTAAATTTAAATGAGACCACAGATGTTTTCCATTTCAAATGACTTCTCATGAGACTCCACTGGAATGTTTGTGTAGTTCTTCAACTGACTGCAGTGTACCTCTATTCTAAGAATTCCAGATGCTCTGTCCACCTGACAGCTCTATGAGATAAAAATGCACAATGGAAGTATTTTCTACCAGTCTGTAAAATTTCCTCTTTGCTGAAATCACACTGATTTAAAAGAGAGCAAGGTAGCTGGGTAGAGATTTTTTTTAAAGCCAGCTTTTTCCTTGCAACTTATTCAAATTAAGGCAGGAATACAGCTAAGTGTAAGATATCAATCTTGTCCACTGAGTTTAGTTTTGTTGTGTGTCTTTTCTCCTTCTCATTTGGATGGCAAATTAAAAGTTTGGTGATTGAGAACCTGGTGTCCCTGAACCTCCAAAGTCCTTTTCTATTTGTGGGAAGGGTAGCTTCTCTATAGATATTGAGAGGACATAATTTAGCAATTAGAAATTAAGCAGAAAGCCCCAAGATATTCTTTACCTTAAGTAAAAGTGAAACTTCTGGCAGAGACCTTGTACTAGATGAATGGAAAACATTTGAAATATAGACTTAAGCTTGAAAAGACAAATTAGCTAGGGAGGGTCTAACTCTATGTCCCAAAGCATTTGTTGCATTCTCCTTTAGGAGAATTTTCTTCTGAAAAAGAAACAGTCTTTGTAGCAGAGCCATGGAAAAACAGTGTGCCCCTAACTCCACATTTTGAGAAGAAAAGTCATTGAAGTGCCCCCTTCCTCTTAAATCTAAATAGTCTAAATCTATAACTGGTAGTATGTAGGTTCTCTGTAATTAAAAAAAAATAATTATTTTAATCAGCCAGATCAGCTTTTTAACCTTCCCATCTTAAATGAGAAGATAAGAAAAACAATGCCCATATAATTAACACATTATATATAATTTATAAATATAATTAATAAAATTATATAATTAGTATTTATAACTACATAAATATTACTCATAATAAATTGTTATATACTATAATTACTAAATATATAATTAATTTAAAAAGTTTCCAAATTGGCCACGTCCAAATTTGTTTCATTCTGTGTTTTGATTCCTTTCCCTCTCTTTCAGGGCACGAGTATTTGTCCTCTGGATTCCTGGTTGTTCATTATTCTGGTGAATCCAGCACAATAATATTCCATCACATTTATATAGCACAGCTTGTTCATACATTTCCCAATTTTTGTTTACCTCCTAAAATTCCCATTTTTTAATACCTCAGAAAGAGCTACAAGTATTTTGTAAATCCTTTGAGTTTGTTTTGCTTCTGTTTTACATCCTTTGGACTGCATAAATACTTTTGCAAAATCAGCGTTTGGGGTCCTTGAGAGGATCTGGACTCAATTTCTTATGTAACCATGTAACTTGCTCATAAATAACATGGCTCAGACTTTGTCTCCTCAGTAATTATAGATCCACTTGTGACAGTTTTTGGCCAGCCAGCCAGGAGGTTGAGAGGGGACCTCAGCCCTGGGACTGACTGCCCCAGAAGTTAAACTCCATCTTAATCTCAATTCTTCCAAGCTAAGGGAAGCCCCTTAAATGAACAATGGGATCTGGTAGCAGCATACCAATGGGAAAGCCCTTTCCTTGGAAAAATTTCTTACATCCTGGGACCTGGGGAAGCTCCTGGTTGAACCAGAATTGATTAAAAAAAAAGCACACTATTAAATTACATGAAATTTGGTCTAAAACTGCGAACAGTCTGGCTGGTAATTTTTTTGGGCCCTAATATGGCACTTTTGAATATTGCAAATTTAAAAAAATTGAGATTAGCTATAGAAAGACTCCATCCATATCAGATGGAATATTGGTTTTGTTGGGCTGCCTTATCTTATGGCCTGTGCCTGGTACCTAATAAAGAGTATTTTTTTTTCTTTCTACTCTGTTTTGTCCTTTCCTCTTCAACCTCTTCCATCTAGTACTGATTTCTATGCATCTTCCTCCTTCTACTCCCTTGCCTTACCATCCTTCTGTACAACAAGAAGATTAATGTTATTAGTGATTTCCATGAAGGAGTGAAGCATACTCTCTACAACCTTAAAGCCATTGGGGCCTTTGGGTTTTGGGTTTATCATCACATTCATCAGAGTGACTTTGACATATGGATATTCCTTCCTGCTATGGAAACTGAGACCATTCTGCAACCCACCATGATTGTAGGAGCTTGTTTCCAGATCTCAGGAGGGGATGGTGAATTCATTCAACTTATGGACCCCTTTCCTCCTCTTATTCTGGCTAAGTGCTTCATAATACACCTAGAGGGAAAAAAACTCAACTGGGCAACTCTCTAATCTATTATCTTTATATAATTAGAAAATATTAGATTAGTACATTTTAATGATTCCATCACAGCTTATGAGCTGGAATACTGCCTGACATGTATTTATGCCCCCTATCTCCACTTACAGTCCTGAACTTCATTAATGTTCTTAGGCTCTGCTGTCTCCTGTTGTACTAAACTGTGTGAAAGAATGCTTTCCACTAGTCTTTTCTTGGCATGTAATACCAATGAGAAACACATGAAAAGCCTTATAGATATGGCCTATAATCCATGAGGGATAAGTCTCTTAAGGATCAAAGGGAAGAATCGTGATAACAAAACTGACTCAATTTTTGTGAACCACTTCGATTTTGAGACTTAAATTTTGTTTTCTTGTAAATTACCTGATTTGTAGAAATCAGAAGGTCACTCCCACTCCCATTTCTGAAAGTGACAAATCTTTCCTTCAGTAAGAAATAAGGTGTTTTTCACACTTCCCCTTGACTACATAAGTATCTGAGCAAAATCTGTTTTTAGGGTCCCTGTATCTACTGAGGGGCCCTGGGCTTGATTTATTTTGCAACTGTATGTCTTGCTAATAAATCACACTGCTCAGCTGCTCTCCTCAATTATGATAAATCCATTCACAAAATCTCTTTGCATATACATACATACACGCTGATCATAACTTTACATTACAAACTTTATATTATAACTGAAATAACTTTGCCTAACCTTCCTTCCTCCTTCCTCCTTGAGTATTTACTTACTTTCTTATTCAATCTTCCTTGAATATTTTCCTTTACTCCTTTCACCATTTTTCATAAATTCACCAAGACATAACAGAAACCCTTCAAGGTCTTATCTAGTTGGACTCTCTCTATAGATCTTTCTATAAGGCTCAAAGGAGAGATGTGTATTATCCTCCCTTATTTGAATATAAATAATTTATTTTTGGTTAGTCTTTTATCATTGTTTTTTCATGATTACTTTTTTATGTTGATCTTATCTTCTATAGTTGAACTTCAACGTTTCTACACAATTTTGGTCTTTTTATCAGGAAAGTTGTTTGGAATTTCACTGTTTGGTAGAATATACCCCTGTTCTTTTGAGGGAAATGTTTTGTTTCTTTTGATAATTATGGCATTTGATTTTTAAAAATGTTTTACTATTTTTAAAAATGTCTAGTATCCCTCTCTTTTCCTCTCCCAGAGAGTCATTCACACAACAAATATAAATTTAAAATATATATACACAAAAGAAGAGGACAAAATAAGTATAACTAATTAATACATTGAAAAGATCTTAAAAAAGAAAATAATTTCTCGTTTTCAGAAAGGTGGTATATTATCATCTTCTCATATTTCCTCTTTTAAGACATGCTAGTTTTTTGTAATTTTGGGATATTTATTTTTAATTAATTTTTGTGTCTGATTGTTCTTTATGTTTGCTTTGTTGGAGTCATTGTATAAAGTTTTTTTCACTTGCTTCATTTTATTTCAATTCATGTAGATTTTTCCATGCTTGTTCGTATTTATCATACTTATCATCTCTTATAGCACAGTAATATTCTTTTACTTCTTGTGCAATAATTTGTTTTCTCATTCCCTAACTGGTATCTACTTTGTTTCAATCACAAAAGTGCTATTATAAATATTTGTTACTTATGGACACTTTCTTCTAATCAGTGACCTTCTTGAGCTAAAAGTTTTGTAATTGAATCTCTGGGACAAAGAGTAAGGGAATTTTAGTTACTTTATTTGTGTAAATCCAGAAAGTTTGCATTCCACCAACAATACAGTACTATAACTGTCTTCCCACAACTCCTTCAATGTTAATTATTCCCATCTTCCTCATCTTTGCAAATCTGTATGGTATGAGATGAAGCCTCATTTAAATTTTTGCATACCAAAACTTTATCAGAGCAACTATTTACTTTCTTATTCTAGACACGTGGCTTGTGAAGTTTTTCATTTGAATGCAAACAAAATTATCTTTTTTTTTCTTTTTTAATTGCCTGTATCCTTTGGTTAAGATTACATCTCCTGCCTATTGCTGTGAGTGATTTATAATCTGCTTCTTTTCTAACTTTTTATAGTAAATGTTTTAATATTAAGGTGATTTAACCACTTAGAGCATTGTGAAATAAGATAAGGTATTGATCTAAATGAAATTTCTGCTAGATTGCCTTCTAGTTTTTCCAGAAAATTTTGTGAAATAGTAAATTATTTAATTTTTAACTTATATAATCATAAATTTTCATTGCTTCTAATTTTCCTTTTATTAGTCTGTTTCATCCATCTGATTCACTATTTTAAGACAATATTAAGAGGTAATTGGTGAATTTTTTCAATTTCTATTTTACTTTATGAATCTAAGATAGAGAATTTTTCCTTGATAATTTCTTGAAATATGATGTCTAAGCTATTTATTGGATCATCATTTTCAGATTATCCAGTCTTTCTTATATTTTCTCTCCTCAATCTATTTTCTAAGTCAGTTATTTTACTGGTGAGATATTTCACATTTTCTTCTGTCTTTAAAAATTTTTTTTTTGATGTCTCATATAGTTATTAGCTTCCCTTTGTCCAGTTAAAATTTTTAAGGAATTATTTTCTTCAGGGAGATTTTGTACCTCTTTTTTCCATTTAGCCACTGCTTATTTTTAAACTCTTTTCTTCAGTGAATTTTTGTAACTTTTTAAAAATTTAGCCAATTCTGCTTTTTAAGGCATTCTTCTCTTCAGTGGATTTTCATGACTCTTCTT
Organism: Notamacropus eugenii; assembly: GCF_028372415.1. Classification (NCBI taxonomy): domain Eukaryota; kingdom Metazoa; phylum Chordata; class Mammalia; order Diprotodontia; family Macropodidae; genus Notamacropus; species Notamacropus eugenii. The sequence continues at coordinate 119,840,617 of NC_092877.1, read as the reverse complement.
TTTCACCAATTCTGTTTTTCTTTTCTTTTTTTACTTTATTTTAAATTTATTTATTCTTAATTTTCAACATTCACTTCCACAAGATTTTGAGCTGCAAAATTTCTCCCCATATCTCCCCTCCACCATCCCAAAACAGGGTACATTCTGACTACCACTTCCCCCAATCTGTTGTCTTTTCTATCACACCCCTCCCTTCTTTTATCCCCATTCCCTCTATTTTATTATAGGGCAAGATAGCTTTCCAAACCCCATTGCCTGTATATGTTATTTCCCAGTTGCATGTAGAAACAATTTTTAGCGTTCATTTTTAAAACTTTGAGTTCCAACTTCTCTCCCTTCCTCCCTCCCCACCCATCCCCACTGAAAAGGCAAGTAATACAATATAGGGTGTATGTATGTAGTTACACAAAACACTTCCATAACAGTCATATTGTGAAAGACTAACTATATTTCCCTCCATTCTATCTTGCCCCACATTTATTCTATTCTCTCTTTTGACCCTATTCATCCTCAAAAGTATTTACTTCTAATTACTCCTCTTCCCATTTGCTCTCCTTCTATTACTCCCCCATCCCTCTTGTCCCCTTCTCCTCTACTTTCTTGTAGTGTAAGATAGATTTTCATACCAATTTGAGTGTGTATGTTATTCCCTCCTAAAGCCAAATGCAATGAGACTAAGGTTCACTCTTTCCCTCTTACCTCCCCCTTCTTTTCCTCCATTCAAAAAGCTTTCTCTTCCCTCTTTTTCTCATGAAATAATTTGCTCTATTTTATTTCTCCCTTTCTCTTCCCAATATATTTCTCTCTCATTCCATAATTTTACCTTTTCAGATATCATTCCTTCTTTTTCAACTCACTCTGGGCCCTCTGTCTATATGTTTATAATCCCTCCAAATATCCTAGTACTGAGAAAAGTCTCAAGAGTTACAAATATGAAAAAAAGTTACAAATATGATCTTTCCCTCATTCCATGTAGGAATGTAAATAGTTCAATTTTAGTAAGTCCCTTATGATTTATCTTTCCTGTTTACCTTTTCATTCTTCTCTTGATTCTTGTGTTTTTTAAGTCACATTTTCTATTCATCTCTGGTCTTTTCATCAAGAATGCTTGAAAGTCCTCTATTTCATTGAGTGACTATTTTTTACCCAGAAGTATTATACTCAGTTTTGCTGGATTAAAACCTATCTCCTTTGACTTCTGGAATATCACATACCAAGCCCTTTGACCCCTTAATATAGAAGCTGCTAGATCTTGTATTATCCTAATTGTATTTCCATAATACTAAAATTGTTTCTTTCTGATTGCTTGCAATATTTTCTCCTTGACCTGGTGTATCAGTAAGCACCCCAAGATACAAAGGGGGACCTGCTACCACAGGTTCTTGGATCTGTTTCTCTAAAAGGAAAGGCAACTTTTGAGGGGTTAACAATAACTTTAATCACGCATAGATATCAGTGAAAATCAAAATCAAAATTCAGAGAAATCAAAAATCAACATACAATGCTTCCAAACTGTCTGACTGTTAACATACTTATATCTTTACCAGAGGGGGAAGCACCAACATCTGGATTTTCAAAGCCAGGGACTCCTTAGAGGCTTCCAGAATCTCATCTGGCACACAGAACTACTTCCAAAAACTAAACCCAAAAGTAAGACCTCACCCTCAGAGTATTTATGCAATTTTCAGAGCCATAGGGCAAGACCCTCTGACTCAGTGCCTCAATAGAAAAAAACAAAAGGTATTTGGGATGCTCCTACAAAACAGCTCCCCTGAACAAGCTTTCCTCAATGGGCAGGCCCATCAATGAGTGGGGAAGATGTTCTTCAGTCACATTCAAATAAAGGAATTATACTTCTTGACTATATTAAAGCAAAATAGCAGAAGATCCTACTTTGCTTGGCCTCACACCTGGGAGCTCTGGAGCATGGGTACAATATTCCTAAGAGTTTTCCTTTTGGGATCTCTTGTCAGGAGATGATCAGTGGATTCTTTCAATATCATTTTACCCTTTGGTTCTAGAATATCAGGGCAGTTTTCCTTGACAGTTTCTTGAAAAATGATGTGTATGCTCTTTTTTTGATCATGGCTTTCAAGTAGTTCAGTAATTTTTAAATCATTCCTCCGGGAACTATTTTCTAAGTCAGTTGTTTTTCCAATGAGTTATTTCCCATTGTCTGCTATTTGTTTTTGAGCTCTTTGTCATGGTAGTTCTCTGCTTCCAGGGGAAATGCAGGGTGTACCATTAGTTGCTTGATCCCCTCACAATCTGTGGGCCTAGAGTGCCAGAAACAGTAGCTTCCTCCACCTCTGCTGCTGCAAGCTACCTCCATGCCTTCCACTATCTTGGGGCTGAGGTTGGACTACTCTCCTCTAAAACACAGATCCCACAGGCTTTTTTCCACTGACATTCCAATTTGTCCTTGGTGTTTTGGGGTTGTGAAGTCTGGAAACCACAAGTGCCAGAGATTTAGTCTCCTGAGGCCTGCTCAGGTCTTATCTGTGTCAGTGTGGTCCATGCTGGACTGCACTCTGCCCATAGCCCAGCGTGATAGATCCTTCCCATCGAATTTCCAGGCTGCCTTGGGATATTTGCTTCACTCCATCATTCTGTCGTTTCTTCAGCTCCAGAATTTGTTTAGAGTAATTTTTTTTTACTGGCATTTGACTGAGTTTGGGAGGAGAACTGTAACAAGTCCATGTTGTTACCCTGACATCTTGTCTCTACCCCCATTATGTTTTTCTTTTTTTTTTTTCTTTTTTTTTTTTGTTGAGAATTGTTTTTGTTTTTTTTTTTTGTTTGTTTTGTTTTTTTATTTAGCTTTTAACATTCATTTTCACAAAATTTTGGGTTACAAATTTTTCCCCTTTTCTCCCCTCCCCCCCCAAACGCCAAGCATTCTAATTGCCCCTATGACCAATCTGCTCTCTCTTCTATCATCCCTCTCTGCCCTTGTCTCTGTCTTCTCTTTTGTCCTGTAGGGCCAGATAGCTTTCTATACCCCTTTACCTGTATTTCTTATTTCCTAGTGGTAAGAACATTACAGTTGATCCTAACACTTTGAGTTCCAACTTCTTTAGCTCCCTCCCTCTCCACCCCTTCCCTTTGGAAGGCAAGCAATTCAATATAGGCCAAATCTGTGTAGTTTTGCAAATGACTTCCATAATAGTAGTGTTGTATAGGACTAACTATATTTCCCTCCATCCTATCCTGTCCCCCATTACTTCTATTCCCTTTTGATCCTATCCCTCCCCATGAGTGTTGACCTCAAATTGCACTCTCCTCCCCATGCCCTCCCTTCTATCATCCCCCCCCACTCTGCTTATCCCCTTATCCTCCACTTTCCTGTATTGTAAGATAGGTTTTCATACCAAAATGAGTAGGCATTTTATTCTTTCCTTTAGTGGAATGTGATGAGAGTAGACTTCATGTTTTTCTCTCACCTCCCCTCTTTATCCCTCCACTAATGAGTCTTTTGCTTGCCTCTTTTATGAGAGATAATTTGCCCCATTCAATTCTCCCTTTCTCCTCCCAATATCTTTCTCTCTCACTGCTTGATTTCATTTTTTTTTTTAAGATATGATCCCATCCTCTTCAATTCACTCTGTGCACTCTGTCTCTATGTGTGTGTGCGTGTGTGCATGTGTGTGTGTGAAATCCCACCCAGTACCCAGATACTGAAATGTTTCAAGAGTTACAAATATTGTCTTTCCATGTAGGAATGTAAACAGTTCAACTTTAGTAAGTCCCTTATGACTTCTCTTTGCTGTTCACCTTTTCATGCTTCTCTTCATTCTTGTGTTTGGAAGTCAAATTTTCTTTTCAGCTCTGGTCTTTTCATCAAGAATGCTTGAAAATCCTCTATTTCATTGAAAGACCAATTTTTCCCCTGAAGTATTATACTCAGTTTTGCTGGGTAGGTGATTCTTGGTTTTAGTCCTAGTTCCTTTGACTTCTGGAATATCCTATTCCATGCCCTTCGATCCCTTAATGTGGAAGCTGCTAGATCTTGTGTTATCCTGATTGTATTTCCACAATACTTGAATTGTTTCTTTCTAGCTGCTTGCAATATTTTCTCTTTTACCTGGGAGTTCTGGAATTTGGCCACAATGTTCCTAGGAGTTTCTCTTTTTGGATCTCTTTCAGGTGGTGTTCTGTGGATTCCTTGAATATTTATTTTGCCCTCTGGTTCTAGAATCTCAGGGCAGTTTTCCTTGATAATTTCATGAAAGATGATGTCTAGTCTCTTTTTCTGATCATGGCTTTCAGGTAGGCCCATAATTTTTAAATTGTCTCTCCTGGCTCTATTTTCCAGGTCAGTTGTTTTTCCAATGAGATATTTCACATTATCTTCCATTTTTTCATTCTTTTGGTTTTCTTTTGTGATTTCTTGGTTTCTCATAAAGTCATTAGCCTCCATCTGTTCCATTCTAATTTTGAAAGAACTATTTTCTTCAGTGAGCTTTTGAATCTCCTTTTCCATTTGGCTAATTCTGCTTTTGAAAGCATTCTTCTCCTCATTGGCTTTTTGAACCTCTTTTGCCAATTGAGTTAGGCTAGTTTTCAAGGTGTTATTTTCTTCAACATTTTTTTGGGTCTCCTTTAGCAGGGAGCTGATTTGCTGTTCATGCTTTGACTTCATGTCTCTCATTTCTCTTCCCAGCTTTTCCTCCACCTCTCTAACTTGATTTTCAAAATTCTTTTTGAGCTCTTCCATGGCCTGTGCCCATTGAGTGGGCTGGGACACAGAAGCCTTGATTTCTGTGTCTTTGCCTGATGGTAAGCATTGTTCTTCCTCATCAGAAAGGAAGGGAGGAAATGCCTGTTCACCAAGAAAGTAACCTTCTATAGTCTTATTTCTTTTCCCTTTTCTGGGCATTTTCCCAGCCAGTGACTTGACCTCTGAATATTTTCCTCACACCCACCTCACCTCCCGATCCTCCCAGCCAGTGTTTGGGGTCTGAGATTCAAATGCTGCTTCCAGCCTCAGGGCTTTGGGTGGGGGCAGGGCTGCCATTCAGTGTGAGATTAAATTCAGATGCTCAGCTGAGGGCAGGGCTGCCTCTCAGGCTCAGTTCCCTCAGGGAGTTTATGCACAGACCTTCAACAATGGATCCAGGCTCCTGCCTGCTTGGAGAGCCCTGGTCTGCCGCTGCCCCTCAGCTTCTGTCTCCCGAGGGGGCCCGAGCCATGGGGGCACCCCACTCCCCCCTCGACCCGCCAAAGGGACTCTCTCACAGACCCCCGTCACCTGTGGGTGGAGGTACTTGTGCGGCCGCTGGAGATCCCGTCCCTGAAGCCCGCTCGGATCTGTTCCTCTCGGTGCCGTGGCCACGGCAGGGCTGTACTCAGCTCCCAGTCCTGGCGCCCAGTCCGCAGCACGAAGGACCTTTTACGAGAGGTTTGCAGGTCTCTCCGGAACAGAAATCTCCCTCGCTCCAATGTTCTGTGGCCTCTGGGTGCAGAATTCGCCGTGAGTTACTTCTTTGTAGTTGTTCTATGGGTTGTGGGTTCGGAGCTATGTGTATGTGCATCTTTCTACTACGCCATCTTCCCCATTATGTTTTTCAAAGGTATTATTTTCTTCAGTATTTGCTGTGTCTCTTTTACTAAGCTGTTAATTCTCTTTTCATAGTTTTCTTACACCACTCTCATTTCTTTTCCCAATTTTTCCTTTACCACTTTTATCTGTTTCATTAACTCTTCTAGGAATTCTTATGTGCTTTGGATCCAATTAGCTTTTTCTTAGAGTTTTTTTGGGGGGAGAGAGGAGTAGAATAGCTGTTTTTACACTGTTGTCTTCTGAGTTTATATCTTAGTCTTCCCTGCCAACTCTAGTTGTTGTTTTTTGCCTGTTTTTCCCATTTCTTGACTTTGAAATTTATGTTAAAGTTGGATTCTACTCCCCAAGTTTCAGGTCTTTTTTGTGCTGCTGTTTTTAGAGTTAGTTCTGGAGCTCTTCAAGTTTTTGGTTCTTCCAAGTTGATGAGGTCAGAGGTATGGTTATTGCTCTCCTGGTCTGCACCCTGGTGTTTATCCAGGAAGGGTCCCTGATTTCCCTATCCAGCCACAATCTCTAGTGCTCCTCTTTGCTTTAGTACCAATACCTCTGCTCTCTTGTGACTGACCATTAGTGCTCTCTCTGTCCTGGAACTATGACTCAGATCTGTATATGGGCAACATAGTTGCCAGTCAGGGCCAGCATACTTTTTAAATTTTATTTATTTATTTTTAATGTTCTACAATCACTACCACAAAATTGAGATTTTATCCCCCCCACGTCTACCTCCCCACTACCTCCCTCCCTCCCCAAGATGGCATACAATTCTATATAGGATCTTCATATACTTTCCTATTGAATATGTTTTCACTATAGTCACGCTATGTAGACGAACTAAAATAAATGGAAATCATATAACAAATCAAAACATAATACACACACACACACACACACACACAAACATGTTCTACTACATTCTGTGAATGAATTCCATAGTTCTTTCTCTGAGAGTGGAAGACATTTTACCTTAGAAAACCACTGGGAATTTTTTTTTTTTTTAAGTTTTTGTGTTCTTACGAAGTTCCAAGTCTACCAGAAAAAACTCTCGCACACTGTGGTCATTGCTGTGCACAGAGTTCTCCTGGTTCTGCTCCTTTCACTCAGCATCAGATCATATAAGTTCTTCCAGGCCTCCCTGAAGTCTTCTTGTTCATCATTTCTTATGGCACAATAGTACTCCATTACATTCATTTACCATAATTTATTCAGCCATTCCCCAATTGATGAGCATCCCCTTGACTTCCAGTTTTTAGCAACTACAAAGAGTGCTGCTATAAATATTTTTGTACATGTGGGACCCTTTCCCATTTTTATGATCTCTTGGGGATACAGTCCTAGTAGTGATATTGCTGGGTCAAAAGGTATGCACATTTTTGTAGCCCTTTGGGCATAGTTCCAAACTGCTCTCCAGAATGGTTGGATGAGCTCACAGTTCCACCAACAATGAATTAGTGTTCCAACTTTCCCACATCCTCTCCAACATTTATCATTTTCCTGTTCTGTCATGTTTGCCAATCTTATAGGTTTGATGTGATACCTCAGAGTTATTTTAATTTGTATCTCTCTAATCAAAAGTGATTTAGATCATTTTTTAATATGATTATGGATATCTTTAATTTCTTCCTCTGAAAATTGCGTGTTCATATCCTTTGACCATTTATCAATTGGGGAATGACTTGTATGGTTATACATTTGAGTCACTTCTCTATGTATTCTAGAAATGAGGTCTCCCGTGATATTTTTTGACCAGTTACCTGACCCATGTAATGTATCTGGGCAGAGAGGTCCAATAGGTGCTGCTGTTGCTGTGCCCACTATTGCTCTGTACTGGCTTCATTTCCTCTCGCCCTAGATTATTTTGGACTTGAAGAAATTTCTCACCCTGACCTTTTGTTGACTGTTGCTCCCAAATTTGATTTGAGGCATTATTTTCAAGTTGTTTGGAGGAGAATGTTTTGACAGTTGAGCTGGTTGGCTGCCTTTAATCTTTCATCTTGGCTCCACTCAAAATGCCATTGATTTTTGAAGGCTTATTTAAAAAAAAAACTGTGACTTTGCTGAAGTTATTGTTTCAATGAGTATCTTTCTTGATTCCAGGATTTTCTAAAGAAGCTATCACATCACCAGTAAAAACCAATTATGTCATTTCTTCTTGGTTTATATTTATATCACTCTCATATCTTCTTGCTATTGCTAGCATTTCCAGAACTAGATTAAATAATAGTGAGCAGAGTAGGTGTCCTTGCTTTGCCCCCATATTTATTGGGAAAAGATCTAGAACATCTCAATTGCATGCAATGGTTGCTTTGCTTTTGCATAGATGCTTTTTATTATATTAAAAATGCCTCTCTGTGACAACATTTGTAGGGCTTTTCATGTGGCTGAATGTTGTACTATGTCACAGGCTTTTCTAGTATTTATTGAGATAGTTATGCAGTTTCAGATGATTTTGTTTTTGGTATGAATAATTATATTTATTTTATTAATGTTGAATTGTCTTTCTACCTAGCATAAATCCAAGTTCATCATAATAAATGATTTCTTGGATGAATTACCATAGCCTATTTGATATAATTGTGTTTACATTGAATATATGTTCATTAATGATATTAATCCACAGTTTTCCTGCTGTGCTTTATCATTCCCTGTTTTAAGGTATGATAATTTTTATCTCATAAAAGAACTAAGGACTAGTAGTGTGATTCTTTCTTCATTTTGAAGGATAATTTGTCCAATATGGTTAGTAATTTTTCTTTAAAAGTATGATAGAAATTTTCTGTGAATTCATCAGGACAGGATTATTTTTCTTTCATAGTTCCTATATAGCCAATTCCATTTCCTTAGATCTCTATTTGTTCTACAATTAATTTGAGTATTTTATATTTTTGAAAGATTTTTCTATTTCTTTTGTGTTATTTTTTAAAACATGTAACTATGCATAGTGAGTTCTGATAATTCTTATTTTTTCCTTTTTTGTGTTTTTACCTTTTACTAATTTTAATTTTTCTTCTTTTTAAAAATCAAATTGGTTGAAGGTCTAGTCTATCAATTTTATTAGTTTCTTCAAAGAACCAGCTTTTATGATTGCTATTTATCTTCTATACTTTCAGAAACATAGTTTCATTATCTCTTGGGACTCTGCAGGGTCCTCTGCCTAACCAGGTGCGGACTCATTTTCTTTTGTCTTGCAGCATTTATTCAAAGATGTCTAGACACTTTTGCCATATTTCCTTTTGTAACCAATATATTCCCTATTGACTTATCTGCTAATAATGAATGATTTTTATTTTTCTTTCTCCTGATACCTTTGACAATTTAACTATTTTTTCTCCTTTTCTTCCCATATTGCTCACTTTCTGGCTCTTTCCAATTTGATGGCATTTTCCTGAAGACTTAATTTCAAAGTTATTTTAACCCCTTCCAACATTGAACAATCATGTTTCACTACCCTCTGCACCAAATGACACTCAAGGGGTCAGAACTAGCCATATTGAGATACTGAGTTCCTTCTCCCAGGTTTAGTGTAGTACCACCCAGATATCCTGCTCTAATTCTTTCTGTTTCTCAGTTGTCTGTCTTAATTCTTCAGAAGAACAGAGTGCTGCTACCCTGTAGTTGTAGCTCAATCAAATTTTTTCTTTTTGCTTTCTCCAGGACTTGTAAGAGAGAGGGGTAGATTTGAATTCTGTTAACAATGAAAAGGAAAGCTTTTGTAGCCCTATTGCAACTGTGGTAGGCTTTGGAGGGAATAGAATGTGAAGTCAAAAGTTAAGAGCTTGGATTAGCCATATCTACTGTTGGTTCAGCATATTGTTACCTCATTTGCATTCTTAGGTCTTAAAACATGAAGAAATCTACACTTACTTTATTTAATGCATAATTCATATTTTTTGGGAAGTTTGAAAGGTAGGAAGGAACTGAGAAAGTATCTAGTCCTCTATTTACTTGGTCATATGGACAATAAGCATTACTTATTTAATCTTACTTTACTTAATCTGTTACATTAAGTGTCTTCTGGATGACTAGAAACTGTATCAGTTGGGGCTTATGAGCTGTGCTTTTAGATGAATGGATCCACAGAGTACCTGGCATCATAATTCAAGGTGTATGCTTATTAGATGTTACATTATAAAAATTGAGTTCTTGTTTAGGATGTGTATAAGAGAGTAAGCTCTTCCCTCCTTCCATCACCTCTCTATCTTCCTCCAAGGAACACCAAATGTGAAATTAAGATGAGTAAGAACCAAGCCAAGTCCTAAATAAATCTCAGCGATACAAGAAAGGCAAAAATTCCCAATCCATGCTTTCAAGGAGCTCAGAATGTAATGGTATGTTTTTTAGGGGATGCTAGGTCAAGTACATGTTGGACTGGGCAACCTCTGAGAACCATTTTACCTTGGAGTTTGGGGAATGTGTGTCTTAGCTGACTAAAATTACTGAAAGAAATTATAGGCCTTCAAGAAATGAAGAGCTATTCCTCATGTACTCTTCAAATTCTCTTGCTACAAAGAAATAATTAAATCCAGGTGATAATAAGAATATTGATCAGATTGGTTTTAAGCACATCTGCTTAGACTAATATTTCAAAAACAAAGTGTGATATGATGAAGCTGAATCCAACTGATGCCAGGAAAGCAAATGAGTAAACAGATCATTCAGTCCTTATTATCAGAGACAGATACCCTGTTGTGTGCTTCTTCCTAGTGCTCTGCCTTTAAAAATTCTGAGGTTGTTCAGACTGGAAACTCCTTGAAGTGAATTCATTTGAGAATTCACATGTACCTGCATGTTGGAGGTAGGATACTTACTGCCTATGCTTGGGAAGGGACTCAGGGCACAATGTGGTGAAAATGACTTGAAGATTAAAATAAGCTGTATTTTGACTTGGCTTGCCTTTTGGAAACCATCTGGCATAATGTCAAAACAGTAGGGATGATGGAAGCACCTGGCCTCAAAATTAGTGCTTCATAGTGAGAACAAACAAGGAGGAAAATCTACTTGAGTTTACAACTTCTTCGTATGGATTAACCTCATTGGTACCTTATGGCTCATTGCTACTGGGCTGATCTTTTATGGTGCTTTCTGACCTCTTCCTCTAGGTTCCAGAAGCTCTTTGCTGCTAGTGCTTCTTCTAACCCTGTCATAATCAGTTCCACCTCACTCTCCTTTAGCATGAGTAGCAGGAGTTCATTGTTTACCACAAAGTAATGTAGTAACGTAATTCAATTTGAAAGACATTTAAAATGTGTCTACCATGCATGACACTGAGCTAGATAGTAGTGGGGGGCATACAATGATGAATTAGATTGTGTTTCTGTCCTGAAGGAATTTAGGGTGTTGTAGGGTGATTAAGATGAAAACATGAACAAAAAAGATGTAGTATAATAATCAATAGTTTACATTGGTATAATAACTGACAAATACAGTAATTTAAAATTTTGAAAATTTTTAATTCTTTTTCGATCCTTCATTGTGTAATTTAAACCTCACAATAGCTAGGTGAGAAAAGCACTATGTATATCATCTCCATTTTAACAAAGAAATGACAAAACTAATAAGTGTCAGAGGTGGGATAGGAATCCAAGTCAGGCTCACTCCAAGTCTACTACACCATGTAGCCTCTTTTTTAAGATTCACTAAGCTCTTTACATATGCTATCCCTTTGTATATCCCAAGAGCCCTGAGAAGTATGTGGTGTGAATACTTTGCAGTGTTATAGTTGATGAAACTGAGGCTTAGAGAAATTGTGATTTTTTTTGCTCAGGTAGGTAGTAAGTAGGATTAAACTCTGGGGATGCTGACCATATCTTGTGTTTTTTCTAATGTCACTGTGCTAATTATATATTTTTTAAAAAGATTTGAGAGTACAAAGTAGAAAAAGGGGAACTCTGGTTATATACAGATCGGGAAAGGTCACTTAGAGGAGGTAGTATTTGAAATAGGTCTTTGAAGTCTTTTGCAATTACTTTTAATTCATTTTTCCCTGTCCTTCATGTGTCCTTCATGTACTCTTCATGCATCTTCCATGCTCTATAATTGTTTTCTGAACATCTGTCATTTGCTTTTGTGTACCTTTCCCCCTTTTATTAAAACAGAAGTAAATGATTTTCCATTTTTCTTGGTTTCCTTTCCCTTAAAAAAGGGAAAGCAATGAAGCATTAGCTAATATTAGAGAATGCATTTACATTTATCCAGTCTTTAGCAGCAAATACCCATGGGATATAAATAGATTGATATATGGAAATTTTCATTGCTACAAATTAAGTACCCCATAAACTGGGATCCCACTGTCTTTTTATAATGTTATATAAACATTTTTGTTTACTACAAATAGGGCAAGGATCCTTATCACTATAGTCATCATCATATAGTATATTATCTACTCTGTACATACTACTCAATAAAGATAAACGGAAACATTTAGCCATGTGAGGATGTAGAGAAACCTACCTAAAATTCATGGAATCATGGCAAACTCTGAACTGGTAAGGACATAAGAGGCCACCTAGTCCAACCTATACCTGAACAAGCATCCATTTGACAATATACTATTAGATTGTGAACTGCTTGGGAGTAGGGACATTTTTTGAACTTTTTTTTCATATCCTCATAATCTAGCACAAAGAGTGGCATATTATAAGTTTTTAGTAAATGTTAGTTTACTGACTTAATAAGCTAGTGATGGAGGATGAAAATTTTCATGACTTCTAGTGCCAAGATGTCTGAGTGAAGGAGGAACCCTCTGAATTTCTAGCAAATTCCACTCCAAACAACTAGAAAACCACCTCAGAATTGATCTAGGAGCAGAGAAGTAGCTTACCAGCTCTGCAGGAAAGGTTTGTCTCATGAAAGTGAGAGGGGAAGAGATCCAAGAATAGCAGTGACAGCCAGCCTCACAGCAGCAGGGCTCTGAGTCTGGGCCAGTCCACAGCTGATATCCTTCCCTCCTGCAAACCAGCAGTCCCCTAGGCAAGTGAGCAATCTGTGTAGCACAGCAGGATCCCACCCTGGTGACTCCATGTATAGCTGCCAGCAAGTTCTTGACCTCATTGCTGGCCAATAGTGAAGCCCACCCTGGGAATGGTCAACAGTGAGATTCTGCCCTTGAGAGACACAAGAAACAACAACAAAAAAGAGCTTGACTATAGCAAGTTACTATGGTGATAGGGAGGATCAAACTTAAACTTAGAAGATGACAACAGTGTCAAAATCACTATATGTGAAGCCTCAAAGAAAAAATGAAATTTGTTCTCAGGTCCAAAAAGAATTTCTGGAAGACCTTCAAAAGGGTTTTAAAAAGAAAATTAGATAAATGGAAGAAAAAATAGGAAAATAAATGAGAGTAATGGAAGAGAACCATAAAAAAGAGTCAATAGTAGGGGAATAGATAAACAAAAATTTATCAAGGAGAATAACTTCCTAAAAAATAGAATTGGCCAAATTGAAAAGGAAGTACAAAAGCTCTTTTAAGAAAAGAATTTTTTTTTAAAGTCAGAATTAGAACACGTGGAAACTAATGATTCTATGAGACATGAAGTTACAAAAAATAAAAATAAAAAGAATAAGAAGAAAGTGTGAAATTTTTCAATGGAAAAACAACTGACCTAGAAAATAGATCCAGAAGAGATAATCTAAGACTACCTGAATGCCATTATTAAAAAAAAAAACAACAAGCCTGGACAACATCTTTAGAGAAATTTTCAAAGAAAACTGCCCTGATATATTAGAACCAGAGGCCCAAAGAGAAATTGAAAAAATCCACCAAGCACTACCTGAAAGAGAACCAAAACTGAAAACTCTCAGGAAAATCACAATCAAATTCCAGATCTTATAGATCAAAGAGAAAATATTGCAAGCAGCCAAAAAGAAACAATTCAGATATCATGGAGCTACAGTCATGATTACACAGGATTTGTCAGCTCCCACATTAAAGAACCAGAGGGCTCAGAATATGATATACTAGAAGGCAAACGAGTTAGGATTACAAACAAGAATCACATTACTCAGCAGATGGAATATAATCTTTCATGCAAAAGAGTATATTTAATGAAATAGATAACATTCAAGTATTTCTATCTGAGAGACAATAGCTAAATAAAAAGAATACAAGACCCAAAGGAAACATAAAAAGGTGAAAAAGAAACAAGAAAATGTTTATATTTCTATATAGCAAGACAATAATATGTGTAACTCAACAACTTTATTACTATAACAACAATTAGAAGGAGTATACATAGACAGAGTATATCAGTATAAAGTGACTTTGATGGGGTGATACTCAAAAAATCAAAATAAAGGGATGAGGAAGAAAATTGCACTGGAAGGAGGGGGGAGATTGAATGGGTCATATTGTGCTACATAAAATTGACATGAAAAACTTTTATAATGGAGGGGAAGATGGGGGTGGTGATGTCAGGCAAAGCTTAAACCTTAATTTCATAAAAATTGACTCAAAGAAAGAATAACCTACACACTCAGTTGAATATAGAAATCTATCTTACTTTTTTAAAGAAGTAAAAAATGGGATGGGGTTACTAGAAGGTGGAGGGAGCACTGATAAAAAGAAGGGTATTTTGGGGCAGGCACCGATCAGAAGTAAAACATTTCAGAGAGTGGAAATGGTGGTAGGTGTGGGGTGGGAATAAACAAGTGAAATATAGTATAGAGGGAAATATGAAGTTAGTTATCATAACCATAAATGTTAATAGGAAGAATTCACTCATAAAATGGAAGTGGATAAGAGAATGGATTAAAAATCAGAATCCTCCAGTATGTTGTTTTCAAGAAATACTTTTGAAACAGAGAGATACACACATGGTAAAGGTAAGGGGCTAGCGCAGAATCTATTATGCTGCAGTTGAAGTAAAAAAAATAAGGTAGGTGTAGCAATCATGATGTCAGAGAAAGCAAAAGCAAAAATAGATAAAGAAGAAAACTATATCCTGCTTGAAGGTACCATACACAATGAGGTCATATCAATATCAAACATATATGTATTTAAGGGTATAGCATCTAAATTTTTGAAGGAGAAATTGAATGAATTACAAGAGGAATAAAGATATTAAAACTAAACTAGTGCATGACCTCAACTTTCCCCTGTCAGAACTAGATAAATCTAACAAAGAAAAAAAGTAAACAGGAAAGAAGTTAAGGAGTGGAATAAAATTAAGGAAAAGTTAGATATGATAGCTCTCTGGAGAAAATTGAACAGGAATATAAAGGAATATGCCCTTTTTCTCAGTAGTATATGACACCTACACAAAAATTGACTATGCATTGGGATATAAAAACCTCACAACCAAATACAGAAAGGCCAAAATAGTAAATACATTTCTTTCAGGTCAGAATGAAATAAAAATTACATTCAATAATGAAAAAATGGAAATAAAGATAAAAATTAATTAAAAATTAAGTAATCTAATCCTACAAACAAGTGGGTCAAAGAACAAATCATAGAAACAATTGATAATTTCATTAAAGAAATTGAAAATGATCAGATGACTTACCAAAATTTATGGGGTGCAGCCAAAGCAATACTTATGGGAAAATTTATGTCTCTATTTGCTTATGTTGATAAAATTGAGAAAATGCATTGAATTGGGCATGCAACTAGAAAACTGGAAAAAGAACAAATTAATCCCCAATTAAACACTAAATTGCAAATTCTCAAAATCAAAGGAGAGATTAATAAAATTGAAAGTAAGAAAACCAATGAACTAATAAATAAAGCTAGAAGCTTTTTTTATGGGGAAAACAATAACAATAAGATTGATAAACCATTGGTTAATTCGATTAAAAAAACAAAGAAGAAAAATCAAATTACCAGTATCAAAAATGAAAGGGGTGAATTTACCACCAATGAAATGGAAATTAAGACAATTGTTAGGACTTATTTTGCCTAATTTTATGCCAATAAACTTGACAATCTAAATGAAATGGCTATATATCTACAAAAAATATAAATTACACAGATTAACAGAAGAAAAAATAAAATGCTTAAATAACCCAATCTTTGAAAAAGAAATTGAGCAAGCCATCAATAAACTTTCTAAGAAAAAATTCCCCAGAAACAGATGGATTCACAGGCAAATCCTACCAAACTTTTAAGGAACAATTGATCTTAGTATTTTATAAAACTATTTGGAATAATAGCCAAAGAAGGATTCCTACCAAATTCCTTTTATCACAGAAATTTGGTGATGATACCCAAACCAGGAAGAGCCAAAAAAAGAAAGGAAATTATAGCCAATTGCATTAATAAATACGGATGCAAAAATTTTAATAAAATACTAGCAAAGAAATTACAATATATTAAAGGATCACATGCTATGACCAACTAGAATTTATACCAGGATTCCAGGACTAGTTCAATATTAGGAAAGCCAAACAGAAATCACATGATTATCTCCATAGATGCAGAAAAAGCCTTTGACAAAACACAACACTCATTCCTATTACAAGCACTAGAGGGCATAGAAATAGATGGAGAGAACCTTAAAAAGATAGGTACTATTTATCTAAAATGATCAGTAAGCATTATCTATAATGGTGATCAGCTGGAAGTCTTATCAGTATAATCAGGGGTGAAGCAATGATGTACCTCATCACCTCTATTATTTAATATTGGGCTAGAAATGTTAACTACAACAATAAGAGAAAAAAAAGAAATTAAAGGAATTAGAACAGGAGATGGGAAAAAATTATCTCTTTTTGCAGATTATATGATGTTATACTTAGAAAATTCTAGAGAATCAACTAATAAACTACTTGAAATTATTAACAACTTTAGCAAAGTTGCAGGATATAAAATACACCCACATAAGTTATCAGCATTTCTATATATTGCCAACAAAGTCCAGCAGCAAGAGATAGAAAGAGAAATTCCATTTAAAATAATGGTAGACAACATAAAATACTTGGCAGTCTATCTGCCACAACAAACTTGGCAACTGTATGAATTCAACAATAACACACTTTTCACACAAATGAAGACAGTTTTAAACAATTGGAAAAATATTAATTGCTCTTGGGTAGGCCAAGATAATACAATAAGAATAACAATTCTGCTTATATTTATCTGTTCATTCAGTGCCACACCAATCAAACTATCAACAATTATTTTAAAGAGCTAGAGAAAATAACAGAATTCATCTGGAAGAATAAAAGCTCAAGGATATTAAGGGGATCAGTAAAAAAAAAAAAAATGCAAAAGAAGGTGGTCTAGCCATACTACATCTCAAACTGTATTATAAAGTGGTAATTACCAAACAATCTGATACAAGCTAAAAAACAGAATAGTGGATCAGTGGAATGCATTAGGTACAAATTACATTATATTAAATGATCATAGCAATCTAGTCTTTGGTAAACTGAAAGATCAAAGGTTTTGGAACAAATATTCATTATTTGGCAAAAACTGCTGAGAAAACTGGACAACAGTATGGCAGAAATTCTTTACTGACCAACATCTTGTACCATATACCAAGATAAGGTCAAAATGGATACTTGATTTACACATAAAGGATGATACCCTGAGAAAATTAAGAGAGCATGGAATAATTTATTTGTCAGATTCATGGATAAGGTAAGAATTTAAGACCAAAGAAGAATATATAGGGTATTACAAAATGTAAAATAGATAATTTTGATTATACAAAATTAAAAGTTTTTGCACAAACAAAACCAGTGCAACCAAAATTATAAGGTAAACAGAAAACTGGGGAAAATTTTGCAATAAATAATTCTGATAAAAGCCTCACTTATTGAATATATAGAGAATGAGTCAAATTTATTAATAAAACATGTCATTCTCCAATTAATTAATGATCAGAGGATATAAACAGTCAGTTTTCAGACATAGAAATCAAAGCTATCTATAGTCATATGAAAATATTCTCTAAATTACTATTGATCAATGAAATGCAAATTAAAACAACTCTGAGTTACCATTTCACATCTGTCAGAGTGGCTAATATGACAAAAAAAGGAATGTTGGAGGCGATGTGGGAGAACAGGGACATTAACACACTGTTTGCAATTTCAAACCATGCCTAAAAGGCTATAAAACAATCTATGCTTTTTGATCTAGTAATGCCACTGCTAGGTCTATATTGCAAAGAAATTTAACAAAGGGGAAATGACTGACTTGTGCAAAAATATTTATATCACCTCTTTTTTTATGATGGCTAAGAATTGGAAATCAAAGGAATGTCCATCAGTAAATGACAAATATTATTGTGCTGTAAGAAATGACAAGCAGGATGATCTCAAAAAAACCTAGACTTGCATGAACTGTTGTATGGTGAAGTAAACAGAACAAGGAGGACATTATAAACAGTAAGAGCAATATTGTTTGATGAAGAACTGTGAATGATTTAGCTATTCTCAGCAATACAATGATCTAAGACAGTCTCAAAGCGCTAATGAAGAAGCAGATCAGCCTCAAGAGCAAAGAATTGATAATAATTGACTATAGCCTGAAAAGTGTTATTTTCACTTTCTTGCTTTCATTTTCCTTTTATCTGAATCTTTTTTTTACAAATGACTAATATGAAAGTGTTTTGTATAGTTGCATATGTATAACCTATATATAATTGCCTGCTGTCTCTGGGAGGGACATAGGAGGGAGAAATAGAATTTGGAACTCAGAACTTTAAATGAAAATGTTAAAATATTAAAAAAAAGAGGAAATTTCCAGTGGACAATAACCTTCTACTTCCACTTTGGCGTAACTTACTTGATACAAAAAAGTTTGTTTTTTTTAAATTTGCTTCTCTACAATGTATATCCTTTCTGAATATTTCTGTTCCTTAGGTTGAAGTAAACAAGTTCTTCTTTGTTTGATATTCCTTCAAATATTTGAAAATAGCTTTTGGGTCCTTCATTCCATTTGAATCTTCTCTTTTCTAGGGCTGATATTGAAGTAAATGATGTTCCCACGATCACCCTGATACATGTCTTAAGTGCTGCTTAAACCCTGGTTCCACCTCCTATCCACCGCATCATGTTACCTCAAAAGGAACAAAATGTAAATCATGCCTTTCGGAATGCCTCAAAATCATGAGCCAACTCTCAGTCTCTGGTTATTCATTTTACATTTTTCTAGGTATTGTTACATTATTCTGGATGCGTGCGTGCGTGTGTGTGTGCGTGTGTGTGTGTGTGTGTGTATTATTTTCCCCTTAAGTGGCTGACTTGGCATTCTTCTTTCTCATCAGATTACTCAGATATTAAAATTGTAACCTTTGACAGTCATTTTCTATGTTTGTAGAACGTACTTGGGGTAGGGGGCGAGATGAAGACATAAGGCAGGCACTGATCTGGTGGAGCTCACACACTCATACAAGGAGTGACAAACAGCTTCAAATAATTGCATGGTCAGTATTCTTTTTATTTGCTAGAAGAGAAATGGAATTGAAGATTTGTATTCAGACGGAGAGGTCCTCCAGCACCGTGATTTCGTTGGTTCAGGTATCCTTTCACCATTTCAGACTGCACTCTGTATTTAATGGGATGGGGAACATGTAGTTTTGGGTGCAGTCATTGGGGAAATTAATTTTGCTTGAATGAATATCTGCTACAAGAATTCTTTTTCAAAGGAGTGGGGATTGGGGGAGAATATAAAATAGATTTCTGTTAGATTAAAAGAAAAGGTGTATTGGAAATACTAAAGATGTGAAATATTGCACGAACTTTATTTAAGCTGAGGTCATCATATTATTAGTTTTGTTTAACTGTTTAATATTTTCAGAAGAAGTTTTTGAAAGCAAGAGTAATCTGTAAATGTTATAGTGTTAACAAAACACCAATATAACCAAAACTATGAAAATAAAAATATGAAAAATAAAAATATGAAAATAAAAATGTCTTCAGGAGTTGCTTTTACTGAAAAAATCATCATAAGATATTAGCTTTAGATGTGGAAGGGATCTCTTAATCCAGCTCCTTCATAAAGAACTGAGGCCCAAAGTGGTTAAGTGACTTGCCCAAGTTTTCTCAGCTAGTGTCATAAGATTTAATATTAACAACAATTATAAATCATAGCTGTCATATATATAGTGCAAATCATGTTACAAATATTATCTCATTTAATATTCATAACAGCCCTGGAATGCATCTGTCATTACCCCATCTTATCATCATTACCCTTTAATTACAGATCTTAATTACAAATTACCCCTTAATTACAAATCTTAATTACAGATTAAGAAACTGAGGCAGATAGAAATTGAATGATGCCTAGGATCATATAGTTAATAAGTGGCTCAGTATGGATTTGAGCTCTGGTCTTCCTGATTCCTGATGTCATGCTCTATCATGCTATCTAGCTGCCCAGCCTTCTGACTCTAACATCAGTCATTTTTCCAGTATACTATGCTGTCTCCCAGAAGTTGGCACAATTTAAGAGATGCTTAATAAATGTTTGTTGACTTGATTTGACCATATCTTATAATCAAACTGGTTTTGAGTCTCTCTGAACCTAGGTAGGTTGATACTTGGTCTGCAGCCATTCAGTAAGTCAAAGGCTTTTCCTTTCGGTAGAATGCTAGGACATTTTATATCTTCTACTCCACTGGCATAGCCTTCTGGCTTCCCCTTTACTTCCAACCTGGCCACTTTTAAGCTTTTTTCTATGTTGTCTTCCCCTATTAGATTGTAAGCTTCTTGAGGCCAGAGGTTTCCTTTTTTTGTATTTATATCCCCATCACTAAACATACTATTTTGACTGCTGACTTGGCCATGACTCAATAAAGCATTAAAATAATATTTTAAGGGAGAGCATGGATTACTTTTTCATTTGATAAGCAACCATCAATAAGTTAGAAGCATTTGTTAAGAACTTATTTGGTTAGGCACTTGGCTAAGCACTGGGATTACAAAATAGGACTGTCCCTCTCTTCAAAGAGATTACATAAAAATAGAGCAAAGAACATTAATATATAGGTATCTGCAGGTTATATACTGAGTAAATCTATCCAACATCTTTCTATGCTTGTAATTATAACAATATACAATATAGTAATATAATATATTTTGTAATACTTTCCTTGTGATTATATATATAATGCATAATATATGTATAAATTAATATGTTAACATACTAGCACAATTAATATTATGTGTGTATGTATCACACAGGGTAAGTCAGCTAGGTAGTAGTTAAATTATGGATGAAATCTCATGCTGCTCACTTCCTGGTCATGTTAAATCAGTATCATATATTTACATTTCCCATTATGTTCCCTTTTTTTCTACTTTACCATAGAGTTCAAATCATAGCTCTTGCTAATATTCTTTACGATGAATATGCAAAAAGGTTTGAAAACCTCAAAATCAATATGTCCAAGAATCTAAGCCACATCAATTAAGGCAATTTAAAAAAAATGTGAATCTAGTTCATCTTATATCTAATTTTTTAAAAAGTAAAAGCATGGGTGAGAGACAGGGAGATGACTGCATTAACAGAGATCTTAACAAAGAGGCAGAATGACATCCATTGCAGAGTTTCAGAACCACTCAAATTGAATATTGTCTCAACCCTTAAATTTGTAAATCAGACCAATTGACAGACTTAGAAAATTCTGTGATAATTTAGTCAGTGGACTAATGAAATTCTAGTTCTTTGTGTTTTTGTATTTTTCTTATCACTAGGTGGCACTCTTCCGAGTGATAGTTATCACTTTATTTTCTTCAGAGACATTTACATGGTCAAGGCAGGCCCCCAAGTCTTTTTTTTTTTTTTAAAGAATTTTGCAGAAAGAAAACCTGCATGATAAGACTTGCCATGTAGTATGGAGTCATATTTTCTAGAGCAACAAAATCAAGATACAATATGAGCTTCTGAAACAGGTTAAAAGATATTAATTCTTCTAAAATGATATGGCTTCTAGTCATCTTTATTTATAATAATCTTCCTATATAAATGAATATAAAGAGCTCAGGGTGCTTACTTTCCGAACCCCCACTCATAGTGGCAGGTTGTTTTCCAAAAGGTGGCTGACTATATCACCCCTCAGGATTGGAGGGGAAACCCTGAGGGACTGTGACTCCTACTTTGGCTTATGAGCCATCATCTACTGTGTTCCTCTCAATATTAATTAATCACTTGATGCCAATGAGCTTTTACAAAGGTATATCAAAGACAGAAGTTATTAAATCAACTTCCCCCAACCAGATGTATTCTCTCCTTTCCTCCCTTCCTGTAAACTCTCTGGAGGGAGTGAACTCAAGTTTAAAGTTCCAAGATAATTAGGAACAGGTGTAAAGAACACATGGGACTGAAGGTGTACTTCATGACTATTGGCCTTAGGAGTCCTGTTTGGTTTCTTTTCAGAATTCATACCTAATTTATTTTGGGGCATAGTGCCATGATGGATTAATCAGTCCCTTGCTTATCTGGGCTGTCCTGTTCCAAGATGTGTTTCTTGATTAATGGGTCAGTCTAGTGCTGGGGTAGATCAAGTTGATCATTCTGCTATGTTTTTGTCAAACTTGATGTCCATACTATTAACCCCATGGAAGAGATTAAGAAATTAGCTCTATTTTTTGTATGCATGCTCAATTCTGACTCAGCCTCTCCTACCTCATCAATCCTTTCAGCTTCTCAGACAATGAGGAGCCTTTGTGCCACTTCACAGCACTGGAACCTTAGTCATTCATGTCCAAACATTCAAATATTAGATTGAAACCAGGCAGTAAATGTTAATATGGAAATTCCCATTATTCATTTTTGGCTGGAGCCAATGATACATTGAACAGAAACAAATACTGTTCTTTTGGAATTCACCAGAGTCAGTCAAATAGCAATGAACCCTCTGAGGAAAAGTATGCTTTGGTGAACATGATATGGCATCAATTGTGTCCTTACATTCAGTTTTATTTAGAATCACGTAATCTGAGGATCAGGTTAGAATGTTGTGCTCAGTCTATGAAGATGAAATTCAATAGGGATAAAACTGAAGACTTACAATTAGCTTTAAAATAACTATTTCTCAAATACAAGGTGAGAAGACTTTTGGATTCTAAAGTCATCTGAAAAAGGTCTGATGGTTTTATTAGGCTAAAATCTCAACATAAGTAGGCAATGTGATAACAGCAGCCAAGAAAGCTTTTCTTCATTTCAGGAGCACTTGACAAGGAAATGCTATCCAAAAGGTGATAAAAACTGTCCACGAACTTAGAGTCTTAAGAGTGTTATCTGGAGCAATGAGAGCTTAAGTGACTTTTTTAAGGTCCCATGGTGGGTATGAAACTAATTGCTACACCATTCTTTCTCTCAGTACAGGTCCCTGTTGAACAAACCATTATTAGGATGCATTAATAGAGATATGGCATCCAAGATTAGGTAGGTGACAGTTCTGCTATATATTATCTCCATCAGACCACATGTGCTGTGTTCTGTTCTGTTCTGAATTTTAGGAAGGATACTATATGACAGAGAACATCCAGACACAGAATGACCAAGATGATGAAAGCCTTTGATGTCATGCCTTGTAAGAATGAACTGAAGGAACTGGAGATAATTAGCTTGAAGAAGAAAAGACTTAGAGGGGATGGCTGAACAAGTTGTGGTATATGAATGCGATGGAATACTATTGTGCTATAAGAAATGATGAGCAGGCAGATTTCAGAAAAACCTGGAAAGACTTATATGAAACTGATGCAGAGTGAAGTGAGCAAAACATTATACACAGTAACAGCCATATTCTGTGATGATTAACTGTGATAGAATTATCTCTTCCAGCAATGCAAGGATCTAAGACACCTCCAAAAGACTCATGATTGAAAAAGCTATAAGCATCAAGAAAAAGCAGTATGGAGTCTGAATGCAGATTAAAGCATATTATTTGCTGTCTTTCTTTTTTTTGCTTCTTCTTTCTCATGGTTTCTTTCATTGGTTCTAATTCTTCTTTACAACATGACTAATGTGGAAAAAAAGTTT
Organism: Notamacropus eugenii; assembly: GCF_028372415.1. Classification (NCBI taxonomy): domain Eukaryota; kingdom Metazoa; phylum Chordata; class Mammalia; order Diprotodontia; family Macropodidae; genus Notamacropus; species Notamacropus eugenii. The sequence goes on along the minus strand of NC_092877.1, from coordinate 119,817,116 downwards.
AATAGGAATGTATATAATGAACCTATATCAATTTACATGCCATCTTAGGGCAGGGGAAAGTAGAGACGGGGAGAAAATTTGAAACTCAAAATCTTACGGAAGTATATGTTAAAAACTAAAAATAAATAAATAAGACAAGTAAAGATTTAAAATGATATGATAGTTGTCTCCGAGTAATTGGAGTTCTGTCACATGGAACATGATTTTTCTATTTGGCTGAAAAAGGATGAACAAGAAATGGATGGAAGGTAATTAAGATAGGCAGGTTTTAGCCTGAGATATGGAAAGGTTTCCTAAAAATTGGCAATACCCAAAATGAAATAGGTGTCCTGAGGATATAATGGGCTCTTCACTAAAAGTATTCATGGAGAGGCCTGAGAACCACTTTTCTTCTGAGTGTGTGTTTTGATCTTCCTTGTCACTGTAGTAATTGTCTGTAGTCAGTTTTTTTTTCCGTTGCTGACTCATTTTCCCAGCCTATTTCTTGACTTTTAGCTATTTGTTAAAATAGCATTCTGCTTCCAGAGTGGAGGGTGTGCTGTTCCAAGCTTCAGGGGTTGTCTGCAGCTGTTTTCTGAGATAGTTCTAGAGACTTTTAAATTTTCAGCTCTTCCAAGGTCATATAATTCACTCTTCTCCTGGCCTCTGTTCTGGTCTGTGAGTGACCACAAGCACTCTCTTCTGCCCTAGAACTGTGAGGAGGGTTCCCCCTCCACTGTGGCTGTAACTCCACTAGTGTGCTAGTGCTCCTCCTAACCCTGGGACTGACACTTAGGGCTGAAATGTGAATCAGAGGATGGTCAAAGCAACAGAGTCTCACCTCAGTGCTAGCAAAAAGACCCCTATAATCTCCTTCTGACCAGTTCCAGCACCTTAGCGTCTATGGACTGAGAGCTCTAGAAGCATCCACTGCTACTGTTATTGCTCTACTGCTGATTCAGTCATTCCCAAGGCCTGCTCCTGGTTTCCTGGGGCTGGGGCTGTGCTGGTGAGACCTGAGCTGGACCGTGATCTACTCTCACCCAGGTTCAACAGATCTTTCCTTCTGACCTTTTTATTTGTCTTTGGCATCTATGGGCTGAGAGATCTGGAAACTACCTCTGTTGCCACTGATTCAATTGCCCTGAGGCCTGCTTTGGGTTCGCTGGGGCCCAGTCTGTGCTGGCATAGCCTGCACAGGGCTGGGCTCCTTTCTCACCCTGATGCAACAGACCTTTCTTGCTGATCTTTCAAGTTGTCTTGGGCTGGGAATTTGTTTCACCCCACCTTTTTGTGGGTTTTTGCTGCTCTAGAATTTGTTTAGAGTCATTTTTAAAGGTATTTAGAAGGCTTTAGGGGAGAACTTGGCCAACTTGGCTCCAGGTCCCTAAGGGCCACTTTTAGAAGACATTATGGAGGATATTCTTGTTCAGATGTGGGTTGCACAACATGATATCAAAGGTTGTTTTCAACCCTGAAAGGCTATGATTCTGTTGTGCAATTTTAAGAAAAAAATTTGGAGCTGAAAGGAACATTAGAGATGATTCCTTCATTTTATGATGTAAAGACCTAGGCCTAGAAAGGTAATATCGTTTTACAATAAAATTTAGTAAAAATCAGCAAAACACTTGACATTACAAATGATAATAATAGTTTAAATATACATGCTCTCTTAAAATAAGTAAAAAGTAAACATGTAACTATTATTATCCCCATTTTGCAGATGAAGGAACTGAAGTACACACAGGGAATATGTCCTGCCCTGGGTCACACAATTATTGAGTACCAGGCAGGATCTTCTGATTATATGTCCTGTGAAGTTTTCATGTGTTAAGGTTTTATCTACATGTCTAGAAAAAATACTTTCACTTCTAGAGTTTCCTATTAAGAGTTTTTAATAGCTGATTCTCTGAGTCTCACCTTCATAAAGTTTTACAATATGACTTCAAAAACAGAGAGAAATCAAAAAATAGTTGCTTTTAGTCAAGCCATTGACATATAGATTGGGAGCAAGAAGAAAAGTCTACAGCATGACAATTACTGTATTGGATTAAAAGAACAGTTTTTATATGGAAGATATTCACTTATTTCCTACCTATCAAAGAGGATTGAATAAAGAAAAAAACCAAGCCAAGTTTTATGTGCCTTTTTTTGGTAGGCATTGTGCTAGGTGCTGTAGAATCTAAAAAAGTAAGCTAGTCCTTTTCCCTTGTCCTTGAGGAGTTTGCAGTTTGGGTGGTGGGGCAGTAAACAAATTCTATAAGTATATAAATAGATGGGCAGTAGGAAATTTCCAGAAGAAAGCTGCAAAGAAGAGTGCCACAGGAAAGCTTAATGAAGGGTGAGAGTTTGTGGTCTGTGAGTGGTCAGTCCCTTTAAGGGTGAAGATGACTCGCCCATGCCTTCTCATCTGTTGCAACTCATATGCATGTCCTCTCATAAAATCCTTATTGGTTGGTACACTTAGCATTTAGAAAGCCTGGTCTTCTTTTAGATCTTTTGTAGTTGAATGTTTACATTTTGTTGAATGCCATGAAAGGGGAGGCGTATGAAAATTACTTTGAAAGATGGATTGTATTTTCAGAGAGGTATGTTTAGTAGGCGAGTATTCCATATGGACAGAGCAGCGACCAAAGGCACGGAACTGGGAAAACAGACAGAATAATCAAGTGATAAACCCGGTACAGTTAGGTTGTAGAACGCATGGAAAGGATTAGTGTGAGATAAATTTATAAATAATGGTTGGGATCGTATTTTGGAGGACTTTATAGTTTCCATTCCTAATTTTTTTAAAAAAAGAAATGGATCTTTCTTGGGTTTATATATTCATTTTTCTGAAAGCAAGAAACAACCCTTTAATATGTCAAAACTTCCAGTTCTGTTATTGTAAACTTTTATGATTTCTGATCCTTGTGCTAGTCTATCTTTGGAAGAATAGCTTTGTCTAGACATCTTGTTGGGGGTGGTTTTGAGTGAAGAATATATAAAATATTTTCTATTAAATGTCAAAAGAACATAAGCATATTACAATTTTACAATACTGAAGTCATTGTGGTAAAGAAAAAAGATGACTAGGTTTGCAATGAGAAACTGATTTTTCTACTAGCTGATTTGGCAGTCTTCTTTGGGTTCAACATTCCTTATCTCTTTCAGCTCTAATCCTGTGATCCTGTTTGTTCTATGATATTATATTTACTTTACTTCAAAATATGATCTCTCTGATTTCTTTAGCTAAATTGCTGATATATTTGTATGTAAGGTGAATTTTTGTGTAAGATGAATTTTAGTGTGTGTAAAGTGAATTTTTGTTATTATTTCTCAGAGTTCAGTTTCCCAGGATCCATAGCCATAACAATCTCTGGTTCCCAGGTACTGGATATGAGTTCCCACAGTTCTGGTTCAAAACATCTCCACCACACTTGAATAGCATTATGTAATTATAAATACTATAAACATCCACTGCGGCTGTGCAGTGAGATACTGGGATGAGGTGACGTAAACTTGTGAGGCTATTGCTGGCAATATGTCTTGTCTGTTGGCCTATAAAATAGGTGATCACTAGAGAGTGAATGGGGAACCCTTATGATTGAATGCACAAATGCCATGTTTGCCTCAGCTGGCCCTCATTGAGGCTTCAGGGGATTTAGGCGAAGGACAAGTTGTGCCTGTCTCAATTGATCCCATTGATGACCTTTAAATTCCCTTGCAATACTAAACCTATTTTTCTGTGGTCTTGTTTTTAGTTTTTAAAATAATTTGTTATTTATGTATTTTACGGCATATACATATAGTAGTCAGACCCATACTTTATAGAAGATTTGTGGGTCCAGTGTACTAATACAAAGAGACACAAATATGGAAGGTCTAATCTCTTCTGCTCATGAGGCAGTCTCCTAGCGTTAATTGGACTCCTTGCTTCTAAAGCAATTGGTTAGGTTTATGAGCAACTTTTTTGTTTTTTGTCTAAACTGGTGATTTCATCAATGTGAGGCCCTCCAATATGTGGAAATTCCCTCTGACAATGCAAAGCTAAGTTTCATCTATTCAGATATGTCAGAGGCTGCACTTAAATCCAGGCCTTCCTGACTTCAAGGCCAGCCCTTTAAAAACTGTGCAATGGTGCCTCTTAAGCAACAAATACCATATTTCACTGCATAATCATCACAGATTTTATGCCAGATTTTTTGCAAAAAAGTGGGGTGTAACCATTATGTGAAGTTTTTAAAAAAATTGTGTTGGTATTACTTAAAAATCATTTATTACTAAACTGTCCTTGGTACAAGATTAGAATGCATGGCATGCTTGTGAATATACATTAAAATTGGGAAGATGCAAGTCTTACCATATCATGTGACTTACTCATGGCAGCTTCTGCCTGTACACTCTTTTTATACCTACAACTCTTCATTGGGTTGAGTGACACATACCATTAGTAGCACAGTGCTTTAAAGAAACTGCACAAGTAGGCTTTAGGAAATGTACTGCCAATGCATATGCCCTGAGAATTCTAGACTGGTGAATCACAATGTGTCAGAGATAAATGTGTGTCCATATGCCACTGGTGAACACACTGCTGCTCTGTTTACCTTTTAAGTGGTGTGAGGAACAGAATTATACCATCTGATGATTATGTGATGAAAGATTATAAACCAGTTTTTAGACTGGGAAAAAATCAAATGTACAGGGTGCAACGATTATGTGGTGGTGATGATTATGTGGTGAAATACGGTAGCAAGTCTAGTGAAGTTTGAAATGTGTCTTTGTTCAACTGTTTTCCAAGATTGAATGTCCCTGGTCTGGATTACTTGGAAAGATGTAGCTTTTATATACCAAAAGGAAGGGTCAGTCATCAGAGGAGAGAATTCTTAATTTTTGTGGGATATACTAGTTCCTTTTCATGCCAAGCATGGAAAGGTACAGCTGATTGGATGAATGATCTAGCAGGGCTAATCCTCTTTGGTGTTCTTTGTACAGTGTACAATATTTTTAATGGGTAGCTAATTCCTACAGAGCAACTCATTGGATTACTGGCACTTTCTAAAATGTGGTGATATTCAAGTGAATTCCATTTTTATTTAAAAATTTTTTTTCTTTCTTAGGATCTCTTCTCACAATGTCATAAGAATATCCAACTGGACACCCCAAATTAAAATACTTACATACTGTATTAGAATTCCATACACAGATGTCATTTTCCTCATTTTATTTCTCTGCCTATTTCTTTTCCCTTCCTCCCCCTTCTTTCTTTTCTGCTTTTCCTTTCCTGCTATCACATTTTTGGGAAAACTGTACCTTAAATTTGTGACAATGTCATCTAAACATGAAAAAAATCCATACAGACTATCCACACGAATCTTATCTGAACACGTGGCCATTTAGAATTTCAGATCTTGAGTGTTAAATTCTTCTCTTATACAAATTCTTACTTTTAACAAAATAATTAGTATAACAATGTACAAATCCATGAAAGTCCATGGCTTAATCATTGAAAAAGGGTTGAGAAGAAATGTTAATAAAAATGCCACTGACTAATGATCCTTTAGGAAATGCTAAGTGTACTTTGGATGGATTAAAAAGGAAACAAGAGGATGGGACAAACACTGTTAGACTGTGCTCTGGTGACTTTCAAGTCAGTCCAAGCACAAGTTAAATGCAATAAGAAACCCAGGTCCTAATGAAACTAATAGAAGAAACATGGATATCAGAAGGGATGTTTGTGAGCTGAGCGATTCTGGAAGAATGAAAATATGGCCAAAGACAGACGAGCTAAAGAGAAGGACCAGGAATTTGGTTGTTTGGACTGATCAATCAGACAAGATGTTCTGTGATGGATGTGTGTTACTGAAACCATCCTCCATGCCCTCATTACAGAATCAGAAGGCATTAATCCTGTGTCTTCTTTCTCCCCTTAAAGAAGCCTGAAGCCTTTCCTTCTGGCCATAGTAAAGATTGTTTATCTTTCATAGTTTTAAATGTTTACTTTGTCTTTACAAGTAATGTTAACCTCAGGCCTTTGCTATTGTCTGTATACTTTTATTTTTCTGAAAATGAAGTTAGAATCAATTAATTTAGGGGGGAATATCCCTAGAGAAAAGACAGATCTAATACTGAGGTGTTTTTCTAGCACTTTTTTTTTCAGGGTAGGGGTTTGGGGCTAGCTTCCCAGAGCAGAGAGAAAGCATTTGCACCTGGAAACTCCTGTAGGCAATGAATCAGTAGGAGGCTGGGGATAGCAGGGAGATGGGAGTGATTGAACAAGTTGCTTACTACACTTATCCCCCCATGGTGATCTAGTTACAAGAGAGGACTCTCTTGGTAGGAGGTGGGAAAAGATATATTTGGAAATAAAAGTAATGTACAATTAGAGTGATAAAATTGTGATTAAAAAAACAAAAAGGAGACAATAAAATAAATGCTGCCTTGGTATATATTTCACACTTTGAAAATATTTTTCATTTACTAAAGTAAATAGTTGAAAGGAATCTGTTGAATGTCCTCATAGGTATAATTCTAGAACATGTTCCCAAAGAGAACTCATTCATAAGTCTCATCTCAAGGGTTCTAGTGTCAAACATTTTGCCACGATGGTACTTGTACAGAGTTGACCTTCATAGGGAAGAGAGCCAAGATCAATTTTCTGAGGGGAAGAGTTTGGGGGAGAAGAGAATTAAATATTTCAAGGTAAAGACAATAAAACAGAAAAGGAAAAACTTAATTATAAAGGCATTAGTTCATCTTAGCTATGTGAAAAGTACGTTTTCATTATCATCTTTAGAATCAAATCATCTTGCTATTAATTGTTCCAAGAAATTCCTGCTAAGGAAAATCATTGTCATATTGTGATCTGTAGGTAGTATAACCTTTGTCTTTATTATGATGTACACAGAGGACACATTTAGTAGCTTTTATATGTATATGCCAATCACTAGTTTCAAGATTCATTTCAAGTTTAAACTCTGTGAGGCAATTCCATGTGTACACCATATGTTTGCCATTTGTTAGATATTTCCCTTTACCATTAGTAGAATATTCAATAATGTTTATGATGGTAGCAACAATTATGGCGATGATAGCATTTTCCATTGAGCTTAAAAAAGGCTTCCCTTCTGATAAAAATGGCATCTTCAAGTATTCATTACTTTAATTCCAAACTAAGTGTTCCAGGTATCATGTACTGAAATATTCATTAAGGATTATTAGACAAATCTTAAGATTCAGACTCAGCTCTTTTAGTAACCAAGTTTTAGTAACAAAGCTTATGAGATATTTTTTAAAAATAAAAACTCTATGGAATTTTGTTTTTCTAGTCAATTTTTATGAGTTCTTTCTTTTGAGTTACAACATAATATGTTTGAATGAGAAATATTATGGAATATTCTAAGAGAAATACCAGGAGAAACCCTCTGGATATGTAAAGAATTTTTTCAGGTGAGGTTTGGGTTGTGAAAAGGAAAACAAAACTCATGGACTCTCTAAATTTCAAATGAAAACTCTTTAAAAAATACAATTTCAAGAAGTCATAGATTAGCGATAAGTAGTGTTCTCTTTGATAAGGTGAACTGGCAAGCTGCTTTGGGCTTCTCTACTTCCAATTTTAGACTTGTCCCCAGAATTCAGTGCCTATATAATGTATCTCTATTTTCCCTTCTACTTTTCCTTCTCCCATCCATGAGTGTGGAAGGAAGAGGTCTTGTTGCAATTACCTTTTATATACCACAACCTGTCAGGAACCTAGTATTTCAATTGAAGGTGTTTACTGTATCATCTGGAGTGGTAGACAGGAGAGCTTACCAATTTATTTTGCTGACAGCACCATTTCTTTGAGCAAGACACTTGCCACAGGTAGCCATGCCATTGGTGGGAATGCATATAACAGTAGGATCCTCTCTTAGTTAGGGTTCCTCTAGGAGATAAGAACAGTACAGTAGAGGCACAAGATGACTTCTGATTGGGTTATTGATGCATAAGTTTTGGTATTCATATAAGGGGGAAGGAAGAGAAGACACAGTTGTATAAGAGAAGAAGCATTGATTAAGCTGTTATTACGTGCAAGAAATGTGCTATGTGCTTCACAAATATTATCTCCTTTGATCTTCACCATAACTCTTCAAAATAAGTATCATTATTATTTCCATTATTTCCATTTTACAGTTGAGGAAACTGAGGTTGTCAGAGGGTAGTCACACAGCTCATAAGTATCTGAGACTGGGTTTGAACTCAAGTCTTCCTGCACCACCTAAGTGCTGAATAAGAGTGGGAAAATACTGCTCTTTTTGGAACGCAATATAGTGTAGCGGAAAAAAATACTGGCCTTGGAGTCAGAGGACACAGAACCTGAGGGTTTGATTCTCACTATCTGATTCTAATTGGCTATTTGACCTTGATCAAATCATTTAATCTTACTGGGCCTTGGTTTGTTAATCTGTAAAATGAGGGATTAGAGTAGATCACCTTCAAATTCCCTTTTAGCTCCAGGTCTATGCTCTTATGATTTCCTAGGAACTAGTTATTTCTGAAATAACCACTGAAGTTCTAGCATCTTTTTTCCCCTTTTGGTAGGCTCTTGGGTAGGTCAAATGGTAGGCTCACCATTTTAAGAGTCAGGTATATACATGTATAAATTGTCTGTATTGTGTCAACTACTAACTAAGACTGCTAGGTAAAAGTATTGTAATAGTACTAGGCTTTTTATTGCAGCCTGATCCATATTAAAATTTAATTGGCAAATGTTTAACAACATAAAAGTAGACTAGAACGTAGATAATGTTAATAGGCAGTTTTCTAAGTCATTAGATAGCCTGCCAGGGATTCTCAAGTAGATTTTTGTGACCTGTTTCTACTTGAATTTGACACCACTGCTCTACAGGATATTGTAAAAAAAAAAAAAATCACTTTATTTTATATAAATTTGAACCATCATTATTATCACTGTAAACCTATGGTGAGATTTCTGGGTCCTGAGACCCTCTCTCTCTATATGTGTTTCTAATATAAGACCCTTACATACTCATTTTGCCTTATAGATTTAGGGGCCATCTAGGTTTACTCCCTCATTTTACAGATGAGGAACTGAGGTTCAGAAAGTTTGTCTGACTTACCCCCAAATCATTGATCACACAGCTATGATCTAGAACCAGGTACTCTGACTTTAAAACTAATGTATTTTTCATTGTGCCACACTGTCTCCCATTTCCTACGGCTCTCTGCTAATTATTTTGCTCCTGATGAATGTGATTTCAGAGCATCCAAACAATGTCACCCAGGATTTAAACAAATCTGCCCCTGAATTCCCACTCTGATGCCTCATCATGGGATGGAGGTAACTCTGAGTCACTGAAGGAAATGCCAACAGAGAACAAGTTCTGGTCTTAAGAATGGAAGAAGAATCTGAGAGAAAACCCAATGTTAGTTCAGAGAAACTCATGCCAGAAGCTTGATGATGAATTTTTTATCCACATTAATATTCAAGTGTTGACATTTCCTTTGGTGGAAAGCACATCTTTCCAAGGTACTTCCACCATTAATGAAACCATAGATGCTTGGAGTATTGAAGAAAGTGTTATTTAAAATAATAGATTTGAATTCATTAGAACAGTTTTTATTACCCAAAATAAACAGATAAAAACAAATCATATCCTTAATAAGTTGTGGTTTAGTCACTTTCACTTTAATTTTTTAAAAAAAGTGATTCAGGGCAATAATTTTGGCGTTAATTGTAGTAGTCAAAGAACATCACCCCATCAATTTACCTTATACTCCAGGTATTATTTAGTATGCTTTCTAATTTCCCTTGCAGTTTTGCATGGGTGGGGTTTTGGGGAGGGATGTTTTAATGTGTAATCTTTTCAGTTTGCTGCTGGATATTACTTTTTTCCTTCTGATGCACTGAATTGGAGCAGAGTATGTGACCTGGAACAGGAGAGCTCCTCTTTCCCTGGCAATGATTTCAATCAAGGTTTGTATGGCATTACACCTGTGTACTCATGATATTATTACATCATTTCTTTCAAGCTGCTTCTAAAAGCTGCTGGAATCATTGTCATGACAATATCACTATTCCACATCAAAATGGAAATGATGGGATTAGAATTAAAAAAAGGAAGGAATGATAGGTCTAGCTGACATACACATGAAATCATTTTCCATGAAACTGACTCTTAAAGATATTTCCAAACTTGTCTGTGGTGGGAAAATTCTGATTTTTATTTACATAAGTTATCGATGACTTGAATTCATCTAACTAAATTGTACAGGGTTATTAATATTAATGGATATATTTATTCTGATCTGCATAAAATAACACTTGCATTATAGAAAGACAAAAATGTTAAAAGAAGACATAAATCAAATGCTGCAGTTCACAGACCCTCCCTTTGTAGACTTAGCATTTAGCTAAATGGAATTTTAATAATACATCAGTTGGTACCATATTCAATGTTTGAGTTAAATTGTGGTAAGACAGTTGTATTAATGGAATTGTGTTAGTTTTTGTAGTCTCCCATACTTCAGATAATATCACTGAATGCCAGTTATTCTTCTGCTGAGTCGGGAGGCTTGACTCACTCCAGAAGGGGATCTGTTGACCATGGTAAATTTTCAGCAAGTAGTTTGGGATAGAAAATGTTCTATTTCCTTCCATCCCTTTAGGGCTTTCACTGTGAGAGTTTGGCATGATAATCCACCATCATAATGTTCAGTGCACATCTAGTTGGCAAATTAATACATCAACTAATTACACCAGGGCTTTGGGCAACAGCTCCTGATGGCAAATTCATACTGATCCTCTTTAATTCAAATTGAAAGATAGGGCAGAGACGATTGAGGGCAACAGGGTCAATTCCCAGAAGATGCATAAAAATGTGAGACATACCAATTTCAGTTTTGCCATTTGATTTCTCCTGAGGGTCTTACAATACAGACTCCCCTTTTCTAAAACTTCCGTCCAATGTACTTGGGAAATGCTGTCTTTTAAGGCCCACAAATGAGTTGAACATTTTTTTCCTCTGATTTTTAATTCAAACCTGGATCTCTTCTATACAGCAAATTTATGCAATATTCCTTAATTTTACATTTATTCCAAATAAGTGTCATCTTGGTGATTTCATCTCATTACTCTATTATGTTGATATAGTTCTGAATTTCAACTTCTTTAATGACTCCTATCTTGCCATCAAAACCCTAACACCTTCTTGGAAAATAGCACTGTCAACAGAGTTAAACAATGAATATGCAGAAAGCAATGGAGAGGTACATGGTGGGTGTGAGCAGGCTGTATTACAGAACCAATGAAGAACTCTAAAGAAGAACGCAAGTACAAGATGTTATCCATACACTGTATGACAGGAAAAAGAAGGGGGATTGGTCATGTGGGAAGGCTGAGCCCCAATAGGTACTGGTACTCACATGAAGAGTACAGAAAATAACAAAAGGCATGTGTTCCTATGTTACAAACTATGACAACTTTATGGGAGGATATAGACATGAATCTCACAGGATGGGAATCTTGGATGGATTTTGATACATGTCATCGGAAGAAATTTCCAAATCATTGTGTTCCCATATCAATTTGTGTCATTCTATTTTGCTTGATTCTTCCTAGCTTTATCATCTGAGGTTCTTCTTCTTTTTTTTAAATAGTCTGCTTTGAAAAAGGAACATAGATTGAGGGCTGGATGATACTTTAAAGGTCACCTAGTCCAAACCCCTTACTAAAATAAGTAGAAGAAACTGAGACCCAGTTAGATTAAATGACTTTCTTAGCAAGTGGCACGGTGATAATTCATACTTAAGACCTGAGATGTCAAATTATTGGTTTGTTCCACTGAACCATACTGCCTCAATATGTTGGATGGAGCTGAAGTACTTTCTCAAAAGAAATAAACTACAAAAGAGAACAAATGTAGCAAATATGGGATAGAAAGAAATGAAAAGGACTGCAGAAATAAGATGTTACTTGGTACTTGGGTTGGTAATTGTTATAATTGATCACCTTACTTAGCATCTTACTAAGTTTTCTGGTAACAGACAAAAAGGAGAATCTCTCTCTACTTCTCTCTGTCTCTCTCTGTATATATGTGTGTATATACATACTCATATATATCTATGTAGATATAGATAGCTCTATTTCAATTACTTTAGGTACATTCAATATATTTGTGATTTCACTAATATTCTTTCCATTTGGTCAGATACAGATTCTAAAGTTTCCTAGGCTTAAAAGAGTTGGAAATATTGCTTTAGCTAATATTGTTTATCACCTCGTGGTCATCATTCCAGGGATGAAACTCCATGAACTTAAGCTGGTCCTTGGGTGACAGATGGACAGTCTGTTGCAAGGTCTATGATGAAAGTCCTTCTAACCTGGCAGGAATTGTCGCAGCTTGTACTCTGCTGGCAAAACCTTAGAAAATCTAGGATTGTCTCCAAACCACATGAGAGTAGGATTTTATGGAGGGCCAGAAATATACAAACTTAAAAATAACCAGTCTCTAATCTCAAGGGCTTTACAATCTTGAAGTGCGTGTCTCTCTGTGAGTCAATGTAATGAGACTTGTGCATGAATAATTATAGTACAGCCTGTGAAGATTAAATTCGTAGAAGAAATCAAATGATGGTTTGAGAGGCTTAAAAAGGGCAGGGTCCCTTTTAGTTGAATGATTAGGAAGGTGATTTAAAATTACTCTAAAAATTTTAAAGCGATGTAGAAATATGTTATTTTTCATTGATATAAGTATCCCCTCTGATGGTTCAGATCACCACCTCTCTATATCTTCTCATCTCTCATCCTGTGTCACTCTTGTTCATATCCTTCTGCAAATTTTCCAAGGCAGAGCTACCCAGTATTTTCCTTCAGAAGGATACTGTTGAAGATAATATAGTCATATTTCCTCAGGCTTGCACCATGCCTTTTCCTAAGTAACTTTATAGGCTTTGAATCTTTTTACCATTTTCACTTGAAATCTAATATTTCCTTTTATGATTTTTGTCTCACATTTGAAAGCATATAAATTACTCTGAAGAGATATACTTATTTTTTGATACAGACATCAAGGAGAAATTTATTGTGCAGGTCTTTGTAGAAGGGATGTTGGGTGGCATAGCAAATATAAACTTCAACTACGGTTTTGTAAAAGAGGCAAATGCCTTGTTCAAATGGATATTTGATCTGATCTATGTATTTTTGTTTCATGGACTTCCCAAAGCTCCACCCTGGACAACATGGGGCTTTCTCCAGTTTTCCATTCTTTCTACTTGCAGAGAGAGCTCTGAAAACTACATATATCATGTTTGATCATACTGGCTCTTGCTTTTTGTGAAGGTCATCCCTTTCACATGGGAGTCATTTTGGCTGACTTTTTGTAGACTTCTGGGGTAAAAAGTGTCACTGTGATTTTTCATGGGATTTCTTGATCAGTATTCAGTAGAAAGAATACTCTAGCATTTTAGTGGAGTAGGTATGCATGGGATGGCCGTCTGTTTCTTTCCAGGCAGTCAGTTTAACAGGAAGATGGAACTACTTCATAAATAAAAATTTCTATAAAAATTCTTCCAGATACAAGTATACTTTATACTAGCTATGTTCTTCAGAAAGGAATAATTGAGGTGTTTTCCCTGAATGTGCTTTCTAGTGCTATGATGCTACCTTGAAACAGCTCTTCTTGCTGGCAAAATTATGTTATGCTCACTTGTAGCAACTGGTGTTCTTTCTGTTGTCTGTAAAATTATTAACTTGAATTTTTGTTGATGTTATTTCCAGTTTCAAGAATTCAAGTTAGCTCATTTCCTAATTTCACAAACATGTCTCAAACTAGCCACCATCAAATTTTTATTGAAGTATTTCATTAAGAGACATTAGTGATTTACTAAGAAAAAAGCCTTCTATAGTATTTTCCTATAATTAAATATATGAGTTAAGAAAATAATCACTGAAACTTAAAGTACTTATAACTCTCCCATTCTGTAGTTTACCGTTTGTTTAAAGAATGATGTGTGTTAAATGTAATGATTTGGAATTAATATTGTCCAAAGTGGTTGATCTGAGTTTTGTTACCTCTAAGAATTATCTTCATTTACATTAATGTAGTCATCTTTAATAATGTTCCTTCACTTATGCTTTCTTTACTTTGCCACAATTCATCTAAATATTCCCATAGTGCTCTGTTATGAACCAAGCAACTCAGCACTTATTATGTGTCATCTTGTACCACAATTTATTCAGTCATTTCCCAATCTTTAGGCAAAAAAATATACTTCCAGACTTATGCTATTATAAACAGTGTTGTCAGTTGTTTGGTAGCATGAGCCTAATCTTTCTGTCTTCCTGAGTGTATGGAATAAAGTTAATAGTGGGATTCTTGAATAAAATGGTATTAAAATTAGTAATTTTAATGGATAATTGAAAATTATTTTTCAGAAAAAATGAATCAATTTACAACTCTACTAGTAGTGAAACATTGTACTGTAATACACGCCACTTTCATCATTGGCTTTTTCTATCTTTTCCCATATTTACCAATTACATTCAAAGTGATACCTTGGCAAAACCACATACCTTAATCATTAGATAAGAAAAATAAACCTTCAACAAAATACATTAATGAATTATATTTCCACTGTTTCTTTTTCTAGATTTTCTTGACCTTTTTATCAGAGGCAGCTGGGTAGCCCATGGATATATAACTTGACATGGAGTCAAGAAGAGCTGAGTTCAAATCCAGCCTTAGATACTTACCAAGTATGTGATCCTGGTCAAGTTACTTAACATCTGTTTACCTAAGTTTTCTCAACAATCAAATGGAGATTATTCTAGCATCTGCCTCCTACAGTTGTGAGAATCAAATCAAATACAATTTGCAAAACAGCACAGTGACTGGCACATAGTAGACACTCTACAGATCTTATCCTGTTCCCTTTGGAACCCTCACATAAATGAGTATTTCCTTAGTGATTTGATTGGTATAGTATTAATTTGTAGATTGCTTTAATTAGTATCATCTTTTTTAAACCTTGGCTGAGGCATAAACAGTGAATTTCCCCTCTATTATTTATGTAATTCTATTTTCTATGAAAATTGTTTTACAGTTATATTTTTATAAGTCCTTTGTGCTTTGGTAGGTTAACTCTTTGACACTTCATGAATTTTATAGCTATCTTTAAAAAGAAGTTTTTTATTCTCTCCTTTGTTCATGAGTTTTGTTAATAATATAGAGAAATGCTCATGATTTGGGGAGATTTATTTTTTATTCTGCTACTTTACAGAAGCTATTAATTTTCGTGATTAGATTTTTTTGTTGTTGATTTTCCAGGATTTGCTAAGTAAACCACCATGTCACCTGTAAATAGTGACGCTTTGTATTACTCTTTGCCAGTGCTTAATCCCTAAGTTTTCCAGTCTTATTGCTATCAACAGCATGCCTATAGGTCAAAACATAACTGAGTGGATGAATTAATGAAAAATCATTTATTAAGCACTTATTATGTACAGATCACTGAGGATACAGCTAATAGGAAATCATTTTATTTTTTAAGGTATTCACATTATAATAAGAGGAAACAATGTATAAGAGGTTTCAGTTTCAAGTCAGATGGAAGGCCCCAGAAAATCTTTAGGAAAAAAGAGAGTAAAGCACTGTCTTGTTTCACCCTGATCTTACTGGGAAAACTTCATGAGTTTCTCCATTACAAATAAAGCTAGCTCTTGGTTTTAGATAAATGCTTTTAATCATGTTAAAAAAAAGTTATTCAATTCCTATGTTTTTAATAATGTTTGAACTTAAATGAGTACTTTTTGAATCTATCGATATGAGCATTTGGTTTTACTATTAATGTGATTCATTATACCAATTATTTTCCTAATTGTCTTCTAATCATCCCTCCTTTCTCTCTAATCTTAAATCTCTATCTGCTCTATGGTTCCTTGCTTCCTAAAAGCATTCCCAAGTCTTCTAATCTCTATGAAAACCTCTAACTATAAATATCATTCCTTCAAACTAATATCCTATATTTCTCTTTCCATCCCCTCTCCCCCTCAAACTCATAGATAAAATTGGTTCACACTAATTGCCTGAAAGGTCTTTCATTTCATTCATTTCTCAGTCCTTTGCAATCTGTCTTCTGACCTCATCATTCAGTGGAAAAAGTTTTCTCTAATCCTTCTTGACTTCTCTGTAGCATTTGATGCTTGAGCACATCTCTAGATTTTTGTAACAGTGTCTGGTTCTCTCACCACTCCTCAGTGTCCTTCGCTAAACTTTCTCTCCTGGTGAGCTCATCAGCTCTCACAGGTTCAATGATTGCTTTATGCACATGACTCCTCTATGTATACATTGAGCTCTGGACTCTGTGGTTAATTCTTTTTCCATGTCACCAGTTTTCCATTAAAGATTTGTCATTTCTTGGGTTTTTTTTTTTTGCCTCTGCAATATCTCTTGAATTTATTCCTTTCTTTCCACTCACTCAGTGATAATCTTAGCTAATGCTTTGATAATGTCTTACCTGGACTATTTAAACAGTTTCTTTATTGGTCACTGAATTTCATCTCTCTCCTCTTCAATCCATCTTATGCCAAAATGTTTTATTTTAAAATAAAGACTGTACATCACTCCCTTTCTCAACAACCTCTGGTATCAACCAATTATTTTTAGGATTGGGTAAAAACTCCTATATTTAGCATTTAAAGCCCTGCAAACTTGGACCCCCATCTGCCCTTTTCAGCTTCCATACTCACTTCACCCCTTCACACAATTGATTCTCCATACCTTTGTCCTGGTTATTCCCCATAACTGGAATGAACACTTTCCTTACCTCCGTTTTTTACAATCCCCAGTTTTCTTCAAGATGTCACTTACGTTGTACCTTGTAAATGTAGTCTTTCCCAATCCCTTCAGTTATAATGTCTCTCAAAAAATAAATACAACTCATAATTATTTTGTCTATACCTATATATGTATGTGTTAACTCCTCCTATAGAATATAAGCATTTAACTGCAGGAAATTTCACTTTTGTCTTTGAACTCCTGAGTCTTTTATAATGCATTCATCATAATGGTTGATTAATGAATGCTTCTTGATTAATCCATTAGGTAATGTTTAACTATCTTTGACTCCTCATCATAAATGACAACTGACCATAATAAATAATTTTTATACTAACTGCCATATTATACTTTCTAACATTTTTTAAAAAAGTTTATTTCATTATTCATTAGTGATACTCTTTTATCATTCTCTTTTACTGTTTTTTCCCTCCTTAATTTGGATACTGACACTAAATTTCTCCCATAAAACACATTTATTTGGTAGGGGGCCATATTTATTTTTATTTTGTGAAAGTTCATATAGCACAGGGATTGTTTAAAATTAATACAACTGTTAAATTTAATCACTTAATTTAAACATTTTGTTAGAATTGCCTTATAAATCCATTTGATGCAGAAGTTTTTTTCTTTGGAAATTGATTCATAGTCATCTCAGTTTTTCTTTCTGAGATGACATTGATTATGAGATTAATGATCTTTTAAAAAATTTGATGTTTTTCATGCTTTTTTTTTAAAATAAAATTTTTTTAAAAAAATCTTTATTTTTTTATATTAGGGATTTGTGACAATACAATAAAATGACAATATCAACAAAGCTAACTAGTAGTTTTAACATCTTCTTAAACAAACTACCCAAACAGATACTTCACAGGTAGAAAAAAATAATTCATTTAGAGGAACAAAAAATCTGAATATAAATGGAATTTTTAAAAGGATCAGTGAAGAATGCACATCATTTCTAAACTTCAAACTATATTATAAAGTATGTTATCAAAACCATTTTATAATGATTTTTAAAAATTTATTTATTTAACTTTTAACATTCATTTTCACAAAATTTTGGATTCCAAATTTTCTCCCCATTTGTCCCCTCCAACAACCCCAAAACACCGAGCATTCTAATTGCCCCTATCACCAATCTGTCCTCTCTTCTATCATTCTTCCCTTCCTTGTCCCCATCTTCTCCTTTGTCCTGTAGGGCCAGATAACTTTCTATACCCCATTACCTGTATTTCTTATTTCCTAGTAGCAAGAACAGTACTTGACAGCTGTTCCTAAAACTTTGAGTTCCAACTTCTCTTCATCCCTGCCTCCCCACCCATTCCCTTTGGGAAGGCAAGCAATTCAATATAGGCCATATCTGTGTAGTTTTACAAATGACTTCCATAACAGTCATGTTGTGTAAGACTAACTATATTTCCCTCCATCCTATCCTGCTCCCCATTGCTTCTATTCTCTCTTTTGATCCTGTTGCTCTCCAAGAGTGCTGACTTCAAATTGCTCCATCCTCCCCCCCCCACCCTGCTTATCCCCTTTTCCCCCACTTTCCTGTATTATAAAATAGGTTTTCATACCAAAAGGAGTGTACATTTTATTCCTTCCTTTAGTTGAATGTGATGAGAGTAAATTTCATGTTTTTCTCTCACCTCCCCTCTTTTTCCCTCCACTGAAAAGTCTTTTGCTTGCCTCTTTTATGAGAGATAATTTGCCCCATTCAATTTCTCCCTTTCTTCTCCCAATATATTTCTCTCTCACCTCTTAATTTCATTTTTTTAAGATATGATCCCATCCTATTCAATTGACTCTGTGCTCTTTGTCTCTGTGTGCATATGTATGTGTGTGTGTATGTGTGTGTGTGTGTATGTGTGTAATCCCACCAACTACCCAGATACTGAAAAGTTTCAAGAGTTACAAATATTGTCTTTCCATGTAGGAATGTAAACAGTTCAACTTTAGTAAGTCCCTTATGACTTCTCTTTGCTGTTTACCTTTTCATGCTTCTCTTCATTCTTGTGTTTGAAAGTCAAATTTTCTTTTCAGCTCTGGTCTTTTCATCAAAAATGCTTGAAAGTCCTCTATTTCATTGAAAGACCATTTTTCCCCCTGAAGTATTATACTCAGTTTTGCTGGGTAGGTGATTTTGGTTTTAGTCCTAGTTCCTTTGACTTCTGGAATATCATATTCCATGCCCTTTGATCCCTTAATGTAGAAGCTGGTAGATTTTGTGTTATCCTGATTGTATTTCCACAATACTTGAATTGTTTCTTTCTAGCTGCTTGCAATATTTTCTCCTTGACCAGGGAACTCTGGAGTTTGGCCACAATGTTCCTAGGAGTTTCTCTTTTTGGATCTCTTTCAGGTGGTGATCAGTGGATTCCTTGAATACTTATTTTGCCCCCTGGTTCTAGAATCTCAGGGCAGTTTTCCTTGATAATTTCATGAAAGATGATGTCTAGGCTCTTTTTTTGATCATGGCTTTCAGGTAGTCCCATAATTTTTAAATTGTCTCTCCTGGATCTATTTTGCAGGTCAGTTATTTTTCCAGTGAGATATTTCACATTATCTTCCATTTTTTCATTCTTTTGGTTTTGTCTTGTGATTTCTTGGTTTCTCATAAAGTCATTAGCCTTAATCTGTTCCATTCCAATTCTGAAAGAACTATTTTCTTCGGTGAGCTTTTGGACCTCCTTTTCCATTTGGCTAATTCTGCTTTTGAAAGCATTCTTCTCCTCATTGGCTTTTTGAGCCTCTTTTGCCAATTGAGTTAGCCTATTTTTCAAGGTGTTATTTTCTTCAGTATTTTTTTTGGGTCTCCTTTAGCAAGGTGTTGACCTGCTTTTCATACTTTTCTTGCATCTCTCTCATTTCTCTTCCCAGTTTTTCCTCCACCTCTCTAACTTGATTTTCAAAATCCTTTTTGAGCTCTTCCATGGCCTGAGCCCATTAAATATTTGTTTTGGATTTTTGGGATACAGAAGCCTTGACTTCTATGTCTTTCCCTGATGGTAAGCCTTGTTCTTTCTCATCTGAAAGGATGGGAGGAGATATCTTGTTCACCAAGAAAGTAACCTTCTATGGTCTTATTTTTTTTCCCTTTTCTGGGCATTTTCCCAGCCAGTGACTTGACTTCTGAGCATCCTCTTCTCACCCACTTGGCCTCCAGATCCACCCAGCCAGCGCTTAGGGGCTGAGATTCAAATGCTGCTTCCCAGCCTCAGGGCTTTTGGCAGGGGCAGGGTTGCTATTCAGTGTGAGATTAAGTACAGGTGCTTGGGTGGGGGCTGGGCCTCCACATGGGACTCAGTTTCCTCAGGGGGTTTATGTTGAGACCTTCAGCAATGGATCCAAGCTCCTGCCTGCTTTGGGAGCCCCTGTCTGCTTCTGCCTCTGCTGCTGCCTCCCAAGGGGTCCTGAGCTATGGGGACACCCCGCTCCCCTCTTGGCAAGCTGAAAAGACCCTCTCACTGACCTTTGGCGCCTGTGGGTGGAGGGACCTGCACTGCTGCTGGAGATTCTATCCCTGAAGCCTGCTGGGATCTGCTCCTCTTGGTGCTGCATGTCCAAGGCAGGGCTGGGCTCTGCTCTGGGTCTGGTGTGCGACGGACCTTTCCTATCAGGTTTTCAGGTCTCTCTGAAACAGAAATCTCCTCCACTCTGTTGTTCTGTGGCTTCTGCTGCTCTAGAATTTGTTGGGAGTTCTTCTTTACAGGCATTTTATGGGCTGTGGGTTAGGAGCTAGCATATGTATATTTTTCTACTCCGCCATCTTGGCTCCTCCCCTGTATAATGATTTTTTTTAAAAATATAAAAGTCTTTCAAGATAGACTAGGCAAAAGAGAATCAGCAATAATAGAACTCAGTTCAGTGTTATATTAACCTGAAAAATATTTATTTAGGGAAAAATTCCATATTTGATAAGAACTGAGAATACCAGAAATCAGTCTGGCAGAAATTAGTTTTAGACCAACATCTTGCACAATATTTCATGATAAATTCAAAATTGATTTATGACATGAATACTAAAAATCATATAAAATTTTTTGAAGAGGGTCAGACCATATACCATTGTCTGCTATACATAAAAGAATAATTCTTAACCAAAGAAAATTTAGAAATATCTATAATGGATAAAATAGTTATTTTGATTACACAAAATTAGAAAGTTTCTGCACAAATATAATGCATCTAAAATAAGAAAGAAAGTGGTCAATTGGTATAAAGAATCACCATATCAAATTTCTCAAACAAGGATTTGGTATCTGAATTATATAGAGATATATAAGATGGGAACTCATTCTCCAAAAGATAAATGGTCAAGGGATACAAATAAAAAGTTCTCAAAAGAATGTTTACAAACTAAAAATAACTGTATTTGAAGAAATGTGGAATGTATTTTTGAGGAAGTTGTGGGTATAACCATTCTGGAAAACAATTTTGAAATATGAAAATAAAGTTACTCTAATGTCCACTTCCTCTGCTCAACTGTTACTTTTATATCTTAAAAAGATCATTGACAAAAATAAAGGCTACACATACACAAGAATGTTTATAGAATCTTGTGTTGTGTGTGTGTATTTTGTGTGTGTGTGTTTGTGTGTGTGTATGTGTGTGTGGGTGTGTGGGTGTGGTTTGTAAAGAACTGGAGAAACAAAGTGTGTGTCCTTGAATTGGTAAATGACTAGATAAATTGTATGAATATAACACCGCACTATTGTGTGGTAAGAAACATGACAGAGAAGCATGGAAAGACTTACATGAATTCGTACATATTTAAGTAAACAGAGCCAAGAAAACAAGATAATGGCTATGACAATGTAAATATAAAGAACAAACAATAAACAATAAAATAATAAAACAATAAACAATAAAAATAATAAAAAATATTTTGCAAAATCCAACTCCACCTGCAAAATAAGCTTTGCCACAAAGAAGATATAAGAAGATATGTCCCTAGTCTTCTTTGTGGAGGTAGGGAGGGTAGTTTAAGAAAGAGAATTTTTTTAATGCCTCAGTTGGTCTTGTTAAATTTACTTATCTTTTTATTTCTTAAAAAATCCATTATAAGAGGCTCCATTAGGGAGGAGGAGCGATTTATGAGAAAACCTAGGTGATGCATGAACAAAATATACTAAAAAAACCTAAATTTTGGCATTTTGCTTTTTTTGATCTTTGAAATCAAATTAACTTTTTGCTTATTGATAATCTTTCAAATGTGCTTTCATCAGTTCACTAATCTTCAAATTTATTTATATCTTCTTTGATTTTAATTATTATTTACTTGTTTGGAGATTATTTATTTATTTTCTATTTAAAAATACTTATTCAGTTCTTAAAATCTCTCTTTTGTTCTTTAGTCTATGTGTTGCTTTAACTGAATCCCACAATTTTGTGGCACTCTATTTCACTCTTGTATTCTTTTGTTTCTATCTCCTTATTTCATACATTTCTCTGGTATACAATCTTTTCTCTTCATTTCCACAGTCATAATTCTGGTATAGACCCTTATCACCTCATGCCTGTCTTATTGCTCTAGCATTCTGGTTGTTGTACCTACTATAGATTTCTTCCCCCTCCTGTTCATATTCCATTCAGCTGTCAAAGTGATCTTCCTCAAGATTAAATTTGATCATATCCCTCTCCTATTAAATAAACTCTAAAATCAGATGTCATATCCTCAGTTTGGATTTTATTCCTACCTTTCCATTTTTTTTTTAATATCTTACTCCTCTTCATGTATTTCACAAGTCAGTGACATTGGTTATCTTGTTTCACGAATTCTATCTGCTTATTCTATGACTTTTCATTGGCTATCTACAGTGCTTGGAATGTTCACCCCTCTTATATCTTCTTCCTGACTTTCTTGCTTCCTTCATCTTCTTACACTCAGTGATACCTGGCTCCATTCTGATGACACTTGCCTCTCTGGCCACACTTTCCATCACTGGCTATACTTTTACTCATTTTCTCTTACTCATTCATTGAGGTGGAGAATTAAGAATGCTCCTTGCTCCTAATTCCCACTTTCACATTTGCTCTTTAACACCATCACTCAGAAACTGCTCCCCTTTTCAGTTTCTCTCAATCCGTATTTACTAACTAAATATAATTATGCTAGGTATTTTCTGTCAACCAAAATGACATTCCATTTCTTTTCTAAAAGAATTCAGTAGCAGTCTTTCTCTCTTCAACTCCTATTCTTATACTATACATATTGATATTCCCTCCAACACCCTAACCTTCTACTTGCTCAATTTATTCATTTCCCATGATGTACTTCTCCACCCCACCTCAGGTACAGAAAAAATTATACCCTTGTTCTTGCTGTCATCCACAAATACACCACTTTCATGTTTATGAACACTGATGACAACCACTCAATGCAACCTGATTTGTTAAGGTGTAACTCTCTAAAGTATGTACTTATTGTTTTAATAAATGTATGTAGTAAGATGGTGAAGTAAAAGTGATGGAGTCCTTAGATAGATGCTATAACAAATAGAGCATCTATAAATATTTTAGAACATATGAGACTTTTTCCTGTTTCTTTGGTGTCTTTGATATCTACTATAGAATTCATGGTACTATTTCTGGAACCAAAGGAATGTGCAGTTGAGTATGGGGTATGGTTCAATTTCTTTTAATCAAGAGTGACTTATTTCATAGCTTTGTCAATAATACTTTACTGTGCATATATATCACCACTCCAATATCTGTCATTTCTCAAAATAAAGATTCTTAGACGGACTAAATAGATAGAGTAAATAAAAAAGTTGTGGCTGCAAAACTCAGGTAGGGAGAATCTTAATTCCTCTTGGGATAATAATCTAAGTAACAAAGGAGGTGGGGATAGAAAGCAGGGTGAGAGAGGAGGCTGCAACCAATCTCAATCTCAGTTTACACCAGTGTACCAGGTTATATCATCCTAGTAGCATATTCTTAGCAGAAATTTTTTTTCAGTTATTAATATCATTAATAGTGCCTTTGTATCTTCTTCCACAGCCACCATAGTCCCAAGACTGAATGGACTTCAGAAGATATGTTTTAGTAACCTCCCAGCCTCCTTTATTGCCAGCCCATGAGGTCTTCAGCATAGAACTTTTATTTAACTTACTAAACTATATTATAAAAGAGCTTCATTTCCAAAGGCTTAATTTCTTGAGTATTACTATGACTGATATCAAATTTTAAAAGTGCCTAAGTGATTATTTATTTTACAGAGAATTTGGTTCATGCATGATTTTTTTTACTGTTGCATAGAAATAAATTTTAGGTGTTAATTTTTCTGTCATCTTCACTTACCTTTAGTAGACTGTATTGTAATCTATATTTTAAATTATTTAATGGTACTAGTAACATAATAAATACTGTGGAACACAGAATTGGATCTGTTAAAGATTAGTTTGACTTTTATAACATTAAAAATATATACAAAAGATGGGTAAGTGGTAAAACTGCTTCACATGGCAGATATATGAGCAGTTTTGTAGTAATGAGATATAATGATCATAAAATATATAAAATATTATTATTATACTTTCCCATTGTTGTGCTTTAATTTTCCACTGTTGCTAACTCTGTGAACTTCAGCATCTCAATTCTGGATCTATCATCTTATTCCTACAGTCATAGGAATTCATAGAGTTTGGGCTGGGAGGAATTTATACCTGGTAGAATATTTTATTGGTACTTCTCATTATCTCAGGGGAAGATTCAAAGAATTGTTGCCCCAGTGCATCCTGTTACACCCAGGCCATTCCCTTTGTACAACTAAGAGTGTAGAAGTCCAGCTTCATATCCTAACATTTTAATTTTCCCAAACACATTCCAGTCCTCTCTCCAAACACATTCCAGTCCTCTCTCCTCTTCCTGTTCAACTTAGACCCAACTCATTGTCCATTTGCAATTCCTTTCTCAGATATGTGTATTAGTATGCAAGTTCTATAGGTTGTCTATCCAAATTTCTGCATTTTTTCTACCTGAATAGTTAGGCTAAGCTTTTTTAAGAGGTTATAAATCTTGTCCAGGAGCTCATCCAATGATCTAGTGTTTCATAAAACCAGTACACTGTTCTCTGCAAACAGTACTATCTGAGGAATTTTACCATCCACAGAGAATCTTTCTTCAACTTAGATCTCTTCCATCACATTAATGAACACTTTTGGCTAGCGTACATCTCCCTTTTTTATGCCTCTTCTGATGTTTATGTTTAGAGAGTCATTCTCTATTGTTTTATTTCTATTGTTATGCTTTCCAAGGAGTCTTGAATGATTTTGATATAGGAATGGCTGACATTTTGTTGGAAAAGAGCTTTTAAGAGTACACTGTGCCAGGCCTAGAGGCCTGTATTGGACTACCCGAGTCTTTCTTACCTCACCTCCGAGGTCTTCGGTTGGCCAAAACCGGATGCTCATATGAGAGAAAGGACGTTCCAGAGTCGAACAAGGGTTGAGCTTTATTACAGGGTCTAGTTACAAGTGCAGGGAGGTCTTCCTTAGGAGGAAGAGGGGGAGATTTCCTAAGGAGGCTAAGCTTAAGGGATTGGAAGTAGAAGTACAAGCGGGGAGAGAGGGGAAGGGGAGAGAGAAGAGAAGAGAAGCGGAGCCTACTGTCCTCTTGGCTCCTTACGTGCTAAGAGAGCTTTCAGGCTTCCTCAATCCTACTTAACCTTCAGCCACACAGTTTGCATCTCAATACCGTGCTGTTAGGTAACTAGGTGTGCTCCAATCCGGGACAACCTCGAGGGCAGGGAGACTCCACCCATCACGTATCTCCCGGGGAGAGGCGGAAATACCCGAGCTAGCCGAGTTAGCTCAGTCTGACCTTCTCGAACCCCCGCTGTTCATGGAGGGCCTCGTAAGACTCTAAGATTTAGAAGTCCCACTTTTACCCGCCCGAGACCGTCCACACGGAATTGAGCTTCCAATCCCAACACACTGTACTCTACTGAAGCAAATGCTTTTTCACAATCAAAAGCTAACTATAGTTGGGATCATGTATTCTCTCAGTTTTATAATGACTTCATGGGTCTTGGTGGCCAAAGAATGTATAACCACAGGACCAGCTTAATGGTGGTGAGACTTTCTGGACTTCGTTAGGCTAATGCCAAGGTCAAACATAAACATTTCCAGTGTGACATGATTTATACTTGACTGGTAGTATGGTTTAGAACTCATGGGCTTGTCTATACCCAATGAGGCATTACTAGGGTTTTGTGGCTGTTCAGTTATTTTTCAGTTGCCTCCAACTCTCTGTGACCCCATTTGGAGTTTCCTTGACAAAGATATAGGAATGATTTGTCATCCTTCTCTAGCTCATTTTATAGATGAGGAAACTGAGGAAAACAGGGTTAAGTGACTTGTCTAGAGTCATGCAACTAGTAAGTATCTCAGACTAGATCTGAACTCATGAAGATGAGTTTTCGTGACTCCAAGCTTGACAGTATATACTGTGCTACCTAGTTGCCCCATTAGGGTTTTGTAAAGAGCTAAAGCAAATAAAGTTGAGAAAAGTAGTTACATTAAATTAAGTATATGCTGGATATGACACTGTTGTGAGGGCACCGAATCACTGATTTTCAAGAGGGCAAGATAAAATTAGTCCTTGTAAATCAGCAAAAAATATCAGTAAGAGAATATCAACAACTAATGACCCTATGCTCCTTTCCCTTCTATATAAAGTATTTGAATGCAATCTAAATATGCTTTGAGGGGATGCTTAAGGATATTAGTAGGTAAAAAATAGATTTTGAGAAGTGACATTCTACAGAATGCCAAATGTCTTACCATTGCACAATTAACTGAGAAATCAAAATAATATAAAATTCCACTTTGCTTGTAGTTTCTTGATTAAAAAAACAAAACACCAAACCATTTGGGACTTACAAGCATGGTGGCTGTCTAAACGAAGACAGACGAATCAACTCCCCCACTCCTATTGCAATGAACCTAAAACAATCACACTGGACTAAAAATAACCAAGAAATCCAAGAGAAACTACAGTAAATGACTTCTACACACAGAACTGCTCAAAAGCCAGGAGGCCAACGATAACATTGGGGACCATTATCAAAGCCAGTTCCAGAACAGCAAATAGGATAAAGAGTTAAGGGACTTGAAAGAAGAGGACAATGTAAATTTGAAGTGGTTTGCCAAAGGTTCAAGAGAGAGATAGGAGGGGTCAGCATAGGAAGAGGAGGATACTGTAACCAGTGCAGGAGTAGTGATTTGAAAAAAAACTGAGAGGTAGAGGCTTTAGAGGTCATAGTGAGGATAAAGAATGGGATTATGGGGTTATAAAGTAGGGAAAAAGCTAGAATTACAAAATATAATCAGATAAAGAATTTCAAAGTTCATGAAGAAGGAAATTGACACTTGTGAATAATGGTGTGCTCTATGGTAGGAGCATCTTGGTGTGTGGGGTGGAGGAGTAAGTAGGCTATGAGAAATGTGTAAGTTGCAAAATTATGAAGTTAGGTTGTCTAAGGCAGAATCAATATGTAAAGAATATAGATTCAGGATTCTGAAGGATGAAATTTTGAAGGCATAAATTCTGATAATGAGAAAAAATGGGATATAAATGAAGGGAATTATTTGAACATACAGGGAATTCAATAAAAACAACTTGGACTTAAAGAAAAATGCAGAATATAGAAGTAAAGCTAGGCAGCAATGGATGAGTATTATACTATATATAGCCTGGTCTTGTATAAACAAGTTGGAGTGCTAACATTCAGAATTAGTTGTGGAAGTCAAGTTAAGCAATAACACAAAAAGGTGGGTGTTTTAAATATGTTGGGCAAAAAAGGAGGAACAAAGAAGGGATAAGGTGTTTACTTGTACTCCATGAGAAAATACTATGAGAGAAGGCAGACCTTCTTAATTACAGTTTTGCTTGTTTCTTGAGAGCACCTATCTGTCCTTAAATCAATCAGATTATTTTGCCCAGATTAAGTACTACATCTTCAAGTATTGAAAGTACTGGTAGATATGAACCATTGTTAATGATGTTTGTACAATCATGGAAAATTGGAGAAGGGCAAATGTCTTGATTTTCAAAAAAAAGGGAAATGTATTAGCAACTACACTAGCACACAGGGTAGGGTGCTACCACAGACTCTGATCTGCTTTTCTAAAGGAAAGACAACTTTAAAGGGGTCAACCATCTTACTTTAGTTACAGATAAGTAGAAAGAAGCAAATATAGAAAATACAAGCAGAGAAATTAGCACAGAGATTCAGCAGACAGGATTCTAACTATTTGAACAAAATAATGCAACCATCCGTATACACCACTAAACCAAAGGATCACCAACATCTGAGTAGTCAGAGGCTCATAACAAACTGCTACTCAGAGTCCCTTTCAGGGAATCAAAAGTTCCTTCTCATGAGTGAGCCTGTAAAACAAAATGCCAGCCTCCCAGAACATATAACAAAGACTCTGTCCCTGATTGTCTCAGAGTCAGAAGGTACAAAACCTATGTGACTCAGCAGAGTTGTGAATCATCAGGGTCCAAAAGAGATCAATCCTTCAGATATTCACAATTTAGCCTGAACCTGTGAAACTAAACTATAAAAAAGGAAGAATAACAAAAATCCCACTTTGTTTATGCTTACAGGAAGAGAAAAGGGTCTACAAGTATTTTAATCCTAATGAAAGTTCTAGAATGGATCATTAAAGAGATTACTGGTGAACAACTAGAAAGGCAAGAGGTGATTACAAAGAATCAGGATGACTACACAAAGAAAATGTCATGCGACTCTAATTTACTTTTGTGACAGTATTAATAAATGAGTAAATGAAGGGAACACCTTGAATATAACTTACCTAATTCTTAGCAAACCATTTAGTAATGTCTCTCATACTACTTACTGAAAAATGGAGAGCAATGTATTATGACAACAATAAAATAAATTATCCAGAACTGGTTAGATGACCACATTCAGAGTATTTCATGAAAGTTTAATTTTGACATGGCAGGAGGTCTCCAGTAGAATTCCCCAGGGACCTGTGTTAGACCCATACTCCTTTTGTACATTTATATCAATTAACTGGATAAAGACATGAATGTTATGCTCATAAATTTTGGAAATGATACAAAGCTGGGAGGGATGCCTTGCTTTTCAAAAGGGACAAATGGCACCACTGGTGATATCTTGACTTACACATGAATTAGATTTAAGTGATGCACAATTGTACAAAGTCATCAGCCTTACTTTCTCTTCCCGAATGTATGAGAGAAAAAGGCAAGACAAAAGTCAAGACCATTGGTCTTCAATGTCTGACCGAGTTCTAAGCTCTCCATAGTGCCTGCTTCAGCCACCTTTATGGCCATTGGAACAATTTGTTCTCACCCAATCATTCAACTGGGTGAAGTCTTCATATTCTTGGTTGGGGTAGACATCCCTATAACTCATTGACAGGTTTGAGGTCTCTCAGTTATCTTCAACCTTGTTTATAGTCCATTTACCAAGACTATTTTACCAGGGTGTGGCTACCACACATACTACAGCTTCTTAGAGCCACAGGGATAGCTAGTGTACTGGATGACAGAGACAGGATCCAAAATTGCCTTGTAGACTAAAGCAGTGGCTTTCAATATTTTTTTGTCTTAGGACCTCTTTCAACTCTTAAAAATTGTTGATGACCCCAAAGAACTTTTGTGTATTTGGGTTATACCTATTGATATTTACTATATTAGAAATTAAAATGAATAAACCACAAATTCATTTATTAACTTATATAAAAATAAACACATTGCATCTTAAATAGCATTTTTATGAAAAACAACTAAATTTTCAAAAGAAATAAATTTAATGGAGTAAGTCCATTGTTTTACATATCTTTGCACAATTCTTTTCATATCCCCTTCTGAGTTTAATCTGTTTTGATATGTTGTTTTAGTAGCAGTATATGCAGATAATATAGCATCACAGGAATATATAGTTGGAAAAGGGAAGAGTAGTTTGATAGATAATGTCTCAATATTATTATGGAAATTGGTTTGAGCTATAGGACCCCCTGAAAGCCTCTGAGAGATCCCTGAGAGCCCACAGAGCATACGTTTAGAATTACTGGACTAGAGCATTGAATTGCAGTTAATAAGATGGAAATTGAATAGGGGTAAATAAAACATCTTACACTGGAGCACAAAAAATCAACTTCATGAAAATAAGATGGGAAAAGCATGGATTTCTTGATAGCACTTCTGAAAAAGATCTTTATTTAGTCACTCAAGAACTAGCTTGTCTGCTTACTGCTCTTACTGCTGGTTTCACAAAACAGCTCACAGCTGCCCTTTACCTCCTTGGTGAGACTTCCTTTTCATTCACTGCACCCCTCACCTTAATCTCAGTTTTAGCATATTTTCAGTGGATTAAATAAAAGATTCCTAGTACTCAATGACTTACCTTGCATTTGTGAGGTATTCAAAATTTCTCTATAAAATCTATAGTCACTTAATGATCTGCTAGTCTTCAAAACAGTTGTAGGATTAAAAAAATATATTGAACCAGCTTAAGTTTTGAAATAGTTGCAGAGAAATGAACTGAGGGACCAAAGAATCCTGTAGCTTGCAAACTTTCATCAGTTCTTAGCACAGACGTCCATCACATCCCATTTCTTTAAAACTATTTCTTCATACTCACATTTTTTTCTTATTTTAAATAAATGAAAGTTTTTCTTTATATATTTATATGATCAAAATCTTTACATATACATAAATCATCACTTTATCTTCCTTTATTTGATGTTTTTAGTATATAAGAACCAAAAGCAATGGGTGGAAATTGCAAAGAAGACAATTTAGATTTGAAGTCAGGAGAAAAAAAACCCTTTCTAACAATTTAGAGCTTTCCCAAAGTGAAAGTTAGCTTGAGAAGTAATGGATCCCCTTCAACCCCACTTGTTTTCAAGTTAAAACTAGACAACCACATCCTGAGTTCCTTTCCAATTTTAAATTCTGTAATCATTCCTTGTAATGATTGCTTGTGATGCTGCATCAAAACACAATTAAAAGAGAATGACTAGCTTTCTGTCAAACAGAAATGTTTGAAAGCTTATATCCTCTTCTTAAAGTCAGGTTACAAACTGTTATTAATTTCTGATGGGTATTTTGGTTTTTTTTCAAGTCAGCGTTCTACTAAGTTTTTTTGGCTATGTTTTTGTTCTGGCTTTGATAAAGAACTGTGGTTTTATTGGGGGTATGGAAATATCTGTGTAGCAACTTCTTTCACTGAAGCAGATCTACAACTTATCTGTAATTTATAATATTCGAGAGTTTCTTGAAGTGCTGAAAGGCTAAATGCCTTGTTTATGGTCACAAAAATAGTATGTTACATCTGAGACTAATACACAAATTTTCCTGAGGTGTTCATTTTGTAGAGGGCCCTAAATTTGTCTTTGTTCCCATTTTATCCCCCTTTTCTGGATTTTCTGAATTGAAAATCTTGCCAGTGCCAAGTGGAACTTCCCTGAGTGCCTGCTACCAACCTCTTTCTGAACATTCAACTACTCCTATGTCCCTCACCACCTGTAGTATTGCTCTAAAAAGGCCATCCCCTTCTCCCATTGCTGAATTCCTCTTGGGGACTCCATTTTGCAGATGGACTCAGGTTGACCTTCATTCTCATCCTATCCTTGATTTTGGCTTCTAGACTTCGAAATTATACCCCATACTTTTATTCCCACCCTGCTTTTCAACTTTCTTCCATCTGTTGTTTTCTCCTAATAAGATGTTATTTACCTGAGGACAAGGACTATTTTTCTTTTTCTTTCTGTCTGTATCCTCATTGCTTAGTAGAGTGCCTAGCACACAGTAAATACTAAAATATTTATTCCCATCATTCTTTCCTTTCCTCTTTTCCTCATTTTTTTCCTTCTATTTCTAAGGTTGGCCCTCTTTTAAGTACAGCAACGGTGCCTTCCCACACCTCTTCCTCCCGTAGGTCTTGGTTGTAATCCTAACTCCTTCATCTTCTGGAATATCATATTTAAAGTACTCTGCTCCTCTATTGTGGCAGCTCATAAATCTTGTGTGATCCTGAGTATTGTTCCAAGGTATTTGAATAATTGCTTTCTGGCTGCTTGAAATATTTTTTCTTTGACTCTGGAACTCTGGAATTTGGCTGTATTATTCCTGAGAATTTTTATTTGGGATCTCTTTTAGGAGGTGAGTGGTAGATTCTTTAAATTTCTCTTTGTCCCTCTGGTTCTAGGATATATGTGCAGTTTTCCTTTATAATTGCCTGAATTATGATATCTAGTCTCTTTTCTTGATCATGGCTTTTATATAGTACAATAATTCATAAATGATCCTCCTTCATGGAGATTTCACATTTTCCATAATTTTTCATTTATTTCCAATTTTTCATTTTCTTGATTCTCAAAGAATCATTAGTTTTCACTTGTTCAATTCTAATTTTTAAGGAACTATTTTCTTCAGTGGACTTTTGTACCTTTTTTTCCATTTGTCCTATTTTGCATTTTAAGGAGTTATTTTCATTGGTGAAGTTCTGTACTTTTTTCTATTTGACTAGCTCTATTTTGAAGGTGCTATTTTCTTCAGTATTTTGTGTACATCTTTTTACCAAGTTGTTAATTGTCTTTTTCATAATTTTCTTCCCTTACTCTCCTTTCTTTACCTAGTTTTTTGTTTACCACTCTTGTTTGATTTTGAAAATTATTTTGTAGCACTTCTAGGAATTCTTGTTGGACTCGTCCAATTTTTATTTTTTCTTCAAGAGTTTGCTTGTAGCTGTTTTGATATCATGGTCTTCTTCTGAGTTTGTATCTAGATCTTCCCTGGTCCCTTAAGGGTTTCTTATGGTTGGTTCTTTTTTTGTGGTTCATTTTTTCCTGGTCTATTTCTTGACTTTGAACTGTATGTTAAAGTTGGGCTCAATTCCTCAGGCAGTAGGGGTGAGACATTGTCCCAAGTTTCAGGCTTTTTTGCATTGCTGTTTTCTGAGCTAGTTATGAAAATTTGGGAGGTTTTAGTGCTTCTAAGGTGGTATAATGTAGGGAGAGGTGTGGTCACTGCTTTCCTGTTCTATTTGTTGCAGTCATAAGTACTATTACTCTCCAGTACTTTTCCATCCTTATAACTGAAAACCATTGTCTTTGCCCCAGAACTGTGATCCAGAAAGAAGTATGGACAAAGGAACTGTCTAATGTTGAAATTTGGCTATACCTTTGCCTACTTATTTTTCACAGTAAAGTCTGTAACTACCTTTCCATCATATTATTACAACCTATTAAATTTTTAAACATCCTAATAAATCTTCAGGTGTCTTAGAGAGCAAACAGTTAAATAGTGCTTTTGCATCATGAGATGAATATATGTGATGCAGTAGATAGAACACTGGTACTAGAGTCATGAAGATCTGAGTTCAAATTTGACCTCAAATACCTACTATCTGTGTGACCCTGGGCTAGTCACTTAACTTCTGTTTACCTCAGTTTCCTCAACCACAAAATCAGGGCAATAATAGTATCTGCCTTACAGTATTGTTATGAGTATCAAATGAGGTGATATTTGTAAAAAACACTCAGCACAGTGCCTGGCCCATAGTAATTACTCTATAAGTCTTCATTCCTTTCTCTTCCGCTTCTTCTTCCCTCCCCCTGACCCTAGTTTCTTTGCTATAGATGTGTTGCAGAAGAAATTCTATGATGATAGTAGATACAGAGAATTTGTGTGTGTATATGTGTGTGTGTGTGTGTGTGTGTGTTCATATTAAGCAATGGCATATGCATTCCCACAGTAAATCTGATTCATTTCTTTAGTGACCTGAAGGTAGCATTGTTGGAAATTTATGCAAACACAAAATGCTTTTATCATGACGGGAAGACAGTAAAGTTCTGCTCTTGGGGGGATGTCTAATGACAAACAGATACACATCAGTGCTCTTCTTACGTGCAGCCAATTGTACTATTGCTAAGTACCTAAAACTGTAGCAGGACACACACTGCAGCTGCAGACAAGAATCAATCTCGAGGAAAACAATCTTGAAAATTTTACAGCATTGAGTTGTTTGTTTGGTGCCCTCTGAATCACCTTTGATGTTATAAACATCCCAAGTTAGAAATGAAGATTGCAGTAATGACCACTGTAAGACATCTCTTCTCGAAGATCCAGTTTATAAGCAATTAGCGAAGCTTTTTAGCTTGGCCGAGATAGGGGCTATTAAACTCATTTTATTCATTTGAAGTAGGAGGAAGAGAAGAACATGTAAAATTAAGAATAAAGCATTCTGTTTGTTACAGCTGATTGCTCCAATCCCCTTATTTTGGAGTTTGTGTTTATAGTTAAATTTATGTTGGGACAAGAGTTTCAATAAAAAATTCGGGTTAATTATTGTGGCATATAAAGATCTTCTTTCCATACATATACATGCATACACACTACATACATACATGTGGCTATTTGCCTGTCTAAAATACTTTTTGGGATGAAGATTTAAAATTTTGGGTCAGTCAGTCGATAATGGAGATAATTGGACACCAAATAACCTAGAACATATTATTAATGAAAAATTGCAGAAAAAGCAACATAAATTACATTATCAGAAACTGTATGGATGGGAAAAAGGTGAGTCAATCATATAGTAAGTACAAAGAAAACGGAGCAATCCACGTTTTCCATTGGTATCAATGTACTATCAGGAGCTGGTCCACTGTGAATTTATGGGAGGATATGAACAAGTGTCATATAGAATGACAAGATATGGCTTATTGGAGATCTACACTGTTGGAGGAATGAGAACACAGATCAATTTTGCTGATATCTGTCGAGTTAACAGGAGGATGTACAACCTTATTAATGAACAAGGACAATGTTTTATATAGTCCATAATGATTATATCTCATTCCTTATTAAAAAAAAGAAATGTCTTATAAAGTGATTTTTACCACTTATCTATCTTTTGTACATCTTATATTTGTAGCCCATTAGAGCTGAGAAAATTAGAAGATGTTCTAGCTGAGAGACAATAACACAGGAATAAGGATCACCAACCATGACTATGGCACTAAAACATCTTAAGAAACTAAAGTAAGTTCGACTTAGATATTTTTTTCCTCATCCCCTTTTCCCAAGTCCATATAAAAAGGTATCATTTTAGTCCATGGAAAAACATCTTGAACCCTAATCCTTTGGACATTTTGTGGATACCAATGTGGTGCATAGTTTGGCCATCAACCAAGGATTATATATTGATCTGGTTACATGACAAACCTATTTTTGTTTCTGTTGATCTAATCTTTAATATCATTTGTGTTCCTTTTGTGGAACCATTCTTTATTTGCAATATATTGTTGTCTACTCAAGGTAAGCAGTTGCTTGAACCTTGAGTGACTTTCAATTCTAATACTTCAGAGATTGTCTTATTTTATGAATTTCAGTTAGAGAGGCTCATTAGGTCATTTTTAAAGATTTAGGATTTTGTTTCAAGAAGATTGGTGTCATTACAAATGTTGTATATAAATTCTCAAAGATAATATGCCCCACTTTTTTGTTTGCTCAGCTCTGAACTATTTATAATATATATATATACACCATACACATATACATGTATTTATACACACATATTCACATATATATGCACACACATATGTATGCATGTTTATGCAGTACTGTGTATGTGTGTATATATTTATAGTATAGTGGCCAATATCTATTTACATATATATGTGTGTACGCATTTGGGTGACAGTGTTTAAATGGACACTATACTGATTCCAGAGCTGGAGAAAGAGAATGGGGATTGATTGCCATTAAGAAATTATTGAATGTTTGAAATTACTCCAGATTTGTCACTAAAATAAGGGAAGAACACATTTTGAGATGAATGAGCTCTATGATTATCTGTCCAACAATAAATCACATTCATCCACTTATGAAAAGTTTTCCCAATTTTGAGTAGTTATATCATACATAGAGGAAATGATTCCTAGACCTGATTCAGTCATATCAATAGTAAGTATAAAGCAAACCATCTGGAGAACCTCATTACTGTTAGGGGATCCTTCTTTTTGTACTTCATACTGGATTTCTTTCATGATGGTGGCAAGCACTCCTGGCAAGGGTAGGTTGCCCCATTTTTTGTATTACTTGATCACTAAATGGGTGGAAAACAAACCCTTTTG
The DNA here is from genome assembly GCF_028372415.1 of Notamacropus eugenii. NCBI lineage: Eukaryota > Metazoa > Chordata > Mammalia > Diprotodontia > Macropodidae > Notamacropus > Notamacropus eugenii. Next base: position 119,781,178 of record NC_092877.1, on the reverse strand, counting down.
TGTTGTTTAGAGGTGGCTAGGTTATGTGGTGGTTAGACTGCTCAAGTGGAGTCAAGAACAACTGAATTAAAATCTTACTTCAGACACTTACAAGCTATGTGACCCTGTGCTTTTTTGCTTCAGTTTCCTCATTTGTAAAATCAGGGTAACAATAATAAAATAACATTTCAAAAGTGCTTTGCAAGTCTTAATTTGTTATATATTATTAGCTATTGTTAGGTCTTTCAAGGAAACTTATATGCTAGTATGACAGTCTCCATGTTGGAAAAGAACCTGTATGGGAGCTTTGTGCTATACCATGAAATATTTTCTTTTTCATAGATAAGACAAAGAAAATCTTCGTTGGATCTAGCATTTCTTATATCTTTTAGTCAGTTGCATGATGATATGTGATATATTGCAAAATAATTTGTGAAAATTTTCCTGTTTCTTGTTCACACTTTCACCAGGGGAGCCCCCAAATATAATGTGTATTACTATCACAGTGATTGGATATGGACAGGTCATTCCCTGCCCCCTTTTAGATAACAATAAGATTTTGTATTTTTCCCAAACCTTTGGCATCCTCTCTACTGATGGTTTCAGTTGACTGGAGAACTGATAACCTACCCAACAGTCTCAAAACTGTGTGGCTACCATCATAGATGTCCTCTGCATATATATGGTTTACAGTTTTTCTCATCTTTGTTTTCTCCAGAACTGGTTCTGCAACATTAAGAGGCATATATGCAATAGTAATAATAGAGTATTAATGAAACTCTACATATAATTAATGGTAAAAAGAACTCGTTATGAGAATTATTGTGAATCTTCTATATTTTTGTTTATTTATTGTCCTCTATCCAGTTACATCATTAAAAGACCTTCATATGGTAATGCTTTGCCAGATCAAACAGCAAACTTGTTGTAAACCTGCTTATCCCTTCAATATTCACTCTGAAGGGATATTCTTCATATTTTTTACATGTTCATCCATAAGCGTTTACCAATAAGTTTATATTAATTTATCATTTAAATCTTTTTATATTATTATAAATTATTATAATTTGCTATTATAAAATTTTTATTTTATTATGAATTTAACAGACAGGCATGAACAAAAGTTTTATATATATATAGATATAGATATATAGATATATGAGATACCTATATATAAGATACCTATATATATTCTTTTTTTCAAGAATAGAAAAGAGAGTTGTATATGGTATTATGAACTCCTTATTTTTTGAAAAGTACATATTAAATTTAGCATGGTAGTAATACAGTTGGCTTGTTTGTGTCTTTTTAAAAAAACATTGCTATTGCTAGCCATTAGCTCTGAGACATATTGTTGACATTTTTGCTTTTTTATATACACATATATTCATACATATTATTAAATAAAAAATAGTGGTCTTTCTGTGCAATAGATTAGGAGACCAACCTAGGAAGCAGATGAATGTGGTAATCTACTATTTAATAAACCTGAAGATCTAGTCAGTCTCTGGTAGTATAGACTTACTAGTTGGTTTTTTAAAAAAAATATCTAGGAAATCTGTGTAACAATGTAAAAGCATTTACGTTTAGACCAACACCTTACACCATATATAAAGATAAATAAAAAATATAAAAACATAATCCAGATATAATAGATCACATTATAATTAAGTTGGTAATAAAGGAAAAAATTACCATGTGGAAGTCTTCATGACCAAACAAGTGGTATAGAGGCAAACAGAAGAAAAAATGAATAGTTTTGATTAGATAATATATATGTACGTATATGCATATATATATATTTGTTATAAACAGAACTGATGTAGCAAAGTATAGAGGGGTGATAGTTAACTGGGGAAACTCTTATCATCAAGTTTGTCTGATAAAAGGGCTCTTCTCATATATAGAAGAAATTGACTGAAATTTATAAGCATAAAAACTCCTCCCCAGTTGATCAGTGGTTAAAATCATGAGCAGGCCATTCCCAAAGGAAGAAATTTAAACTATCAATAAATATATAAAATGTTCTAAATCACTAATAATTATGAGAAATATATAATTTAACTTTTAAAAGTATTGACCATAGTAAATCTATGATATTGCTGAAGATATTAACTTAGTGTGACTAAATCTGTTTTTTAATACTAATTTATTGTTAACCGATAGCAACGTCCTATAGTATCTAAATTCCAGTCTCTGAATACTGACATGAGCAAGGAAGGAACTATTAAGTTTTACAGTATATCAATGAGCAAGTCCCATTTTCTATAGGTAATTTAGGTAGAATTTAAAGTTTATTTAGTAAACTTGATCTGGAATAAAAGGCATAAAAAAGACTAAAAAATCTTTCAAGAGAAGAAGTTTTGTCCATCTTGATTAACATCTCAACTAATGATCGCTCCCATGGGCTTCAATAATGCAGGTAAACTTTGCTATCTTGATGGCAGATAAAAGGAGCTTTGTTCAGATGCTGACAGTCTCCAATGCATATCTCTCAGTTCCTGAATACTAAGGATTGGGAAGAAATGTTAAGTTAAAGAAATCAATCTGAGGCTCTTGTGTAAATAAATTGCCCATTCCTCATCTCTCAGTATTCATGCAGCATGTGTTACTACCAAACTTAATACATTTTTGAAACAGATTAAGCATTTAGTTTTCTATCTCATATCAGCAAACTTCAAACAAGTTTTAGAAATTTTTTCATTTCTTTGTAAATAAAGGTTAAATTGTAATTTTGGTTTTTCTGCATTGGTACCACTCTGATTGGAATTTGGAATCCTAATAAAACTTCATTAGCAATGAGTGTTCATTATTATATATTTTGCATTGTTTCTAATTTTAGGGGAAACTGCTGAAGAATTCAGCGTGTGCATTACAGGCAGATTCTGGTAAACATTTTTGGATCTTGATAAGGTGGACAACAGAAAGAAGTGAGGATGGCTAGGACAGATTTACAGGCTGACATTCAGAAGAGGGTAGGAGACAAAAGGGAGGAAACGATTTGTGTGTAAGAAGATCTAATGAAATATTTGCAGGTCAAATATATACATATAAAATATATGTGTGAATGTATACATGTTATTTCATCCACAGTAGATAACAATAGAAATATAATACAAACTAGATATTTCCTGGGTAGAGTAACTGTTCATTTTGACCCTCCTACCCTCCAACATCAGCACTGTGTATAATCCCAAAATGCCATCAACACTATAAATGAGACCTGGAAATATTAGCCAAAAGTCTCAGAATCTCAGAATTCCTATGGAATTCAAATTATGTAAATGCATATATACAACATATAGATACAAAATGCATTAATATATAGTATGTATGTCTAAATTCACATATATGTGTACACATACATGTATACTTATCCTAAAGACAGAAGAAGTAGTATTTGGGCGTTACACAATACTCATATTAGGGGTTAGGACTTATACAAGTATCATAAATATATGATAATCAAAAAATAATATGGAAAAGAATTTCAATAAAACACTGTAAAAATACACAGAAGAGAGTAGAAGGAAGTTCAAGGGACATAGGCAGAACAGTATAAATGTTATTCCCTTAATATTAATATATTCTTTTTTAAAAAGCCATATATATGTGACAGAGATTCAGATTCAAGCCTCTTTTTCCATTCCTTGCATGTGGAAATGTTTGTTTGTTGATTTTGGTCATGTTCATAATACAAAAGAAGAAAAATAAATATATTGCCTATGAATGGTAACACCTTGGGTTTGTGAAAGCTTTGATGGCTATGGTGAGGGAGAAACAGTGCCACATGGGGTAAGAAAAGGCCCTGGTTGTTTTTTCACTACTTAGGATGAATTAATCTCATCTCCATGAATATTCTCGATATTGACAAGAACCACAATTCATTCATACTTTCTCATCCTGTCTAATTCTTATCTATGTCCTTCCATAAATCCTCCATAAAGGATCTAAGACCCTGAATCACTTCCTTTAATTCTTTTTCATATTCCTCAGAGACAGGCACAACACTTGGGACGCATATCTGTTATGCCTCATCTTTTTTCAATGACTGGTTCACCTTTTCCTGTCAGAGTTCTTTTTAATGATATATTGGTTTTCTCAGCTTTAAACAAGGAAAGAGACCCCTTGCAAATCTATGGCCTATCCCAATAATACTATCTATGCTACCTATCACTCAAGTTATCTTAGTATTATAGTGCAGCCTACTTACCTCCCACCTCAGATCTTTCCATTGCAATCCATAATTTTGATTTTTCTGTTTTGTAATGCCAGACTTCATAGTCACATGCAGCTCTGCTGGATTATTGGTATGAAAATGAGAGGACCCCAGAGGCCATTTGGTCAGACTCTCCCTCCCCCATCTAAAACATGAATGACGTCATTACATTCCTGACAAGAGGCATGACCATATCTCTTTTATATATATCTTGCATTGTCATGCTGTCTTCTCTATTAGGATACTCCTTTTGATAGCAGGGAATTTTTTCCCCTCCACACTCTGTATCCCCACTGTTAAGCATGCTTCCAGGCACAAAGTAAGTGCTTATGTAGCCTTAGTTCACTGCTGCCAATGGCAGTAAACTCCCAAGCCACTGAGTGAGCAGCAAACTTTCTCCTTGTAGTTTCCACCTATTTAACCTAGTTCTCATCTCTGATTCCAAGTACAACAAAGGGGTTATTCTCCAGAGGGGGACAGTGCTCTTCAAGATCATGCGCCTACTTTCATAGCTCAAACTCAACCTTCTGCAGGATGCTTTTTGTGTTCCACCACTTTCCAGCTACTAATTTCTTCCCATTTGATATCTCTTTTATATATATCTTGCATTGACATGCTGTCTTCTCCATTAGGATACTTTCTCTGATCGAAGGGAATTTTTTTCCCCTCCATACTCTGTATCCCCAATGTCAAGCATGCTTGCAGGCACACAGTAAGTGCTTAACGAATACTTACTAATCGACTTAATTGATGTCTTAAACAGAAGACAAAATCCACTAGAAACCAGTTTTAAGAACTGATAACATTTCAGTTGCAATAGTTTTTTTTTAAGTGCCTTTGTAAATACAATTGTACACACATTATATTTTAAAATAAACTTCCCGCTTAAGTTGTATATCGTGTGGCAGGCTTTTCTCAGTGTTAACTTTTCCACACGGCATTACTGCAGCTCTTGATGGAGAGCAAGCTCCTATTTCCTAGATCAGAGAATTGGAACTAGAAAAGAAAATGTATGGCATAGTCCCTGGGAAAGAATTACATTAGAAGATAACATTGAAAATATAGATCACTCAAAAGGAGATCGACACACCTTTGGATAGTGTGCTGTCTTAGTTATGTGGGTCCCATAGTGTTCTGTAGTTTCAAGACAGGAAACTTATCCTATATCCTTCCTATTTTGTGAGACTGTGAGCAGGGATATGTAGAAACTTCGCTTGTGGAGGATCACATCTTTCCCTGACAACTTATTTTATTTAAAAAAGCTAGTAGTCAGAACTTCTGGCACAATATTAAATAACATAGCCTAGGCAAGATATTTCCAGTTGTTGCACCTTTTATTTTATTGTTATTATAATTATTTTTGAAAATTAACCTGGTTTGTTTTAAATGCTATACTTACGCTTAAAAATATCATTATTTATCTCGTTTATGCAGTTGGGAGTTAATGCCATGGCAGCTATGGCTGCCTGTTTGATTACCTTATAATAGTCAATATTTGACAAAGTATATAATCCTATGTTATTATATTAAAGCTAAAAGCTTACTTAAGGCACCAGAATGGAAAAGTGCCTATACATTTTATGCCTTGAGTAGGTCAGGGAGCTCTGATTTTATCTTCCAGTAATTTGATATCAGTTTTACCTCTGAGTAAACAGCACATGACTTTGTGTTCTAATGCAGTAACAGAGCTTTCAGGGCCTTTTCTTCCACTCTGGAAAGAAAATAATTTCATTTAAAGAAAGAATCCTGAACTAAAATGATCAAAAGCTTCAGTTTCCACTCAAGCAATCAGGTTTGTAGTATTTTAAAAGCCCATTTTCCTTGGAGGTGGAGTGAAAAAAAAAGAAGGAAAAAAAGACACAGTGTTCTTATTTAGTGGTGATTTTCTCTATTGGATGGGGTATTTGTTACAGGGCAGGAAGAGGATATTGCCCTATTCATACCAGAGGTAGCCATTTCTAGACAAGGGAAGGCTTACACATTGCTGTGAAATGGTCTAAATTAGAAGGCAAAGAAATGAAAATGTGTCCTCGCTTCAAAAGTCCATGTATGCTCATAAAAATGAGCTGTTATGATGGTCTTTCATCCCAATCTCTGCAGATAAAAAGCTGTCTCCACATGATATGCTAAAGCTCTCTTCCTTTGCTTTCACTGAGCAAGGAGACCTGACTGAAAGCAGGGCAGGTTTTTGTCAAGTTGCTATGGTGAAAGTATGGGAAAAAGAACTCCAAATTTTCATGAAATTGAAGTCTCTTCTCTCCTGATATTGCACATTTCCTGACACACTCAATAGATGCAAGACAGCCTACAAAGAGGGGATAAATAAATCTATGCCTCATTAAGAAAAAGTCTTCTGGAGCTTTGATATCTAATTTTTTTGAATGACTCATTTGGCTAAGCTACTGTACAGTGGTTCCTAATTTAAGTTATGCTACTTTGCTTCATAGAAGTAACCTGCTGAAACTGACTATTACAATGGAACTCCCCACTAAAATATTTTTCACATATTATTGGGTAGAAATTTCATGATTTATAACTTCTAGTATTAGAAAATGTGAATTAAGGCAAGAAAATGTTGGGAGATGCTGGCATAAAAGGTGGCCAAAGGTGTAATAATACCTTTAGGAATATACCATGTAACAAGGAAATTTTCCCCAAATTTAGCACGTATCAAGTCAGCAAAAGAGAAATTGAGAGACCCTCCCATAATATAATTCTTATAGAAAAAAATTAACTGAAAACCAACTCGTCATCCAATCATTCCTTGTACTCCCATCATTAGAAATCCCCTGTTCCACACTTGCCTTAGTCTGAGGCAGTCTGGAAGCCATCGCTGTAGCTCTAGTTTTAGACAGTGACTTTCAGAGTAAGCACATTGGCAAAGATTTGTGAGGAACCCTGATTTCAAGGCAGGTCAAGACCAGTGAACAAAACCTAAGTTAACAGTGGAAAAAGGGAAGAAGCCTGAGAGAGAAGCCTATGGATGAGAGGAGGACTCAAAAGTGAGGTGTGGGTTACAGTTACTTAGCTCTGTTCATGAGGAAACAGATACCTAGTAAAAGGAGTGACAGAATGGTGGTGGGGAAGGTATCCCATTACAGAGGTTATTTGTGATTTCCCCTCAACTGTATACACAGGAAATCCTCCCCAAATCCTTCTGTGACCATCCTTCTGGAATTAGTCCAGGGATGAAAGAAAGATGATCAAAAAGAACAGGGCAGAGTCCAGGAGAATGAGATTAGGAAAAGAGAATAGTGGTCTTTAGAAGGATCTCTGCAGGAGTACCATAATAAGTATTTCCATCTTTTCAGGGCCAGAGACCTTGTCCAAACCCAGTGAGTGAGTATACAAAGAATAGTCGGCAGAGTTAGGTATAGGGGCACACCAGTGCTGAACTTTTAGACAGAAAATATTTGATGGTAAGAAACACATTTACTGCAAGAACACCACAAAGAAATTGGCAGAAAGATCCATAAGGAGATATGCTAGCTACAAGTTATGAACAATTAAAGAAGAGAGCCCTTTTTTAATGAATAAACATTTTGCGACAAGCACATTGAATTAATATTCCCCAAAGGAAAATGAAAGCATTACAACATAAATGCTACAAAGCCTCTTGATAAAATTTTGACAATGAAATAACTTTAGGAACCTTCAGAATGGTTCAAAAGAGTATTCAAAGAAGTAAGTAAAAATATAAAAGAAATAAGGATAAAACTGTAGTAAATAACTATTAAAGATGAAATAAACAAGTCTAAGAAGAGAGCAGATGATTTAGAAAAAAAAAATCTATTGAAAACACCAAATTCTCTATAAAAGTCATAAAACTGGTTACAAAAATGTAAAGGAAGGAAATTAATTTTACCAAGTCAAAAAATAGTTCAAAAGAATGCATAAAAATCACACAATGACAAAATTCTCTAAGGTTTGTTGAATCCACAGATTATCAATAGAAACAACTTTAAGTTATGAAGAAATATCAGCTGAACTTTAGAAGTATAATATCAAATACATTTTTGTAGGGGAGGAAACCATTCACCTGGTGGACATCAAAATAGCAGGTGATTGCTTCTTTTTACAAAGAAAAGGAAAATGTAGTATGATATTCTAAATGGCAAAGATCTGAAAATAACATTCTATGAGCTATAGATCAAAGAGAATAATGGGACATTCAGCAAAAAAGAAGAATTTAGGTGATTCCTTTAAAAAACTTAGATGGAAGCAGGGTATTCAATATGCAAACCAATCAACCTAAGGAATGCTAACAAAAATTTTTCAAATATCAATAGAAGATTAATATTTCAAATATTTGTTTTCCTGTGGCTAGGGCAAAACTTTTTCGCTTTAAAACTTATTTTTCAAAATGGGTATGTCATTGTCTCAGAGACACTGAGAAAAATAAATGAAAATCAGTGGGCTAAAAACCTCATGCATACCTATCTATATATATGTATACACACATATATAGTATACACATATACATACACACATACATACACACATATATGGGTACAGATATACAGATACATGCAAACACAAGGATAATTGAAGGAAGAAATAAATTATTTTCTTAGGGATCAAATGTCCCATTCCGTCATTAACTGATCATGGTGGGATAACAGATGGATTCCTCTCAGGTAGGGAGATGAAAGAGAAAGATATGAGGGCTTAGAAAAGAACTGAGGCAAAGGCGAGATTTTCAGTCTTTGACTTTGTCTTCTCCAGGCTAAAAATCCTTAATTCCTTTAACCACTTCTCATTCAGGGAGACTCATAGACAAACTATTCTAATCACACACTTTTTATCATCTTAACATCTAAACAATGTAAATCTTCTTTTAAAACAAAGAGAGATGAATTCCCAAAGCAACACTGGTTTAGAATACAAGTTCATGGATAAAGCATTCTGGAAGAAGGTGACCAATGAATATAAGCAGAAGAAAAAAGCATCGAATGGGAAAGATTCTGAAAGCCTGGTGGGAGACCCAACTAAGCCACCTCATTCCAACAGCATTTATAACTAAAGCACAGCATGACTAGAAGGACAATAAAAGATGTGAAATGAAGACTTGCTATCATTTTTAAACCAATCTATCCCACTAATTGATGACAATGACAATGGAATGACTACATTTGAATTTTAACATGTCAGTACTCAATGTGCTGTATGAGGAAGTGGAAATGCCACTTAAAAACATGAAGTCAGGAAAAGTAGTTAGAATTGAACAGATGCATGCAATAAAAATCTGTCCTGGTGGTGAACCAATTTAAAAAAAATCTTAAAGGATGATCTTTCAAGACATTAAAAAGTAGAAGAATTTCATATAAATGGAAAATAACATGAATGGTTTAATTTACAGGAAAAAAGTAACTGAGGAGAGATCTACAACTAATTACTCACGTTCCTACTTGCTCATCAGTATAAACCAGTTGTGAGAATGACCTAAATACAAAATGAAAAAGTACATCTTTAGTTACATATTTGACTAAAGGATCCTGATGCATTTATTGTTTCTTTTTAAAATTGCTACAACGAAAGAAATGACAAGAAAACATGGTCTTTAAAGCAGAAGTTCCTAATTGTGTGTTTGTGTTGTGGACCCGTAGACAATGCGGTGAAGTCTAGAGATCCATTCTCAGAATCATTTATAAACGCACAAAATAAAATTTGTGACATTACAGAAGAACTCAATTATACTGAGTCAACTAAAAATATTTTTAAGCTCATGGACCCCTTGCCCTAAAGGTTGTCCTCCAACAAAATGTTTCCTATGAGCATGCTAATATCTTACAAGATTCTCTGACAGTGGGCAACACAAAATTACTTCATTCAACCATGCTCTGAGTATTAGTAGTAAAGAAGGTATTAAATATGTACCTTAAAATATTTACTAATGCCTTGGAGAATGTCTTTAGCAAAGACTAAATGTAAGAATGATTTCTTATAGCTAGAATCCCAATAAAAGGACTTATCTTTATGTAGACTATTTCAAGCAGTGAAACACTATAGGATCTCTTTCATGAGGTTCAAAGTTCCTCAAAAGAGAGACTGTTTCTTCAGTCATAAATCAACTGAGACTGTAAGGTCATATTGCTTTTGTTTTTAAATAACAAAAAAAGTCATTACAGTAAAACATTGCTTAAAACCAACTTGAAAGAGATCTACAAAGCAATTCACATAGGAAAAAAAAACTGTGGATAGAGTAAGTATTTTATTAATATCACGGTATGCCAACATATGGAAAATTCTTTGAGTTGGTTCATTAGCATACATATGATACATACATACACACATGTATAATCACTCATGTGCCATAAGATGGTTCCAGACTTGAGAAGGAAAGCCGGCTCTATTTTATTTGAAATGTAATGCTTTTAATTATTCCTGGCTTTTAGCTTTTCCTAAATGCCATCTTTTTAAAATGAATATTCTCCTATTGATATTATATAGCCACAAATAATGGAACCCCAAAGTCTCATAAATTTTGGATTATCCAAAAGAGATTGGTAAAATGCATGGTGACTGCAAATAAGCTGTGGGATATAGTTAATGATGACTCATGGATCAGAACTGTTTATAAAACCATCATTAAGAACGTGTATCACCTCAAAGAAAAGTGATGGAAGATGGATCATCTAAGTGATGCTCAGGCATCCACAGTATATTAAAATGACCAAGAGGGAGGACTACTAGGTTCAATAAATCCTTTGTGGAAGATTTATGGAAGGATATGGAAAAAATCATACAAGATTAGAATGACAGAAAGAAATCTGTGCTACATAGTGTTCACATCAATTTAATCATAGCTCCATCAAGGAAAGATGGAGAACAAGAAAGGGAGAGTGTGGTTTGTCAGAAAAGGGCAACAGATTTGTGTGGGTCTTGGTTCTATCACCAGCCAATTTTTGTCTCTGGACAAGTTGCTTTATCTCATCGGCTTTAGCTTTTTTTTTTTCCCTAAAAATGACTAGATTGTTCTACAGGAAACTTTGAGTTGCAGTTCTCATGTTTTCTGAATGTTGTTGTGTCACAGAAATCTAGACTGAGAGAGGACTAGTAGAACTTATAAAATTGTCTCATAAACAGTGAAAAATAATAATTATCAATTTTGTAATGCTTTCAAGTTAAAGACACTTTATATTTGTTATCTCATTGAGTTCTTCCCCAAATCCTAACAAATGTGCTAGGTGCTTAACGACATTAAAACTATGGGTCAGGCATTTTTTCTAAAAGTATATATACTTATAGATACATATGCATAGATACATATATAATATACTAGGTATACCAAATTTTTGATATAATTATTTATCTATTATTTCTATGTTTTCTTTGACATCATTTTTTAAAAAAGAAGATTAGGCTATTTAGTCTCCATCTCAGTTTCTTTTTCCAATGCTCTGTAAATAATGATAATTTATTTGTGTTGTGGTTAGTAAAAAAATGTGATTTATGATTTTTTTATTTGTTTATGAGGTTTTCATGTTATGTCTTAGAGTCAATTCATGTGGTGTTACCGTTCATAGCTGAGAAGCAAGCATACTCATTTTTATTGCCATTCAGTAAGTTTATAAGATCTTATATCAGACTTTTCTGTTAGATATTAAGTTAGGTTCAGGTCCTTGGGTTTTTACTCCAAGTCTTTAACTTCTATCTTGTTTGTCTTTTTTGTTGCATTTATGTAGATCTGAAAGGCTATATTGAAGTTTTTATTTTATTATGGTTTTTAGGGAATTTTTTTAAAATTGTGTCTCTTTGACCAAATTTGAAGGTCTTTTTTTTATGGGGATGATTTTCATTTTCTTATAGTTTTTTAAGCTCTCAATTTTATTCTATGTACCAGGCATGAATGGATCATACAAGGATTCCTGGAGCTGGCAGATTTCCTTTGGTGTTAGGGGATAAAATCAAAAATTTATTATTCACTTTGACTATTTCTATGTCTTACCTCTTCCAACTAGGTGAAGAAGCCTGGTATAATTAGCCCACATAATTTGCCTTTTTCCTAATAATATATGCAAATATAGACACTGACTATTTTTCAGGTACATTTCATAGTTTACTTTGTAAAATAACATTTTATTGACGTGTTCTGTTGCTCATATCACCACAATATCCCATTTATCTTGTCTCATCCCTTTCCAGAAAGCCCCCCAATATGACAAATAGAATTTTTTTCCAGAGGAAAAAGAGAAAGAAAAAGTCAGCACAACTGATTGATAAATTGAAAAAGTATGAAAAAAATAGAAAGAAGCAGTATAGGCTTCAAAGTCATGAAAACCTGACTCAGATCTTATTTCTGAAACATAATGATTCTGTGACCCTGAGAAAGATACTTAATCTCTCAGTGCTTGAAGCAACTCTCCAAGATTATAATTTGCAGAGAAGTTACAGAGCTTCACTGATAGGTTTTCCTCACCTGGGTGTTGTCCATACCAATAAAATCTCAGCTCCATCTCCCATCTCTGAGGCACTTTGTATATATTATCAGGTTTACACTGACTAATCCCTACTCTAAAGGCACTTTGCATACTTTATCATATTTACATGTCCAGTAGATAAAGTAAGCGTTTATCCACTGATAAATCTGTTGAATGTTAATGCAATCCTGAGAAGTCTGTTAAACTTTGCTTTTATACCTGTTTTCTCTGACCTTTAAGTAAAAGAGTTCTTAGAAGTCATCTAGATCTTATACAGATGAGGGAAACTGAGGGTCAGAAGTGTTAAATGATTTTCGCAAGGTTACACAGACACTAAGTAATAGAGCCAAGATGATTCCAGGTCCACAGACTACAAATTCAGTGTGCCTTCTACTGTACAATAACACTAGAAAACCTTAGATACAGATATAGAAATATAGATGTTGGGGAACTCAAGAGCACTAATAAATCTCTGAGAACAGTTGAATAGTTAAGGGTCTCACTAATAAAGATTGACCTCAGCAGTGCAGATTTTTCACCATATAAGCAAGACTGATGTAGCCTCAAAGTGCTTTGCTGCCAGCTTTAGCCTATAACTTTCACAATGGTGCAGTATTTGTATTGGCATAGAGAAAGCTAGTGCAAGATAAGAAAAAAAATACCTTACAAGAAGAGTATGCCCTTCAACTGCGAGAACTTGGGGGAATGAAATGGATCCTCTGAGCACTGATGATCTACCTGAAGTCTAGCCAGTTATAATTCATCTCTGCAATAACATATCTTTCAAGAAATCTCACCAGAATAGATACGAGTTTTATGTTGGATTTGGTTTTACTTTTTAGAGGAATGGGAGTAATTCTTAGCATATAACTATTCATTTAGAGAGTATTAGCTGCTAAATACATAGGAGAACCTAATCACCTCTCTGCTGTGCCTTGGAATTTGCACCGCAAACTTCTATTCCAGATTCTTTGAAATTTTGTATTTGTTACATATTTCATCCTCTCCATTACCTTATGTGTCAAATTGATTTTTAATTTTTAATAAGCCATACTATTCTATGACTCACAACCATATGCATATAGGCATCTTTAAAGAAGTTTTTTACTTTTCTGAAGGAAATCCATTGCATTCTTTTCTTTACTTCTAGGACCAACTCATAATTCATTTGTATTATCTGATCAATCTCTGTCTCTCTCTCTCTGTCTCTCTCTCTGTCTATCTCTTTGTCTCTCTCTCTCTCATCTATCCTGCTTTGATAATCTCTATAGATTGTCTATCTAATTATGCATCATAATTTGGAAAAATGAGCATTCTTCATCTGTTTTGTGGAGGGATAAGCTAAATTGTTGTGTTGCAAAGATTTTTCTTCCCAACTTACCATTTATCTTCTAACATTAGCTACATTAGATTTGTTTGTGCAAAAAAAAAAACCTCACTCATAAATTTTGTAATATAATTAAAAATCTTGAATCATTTTGATATGTAGATAGGTGATAATTTGTTCAAAGAGTAATTTTAGGGAGACATTTTGCTCTACCACATGAAGTTCCTTTCTTAAAAAAGTCAACAGACAAGCAGAGTGGAATTTTTTAGTCAATTGTGTGATGGTAAAGATGTCATCCACTGTGAAATATCACATCTAAAAGTCTGTCTATTCCCAACTAATACCTTTATCAAAGATGACCTTGATATGTGTGTTGATGACTGTCATAAAAATAGTATATGAAAAGGAGAAATAAGGTTGTTGATGTTCTTACTTACTTTTTCTAGTTTTAATAACGTCTCCAGTTTTCCAGTCCATTTTCTTCCTCTCCAGATACCTTGTAACTGTCTACTCAGTTGTGTTGGCTCTAGAGTAAATTATTTGGTTTAATTTGGAGGATATAATTGAGTTTTTCATAGGCTTTCTTTTTCTTTTGAACTGATGTAACAGATGTTTGTTCCCAAGCTACTGCAATTTTTGCAGTGGTCTTTTAATAAATATCATTCATACTGCAGTATGAGATGACCAAATGTCCCATAAAATGATGCTTCTTTTTGCCCATGTGCAGATTAAAAAAAAATCAACACAGCTCTGCTATGTCATTTATTTATCTCTTCAAGGGGAATCTTTGTTCCGTCTGTCCATTTAGTTTTAAATTCCTTCTGGTTTTGTTTTTTATGAAAATGTCAAAATGAAACAATTCAGTCTCTCCAGGAGTAAGTTTATTTGTTGGTCACTGGACAAGAATTTCGTGCTTATAGTACTAACAATGAAATTAAAGTATATAAATGACTTAAAAATGGTGGGATTCACAGAGCCCTTAGTTTCCTTGACTCTCTTTTCCAAGATTCTGCCACCTTTACCTTAGAATCAGAATGGTGCCTGATATAATAAAGTACTATTTTGTATGAAGTCAACATGATTAATCACCAGGGAGACATCTTCCTCTGTGAAGGTTTTTACACTTAGATAGTTTAGCACCAGAAAGCAAACTTGGCCTATTGCTGGAACTATATTCAAAGCCTTTTGAATATAGTAAAGAATGCCAGAACCTGTGCTTCTCTGATGTAGTATTTGAGAACTCAAAGTCACATCTACACTACCATGAGGCACTAGAGCAGAACTTTGTGGAGGCTGAGAATATATGAGCTTAATATAAAGTTGTTAGAAAATGTTTTCTTTCTTTCTAACTCCTAAATACTTCTAGTTGTAAGTGTCATATGGACAAAAGTGGATGAAAGGATGTAAGAGGATCTTAAGTGGGTAGAACATTGGTTTTAATCTATTAAAATGAAATAGAATATTGACATGGAAAATCGTGCACGTAGGTATAACAAATATACTTGAGCTATAGAAGATGGAGGAGGCATGAACAGCAAGCAATTGTTTGGGGAAAAGATCTGGGGAGATTAGCATACTTCAAGCTCAATATAAATTAGAAGTGGATGATGAGGCAGCCAAAAGACTAATGCAAACCTGGGCTGTAATTAAGAAGAGTATATTTTCCAGTAATAAGAAAATGATAGTCTCATTGGACCCCACCTTTGTCATAACTCATTTGGAGTATTCTGTTCAATTTTGGGTACCATGTTGCAAGAAGGATATTGATTAGCTGGAAAGTGTCTAGAAGAAGGGAAAACAATATGGTTTCCATGCTACATGTGGACTGATTGAAGAAACTGGTCATAAATTTGGAACTGTGCCCAAAGGATTATAAAACTATGCATGCTCTTTGATCCAGCAATACCACTACTAGGTCTGTATCCCAAAGAGATTGTAAAAAAGGGAAAAGGATCCACATGTACAAAAATGTTTAAAGCAGCTCTTTTTTATAGTGGCAAAGAATTGGAAATTTGAGGTGATGTTCATCAACTGGGGAATGGTTGAACAAGTTACAGTGTATGAATGTGATGGAATACTATTGTTCCACAAGAAATGATAAGCAGCAGACTTCAGAAAAACTTGAAAAGATTTACATGAACTGATGCTGAATGAAGTGAACAGAACCAGGAGAACATTGTACATAGTAACAATGTAACATTGTGTGATGGCTGCAATGTGAGGATCTAAGACAATTCCCAAAGACTAATGTGGAAAAAGTTATCCACATCCAGAGAAAGAACTATGTAGTCTGAATACAGATTAAAGCACACAATTTTCTCCTTTTTTGTTTTTTCTTTCTCATGGTTTTTCCCTTTTGTTCTGATTCTTCTTTCAAAACATGATGAATGTAAAAATATGTTTAATATGATTATACATGTGTAAGAGCAAGCAACCTAGCATACTCAGGATGACCTGCTAGCACAGGTTTTTAGGTCTACTTTACTAGGAAAGATAGCTGTTTAAGGGTGTATTGCCAAGGCAATATTCACAGCACTGACAGTGACCATGAATATGCTGGTGTAGTGCTGAATCACAAAGTATAACAGACTCTCCATATAGTAGCCAGAAGGAAAACATTTATTCAGACACCAGAGAGCTGAATCCCAACACCATAAAGCCAAATCCCTCATAGTAACAAAGAAATCCATCATAGTAACCAAGAAGTCTATACACATTATCAGGCTTTCTCACAAACGGGTTCCCCTAAGCAAAATGCCCTTCTCTCACTCACAGCTAGCTGCCTGCTTTCTCTGTCCTTCCTAGCTCTGACTGGTCTGACCAGCTTCCTCTCAGCTCTGCTCCAGCTCCACATCTTCCAATTCCAGCTTTCCTGCTCTACCTACTCAGCAAGCTCCTCCAACCACGCGTGACTTAGGCTTTCATGTTATTTAAATAGGTCACATGGGCCTATTGATGGATGGAAAAGAATTTCAAATTAAGCCAAAATACATTAGCAATACAAAGGAATCAACAAACTTCTTAAACTACATTCACTAGTTCAGGGGAAAAATCAGCACCTGAACTTCAGAGAAAATATAAACAGAGAAAATACGGAGAAAATATAAGCAGAGAAATAAATATCAACAGACAGGGCTCCACTGCTGAATCAAATCAATATTGCTATACACTTTACAAACAAGTCTGTATTGAGAGAGCCTTTATATCTGGGCAGTTGTGGGGTCTGAACATATGGCTACTCAGAGTCTTGACCAGGGGATCACAAGGTCCTTCTCATAAGTGAGCCCTGAAGCAAAATAGCAACTCAGAGTATATATACCCTTCTCAGAGCCAGAAGGCATCACAACCCTCATGACTCAGGGTCTAATTAGAAATTAGCAAAAGGTGTGACAGCTTTCCTATAAGCAAACCTCCGCTAAGCAAATTTCCCTTAACGGGCTCTACATGAACCCTACTAATGGGCACAGAAGATCTTAAATTCCCTTAACATTACAATATATATAACCTATATCGGATTGCATGCCATCTTGGATGGGGGGAATTTGGAACTCAAAATCTTATAAATGTGAAAGTTGAAAACTAAAAATTAATTAAAAAAAGAAAAAAAAACTGGGTATTTTTATCCTTGTGACTAGAAAACTAAATGGGAACATGGCTGCTGTCTTCAAGTGTTTGAAGGGCTTTTCTGTGAAGGACTGATTAGACTTGTTTTTTGCCACAGAAAGAACCTGGAACAATATAGGTAGAAATTGTGAAGAAACAAATTTAGGCTCAATGTCAGAAAAGAAAAACTTTCTAATGATCAAATATATCCGAAATCAGGTTACTACAAGTGGTTTTAAATTCCTCCTACTTATATGTCTTGAATCTGAGTTGGATAGCAATTTGTCAGGTATGCTAGAATGAATATTTCTTTTATGTAAGGATTGAATGAGATGGTTGCTAAGGTCCCTTGCAGTTCTTGAGTTTTGTAATTCCATGAAAAAGATTTTTTGGTGCTGTGTTTATATTATTTAAGTAGACTGAGCATAGATTTCATTCTCATGCTCATTATTTCACATTTACTTAAGCCAGGCATGTTAGAAATAATTGCAGCCTTTCTTAAACTGCTTTGCTAATAATGTACCTTAGCCTCAATTGGCTCCATGCTTATCAGACACCAATGGTAACTAAATCTTAATGAGTCAGTGTATTCTTACAAAACTGTCAGTAATGTTGCATACTGGGCTGGAGGTGAATACCATAGTGCCTCAGTAAAAATCTCCCAAATCCAATCAATCACCAGTGGGAATGTGCATAAGTGTAAGTATATAACACAAAAAGGCATAGAACCACAGGAAGAACTCTATGGGGCCATACCTCTCTCTTTTTCTTGAGCTTTTTATTTCTTTTCTCATTTTTGATATGGTGCCATCATTCTGACTACTCCCAAGGCTTGGAACAGTTTCCAAGTCCACATCTGCCAAATAAAACTACCACTTTCCTTGTTGCTGAACAATCACTTGTAAAAGTCTATTCGATTCCCTAAAGTCGATTTGCCAGTATTCTAATTCTTCTCTACCACACCAACAAGTATCCAAGTCAAGGAAACTGAGAAGCTTATAGATGGACTCTATTTTGAATTAAATTGACAGAAGAAATTATATGGATCTGGAGGAAGAAGTATCAGAGAAAAGTGAAGTCAAAGAACAGAATGGGTTGGTTTATAAGTGTTTCAATCCACTTCTCCCCAAACCTCCGAAATTATGCGATTTAATGCAGCTTTTTTTTTTTTTTTGGTTCTTGAAGATTCAGCATAGTAATTTATAAACCTCAAATGACATTTTGTTTAATATCATAATGTTCCGAACTACATGATAATAGGATATAATATCTGTGGCAATGGATAGCTTTCACTTTGTTTTATGTCTGTGGAATCAACTTTAGTAAAACCCAGGATGTGTTTGTTCTGTCACCGCTATTTCCAGACAATATCACGGAATGGGAAATTGAAACTAGGAACTGGAAAACTTTTCTAGCTCAATACAAAGACAAGTGATGTCTGTTTTTGCCTGACCTTAGAACTCTAGCTCATGCACCTGCAACTCTGGACTCACATACTCATAACATAGATTAGCTATGAAGGTCTGTGCTTAAACATTATTCTTTTCTAATACCTAATCCCTAGAATTTTATTTATACACCTTTCCTTTTCCAAAATAGCTAAGCTATTCTTTATATTTTCTCTCTCCTGCTTTTTATCTAGTTATCTATATAACCTTCCTTTCTTTTTCTTTTCCTCTCAGTTTGTCAGGAAGATTCCCTCCTTTTTTCCTCCTCTTCAACTACTCCTGTGTATTAATTGTTATTTTCAAAATTTCATTTCTTGCTCTCTTTTTCAAAATATTTCTCTTCCTTTCTTCATTATCTATCCTTTATTTCTGTCTAGATGCTCATTTTCTGACTCATAATCCCTATAATTATCTAGCTTCTCTCCCTTCTCTGTATTCTTTACGCAATCAAAGCTTCCAAGGTATCCATTCTAGTCTCTCCCTTTTAGAAACTGTATGCCATTGCCTTGTAGGGCATGACCCATTGATTATCCTTTTTCATTATGCTACAATCCCAGAACTATGACAATTATTGTAGGTATCAAGGAGAACACTGCTCCATGATAGGGCTTTTGCCCTACTGTGCCCCTGATTATGCCGCCCTCCACTGATGTAGCCCCTACTCTGGTTATCTTTGATTTCACATTTGCCTCAAATTCTCCTCCCTCTGTCCACGCTTTCCCACTCCTCCAGGTTACAATTGTCCCCAGAAGTTTCAACTACCTCTCTCCCAATATAGGACAAGTACACTTGTATTTTTTATAAATTTTCCTGAAAGTAATATTTTACTTTTTAAATTACATATAAAAACAATTTTAGACATTCATTTTTAAAAATGTTGAGTTCCAAATTCTCTCCAACTCCATCATTGAGAAGTAATTTGACATAGGTTATACATGTGTAGTCATGCAAAACATATTTCTGTGTTAGTCATGTTGTGAAAGAAAGCTCAAACAAAAAACTGGAAGAAGAAATATAGCATACTTTAATCTTTATTAAGATTACAGCAGTTCTTTCTTTGGATGTGGATAGCATGTTTCATTATAAGTTCTTTGAATTGTCTTGGATCATTTTATTGCTGAGAATGACTCAGTCTACCAGCACCATGCCAGAAAACTGAAGTGCTTTCATTTGAACTGTCTTCGGAAGATTATGAAGATCACCTGGCAGATTAAGGTACCAGACACTGAGGTCCTTACTTGAACTAAACTGCCAAGCATTCAAACCATGCTTCAAAGAGCACAACTCAGATGGGCTTGCCACGTTGTTCGAATGCAAAATGTGTGCTTGCCAAAAAGACTATTTTATGGACAACTTGGATGGGACAGAAGAAGTGATGCAAAGACACTCTCAAGGTCCCTCTCAGGAACATTGGATTTGATTGTGCGACTCGGGAGACACTTACACAGGACCACTCAGCATGGCATGCTCACATCAGAAACGGTACTGTGCTCTATGAGCAAAGCAGAATTGAGACAGTACAAAGTAAATATAGTATGTGCCAATTTGGGGTATCCAACCCAAATGTTCACACAGACTATGCCTAATGTGTGGTAGAGCATTCCAAACTCATATTGGTCTGATCAGCCACAGTTGGACACATTGAAACTTGAGTTTATCATGGTGATATCATTTTATTCCTCTTCAAGAATGAAGGACAATAACCAACCACTGTACAATATTGCTGGTGCTGTGAACAATACACTTTATTTTGCAGCAGTTAGTGTAGGCCTTTTTAGGTTTTTCTGTAAGTGCAATTTGTCACTTCAGTTTTTTTTTAAATATATCATTTATTTTTCAGTTTTCAACATTCACTTGCACAGGAATTTGAATTCTAAATTTCCTCCCCAACTCTGCCCACTTCCTACTTCAGGGCAGCATGCACCCCATCCACCTCTTCCCCCAGTCTATCCTCCCTTCTCCCGTCTCCCTCCCTTCTATTTTCTTATAGAGCAAAATAGATTTTTATACCCCATTGCCTGTACATCTTATTTCCTAGTTGCATGCAAAAACAATTTTTAACATTTATTTTTAAAGCTTTGAGTTCCATTTTCTCTCCCTTCCTCCTGTGTGTAGCCATGTAAAACACATAGAAGTCATGCTGCTAAAGACTAACCACATTTATCTCTGTCCTGTCCTCTATTTATTCCATTCTCACCCTTGACCTGTTCCTCTACAATAGTGTTTGCTTCTGATTATCCCTTTCCCCAATTTGCAGTCCCTCCTATTATCTTCCCTCTCCTATCTCTTTACCTCTACCTTTCAGCAGTTTAAAATAGATTTCCATATCCAATTGAGTGTGTGTTATTCCTTCTTTAAGTCAAATCCCATGAAAGTAAGGGTCACTTATTCTTTTTCATCTCCCTCCTTTCCCCCTCCATTATAAAAGCTCTTCCTTGCCTCTTTTATGTGATATGATTTGCTACATTCTATCTCTACCTTCTCTGTCTTCTAGTACATTCTGCTCAACAGTAAATTTTATTTTTTAGGTATTCTTCCTTCATATTCAGCTTACTCTGTGCACTCCATCCATCTGTCTGTCCATCTATCTATCTATCTATCTATCTATCTATCTATCTATCTATCTATCTATCCACACATACACAAATGCACACATACATATATATATACATACACATATATACTAATATACATACACATATATAATACACACACATATGTGTATATATATATATATATGTTCCTTCCAACTTCCCTAATACTGAAAAAAGTCTCATGAGTTACAAATATCATCTTTCCATGTAGGAATGTAAACAGTTCAATGTTAATGGTTACTTCTGGCTTCTCTTTCTTGTTTACCTTTCTTTAATGCTTCTCTTGATTCTTGTATTTGAAAGTCAAATTTTCTATTCAGCTCTGTTCTTTTTAAAAAGAATGCTTGGAAGTCCCCTATTTCATTGAAATTCCATTTTTCCCCCTGAAGTGTTATACTCAGTTTTGCTGGGTAGGCTATTCTTAGTTTTAATCCTAGCTCCTTTGTCCTCTGGAATATTGTATTCCAAGCCCTCTGATCTCTTAGTGTAGAAGCTGCTAAATCCTGTGTTATCCTGATTATATTTCAATAATACTTGAATTTTTTTTCTTTCTGGCTGCTTGTAATATTTTCTCCTTGACCTGGGAACTCTGAAATTTGGCTACAATATTCCCAGGGGTTTTCCTTTTGGGGTCTCTTTCAGGAGGTGATCAGTAGATTCTTTCCATTTCTATTTTACCCTCTGGTTCTAGAATATCAGGGCAGTTTTCCTAGATAATTTCTTGGAAGATGATGTCTAGGCTCTTTTTTTGATCATGGCTTTCAGGCAGACCAATGATTTTTTAAAAGTTCTCAATGAATTTTCCAGGTCAGTTGTTTTTCCAATGAGATATTTCACATTATCCTTTATTATTTCATTGCTTTGGTTTTGTTTTATAATTTCTTGATTTCTCAGAAAGTCATTAGCTTTCCTCTGCTCCACTCTAATTTTTAAAGAACTATTTTCTTCAGTGAGCTTTTGGACCTTCTTTTCCATTTGACCTATTCTTTTTAAGGCATTCTTCTTCTCATTGACTTTTTGGATCTCTTGCAATTTGGGTTAGTCTACTTTTTAAAGTTGCTATTTTCTTCAGCATTTCCTTTTTTTTTTGGTCTCCTTTAGCAAGCTGTTGACTCATTTTTCATGATTTTCTTGAATCATTCTCATTTCTCTTCCCAATTTTTCCTCCACCTCTTTTACTTGATTTTCAAAATCATTTTTGAGTTCTTCCATGGCCTGAGACCATTTCATTTTTTTTTGTTTTTGGAGGCTTTGGATGTAGGAGCCTTGACCTTGTTGTCTTCCTCTGAATGTGTGCTTAGATCTTCCTCATCTGAAAGGATGGAAGAAAATATCTTTTCACCAAGAAAGTAATCTTCTATAGTCTTATTTCCTCCCCCCTCCACCTTTGGGCATTTTCCCAGCCAATTACTTGATTTTGGAGCCCTTTGCTAAGTAGAGGGTATACTACCCCAGGTTTCAGAGGTTTTGTGCAGCTGTTTTCCAAGATATCTCTAGGAGCCTCTAAGTACTCAGTTCCTCCTGAGTGTTATAATCAAGGGAGAGGTGTTTATTTCTCTCCTGGCCTGCACTCTGGTCTATAAGCAACCACAAACACTCTTTTTTTGTCCTGGAACTGCAAGTAGAATTCACTTTCCACAGCCACAACTAGTTCTGCCATATGAGTGCTCCTCCTCACCCCAGGACTGCCAATCAGGACTGCAACTTAGACCAGCCACTCAATTCCCCCACTGTCAGTAGGCCAGGAACTGCAGAAGTTCTGCTGTGGCAGTGGCTGTCACCATCCTGGAGCTGGGACTGGGGCTGGGGCCAGACTATGCTCCCTAATCACCCAGGTGAGAGACCTTTCTCCCTGACCTTTGAAGCTATCTTCGGTGTTTGTGGGTTGAGAAATCTGGAAACTGCAGCAGCTGACAATGCCCCAAAGTCTGCTTCAGTCAGGTCTGTGCTGGTGTGGCCCACACTAGGTTGCACTTCACCCTGAGCCCAGTGTTATCTAGGGCTGGAAATCACTGTGTTATTTTGTGGCTTCTATTGCTTGAGAATTTCTTTAGAGTCATTTTTACAGGTATTTTAAGGGCTTTTTAGGGAGAGGAATTCATTAGTGGGAACCCCTTCCAGTACTAAAGTAAGGCCTCTTTCCCACTCTCTTTTTTAATCCTCCCCCCTCACTTCCCTATAGATTTTTTTTTTCTGAGACCACAGAGGTCATCATCCTATAATTTCTAGCCTTTGATTTGACCTAGCACCTCACACCCTCCTTTCTATCCCCTTGCTCCACCTCCCCCCTTTTATATACCTTTCCATGTAGTCCCATAAAACAGCACAAATTCAAATGTAGGCAAGTGTAGCACCAACATGATATTCACAGTGACTATGACAGCTATGCATAGGTCAGTGCAATCCTGAATCACGAAATACTACAGACTCTCCACATGGAAGACAGGACCAAAACATTTATTCATGACACCAGAAAGCCAAATCCATCCTAGTAACCAAGAAATCTATACACAGTAACAATGCAGAGGGCAATGCCAGTCCCAAGCCTTCCCTCTGTTAGGCTTCCCGCAAACCAGCTCCCTTAAACGTATTATAAACAGGCTCCCTTAATCAAAATCACAATCAATTTCTCTCAGTCACACTAATCCCTGGCTTGCTTTTCTCTCTTTTCCTCAGTTCTGAGTGTTCTGACCATTTTTTCTCTCAGCTGTCCTCTAGATCCACCTCTTTCTGTGCTACTCTTTCCTGTTCCATGGGACTTAGACTCATGTGACCTGCCTGGGTCACATGGACCTATTAATGGATGGGGAAGATCTTCCTATTGAGAAGAAATATTATGTTAACAATAAGCAAAAATGCATTATCCGTGCAGCAGGGTGTCACCAATTTCTGTTCATGATGCCCCCAGTCTGCCTTGTCACTGTTAACACTGCTAGTTTTCTGTCTTCATGTGTACATTTAGAATGAAATTCTTTAACTCCTTTGCTATCACTCTATTTCTGTTACTGTCCTTACTTTCTGAATTTATTGAGCCCTCCTGCATTTCTTTCCTTTGGGGCATCTGAGAAGCAAAATAATCACTACAGTTTTGTTTTCTTTTCAGAAAAATGTTTCACAGTTTTCTTTATTATTGAGCATAATTTTTTCACATATTTAAACTCATCTTTGCAAGGTGGGTCCTTCTGGACTGCATGATGAGCTAAATTTTTCTGTGAAACATCCTATTCTATTCCTTCCTATATTTTCTAGTGGGTGTAAAAGTCTCATGCTATTTGAATTTCTTTTCCTTTCCATTATGGAGCAGTTAGATGGTGCAGTGGATAAAATACCAGGCCTAGAGGCAGGAAGATATGAGTTCAAATCCAACTTCAGGAACTTATTGACTATGTGATTTTGGGCAATTGACTTCACCTTGCTTTGCCTCCATCTCTTCATCTGTAAAATGGATATAATAACTGCACCTGCCTCATAATGTTGTAATGAGAATCAAATGAGATAAAAGTTGTACAATATCACTTAATACAGTGCCTAATGTTGTAATTATTACTGTTAATTATTAGTGTTGTTATTATTTGGAGGTCTTTCTTCTGATTGTTTGCAGAGCATGTTTCTGAACTGAATTGTTAAATTTAATCACTACATGTCTTGGAATTTGCAGCCTTGGGTTATTTTCCAGAGGTGATCTGTGAATTCTTTTAATTGAAATTATGTGTTCTATGTTTCAAAGTTCTCAGCTGTCTTCTATTATTTCATTTATCATGGTATTAAGTTTTTTAGGGGTTTTTGTCATTTCCTGTTTTTCTGAAAGAAGTACGATCCTTAGGTTGTCTTTATACATCCAGTCTTCAAGATCACTATGTTTTGCTTCTAAAATAAACACATTTAATTTCAATGTTATTGTCTTTTTACTTGTCCTTATTTCTGTGTATTTGCATATACATTGTTCCATATTTTGTTGCTTTGGTGACACTTGCTCTTGAAAATTCCAATTTTACTCTTCTGTCTTTTATTTCTGCTGTGTAGGATATTAGTTCTGTTCTCATAATTCTCATTTCTCATTCAAACTACTCCAGAACAGTGTATTGTGTTTCCATGTACTCTTCAAATTCCAGAATGCCCTCTATTTCTTCAAGAGTTAGATCATTTTCCTTTGTTTTGTAGTATTTGTTCATAGATGCTTGAACTTATTTATTAAATCCTGGAGGCAACATTTCTTTCTGTTGTTACTGCTTTTCCTGCTGATTTATCTTTGTATTCAAAGTTTTTGAGGTAATAAATAGAGTTATAGACCTGAGATCAGGATGACTCATCTTGCCGAGTTCAAGTCTAGTTTCAGAAATTTACTGTGTGATCCTGTGCAAGTCACTTGACCTCTGTTTGCCTCAGTTTCCTCACCCATAACAATGGGGATAATACTAATGTCTACTTCTCAGTGTTGTTGTGAGGATTAAATATGATAGCATTTGTAAAGTATTTAGCACAGTGCCTGGTACGTAGGAGGCACTATATAAATGCTAGCTATTTTTTTTTTCATAATCTGAGGAGATAGTCTCTGTTTATTTGGCATATTATGGACCTCATAATGACAATCACATTTGGTTCAGTGTGGCAGTCAATAAGCACTTATTTCAACCATGGCAAGAGATTTGATTTATACACCAAAGTCAACTTTGAAGAAGGTTTCTAGTATCATGTGGAGGATTGTTTATATCACAGTCTATATTTTTAAGGAATGTTTGGATGAATAATAATACACTCACATAGCAACAAAAGTTTTGCAAATTACTTGCTTCATGTGTGCATATTAGGGCAAGTATTCTTACTCCCATTCTACAGATAAGGAAACTGAGGCTCAGAAAAGTCAAGTCACAGCCTATATCCACACAACTAGTAGATGTTGAAGCTTAAATGTGAAACCAGGTCTTTCTTTACACTGTGCCAAATTCCTTCTTTTTTTGCATATTTGTCAAATGAATGAAAGCTTGAGGGATACATACTATTATAACATGTAATAGACTGACAATTAAAAAGTATGATAGAATAAAGGACTAAACCTAAATATTAAGTCTTGCTTTTAAATTAAAAAATTCTGTTCCTTAATGTAATGATAATTTAAATGGGAAGATCCTTCTCATTTATTAATAGACCCATGAGACCTGCTTAAATCACATAGAAGCCTAACTCACATGTGGTTGGAGGAGCTTGCTGAATGGGTGGAACAGGAAGGGTAGAACAGAGCTGAAAGGAAGTTGATCAGGCTAGTCAGAGTTGGGAAGGACACAGGGTAGCAGGAACAGCTAGGCTCACGAGTGTTTGTTTGTTTGTGGGAAGACTCCAGCAGGGAGTCAGGGGGTAAGGCTTAGAAATGCCTTTGTCCCCTGCAGTGCTAATGTGTATTGACTTCTTGGTTACTATGATGGATCTGGCTTTCTGGTGTTGGGATTTGGCTCCCTGGTGTCTGAATAAATGTTTTCCTTCTACCTTCTATATGGAGAGCCTGTTATACTTTACAATTCAGAACTATGCTGGCATATTCATAGATGCCCTTGGTGCTGTGAATATTGCTTGGGCAATACACCTAATTACAAGATGGGGGGGAGTCACCTTAGTTACATTTTATGTGAAGAAAATTGGTTTTGCTACTACTACTATTTTTATCGTTTTTGAAATATTTGATCATTCAGGCCTTGTTTAGATTTCTCCCTCCTACTTATTTTCCTTGTCATTCAATTTCTGAATCCCTCCCCTCTGATTTTGATTTCTTTTGGGTCTAAATCTCAAAGTATCTCAGCCTCCATTCATGCTCAGAAATTCATGGTTCACCAGCCTAGATCTCTGCTCAAGTGACTTTTGGCTGGCTCCAACTTGATGGAGTACTGCAGACGCCCCTTGCAAACATGGTGTTTTGTCCTGGTGTCCTGTCCCATTACCATTGTCCTCATTTCTCTGATCTGGCATAGGTGTTAAGAACTTTGCAGTGCTAGTAGTATGAGACTGCAATCCCTGGTCAGCTTTTACTTTTGAAGGGATATGACTAAATTAACTGTTGCAACCTAAGTAAATTTCCACATCCTTGAGATGGGGTCTCTACTGGGAAAGAGAAAGGCGATAGTAAGGTAAACTTGTGTCATGTCCTTAGGTCTGCTATTACAGCTTTACTGCTAGTAGTGTTGGAGGCAGGGGAGTGATCTCAGGGTCAATAAATGTTCATTCATCATTTTTCTAACCCTTCATTTGGATTCTAGGTATCCTAGACTACAGATACAGGCTAATTTGCTTTGTCTTTAGAGCACAATTTCTATTTTGATCAAGTGGGGATCAGATAAAATGTCTAGTCCTCCATCTTGTTGTTCACATGACTTAGACGTCCTCCATATTTTCTCTTTCAAACACTTGTTCTATTTAACCTGCTTAATCACCATTCTTTTCACAAACATATTGAAAACCAGAATCTTGAACTACAGTATAAAAATATCACTAGAGTCAAGACATTTCAGTGCTCTTTTATAAGCTTAGGAGTAACTAATGATTGCAGTCATCGATGCAAACTGTGTATCTTTCCTATACTATTGTCTTCCTTTCTCCAGTGTTCTAAAGTATGAGAGGGGCAAGATTTAGAAGGGACACGTATTCCCTGATTACATGAAAAAAGATTTCCTAGGAAACAAGGATAAAAACAAATGATGAGAAACTTTAGTAGTCTTGACATTTCATTTCTTACTTTAAACATTAAATGAGAATACCATAAAAGTCAGGCCAATCTGGAAAATGAACTTTCTGATTTAAACCCATTATGTTGAATCAATCAGAAAGTTATCTTAGCTCAAAGGTACTTGTATATTCAATATCATTTTGTCTAGCTATTATAAAATATTCTGGTTTTTAATAGATGAACACTTCTAAGTGTTAGTTGATTTTTTTCCCCTCTTCATCTCACCATTTCTGCCCTTTTCTCTTAACATATAAAAGGTAACAAAGATGACTACAAATGTCTATCCTTCACTCTGATATATTTAGTTTTCATTCACTTTTTCATCTCAGGTTAGGGGAATACTTAGGAATTTACTGTAGGATACTAGCAGTATACCTGTAGGCAGAGGGGTAACCTAAACCAGAAGTGTCCAACATGCTACCACAGTACAAGATTTGTGTGAACTGAACGAAACAGATTTAGCAAAATAAAAAAATGCAAGAGAATATAGATAATATTACTTTCTAAAAAACTAAATCAATATGAGCCTTCAGAGATCCTTATATATGGATTAATGGCCCCCATTTCTATTTGAGTTTGACCTCAGTGATCTAGATGAACTCTTGATTTGCTTCCAGACTCAAGAATGGGAAAGAGTATATCTTTTCTGTTAATGGTGCCTTTGTTAGCACTTCTGTTCCTAATCTAGTGTTTTGTTTAGTTAACTGTCCTCTTCCATGGACTTTTAGTTGATCAAAAGAGTATTTAAACAATCAAGTTAGCCTTAGGGGGAAAGAGTGAACACAAGCACAGTAGATCACTTTGCCAGACACTGCAAGTATTATTTCAGTTCGCTAAAATCTCCTGATGAAGACAGAAGCCATCTCATCAATAAATTAAACTATGGAAGAATCTAAATATAAAGAATGGAACTATTGACTCATTTCAAGATCATTGATGGACAATAGCTGGTTGATGAATTTTTTTTTGCATTAATGTAATTCAAGACCATGGAGACAATCTTGTGGAAGAAATTATGTTAACAATGTTGTTGAATTTATACAATCTTGTTTTTTTCAGGCAGTTAACTAAATTTAATCACATTGAAACTTAAAAATACTCTGAGTGAAAATGACAGATGCTAATTAATTTTCCAATTAGTAAGTGATTGCTTCAAAATGTCTTTTCTGATACTGTGGTACTGCTTAAAGAACCAATCCTCTATGTAAAAAGAAATGACTTTGTATTTTATATTTGTTTTTCTTATGATCTCCTTTCAGCATCTCTCAGTCATCCTAAGCTTGACCCACATTGTCAGATCTATGTAAAATATTGAAGCTGTTCTGTTTTGTACATATGTTATTCCACAAAATGGAATGGAGCCATGCAATGGTCATTATGATCAAGTCATTATGAATCAGGATAGAAGATTTTAGAACTAGTAGATTAAGAGGAAATATCACAGAGAAATGTTAATAGATTTGGATGTTGAAAAGGTAAAGAGTACTGGGCTTTGATCCAGATGATGAGATTTTGTTAAGCTCAGGTTTGTCAATGCCTAGCTATATAATATTTCTAAAACTTTTGGTGTCTCTTTTGCTTTATCAACAAAATGGAATGATACTTTTTCTAACTCTCTGAGAGAACTGTTGTGAATATAAAAAGAGATAAGTATTTTGAATATGTTTATGGCTTTCTGTCCTTGATTAATTAATTGTTTCATGTGGGGCAGCTAGGTGGTGTAGTGGATAGAGCACTAGTGCAGGAGTCAGGAGGACCTCAGTTCAAATGTCACCCCATACACTTGACACTCACTAGCTGTGTGACTGTGGCAAGTCACTTAACCCCAATTGCCTCATTCATGGGTTACCTTCAGTCATCCTGATGACTATCTGGTCACTGGATTCAGAGGGCTCTGCAGGAGAAGTGAGGCTGGTGACCCGCACAGCCCACCTTCACTCAAAACAAAGTCAAGCCATGTCATTATTTCTCTGTTGGCATGGTCTTCTTTGGCAACGAAGGATGAACACACACACACACACACAATTAATTGTTTCATCTAGCGGTGTTCATTTTTGAGTCATTTTAATCATGTCTAATTCTTTGTGACCTTACTGTGGTTTTTCTTAGCAAAGATACTGGAATGGTTTGCCATTTCCTTCTCCAGCTCATTTTACAGATGAGGAAACTGAGGCAAACAGACTTAAGTGACTTGCCCATGGTCACACTGCTAGTAAATATCTGAGGCCAGATTTGAACTGAGGAAGATAAATTTTCCAGACTCTAGGTGCAGCACTCTATCTACTGCACCACCTAGCTGCCTCATTCACATGGTACCTTCTAGAATTAAAGTAGCTTTAGTGTTAGGTTGAATCATGATCCCTAATTCTTTTCTGTAAGATCAAGGTGGAAAGAACTGAAGTAAATCAGCACAAATTTTTAAGGTTTTTGGTAAAATGTAAGTTCCTTGAGAACAGAAATTATTAATTTTTTGTTGTTCTAACTTTAGGGTCACCTTAGACACGTAGTCAGCACTTAATAAATGTTTGTTAAGTTAATTTGAATATGC
Source organism: Notamacropus eugenii (assembly GCF_028372415.1). Classification (NCBI taxonomy): domain Eukaryota; kingdom Metazoa; phylum Chordata; class Mammalia; order Diprotodontia; family Macropodidae; genus Notamacropus; species Notamacropus eugenii. The sequence goes on along the minus strand of NC_092877.1, from coordinate 119,750,328 downwards.
TATGTGGATGTTTGTGATTAAATGCCAAATGCATCTATCCTTTCTTTTCAAGGTTGTGGCTAGGGCATGGATTTTTAGTTTTCCATTTTATTTACAATTATGAACATTTAAATTAGTGCTGTATATATGACCTTGGCTGTAAAATTCTGTAAGATGTAAGATTCTGTAAAATGTAAGATATAAATAGTATTTTATGCTTCTTAGCACTGTTGTTTGTTTGTTTGTTTGTTTTTGCCTAGTGCATTTGCAAGCTACAAACTTTAGGCAAAATTCCTCTGTTAAAATATTGTAGGGAGAAGAAGGGACCTGCTAGAGCTCTCCCCCAAACCCCTTAAAAAACCTGTAAAAAAGACTCTAAACAAATTCTAGAGCAGCAGAAATCATAAAATGACAGACTGAAGCAAATTTCCAGCCCAAGACAACCTGGAAGTTTGACATGAAGGGTCTATCTATCACACCAGATTGGGAGCAGAGCACAGTTCTGTGTGGGGCATATCAGTATGGACAGAGCTGGAACAAGCCTTAGGGTGCTGAATTGCTGATGGCTGTTATGGTTTATGGACTTCTCAACCCACAAATGCTAAAGACAGCTTTGATGGTGAGTGGAAAGGGTCTCTCACCTGGCTGAGAGGGGAGCATGATCTGACCCCAGGCCTGGCCCCAGCTCCAGCCCCAAGGTAGCAGCAGCCATTGCTGAAGCAGAGGTTGACTCTGGAGCCCTGTACATAACAAAGAGTTCAAAAGTCAAGTAACTGATTGGGGAAAATGAGCAAAAGGAGAGAAAAAGAAACAGAGTATAAATTCTTACTTTCTTGGTGAAGTGGTATTTCCTTATGTCATTGATAAAAAGGAGGATCAAAATATACAACCAGAAGAAGAAAACAAAGCCAAAGCACTTGATCCAAAGCCTCCAAGAAAAAAATATGAATTGTTCTCAGGCCATGGAAGAGCTCGAAAAGGATTTTGAAAATCAAGTAAGAGAAGTAGAGGAAAAATTGGGAAGAGAAATGAGAGTGATGCAAGAAAATCATGAAAAATGATTCAACATATTGCTAAAAGGTAGCCAAAAAATGTTGAAGAAAATATCAGCTTTAAAATTAGATTAACCCAAATGGCAAAAGAGGCCCAAAAAGCCAATGAGGAGAAGAATGCCATACAAGCAGAATGAGAGAAATGGAAAAAGAGGTCCAAAAGCCCACTGAAGAAAATAATTCCTTCAAAATTAGAATGGAGCAAATAGAAGCTAATGACTTTATGAGAAATCAAGAAATTATAAAACAAAACCAAAAGTATGAAAAAATAGAAGACAATGTGAAATATCTCATTGGAAAAATAACTCACCTGAAAAATATATCCAGGAGAGATAATTTAAAAATTTTTGGATAACCTGAAAGTTATGATAAAAAAAATAACTTAGACATCATCTTTTGAGAAATCATCAAGGAAAACTGCATCAATATTCTAGAACCAGAGGGTAAAATAGAAATGGAACGAATCCACCAGTCACCTCCTGAAAGAGATCCCAAAAGGAAAACTCCTGGGAATATTGTAGCCAAATTCCAGTTCCCAGGTCAGGGAGAAAATATTACAAACATCCAGAAAGAAATAATTCAAGTATTGTGGAAATGAAATCAGAATAACATAGGATTTAGTAGCTTCTACACTAAGGGATCAGAGGGCTTGGAATATGATGTTCCAGAGGTTAAAAGAATTAGGATTAAAACCAAGAATCATCTACCCAGCAAAACTGAGTATAATATTTCAGGGGGAAAAATGGAATTTCAATGAAATAGGGGACTTAAAAGTATTCTTGTTGAAAATATCACAAGAATCAAGAGAAGCATGAAAAGATAAACAGGGAATACAAACCAAAATGGGCTTATTAAAGTTGAGCTGTTCACATTTCTCCATGGAAAGGTGATATTTGTAACTCATGAGATATTTCTTAGTATTAGGATAGTTTGAGGCTATATCTATATCTAGATAGATATAGATGTATAATATATATAATATATCTATCTATATCTATATATCTATATACAAAGAGAAAGAGAGAGAGAGAGAGAGAGAGAGAGAGAGAGAGCCAGAGGGCACAGAATGAGCTGAATATGAAGGGAAGAGTTGTTGAGAGGAGTGTAGTAGGAGAGAAAAGGAGAGATAGAATATAGTAAATCATCTCACATAAAAGAGGCAAGAAATATCTTTTACAATGGAGAGGAGAAAGGTGAAGATGAGAGAATACGTGAGCCTTATTTTCATTGGATTTGGCTTCAGGAAGGAATAACATATACACTCAATTGGATATGGAAGTTCTTATGCTACAGGAAAGTAGGGGGACGGGGATAACAGAGGGGGATTATAGAAGGGATGGCACATTGGAGGAAGGGGTAATCAGAAGCAAACACTTTTGGAGAGGGACAGGTGAAAAGAGAGAACAAAATAAATGGAGAGCAGGACAGGATAGAGGGAAATATAATCTTTCACAACATGACTGTCATGGAAATGTTTTGCATGACTCCACATGCATAACCTATGTGAAATTGCTTGCCTTCTAAATGAGGATCAATGGGGAGGGAGGAAGGGATAGAATATAGAACTCAAAGCTTTAAAAATGAATGTTAAAAACTGTTTTTACATGCTACTAGGAAATAAGACACATAGGCAGTGGGGCATAGAAATCTATCTTACCTTACAGGAAAATATCTGGACCTCATTTTATGCCTTCTTCAAAATATTGGGTTTTGTGGAATGTGGCTGCCAAGATGGCCTAATTCAAAAGAGAAATTGGATAGCAAAACATATTGTCCATTGGTAGTTAGTCTCAACACCAACCTAGCTTTCTGTACTATTTCTATACTATTCAACCCCCTAGTTTTGACCAAGGACTCTGACATTTGTATTTTCTTCCCTGTTTTTCTCAAGTAACTTTTCTTTCCTCCCTGTCTCATGATTCATCCAGTTTAGCTTATATTAGACTTTTCCTTGTGTCTGCTTTAGCCCTGCTGGTCTGCCCCTATACTGAATATTACTTAAACTTGTTCTAGAAGCTCGGAGCAACTCCTTTACATACTAGATTCCGCTCTAAACCTTGTGTCTTCCATCACATTTTGACCAGTCACCAGGGATGTAGATATGATTTTACAGGTGGAGCAGGGATTGACTCACTGTTTCATCAGACTCTATGGCACTTGGGGGTCCCATGAAAAGAAACTTCTTGCCAAGGAGTATTGATTAGCATTCTGTATGAAGACCCAAAATATACATTTGTACCACCACTTAAATGAAAGTTCTGCAACATTGAGAGGTAAATGTCCAATGTCCTTTAAAAATAGCTAGTCTTTGCATCTATTTTGAGATAATGTGTTATTAAATGAGTTACCTGGGTACACAGTATCAATTTACATGGGGGAAAGAAATAAACGTTTATATAGTGCCTGTATGTGCTAGGCATGTGCTTTTATAAAAATTATATCATTGGATCCTAGTAACAGCCCTCCAAGGTAGGTGCTATTATTATCCCTGTTTGAAATTAAGAAAACTGAGGCAAAAAGGTTAAGTGATTGCCCAGGGTCATACAACAGGTGACTGAGGCCAGATTTGAACTCAGATCTTTGTAACTCCAGGCCCAGCATTACCTTCCACTGCATCTCTGCTTCCAATAAAAAGTGTTTGTAACATTTATTTATGGCACACATGTACATATTATACATATATATGCATATATATGTGTACATGTATGCACAAATATATGTATAGGTGAATATAACATGCTTAAGTGCTTAGAAATATGTGCAGAATTTACCTTTTCAAGAATATTTATTTAAAGAGGCCAGTGCTTGACTACTCTAAGTAAAAACTTCACCATTCTAGAGTATCGGGTTTTGATGGGAGTGGGAATGCTGAAGGCTGATCAAGAGACACAAGCTTGGGATATTGATGCAAAAGTAAGATACTCCTTACTCTTAAGGAACCTACATTCCCATAGAGGAGACAAAATACATGGAAAATTTCATCTATAAGTCATGGAAAGGACCTATGATCCTTCCATGTGTGGCAGGAAAGGAAATGGTAATGCCTTTTCTGGAATCTCATTTTCACGAATAAAATCATATCAGCTTTTGATATTGAACTATTTTTCAGTGTCAAGGACTTTAGTGGCAAGAACTTTCTTTCCGAGTCCTCAGGAAAAGCAACTGTGACTGTAGTACTCAGAGAAGCAGTTGATAGACTGTGGATTGCTTCCCAGGAAGAAGCTTGTGGGCCCTGGCTCTTATGTCCAGGATCCTGGGCCGTCTCCATGAGATTCTGAGGAGAGATGGTGATCAAGGTGAAAGTGGTGGTGATGGTGTGACACACATTGCCTCCTCTCTCTCCTTCAGGGTACCAGGCTGCTTCGGTAGGCTGCCTTGACTTCCCTATGAGTGGCCGTTGGTAAGAACTGCTGGTTGCTCCTTCACAAGAGCTACTTCACTGGCAGATGAATGTGAGGGTTGATCTGGAAGGAGGGCAGGCAATCTGGAGGCTGCTGCCATTCCCAGGGCACTTGCATAATACTGTATGTGATGATGAGAAAGGTGGAACTCTCCTCCGCAATGACTTCTCCCCTCAACGATCCTTGTAGGAGCTAGTCTGAAAGCAAATCTCATTGTATGGTCAATTTTTCCCTCTGCTACTTTAGATCCTCCCACCTATCCTACCCCTATTGAATTTTTGCTTCTGTTTCTTTTAAAGGAATATTTCATTATCCAGATCGCTTTAAGTATATAGAGGTATTCCTCAGAGCCCTTCACTTCTTCTTGAGAAGAGATCAACTCATATTTGGAACACAGGAATCCCTTGACTGTGACAAAAGTACAAGCACCACAAGACATGAACATATTTTTCTTGCCCTGCTTTCTGGTTGAGTTTGTCAGACTTGTTTCTGAATGTCTTGAAGTTATTTACACCTCATCTCGTAAGGGCAAAACTTGTTTTCTGTAGTGTTTTCGGTAGTGAAACTCTTGAAAAAAATTGCCCTGTTGACTCATCATTTCTCTTCTTCTTCAATAAATGATCAGGGCTTTCCTACTCTAAACCCTGTGGTATACCCTCCAAAGGAGGCCTGTGCCTATGTGGAAAGGCACATGCTTCAACCTAGAGTCTGTTTAATAATGATTTTGAATTAGAGTCCAAACTAATAAAATTTCTTTATTTTGGTCTTTAATCTCTTTTAGATCATATCTATTTATCTCTATGTATCAATATAAACACTTTTCTAGTTCTTCAGCCACAAAGCTCTACGATCAATGTTAGTCATGGTAAAGTCATTATAGTCTGGAAAATCTTCTGAGAGATTCATTTCAGGATGTTATTAAAAATCAAAATCAGAATGACCACATGTATCCTAATTGGAACTATTTCAAAGTCTGAAAGAATCAGTAGTTCTCAGAAACTTTGATGGTGTTTTTTTTTACAGTCACTTAGCCTAGCAAATGATTTCACTACTTAATGAAAAATTGTTTTTTAATATGTTTCATGAAATTTTGTCAGTAGATTCTAGTTTAAACTAGAATGTATCTCCATGGAGTGACAGTCAAGTTCCTTTTATGGTAAGCCTCAGTGAATGAAATCTCAAAGCAATAGACCTCTCAAATCATAAAATAAAGACTATAAGGGTTGCATTAAGAGTGTGCATAATTAAATACACTCCTAGACATAAGCATAGCAGTGCTGCCAGGCATGATCCCCTTCAGTGGATCAAAGTAGAAAGAGATTTTTCAGTTTTATTGGAGAGTTGTTAACTTTTCTGAAAACATCACTGAGGAATCAAAGCAAAAGGGCACGTTGGATTTTTTTTCCCCAGTTGACTGAGTTGATTTTGTTTTTCAATAGGCCAAAATGAAGTATGTTGGAAAATGTTTTACTTGCTATTGGCAAAAGCCTAGAGTTGGCCAGAGGTGGGGAACCTTTTGACTGAGTTCAAGTTTTACAGAACAAATCCTTTTACTAAGGAGACTTGTTCTGTGAAGTTTGGATTCAGTCACATGTGGCCTCAAGGCCACATGTTCTCCACCCCTGGTACATAATTTATACCATTCTCTCAACAAAGATGGTATGACTTCTAGACCTTTCAAAAGTTTTTTGTACAAAGTTTCCTTTCCGAAAAAGAAAAAAAAAAGGGTAATAAGTATATTTGATCCAGATAAGAGAAAGTTTCTGTCAATCCACTAAGTACCCAAGCTGCAATAAAATCATGGGAATAGATTGGTTTTCATCTGATAGAATACTGCAGAAAGGGAAGTGATGCTTTTAATGAGTGGCCTTAAGCAATTCATTTCACATGTCTCTCCTTTCATTGTACTCATTTCTTTTTTTAAAAAAGTAATTAATTAATATTTTAGTTTTCAACATTCATTTCCACAAGATTTTGAGTTCCACTTTTTCTCCCTATCTATCTCTTCCCTCCACCCATACCAAGACAGGGTGCATTCTGATTACCCCTTCCCCCATCTGCCCTCCCTTCTATCACAGTCCTCCCTTCTCTTATTCCCTTTCACTCTGTTTTCTTGTAGATTTCTATATCCCATTGCCTGTATAGCTTATTTCCTAGCTGCATGTAAAAACAACTTTTAACATTTGTTTCTAAAAAATCGAGTTCCAGCTTCTCTCCCTCCCCACCAATTCCCTTTGAGAAGGCAAGCAATTTGATAGAGGTTATACATGTGTAGTCATGCAAAACACTTCCATAACAATCATGTTGTGAAACTAACTATATTTCCCTCCATCTTATCCTGCCCCTCATTTATTATATTCTCTTTTTTGACCCCATTCCTCCTCAAAAGTGTTTACTTCTAATTATTCCATCCTCCCTTTTGCCCTCCTTTCTTTCATCCCTCTCACCCTTCACTTATCCCCTTCCCCCCTACTTTCCTGTAGTGTAGGATAGATTTTCATACCAAATTGAGTGTGCATGTTATTCCCTCCTTAAGGCAAGTCCAATGAGAGTAAGGTTCAATCTTTCCCTCTCATCTCTCCTTTCTTCCCCTCCGTTGAAAAAGGCTTTTTCCTTGCCTCTTTTATGTGAGAGATAATTTGCCCCATTCTATTTCTCCCTTTCTCCTCCCAATATATTCATCTCTCAGCCCTTAATTTTATTTTTTAGATACCATCCCTTCATATTCAACTCATCCTGTGCCCTCTGTCTATATATATAAAATCCCTCCAACTACCCTGATACTGAAAAAAGTCTCAAGAGTTACAAATATGATCTTTTTTGTGTAGGAATGTAAACAGTTCAACATTAGTAAGTCCCTTATGATTCCTGTCTCCTGGTTTACCTTTCATACTTCTTTTGATTCTTGTATTTGAAAGTCAAATTTCCTATTCAGTACTAGTCTTTTCATCAAGGATGTTTGAAAGTTCTCTATTTCATTGAATGACCATTTTCCCCCCAAAGTATTATACTCCATTTTGCTGGGTAGGTAATTCTTGGTTTTTAATCCTAGCTCCTCTGACCTCTGGAATGTCATACTCCAAGTCCTTCAATCCCTTAATGTAGAAGCTGCTAAATCTTGTGTTATCTTGATCGTGTTTCTACAGTACTTGAATTGTTTCTTTCTGGTTGCTTGCAATATTTTCTCCTTAATCTGGAAGCTCTGGAATTTGAGAACAATATTTCTAGGAATTTTCCTTTTGGGATCTCTTTCAGGAAGAAATCAGCAGATTCTTTCAATATCTATTTTACCTTCTGATTGTAGAATATCAGGGCAGTTTTCCTTGGTAATTTCTTGAAAAATGATGCCTTGGCTCTTTTTTTGGTCATGGTTTTCAGGTAGTGCAATAATTTAACAATTTTCTCTCCTGAATCTATTTTCTTGGTCAGTTGTTTTTCCAATAAGACATTTCATATTGTCCACTATTTTTTTCATTCTTTTGGTTTTGTTTTGTAATTTCGTGATTTTTCATAAAGTCATTAGCTTCCATCTGCTCCATTCTAATTTTGAAGGAATTATTTTCTTCATTAACCTTTTGGACCTCCTTTTCCATTTGGCCAATTCTGCTTTTCTGGCATTCTTGTCCTTACTGGCTTTTTCTGTCTCTTTTGCCATTTGGGTTAGTCTATTTTTAAGGGGTTATTTTCTTCAGCATTTTTGGGTCACTTTTAGCAAGCAATTGACTCCTTTTTCATGATTTTCCTGTGTCACTCTCATTTCTCTTTCCAATTTTTCCTCTACTTCTCTTATTTGATTTTCAAAATATTTTTTGAGCTCTTCCATGGCCTGATAGCAATTCATATTTTTCTTGGAGGCTTTGAACGTAGGAGCTTTAATGTTGTTGTTTTCTTCTGTTTGTATATTTTGTTCTTCCTTGTCACCAAAGTAAGATTCTGTAGTCTGATTTTTTCCTGTTTTTGCCCTTTGTCCTAGACAAATACTTGACTTTTGAGCTCTTTGTCAAAGTAGATCTCTGCTTCCAGTGGGGATCAAATATCAGCTACTAGATCCCCCCACAGTCTGTGGACCTAGAGCTCCAGAAACAGCTGCTGTCACTGTCCCTGTTGCTGCTGCAGTTGCTGTGGGTTCCTCCGTCCACTCCCCCACCCTGAAACTGGGGCCAGACCATACTACTCTCTCATACATGTCCAATAGAATTTTTCCCACTGACCTTCAAATTTTTACTCAGCATTTGGGGTTGAGAAGTCTGGAAACTGTCACAGGTGCCAGTAATTCACTCCCCATGAGGCCTGCTCAGATCCTATTTGTGCTGGCACAGTTCATGGTGGACTTCACTGTGCTCCCACTCCAACATAATAGATGATTCCTGTTGACCTTCCAGGCTCTCTTGGACTTGAGATTTGCTTCACTCCATCATTTTGTGGGTTCTTCAGCTTCAGAATTTGTTTAGAGTCATTTTTTACAGGTATTTGGATGGGTTTAGGGGAAAAGCTCTAGAAATTTCCTGCTTTTACTTTGCCATCTTGGTTCCAACCCCTGCACTCCTTACTAATCTGAAAGATTAGGACACAATTATTTTCTAGCACCACTGAAGTTGAATTTTACTTGATTTCAAAGGGTTTGGGGCTGTTTGGATGATCTTTAGGATGATGTGAAGATACTAAGAAGTTTCTTAACTGTCAAAAACGGTTGCTTACAATGTTTACCAAGGCACTTCCTGTTGTCAGAGAGCTTTGGGTCTCTCTTTTTTTTTTAATTTATTTCATGGGTTTGATGTAGAATCTACAACTATTTAGCGTTTCATATATGAATGTTTCACATGTGCATCCCACTTGATATGACTTGCTTTACAAAACACTTACTAACAAAAAACATGTTACTATCTTTTGCTCTGGGATGCTTAAAGACCTGTTCCTAACATTGATTTTTTCATCAGCTTGTGTTAGAGTTCCGCAATAATGAGCAATGCATTATGTGATTCAATAGCCTTTTTTTTTTTTTTTACAAGACCATGTGAGTATCACCTGGGAAGAATGAATTCTCAAGCATTTGTGGCTGCATATAATAGAATGTGTAATACAAGTTGTCATTTTTGAGTATAATTTCAATGCCAGGCTTAATGTTCTGATTCTGAGCCAGCACTGCCATGTCCAATCAATATCCTCTGGCAGACAGTACAGCGTGTATTGTACATATACAGAAGTGCTGATGACAGAGACTTTTAAAATCTGGATGGAGGTAGGTCATATTTCTTGAAATACTAATGATTTCAATTTAAAACCAATAATTATACATTTTTTTCATGAGGGAGAATGGGATTTGGGAACTGAAAACTTACTTTCCAAACTTCAACAAGACATATGGTTTAAACACCTTCTGTTTCCCTTACCTTCCCTTTTTCCTTCCCATTTTTCCTTTAAAAATAGAGAAAAGTATTAATTTAGTATGTGTTGAAGTTTCAAAGCTATTCTGTTTTCTTTCATCTGGAAAATGCATGTAGTAAAGTTCACTCCTATGACTTCACCAGGAATGAAAAAGGTAGGGCAATATGAAATGCAAAATGTTGGAAAGAGTATTTTTAAAGGCATTTAGGCATTCTGATTTCAATATGGTATTTGTGAAGTAAGTGGGAAGCAATATCAGGACATCCAAGAACTTCAGTTCCAGAAATAATTTCGTGAATGGCTAAGTGTACATTTTAGGCTTATGTTTCAAAATATTCTGCGATTAATGTTTCCTAAAAGTCATGAATTCTATACTGCAGTGCACAGGCTTTACCAAAGTCAAACAAGACAGATTCTTTTCTTATTTTAATTCTGTGTAGTTTTTTTGTTTTGTTTTTTTTTTTGATGGAGGGGTAAGACGTCTTATTTGGTTAAGGGATTTACCCAAGTTCCTACATGCAGTATGTGTCAAGCAGGCAACTTGAATCTGGGGCTTATTGATTCTGAAGCCAACTCTTTATAGACTATGCCATACTTCCTTTGTTAGGTTCACATTATGAATGAGGAAACTGAAGTATTTTGTGAGGGCACATTGACCAAGTTAAGTTTAGATAGCCTATAAGCAATTGAAACACTATTAATTTTCTACCTACTCCACTCTAGATAAATTCGTATTTAATGATGGCAGCATGGTTCAAGCTTTCAGATTGGACTAAGAGGATATGTTTCAAACCCTGACTTCCATTTATTACTTGTACAACCTTGTGCAAGTCTCTCCATATCTATCCAGCTCAGTTTTCTCATTTGTAAAATAATAGGACTGAATTGGAAAACCTCCAAAGTCTCTTTCAATTCTAAATATATGATTGTGTGATCCTGAATGAAAAATTGAATGGAAAATGGCAAGAAATTCATCCCTAGAATCATAGAACTTCAGAGCTAGAAAGAACTTTAGTGATCCCTAGGCTAACATCTCATTTTACAGTTTGAGTCTCAAAGTGGTGAAATAATTCCATTGAGGTCACACAGGGAGTCAATAGAAGAATTAGGTTTTTTCACCCATCTCTTTTAAATTCAAAGTATTCTAAAGCAAACTACTTCTCCTTATAATGCTTCTCCTGTTAATCCTCTTTTCCTTTTGATTTCTGACAATAGGGTATTATAGTAATTTCAAAAATTATCTTTTTTTTAAAGTAATTTTGCTGCAAAAAAGAGTGAATATATGAATGTCTGTTTGTAGTTTGGCTATTTCCTGATACCCAACACAACAATTTTTTTCTGGTTGTATCAGTGGATCCTTGTTAAAGTTGTATGACTACATACAATGTAACTTCCACTATACCAGTAAATGATTTCATACACCTTCCTCCCTGGAGGAATGAGCAGACCCTATATTAAAAGACTGATTTGGGGAATCATTGAAGAGTTTTTAGGACAGTATGTAGCTTTCTGTTATCTAAGTGAGAAAAGTAGCATAGTATATTTGATAGTGCTAAAAGGATACCTTGGTTCAGGCCTCTCCCTGGGCCAGCCAGTGGAATTCCAACTTTGAGCTGTTTTCATTAGACAGAGATTTACAATATTATATAGGAAGCAGCAAATAAAACAAAGCAAAAAATCAAAACCAAAACAAACCAAAAGAAAAAATTACAAGGAAAAAGAAGAGCAAAAAATGCAAAATGGCTGTCTGATGAGGTTTACAAATAGCTGAGGAATGAGGAAAAGGGAAAGGTGAAAGGGAAAGATATATCCAACTGAATGCAAAATTCCAGAAAATAGTTAGGAGACAGAAGAAGGCTTTCTTATATGAGAAAGGCAGAGAAATAGAAGAAAACAAAAGAACAGGAAAGATAAGAGATCTCTTTAAGAAAATTAAAGCTATCACAGGGAAGTTTCATGCAAAAAACTGGGCATCATGCCAGACAAAAATGATAGGGATTCACAAGTAGAAGAGATTAAGAAAAGGTGGACGAATACTTAAAAGAACTATACAAGAAAGATTGTAAGACTACCAATAATCCTGACGGTACAGCTATTGATCTTCAGCTAGAGATCTGGGAGAATGAAGTCAAGACAAATGGGTCTTAGGAAGCATTGCTAACAATAAGGCTAGCAGAGGTTATGGAATTTCAGCAGAGATATTTAAAACCCTAAAAGATGATGTTATTAAAGTGCTGCACTCAATTTGTCAGCAAATTTGGAACGTACAACAGTGGCCACTGGATTGGAAAAGATGTCCCAGTCTAAAGAAGGGCAATGCCCAAAATGCTCAAACTACTGAACAGTTGAGCTCATTTCACATGCTAGCAAGGTTATGCTTAAGATGCTGCAAGCTAGACTTCAGCAATACATATATATGAATATATATAAGAATATATATAATATATAAGAAGAACAGGCTGGTCTTTGAAGAGGCAGAGGAACAAGAGACCAAATTGTCCACTTTCACTGGATTATAAGGAAAGTAAAGAAGTTCTTGGGGAAAGAACCAAAACAAGCAAATAAACAAAGAAATAACCAAAACATCTACTTCTGCTTCCTTTAAAACCTTTCCCCACGTGGATCACAAGAAAATATGACAAGTCCTCAAAGAGATGGGAGTACCAGATCTCCTTACTTATCTTCTGAAGAACCTGTATGCAGACCAGTTAGAAGCAAAGGTGGAACAACTGTTTGGTTTAGAGTTGGAAAAAGAGTATGACAAGACTATATATTGTCACCTTATTTATTTAACTTATATGCATCATGCAGGATGTGAGACATGATGATTCAAAAGCTGGAACTGAGGTTGTTGGGAGAAATATAAAAAATCTCAGATATGCAGATGATATCACTCTGATGGTAGACAGTGATGAGGAATTAAGAAGCCTCTTCATGTAGGGGACAGGTGAGAATGTAAAATCTGGTTTGAAGTTTAACATAAAAAATAAACACAAAGGTCTTGGCAGGTAGTCCCTACTTCCTGGCAAACAGAGGGAGAAGTGTCAGATTTTGTGTTCCCGGGCTCAACGATCACTGCAGATGGCAATAGCTATGAAATTAAAAAATGCATGCTCCTTGGAAAGAAAATGGCAAATCTGGACCGCATACTAAAAAGCAGAGACATTACCTTGCTGACAAAGTTCTGTATAGTCAAAGCTATGGTTTTTCTAGTAGCAATGTAGAGCTGTAAGAGTTGGACTAAAAGGAAAGCTGAGTGCTATAGAAGTGATACTTTTGAATTGTGCTGGAGAAGACTTTTGAGAGTCGATTGGATAGCATGGAGATCAAATCAGTGAACACTCAAATTAATTCAGGCGTATCACAGGAAGCTTAAATACTTTGGTCATATGATGAGAAGATGGGATTCATCAGAAAAGATCCCAATGTTGGGAAAAATTGAAGATAAAAGGAAAAAAAAAGAAATGGCAGATGATGAGGTGGATAGATAGTGTCATGGAAACAATGAACATGAACTGGTTCAGACTTCAAGGGATAGTGGAAAATAGAAGAGTCTGATGTGTTTTGGTCCATGGGATTATGAAGAGTCAGACTTGACTGAAAGACTCAACAACAAAACAATTCACATAAGGGTAAAATAATCCTAATTGGGAGACTTTTCAACGAAGAGGTAGAATTAATGAGTCCTTAGCTCTTCCTAGGCAGCTAGGTGGCACAGTAGGAAATGGCAAACTACTTCATGTAGAGGGCCGAGCTCTGGACCGTGGCCCCCTGGTGAGCCCGGAGACGCCCGGGGGTGAGAACCCGCCTTCAGGTGCTGGGAACGCCCCTTACGGAGCTGAGCTCTGCCTCCAGGGCGGAACATGGGAGGAGCTACAGCAGGGTATATAAGGGGGAACACGGGAAGGTCGGGAGGACTGGGGTAAGCAATAAAGTGCAGTAAGCAGCCTCCTCGGGTGTACTGTTTGGTCATTCCCCTCCCCCACAGGAGGGGGCCGGAACCACTGGAAGACCGGTATAGCGGGTGGCTTACAGAAGAGGTAAGCTTCTAGGCGATGGCCCCGGGCAGGCCTGGTGCAACTTCATTATCTTTGCCAGGAAAACCTCCAAAAATTGGGTCACAGAGAGTTTGGCATGACTAAAACAACACATGAAAAAAGCTTCTCCTTAGGGATAGCTAGGTGGTGCTGTGGATAAAGTACTGGACTTGGAGTCTTCAGGAAGACTCATCTTCTTGCATTCAAATCTGGCCTCATACTCTAGCTGTGTGACCCTGGGCAAGTCACTTTAACTCTGTTTGTCTCAATTTCATCATCTGTAAAATGAGTTGAAAAAGGAAATGACAAATTATTCCAGTATCTATGCCAAGAAAACCCCAAATGGGATCATCAGGAGTCAGACACCACTGAAAAGGACTGAACAACAAAGTTTTCCCCCATTGCAACATCCTTGGGAGATGGGATTAGTACAAAGGAGATAAGGCTAGCCCTCAGGTGCCTAGAAACTCAAGTGATGGAAGCAGTTTATAGGAGACTTAATTAGTTTGTCAGATGGGACTAGTCCTATGGGGACTGAGTCCTCTCCTGAAGCCTGGGTGAGCACTGTACCCAAAGGTTAAGCAAGGTTAACACATAAGTCCTTGAGACTGACTGTCTCAACGATGGACCTTGCACAGTAGAAAGCTGACTCTGAAGTCAGAAAAACCTGGGTTCATGTCCTACCTCAGGATCAATGAATCATCATCATTTATTAAACACTTATTATGTTCTGTGCCAGGTTTTAGGGATACAAATGAATGAATTAAAAAGCATTTATTAAGCACTTAGTATGCATGAAGTATTGCTCTAAACCCTTGGAATAGAAATACAAAAACCAAAGTCAGCACATGCTCTTATATTCTGAGAACGGAGATAACATAGATAAGGAAATAGTGATAAGGGAGGGAACTTTGACCAGGCCTTAAGGTACTGGGTTGATGCACAGTATTCAAGAATAATGACAGGACTAATTCAGTCATAGTTCATGGTTCCATAGTCGGTCAATAAATATTCTTAAGTATCTCCTGGTACCATGCTAAGCCTTGGGATACAAAGGGAAAAAGTAGTCCCTGCTCTCAAAAAGCTCTAAGTCCAATAGAGGAGATACAAATAACTTAGTGAAACAATAAGTAGATTGAAAATATTAGAATTCAAAGGGATCAAAAGGTGCTGGCATATTAGCTGGACTTGAAGATGAGAAAGGAGAACATTCCAGACATGAAGGATAGCTACCAGAGACAATACCCCAAATCAGGAGATGAAACGTCTTCTTTGAGGAACAGTAAGCAGACCAGGATCACTATATCATAAGTTAAGTAGTGGGGTATGAAGCCTAAAGAGACTAGAAAGATGAGGAGATCCAGGCAGGTTATGAAGGACTTTGAATGTGAAATGGAAGAGTTTCTATTTGATCCTTGAGGTAACAGCATCATTGAGAGAAGAAAAGGATATCCATGGTGGGGAACATGGTGAATGGCAAGAAAGAAGAGAAGACAGGGAGGGAGGAAACATACAGAAAATTGTGGGTTAAATGAGATGGGAGCAAACATTTTCCTGAAGTAGTGTGGGAAAAGTGGTTATGAATCAGGAGAGCCCCAGGGTGGAGATTTCTCCAGCATAAGAAGGTGGCTACGTATGTTAAAGTGAGACAATTCTTGCCCTCAATGAACTTAAATTCTATCTATTTCTGTCACTTAAACTTTCAGTGCCCTGCCTATTTCTCTAAGAATGTAAGTTACAGATTAGTTTTTTATTGTTTTTCCTTCATTTTTTCAGAGGACTAATAAAGTCACAGGTGATGGCTTGGATTTAAGCGAGGCAGAGGTGCACCAAGTCATCAGCTGCACTGTCTTCCAGAGTAATCAAAATGTAGTGACAGGATAAAAGTCAGTATGACTGGCATTGGCCTGAGATGTGGTGGATGATCTGGATGTCTTTGATATCTAACCAAGCTCTGAGAATTCCATAGAGCCTGCTTTCAGCCACCTTCATGGCTGTTAGAATAAATTGTTATATTTCATCCATTCTACTGGAGTCTAAAGGGGGAGTCTTCACAAGCTTAGGGTAGACATCCCCCTAACTTATCAACGAGTTTGAGACCTGTTGATTACCCTCAACCTGGTTTAGCCTATCTGCCAAGGTGGTTTAACAGGGTGTGGCTGTTATGCATTCTACAGCTTCTTGGAGCAGAGTAGAGTTGGGTAAATGTTGACAACAAAGATAGACGAGCAGCCCTGAAAAGATTGCCTTCACTTGGAGTTCCCCACACCAATGAAATCACAAATCTGAAATAAAAGAATGAATTATCTTCAAGAAAAAAAAATAGGGTACTCAACAAAAGTGTTCTATTCTCCTGCCTGTCCTTCTTCCATCTCGTAGATTAGATAGCTTTCCCCCACCCCCATCAGACAGCCAGGCCATTGAACTTAGTCAGGAAGGCTCAGGTTTAAATCTGGCTTAAACCACTAGCTTTCTGACTATGGGCAAGTCACTTAATCTCTGCCTCAGTGTCCTCAACTATAAAATGATGAAATAACAGCACCTACCTCAGACAGCTGTTGTGAGGATCACATGAAATAATGTTTGTAAAGCATGTAGCACAATGCCTGGCACATAGCAGGTGCCTTCTCTCTTCCTTCAAGTTGTCCGAGCTTGCTCACTGCCTTTGATTTATAAGATTATGGCCTTTAGTTAACTTGCAGAATTACTGGAAATGTACTCCTCATCAGCAACAGGCACCTTATTTGGAGATATTGATTTCACAAGCAAAATCTCAAGCACCTAGTGACAGAAATGTTATCTACGTTAGAGAGCAATATATGGCTTTTTTACTGTGGGGTTATAGCCTATGAGGCAGCTAGATGCTGCAGTAGATAGAGCACCAGTGTGGGAGTCAGGAGGATCTGAGTTCAAATCTCACCTCAGACACTTGACACTCACTAGCTGTGTGACCTTGGGCAGGTCACTTAACCCCAATTGCCTCATCCTGGGTCATCTGCATGCATCCTGATGAATATCTGGTCACTGAATTCAGATGGCTCCGGAGGAGAAGTGAGGCTGATGACCTACACAGCCCTCCCTCACTCAAAGCAAAGTCAAGTGCAAGTCATGTCATTATTTCTCTGATGACATGGTCTTCTTTGCCAATAAGAGACAAACACACACTGCATATAGTGTTAATGTGGAAACCCTCCAATGTTACTTCTGTGACTGGGTGAAATATGTAATTTATAATGGCCTCAGAAAAATTCTGTCCAGAAAGATTGTATTACTACAAGTCACAGACAGTAAAAGATAAGTTCCATATATGAATGCAATCTATAATATTGCAACAGGGACATCTCGACAAGAGGGTCAAGAGAATATAGGAAATGTACACTTCTCACTATTTACAGATCATTCATACCTGCCAATCCTTACTACGGCTGCAGAGTTATACCAATATTCTATTTGCAGATTCAAGGACATAGAGAGCAGATTATATAGGAAGGACTACCCAAAAGAGTATGCTGTTCAAAATTGTTCCAAACAAAATTTGGGGACTGTTTTAAACATTTGTAGCATCTGCCATTTAGTTATTTATTTACTTGATAGCAAAACTCAGAACTTATATCATAATTAGAAAAAGTGTTCAAGGAGATATTTGTTTTTATATTTTAATCAACTTTTATCTCTTTTAATTGTCAAAATATTTTTTTTCCAGAACCCCCTTCCCAATTGGAAAAACAATCAAAACCCTTGTAAGAAATATGGATACTTAAAGAAAAACAAGTTCCCACATTGACTGTGTCCAAAATACCTGCGCCTCCTTCTGTACACTGAGTCCATTATCTCTCTGTTAAGAAGTAGTTAGTGTGCTTTGTCTGTCTTCTGAAACTATGTCTAGTCATCTCATTCATGAAAGTCTGTGAGTCCTTAAAAGTTTCTTGCTTTGTTTATTGTAATTGAACTTTGGCATATTCAGATCACCTATCATAGAGATCCACGTATGGCTCTCCCAAGCTAGGAATTTGCTTCTGGGAGAAGGTAGTCTATATTTTTCTACTTCATGCACAGAGGGCAGCTAGGTGGTGCAGTGGATAGAGCACCAGTGCAGGAGTCAAGAGGACCTGAGTTCAAATCTCACCTCAGGAGTCCCCAAACGCTGGCTGGGAGGACCAGGAGGCGAGGTGGGTGTGAGGAGAACATTCAGAGGTCAGGCCACTGGTTGGAGAAAATGCCAAGAAAAGGGAAAAGAAATAAAACTATTGAAGGGTACTTTACCGGAGAAAAGACACTTCCTCCCTTCCTTTCTGATGGGGAGGAACAATGCTTGCCATCAGGCAAAGACACAGAAACCAAGGATTCTGTGTCCCAGCCTACCCAATGGGCTCGGGCCATGGAAGAACTCAAGAGGAATTTTGAAAATCAAGTTAGAGAGGTGGAGGAAAGACTGCGAAGGGAAATGAAAGGGATGAGGGAGAAGCATGAAAAGCAGATCAGCTCCCTGCTAAAGGAGAACCAAAAAAATCTTGAAGAAATTGGCACCTTGAGAACTAGCCTAACTCAGCTGGCAAGGGAGGTGCAAGGGGCCAATGAGGAGAAGAATGCTTTCAAAAGCAGAATTAACCAAATGGAAAAGGAGATTCAAAAGCTCACTGAAGAAAATAGATCTTTCAAAACTGGAATGGTACGGATGGATGCTAAGGACTTTTCGAGAAAGACAGATCTCAGAACATACTGCGCAGATTCGAAAAATGGAAGATAATGTGAAATATCTTATTGGAAAAACAACTGACCTGGAAAATAGAATCAGGAGAGACAATGTAAAAATTCTGGGACTACCTGAAAACCATGATCAAAAGAAGAGCCTAGACATCATCTTCCATGAAATTATCAAGGAAAACTGCCCTGAGATTCTAGAACCAGAAGGCAAAATAAATATTCAAGGAATCTGCAGAACACCGCATGAAAGAGATCCAAAAAGAGAAACTCCTAGGAGCATTATGGCCAAATTCCAGAATTCCCAGGTGAAAGATAAAATATTGCAAGCAGCTAGAAAGAAACAATTCAAGTATTGTGGAAATACAATCAGGATAGCACAAGATCTGGCACCCTCTACATTGAGGGATAGAAGGGAATGGAATAGGATATTCCAGAAGTCAAAGGAACTAGGACTGAAGCCAAGAATCACCTACCCAGCAAAACTGAGTATAATACTTCAGGAGAAAAAATGGTCTTTCAATGAAATAGAAGACTTTCAAATTTTCCTGATGAAAAGACCAGAGCTGGAAAGAAAATTTGACTTTCAAACACAAGAATGAAGAGAACCATGAAAAGGCGAACAGCAAAGAGAAATCATAAGGGACTTACTAAAGTTGAACTGTTTACATTCCTACATGGAAAGACAATATTTATAACTCTTGAAACATTTCAGTATCTGGGCACTGGGTGGGAGTACACACACACACACACATGCACACACGCACACATACATAGAGACAGAGTGCACAGAGTGAATTGAAGAGGATGGGATCACATATTAAAAAAAAAATGAAATCAAGCAGTGAGAGAGAAATATTGGGAGGAGAAAGGGAGAAGTTATATGGGGCAAATTATCTCTCATAAAAGAGGCAAGCAAAAGACTTATTAGTGGTGGGATAAAGAGGGGAGGCAAGAGAAAAACATGAGGTCTACTCTCATCACATTCCACTAAAGGAAAGAATATAATGCACACTCATTTTGATAGGAAAACCTATCTCATAATACAAGAGAGTGGGGGACAGGGGCACAATCAGGGTGGGGGGGAGGATGGAGGGGAGGGCATGGGGAGGAGAATGCAATCCGAGGTCGACACTCATGGGGAGGGAAAGGACCATAAGAAAATAGAAGTAAAGGGGGACAGGATAGGATGGAGGGAAATATAATTAGTCCTATACAACACAACTAGTACGGAAATCATTTGCAAAACTAAACAGATATGGCCTATATTGAATTGCCTGTCTTTCAAGGGGAAGGGGTGGAGAGGGAGGGAGCTAAGGAGGTTAGAACTCAAAGTGTTAGGACCAAATGTAATGTTCTTACCACTGGGTAACAAGAAATACAGGTTAAGGGGTCAAGAAAGCTATCTGGTCCTACAGGACAAAAGAGAAGACGGAGACAAGGGCAGGGAGGGAGGATAGAGGAGAGAGCAGATAGGTCACAGGGGCAATTAGAAAGCTCGGCTTTGGGGGGGGGAGGGGATAAAAGGGGAGAAAATTTGTAACCCAAAATTGTGTGAAAATAAATGTTAAAAATTTAAAAAAAAAAAAAAAGAAAAAATGTCCATAAAATACAGAAGATGGCAAGGACAAATAAAAGACAAATAAAAAAAAAATCTCACCTCAGACATTTGACACTCACTAGCTGTGTGACCTTGGGCAAGTCACTTAACCCCAATTGTCTTATCCTGGGTCATCTCCAGTCATCCTGATGACTATCTGGTCGCAGGATTCAGATGGCTCTGAAGGAGAAGTGAGGCTGGTGACCTGCACAGCCTTCCCTCGCTTAAAAAAAAACAAAATCAAATGTAAGTCATGTCATTATTTCTCTGATGGCATGGTCTTCTTGGGCAACGAAGGATGAACACATTTCATGCACGGGAACAGACCTTTCTGTGCACTAAGTAGACAGAATGGACTACATCTTTAAAACTACCAGATTGAAGCAGTCTCACTCTCTTTTTAGCTTCATCCAGAAAGAAGGAAAGTCCAAGTTCACCTGTAGCAGGGTACTATAAATTGAGCTGGAGGAATGACAAATTACTTTCCCATACTCTCTTATGGCCCAATGGTCCTGAAAAACAGGGTTAGGGTTTTGGTCCACTTCTTTATCATTTTCAGTTCCTGTCACAGGTAGTGGAATCCACAGACCCAGACATGAGTCAAGTTGCCCTTGAAGGAAGGACTTCAGGCCAAATGTTTAGCCAGCCAACCCAACAGGGAAATTCTGAGAAAGCCTGAGAAGGTTCATAGGATTTAATCCCAAGGGAAGCTTTGGACATGGAACTTGGTGGGACTGTGCTACGTAGGAGGCAAGCTAAGCTGTGAATTTAATCCTCTTTAACTTTTTGGTAAATGAAGAGGTGCAGGGGGTTCAAGTTGTAGGTCCTAATCAATCAATGGGATGGCACTGTGTTCCCCAGGAGTCAAGGATGGTTTTTGCGTATTTATTCCTATTATACTTCTGAAACAAATGCTACTTTATAGGACCTAATCCAAATGCTAAATATTGGTTAAATGGAACTGAGGTGTGAGGGTGTCCTAAAATTAGGTGAAATCATTGTTGGGGGCTAGAGCCAATGCAGAGACTAGATACCTCCAATCTCCAGTCTTCAGTTTTTGCATTGTCTATCTCCCTTGCCTCTTTCCTAACCTTCCCTTCTTGGAATTCCTATTCTCCATCAAGTATCAACTCTCAAATCTTACTTTCTCCATGAAAGTTTTTCTACTAATTCCTCCCCCCTCCCCATGATTATTCTCCCTCCCATAACTACCTTGTATTAATTTTGTCTACATCATGTATATAATTATGTTGTTACACTATGTTATCATATGTGATATGCTATGCCATATCATATATATCATACCATGTCATGCTATATATTATCAATTATGTATACACTTATTATGTATGTGCTGTGCTTTTTTCCTCCATTAGAATATAAGCTTCCTGAGGACAGTGATTGCTTCACTTAGCAGTTAGCACAGTGTTTGGTATATACTAAACACTTAATAAATGCTTGTTAATTGACTCATACAGAGTAAGCCCATGATGGAAGGGATAAGACAAAGACATAGAAAAGAAGATTAGTCAGACTGTGGAGAGCCTATAGTACCAGATTAAAGAAGAAAATCAAGGAGAAGAAAGACCCCTGGCTAGATGACTTGGGATGCTCTGTGGCTGCAAGTGAAATTTCCAGTGTCACTTAATGCTAGCTAGAAGTTGCAGCCTATTATGACACGTGAAGCAGCCTTAGCAGTTCACAGTAATCCAAAGCTGGCTGAGAACAGAACTCCAGAGCTTGGGCCACTGCTCTGGAAACTTCAAGGACTGCTACTCCTACAATCTGCAGTTAAGGAATTAGGCCAGTGTCTTTCATTTTTATAAATAGATGACCCAGACTTTTTCCTTCTCTTAGTCCTTGGAGGCCCTTGATTCCTTCTCTCTGCCACACAGTAATGTTTGAAGTCCTGCTGACTCAGTCCACTGTAAATATATATTCCCTAATCTCAATGTAATAGTCTGTCATGGTTACACAATAGTCCTGTTCTCTCTTCCCCTTAGTAGTTACTTCAAACCTTTTCTTCTCTTTTCAAAAAATCTAAGCCACCCCCTCCCTCTCAATAGGAGATTTCATATCAAACTGTATCAAAAAAAATTACAGATGCCCATTGTGAGCTCCCTCTTTTCTCTAGGTCTATACTTCAAATCCCTTCATTTTCACCTTCTTTCCTTCCTCCATTGCTTTAGGTTCTGAAATGGGAGTGACCTTTATCCTTGTCAACCCCTTTACTTGTACCTGAGAACCCTATTCCCTCCTACCTCCTCTAGAAGCTTGCCTTTTTGAATTACTTTCCCCTAATTTTCAGTCTCTTCATAACCTCCCAGTTCTTTCTCTGCTATGCACAAACATGCCTTGGTCTCCCGTATCCTTAAAAAAATTCACTTGGCTTTGGCATTCCCTCAAACTAACACCCTGAATTTCTTTCTTTTTTTTTTCAAGTTTCTAGAAAAAGCCATTTTTACCCTCCTCTCCACTTTGTCACCTCCTAATCTTCCCCCAATCCTTGAAATTTGGCTTACCACACTACCACTTGAAGTACTTTCTCCCAGGGTAGCGATGTCTGTATGAGTGGAGAAAAGGAAATCAATTTGGTAGATGTCAATACAAAATCATAAGATTTAGGAAATGAATGTATATGGAAGTGAAGGAAAAGGATGTGTCAAAGATGATTCTTAGAGACCAGAAGCAATACAGAAATTCACAATGAGAATGGGTTTGGGGGGAAAATATAAGTTCCACACTGAGTTTCAGAAGTCTATGAAACCTCAAGATGGATACATCTAGCAGGCACTTGGTGACGTAGAATTAGAACTCAGTTGAGATATGATGGATATAGATATAGATAGATAAATAGATCTAAGGGGTGTGTGTGTGTGTGTGTGTGTGTGTGTGTGTGTACATACAGATAGATAGATAGATACTAGATCAGCCATTTAGAAATAATTGAATTGAGGGAAGTTCATATATTCAACAAGTGAGTGTTTAAAGCCAGGGCAGTTCTCCCCCTTGATTGCTCAAATTGGAACTGTGCCTCACAAATTTTGAGTTAGCCCATTAAAGAGAAACATTTGGTAGTAAGACTTGGTAATCATAACTTTCCTTTCTAAGATATGTTCTGGATATTGTCTGCGATTTTCGTTCAGTTTCTGACCTGATTTACTTGCTAATGACCTTGCCTATTAATCATCCATTTCTGGGCTGCCTTCTGTACCTAGAATTTGTTTCTGACTGTGCTATGTATCTTGTGCATGCTGGTTTGGATGATTTGGTAACGAGTACTTTCCTATATTCTTTATGCTGCATCCTTGGTCCAATCTTATTCAGATTTCCTGGTATCAAC
Source organism: Notamacropus eugenii (assembly GCF_028372415.1). NCBI lineage: Eukaryota > Metazoa > Chordata > Mammalia > Diprotodontia > Macropodidae > Notamacropus > Notamacropus eugenii. Next base: position 119,726,830 of record NC_092877.1, on the reverse strand, counting down.
TCCCAGGTCACCTCTCTAATCCTTGTCCAGTAGTCCTGCTGTCAGTAACCAGCCCTGACACTTGTATCCTGAACCAAACCACTGACCTCATTCTTGAATATCCTTCTATTATCTCTATACCTTCTGACCCAGCCTTTATGGCTCCCACTCTCCTGGCTCCCACCCAAATGATGAAGGCTCTTAGGGAACTCTTTAAAATTCCGTCCAAACCTAGCATATCTTAGGTAGAGGAAAGTCAAGAAAGAAAAGGACAATGCTGTGGAGACGAGATCATGTTTTACCCTGATGTTTTTCTTCCTTCATTCACATAAGACATTCAGTTTGTAGCACTGATATACTGAGATTGCTTGAGCTATGAATTCTGGGGTCAAAGCCAGTGACAAGACGAGAGATTACCTGGGAGTATGGCTGGCATCTGACATTTTGTGACATCACATTATGTTTTTCCATCCTTAAATTGCTTAGCAAATATTTTACAACCCTTAACGTAAATCATTACTCATTACACTCTGCTGTAATTTTTCACTTGTCTTGGAATCTAAATTACCAAGAAAGTTATTAACCAAGCATGGATTTTTTTTTATTTGCTACATCCTGTATCTTCTTGTTTAGCAGAATGCTAGTGTTCTTTCTGAATTTTCACAGAATTGTTCCATCACTGACAAAACTCAGCTGACATGTTTTATACGTGAGGGACCTTAAAACCATTCTTCACAATATAAATAACTTTGTAGCAGAAAACCTGCTAATAAATGTGTTCTAATTTATAATTTATATAATAACAGGCTCCGACAAGTTTTAAATGAGAAATTATTGAAAATGAAATATGAAAACTGAAATAAAAACCTGAGCTGCATTAGTTATTAAAAGTTATTTTGTGGTAGCATTTCTGCAGTGGAGGAGGGGAGTCAATCTAACTATGCAATTGGAGATGTAGTTATGTTAAGGAAAAATAATCATCACTTTTTTTTTCTCTCTTGGTGCCTTCATCAGTTCATCATTTTAATGATCACATCTGTGTGACTCTTACATCTGCATATCCAGCTCCAATCTTTTACTGGAGCTTCAGGCTCGTACCATGGATTGCCAATAGATATTTCAAAATGGATGTCCTAAAGAAATCTCCAGTTCAACAGAATTGGAACTCATAAATTATGTTCCTCTTTTCTAGCACTCTTTCAAACGTCCTCCCATATCCATTCAATTGTCAAATACAGCCATTTGTCGTCCACAATGTCTCATATGTCTGATACTTTTCTCTACTCACACAACTACAGCCTAATTTCAAACCTTCATATTACCTTTGGGTTAGATTATTGCATGATTTAATAATTGATCTCCCTGCCTAGTTTCTCCCTACTCCAATTCATTCTCCATACTGTAGCCAAAATCATTTACCTTAAGCACAGATCTGATCACATCACTCTATCTTCAATAAAGTGGTAGCTAGGTAGCACAGTGGATAGAACATTGTACCCATCTTCCTAAGTTCAAATCCATCCTCAGACTCTTTCTTACTAGCTGTGTGATCATGGACAAGTCACTTAACACCCCCTACCTCAGTTTCAGGAAATGGCAAACCATCCTGGTGTCTTTGTCATGAAAGCCCCAAATGAGATCACAGAGAGTCATACACTCCTAAAATGACTCAAATACTCAACAAACTCCAGTCTCCCTATTACTTCTAGAATAGAATATAAAACTTCTTATTTTAGCTTTTAAAGTTTTTCACAACCTTACCTGAACCTGCTTTTTCAGCTTCACTGTGCATTACTTCACCCTCATACTCTCTGAATTTATCACCAAGGGATATTCACAGCACCGATGATGACTATGAATATGACAGCTTAGTTCTGAGTTTCAAAAAATAACAGATTCTTCATATAGATGGCAGAAAAAAAAACATTTATTCAGACACCAGAAAGCCACATCACAACACCAGAAGACCAAATCTGTCACAGTAACTAAGAAGTCAATACACATTATCTCTGCAGGGGGCAAAGCCATTCCCAAGTCTTCCCCCACCTATACTAGTCCCACCGCTGCCCTGGGGTCCTACAAATAAACACTCACAAGACTAGCTGTGCCTGCCTGTGTCCTCTCTCCTCCACCCTAACTCACCAACTTCCTCCCAGTTCTGCTCCATCCTTGCTGTTCCACCTTTTCAGCAAGCTCCTCCCACCATATCCAGGATGGCCCACTAGCACAGGTTTTTGGATCTTCTTTTCTAAAAGGAAAGCAACTTTTGAGGAGTCAACAATCTTCTTTAATCACTTATACCAAGAGAGAAAATACAAGCAGAGAAATAAACTGTTTGACCATTAGCCATACCTACATTATAGATCAACAGACAGATCCAACTGTCTGACCGTTACGTACAACACATAGTTACCAGAGAGAGAACATCAACATCTCAGCTTTCAAAGCCTGGGGTCTCCTTAATGGCTACCCAGAGTCTCATCTGGCATGTGAACCTTCTTTCAAAGAGTAAGCCCCAAAGTAAAATCTTACCTCAGAGTATATATACATTTTTTCAGAGCTGGAGGGCATCACAGCCCTCATGACCCAGTGCCTCATTAGAGATTAACAAAAGGTGTGTGACTTCCTACAAAACAAGCCTCCCCTAATCAAGCTTCCCTTAATGGGCTTCACCTGAGGCCAATTAATGAGTGGGGAAGATCTTTAACTCTGATTAACATTGCTGCAATCCAGTCACACTGAGCTGTTTAACTTGTTCCTCCTACATGGTAGGATATTTCTCATTTTATATTTCTGTGCTTTTGTGCAGGCTGTCCCTTAGACCTAGAATGTAGCCCCTCCTCACTCCAATTCATACAATCCATCATTTACTTCAAGGTTTAGTTCAACTACTATCTTCTCTAGGAAGTCATTCATCCCCTGGCAGCTGCTAATAACTTCCCTAAGTAATTTGTATTGTATTCCTCTTACGTGCTTACTTGTTGTCTTTCCCATTAGACTGTAAGCTCCTGGAAATTGGGGATTATATCATTCTTTTTAATGATATCCCCAGTACCTAACACATTGTTTGGCACAAATAGCTACTTAAGAAATACTCATCAATCCCTTTAAGTGTTGTCCAACTGCTGATCATATAGTGCTAAAACTTTATTACCTATCCAAATGGTTTGGTATGGGTTCTAGCTGTATAGTTTAGTGTAATCAAAGTGTGATTTCAGCACCCTTAAGTTTCCAACAAGAATTAATAAAGAAAATTATATATCAAGTAGCAAAAAAAACCAAAAAAAAAACACAATAAGAAAACTAGCCTAAAAGAGAATCAGACTAGATGATTTGAGTCTTGTTTTCAATGCCTAAGTTAGGAGATAGAAGAAAAGTAGGGAAGAACCAGAAGAAAAGAAAGGGAAAGGAGAGAAAATCTTTGGTTTAAGAAGAAAACTAAAGAGCATTTGTGGAAACCTGAGGTTATTAAGCATCAAGGCAGTTAGGTGGCAAAGTGGATCCTGCAATCAGAAAACCTAGCTCAAATATAGCTTCAGACACTTAGCTATATCAGTCTGAGTAAGCCATTTCACCTTTGTCTGCCTCAGTTTTCCCAGTACCTATCTCACAGGATGACTGCTGAGGATTAAATAAATATTTTGAAAGTGCTTAGAATGTCTGGTATGTAAAAAAGGTGCTTAATGAATGCTTGCTCCTTTCCCCTTCTCCTAATTTACTGCCTGATTGCTTGCTTCTTTCCCTACCTCTAACTTCTAGGAGTCAGACACATAGACAAGCTCCAAAATGCCGGAGGAATTTTGCCAGGTTTAAGTTACTAAATCTATTAGGCTTTGCTTTACAATATAGATTTTTTTTAATGGAACATTATCCATAAAGTTAATTTGTGTGTGTTAAATTTGGCTCTTCATGAAGTTCAAATATGCTAAGTGCCTGGAGAATTAACTTAATTATCTGGGTTTGGGTATAAAATAAGTGATTTCTAACAACCTTAGCATACTGGTATAGTCCAGGCATAGTCGCATTTAGGCTAAAGGATTTTAGGGAGACAGGGGTGATTTGGGAAGGGAGAGGTATGCATATGCTCTACAATAGGCTAAAGCATTGCAAATAGATCACACTCTTGAAGTCTCCTGAGTCTTGTTCAGACTCAAATTTGCCCTGTTTTCTCCAATGTCCCATGGGCAAGTAAGGAAAATACATTGAGTTGGATGTCAGACCAATTCGAAACTCAGTACTAAACAGATCCTCATCAATTCAGAACATTCCTAGTCTGTGGGTTAAAAGGGGTCTAATACTTGTTACCATATGCTTCAATAAACTCTGAGAATTTTAACATTAGTATGTTAAGGTATTCAGGATCTTCATCCTCCCTCTTGCAGTGCAGATTCCAACACAATCACACTCTCTTATACTGTGGGTTTCTTGTCTATGTCTTTGAGTGAATACTCCATCAAATATTTAACAATATTTATCCTCAGCAAGTCAACAAACATTTACTACCATCTATTTATAAAGCACTGCACAAAGCCCTAGAGATGTAATGAAAGATAAAAACCCTCCCTGCCTTCAAGGAGCTCATAGTGTAAGAGGGGAGAAACCGTGTGTAAACACCAAAATATGAACAGGATATATAAAGGTTAAAATGAGAGTGGTCTCAGAGGAAAAACACTAGTAGTAAGGTGTATCAGGAAAGGTTTTCTGCAGAAGTCAGAATTTTCCAGAGACTTGAAAGAAGTCAGGGAGGCCAGAAGGTAGCGATGAGGAAGGAAGTGTGTTCCAGGCATGGGGCACAATTAATGATAACGCTCAGTTAGAACATGGATTATCTTGTATGAAGTAATGGCTAGGATATCGGTATCATGGGACTGTAAAGGAACATTTAAAGGGTAGAAAGGATACTGGTTTTTAAGGGCTTTGCATGGCAGAGAGAAGATTTTATATTTGCTTTTAGAGGTATTAGGGATCCACCAAAGTTAATTGAATGGGAGAGGGGAGGCGGGGCTATGTGACGTGGTTATGGTTTTCCTTTTACTTCTTTGATATCCGGCATCTATCATCGCAGCCTTTGGGGTGTCTCTATGCATCCTCAGTCTTGTCACATGGCCAATTTCTTTTCTACATGTACATGTCTTTGATGATGTCTCATATACCCAATCTTATAGACAAGTTATCACTTATAATACACTGCATCCTTCTTTACCTATCCCATAGATTTTCAGCATATTTTTGTACCAAACCTGTGATTTGATTGAAACTGTATTCCTTGATAGTCCTCAAATGAGACACTCCACCTCCAGACTCTGAGTGTTTCCAGACTCTGGAAACTTTTTCACTGGCTGACCTGTGTTGCAAGTTCTCTCCCCTCTCATCTCTGCCTCCTGCCATTGTTAGCTTTCTTCCAGTACCAGTTAAAATCCTACTTTCTATTTTTCACACTAAATGTTGTTTATTAAACATTTCAGTTTACAAATGAATGTGCACAAATTAGCAGTATCAATGTAGCTGGAGAGTATTGTGTCTTCTGCAAGTAGTGTAATGAGATCCTCCAATGGTATGGTGGAATTTGTGACCCTTTCCAAGATCCCAGGTTTTCTGGCCAGCTGAGGTAAACCTGAACATCTCTCTGTGTTTGTGCACTGGATTGGTGATCCATTGAGTGTTGAGGTTTTGTATCATAGCTTTATGGGATGGATCAAGAATAATCACCTCAAAGAATCTGTAGGTTGAATCTTCACCCACCCAGTAGGAGTTCAAGACTATCAGAGCCCCACAGTGGTGGCCAGCATGCTCTTCTGCTCCAAACTGAAGGCACTTGACAAGCTTCAGCTGACTGACAGCATGATGCACAGGTTTACCATAGGTTGCCCCCTTGGGAACTGGACAATTTCACTCACCATGCCGAACGTGAATATGGTAGATGACTTAACTTTGCTTGGCCTTGTACCCCAGTCTGCAAGCTTTGTTGGGTTTGGTGGACCAGGGTGCTCAGTGCAGGGAACACAGTACTGCCAGCAGCACACACACAGGAGGCACTGTATGACATGTGACTGTTTCTTCCTCCATAGCCCCTGGATGTATCTGTAAGACTCCATCCTGGCTCACACTTAGCTTGCCTGGTGGCTGCCACTGACAGGAAAGGAAGAATTTACTTTCCCCCAAATTCTACCTTCTACAAAATGTCTATCCTTAGTTCTAGTGCCTTCTCTTGGTAGGTTATCTTCAATTTACTCCGGGTGTAGCTTGTCTGGACAAGCTATTACCCTATATTCATAAATGTCCACATGTTATCTCTCTCATTAGATTGTGAGCCTTTTGAAAACAGGGACTGCCTTTTACCTTTCTTCATACTCCCAGTGTTTAGCACAATGCCTGACATATAGTAGGTCCTTAATAAATGTTCATTGACTGACTATAGGGACCTCCTGGTGAGGAACCTCTTTTGCCAGTGCAATCAGTACCTTAACTGCACCTTATAAACTTAATCAGTGGCCTGGAGACACTGAGAAGTTGAATGACAATTAGTGTATGTCAAAGGTAGTATTTGAACCCCTGGGTTTTGGACTCTGAGTTCTCTCCTTTGTCCATTACTCTATGCTACCTTCAATATATTATGATTTCGTTAATGAGACAATAGACTTTTCACATGCTGAGTTTTGGTTTCTCATCTCTAAGGATAATAACATTCTCTCAAAGTGACAGTAGGATTACCATAAACTCTGTGCTCTTTTCTAGGAAGGGAGGGAATTGGATGACATAATCTCTCTGGCCTCTTCCAGCTGCAGTATTGTAGTTCCCAGCCTCCTGTATGGTTTTATGAACAAAAAAATGGCTAGGACATTTTAGTTAATGAATATTGTTAATATATTCATCACATGACAAAAACCTTGCCAAAAATGTATTCCATTCTTTCAAAGTATTCATCCTTCTACTATTAGCACTACTAGAAATGACCTTAAGAGAGAATTAGGAAGCACTGTGCTTCATAAAACAAAGCACAATTTAATACTTTTAGAAGTCAGCAAAGGTCGTTCAGCTCCTTTAAGATTAATTCCTTTTTTCAATCCTCCAATTTCCCCAGATACCATCTAATTGTTTCTTGAAATGACCACAAATATCATCTCTGAGCCAAATGGCATATTACACATCTGTCAAAACTACAATTCATTACCATGTAACTGTGTTTACAAAGCATATCCAAATCCTTTTGGATTTCTCTGGATACTTTCTCTCCATGTTTATTACTTCCTTTAATACTGTTTATTTCCTTTTTAGTCATTTGTATAAATGAGAATGCATTAGGATGAATAGGATACTTTCTGCAACTGAGATTCTGCTTCTGTCTCAGAGGTTAATATTCACTTCTGTATGAAGAGAAAAGCAAGGTTGAAACAAGGTGCTAGTTGGAAAGATCTGACATAGAAGAATACTGGTCCAGGAATTAGGATATCCCAATTTGAGTCATTCCTCTGACACTAATTTATTGAGATTATTTGGGATATTCTTTTCCTCACTTTGGGCCTCAATCTTAGGTAAGTTTAGGGGGTCAGAAAAGGTAACTTTAAGGTCCCTTATATCTCTTCACTTCTATGACTCTCCAACTACCTTAAATAACATCAGTGTGATACTTAAAGTGCTATCCTTTCAATAATGAAGTTATTATTTTAGATAGCACTTTAAGTATTACACTGATGTTAGCATATAATAATGAAAAGCAAATGTATGACTCTTTTATCAGCTTCTGAGAGATTCCTACGTAGACTAAAGATTAAGATGCAACCCTAGATGGGTGGATTAAGGCTGCTGTGTTGTTGCTCATGATATATATCAAGATATATACTGCTATTATTATAGGATGTAAAAACAACGAGTTTTGCACTTTAGGTTTTAGTGAAGTATCTTTGTGGCTCCTTGAAAAAAAATGAGGTTGTATCGGTTATATGTAATTTACATATCTTTCATTACCTGCAGCTTACATAACCCCACTTGTTTCTGGGTCATAAAAACAAATCAGAAGGGTTCTCTAAGTGCAAAAAACTTGAAAAGTTTGCTATGCAATTAGCTAAGATGTAGGTTATTCCAAAGAGGAAATGGAATACTGATGATTTTTTTCAATAGATACCACCTGATACATTAAACATTTCAAAAAATATCTACTAAGTCTTGTGAATAGCACCAATTGTTGAAAACATCAAGTTAATTAAGGAAATAGTCTTGCCTAAAAAAGGCTTTTAGTATGATAGAAAGCGTGAGAGAATATATATGTGTATACATATATAATATGTCCACACATATTATATATACATAAATATATAAAACTATATATACACATGTGTACATATATATTTTCATATCAATTAGAATATATTAAGAAAATGACTGGTGAATGAAATACTAGGAGATCTAATGAAGGAGAGGTCAATTCTAACTGGGGAATCACGCCAAACTTTATAGAAAAATTGGTATGCTGATGCTTAAAGGATGGATGGGATATGAAGAAAGAGGGAGGACAAGGACACTCCAAATATGGGCCCCCGGATAAGCAGAAGCTCAAGTATGATTGTAAGGGACATGCAAACATTGGCATCAGTGTAGAGAAGAGGTGTAATATATAGATACATAACATATATCCAAAGAGTCTGCATACTATATAGTACAAGAATGAATGGGACAGTGGGTCAATTATCGAGGACTGATTACGTGACAAGTAAAACACTTCCAATATAAAATGTACCATTGAGTAAGTTCTTTGCTTTGGAACATTAATTCTAATGTCTTGAAAGAGTTAATGCGGCTTCTCAAAATATTTTAACTTACTCCCAGAGAGCAACTTTTACTCTATATATGACTTACTTAGTTAAATTTCTGAAAGGCCTACATATATTTTTTTAAATCAGTTTTTAATAGTTATAAATGAAAAAGCCCCAACTACATATTCATTAAAATAGTAATATTTAAATGTATCACATATTAATGGCTCTTTTCTTGCTTTAAGTCCCTTATGAGATGAAATGTCATGTCCAATAAAAAAATAGATTCAGAAACAGAAATAGAAAAAGAAAAGGTTTACCTTATGTCAAGCCAAGAAGACATCTATGACATAGCACTTGAGCCAAATTTATTTCAAAATCTCATAAAAGACAAATAGTGGGGAAAAATACATTGCACAATATAATCAGGGAACAATTGGAGATGGTGAGACATATTGCATTTCCCCCCCTAGAGTAATTATCAAAAAGATTTGAAAGTAAAATAAGAATTCTAAATGTAAACCATTGGCTTAATACTGTGATTTTAATCTGAGAGGTTCTGTAATTTGGTTGGAATCAATTTTAGTGGAAACGAATGTAGCATCTGGTTGCATTTATACTGATTTGCCCTTAATGAATGTGACCAGCTGATGAGTATCAAGAAATACATCTATTGCCCTGATTCTTTCAGATAGAGGTTTTCTATGTTGTGATTTTTTTGTTTTTTCCCAACTATATTTGGTACCTAGAGAACTTTAAAAAATTCATCAGTGAGATGATAACTTTAACTCTTTCATTTCCAAAACAGTCTCTGTCCTCATAATCTTTAAATAAAACAGTAGCTATTTAACATACATTTTATCCTGGAGATGGTACAGAATTAAATCACTTTAAATTACCATGTGAGGTTTTTTCCTTAACTTTCCCTTCCTTCTTACTGATCTTTGAGATATGTATGCAAGTCTTCATTATTTTTAAATTTCTATTAAGTATTAATTATTGATAAAGCTTAGACTGTGATATTCAGTTGGAATGAACAGACCATGGAGCTGGACCATCCATAGCTACATGGCATAGTAGAATGTAAGACTACTCAGGAAGAGTCAAAAGGATTTGAGTTTAAATCCTGCTTCACTTACTTACTTGTCATGTGGCCTTGGGCAAGTCATTTCACTTCTCCAGTCCTGAGTTTCCTCATCTGTAAAGTGAGGATAAGAATAGTATCTGCTTCATAGGGTTATTATGAGAATTAAATGAGATAACATATCTAAAATATTTGGCAACGCCTAAAATACTATGCAAATTATATTGTTATTATACATATATATATATCTTGCATGGCCACTATGGATGGTCAATAATTTTATTATAGTAGGAAAGCAAAGTGAATTACATTCAATACTTTTAATGATGTCGATTTTCTCCTTTATCAGAAGCCCATCTGCTTTATATCAGTATTCTTTCAGTAATACTATATGGTTACAAGTAATAGAATTTTAAAGAAATAAAAGTGTCAATTGCCCAAAGTCAATGAAGAAGTACATTGTGGAAATATGTAGGCTGCAACATATCACCCACCAGGAATTGTGCAGAAGAAACTGAGTAAAAGCTAACAGAGAGAGATCTTTCTAGAAAAAGAAGCCAGAGTTAAAGATAAATGATGAACAGTCTGTGTGCTGCCATGACTAAACGTAATCAAGAGACCAAGAGGATGTAATGCAGAAGTTTTAGATGAGCCCCATGGAGGAGTTTTGGGGAGGGTATGGACATGAGTTGCATAGTGTGAGAAGACATGGATGAATTGCTTCTTGTACCATTGAAGAGAATGTCCACTTCAATGAATTCACAGATTTGTTGTGATATTGACGTAACTTTTGATTAAATTGCCAGAGATGATACACAATGATGAATGAAAATAATTGATTTTCCCTTTTAGAATATATTTTTGTTTATGCATTTGCCATCCCAGGAATTCATCTCTAAGTGCTGAAGTCACAATATGAAAATCTGTCTCAGAGAGAACAAGAGACTTTCTGGCTTCTGCATCCAGTGTGGAACACACTCAAATTCTCCCTGATAATACTATATTCTGAATGTTCAATATTCTTTTTGAATGCTGAATATGATTACTGAAAATGATACAAAGCACCAGCCCCAACTGCATTGTCCTCTCTACTATATTTCATAGGGTAAGGTTTTACTGTTTTGACTTTGAATAACTTCCTAACAGACAGCTTAAAAAGTAGAGAGACTTAAAAAAGAGAGAGAAACATCATCACAGACAATGATTAGCTTGATATGGGAACTACCTGACAGTAAATTGGAGAGTATTATTTTGAGGAACATGCCACAAATCATGTAATCTGACAAGAGATGGAACAACTAGTTTACATTTAAGAAAATCCATTGTGAAAAGGAAAATGTTTTGGGAACATTGGATTTATTATTTTCAAAATCTGATCTCAGAGGAGCATCTCAGAGAAATGCTAAAGAACTAAGAAGGGTGGTAAAAAAGTGATCCAATGGTAAGAAGCCTGTTCTGACTGCAAACGAAAGTAAAAACACTGCCAAAAGATCAGCAGGCAGGCTGAAACCATCTCTCCTAGAAATTACTTACCTAAAACTGAAATGTTCAGTCAAGGAGAGCAAACTGCTAGATTGAACACACATTCCACTCTGGAAAGCAAATCAGAAACTTTGGCCGATGGAGCAAGAACCTTTTGCAAGACCTTTTTAATTTGTGGTATATCTTTTTTTGTGGTATAGCTTTATGATGGAGTCTGAAATGGATTTATTTAATAAGATTTGGGTGATTTTTTTTCAGGCCACCCGCCCAATTGTTCCTGTCTTAGCTACTTGTTTGCTTTCTATCTCTAGAAACCCACTGTATGTTGCTAAATTTATTTAAAAACTTAGGAGATAAACTTTCCTTATCAAGTCATTATTAATCTTAGTTCAAGTTTATATATTTTATTATTGTTCAGAGATCATGAAAGACTGACAGATACAGTTATGTGAAGAACTGTTCAATGATCCACTGACTATAGACATTAAGTATGGTATTTGATATTACTTCCAACTCAGGTGAGCAGTCATATAATAATATTGATTATGGATAGTTATATAGATATTAGAGATTTACAAACTGTTTTTACGATCCCATTTCTTCCTCACAGCAATGATAAGATCCATAAATCTAGAGCTGAGAAGGATCTTAAAGGCTGTCCAGTCTAATACCCCCATCAGGGGAAGCTACGTGGTCCAGTAAAGAGAACACAAGACCTGAAGAAACAAAAGCCTGAGTTCAAATCAGTTCTCAGACACTATCTATGTCACCCCAGGCAAATCACTTAAACCTTGTTTGCCTCAGTTTCCTAATTGGTAAAATGGGAATAATAATAGCACCTATCTCTCAGGGCTGTTTGTTATGCGTATCAAATTAGATAGTAATTGTAAAATGATTAACTATGTCTGGCTCATATTATCCACTATATAAATGTTAGATTTTATTATTATTTTATATTGCAGGATATGGAAATCCAGGGAGATTAGGTGACTTGCCCAAAGTCCTACAGTTAAAAACCATCAAAAGTAGGATTTAAACTCATCTTTTTAATCTGAAGTCAGTTCTATTTCACTATGTTTACTGCCTTTCTGTGAATTTGGTATTATCCAGTACAGATTATTATCTTCATTTTATAAATTAAGGAGACGAATGCTTAGAGAATTTGAGTGATTTACTCAGAGTCTCAGAGTGAGGATGCATGATTTATTACCAGACTTGGACAAGTTATAACTCTCAAGGCCTTGGGTTGCTCATTTATTTTTTTTAAAAAGCTGGCATAAATGATTTCTAATATCTCTTCTAGCTTGAGATCTAAATTTATGATCGTGTAAGTGTCAAATGCAGGATTTGAACCCAGTGTGTGGTGTTTCCAAATTTATTACTCTATCATGGCATTGATATGTATTAATGGTGCATTTTTTAAATGTTATAATTCAAAGATGATATTATATTAACTAATTTAAGCTCTGGAATACTACCAAGCTTCCTTAGAGAAATGTTCAGTATTGTGAAAGAGACTTGTTTGAACTATACACACTGAAAAAAAGTAGCTGCAAATTAATTTTTACCAAGAATATGATATACAACTGGAGATGCAGCACATCAAATTATTCTATCAGTATGCATATAGTGAATATGCACACAGAGTAGAGAACAGTGAACTATGTCCAGAATTGAACAGGAGGGGAAGTGATGAAGCTGGATTACTTTGGGGAAACTGTACCCCATTTTCCATGCTTGCATGTTGCTTTTTATTCCAGAAACCCACTTTTAAAATATAAACTTTCTATTGGAGATGCTAAGTGTGAATCTCAGGACACCATGATCTCAGAAGATCATGGGAATGATCTAGCAGATGACTCAAATCTCAGTAGAAAAAATACCTGGTAAGCATAAGTAGTATTCAGTAAAATGCCAGTGATGCCATATAAAGAGTGGCATCAAAGACATCAACAAGGATATATTTAGAGAAGAAATCAGGCTAAGTATGGAGTGAAAATGAGAGAGTACGTTATTTACATTTACTTTGCATATGCAAAATATTGTCTTCTCTAATAGCATGGGACTTTTGTCTCTGTATTCCTAGCTCCTATCGCAGTGGCTGACACAGAGTAGGCACTTCATAAATGCTTATTATTCATAACAGATAAATACCATGAAGGCTACACTGGCTTCTACAAAACTCTGAAAGGACCAACCAACGTTGGTTGTATCCTCCATGGAGAATTTATGGAAAATCACAAACAAAAGTGGCACAGGATGATGAGGGGTGAACAGGTTGAAATAGACACTGGATGAGTCACTACGGAAAGATTGCCCCACAAAATAGATCGCAACTCTATGATGAAAATCATCCGCACAATTTTTATGTTGTGGGTTTCTCATGCATTAAGCAATTTACATTTTGAAATTAAAATTCCTCTGACTCACAATAAATTTGAGGAGACTTTCTATTGAGGATCTGTGTTTTATATTAGCGTGAGAACTGCCCCCCCCCCCCCCCCCCCCCCTGCCGCATACCGTGCAGGCTTGAGAGTTGCCTGAAGTTTAGAGAGGTCATGATTTGTCTGTGATCACATAGCTAGCAAATGTCAGATTTGAACTCAAGAATTTGAACTCAATCTTAAATGAGAAATGAGACATCATTTGGAAAGTAGATAAATCTTACATATTCAAAACAATGGAAACAATATTTATGAAGTTTTTTTAAACTTTACCCTTTTTCTAGTAAGTAGAAGGGAGCAAAAATCAACTTAAAAACTCAATTTCTCTATCTCTCCCAGTTCATATATAGCCTCCAAACACATCATTTCTATGACACTACATCAGTTTTTATGTTATCTTTGAGTAGAAAATTGAAAATAACTGTATCCTATTTATTTTGAAGCAGACTTGTGAATGTTTGTGTGTGTGCATATATATGTATATATATATACATATATATATAAACTAAGACATATTGTCTATTTTTGAAAATGATATTTTATTGATCATAAAGACTATCTTTGTTGAATGAATCAGGTAATGTACTTCTAGAAAATTTGTAGATGAGGACTTTCAGTTTTGCTTTATTTTTGGCACTTAAACCAGTTGGTTTGCTTTTGACTGTTGACGAAATTATAAGATATGTTATTAAAGGGATGAATTTTGGTCTTTCAGGAATGAGTAGAGTGATCACTCTAAGTCAGTGTGCTGCACACACATACACACACACACACACACACACACACACAAATTTTCTTTTTTTGACAAGGCTGCCAACAGGAATTATGAGAGATTTTTGTAGATATCATATGTGACTTTTTTGCGAAATACATCTTTAAGGCAACCAGTCTTTGTGCACAAAAAGTAAGTGTATAGCCTTGCTAATACTTAATTAGGCAAAGTCAAAATTAGTTGAATGATTAGAACCAAAATGTTCTTACTAGATCAATTTACAGTGATATCTGCACCAGACTGTCCTAGGGTTCTCTTTTTGATCATATAATTTGGATGAAGATATAGCTGGCATTCTTATAAAAAATATATAAGTGAACAAGATGGTCTTTGAGATCTTTTCAACTCTTTTTCATTCTGAAACTAAGCTGTAGCAAAGTCTCTTAAAGATTCATTCCTTAAACTTTTTCCTTGAAAATGATTCCCAAGTGTCTTGTTTTTTTTTAATCATCTAAAGCTTCTTAAATGGTTTTACTAGCTTAATGGAGACTTAGCAACTTTCTTTACCTTTGTTCTAGTTCTACTGTAATGTTTTCTTTTTCCTGCTAAGAACATAGAAGTTGGAGTTTGATATAAAAATACCGCTATAGAGTAAATTTTGAATATTGGAAAGATTGAAAAAACACCAACCTCACTGGATTCCATTGGAGGCAGGATAAAAAAATAACACTGACAGTAAACAAAATATGTTTTTTTTAAAGGAATTTTGGATGCATATTACCCATTAATACAGTCATGAATAGGAATTCAAAATACCAGTAATCCTGGAATCATTTTCGTTATTCTGAAGAACACTTGCCCTTGCAATCTGTAGCTTAAAAGAGGAGATGAGTAATATGAACATTTCCCAAAGTTGCCCTTTGGGTCTTTGGACCATTTTGCTGGACTGCCCATTTAGCAGATTTACCTTTTTGATCACATCTTTCAAAGACTATTATAAAACTAGTTTGTAACCCCTGAGTAAAACTCAGATGAAGTTGTGAAGGCAGTTCATGAATGTGAGAGGTAGCAGGAGTAAGCCATAAAGGATAATTTTTTTTTCCAATGGAGTGTCATGGAATGATAGAATTATTGATTGTTAGGACTGGAAAGGATTTCAACATTCATCTAGTTCAGTTCCTTTCTTGGTTTGAGGTGTCTCTCCTTGAGGGCACCTTGCTACTTCGACTAGGCTGTCTCACTTGTCCTCTGGGTAGCAGTTGGTAGATTGGGCTGGCCCATTCTCTTTGGGGGTTACTCTCCTGAATGATGGCCATGGGGACCAGACCAGAAGGAGAGATCTTGGGAATATATTGTGATTTCCAGGGGTCTTGTGCCCAATGCTGATGGGGAAGATGAGTTGGAAGATTTGAATATGACAACCTAATTCATGGAACTCCTGTGTTTTGGCTTGATTGCAAATGAAAAAAAAAATAGGCTGGCTAGTGTGAGAAGGAGCCATAGCTAGGTTGGTTAAATTAAGTGTTTAAGGTATTTGGTTTTATTCCATTCCTCCTTTGGTTTAATATATAGAGATATATAGATATGTAAATGTATATATGTATATATATTATATGTACATACACACAGAGTCAATGTTATACTTGTGAGTAAATGCTATTAAAATACAAAAAGATGTAGAAGACTGGCAGAACTTTTGAGTTGATAGAGAAACCATGAGTCAAAGCTGATGTGACAAATTCATCCACACCAAATTTTATATTAATGGAATGAGTGCTGCCACCAGTAAAAAGAAGCAGAGGGACTGAAATTCGTAGTAATCTTCTTTCCATTAAATAGGGTTTGGCACTTGGTTAGTAGCGTACCCTAGGGCAAGGTCAGTTATACTGTTTGGGGAAGGCAAGTCAAGGCATAAGAAAATATTTGACTTTGTTCATTTTTCAACTAGTTGTAATATTATAACAACATAGCGAAAGGAGGGGACACTAACTTGAAACTTTAGAATTGCAATCCTTATGGTTTTCTACAGATAGCATATACACTACAAGAAAATAGGCCAGTTGCAGTGAATTGTTTCTATTACTGTTTGACAATAAAGCACAGGCAAGTATGCTTTCAAATTCTCTTGGAAACTCAGATCCTATTCTGGTGCCAACATTCTGCTTTTCCATTTGCTATCAATATTCTTTCTTATCTGAAATCTTACTAAATCTAAAACATGTAGGCAAAACAAAAACATACAGTTTACTTAACAAGCTCTGGAGTCAGCATTGAAATTGTCTAATCAGAGACTATTATCATTAAAATAATTCTATTTTCTGAGGCAACAATTGCACTTTAAGTTAAAAGAAACATCATGGTTAATTTATTTAAGATTTGTAATCCAAGGGCAATTTTGGCATGGGTGATACCACATATAAAGAGTACATACCACTTGGTGGCCATTGGCCTCAGTGAATTTATCTTAAAATGCATATTGGCCTGGAGGCATCTAGGTGACTCAGTGATAGGGTGCTGGACCTGGAGTCAGGAAGACCTGAGTTAAAATATAGCCTGAGACACACTAAGTAGTTATGTGACCCTGGCAAGTCACTTAACTTCTATCTGCCTAATCCACTGTAGAAGGAAATAGCACACCACTCTAGTATCTTTGCCAAGAAAACCCCACATGGGGTCACAAAGAGTTGGGCATGACTGAACAGTAAAATGTTGGGCTAGCTGATCTTGAATTCACTTCTAGTTCTAAAACCCTAGGCTTTGTGTATGCATCATCTTTCAGTGTCCAATAAATGCTTTAGGGTTTAGAAATCATTGAAGAACTGAATAGGAAAAATCAATTTCAGGTGTGATTACAAAAGGAGAAGATGGGTATTTTATGAATCAGAGAAGGTGGATTTTTCTTCGTTTTTACAGAAGCTAAATGGAAAAACTTAATAAGGTGATTTAATAAGAATTTTCCTGGAAATTCAAAGAAATGCTGAGAAGGTGAATATTGAAAGAGAGATGAATTCAATTATTTGATTGGAAAATTCAGGCAAATCTAATAAAATAGTTTAATGAGACAGCATGACTAACAAGGCAAAAGAAACATTTCCTATAAAAGTTCTTAAGTGGAAGTTCATGAGTTTTGTTTTTGTTTTTTACAAAATTTGATAACTGTATTTCAATATGAATGATTGTTTTATAATGCCATCTATTTTATTTTATCCATTTCAAAACACCCTGAAAAAGAACTCATAGGCTTTACCAGATTACCAGATTGATCCATTGCACATGCATACCTAGACATATATACACAAAATATCAAGAATCCTTAACTAAGTGAAAAAATGCTAAGTAGGTTGAAGGCACCGATTCTGTGTTCATTAATTCCACATCATGTACCACTCTCTTCTCCCCTTCTCCTCTCAGTATTTAGCAAAGTATTCTAACACTAAATTTCTCAGCAAATTAGGCTTGAGGTATGTCAGAAACAATTGAAAGACCCAAGTTTGCAATAATTGTGCCCTTAGAAGGTTAGTTATGAAACAAATGAGCAGCTTGTGCATATGCCCCCACTTAGAGAGGGAAAGCTCTTAACAATGGACTGTTCAGTTCCAATGAAGTCCATTCCTAGGAAAGGTTAGTATCTACCGTGTAGCTCCCAGAATTGGCCAGCACCTTCCTGCCATCAACAAAGGAACACAAGAAAATGCCCTAGACAGGATCAGTCACAGGGGTTTTTAGAAATACAGATTTTTTTTTTAACGGAATAAAAGAACAAGACTAGGTGCCATTACATGTAGCTGAAAGAAGGTAGGGGAAGGGTACAAGAACCACCACTTCCTCCACATTTCCTGAAACATCTGTTATTGTTGTTATTTTCTCCACCAGCCACCTGAGCAGACATTGGTGTTTAAAAACCAGCAAACAAAACAAAATAAATCAATACATATAAAAACAATAAAAACACAAAATTTTCTTGTTTCTTGTGGCTACACCCTTGAGCGTTCACTTCTCTAGCCTCCCTGGAGTCATGAGTTGAAGAGGGAGACTGATGAGACTTTCATTAAAATGGCAGTGCTTCTTCATATGACTGGGAGAAGTAGGACTGTTTCTCTTTTCTTTGTCATGAGCTCTCCTTTTAGTCCCAACCCAGTCCCAAATATTTCCTAGTTTTAAGAAATGAAGAAAAATATTCTGAATCTCAGAAGTCTGTGTAAGTATTCCATTCTTCTCTGGGCGGTGCATCCGTGTGTGCGTGCATGTGAATGCATGCGTGCGTGTGTGTGTGTGCATATTACAGTGCTTACTAGGCATGTAGTAGGTACTAGAAAAATATTTGTTGAATTGATAAACATTTTTTAAAAAGTAACATTGAATGACTGCTACTTATCTTTTGGAAATGTAATAAACAATTCTGATTTTATGAATATAAAACAAATAGAAATTCAAAAGGAAAGAAAAAGAAAGCTCAATTTTGTTTCTTTCTTCTACCTCCCAAATTTTCCTTCAATGCAAAATTTTTTTTTGAGTGGTGCTTATACCTATAGGTTCAGCTATTCCTGATATGGCTATCTTTTGGCTCTTTGCAGCTATCCTAAAAATCAAGATCATGCCTTGATCATATCACCACATGAGAATAATCATGTGATTTGGACTGAACTACATGTACCATTGCTAATTTTCTTTTTTTGAGGCAGCTAGGTGGCTTAGTGGATAGCTGCCTGGGCCCTAAGTTAGGAAGACCTGAGTTCAGATTTTACCTCAAATACTTAGACGTACTGTGTGAACGTGGGCAAGTCACTTACACTTGGTTTGCTACAGTCTACTCCATTATAAAATGAGGATAATAACAGTATCTCCCTCTTTTGGGTGATTATAAAGATAAAATGTGAAATATTTGGACATCACTTAGCATAATTCCTAGAGCATAATAGGTACTATATGAATGCTAGCTATTATTTTGCTATTATTAGCTAATTTTGAAGAAATCTTTTTATTTTTGTGGATAAAACAAGTATTTTCAAGGATATGCTAAAGAATGTTACAGATCATATTGCAAAGCAAACTAAATAGAAAATACATGAGAAACTGGGCTTGTTAAACTGAATCTTGAGTTTTTTTCTTTTCTACTTTTCTTTTCTACTCTTAAAAGGGGCTCAAAGATTTTAATTTTAGTAAATTAATCCAGTTTCTGTCTTGGTTTCTTTAGAACCAAGTAAGGAACTATCTATCGGACTTTTGTTTTTAGAGTTTCACTTCATGAAAAAAAAAACTAAACAAACAGAAAACATTTAAGGCTATTTTAAGAATAGTAGGGAGAAGGGCACTAGACTGGAAATCAGGAGTCTTGGTTCCACCTCATTTCTGCCATTCACTAGCTATGTTTCCTTGAATATTTATTGATAAATGTTTATTGAGAGTTTCTTGAGGTTTCTTGAGGGTTAGGTGCTTGGGATGAAAAAGACAAAAACAAGAGTCCTTGCATTTGAGGAACTTAATTAGCATGAGCCTACATAGAACTATACAAAACACATACCAAAAATGTGAAAATCTTGTGCATGGTCGGACACTGAGACGTGGAAGAAGGTAGTGCCTGGGACAAATCTTTAAGAAAATGAGGAATTCTAGCAGGCAGAGGAGGGAGATCATTATAGGAATAGAGAAGAGTTAGGAGTTTGATCATTTATTTGAATACCTTTTTATTTCTATATTTGTTCATAAGTTCCTGTGAATGCTTTGGATCTTATGAATATTCTATGGTGGTTTAAACAAAGGCTATCCAACATCTGATAACCCTATCCAAAGTTGAGTGCCTCTATAGGAATTGAGGACCCTGTTGCCCACATTTGTAGAAACTTATGAGCTCTACCCATTCTGTATTTCAGAAGCTTCGTGGGAGTAAAAATTGAGGGTAGGGATAATGAGATAATGAGAAAAAAAATTATCCTTTTGGAGCCATCTATGAAGATCATACCTGATATTTGCAAGAATGAATAGCAGATAAGGGGATAGAGATGACACATTAAATTGACTCTCCTATCTCTCTCACTATTCTGCATTTGTCTACCTTGGACCTACGTCTGTATCCAATGCTATCTCCCAATATTCCCTTACACAAAATATCTATTAGAGTCAGAATAACCTCGTGCCTACACATCCTTCCTCAAATCCCATCACCATCATATATCTTATTAATCTTTGCCTCTATCTTACTAGTAGTCAATTTACTCCTTAAATACCAGCATTCCCTAAAACTCAGTCTTTTATTTCTCTATCATCTATTCCTTTGAAAGTGTATATTTTTTCCTGATTTTAGCTATAATCTATTAAAAAACATAAAACAACTCTTAGATCTATATCTCTAGACCCAATTTCTCTCTGGAACTCTAATACCAAATTTATACATGATGCTAAAATATCTGATTGTATATCCTCTACTTGAAATTCAAATTCATTAAAACTGAATCAGTAAAAAAGTATAGACCAATTTCCCTATTAAATATTGATGCAAAGACTTTAAATAAAACAGTAGCACAGAGAATGCAATATATCACAAAAATCATACCCAATGACCAGGTGGAATTTTTACCAGAAATGCCAAGCTGATTCAATATTAGGAAAACTATCAGCATAATTGACCATGTCAATAAAGCCAACATGAATCATATATTTATCTCAATAGCTGCAGAAAAAGCCTTTTAGAAAATACAGCACTCATTACTGCTTAAAACACTAGAAAGCACAGGAGGAATAAATAGAGCTTTTCTTAAAATGATAAGTAGTATATATCTAAAATCATTAGTAAGCATTATTTGTAATGGAGATAAGGTAGAAGTTTTTCCAGTAAGATCAAGGGTGAAACAAGAAAGCCCATGATCACAACCAGTATTCATTATTGTTCTAGATATAATAGTTATAACAATAGGAAAAGAAAAAGAAATTGATAGAATTAGAATATGCACTGAGGGAATGAAACAATCACTCTTTGCAGAAGATAGATATGTTGATATACTTAGAGAATCCTAGAAAAGAAATTAAAACACTAGTTAAAATAATTAACAACTTATGCAAAGTTGCAGCATATAAAATAAACTCACATAAATCATCAGTATTTCTCTATATTACCCCAGCAAGAGATTGATGAGAAATTCCATTAAAAATAACTGCAGACAATGCAAAATACTTGGGAATCTAACTTTCGAGACAAACCCCGGAATTATATGAATATAATTACAAAACACTTTATACATAAATAAAGTCAGATCTAAACAATTGGAAAAAATCAATTTCTCATAGGCAGGTCACAATTCTGCTTAATTTACTTATTCAATACAATACCAATCAAATCATCCAGAACATTTATGGAGCTAGAAAGAGTAATAACAAAATTCATCTGGAAGCAAAAAGGGTAAAAAGTATCAAGAGAATCAATGAAAAAAGTATGAAGGAAGGTGACTTCACAGTACCAGATCTCAAAGTGTATTACAAAGTGATAATCATTGAAACAAACTGGTACTGGCTAAGAAATAAAATGGCAGAACAGTGGAATAGATTAAGCACACAGTAGTAAATGACCATAGTAATCTGGTGTTTGACAAACTTAAAGATCCACTATTTTAGGGAAAAACAATCACTATTTTACAAAAACTGCTGAGAAAACTGGAAAGAAGTTTAGCAGAAAGTAGGTATAGATAAACATCTCACATTGTTTATCAAAATGAGGTCAAAATTGATACATAACTTTAACATAAAATTAGTGGAGCGTGGAATATTTTGCCTCCAGCTTTGTAGAAAAGGGAAGAATTAATTGATGACCAAACATGAGATAGGAAGCATTACAGGATAAAAAATATGTATTTTTGATTACATCAAATTAAAAAGGTTTTGCACAAACAGAAACAATGTAACCAAGTAGAGAAGGGAAGCAGGAAATTGGGAAAACATTTACAATTTCTCTGAAAAGGGTTTCATTTGTCAAGTAGAGAACTGAGTCAAATTTATAGGAATAATAGCCATTCCCCAGTTGATGAGTGGTCAAAGGATATGAGCAGGCAGTTTTCAGAAGAAGAAATCAAAGCTATCTATAGTTATATAAAATGCTTTAAATCAGTAGTAAATAGAGAAAGTCAAATTAAAACAACTCTGAAGTATAACCTCATACCCATCAGATTAGTTAAAATGGCAGAAAAAGAATATGGATGAAGACTAATGCGTTGTTGGTAGAGTTGTGAACTGATTCAACCGTTTTGGAGAGCAATTTGGAAATACGCCCAAAGTGCTATAAAATTTTGCATATCTCTTGATCCAGCAATACCATTACTAGGTTTGTATCTCAAAGATATTAAAGAAAAAGGAACCATAGGTATAAAATATTTATAGTTCTTTTTTTCTGGTGGCAAAATACTGGAAATTGAGGAGATAACCATCTACTGGGAAATTGCTGAATGAGTTTTATGTAATTGTGTTGAAATACAATAGTATTTCAACAATACATACATACATACATACATACATACATACATACATACATACATACATATATATATATATAGTACAATATATAGTACAATAGTACTATAAGAAATGATAGGCAGTATTCTTCCAGAAAAACCAAAAAGACTATATAAACAGATGCAAAGTGTAAGAAGAATCAGGAGAACGTTGTGCACAGTAACAGCAACATTGTACGATGATCAATAGTGAATGACTTCACTATTATCAGCAATGCAACCATCTAAAACAATTCTAAAGGACTTATGATGAAAGATGATATCTACCTCTAGAGAAAAGAACTGATGGATTCTGAATATAAATTGAAAATAAATTTTCAAAAATTATTTCTCTTTTACAATGTGACTAATGAGGAAATGTTTTTCATGACTATACATGCACAATCTGTATCAAATTGCCTTCTCAAAAATGAGTAAGGGAAGAGAGAGAGGGAGAGAATTTGGAAGTAAAATTTTTAAAAATAGATTGTTAAAATTTTTCTTTTTGTTTATGTTTAATTGAGAAAAATAAAACAAAATATTCAAATATGAAAACTTTGATATGCTAAAAAAAAAATCTGAAGTACTACACCTTTCTACTGAATTCTCTATTTTTTTTAGTGTCACTATCATTATTCCAGTCAAGGGGCATTCAAAATATTTCTTTCTCTTTACTAACCTTAACCACCATATCTCATCATTTACCATGCATTGTCAGTTATTACTTCATATTTCTCAAATCCTTCCTTCTCTTTTCACTTCCATTGCTACCACATTACTCATTACATTATATTTCAATGGTATTCATAGCCACCTTTCAAATCTCTTTGCAGTTAGTGTCTCTTCATTCAATATTATTCCAGATTAATCTTTTTGAAACACTATTTTTGTCATCTCATTTCTTTGGTAAAAATGATCTTCAATGATTCTTCCCTTCCCTTCATAGTCTTAAAACTCCTTAGTTTAAGTAAGAGCCATGAAAGAGTCCTCTGTAACCTGGGACCAATATAGCTTTCCAATTTTATCTTCTGACACTCCCATGCATAGAACCTACATATGAGTCAGAATTATCTAATGACTGCACAGCTCTACCCTGACCTATCCCTGTAATATATCTTGTTCATCTCTACCTCTGCTCGGTTATTTGCATTTGCCTTCTTATCTGGAATGCCATATTCTTAACTATGCCTATCTGAAACTTATGTACCTTTCAAAGCTAAGCTCAAGATCCATCTCTTCCATGACACTTTCCATAACTATTCTAGTCCACAGTAAGTTCAGTAGTAATGATATTTATAGAATTTTTTTACTCCTTTTTAATAAAATTCTACTCTGATGCTTCATGATTATGAGTATGCAACTTCAGTTTCTTGCAGTCTGTACCAATGGAGTATAAACTAAGGTAGATAATGCCAAACTGGAATAATTTCAGTAATAACAATTAAATTTATTAACCTAATGAAATCACTGAGAGAATATAGAGAGATAAGAGAGACTAGAGATAAGAGAGCTTGGAACCCACAATTAGGAATGATGAGCCAGCAAAAGAGACTTAGGAGGAGCAGTCAGATGGATAGAAGAAGCAGGAGAGAATAATGTGATGAAATTCCAGAGAGGAAAGAGTATTCAGCAAGAAAAGGGGATCAGTAGTGTCAGATGCAGCAGAAAGGTCAAATAATACTTGCACTGAGAAAAGACCATCACATTTGGGAAATGTGTGATGATTGCTAACTTTAAAAATAACAGTTTCAATTGATTGGTGAAATCAAAAGCTGTATTGCGAAGGACAGAAGAGTGAGATAAGAACTATGGAGGTATTGAGTAGAGATAGATTTTTATAGTAGTCGGGCTAGAAAAAGGAAGAGATATAAGGTAATAATCTGAGAGGTCAAATGAAGGCTATTTAAAGATGGAAGAGACTTGAAGGCAGTAGTGGGGAAGGATATAGTAATCAGACAAAGAGTTAAGATTAGAGAGGGAGATAACTGAAAGGATATTCTACTTAAGAAGATGAGAGGAATAGGACCAATAGCATAGGTGATGGAGTTAGCCTTGGCAATAAAAAGGGCTAGTCCTTATCAGAAAATAGGTAAAAGGAAAAGAGAGTGGAGGTAATTCCAAGAGATTTTGAGATGAGGAAGATGAACAAAAGGACAGCTTATTGCAAATGGTCTCAATTTTCTCAGCTCAGATGATGAGGAGCAGGTATGAGATACTTGAAGAAAAAGCAGGTTTGGAACATCCTCCTGGGGAAGTGAAATATGGTATCAGGTAGGGAAGAATGAAAAGGAATGCCTTTTTCGATGAGGTCCTAGATAAAGTTGAGTGACTTCAATTTATAATGTACTTATACACCATGCATGTTTAACTTCCTTCAGCTCCATTCAGCAGCAGCAAAGTAAGAGAAGAGGAGGTAGATGGTGAGAATAATCAAAATCTAAAGCTTGGCATAGGCTTAGCAAAGAAATATTCAAGGAATGAAGGCTACAAGAGTTGATGTGTGTTCGTCCTTCGTTGCCAAAGAAAACCATGCCATCAGAGAGATAATGACATGACTTGCACTTGACTTTATTTTGAGTGAGGGGGGTTTGTGCAGGTCACCAGCCTCACTTGTCCCCCAGAGCCATCTGAATCCAGTGACCAGATATTCATCAGGATGACTGGAGGTGAGCCAGGATGAGGCAATTGGCGTTAGGTGACTTGCCCAAGGTCACATAGCTAGTGAATGTCAAGTGTCTGAGGTGAGATTTGAACTCAGGTCCGCCTGGCTCCTGCACTGGTTCTCTATCCACTGCACCACCTAGCTGCCCCCAAGAGTTGATAACATCGTACAGAAGAATTGTTTATAGGACTGAGATTTGGTAAGGAGGAAAGTGAAGTCAGAACATGGGTAAGAGTCTGAGAAAGTATTAAGGATAAAGGAGGTGGAAGTCAAGATGAAGATACAGAATACGTTTAGCGCAGTAGTTTGTTTGAAGTATAGGAAGTGATGAAATAATAGGAGGTTGTGGAACACTTGTGCATTATGGTGAGAAAAAGAGTACCACCATTCCTGTGTATGACTAAAGTGGATTAAAGAAAGGTAACTGATCAAAGCAAACTGAAGAATTAGGAGTTTAGATAGTTTGAGGAAGCATCAGCATCTTGAGTCACTGAATATAAGGGCAGGATTTTGGAAGGAAAAGAGTATAGTAAGAAAGATACCTGGGAATAGATAGATAATAGCCACCATAATTTGAAAAAAGGTAGAAAATTTTAATACCACGAACTTCAGAGGAGAATAAATTTTCAAACAATGGCAGCAAGGGATGAGTTGTGGAAGTACAGAGTAAAAAGTATTTCTTTTTAAAGCACCTTTGAGTTTGTAAAACTAGTGCCCTTAGTAAAAACAGGAATTAGGAAAAGGGGAAATTTAGGAGAAAACATAAATTCACTTTGAACATATTGAGTTCAGTGTGCTTCTAGAACATGAGGATAAAGATGCTTAGATTTTAATTGATGACACAGAAGATCAATAGAGAGGTGAGGGCTGCAAATGTAGATGTGTGCAAAAGAAGCACATACAGATGATAATTAAACTCACTGGGGGTTAATGAGATGACCAAGAGAGATCATACACAAAGATGAAAAGAATATCTAGGACAGAGGCTTCATAAGAAATTTCTTCATGGAGGGAGGAAATGGATAAAAATCCAACAAAGTAGTGCAAAAAAGAATAGGAAAATAGACAAATAACAAGAAAGTCAAGAGAAATCAAAGTTATGCAAACTCA
Source organism: Notamacropus eugenii (assembly GCF_028372415.1). NCBI lineage: Eukaryota > Metazoa > Chordata > Mammalia > Diprotodontia > Macropodidae > Notamacropus > Notamacropus eugenii. Next base: position 119,700,133 of record NC_092877.1, on the reverse strand, counting down.
GTGAAGAGAAATTATCAAAGAAGAGGGGCTGGTCAAGAGTGTCAAAAGCTTCAAAGTTATAATGGATTAAGTTTGAGAAAAAAATTACATTTTTCAATAAAGATAAGTTTGTAACTTTGTAGAGAGTAGTATCTTTTAAGCAGGGCTTTAGAAGCTATAGTACAAGGAAATTAGAAATGGATGGAGATTGTGAAAGATAAGGTAATGAGGGAAACAAAAGTTTTAGAAGTTTGCTTGTGAAAAGGGGGAGGGATGTAACATTAATCTGAGGGTATTATACGAATGAAAGAGGTGGTAAATACTGAAAATTAGAGTGAAAGGGAAAATGAAGCAAAGGAAGAAAAAATGGAGAATACATTCAAAGTATAGAATTGGAGAGAAAATGGGACTCACAGTGGACATCCTAGATTTCTTGGCAATATAAGTGATAAGGTCTTCTGCTGAGAGGCAATAGGTAATGTATATGTCTTGAAAAGAGAAACGTGGGAAACTGACTTGGCTAGTGCAATAGAAGCTTGTAGCAGCAAGCACCCTGACACATCCAAGACGACCTGCTAGCACAGGTTATTAGATCTGCTTTTCTAAAAGGAAAGCAACTTTTGAGTGGTCAACAATTGTCTTTAATCATATATACCAACACAGAAAATACATGTAGAGAAATAAAGACCGATAGGGCTTCTGTCTGACCGCAACCAATGCTTACATCAGAGATCAACAGACAGATTCAATACATACAGAGTTACCCGAGACAAAAGCATCAACATCTGGGTTTTCAAAGCAGGAGTGCTCCATAATGGCTACTCAGAGTCTCATTTGGCACACAAACATTCTTCCAAAAAGCCCCCAGGAGCAAAACCTCACCAGGGTATATATACGAAACTTGGAAGTTACTCAAATCTCCCCTTTGTTTGTTGTTCTGTTGCCACATCAACACTACGAGTTCTTGCTTCTCCCCCTCCCCTCCTTTCTAAAGCCACATCAGCAGTTATATTAGATATTAGATGAGGTATTTGTGTTGGGATGGGTGAAGATTTCCCAGGGTTTGCCTAGTTTTTCCACGCTTAGATTGTGAGCCCGTCTCCCAGCCAATGGAGAGGTGGCATAGTGGGGAGGTGGGATTCTCTGCATTAGGGTATAAAAATTGTGCTTCATTTTCTGTAAGCTGCCTCCCTCCACCAGATTCCCCGACCTGGTGGAAGGAAGTCCCTTTCTCGAGAATTGTAATAAATCCTTTTCTTTCTGTTCTTATTGAGAAGCCTCTTCATTTATTTAAGATTTTGAGTAATGGTCTTTTTATCCCCCCCATATATATATATACATATATATATATTTTAATTTTATATATATATATATATATATATATATATATATATATATATATATATATATATATATATATACTTTTCAGAGCTGGAGGGCATGACCCTCAAGACCCAGTGCCACATTAGAAATCAAAAAAAGGTGGAGCTTCCTACAAAGCAAGCCTCCTCTAAGCAAACTTCCCTTAATGGGCTTCACCAGAAGTCCATTAATGGGCAGGGAAAATCTTTTAACACCCATTAAACTTACATTAACATTACAAAGGTCTAGAAAAGGAAAGAGTAAGAGGATTGTTGAGCAGCAGTGAGAGCTCAGTTGACTTTAGAGAATATTAAAATTTGCAATTAACATAGTCAGCACAATTTTGTGACTTACTCTAGTAACATTCAGCAACTTGTGATCAGGAATTGAGCAACTGAGTAACTGAGGGTTACATGAGATTGGTGTTTGGAAGGGCATGTGTGGGATAAAAAGACCCTTGCTCAAAATTTTAAATAAATGAAGAGGCTTCTCAATAAGATCAGAAAGAAAAGAATTTGTTACAATTCTCGAGAAAGGGACGTCCTTCCACCAGGTTGGGGAATCTGGTGGAGGGAGGCAACTTACAGAAACTGAAGAACAATTTTTATACCCTAACGCAGAGAATCCCACCTCCTCACTATCCCAACTCTCCATTGGCTGGGAGGCGGGCTCACAATCTAAGCGTGGAAAACCTAGGCAAACCCTGGGAAATCTTCACCCATCCCAACACAATTACCTCATCTAATGTCTAACATAACTGCTGATGTGGCTTTAGAAAAGAGGGGAGGGGGAGAAGCAGGAGCTGGTAGTGTTAATGTGGCAACAGTACAACAAACAAAGGGGAGATTTGATTAACTTCCAAGTTTCAGCTACAGCCCACAGCACTTTCACAAAGAAAGCTGGTAGCTGGTAAGGGGGCAGGGGGAAACCAACTGACCATCCACAAGCCCTGGATACCTGAAACTCAGGTACCCAAGGAGAGAGGCCTTAGGGAAGAGAAATTTCATTTAGAAAATTCAATATTCCCCATATTTTTATTATGAAAAGTCTTCACAATCTCCTCATCTCACTCAGGAATAACTGAAAAAATGGATGACACAGTAAGAGATTCAGGGTACAATGTAATATAAAGTTGAACTGATTAACTGTGGAGTTAGGGTTATCATGGGAGAAAAATAAGGCCAGAGCTGAGGGGATGGACCTGGGAACATGATGAGAAGGGTCGAATAGATGGAACTCCTAATGAAGATGAAAAATAAGTTTAGGAAGAGTTTGGTAGAAATAGAATTGGAAGGGTAAGAGATTATGGTCTGTGGAATTTCAAAACTCTACATCATGGCAAATATAGCAATGAAAGTTGGAGTGGAAAGAGTGTGTCAAGTTTCTAACCTCCTTAAGAAAGGAGACAAAATGACCTAGGACCTGGTCAACAACTGCTACCACATTTTTAATTAGGGCAATAGCATTCTGAATGGAGTATACTCCAAAGGAGGACAAAGTACTGTGTGATGGCTGCAGAGTAGATCAGAGGTCTGGAAATGGTGAAGAAGAACAAGCATGCCACTTCCCCCTTATGTGCTAGTGGGAATATGAGGGAATAATATAGCTAGATAGATAGTGATCAGGGAAGCAGTGCTTTTTTTTCTTTTTGATGGATTCAAATTTCCATAAGTTCAAGAAAATGGAAAGTTTGTGAGCTGAAGAGCTCCAAATACAAAGGGTGTCTCCTTCCCCAAAGTAATAGAACATGGTGTCAGGGGGTCCAACAGAAGGGGAGGGCAGATGGATTAAACATACCAGAAGGGTAAGGTTGGAAGATGATGGGTATGAGGAAGGAGGTGGTCATAGCAGTGAAATGTAAATTTTTGCCTAAATAGCCTTGGACCCTGAATCTTAGGAGGTCTGAGACGAAGGTGAAAGAGTTTGTTAGTCATAGGTTAGTAGACTGCAGATCCTCTCTGTCAGTAATTGTGGCTCCATACGTGAAAATGGGGTGTTGATTTTCTCACATGGGGGACTAATTTTCTACTCTTATACTGTGTCCAGCAGTTGGATGGCAATAGCCCTGGTGTCTGAGCTTGAGAGTCTATATAAGGCTGACGCTTGGTTGATCCATGCCCTTCCTCCCCATGCCTCCCTAACTTTTTCCTTGAATAGCATGCCTGCACAAGGGACAAGCTTGCAAACTGATCCCATTATTCTTACTCAGAAGTGGTGGCTATGCTGATGCAGTGTCTGAGGGTTAGGGCTGGTGTGCACAATGGCCAGAATAGTTAAAAAAAAAAAAAAAGAAAAAGAAAAAGAAAAGAAAAAAGGAAAAAAAGGTGTAGAAAATACACAGAAAAAAGAACTCTAGTTGTTTAACTTGGGGATGAGAAAATTGAGGTGAGGAAGAGTGGATAAATATCTCCAAGCACAAACCTGCCAAATAATAGGCACTTAATAAATGCTTATTGATTCACTGATTCAAGTATTTTAAGGGATCTCTTGCGGAAGGCATATCCTATGTTAACGCCAAGGAAGAGGACTCAGAAGAATTGGCTGAAGTTACAGTGAGGCAGACTAATTTTCAAATGATTAAAATAGTTCAACAAAAGCATGCCCTCTCCCATTAGATAGTTTCTTTTCCTTGTCCTGAAAAGTGTTCAAGAAGAGGCTGGATCAGTATTTGCCAGAGGTGTCACAGAGGTCATTCGTACACTGATTGGGTTGTTCTACTGGTATTTCTCAAAATTCTCTTCCATTTTTGTGATGTTATGCTTCTAATCTGTTTGCCATTGTAATACCATCCTGGGATATGGGAAAGAAACGCCATGTCAACAAAGCAGCAGTGTTATATTTAAGAGGAATGTTATAGTTACCATTAAAGAGACTTTTCCATTTGACTTTCAGGTGAAAGGCCAATTGTTCACCATCAAGTTCAAGAATTTAACCCTTTTCATAATTGTTCCTTTGCATGTAACTTCTGCAATTTTGCCACTGTACATAAATCAAGAGTGAAAAATATGAATGATGAGAACTAGAAAAATGTCCACAGTTTCAAAAAAGAATCTCCCTATAAGATCTGACCACAGGCTACAGTTTACCATTATTCTTTTGTCCTCATAACTCATGTTATACTGTTTGTAATAGCAATGGTCTTCTCAAATTGGTCATTATCAAAGTTAATGACCTGTTTATTAGAACATCAACCTTGGCTTTGCTTCACGCTGTTAATTAACAAATCTGCATTATCTACTGTTAGCAATGAAATCCTATGTAGAAGACAGCTCCAGTAATTATTGTGCCGATAAAGTGAGATCTCTGCACATTTGCAGGGATCATCAAATTTTCACTGGGTTATCATACACAGGACTTTTTGAGTCATTAAGCAGCATTGGCAGGTCTAACTAGTGAAATCCAAACAAAAATTCAGGCAGCAGCATTAACTGAGTAATGGAACTGACCATCACCATTGCAACTGGGAAGGCTTACTCTGCACCATAACATATTGCCTAATCACCATACCCATTCAGCACACAATTGTTGTTATATCCAATTTTCATTTGTCATATTGCGTCTGCTTGATTCCACTTAAACATCTATCATATCATTGATTAAATATAAATGGATATAATATTTTATTAAATCATTATCAAACTATTATTAAGGAATTACAGTATGCTACTCAATAGGGAGTTAGATTAGATCATTTTGAGAATTATTTTGTTTCAGATTTTACATAGGGTTAGTTAGTCTTGAGTGCTGGAAACAGGAGATGACTCTCCTCTTTGCCCTCCTCTTTCTTGAATAATATGGTCTTTTACTCTGAGAACCTGGAACCCAGCTTAAAATTTTAGAATGATAGCTGAGATTTTGATGCAATAGTAACTTGCTATTGGGATAAAGAACACAAGATTTGGGTTTGAATCATTCTTCTTCTTCTTTAATAATTGTGTGACATTGTGAAAGTTATATAACCTCTTTTAGTCTGTTTGTACTTATTTGAAAAATGAAGAGGTAGGTATAAGATGCTCTCTGACATTCTATCCAGATGTAGATCTGTGATATGATATGAGAGCACATAAGCACTAAATTTATTTCTATCTCTGGTCTTGTGAATAGATGAGTTTTTTAATCTTTAAGATCCTTTCCTTTTCTAAATATTATGTTATATTAAGTGAAGTACTCTAGAAGTCCAATAATTTTCTGTGGGAAAAATGTATTCTAGACTTCTAAACAAGCTATTTAGAAACAAAGTTTTGAAATGTAATTCTTGTATAATCTGGGTGCTTTCTGTATTCAGTTTCTATAACTTGAGAGATGTTCACCTACAAATATTGATCCAAATGGCTGAGACAATAGGAGGTATAGAAATAACTGTTTGATATAAGATATTACTTGACTATTTGAACCACCACCACCACTTTGACCATTATGTCCCATCAGACCCTCATGGAGATAGCCTAGGACTCAAAACTCAAGTGTTTTGCCACCATCCTGAGAAGCAGTCTCTATGGAGATGTAGCCTGGCAACTGCTCCTGCAGGTAATACAATCATAGCTACTTTTATTGAAGATCCAGATAAGAAGGGTTATACCACAAAAGTCCTTGATACTTTCACATGTTTCAACATCAGAAACTGAAATTATTTCATCAGTGAAAATACCATTAAAGAAGACACATTGCCATCTGCTTTGCCACTCTACCCTAAGGACCATGAGACCTTTCCATATGATTTGCAGCTGAAACTTTTCATATGTGTTGTCTGCCACTTTAGAATGTGAGCTTTTTGAGAGTAGGGACTGTCTTAGTTTTCCATTTGTATCTCCCATGGTTAATGTAACCCTTTGCAAACAGTAAGAATAAATACTTCATTCAGTGGAGGTAGGATATAATCTCAGAGAAAAAGTCACTAACAGCTGGGGAGTTTGGACTGAGACTTAAAGAAAATCAGAAAAACTAAGAGATTGAAGATGAGACCGCCAAATATAATAGTGTAGAGAGAGAAGAGGACAAAGGACCTAACTGTAGAGTCCATGACAGTTAGTGGATGTGAGATCATGAAGTATCAGACAAAGGAGACTGCGGACAGGTAGGGGTAGAACCAGAAAAAAAAAACTGTCAGAAAAATCTAGAAAGGACTAAGTATCCAAGATAAGAGGTGTGGAAGGAGAGCATTCCAGGGAAGGGAAAAAAGCAAATATAAATGCATAGTTGTCATCAGAAGAGTAGATATCTTGCCCATGAATTGAATTTAAGTGAGGCAGGACTGTGCAAAATCATCAGCTACACTATCTCCTCCAGAGTCATTGAAGTCTACTGACTAGACAAAGATCAAGAAGGCTGGTGATGACCTTTCTAAATTAAAATCATTCTTGGGGCTCAGTTTATCTCAGACTATGCCCATTCAATGACTAAGGACTACGTAAGAGTTGAGACAAAAGATGGTTCAAATGACTTCCTTAAAGATATTTATCTGAGAGGGGAAGACTCTCAGAGTTACTTACCAGAATGGAAAGTAAATGCTATTTGCATTCATCTTAATCTAAGGTCACAAATTGCATCCTGGACCATCTCCAGTCATCCTGAAAAATATCAGGTCACTGGACCCAGATGGCTCTGGAGGAGAAAGGCTGGTGACCTTGCACAGCTGTCCCACACTCAAGTCAAAGTTAACTGCAAGTCATGTCATCATCTGGAGGTCATGGTCCTCTTCAGGAAAGAAGAACAAACACAGCACATTCTAAGCCATCAAAACTAAACAATAAACCACAGCTCCTGAGGTTGGGATATTATTGGCCATTCAGTGAAAGTGATTTGAGTTTAAGGTCATAGCAAGTATCTCTATTTAAAACACAACAGGCTTGAAAAAAAGCCTTTATTGTCAGGGCTATATTTTGAGAAATTCAAAATGAAAACTACATAGGAGAAAAATTAAGACTGTCCAAGCTTTTTGAAACTAGAGAACTAGAGAAATGCAAATTAAAACATCTCTGAGGTAACATCTCATACCTATCAGAATGGCTAATCTGACCAAAAAGGAAAATGATGGATATTGGAGGGAGTATGGGAAAACTGGGGCACTAAAACACTGTTGGAGTTGTGAAGTGATCCAACCATTGTGGAGAGCAATTTGGAACTGTGCCTGAAAGGCTATAAAACTGTGTGTACCCTTTGATACAGCAATACCACTGCTAGGTCTATGTCCCAAATACAATAAAAAAGGTGGGAGGAAGGACCAGTTTGTACAAAAATATTTATAGCAGTTCTTTTTGTGGTGGCTAAGAATGAAAAATCAAGGGAACATCCATTAACTGAAGAATGGCTAAGCAAACTGTGATATATAATTGTAATGGGATATTATTGTACTATGGGAAATGACAAGTAGGATGATTTCAGGAAAAATCTGGAAAAACTTACATGAGTCATTACAAAGTGAAATGGACAGAACCAGGAAAAATGCTGTGCACAGAAGTAGCAATATTTTTCAGTGAGGAACTGTGAATGACTTAGCTATTCTGAGCAATACAATGATCCTAGACAATCCCAAAGGGCTAATGATGAAACATACTATATGCCTCCAGAGAAAGAATGGATGTTGTTTGAATGCAAACTGAAGCATGCTATTTTCACTTTCTTTCATTCTTTTTCTTTTACTCTAGTATTCTTCTACAAAATGATAATGTGGAAATGTTTTACATGATTGCACATATGTAACATATAGAAGATTGATTACCATATAGAGGGTGGGGAGGGAAGGGAAGGGAAGGATAGAATTTGGAACTCAAAACTTTTCCCCCCATTTAATAGCATTTGATTTTTTTCAATTATATGTAAAAATAATTTTCAACATTCTCTTTTATAAGATTTTGAGTTCTAATTTCTTTCTCCCTCTCCCCTCCCCAAGATAGCAAGCAATCTGATGTAATCTATACATATGCAATTTTATTGAACCTATTTCCACATTAGTAATGCTGTGAAAGAATCAGATCAAAAGGAAAAAACCATGAGAAAGAAAAGAAGGAGAAAATAATCTGCTTCAATTTGCATTCAGACTCCATAGTTCTTTCTCTGGATGTGGACAGCATTTTCCATCATGAGTCTTTTGGAATTGCCTTACATCATTATTTTGCTGAGAAGATCTAAGTCTAACACAATTAGCCATTGTACAATGTTGCTGTCACTATGTATAATGTTCTCCTGGTTTTGCTCACTTCACTCAGCATCGGCTCATATAACTCTTTTCACCTGCTCATCATTTCTTATGGAAAAATAGTATTCCATTATATTCATATACAGCAACTTGTTCAGCTATTCCCCAAGTGACGGGCATCCCCTCAATGTCCAATTCTTTGCCACCACAAAAAGAACTGCTATAAATGTTTTTGTACATGTAGGTCATTTTTCCTTTTTTTTTTTTTATGATCTCTTTGGGATACACAGCTAGTAGTAATATTCCTGGATCAAAAGGTAAGCACAGTTTTATAGCCCTTTGGGCATAGTGGAACTCAAAACTTAAAAATGTTAACAATTATTTTAACATGTAATTGTGACAAAATTATATATAAGCTTATATATTTATATGAAAAGAAGATGAAGAAGAAGAAGCACCTCTGTTTGCTTCAGTTTACTCATCTGTAAAACGAAGATAATAATACCTGCTTTTCAGGGTTGCTGTAAAAAATCAAATGAAATAATATTTATAAAGCACTTAACACAGTGCCTGGAATGGATTAAGCACTATACAACTGCACGTTATTAGCTATTATTGCCACCTAGCACAATAGCACATGATAGGTATTTAATAAGTGGTTATTGATTTAAATTTATTTTTGAATTAGATTTACTATTTCCTTAATAAACATTTATTGAGTGGACAAATTTTTAAGCTCTCAGTTACCATAATAAAATAATGAAATATTCCTAGTTTTTGCTCAGATTAAAAGTAGACACTAAATTGTTTTTAAATCTACTTCTTCAAGAATTAACAACTTTGATCAGTGTCTGTAGTTTGTAGAATTCCAATATGATTAAAAATAATATGTTCAGTTGGGTGTTTTGAAAAGCTTTTGGAAAAATCATTTGACTTAAGGTTTGGCTGAATTAAGTTCTCAAAATGAAACTTCAGGAGTTCATCAAACTCCAAAAGGAGAGCGTACTTTCCCACTCTCTACTGATCCACTTTCACGTTCTTAACTGTAGGAAAGGATTAGCTCTGATCATCTGGGACAGTGAACTCTAGCAACCTTTGTTTCCTTCAAGAATCCAAGCTGTTCACTGACTAGAATTACAACACAGTTGTTCTCTTAAGAAATGAGCTACAGAAATTCAGAGAAAGATTACTGCCTTGACCTCATTAAGCTTATAAGGGCATGTGTGACTTTTCTCTAAATTCTGAAAGTAAACACTCCAGGTAGAAGGTTAATGACATATTTAAGAACAGTGGGATGCTGGATGGTATATCACAGAAAAAGCATTTCAAGCTGGCAAACGTCCTTTAACTTCCCATGTATAGCATAAATAGAACAGTGTTCCTGCAAAATGAATATATTTCAAATACTGGCTAACTGTGTGCAGTAAATGAGGTAATCAAATGACAATTGTTTTGCCAAAGAATAGCTAAGCTTAAATGTTGTCAAACCATTTTAACAACAATTGTGTGCACTCTTTTGTGCTTCCAACAATAGCTCTGCCAATCTGGATTCTACTGTAGGATGGTCAACACAGTAGAGATGAGCAATATGACAAATTTATGAAATGGTGAGTCACTTTCTGGCATTTGAGGAGTGAGGAAGATGAATGCATTCAGTTAATGAGCAAAACAGCTATCTTTTTAGCCTTGTTATCATTCCATTGTATACTCTCATAGACATGCAACAATGTCATTAATTTGCTTTCCCTTAAATAGTTGTGTCTTGATATACTAGCAGAACTGGGAAGCTAAAGACACCTATGGTTAAATTTTCAAAACCGGAAGAAAAACTGATTTGAAATGTTAACTGAGAAAGATCTATCTTTTTCCTTCCCCTGCTGGCAGAAAAGTTCAGTGGTTTTTTCATATATGTGAAATTTCAGCAACTTCTTTTGTTTTCAGGTAGACAAGATTAGGTTGAGTGTTTTCTGTACAAAATACTACTCTAATCACTATGGGAAAAGTAAAAATATAATGACTATTTTTGAGGAGATTAGAATCTGTTTTTTAATTTTAAAGTTGATTTTTTCTTTTAATTTAGCATTTTATTGTTCCCCAGTTATATGTAAAATAATTTTTAACATTAATTTTTAAAACTTTGAATTTCAAATTTTCTCCTTTCCTCCCTCTCCTCCCCCCAGCCCATTGAGAAGGCAAACAATTAAATGTAGATTATGCATGTGTAGTCGTGCAAAACATTTCCATAATAGTCATGTTGTGAAAGAAAACATAGACAAAAAAGCCTTCAAGAAAAATAGAGAGTAAAAACAAATATATGCTTTAGTCTTCATTCAGACACCAACAGTTTTTTGTCTGGGGATGGATAACATTCTTTGTTATGTCTTTTAGAGTTGTCTTGAGTTGTTGTATTCCTGAAAACATCTAAGTCATTCACAGCTGATCATCCTACAATATTACTGTTATTCTGTATACAGTACATTTTACTTTGCATCAGTTCACATAAGTCTTTCCAGGTTTCTCTGAGAGCATTCTGCTCATCATTTCCCATAGTACAACAGTATTCCATCATAATCGCATATGGCAATTTGTTTAGCCATTCCCCACTTGAAGGGCAACCCCTCAATTTCTAATTCTTTGCCCCCAGAAGAAGAGCTGCTATAAATTTTTTGTACAGAGGACTTTACAATCTTATTGTGCATAGAAGACCATAATATTTGAAAAGAGACAACCTGGTGCATTACAAAGAACACTAGAGAAAAAAAGAAGTCAGGTTCAAATCAGAACTCTGCCATGACCTATATAAACTTGCACAAGTCACCTAATCTCCTTGAGCCCCTACTTTCTCCTCTAGAAAATATAGGGTTAGATCAAATAACATGATAGACGATTTCTAAATCTATAACCCTATGAATTATTGACAATGTAAGGTAAATGTTCTACAGTGCCAAGTGAGGGGTCCTTTGGGTTTACCAAATACTGAATTATTATGGTCATTTACTACAGTGCGATATCTACCTAATCTATTCCACTGATCTACCACTTGTTCATAGTACCAGATTGTTTTGAGGATTACCACTTTGTAATATAGTTTGAAATCTGAAACTTCCAGGCCTACTTCCTTATTTTTTTAAATTGAATTCCTTAATATTCTTCTTTTTTTTTTTTTTTTAGAATTTTTCTTCTATTTATTGTTTACAGTGCAGGCCTAACCCATAAGTGGTAAGAGTCTACCTATAACACACTACAACAAAAGCTTCTAAGTTCGGAAATATTTCTTGACCATAGACATTCATACTCTCCCAACTGGAGTGGCTTGTCATTGCCTTCTCCAAGTCATTTTACAGATAAGGAAAGTAAGACAAATGGGTAAGTGACTTGCCAAGGGTCACACAGCTAGTAAGTGTCTAAGGCCAAATTTGAACTCAGGAAGGTGAATCTCTCTGACTCCAGGCCCAGCACTCTTATCCACTGAGCTAGAGCTAGAGGGAGAGGGAGAGCAAGAGAAAAGAGGAGAGGGAGGGAGGGAGGGAGGGAGAGAGCGCCCAAGAGAGAAATTATTAAGAGCTTACTATGTGTCAATCACTGTACTAAGCACTGGAGTTACATGTACAAGCAAGGAAGACAATCCCTCCCCTCAAACAACTTTTATGCAACAGGAACTGGGAGTCTAAAAAAAAGAAGAAAGGTAACCACATAGGGGCAAGTGAAGATGAAAGATTCTGGACAAAGGTCAGGTAGTAGTGAAATGAAGAATGTCTTACAAAGATTATCCTGTGGGAAGAGAGTCATCCATCATGTTAGAAGTTTCTCAAGGTTATTCTTCAGCAACATGGCTGCTGAAGAGGATGAGTCTAGAAAAATTCTAACGTATGTCTTGTGTAATGGAGGCCCAGAGTAGACTTGCTCTCTGTTTCCCAAATTAAATCTGCAGTTGGGAGGAAGGCCTTGAGCTGCTTTTGCCTCATTCTATTGGAACAGCAGCAAGGACAATAGTCATAAAGGGGCTTTAAGCTAATCTGGAGAAAAAGTATTATGTGTATTCTAGGTGAGGAGAAATTCTTCTGCCCTACTCTGTACAGAGAGTATATATTGGTGTAGATGCATATGTGCTTATATGTATATATGTGCATATCCTGTCATCTTACATATAGGCATGCTTATGTGTACATACACTGTGTATGCATATATACATATATATATTTGTATGTGTATATACATATATGCACAGGCACATATGGCTGATTGGGGCCAAACTTTAGAGTAATAAATAACCTAGATTCAGATCCTCCCTCTGACATATTCTAGCTGTATGATCTTTTTCTGACATATGATAGGCACTTAGTGTGTGTGTGTGTGTGTGTGTGTGTGTGTGTGTATGTTCATCCTTTGTTGCCAAAGAAGACCATGCCATCAGAGAAATGATGACATGACTTGCACTTGACTTTGTTTTGAGTGAGGGAAGGCTGTGCAGGTCACCAGCCTCCCTTCTCCTCCAGAGCCATCTGAATCCAGTGACCAGATATTCATCAGGATGACTAGAGATGATCCAGGATGAGGCAGTTGGGGTTAAGTGACTTGCCCAAGGTCACACAGCTAGTGAGTGTCAAGTGTCTGAGGGGAGATTTGAACTCAGGTCCTCCTGACTTTTGTACTGGTGCTCTATCTACTGCATCACCTAGCTGCCCCTAGGCACTTAGTAAGTGCTGGAAGAATGACTACATTTAAAATCTTACTGCCCCCTATCAATATTTTAAGACTTTAAGTTACACACAAATCTATACTTTTTATCAGTTGGGTTAAGTTCCACACTAAGAGTTCCCTAGAGAAATGAAATCATCGGTCAGAAATACAGGCAGTTTTTAAAGGTTAACATGATTTTCCTCTTCATTTATTAGGGCTATTCATCTAGGTTTCCCAAAGAACCTACTTTTTCTCTTCAGAAGTAAAGGTAATATGGACTTTTCTGACTGTCCTTACCCTTTGCTTTGTCCTGTTTTCCATAAGCTATTATCTTCTTTAGGAGAGAGGGTAGCTTAGCAAATAAGAGAAGCAGGAAGACCTGGCTGTGTGACCCTGCACACACACGTCATTGAGTCTCAGTGCCAAGGAGATAGCTAGCTCTTTAAGATCCCAGCAGTTGCTAGTCTGCATTGATAGGAGTTCCCTTACCCAAGCGTTTCCTAAACAAATGAAATTCCAAGTTCAGTTCCTGTCCCTTTCTTGGTTCATTATGTAAAATAGCCTATTAGCCAATACAACGGATTAAGTTATAAATTTAAAAACAATACAAATATGAAACAAATAGTAAATTCACAATAGAGAAAAAACTGACTCTCTGCTTCATGCTTTTTAGCTCCATGAAGATATCTCTTTTTATAAGATACTTTAACAAAGAACGGCAGCAATCCTCATTTTTTTTTCATTGTTGGGTCCTCTGCTGATATTCCCAGTGGCTTAGTCATGGAAGAACGTAAGGGGATCTGAGCAGAATTCTGGAAAGGGGGAAGGATGTCAACTGGGGAATAGAAGACCCTAAATAAAAATCAGTTGTGCCAAACCTACAAGAAATAATATTGTGGGCAAATGTGAATTTGAATAAAAAGCGAAAAATACAACTTACAGCACTCTTTCAGAATACTTCAGATGCACTGCCATTATGACACTACAGAGGAGTAATGCTTGTGGAGGCTTTGTAGCTGACTAGAATGTTCAGGGCACACTTCCTAATGTGGGAATGGTCTTTATTCCGGGAGACAGTCTGGTAGAGTAGAAAGAACACTGAATTTTGAGTGAAAAGACCTGAAAACAAATTGTGGCTTCACCTCTTTATTTCCTCATCTACAAAAAGGGAATAATAATACCTGTTCTATTTAACTTAAGGATTGTATGGACTGCTATCATCTTTATTTGTTGGAAACCATCATCATCATCAAAAGTATTGAATAAAAGTCTTTTTGTAGAAACACATTCTCTAGACCCTGTTGGTTAGAATTTGTCTTCTTTGGCCTTTGGCACTGATGCCATTCACCTGATGATTTTGGAGTATTTGTGGAGTGAGCATGGATGTGCTTGGCAGTGTTTTCAAACATTTATCTTTTGTTTTCTAGGAGATGTACGAGTAAGAGATCAGATAGGGGTTCCTGCTGAACGCCGTGGCTCCTACCCATTCATTGACTTCCGCCTTCTTAACAGTGAGTAATAGACATACCCAGGATCATACAGTTACTGAAGTGTCAAACTGGATTAGAACTTGGGTCTTCTTGACCCAGCCCAGCACTCTAATACACTGTGCCACCCTTCTGCCTCCTGCCAGTTATGGTTCAAGAAGATTACCATAGCCAAAATCCTTATCATAATGCTGTCCACGTAGCTGATGTCACCCAGGCCATGCACTGCTTTCTAATGGAGCCTTAGACCTTAAGTGGGAGATGCCATTATCATCCTTGTTTTACAAGTTAGTGACTTCTGAGACTCACTAAGGTGAATCAGAAAGTCAGTAAACATATATTAAATTCCTACTGTGTGCCAGGCACTGTGCTACATGCCAGACATACAAATTTTTAACAAGAAAGATAGCCCCTGACCTCAGAGAGCTTATAATCTAATTAGAGAGGACAACACACAAAAGAGACTGAAAAGGGAAGAGGGATGGAAATGGTGGAAAAGTCATAGTGCAGCCAGATGAGAAGTAAAGAGCTAATATTCTTGACCTTTTGTTTTTTCAGATGAATTTTGTTTTTATTTCCTATTGCCTGACATCAAGTTGATCATATGGTAAACTAAATTTTGGCATACAATGGATTCTTAATGTATTTTTCACCTCCTGGTAATACTATGGGTACATTGCTTTTTATTTATAAATAAGCTTTTAAAAAATCCTATTTCCCAAAACATTTTATCAGCAATTATTAATTCCCCATTTCTAATGTTCTATGGTTATCCTGTTTCTCACTTGCTGGGACAAATTTACTTATGGGTCTTTAAGCTATATGTAAAAATATTAACAAAATTCCTCCCTATCATTTCCTTCTTTAGACTTAGTCTCATTTCTGCTTTGTGCTTATTTGTATGATTAAACATAAATCATATGCTTCATGAACAAAATGGATTTCATTTACGTACTTAATTGATATGGTTCAGTGAAATGAACTATTCTTCCCTTGTGGAGCACTGCTTTTGGTGATGCTATTTTGGCTATACAGATATACCCCACTACAGCTAACAAGCTGGAAAAACTCCAGAGCTAAATTAGATTTGAATGAAAAAATGTTCTCAAGTTTATAGTACTAGATAATGTGAGAAGGACAAGTAAATTTATATCTTATGATTCAAATAAAAGTCATATTTCCTACCCTCTAGGATTATTGTTGGGGGAGATTAAACATATGTGAGAAAAGTTAACTAACAACATATGGTGATTTTTCTCATTTAGGCTAATATCTAAATGAATAATGAAGAAAGCTTGTAATGTAGGAATCCAAAAGAGGGAAATAATCACAACAGTAGTCATAAAGAGTAACTGAGATGCTAAGATTAATTTCTGTGACAGAACTGGAACTATACCTCTGATTTCAGTTTTCAGAGAAATTCCAGGTGAAAAAAGTACTATTTCAGGTTGGCCCTTTTATGCAATTTGCAGTCTTAGAGATGTACCTAGCTAGAACAGTGAGAACTTAAGGACTTACTTAGGTACATATTGTTAGGATATACCACATAGGAGACTTGAGCTAGTTTTCTTAGCTCTGAGGCAACCTTTCTCTCCACAAGACCACATTTGCTCCCTGTGGTGGAAAGTTAAAACAAACTATGAGATAATGCATCAAATGGGTGCTTAATAAATACTATTGAAGATATTGATGCCTGAAAGAATCCATCCCACAACACCGAGAAGGGAGATATTTTGAAGAAGGTGATTAAGGAGAAAGAAAACATGAGTTTTCTGAGTGATTCTAAGCACAGAATGAAATTTGGATTAAATTCTTTCTTCCCAAGTAGTAACACAGAGTGGTTTATATTGAAATTACTGTGTGTGTTATTAATTGATCCAATATATGTGTGTTTATCCAGGCATATGTATATGCACATACATAGATCGGCATACATATGTGTATATACACACACACACATACACACATATATAAATGTATACAATCTCAATCTCTATCTCTATCTATCTTTCTAATTACTGTGATGTAATGTCATTTGTTCCATAACTGCTCCTTGCACTTACTACTCTGAGCAGAAGACCCTTAGAGAATGAGAGAAGGTGCTGACAGGAAGTTATGAGAGTTGACTTAAAACTGCAATGCTCAAGCTTGGAGAGAATTGGAAGCCAGGTAGCTTCCACTGGTAGCAGTGTTCTTTGTCAGGGTGGATTGCTAAACTCATTCTTCCTAAATGGTAAAGTGGTAGCCAAGGGTCGTCCTAGTGAAGAGGCAACTGATATCAAGGAGAAGATGATTCTGGGGAGTTCACATTCGTACTGGGTCCTGTATTTCACACTGCAGGTTGAGATGAGAATACAAATACTGAGTTTCTGTATCTGCATCTGATTACCAAACTTAATGGATTTATGAGTTGAACCTCCAGGTATGGGCACCTTCACAGGGCCACAGTTATGGGGCACTAGACAAGTAATACATAATAACAAGAACAAAATGCAGACCAAACAATGAAACTTTTATTGAGTTGCTAAGAGTGTATTACTTTTCCACATCTTAGAAGTCCACCAACATAAAATTGAGCCAAACACAGTTCTAAGAAATGCATTGTTTGAGCTTGCATGGATTCTATGTTAAACAAAAATAATAGCATGCGTCAAGGCACCTGGAAGGAGATACAGGAAGTGTCATGTAGTAAGCAAGTCAAATCATCATCACTATCTGGACTACTATCTCTGTTCAGACCCAGATGGACACAGGAGTCAGTTCAGAGTCCTGAATCTAAGAGCTGCTGGAAGTGCAGTCTCCCATTCACCGCTCCAAACAGTTCCCTTAGCCCTGCTTTTAATGGAGAAGGGAGGATCTTCGGTACTAATACCAACAAATGATGGCCACTTTTAAGTAGCTAAACTTAAGAACCCTGGAAATGCTTGTGCCTTTAAAATCATTGGTCCTGCTTCCATCCCAGGGTCCACAGGTATACTGATGTTAAAGCTACCTTTAGGGAGTCTTTTCATCTACTGTTCCTTGTACACTAAGGACCATGAGACCTTTCCATCTGACTCATAGCTGAAACTTCTTATATATGTTGTATCTTATTAGAATGTTAACTCCATGAAATCAGGAATTATCTCTTCTTTTCTATTTGTATTTTCAGTGCTTAGCACAGTGTTTCACACATAGTGAGTGCTTGAATTTTTCCTTCTTTCCTTCCTTCCTTCTTTCCCTGAATAAGTAAGTTTGATTGCCTTTATGGAAAATTGACTCAATTATGCCAAGTTCATGTAACCAGAGCTCATGAAAATATAGCAGGGTCAAATGTGGAGGCAAACTTTTCCAGTAAGTGGGATATAAAGAGTTACATTTGATTAGGTAAATCTATAGACCCCTCGATTACTAGTCAACTCTACACCAGAGAGAAAAGGTGAGGAATAGAAGGTTGCTGACTCTCTGAGAATCATAGTGGGAAAGATTTGCATCTTGAATTTTTTAAAGATGAGCATCCTCAGGACCTAGTGAAAGTATTTGTGCTTCCTTCTTAATGTAGGGGTTAAGTGTAGTGTGGAAAGATCAGATTTTAGTATCAAGTGATGGCAGAGGTATTTTGGGCTTGGTTCGAAAGTAATAGCTATACTGTATACTGCCTGCTTTTTCAATCTTTTTCAAGAATACAGAACTTTTAAAATTAGAAGATCACCAAGTAAGATATTTTTCACGGCTATGATGAGGGGAGAAATGATAATTTGACAAATGCAATCACAAAAGGTAACAGATATTTTTGTTTACATGAAATAGAAAAGCTTTTGTATTAACAAAGCCAGCACAACTAAGATAAAATAATAAGGCATTAAAAAAAGGCCTTTGCATCATGCATCCCTACATTAATGCAGAAACAATTTCAAGGGCCATTCTTGAATAGGTAGGTAGTTAAGGTATATGAATGAACAGTTCTCTAAAGTAGAATTGCAAATTATGAAAACCTTGTGAAGAAGTGGTTCAAATCACTATTCATAACAGAAATACAAAATGAAACAATTTTGAGGTTTTATCTCATATTCAGAAAATTGGCCAAGATGATAATGTTCAACGTTGGAGTGGTTGTGGAAAAATAGGCACACTAATATATTATTGATACAGATGTGAATTGGTCAAACTATTCTGAAAAGCAATTTGGAATCATGCTAAGAAAGTGACTAAAATATTACACTTTAACTCAGAATTCCAATACATTACATACCTTCTAAAGTATTATAACATATGAAGTAAATTTCCCCAAACTAAACTTTATAAACAAAAACACTGTTTTTATATTTGCAAAGACTTGGAAAGTGGATGCCTATCCATTGGGGAATAGCTAAACAAATTGTGATAATGTATATAATGGAATGTTATTATACCATAAGGACAAATATGAAAAATACCAAAGAATATAAGAAGATATATAAATTGAAACAAAGTGAAATAACAAAAGGAAAAAATGTGCAATTATTGTAACAACATCAAATGAAGCCATGTTGTTGTATGATCATAGTGATGAAGCTGGATCCCAAAGAAGGAATGATATAATCTAACCTCCTGGCTGTGTTTGAAAAGCTGGGCAGGGGGGAGGGGCAGTGGATGTAGAACAAAGTATATAACTTCAGACATCATTGGTGTATTGCTTAGTTTTACTACATGTTTTTCTCTCTCCCTTTTTCTTTTTTTATTCATTACGAAGAGGATGATTGCAATGGTAGAAGGGACTTTTATGGAAATGAAGGTCACTTAAAAACAAATGATATCAATAAAAGAGTTATAGTATAGATTTTATATTTATAAAGTTAATTTTAAAGGAAATGTGATGTCATCTATGTGCTTTAAAAACAATGACTAAGTATGAAGTGCTACAATGATGTGGGATATATATCAGGAGGCTTGAGATACATCCTGGGATCTTGTCCATAAACTCCAAGAGGCTCCTTTTAAAGAGAATCTGAACTGCTAAATCCAATGGCTGTCTCAGTTCTCATTGTTTTTGAACTTTATGCAAGTTTTGGTTTTGTACACTATATCCTCTTTATGTGACTACTGTGACATAGTTCTATCAAGATCTCCTCCTAGTTTTTTAATCATTCCTTCTAAATACCCTTCACTTGGATCATTATAGTCTACTACCTCCAAAATTCAGCTGTTCCCCAAGTCTTTTTGCCCTTTGATCTTTTCTCAATCTACAATGTTTCCTGTGATATTTTTATAGGTTCAATAATCATTCTTAATAGATATCTTCACCTAGATGTCTCATTGGTCTCTCCAACGCTACATTTCTAAAAGAGAAATAATTATCTCTCATTTTTCCTAATCCCCAAACTCTCTCCTCTATTAAACTTTCTATTTAGGGCAAATCCATTCTTATAGTTACCTATATTCACTATCTCCAAGAATTCCTTGATTCCTCTGTGTCCATTACCCCTGTATCCAATCATATGACAAGTCATCTTAATTTTTCCTTCAGGATATTTCTCACATTCTCTCTCTCTCTCTCTCTCTCTCTCTCTCTCTCTCTCTCTCTCTCTCTCTCTGTCTCTTTCTCTCTCTCTCTCTTTCTCTGTCTCTCCTCCACTCTCCGTTCCTCCCTCCCTCCCCTCTCTCTTCCCTCACATGAATATCATCATCTTCATCACTTCTCACTAGATTATTTAAATAAGCTCCCTATCTGTACTTGCTGATTACAATCTCTCCTTTCCAATCTATCCTTTGTACAGCTGCCAAAATAATATTCTTAAGGCACAAATTTATCTTGTTTTTCTTCTCCAAATTCTCTAGTGACTCCCTGTTGCCTTGAACTTGGCATGCCATCTTCTATCTCTGGAATATCTCTAATGCCTAGATTAAAGTTCATCCTCACTTCTGATCTTGGAATCCTTAACTTATTAAACTCTGACACATCTATAGATACCCTTTCCTGTTTTCTCTAAAAATCATTTCATCTGCATAGTTGATGATCATCAAGCAAAATGATATAGAGGAAGAAGAGAAGGGTGTCCAGGATAACGCATAGGAAGACACTTATGGTTAATTGGCCCTGCCTAGAACACTATCTAGTAAAGACTACTGAGAAAGAGGTCTCCCATTGTATTCTGGGCTATCTCCAGTCATTCTGATGAATATCTCGTCACTGGATCTAAATGACTCTGGAGCAGAAAGTGAGACTGGTGACCTGCACAGTCCTCCCTCACTCAAAACAAAGTGCAAGTCATGTCAAGATTTCTCTGATGGCATGGTCTTCTTTGGCAATGAGGGACGAACACAACAACAACAATGTATATATAGATAGGTAAATATCTATCTATAGAGAAAACTATATATACTACCTATATGCAATTCATTTGTATGGTAATTTATACCCCTGATCAACTGATCAGGACTCTGATTCAGCTGATATGTTCAGTGCATAAGTCATTCAAGTAGAAAAATGTTAGCCTTTATTTTTTATTTTTTTAATTTATGGAATAAAACAAGTATTTTCATAGCATAGTATGATAAAAAGATAATTCAGTCAGTTCATATTATTCCCTAGCATTCACTCTCCATATCTAGATTCATAGATAAATCTATAGATAGATACCAATATATTTAATGCTGCAGTAAAATATAATTGTGCTGATGGCAAGAATTGTTTCCTTTTCTTTCACTTGATTTCAGTGTCTAGTACAGTGTTTTGTATATAACAAGGATTAAATGAATATTTGTTGAGTGAATGAATCTTCCTGTAGGAAATGCACCACAAAACCAAATTCATATGGGAATCACATAAAACTACTATACAATTGTGTCATCCAGGCAATATTTACATCACTGATGCTGGTGATGAATATCTTGGCATAGTTCCGACTTGCAAAGTATAAAAGACTCTCCATATAGAAGGCAGAAAACAAACATTTATTCAGACACCAGAAAGCCAAATTCCAACACCAGAAAGTCAAATCTGTCATAGTACACAAGAAGTCAATACACATTAGCACTGTTCGGGACAAAGGCATTCATTCCCAATCTCTGTCCTCCAAACCACTGCTAACCCCCATCTAGGATCTTCTCACAAGCAAATACTCAGGAGCCTTGCTGTGCCTGCTAGCCTGCCTCCTCTCTCCTACACCCCAACCACTCTCACTCCAGGTTTGTTCCATCCTTCCTGTCCCGCCATTCAGCAAGTTCCTCCCATCACATGTGACTTAGGCTTCCAGATGATTTAGGCAGGTCACATGGGCCTATTAATGAATGGGAAAGATCTTTCATTTTAAACTGCCATTGCAACAATAGAGAGTGAAAGGTTTCTGAATGATTTTCATTAGATGTATTGTTCAGCTTTTCTTAAATCTTGGTACAGACTTAATTTTTATGGCTAGATAAATTTATGAATTAAAGATATTTGCATAAATTTTGTACAATCATCATGTACTGGGTGAAAAGAAGAAAATAAATTTGGTCAATCTAGCACCACAGAAACTGATAGTAGTAAAAGTCTTTGTTTCTCTTTAGTGGAATGAAAAAAAATACATTAATCAAGTTTTATCCCCCTTTTCCCATGACCCAGAGATAAACCATTGCTCTAAGAATTATACGAAATGCCGATGAATCCTGAGGATGCGTTTGACTAATTCTGTTCTTTTAATAGTTTTGAGGATAACTGTTTAAATTAATTATGATTAAATTAATTATAGGTATAAAGCCAGAATTTCCTTGTAAATTATTGCTCCCTCTAGTAGTACACAGTAGTTAAGCACTAATGATTAAAGGTTTGAAAAAGATTTCCTCAATATACTATGTGGGTTATTGAAATCAAACTTTCAAGCATTAACTGTTGTTTTTCTATAACAAGACGTTAGGTTTCTCCAGTTTTCTTCCTGACTGACATGGGGGAAAACATTAAAGAGAGCAGTACCCTAAAATGAAATTGTAATGAGTGACATTTGTCTCTATTAAAATCAAAGTTTATATTTCTCTATCTTTTCATAAAGTATGAAAGAATGGAAAGTATACTTGCCAGAGTATAGTAGATGACACAGAAAAAAAGACTAACAGTAGAATCTTGCACCACAGCAGGGTTGTTCAGAATACATGTAATTGTATCTGTCCCTTCTGGCTGTTACAGAATAATTCCTCATAACCCTGGCATTATAATACTATTTGACACTTAACTAGTACTCTACATTTGTGAATACATTGTAGATATTTCGTTTGATCTTTATGGTAATCCTATGAGGCAGGCTGAATAAGTATCACTATCCCTATTTCACAGAGGAGAAAACTGAGTCTTAGAATGGTTAAGTAATTTTCCCAGGGTTATACCTCAAGCAACTTTTGGTACTAGGTTGCTTCTAAGGATACTGTACAGCTAGGTGGCAATGAATAGAGCACAAAACCTTGTGTTAGGAAAACCTGAGTTCAAATCTGACCTCAAACACTAACTAGCATGTCACAACGTGTAAGTCTCTCAGCGTCAGTTTTCTCATATGTAAAATGCAGAGAATGATAAATAGCACCTAGCGCACAGTGTTAATGTAAGGACCAAATGACATATGTAAATCTTTGCTAATATTATCATTGTCATGAATGACTGTTAATCTTTGGTCTGTATGGGAAGATAGGATATTAGAAACCTTATGACTCATTAAGTTGAACTCATCCTAATTAGGCAGGAATTATTAAAAAAAAAACCTGCCCCAACTTCTTCATTTGCCACAAAGTCTAACTAAACTTCATTGAGTAGATTGAAATAATGATGCATTTAAAACGCTGAGCTCATTGAAACCTAATTTAACCAGAAGCCCTACCAAAAAAATTAAAGGTGACCTTTCTTGCTTCACAGAGTGCAAAATTAAGAAGAATAGACAAACTCTCGAAAAGCATTATTATTGGGAGCCCATTAAAACAACTCTAAATCAATTTACTTGTCAGGATTTTGGGTTGCTCCGAGGCAGCCTTATTCTGAAATCACACTACCTTTTAATTTCAGAACCCGACTTTGCTATTCAGGATGGTAATTCATTGCTGAGCTCTGAGATTCCAATCTTACCTCCCTTCACATGAAAGGCATAATTGACTGCTCTGCTGTTTAATCCCAAAGAAGAATTCTGTGTCTCTTTGTTAGCATTCTCTGTGGTTTCAAAGCAGAGAAGTGATGATTTCAACTAATGAACTTGGGGTCAGCAGAGGTAATCATGTGCCTTGACAGTTTGGGTAACAGTTCTCAATGAACTACCTGGATGTAATTCAGCTGTCTGGTAAATTATATCCCTGATTAACCGATCAGGGCTTTGGTTTAGTTGCTGAGATGTTCAGTGGATAAGTCAATCAAGCAGAAATTATTAGCTTTAGATTTTCAGCCAATTCATATTATTCCCTAGCATTCACTCATCATTCCAAGCAAACTGTCTCGTTAGCTGTTCCTTATACACAACTTCCATCCCACACCTACAATCTTCTGCCTCTTCACATTTGCCTTATAAAACCCCTCACTTCATTCAGTACACCACTGAGGTACCATCCCTGCATGCGAACATTTCTGATCTCCCTATTTATGCATGCTTTCCCTAACTTGAAATTTCCTTGTTTAATTATGTGTAATACACATATGCAAAATTCTGTATAACTTTTTCAGGTATATAACTGTATACTGGAGATCTCAAAAGTCTTAGTGCAGTTTTAGCTTTAATAGCTTAGAGCTACACTAAGACTTTTTGGATACTCAGTATACATATATGCATACATATATGTAAATATATACATAGATTCATTTACACACATATATTGTATGTATATGTAAATATATATATACAATCCCCCAGTAATGTAAGATTTTGACTGCTGCTGGGGTTGTTTTTTCTTTGTATTTTCTGCACCTATCATAGAACATTATTACACATAATAAACATTTAATAAATGTTTGTTGGATTTGAATTTGAAAACCAATATATCATTGAGTTGCAGAGGGAAACTTGGCTCTATACTTTATAGAAAATAAAGGTAAGCTACAGTTTCGTGGGTAGAACCTGACATGAGGATAAAAAGACATGGGTTTCCATAACTTCATCAGTGAATAACAAACAATTACTCAATTTTTTGGTGTTCATTATTCAAATTTGTCAAAAAGTTGTCAAGTCCATTAACTCCTTACATCTGAGTGGGATTAATGAAGTTGAATTGTGAAATGCAAAGTTCTTTCTAGAAGTATCTAACATAGTTATAGAAATATATATATATATGTATACACACACACACACACACATATATATATATTCAAAGCTAAACTGATTTTATCTGGGTGTTTTAAATGAAAAACACACAGTCAGTTAAAGAGTCAGATAGCTAAGAAATAGTCTTTTTAACTTGGTGCCTAAGGATGCTGCTAGATTTGCTCTCCAGACTTTTCCAGGTTCATTCATTTAGTGTTGCTGCTTCTACAGTCATCATGAAGTTCTATACTTCCAAGACAGCCTAAGACCAAGTACTTGGGAAAGGGAGTTTTAAAAGTGACTAAATATATCAACAAAACTATTGCTCCAGTTGTAATTACCAAGAAACTTACTGTTGTGGAGCAGAACATGGACAAACTTATGCTGAAAGTAGGTGGCGGTGATATTAAATAGAAATTTGGTGCAAATGCCATATTGGGACTGAACCTGGCTCTTTATAAGTCTACAGCTGCTGAGTTGGTGTCACTCTATATTTTGCATGGAATGGTGAAGTCAAATTGCTAATTACTGACTTCAACATGATCAGCTCCTGTGCTGGTACCAAAGTAATGGTTCATGATCCTCCATTTGGGAATGAGCAGAAAACTCCAAGGAAGCTATAGGTATTGGAATTGAGGGAAACTTTCATCAATTAGTCAATCAATTAATGATACCTCTATGTTCCAGACACTATACTAAGCACTTGAGATATAAAAATGAGGTAAAAGATAGTCCCTGCCCCCAAGAAGCTAGCAATCTAATGGGTGGGAGACAACATGCAAAGAAAAAAAATACAAAGCAAAGCATATACTGGATAAATAGAAAATAATTGACAGAGAAAAAACACTGGAATAAAGAGGAAATGAAGAAGGTGTTCTATAGATAGTGGGACATAATAGAAGCCATTGAGGCCAGTATTCAAGGAAGAAGAGTGAGAACATTCTAGGTATGGAGAATAGGCAGAGAGAATACCTAGAGTGAAGAAATGAAGTATCTTGTTTGCAAAATACCTGGGAGGCCAGTGTCATTAGATCAAAGAGTGCATGTCAGGGAGTAAGGTGGAAGAGGGCTAGAAAGGTGGGAAACGACTAGGTTATGAAGGACTTTGAATGCCAAATAAAGAATTTTTTATTTGATTCTGGAGTCAATAGGAAGTCATGGGAGTTTATTGAGTAGGGAGATAACATTGGATCTGCACTTTAGAAAAACCTCTATAGTGGTTGAATGAAGGATGGATTGAGGGAGGCAGACTCACCATTAGGCTATTGAGTAGTCCTTGTATGAATTGATGAGGGCCTGCACTAGAGTGGTAGAAGTGACAGAGGAGAGTTAGGGTCATATTTGAATGATGTTGCAAAAGTAAAATCATCAGGCCTTGGCAACAGATTAGATAGATGAAGAGTCCAGGGTGACTCCTAGTTTGTGAGCTTTAAGATCTGGAAAGATCTTGTTGCTTACTACAGTGATAGGAAAGGAAGAAAAGAAAGAGGATTTAAAGGGAAAGATAATGAGTTCCGTTTTGGATATATTGAGTTTAAATGTTTACTGGACATTCAATTTGAGATGTTTGAAAGGCAGTTGGGGACATGAGATTGGAGGTAAGCAGAGAATTTGAGGAAGGAAAGGCAGATTTGAGAATTATCCGTGTAGAGATGGTGAAGTACAGGAGGAGTACAGGTACCAAGTACAGGTACCAAATGAAGTACAGGAGGAGAAGAAAAGAGGGCTCAAGACAGAAAGCTATAGATCATTTATGGTTAGAGGATGTGATCAAGAAGAGGATCCAGCAAAAGAGACAGAGAAGGAACAATCAGGTGGGAAGAAAACCAGAACAGAGTGGTGCCCTAAAAACTTAGACACAAGAAAGTGTTCAGGAAAGACTGATCAACAGTGTCAATGGCTGCAGTGAGGAAGGAGAATGTGATTTGAGAAAATGACGATCCCATCTGGTGACTAAGAGAATATGAGTAATTTTGGAGACAGTCGTAAGGAGAGAATGAGAGGAGAGAAAGTGTCATCTATTATAGGCAGCCTTTTTAAGGAATTTAACTACAAAGGGTAGAAGAAATATAGGACAATAGCTAGACATGGAAGGACCAAGCAAGCATTTTTTTTTCAGCATAGGAGAGATATGGGCATATTTCTAGGCTGTAGGAAATGAGCCAGTAGACAGAGAGATTGAAAATAAGTAAAAGAGTGGGGATTCCAAAGTGAGGAAATCTGTTCAGGAGATGGGTGGTCACTTGAACAAGTAGGGGGTTAGACTTTACCCGAAGAATATTATTAAGCAGAAATATAGGCAGGGTGTCATCAATGTAGGAGATGAAGATGGCTTTATTCCTAACATCTTGGACAGTTAAAAAGAACTGAAGGCACACAAGAATGCTATTGGTAAGGCTCATTTATAGGTCATAATTGGCAAATGTAGTTGCCTCTGAATTCTTCTAATCTGGGAATTATGCTTTGGACTTCTAGTCCAATGACCTTAGTAGATATAACTTTCCTCATGAATTTGAGGACCTGTACAAGACCTTTATAAAGGACTATCCAGGAGTGTCTATTAAAAATCTCTTTGGCCAGAATGCCTTGGAGGCTTGGAAGCCCTTCAATGAAACAGCAGGAATTCAGATGGCAGGGGATAATCTCACAGAGACCAAAATTCAAAACACATTGGAAAGGCTATGAAGGACAAAGTTTGTACCTGCCTCTTGCTCAAAGCGAACCTTATTAGCTTTGCCACTGAATCTCTTCAGATATGTAAGCTGTTCCAATCTAATAAGAATGAGATAATGGTTTCCCATCCTTCTGAGGAGACTTAGGATGCTTTTATGGTAGACTTGGGTGGTGGGTCTCCTTAATCAAGATTGGTGCCCTATGTCAGTTTGAGTATCTGGCCAAATATGATCAAATTATCAGAATTGTAGAAGGCCTAGAGAGAAAGGCTGTTTATAGGGAAAGACTTTAGAAACACTCAGGTCAAGTAAGTTTTATCACCAGGAGGGCTCTTGAGCTAGTTAAAGCACTCATCACCTGATTAGGTGTCAGCTGCTGTACTAAAAATGAGCAGCACTAAGTATCAGACCAGTTGTGATTTTATTTTTGTTTGATTTTGTCTGAGACCTCAGCTTCTTCACTCCTCTCTCACCTAAGGCCCTCTAAGATGATCTCAATACTTTGCCAATATTGCTTAATCAAAGTGTGTACCGATCACCTGGTCATCAACTGTGGTGGAAGAACCAGCTTTGTGTGATCGTAGCAGTTAGAATGATTTTCTCAAACCCTGTTCCCATTCATGTGTCTATATGTGGAACCATTTACTTGTGGTGCTCATTGGCCAGATCCTTGCTAGTTTTTATATGCAGAATAAAAAGTATTCACTAACCCTCCCCCAGTAAGAACATAAATACAAGCATTGTTCCAATAGTTTTCAAAAAATACATATTTTTGCTAGTAGAAAATTATTGGTGCAATTTCATATGATTTAATAGAACTCAGATTTTTTTTCAGTTTGGAAAGAGAATTTGCTCTCTTGTATATGAAATATAACAAAAGGAAATAAGAAGTACCATGTGACTGAAACTAAGATTCTACATACAAATCTCAAACCTTGCATCCTTTCACTCTATCCCTTATGCCAACACTTGAATTAATGAAAGAACAGAAGCCTTAATATTGACTTCCTTAGACTTTGTCAAGTTGTCACAAGATTAACATTATTTAAATGTAATTTTTATTCTGAGTTTGAATTATACATGGATTCAATTCATTACCAGCATATGCCCAGTAGTCAGTTTTGAAATTATTTTGCTGCTGACTTGAATTATTATAAATCAGATGATGCCAAATGTTAATTGATTATTCTACGGTGATCAATAGGAAGAGAAAAAGGATGATTTTAGTTGACTAACAGCAAATGATTTTTATTCCATAGAACAAATCCTCAAAGCAACACAGAAAAAGGCAGTCTTCAGATCCACAGAGCTGTTGTGCAAAGAATAAAAACAAACTTGCTTTTATGTGAGGCTGTAGGATACAGAGCATCTGGAATTATATGTAAACAGGAATGTTGTAAATTATCTTCAGATCACTGATCATATTTTTAAAAGTGTATACACAATAAATACATGTACATAATACATGTAGACAATATAGATAAATATACATGTATCTATATGTCTATGCATTTTATATGTGTATACATGTATATATGTGTGCATACACATGTATTTTTAATATACGTATATATATATATATACTTTTTTGATAACTTTTCATTGTTTGGATTGACAGATCTTCAGGAATGCAAATGTATTTTTTTTGTCCCATAGTATAGGAAGACATTGAGATATGGATCTACCTAAATGGGCAATTTTTCCCTTTTAAGCAAGTAAGGAAAATTTTTCTATTTCAGAAGGTTGAGGAGGAACATTCTGATTTTTGGAATAACAAGAAAATTCTGGATTTTTCTGACAGTATCATTTCCGATGTGGAAACTGCTTTCTGATTTAATATTGTTTCCAGAGTTAAGCAGCCCAGACCACTGTCTAAGTTGCCACAGAGGGCACTTTCAATAGTGAAATGAAGATTTCTCCTGGTGTTAATATACGTTAAGCTGTGCTTGTATCCTGAGGATGTGACAAATTTTTCCCTACTTGACTGCATTTGGGTTTATGGGAGTGATATGAAGGTGATTTCAAACAATAGGACAAGTTCTTCACCAAAAAGAATATTTATTAATGACACAGTTAACCAATAAAGTGGCAAGGCTTTATAACATTTTTAGGGCTTAGAGGTAGGCAGAAGAGATTTGTAGCAGCCTTGGTTCTAAAATAGTTGGGGCCGGGGTGTATGTGTATGTGTATGTGTGGGTGAATGTGTGTATGTGTGTGTGTGTGTGTGTGTGTGTGTGTGTGTGTGTGTGTGTGTGTTAAAAAGATTACTTAGCTTCTATAAAGAGACATAAAGATTGCCTGTTGAAATTTGACTAAGAAAAACATGTCATGTGCATAGGAAAAATGTCACAAAATTGCTTTCTTATCTTTCTGTTGTTAGTAGTTTTTAAGGATTTTACAAAATTTTTTGCTGCACTTTTATCTGAACTTGGATTCAGAGAAGGGGGGATTTGTGAGTTACAGCAAGGACCTAATTATAGTAACTGTCCACTTGAATATAATCACCAGGCTCCTTTTTTTGAATTTGTATTGGTTGAGAAGATAGGACTCTTTTGCTACTAACTTTTCAGCATAAGTACCAAGAGGGTCTTTGGATGATCACATTAGAAAACAGTAATAGAAAAGTCTTACAAGAAATGTGGGTGATGGTATTTTCATCATTATGCTTTGCCTTTCTCCTAACCTCCATTGCTTTTTCCAAGGGGAAAATGTTCACCAAAGAATCTTTGTTTCTATCCTGTTTTTCCTTCCAAATTGGGAAAAAAGCAAGCAAATACTTACATTCCTTCTCTCCATTTTCTTTCAATCAACGATAATAGCTAGTGTTTATACAGAGCTTTAAGTTTTGCGGGGCATTTACATATACTATTTCATTTGCACATTACCATAATACTGTGAGGTTGTATTATACATAATTTATAGATGAAGAATCTAAGATTTAGATATATTAAGGGACTTTATTGAGGGCCACACAGTTAAGTAAATGTCTTAGGCAGAATTTATTCTCAGGTCTTTCTGACTCAAATTTCAAACCTCTACGCATGATACCACTTGGCTGTCTCCTAAGTTACTTATACTGGATTATTACATAGATATAGTAAAAAACACTGCAAAGGAGATATAATTCTAGATTACATTGAGGCAGTTTGTTAATAAACTGGAACAACACAGTGTAGAGACAGTTTTACTCTTCTTTTCAAAAGATCTGGGAATTAAGGTCAGTCCTATAACTGACTACTTGCGGGAACTAGGTCAAATGCTTTTTGACCTTCAGTTTTTTCAACTCTAATCTGAGGAAAAAAAGAGATGAAGTATATAGATAAGAACTATAACCATCTGCCACAAGACATATCTATTCATTGATATTTCTTCTTAAATGGGATTCAAGTGTTTAGAAATTAATCAATATTCAAAGATTTTACTTGGATCCATCAGAAAAGTCCCAAAGATAACAATCCTTGATGAAGTTTGAACTTGGTAGCCTTGATATGATGCTGTGTGGTATGGTTTTAAGGGCATCTATATTGATAAACGCATCACAAGTGACCTTTTGTGATCTTTGGATCAAAAGATATTTGGAGAGTTCTTTCCAGAAACATATCAATCCTTCATATTGTGTGAACTGGAAAAGTAATGATTTTAAAGGTAGCAAATAGCATGAGTGTAATCACTTCTTGGAAGCTATTCAAATGTGCTCATTATTAGCCATTTAAGCATGGAAGTGCTTTACAAGAGTATTTATTCATTAGACTTCATGGCTATCCCATGGCAATATTATTCGTTCCCATTCACAGTTGAGGAAATAAAGCTGAGGCACTTGTACAATAAATCTGAGGACAGAAATGTGCTGCCCTCCTCCCCAACTTTTCATTGGTGTGGTGTATTATGTACCACTCAATAAGTCATTCAGATTTGTAGGAGGTTCATTTTCCATTTGTGAGAAATATATTTTCCTCTTCATTATGGGGGAAAAATTGGGATCAACCTTTTCTCAGTATGCTACCTTATTTTCTTTTTTTAATGGCCTGCATTTCTCAAGTTCCCAATATTCCTTGAATATCCAAACAAGGTAGGCGGTTTATACACTAAGCAAATTACAGTAACGAAAGAAACATTATAAATAGTGATTATTTCATGACAGAATGCCAGCCGTGCACCTGGGGCTTTGTAGAACACCTGCTGGAGAGTTCATTTGTGTATTTATGGTCTAAATGAATTGGTTGATTCACCCTTTTCTAGTTTGTCCCTTTGGCATTATGTTGAGTGGGCATTTGGAGTGAGTCATGGAGGGAAGGATATGAATATAACTAAAACGCTATTTTCCTGTTTCCATTTTCAGTTCTTGTTGCCAAGTGAATTGTCCAAGTGGAAACAGACAGTTTGCATGACACAGAATGATTATTGGGAAGTCCTTATCGTTGCCACAATTTGCTCTGCTGTATGGAATCATTGTTTTCTCACTGGCAAATGAGAAAAATACCAGCCTACTTCAGAGTGGATAGAATTATGCCACTTACTTAATTAGGTCACTTACCCAATGCATAGAGGAGACATTTTCAGAGGACACCAATGAATCATTCAATTCAATTTACTTCAACCAACGTTTCTCAGGTAACTATTACGTGCAAGGCATTACTATGCTAGACCATGGATCATAGAGTTTTATATGACTTTGTATAGCATCTAGAATATCATGAGCATACAGGGCTTGTGATCATTTATTGACACTGATGAATAAGATGTACCTCTAAAGAGCTTCCTTCGGTTTTCCACAGAGCTCTGTTTTATCATCTGTAAATACCATTATGCTCCCACTCCAGATAATGTCATGTTTAATAGTCACAAGGCATACTTTCTGATTATGTCTGTGGGCCATGAAACTACTTAGGAGTATTTTCTTGTAAGTGAAAATTGGTTAAGACTTAAGATTTTCAGCCATTTCTGCTACTCTCTGTTGTATTTGGGAAAAAACAAAATGGAATAAAGTCTTTAGCATTTTTACACAGCAGCCCAGTACATGTGTGTGAAACCAAAATGAGTTTATTTTATTTGAAAATACTGAACAGGAAATTCTATTGGTTCTGAAACCATTAGAAAACACTTAGAGGAGTGAAGAATTCAAAGGATACCTATTGTGGACTGCATTAAAAGCAAAAGTCCATTGAACCTTTGCCAAACCTTACAGGATTCTTATTGATACACAAACTACCAGACCACAAATGAGAAGGAAATGCCTTATAGCATTTTCAGAAGTGAGTACATTTTATAGCCATCAATTAACTTGACACTGTTCTTACTATCCCTGTTTATTGTTTTATAGGTTGTCATTCAACAGTTTAACTTATCTACCTGGTGCAAGGTGACAGGAAGTGGGTTGCGAAGAATAGACCTGATGATTGGTCCCAGAATGGGGAAGACCTAGGTTCCAGTCCTGTTTCTGACACATATTACCAGTGTGATGCTGGCTAAGTTATAATTTTTCAATGCAAGTTGAAGAGCAACTTACATTGCTGAGATGTATTGGTAGAGGCAGTTTCCTCACTAAGATTACCTTTATTCTACTGAGATTCCCTCCCCTGACAAATAAAGTCACATGTTTTTCTATGTAGAGGTAGGGCTGCATGGTAGATAGAGTACTAGACTTGGGCTTGGGAAGATCATAGGCTCTTAGAGCTGAAGATGCAAAGGACCTCAGGGGTCATTTTTATTTCAGTGTCCTAAGTTCTAGATTCAAATCCTGCCTTTGATTCTTCATAGGTCTGTGACCCTGAGGAATTCTCTATGCTTCTCACACAGTTTCTTGGTACTTACCTCCTGAGTCATAGCTGGTTTGTGATCCATACACTGCCAAAATCAAAGATCCTTTGTGAATACATAAAAGAAAAGGGACTGTGCTTAGACTCTCACGAGACTAAGACAAAAATGAAAAATAGTCCCAAAGCGACAATTGACAGGCATCACTTTCTCACTATTCTTTGAGCTCTTTAAGATCTGTAGCATATTATGCCACTTTGCAATGTCTACAAAGTAGAATTTAAAGTGCTAAGTGGCAACTGGGTCTTCCCATTCATAATTTTCTTGTGTCACATCTGTCTTACCAAATTGTTTAGACTCCATGAAACTCTTATTACTCTTTATTGACCATGAATCTCTCCTACTAGGTGTCTGAGCATATAGCTGTTTTGTATTCAGCTGACTTGAAAAGTAGAAGATTTTATGATATAGCTTTAATGTGAGTTCTGATTAATTCTTTGCGTGACACGCAGCAGGGGCTAAATAAATGCTGGTGGACTTACTGACTGAAATAAAGAATAATTAGTCTAAGCTAGAGGCTCTACCTATGCATTGTTTTCATGGCTCTGTCCTGTTCAGACCTCCCTTGCCTTTGAACTCATAAATCTAAGGATAGGCTGGAACCTTGGGAGAGCTGATTGATTAATTTTTGGTGTGATCATTTGCACCTCAGAAACTGGCAGATACTACAAAATTGGACTTGATTTGGTGTTTTATCTAAACTTAAGAAAGTTATGGAAAATTGTTAATAATATAGATGAAACTCAAAAGTATGACTTGCATGCTGAGGCAACTGGTGACACAATGGTAAGACCACTAAGCCTGGAGTCAGGAAGACCAATTCAAATCCAGTCTAAGACATTTAATATCTGTATGACCCTGGGGTAAGAAATTTAAACTCAGTTTCTTCAGTTGTAAAATGGGGATAATAGTAGCACCTCCTTCAAAGAATTATTTTTTGGATCCAGTGGAATAGTTTCTTTTTTTAAAAAAAATACTTTATTTTCCCCCAATTTCATATTAAAATAATTTTCAACATTTTCTCTTTTTAAAAAATCTTGAATTTTAAATTTTATCCCTCACTCCCTTCAGCCCTCACTGAAATGGTAAGCAAACTAATATTGTTTATAGATGTACAACCATGAAAAACATTTAGAAATAATTTCTAAAAAAACCTCAAACAAAAACTTAGCACAGTGCCTGACGCACAGTAAGCAGTATATAAATACTTATTTCCTTTCGTTTGCTAATTCAAAGCATGCTGAATCCCCTCCCCAGCCCCACCAGGAGGTAAGAAAGTAGTCCAAAGAGAAATATTCATGAGTTATAGCAACACAAAAATATTTAATCGTATAAGCTATCACATTAAGAAATATGAAGAAATTAAAATGTTTTGCTTTTATTTTTAATCAGGCAAGAGAAATACTCCTTATATCCACTTAGTTTTTATATCTAAAACATTTTTGTCTTTTTTTGTAAATATTGTTTTATATGATTTTCATGCATATATGGAAAGCCCCTTCTTTCTTCATCTCTGAATTATGTATTCTCAGTAAACTTCCCTTGTCCCTATAGAGTGGGACTTATGTAGACCATTTACGACAGACTCTGTAAAGGATATTTCACTAATACACTTTACTTTTTAATGTCCATTGTGTATCTTGGGAAAGGGGAAGAAGACAGGTAGGTTTTAATTTTTAGTGAGTACAGACAATTTTTGACTTTTCAAGTCAATAGGAGATAGGGAGAACACAGCTAACTGAAATTCATAGCTACTCCTCTGATGCCTTTGTATTTAATTTCCTCTTCCAGTAAACTGGAACTACTCTTGGATTTGTTGATTGGATCTGTGATTAATTCATGTAGATGTAGGGACTTCTCAGTGAGAAAATCTCTCTTAGTATACAGATAAGTAGCTATTGTGCAACATATAGTCTTTGAACCATAAAAGATACCTACATTTAAGGGACCACTTGCAAAGTCAAATAAAAATGGGGTCCACTAAACAGGACATAATGATCTCTGTGGGCCACATTTTTACTTGGAAAACCACATATTATTTTTACCTATGTTTTACTAAATTTTTATTTTATTAAAAATTTCCCATTTACATTTCAATTTTGTTTGACCACACTTGAGAGTATGGTGGGCTGTATGCTGCCTATGTGTTTGACAAGTCTGGTTTTAGGCATGGGAAGTGAATGATCAATCAGTAAAGGATACTGACAAGGAGTGGTCACATAGTTAAGAGTGGGATGAAGAGAAAAGCTGTGTCCTGGTAGCCAAGAGAAAAGAGGGTATCTAGGAGGAGGCAGTGATTAACTGTCAAAAGCTATACAGAGACCAGAGGATGAAGATTCAGAAGAGAAACTTGGATATAGCAGTTAAGAGACTGATGGTAGCTTTAGACAGAACCACTTTAATACAATGGAAATATTAGATGTCAAGTGACTAATTGTGAGAGATTGAGAAGTAAATGGGAGGTAAGTAAACAGCCAGAATTTATACCTCTTTCTCAAAGCCTGGCATAGAAAGGGAAGATTGATATAGGTTGATAGCTTGAGGGAACGTCAGAGTGAAGTGGAAGCTTTTTAAACATGTGGAAGATCCGGACATGCTTATAGGCAGCAGAGGACTAACTGGTAGAAGGAGAGAGAATGAAAATTAACAAGAGGAAGGGTATGATCAGAAGGACAAATAAATGAGATAGAATCATGTATTTTTTTCACCTTTCTATCATTTCTGTGACCAACATGATTTAATGTAGCAATCTTTTAGGAAGGCCATCGTAGCCCCTCTTTTTATCATTTTATCAATGATAACCTTTATATATATATATATTTTGCTTATGGTGACAGAAATGGAAGGAGCACCCAACCTAGATAAGTATGCCTATAAGAAATAGCTTCTGTAGGTGGTACAATTTTTAAAGCACTGGGGGATTCATTCTCAAATTATCTGAAATGGGGTAAGATACAATTAGCAATATATCACAGAACGCATTACCTTCATAAAAGAGCAGTCAGGGCATTAATATCTGTTAGCTCATGTGCCCATATTTTTTGTCCTAGAAAAAAACTTTGGAAGAATGATCTATTTATTTATTGACATAATGATGCAGGTTTTAAAAGTATTAGAAAAAAGTGCCTTTCTTAGTATTGACTTTAGGATCCTCTGTTTTGGGGACATTAGCTTCAAGGCTACTTTTCCATATCCTAGATTATTTTTTCCTAAGTATGTCCACTTCTGCACAGATATCCATCAGGTAAAGGTTTTGTAGTGATTCAATTTCTTTGGCAATGCTCTTCCATCTTGTCTGTGGAAAATGACCGTATGTAATTTATTCTTCAGGAGATGATAAAAAATGTAGACCAGAGCTTTGTCTTTGAAGTCTTTCTAATGACTGAAGTAGTGGAATTGCTGAGTGACAGAGTCTGGTTACAGTTAATGGTGACAGTAGAGCTAAATTATTCTACAGACCTCACTAAAACATACCCCGACTGCCATGAACACAGTTAACAGCTGATTACTCAGAGTACACTGACAAGAAAGCAGAATCTGCTGTGACCTGTGACTGAGGGCTCAGAAAGGAATTAAGAGGAATATCTGAGTGAATGTGATGTGACACTGACTGCTTAGATGTGAAACAATAACATTTACATTATATATATCTGAACAGAAATTACGTGAGATAAACCACTCACAAGAAATTCACCCAACCACCTTACCGATGAGTGACACCTCCTTTCTGGTGAAGAACTAATTGACTGGCGTTGTTTTTGTTCTTTTGTTTTTGTTTTTTTCCCAGAAAGAACCAGGCACGTATCAAAGACAAATCTCTTGCACCCCATACCTGCCACACCAACTTCATATTATTCAGGAACACAGGCAGCATAAAGTCGTGTATCTTGGAGTCAGGAATATTTGAGTTCAAGTGCTGCCTCTGATACATACTATTTATTTGTGTGTTCATGGGCAAGTCACCAAACCTCTTAATGTTGCAGAGAATTTTCTGAAGACTGTGATTTGCAGATGAATTGCTGTTTGCAGGAATGAAGGTAGTTTACACACTGAGAATTCTCCTATGCTGAAGACATTACAAGTCTTGAATCTATATTTAAGGGAAAAAAGTATTCAGAGTGAAGAGAATTTATCTCTTCCCCTATTACACACTCATTTATTACTACTCACTCTCCCAACCCCCTCCCCTAGACTGATGTTATAGACCCCAAGCTCCAGATATGCTTGTGCCCCTTGCTAGGTTTTATTTTATCCAATGTGGAGACCATTTGGGGCTTAAAATTGTGCCATTCAGCATCTGTGTGTGTTTGCATCATTCCTACTCCCCACTCCAATACTGACATTTCTTGTTGGTAAGGCACTAGGACCCAGAGCAACACAGCATTCATACCTTAATCACAGGTGAACTATACCAATTTTGGGCTATGTCAAGCCCCAATTCTCTTTGTGCTCTCATAAATCCAAGTCTCCTTACTATAAGGAGAGATACACCTAGTCAGATATATCCTGCTTCTGGATTCATATCCAACCTTTCAGTTTCCACTCTTAGACTGCTGGGGTTTCACATATGGGTTCTCTCTCTCTCTCTCTCTTTCTCTTCCTGTCTTTCTCTTTCTCTGTCTCTCTCCACCCCAGTAAAACTCTAATATTACCAGTGTCAAAGGTTCACTTGGGATATTCCTTAAGTAAGCTAAGAAAATTACAGCTGTGCAACTACACAAATATTGACCATGTACTAGGGCATAAAAACCTCATCCTTCAATGAAGAAAGACAGAAATATTAAGTTTATCCTTTTCAGATCATGATGAAATAAAAATTACATTCAATAAAGGGCCATGGAAAGTTAGACTAAAAAATTAATTAGAAACTAAATAATCTAATCCTAAAGAATAAGTGGGTCTCATAACAAAATACATGGAAACAATCAATAACTACATTCTAGAGAATGATAACATTGAGGCAACATATCAAAAATTATGGAATGCAGCCAATATACTTCTCAGGGAAAATTTTTTATCTCTAAATGCTTACATGAATAAAATAGAGAAAGACGAGATCAATGAATTGGGCACTCACCTAAAAATCCTAGAAAAAGAACAAATTAAAAATCCCCAACTAAATACCAAATTAGAAATTCTGAAAATCAAAGGAGAGATTGCTGAAACTGAAATTAAGAGAACTATTGAACTAACAAAAAAATCCTGATAGCTGGTTTTATAAAAAAACAATAAAATTGATAAACCTTTGGTTAATTTGATTTTTTAAAAAGAAGAAAACCAAATTATTAGTATCAAAAATGAAAAAAGGTGAATTCACCACCACTGAAGAGGAAATTAAAACAATAATTAGGAGCTATTTTGCTCAACTGTATACCAATAATCTGACAATCTAAGTGAAATGGATATTTAGTTGCCCAGATTAACAGAAGAGGAAATAAAAATAATTAGCCCCATTTCAGGAAAAGAAATTGAACAAGCCATCAATAAACTCTCTAAGAAAAAATCTCCATAGTCAGATGGATTTACCAGTGAATACTAGCAAACATTTAAAGAATAATTAATTCCAATACTATATAAACTATTTGTGAAAATAGGCAAAGAAAGAGTCCTGCCAAATTCTTTTTATGACACAAATATGGTGCTGATAACTAAACCAGGAAGAGCCAATACAGACAAAGAAAATTATAGAACAATTTCCCTAATGAATATTAATGTAAAAATTTCAAATAAAAGAATAGCCAAAAGATTAAAGCACTTTATCATAAGGATAATACGCTATGACCAGGTAGGATTTATACCAGGAATGCAGGGCTGGTACAATGTTAGGAAAATTATCAGCAAAATTGACCATATCAACAACAAAACTGACAGAAATCATATGATTGTCTCCATAGATGCAGAAAAAGTTTTTGACAAAATACAACACACATTCCTACTAAAAACACTGGAGAACATAGGAATGAATAGGTTTTTCCTCAAAATG
Source organism: Notamacropus eugenii (assembly GCF_028372415.1). NCBI lineage: Eukaryota > Metazoa > Chordata > Mammalia > Diprotodontia > Macropodidae > Notamacropus > Notamacropus eugenii. The sequence continues at coordinate 119,660,816 of NC_092877.1, read as the reverse complement.
ATAAGTAGCATCTATCCAAAACCATCAGCAAGTATTATATGTAATGGGGAGATGTAGAGGTTGCTAAGGGGAGTGCAAGTGCCGTGATCAAGGCCAGAGCTGAGGTGAAGCCTGTTCCCATGGGACTTGTGCTAAACAAACCCTGGCAAAAGCTCTCCAAGACCCTGGAACCTGATGTTCCTGCAGATACTGACGTTCTCTGCAGAAAGTTGCAATTGGGCCTGGGAACTCAGGAACTAGCTTTGGGAGCAGGATAAGCTTCGTTACTTGCTTCGGGTACAAGGACATGGGTGAGCCATGAGATGGTGAAGTAATGGGATGAGCTCATCCTGCACATGATTGTGGTTGTAGAAGTATTTCCAATAAGACTGGGGATGAAACAAGGATGTCCATTATCACCACTGTTATTCAATATTGTACTGGAAATGTTAGCTTTAGCAAAAAGAGAAACAAAAGGAAATTTAAGGAGTTAGAATAGGCAATAAGGCAACAAAACTGTCACTCTTTTCACATGATATGATAGCATACTTAGAGAATCCTAGAAAATCAACTAAAAAGTTACTTGAAATAATTAACAACTTTATTTTTTTAATGAACAATTTTAATTTTTTTTTAATTTTCATTTTTAACACAGTTCATATCACATAACACAATTCAAACTTTGGGTCAAGAGATATTTCTTTTAAAGCATTTACAATATAGACCACAAATGAATTTTTTTTAATATTAACAACTGAGGCACAAATAATAACAATTTATGTTAACTTCATAAGCCTTTGACTTAATTGTCTCCACACTATTACTAAGAATTAAAGAACCCTAACTTATTGTTGTTGGTCTAAAGTCCTAAGCCTAATAGCTTAATTTTAGACTTGACCTCAGATGTTCCCCTACCAACAATCTATAATTTAATAGATACTGGCTAAAATATAGAGTGGTAGATCAGTAGAATAGGTTAGATACACAATATACAGTAGTCAAAGACTGTAGTAATCTACTGTTGGAAAAACACCAAGATTCCAGCTTCTGGGATAAGATCTCACTATTTAACAAAACCTGCTGGGAAAACTGGAAAACTGTATGCAGAAACTAGGCATTGACCAACATCCTACACTGTATGCCAAGATAAGATCAAAATGGGTACATGATTTAGACATAAAGGCTGAAAATATAAGCAAATTAGGAGAGCAGGGAATAGTTTACCTGTCAGATCTGTGGAGGATGGAAGAATTTATGACCAAACTGGAACACTATTAAATGCTAAATGGATGATTTTGATTACATCAAACTAAAAAGTTTTTGCACAAATTCAATGCAACCAAGATTAAACGGGAGGCAGAAAGTTGGGAAACCATTTTTAAAGTCAATGTCCCTGAAAATGGTCTCATTTCAAAGATATATAGAGAACTGAGTCAAATCTATCAGAATACAAGTCAATCCTCAATTGGTAAATGGTCAAAGGATATGAACAGGGAATTTTTGGGCAGAAAAATTAAAGCTATCTATAGACATAAGAAAAAATGCTCTAAATCACTATTGAATAGAGAAATATAAAATAACATTCCAAAAAAGGAAAATGATAAATGTTGGAGAAGATTTGGAAAAATTGCAACACCAGTGCATTATCAGTGCAGTTGTGAATCGATTCAACCATTCTGGAGAAAAATCTGGAAAACTACACCCAAAGGGCTATAAAACTCTGCATACCCTTTGATCCAGCAATACCACTATGAAGTCTGTATCTCAAAGAGACTCTAAAAAAAGGATAAAGACACACGTATAAAAATATTTATAGCAGCTCTTTCTGTGGCGATCAAGAATTGGAAATTGAGGAAATGCCCATTAATAAAGGAATGGCTGACCAAGTTGTGGTATTTGAATGTAAAGCAATACTATTGTTCCATTAGAAATGGTGAGCAGGAAGACTTCAGAAAAACCTGGAACTCATGCTGAATGAAACAAGTAGAACTAGGAGAATACTGTACACAGTAACAGCAACATGGTGTGATGACCAAATGTGATAATTTAGCTCTTCTAAGGAATACAATGATCTAAGACAATTCCAAAAGATATGATCAAAAATGCTGTTCATATCCAGAGAAAGAACTATGGAGTCTGAATGCAGATTGAAGCTTATTATTTTCTCTTTCTTTTGCTGTTTTATGTATTTTCTTTCTCATAGTTTTTCCTTTTTGTTCTGATTCTTCTTTCTCTACATGACTAATGTGGAAATATGTTTAATATGATCATACATGTAGAGCCTATATCAGTTTGCTTGCCATCTTGGGGAGGGGAGAATAGAAGGAGGGGGGAAATTTAGAACTCAAAATCTTATAAAATTGAATGTTGAAAACTAAAAATAAATAAAGAAAAAAGATCATTATAGCCATGACCAATCATTTTGAACAACTGAGGCACCACTCTCACCACCATGTACATTTTCCCTTGCATGCCTCTTCCCATTTCCACTGAGACATCTTCCCCCAAGTTACTTTACCTCCTCCAGTATTACTATGAGTAAGATGAGAATGATAATCTTCTTCATACATTTATGATTTAACTGGACTAGATAGTTCATGTGCTATGATTATTTTTCCCACTTCTTGCCTTTTTATGAAGTTCCATTATTAGAAATTGATTATTTTCTGACCTCTGTATTTTTTCTCTCCAGGAATCATCCACTGAAATACCACATCTTATAGCCAAATATTCATAGTGTAGCCCCAGGAAATAATATCTGTAGCTTTCATCAACTTTCCTCAGGTCAACAATTAGTTGGGCACTAAGTTAAAAAAAAAAAAAAAAGAAGGAGTTGGGTGCAAGAGGGAAGAGGAGTGGGAAAGTGAAAATGAAAAGGCTTTTCAAAAAGACAGGTGCTAGGCCTAGAGGCCTGTGTGGGCTACCTGAGTCTTTCTTACCTCACCTCCCGAGGTCTTCGGCTGGCCATGCCGGATGCACATATGAGAGAAAGGACGTTCCAGAGTCGAACAAGGGTTGAGCTTTATTTCAGGGTCTAGTTACAAGTGCAGGGAGGTCTTCCTTAGGAGGAAGAGGGGGAGATTTCCTAAGGAGGCTAAGCTTAAGGGATTGGAAGTAGAAGTACAAGCGGGGAGAGAGGGGGAGGGGAGAAAAGAAGAAAGCGGAGCCTACTGTCCTCTTGGCTCCTCACGTGCTAAGAGCGCTTTCAGGCTTCCTCAATCCTACTTAACTCTCCAGCAGCATAGTTTGCATCTAAATACCGTGCTGTTAGATAACAATAGTGTGCCCAGATCCGGGACGACCTCGAGGGCAGTGAGACTCCACCCATCACGTATCTCCCAGGGAGAGGCCGAAATACCCGAGCTAGCCGAGTTAGCTCAGTCTGACCTTCTCGAACCCCCGCTGTTCATGGAGGGCCTCGTAAGACTCTAAGATTTAGAAGTCCCACTTTTACCCGCCCGAGACTGTCCACACGGAATTGAGCTTCCAATCCTCACAGACAGGGAAGAATCACCAAGGACATATGCAGACCACTACTATGAAGAAGTCATTCAGAAAAAAAACCAAACAAACCAAACAACCAAACATTGTAGAACACACATCTTTTAATTGCATCATATAAAAACAAAATTTGTTTGCAGTATAAAAATGCAGATTTAAAATTTAGCTTCGCATTCAACCTGAAAGTATGTTATTGTAATTTTTGTTATAACATAAATATGTATAAAGAGTTGCTATGTTTTTGTGAAAATTTAATTGTCACCTGGTAAATTGATCTCAATTTGTCTGTTCTAATCATTTTGAGACAACAAGCAAAAGAAATAAATCATGGAAAATTCTTTGCAGTCTGTAAAGAGCTGTAATAATGTCAGTTAACATTCTTTTTGTTAATAATATTACTATTCTCTTGCAATAGACTGTGAGCTTTCTGAAAGAAGCTTATAATTTTTGTATTTTGTCTGAAGATAGAGTATTCAAACTTTCAATTCAATTCAACACACTTCAATTTAACAGAAAAGTAGGTACCAACTGGAAAAACAAATAATAGTATTTATAACATGAAATATATTAACTAAAGAAGCAATGTTATAGCCTATTGGATAGAGAGTTGGCTCCTGAGCCAAGAATACCCGAGTTCAAGTCTAAACTCTTACACACCCTGGTTGTGTGACTCTGGAAAAATCATTTAGCCACTCAGTACTTCCTGTAGGCAACTCTCTATGACAAAGCATTCCTAGAAAGCTCTTGATCTTCATTGGAAGTAAGATTTGTCATCCAGTTACTCTCTATGCCAATGATATCAAGATCTGTTTCCTAAAGTCTTGCTTAAAAATAGTTAACAGTTCTTTCATGTGTGCAAAGTACTTCATAGATAGTATCTCATTTGATCATTGCAACAACCTGTGAATTAAGTACTAATGAAAAAAATCAAAAGCCAAAATGCTCCTTCTTTGAAGGAGCTTTTATCATACTGAGGATGCAAGTTCAAAAAGATAAGCAAATTCAAAGTATATACAAAGTAATTTAAAAAGAAAATTATACATATAACTAGGAGTCATCAGGAAAGGCCTCAGGCATAAATGGGCAAGTGGTCTGAGCTTTGAAGTGGGAGATGAGGACATGGAGGACCACTTATGCAAATGTGGAAAGATAAGAGATTTCAGGTATGTGATATCAGGTAGCAGTTCAGGTTGCCAGTTTGATGAGAATGGAGAATTTATAAAGGAGGAGAAATATAAAATGAGACTGAAAAGGCAAGTGGAAGCCAGATTGAAGAGAATTTAAATGTAAATCCAAGGATTTTGTATATTATCTTAAATGTCCTAGGGAGCAACTGAAGATTTTTGAGTGTCATTGTGACATGTTCAGATCTTTTTTTTTTTTTCAGAATTATCACTTTGGAAAACAGGGCCGAGTGTGTGTGTGTGTGTGTGTGTGTGTGTGTGTGTGTGTGTGTGTGTGTTTAAGCATGCCCATGCATGCATAGTGGGGGAAAGGTCAAACATCTTTCACATAAGCTCTATGAAAGAATGCACATATATTTAATTCTTAGGACTTGGGGCACTATAGGTCTCATCATCAGGACATTTCTGAAATACGCAATATGCAGAAATGTGAGCCTTCCTTTAATGTATTTCAGAAAAATTCATTTGAAAAAAATTCTATTGAAATAACTGGAAATTGCTTATACAGTCCATAGATTAGAGAAATGAGTTAGGACTACTCAGCTTGAAATTCGCTGGAATAATTCAAGAGAATCAGGGCTTTTAAAACTGACATAAATCAATGAAAGTACTAACTCAGGATTATCTATGGGCAAGAAACAATCAATGAGTTTGGAGGAACTGCTCTCTGAAAGCAGATAAGCTAAGACTATAAGAGCAGTTTCTTTGGAAAGTACATTTTGAGTAAAACATTTTTTTTGGCCCCATTCTGCTTTTACACTTTAGCAGAAAAGAGAGATAGCAGTTTTTACCCAGGATATCTAGCAAGTACTTATTCCATTTCTGAATTCTAGGCTGTACAAAGTGCAGGGAATTTTAAAAAATAACACTTGGCAAAAGTCTTCTTTCTCATATTCCTCTTGCCCCCAAACTCTGAACTCCAATTTTTCTTTCAAATGTTTCTCTATTGAGTGATTTAATAGAATATTGCTTTAAACTGACCTAATGCTAGTTTACTCCACATAATATAGGAAAGGGCATTAACTTTGGGTGCCTGAAAATCTTTATGCTTTTGGCATTGTAAAATTCCCACAGAAACTGACCTTAGGAGACTAAGCATTACAGATACTGGAATTATTTCTACATGCTCCCTGCCCTCTTCTTTACTTTGATTTTATTTGTCTTAGCCCTAATCTCTCTACTTCCATCTGTGTGTTGTGTGCACTTTTGTGTGTGTATGTGTATGGGGTGGTGCATATCAAGACTAAGAACAAATCTGATACAGTGTACATGTACATAATATAGTATAACTCAACAAGCATTTATTAAATGGAGATGAGGGAGTGGATTACAGGAGTGGAATGTTAGCATTTTATTTGCACAGAAGTAGAAACTGGTGTGTCAAGTTCAGGAAATCTGGTAATCCAAATTGACTGAATTGATCAGTTTCATCTCAGTGCCTCCTCCTATAACCTTCACATTCCTTGTGTTGGAGCTCTCACAACTCTCTGCCTATACTGCCCTTTTTATTCTTTGGCTATTGAATTCCCATCCATCCTTCCAACCAAGTTAATCAAGTAATCTGTCAATCACAAGTATTTATTAAGAGCTTACTATGTGAGAGCCACTACTCCAAGTTCTGGAAAAGACAAGGAACAGCAAAATTATTGCCCCATTCTTAAGGAGCTCCCATTCTAATAGGAGAGACAACATCTAAATAACTAGTTCCTTCCAGATTGCTATTTAATTTTCCCTAGCAAGTCTTGTCAAATAAGGAATTCTTTTCTGAATAATATATGTTTAAGGTTAATTTAAGATTGTTACTGAGTTCAGTTATGTCTGATTTTGTTGTCTAGTCTGAATCATTTATGTACATTTTAAGTTTTAAATCAGTACCAAGAAGGTTTGAGGATTTTTTTTTCTATAATATAATTTGAAGTCCAGAGGGCTATTCCTTCTCCATATCTACCTTCAAAATATCACTTTCCTTTATATTCCAAATCTGTGGTCTAACTATACAAAGTATTCTTTTGGTAGTTTGACATATCATACTATAGTTATAAATTAGTTTTGGTAGCATTGTCATTTTTATTATATTGATGTCACCCAGTCATGAACAATGAGTGTCCCTTTCTTAATTTAAGTTTTTCATTACTTTTTAAGGAATATTTTGCTTATGTTTGTCTTTTTTTGCCGATGAAGACCATGCCACCCAAGAAATGATGACATGACTTTCACTTAACTTTGTTTTGAGTTAGGGAAGGCTGTGCAAGGTCACCAGCTCACTTCTCCTCCAGAACCATCTCAAGGACAGACAGAGGTAGAGTGATTTGCCCAGGTTTACACAGTTAATAGGTGTTTGAGACTGAATTTGAAATCAGGTATTGCTGACCCAAGGTCCAGAACTCTCTCATTGTGCCAACTAGTTGATAATTTTTAAATCAATATTCACTAAGGAAATTGGTTTGTACTTCTCTTTTTTTCTTCTCTACTATCAAGGATTAGGTATTGAGACCATATTTGTCTCATGAAAAAGATTTTGGCATGATATTTTTGTAGTTTTTGAGAAAAATTTAAAGAGCATAGGTAGTAATTATCTTTTTAAAATATGATGGATTTTATGACTCCATCTTCTCTAGGGTTTCCTTTATTCCCTCTTTTTGTGGTTACTTTAAAGTTTATTTCATTTCTTTTTTTGAGTTCAGGTTATTTAATGTCTTCTTTTGGTTCTGTTAATTTGCATTTTTATAGTTTTAAAGGTAATCACTCATTTCTTTTGAATTCTTTGTTTTCTTGAAATACAATTTTGTATAGCAGACAGATTTTTTTTTTGTTTCTTCTGGGTTTGTTGCAATTTTACTTCATTAATTTAATTTTTTGTTAAACTTATTTTTCTCCCACTTTCATAATCAGGTTGGGCAAATAGTTTAGTAATTTTGATAGTCTTTTAGAAGAAACAGCTTTTACCTTTGTGTATAAGTTCTACAGTCTTTTTGTTTTCTGGTTATTTACTCTTCCGATTTTCAATATTTCTTCTGTTGTTCTTATCTGCAGCTCATTTATTTGTTGGCCATCTAATTTACAACATTGCATATTATTCAGTTAATTATTCTTCTCTTTTTCTATTCTGTTAACATATATTTTAATCATTGTACTTTTTCCTGTCTACTGTTAATTCCATATTAGAAACTTTAGTTTTTATTTTCATCATTGAATTTTCAAATAGTTAATAATAGCTATTCTGATTTGTTATTTGATCTACTTGTTGATAATTTCTTTATTATCTCTTTATCAGTCTCTCTTTTGTTTGTGATCTCTAAATTGATTACCATAATATGTAAAATATATTGAATATTTCTGATTTAAAAATATTCTTTTGCAATATCTGTGCAATACATGTGGTAAATGTGCAACGTTATGCTGAGAAATATGTATATTAATTAATGTTCCCATTCAGAAGCTGCCCTAAATATTTGAATTCTAAATTCTAAAATTCTGTTCAATTTAATGCTTTGTTTTTATCTTTGTTTAGTTTTTTTAGTTTTTTTTTTTAGTTTTTTAGATTTCTTTAGTTCTGAGTCAGAAGAGTAAATTTTCTACTGTTATTCTCTTACTATTTCCTTTAATCCTTCTGGGTATGGGATTATCCTAGACTGGGCAAGTCATTTAGCCCTGTCTGCCTCTTTCCTCATCTGTAAAACAAGCTGCAGAAGGAAATGGCAAACCATCACAGTACTGTGGCCAGGAAAATGCCAACTGAACTCATGAAGAATCAGACACAACTGAACAGAAACAACAGGAGAGGATAATGACCCTCCTGCCCTTTTAACTGTCCTCCTCTTACTGAGAGGATAGCTCCTCCAAGACCTTTCGTTTCAGGAGGGCACCAGTGAGCTGTGTCTTCATTTCTCCTCAGCATGGGCCCTGGACTTTCTTTACCATGCCTTTGCATCAGGAAAACCTTGCACTTTCCCTTCTTTTTCAGCTTCCTCTTACATTTTATTTTCCTCCATTAAAAGGTTTGCTCCTTGAAGGCAGAGCTTATCTCTTATGATTATATTTGTATGCCCAGTGCTTAACACACTGACACATAGTAGGTATTTAATAAATCCTGGTTCTTTATTAATTGATTTGCAAATGAAGGTCTCAAAGAGGGCAAACTATCAGATAATGCTAGTTCAAATGTGGGCCCATACATTGACTTGATGACTGTTATTTGAGGACCAGTCCAGGAAAATTAACTGATCTCTAACTGTAAGGTCATTCACTAGATGATAGAAATTTTCTCTTCGAAGCATTCCAGACATAATCAGGGAGGGACTGCCATCTGTGTAAATAGATGGAATAATGATACCAATGAAAATGTCTATTTTTCAAATTATTAAAGTTCAATGTTCCTTTTATATCATTTACTTCCCACAGAATCAAATACAAGCTCTTGCATGCTTGATATTTAGGTATAAAACAGAGAAAAGTAAGTAATGAAATGGTTAAGTGAAATGTAACTCATTGTTAAACTGCAAAGTATAGATAGATAGATAGATAGATAGATAGATAGATAGATAGATAGATAGATAGATGATAGAAAAGAATGGTTTGAAGTCTGAAGTTTACCTTTAAGCATCATTTTCTGTCTTTCCATCTCTCCTACAGAATCATTCCTCCTTATTTCTAGGCCATCCAGCTTTCTTTGGTCTTGTCTCTGCCACTTGTCCTAGCCTTCTTGTCTAATTGTGTCCAATTCTTCATGACCCCATGGATCATGCTGTCCATTGAGTTTTTGGCAAAAATACTATAGAGATTTGCCATTTCCTTCTCCAGTGAATTAATAAGGTAACTAGCTATTAAATGACTTTCCCAAAATCACACAGCTAGCAAATGTCCGAAGATGTATTTGAACTCAGGTCTTCTAGGCCCAGCACTCTAACTCCTGAACCATCTAGCTACCTCTTGCTCTAGCCTTATTTTGCCTTTATAAAAAAAGCAGTCAACACTACAGTTAATCAGTTCAACAATTTACTATTCTGTACATTTAAATCCCCTGCCAATTATCAATTCAGTGTCAGCCTCATCTGTCTTTTGTTTCTTCTTCTGAGCTGAGAAATGAATCTGGAGGAATTCATGTAACCCATCCATGGATCCACTTCAAATGCCTATATTCTAACAATAACTGGATCCTTCCTGTGGCATGGAAAATATTTTATTCCCCTATGACTACCTATCACGTTCCCTATATTGGCTGTTCCAAAGCTCATTTTTTCCCCCCTCAAACTTTAAACTCCTCCCTCACCACTGTCCCTTCTTTCTATGGATCATCATATCTCCCATTCTACCAAAATAGACACCATTCATCATGAACCCCCTTCAGATCTTTCTTTGATAACTAAAAAATCCTCTACACCATCACACATTCTCTTTATCATTTTCTAAAGTCTCAGAGGATGTAGTGACCTTTCTTACAAATATCAACCCCTCTACTTATGCTACTGTCCCCACCTCCCCTGGGAGTTTGCTCATCTCGAGTTTCTTCCTTTCCATTGATTTTTTCCACAGTGGTACAAACATGCTGAGGATTCCACCATGCCTGAAAAACAAAATTTTTACCTGACCTTGTCACTGACCTTGTCATCTACTCATATTATTATTCTATATCTCTCCTTTCTTTCAAATGACAAACTCCTGGAGAGTCATATAAACATGCTATCTCTACTTTCTTAGTGCCTATTGCTTTTTCAACCTCTTGCACTCTGACTTCTGATTCTGAAACTCTGATGAGCTCCCTATCTTTAAGGACAAGTTATCTCTCAACTGTCAAGTCTGAAGACCTTTTCTTTTTAGTCAGCCTTCTTTACCTCTCTGTAGATTTTGATAGTCAACCATTCCATTCTCTAGAATGCATTTTTTTACCTTTAGCTTTTGATACTTCTATATATGAGTTCTTTTCCAAATTATCTGACATTTCATCTTCCAACCACTGGTTCATCATCCTCTTTGTTCTTCTTATGCATGAATATCACAAAGCCCTTCTTCTTCTTGTTCCGGTAATCTCTCCCTTAATCTCCTCTACTCTTAGGAGAAGCAGTTATATTTACACAGGTGATTTCCAAATGACTAAATCTAGCCCTAATCCGAGGTTCTATACTATATTTCCAAATAACTTCAGTTTTATATCTTAATGTCTCACTGCCATCTCAATTGATTTTAAATACTTATTTAAACACCCACTGTTTGCAAAGTACTATACCACACACTGAAAATAAATTAAAAAGGTGAAAAAGTCATTTCCTTAAAGATGCTTACAATCTCCAGCTTAATGTGTCCAAAATTAAATCATTAATATTTCCTTAGTTCCCCCCATCCATATTTCAAACTTTCATTTCTGGTGAAGGTCCTACAGTTCTTCTCATCATTTAGGGGTTGTGCTTAAATTTTTCTTTAGCCCCCAGCCCACATATCCAATCAGTACCTATTAGGTTTACCTTCTCAAAATCTTTTGTATACATTTCCTTATCTCTACTTATAGTTACCACTCCAATTATAGTTGTGAAGACTATGTTTTCTCTTGTCCAATCTATTGTAATACCTTCTCAATTAGTCTTTCTACCATGAGGCTTTTCGCTTGCCAAATCATCTTCTATATAGCTACCAAATTTTTTAAGACTCAGATTTTAAAATGTCATTCCCCTGTTCAAAAACTTTTGGGATTTGCCATTATGTTTTGCTTATGGGCTAAAATACAACTCTCATTTTATTCTCACAACAATCCTATGAAGTAAATGGTATTATTAACTCTATTTACAGATGAGGAAACTGAGGCTGGAAAAAATTATGATTTATCCAGACACACTGCCTGCGAGTATCTGAGGTTAGATTTTAACTCAGGTCTCCTTGACACCAAGTCCAGTACTTTATTCACTTCTCCATGTAGCTTCCTTAAGTATCTACTTCTTCTGTAGGAATTCAATCCTACTGAATTAGGCATTAGAGGAGATCCCAGCATGAATGACAAATTCCTTGCTTTTACAGATCATACAATCTAGTCAGAAGTTACAGTGTAGATGGTTGACTCTAGTATAATACAACTCATAATATTTTAACTGAGTGCTAAGTTTTAGAATTCATAGGAGAAGTAGTTTTTATTAACACAGTTAATACATTTTAAAATGTGACCAAATCTAGGTTGAGGGGATAACTAGTTTGTACGTCTCTTGAATATCAATAAAAAATATCTTCTTGAGATTGAATGTAATAGGTACTGAATGAATATTTGATTGACTTTGGTACTTCCATTTCATCATTTTCATTTCCATTTCATCCATTTCCATTATATTCTAAGAGAATACTAGCTAAAGAGGTTCAATGAATTAGAAGGGAAATTGTCTGAAGAAGTATGGATGATTGTGAGTCAGGGGCTAAACTAGGTTTGGTTAGATCAAGTCAACATTCTTGCTCAGTAAACAAATGTTAAATATACTTTACTTTTTCTCATTTCTAAAGTTTTTGTTAACACATTTCAATGAATTTGAAGGAGGCTTAGGTGTTAGAAAAACACATCAAGGTGTTCTAGGAGAAGAGGGAATAACCAATTATCACTGTCAATTTTTATGCATCAGGGCTATTTGTGAGTATTTTGTTACTTGCCAAGATCTCAGAGACGCAGAATGATGATACATAATCAATTTATTTTATTGAAAAGTGAGGGGATTGTATTACACATTCGTTAGTATTCCTCTTAACTCTTACATTCTATATTTGAAGGGGCTTTTGAGCTCTAACATTCTCTAATGATGGTTTAGCAGTGACAAGTATGATAGGTATCTATATCCAAGGTAACTAACCTATACCTTTCATGTATCTGATTGTATGATCTATTTAAATTCACTGAGTACTCTGTTCAAGGTTGTGAGATGGGGTATATTGGGAGTATAGAATGAGTTATAAAGATGATTATGATATCCTTAGGATCTACTATTTTTATATACGTATGTCAGAATCTTATCAATCTAACTTTTGTCTTGGGGGCTCAATAAATCCTTGTTGGTAAGGATGATGTTACTCTCTGAGATGTTGAGTGCTTTATAATTTACAAAGTATTTTCATTCACTTCATTGGTTTTGTAATGCATTGTTGAAACCAGGAGGTAGTAGTCCTATAACTAATTTCAGCATATAATCTTAAGCAACTTGTTTCTCTTATCTAGACCTCAGCTGCCTCTTGGGTAACATGAGCATATTGTACTAGATGCTACCTAAGTCCTTTCAACTATGATGTTTGTTCTTGTTTTGATGTAGGTCATATCTGTCCTGGTTGTGACATTTTCTGATTTTCATAAAAACCTCTTTTATGCTACAGATGCCTAGATTTTCTTTAATGCTGCTATTCTTGTCCTTACCTACCGTAAATGGATGATGGTTCTTTCTTTACCTTTGTCTTTGTGACCCATTTATGCTTTTTTTTCCTCCCTGAGACTGGTTAGTATGGAAGTCTTCACATTTATAGCTTTTTATTGTTGCCCATTATAATAAATTGGGCAAAGTTCCCCATGTTCTTTGACACATTGTTGACTTCACCAAAGGTGCTTACTATCTGAACTGAAATGAGGGGCATTTTATAAAATAAATATTCATTCTTTGGTGCAGCAAATATCTATTTATTTTGACTGCTACTTTTAAGATAATTTGTTAGGCATTAGTAAGGCAAAGATCAATGAAACATAATCCTTAATCTCATGCAATTTACTAGACTTCTAATCTAATCTTAGTTTATGCCATTGTTGGGCATGCTATTTTTATTTATTCTGTGACCCTTAGTTTTTCCCCTATAAAATGGAGGTTTTTCCCTTTGAAAAAAGAAATGAACTCAGTTAGGATCTACTTCAGCTTCCAATTTTCTGATTAGAATTTATTGAGGACTAGAATGTTTGTAAAATATTTGGGGCAATGTTTAGTTTGTGTTTGTCCAGTATATAGTGTAATAAATGATGGGAAAATATGGGGAAATAAAATTTCTCAAGTAACAACTTTACTATTCTTCTTGGAACAAATTTATGAGGTACTAAATTGTATTACCACAATGCAACATTTGAATATTATATTTTGAATGTATGAAAAAGCATTTATTAAGTACTTATTATGTACAAATATTATGCTAAACTCAAAAAAGACAAATAGAACAGTTGTGACAGTTTCATCTCTCAAGATATTCTGACTTCCATTGGAAAAAAAATTGAATGAAAGATCACTTTTTTTAGTCACATAAAACACTTTGTGAACTGATTTGGGATTTTCTGGGCAAAGACATTGGAGTAGTTTGTCATTTTCTTCTTCAGTTCATTTTACAGATGAGGAAACTGAGGAAAACAGGGATGAGTGACTTGTCCAGGGTAATACAGCTAGTAGATGTCTGAGGCCAGATTTGAACTCTTAAAGATGAGTTTTCCCATATTCAGGTGTGACACTTCATTCACTGTGCCACCTAACTGAATAAAAGACAAACATGAGTAAATGAACATTACCATGCTTATTTGTTGGCTACCAAAAGCTATTGATTCTATAGAGCAAAACAAGACCTTAAAGACTCTCTACTAAAAAGATATCTCCTATGTTTATGCCAAAGTTATCTTGAAAGTTATCTTGCAAGTTATCTTGAAAGGTATAGCAGAAGCAATCTTTCTCAATGACTGTCTTATTATTAATATCAAACAAGATGAAGTTTAAGTCTAAATGCTCATCAAAGTTTCTTGTCATGATCATAGAGAAGTTGTGGAGAAGCTGTAATAGAGAGTATGAGTTGAAAAGAGATTCGTTAGACATAGGCCATCCAAATGCTGATTCTCCGATTTGTGAAGGATATTATGCTAATATTACTAAATCCTGTAACTTTGCAGAGCCTCCTAAATGGGATACATAGTACTCAAGAACTTTTTGGTTCATAGGCTAGTTTGTCATTCTTTCCTGAAATGTAGTGCCCATTACTGAACAAAATGTTCCAGATGTAGTTGTACTAGGTCAGAGTATGGCATTCTCATTTAACTTCCTTTAAAAAGCTTTTTCATAGATATTTTATTTGTTTTAACATTGCCTAAATTTTCCAGATAATCCTCCCCAAAGAGACATCATGTATTAGAAAGAACATTTTTAAAGAAAAGGGAGAAAAGGACAAAGTATAATTAGTAAAATTGATTAATACATTGGAAAAAATCTGAAAATCATTGCAATGTTCCTTCCATACTTCTGCGAAGAAGAGGAAGTGTTTTTCTTACAGCTCTGCTTGGATTTTTTGAGGGAGGATGGGAAACATTCGCTTTTATTTGTTTTGTAGTTATTGGTCTCTCCATTCGCACTGTTGTAGATAGTGTGCATATTGTTGTCTTACTTCACTGCCTTCTCACTTTATATAAGTTCATGGAAGTCTTTCCATGCATCTCTGTGTCATCAGATTTGTCATTTTCTTCAGCACAGTAAAATTCTGTGACATTCATGTACTACAATTTTTTTGAGTTATTCCCCCAATTGATAGCCATCGACCTGCTCTCCTTCTAGTTCCAAAGACTTCCTTGGGTCATCATCTAATAGTGAAAGCTCTGCGTGAAATGGTATATACAACTTAGACACTTTATTTGCATAATTCCAAATTGCTTTAAGAAATTGGTTGTGCTGATTCACAGCTCCACCAACAATCCACTAGTGTGTCTACCTTCCCATAAATCTGCCAACAGTGACTATTCCAAGCTTTCGTTATTTTAGAGGGGTAAAGAAGAAATCAAGACCAGGAAGAGTAGAATAGGTAGAATGGGTCAAAAGACAAATTTTGACTAGGCTGCAGACTCTATACCATAGGTGGTTTTTTAATCTAAATTAATAGATAAATATAAATCAGGGGGGTGGGCTTGATGTCCAACTCTTACATTCTATGGATCTATGAGGAGGCATGCCACTTTATAGGGGACATAATACAGAATAAGACCTGGGTCTGTCAATTGTTTGGAAAACTGTTAATTCTTTGTGCCTCATTTCTTTTCCTATAAGTAAAATGATGGAGATGAACTGCATGAAAGCTAAGGCCTATTCTAGTTCTAACAATATCTTACTGACTGAATTCAATTTTGCTTTAATTAAGGCAAATGGACCAAACGATGACATGAAGTCACTTTTGTCTATATAATTCTACGAAAAAAGCTAACAGTGTTCCCTGGAAACAGGGTAGTCTACAATTAGGAAAATATAGTTCAATATGTCAGTAACCCTTAGCTTATCCTTGGGAGGTCAATCAATTGCAAGTAACTTGAGTTTTTCTTCACATGAAGGTAAACTTTTACAAAGAGAGGATAAATGGATTTTTGACAGACTCCTAGTGAGTCATTGACAGCCTTGAGACTTTGCCAGCCAAGTGTTCTGCCTCGTCCATAAAGTCTTTGTCACATATCTTCCCATGAGCTCCTCGATTTAGTTTATTATAGGTTACAAGGTTGATTTACTCTAGCAAAAATTTGAACAAAGTTGATTTCCTATAGAGAGTTTCAAAAAGTGATATTTGGAACTTGAAAAAGGAAGATTCCTGGTCTCCCTGACTCCAAAGAATTTGGAATTGGAAGACCTAGGTTTGAATCCTGGAACTTACTGCGTAGGTGACCTTATTTGAGTTGTATAACTGCTCTATGCCTCAGTTTCCTTTCTAATAAAAAATGTTGGCCTATATGAACTTTGTCTCTTCTACCTATATGATCATAATCTATATAGCCTCTTATTCCTCTCATATTCTGATATCACATTAATTTTCCTTATGTAATATTTACTCAGTCAGTAAATATTTAAGGGCCTACTACATTCCAGGTACTGTGCTAAGTACTAGAAATTTTAAAAAGGGTGAAAGACAGTCCCTGCTCTCAAGGAGCTTGCAGTTGGTGATTCTGAGACTCCATGTTTTCCATTGCCTAAAAATCTGAAATGATTCACTTAGTCAGGCATTTAAGGCCCCTTCTATTGCAGTCTTAATGCATCTTTCAGTGACTCATTTGTCCCCTACTTTAAAATCCTGGGCTTTAACAAAACTGAATTATATGCTATTTCCTGGGCTTTCTTGGGTAAGCAGCTTTGCTTTTAGCAGTCCCTCTGCCTAGAATGCATTGCCAATCCCCACTTTTGAAGATGCTACACATTCTCCAAGGTTTAATTCAAATATTTTACCCTCAAACCCTTCTATAATTAGTTCCATGAGAAATAATTTCTCATTATTCTAAATTTCTATAACACTTTAATGATATTTCATTTATCTTATATTTTTTGCATTCTATATTTTGCATTTTAGCTAACTATATTTATCTCATAATCTCCTAGATTGTAAAATCTTTAGGAGTAGATGCTCTCATACACAATTTAAAAAAAAAATCTATGTCTATCAGAATACCTTATAATTTTAGTAGTAATGCAATTCCTGGCCCAAGAACCCCCAAACTTCTGAAGAGGCCCAATCTTGGGGTTGGTGTAAGTGGGTCACGTACTTTCTTTGTAATTTATTATACTCCCACCTACAGTTTCATTAGGGAAAACTCCCAAATATAACTTAAGTATAGCTCACACTTAAGGTCTTACATAAACTCTCAAGGAACTAAATATATGTTTGGCATGTATATCTTCACCCAGAAAATGCAAAATGTTTAAATGCAGGCAGGTGGCATGGTGGATCTGAAGAGATTAAGTTACTTACCCAGGGTCACACAGCATTCGAATTCAAGAAGTGAGTTTTTCTGACTCCGGGCCCAGCACTCTTAACCTCTTCAGCCTCAGTTTCCTTATCTGTAAAATGAAGATAGTAATAGTATCTGCCTCGTAGGGTTGTTGAAAGAATCACATGAGATGACAGAAGTAAAGCACTTTTCAAAGGACTCCCAGACATAGCCTCTATTGAGAGTAGGCCAAGAGGCGTTTACAAAACTTGAAGGAGCTAATAAGTAGTTATAGAAAACACATAAAAGGTACTCAGTCTATAAACCCCCTTCAGAAAGCATTCCTCTTTGGAGAACTGCCATATAAGCAACACACCTTTCCATTGGACCTCTACTGTTCAAATGACTTGCTGTAATAGTAGTGGTGGTGATGAGTTCTGGTCCTTTGTTCAGTCACAGGTCTGTCTCACTTTTTCTTCCACTCCTGAGCCACACAGATGGATGAGCCTCCTTGCTTAAGAGCTAACATGTATCAGGAAATGCTTTTTTCTATATAGAAGGCCTGATCTTTGAAATCTGGCACACTGACACTGAGCAGGATCTCTCTGATCTCTCAGCAGGTTAGATTTGGGAATCATGCTGCTCAAGAGTTTGAAATCTTCCTGACCTGTCCCGTTTAGATATGAGATTACTTTTCAGGAGCAATATCCATGAGCCTCCCCTTGGGCCCAGTGACTATGCATATGTTTGCTTCTGTCGTACACTTCTACAGGAAATCCACTGATGCCAAAGCTACTGTTATCTCTTGTAAGGAAAAACCTACGTTTAGGGTCTCTCCTCAAGATAGTGCACCTCTCATGTGTTTCTTCCCCAAGGTAGTCAGAACCAGTCCTAGGGGATGGAAAGAGGGAAGGCAAAGGAAACAGAACATATGCCAAGGCCCCTTCTCACCACTTCACCCTCAACTCAGGTCTATTTTTTATAGTGTGTGTGTGTATAAGGTCTGACCTGGCCTATAAGCAGGGAGTAATAATAAAGGCAAAAAGCCAAACTAGTCTATCAGTTCATTTATAAAGATTAAAAAGGGTGGCATCTCTGGCCAGAGTCTGTCCTCTTGTCGTTACCTGAGTGCCAAGCAACCAATTGCCTTGGCTGAAGTCCCTGTATAGGGACTAGTTGCCCTCAAATTAGCAGCATAAATAATCAAGAGTTGTCTGTATATGCTGAGTATGTCCACATGCCATAGGGAAATAGAGATACTTGCACTGATTGATGGGAGCTTCTCCTAGTCAACCATCTTTATAGGAGCTAGATGGTATGGTGAAGAGAACACTGGACTTATTGTCTCAAAAACCTGAATTCAAATCTTGCCTCAGATAATTAGTGTATCTATGTCTGATATAAAATGGGGATAATAATAGCACCTGCTTTACAGGTGAGGAGTAGATAAGATGACATATGCAAAATACTTCATACATCTCAAAATACTGTATAAAGTGAGATATTATTATGATGACGATTCATACAGATTATGCTTTAAAGTTTTCCAAGTGCTTTCATGTGAAGCAGGTAATATTTTTAGCTACCCTTTTTATAGAGGAAAATACTGAGACTCAGAGAGCTTATGGGACTTGTCCAAGACACAGTTTTTAAATCTTAGAAGTAGGATTTGAACCAGTGTTCCTGTATGATGTGTTACTGCTTCCCATACAGGGCTGACTTTCTTTTGCACAGTACTTTGGTTCAGTCACTTACTCAAGGGTCACATCACTAGTGTTAAAGCCATAATTCCAATCTAGATTGCCTTACTTTAAATGAAACACTTTTTTCTGTTCCATTACACAGCTATTTTATTCAATGAATACCTAGAAGGGTAATTTCACCAAATGATCCTTTCCAGAAGGGCATGAAAAATTTCAGGGCATCTCTAGATTTCTTCTAGGAGGATCTTCTCCCCTATATTGCTTCCACTTTTTAATGTCTATATTTTGGTATTACTGGCAGGACAGCTAAAACAGCTTTAATCAATTGTACTGGAATCACTCACAAATCGTTAGAGAAATCTTGTTTCCATATGTGGATTCTCATATAGAAAAGAGTATTTTTTTTAAGGTTTAAAATTTTTTGTTAACTAAAGTGAATGGGCATTTTTCTAAGGTGGATGACAACTATAAATAGCTTTATGTGATACCCTTTTCCCAGGAGAGATACTCCTTCATGAAGTTGGTAAATTTAATGATTTAAAGTTGCTGAGTCACATAATTCTCTGCCTTGTGACATTTATTATCTTAAATCTGTGTGCTGATCCATAGAACAATACTATGTGTAGTCCAGGAGAATCTTGCCTCATTTTGTCATCTCTGTGGATTTCCCCTTGGTCTGAAATGCTTCTTAGGCGAGCTGGCTGAGCAAATTCTTGGACGCTGCAGGGGAAGGATATCACCCATCCTTCTTTCAGGTCAGGTTGAACCTTTGATGATCAGAGAGCAGCTAAGATCCATATGACAGGATAAAAGGGATTCTGGATGCATTGTTGATATTTTCGTATTCACACTTCTAGCCCAAAGGTTAATAACATCAGACTGAGAGGCAAGTCACTGGTGCCAGTGTGGCCAGCAAAAAGCAGATCCTGTTCCTCAACCACTGTCATTCACAGTCAATCAAGATTGGCAACCACTTGAAATAGTGTTCCTAAGTAGACCAGTTAGACAAGGGAAAACCATTTCCTGTGCTTTGCTTTTTCTGTGAGCCTGAGATGGCTGAATGAAAGCTGCATTGAGGCAAATAGATGTTACAAATAAAGTGGTAGGTTCGGAGTCAGGAGAGGATTGAGTTCAAACTCAACCTCAGATATTTGCTAGCTATGTAACCTTTGGCCAGTTATTTAACTGTCTCTGTTTCCTCAACTGTATAATGAGAATAATTATAACACCCACCTCAGTTGTTGTGAGGATTAAATGAGATAATATTTATAAAGTGCCTAAGACAGTGCCCGACACAGACAATAAATGCCTATTTCCTGTCTTCTCCCAATTCCTTTTCTCATTTGATCTTATTCTGAATTTCCTTGGCCCTTGTCCATCTTCAGCTCAGTCATTTTTCAATAGTGTCTGATCCTTAGTTGCCCCATGTGGAATTTTGTTGGCAAAGATATTGGAGTGATTTGCCATTTCCTTCTCCTGCTCATTTTACAGTTGAGGAAACTGAGGCAAACTGGGTTAAGTGACTTGCCCATGGTCATATAGCTAGTAAGTGTCTGAGGGCAGATTTGAATTCAGGAAGATGAGTCTTCCTAATTCTGGGCTAGGTACTCTAACCACTGAGCCAACTAGCTCTCCAATTTGTCCATTCTACCTTATGCTGTATTTATCTGTTTACATGGCATATCTTTTCCATCAGATTGTGAACTTCTTGAAGTTAGAAACAATCCACCTCTCTCCCCCCTCCACCTTTGCAATTTAAGCATTATCTCTTTATGCATGGTTAGAACTTTATAATTGTTTTGTTTGCTGAATTAAACTAATTTCTAATTAGTATTAAAAAAAAACCAAAAAGTTGTCTGTTATATGTCTTATTTAATTCTTCTCTTGTTTAGTTGGTTTCCCCTTAGTAGGGAAAAAGATGACTTTAGCAAGTGATTATATAGTTATATAGATTGACCACCAAGGTGTTGACCATTCTTTCCAGCTGCTTTCTGATTTGTTGAACAGTAGAAGACTGCACCTCCATTTTACAGAAAATAGAGAACACACATCATGAGCTTCCTCTTCTCCCCTACTATAACTGTCTGACTCCATACCCCACCCTCATTTTCTCTCCCTATATTCTAGTCTCTGATGAATAAATGATCATTTTTATTGCTGCTACCCACTTTCATCTCTTCCACCAGATTGCTTCTACATCACCTACTCTTCAATTTCTCTTAATCTACTGCCTACAAGCATACCTAGATCTTTAACAGTCTGTCCTTAAAGCTAAGCTCAGACTTGCCCTCTTCCATCTCGTGAATATGTTGTTCTACATTTTTTCTTCGCTTTATAGACAAATTTCTAGGATAAAACTGTCTCAACTTGTCACAAACTCATCTCAGTTTCCTGTTCTCTCAATTTTTTCTAAGTCTTCCTCAATTTGATTTCTAACCTCACCATTCATCTAAAACTCCTCTCTCCAAAATTACTAGTGGCCTTTACGTTGCCAAATTTGATGGTTTTTTCTCCATTCTCATCCTTCTTGACCTAAGCATTCACCACTGTTTGACTGACCACCCTCTTGGATAATATTTTGTCTGGGTTTTGGTTACATTATTAGCTCGTGGTTCTTTTTCCACTTATGTTATTGAACTCAATGTCAATATTCTTTGTTAGATTCTTATCTATATTGCACTCTCCAACTATGGATAGTTCATAATGCTCTGCCTTTGACTCTTCTTTCTGTACTTTCAGTGACTGCATCAGTTCTCATGGATTTAATTCATTCTATACAGATGACTCACAAATCTATCTATTTGGACTCAGTGTCCCTCCTGAGTTTCAGTGCCACATCACCAGTTGCCTGTCGTGTAATTTCCCCTTGGCTCTCCCACAGGTATGACCAATACAACAAATGATACTTGGAGATAGCGGCAGCAGGGAGTCAGATAAATAATGAGAATAGATAAATACCTACATCAAAGGAACCACGTTAACTCCTGGGACCACATAAGGTTGATATTTGTAAGCAGGGGTTTAGTGATCATGAAAGTTTAGTAAAAGGAGAGATAGTATAAATAGAGTGCTGACTTTGGACTTAGGAAGACCAGGTTGGAAATTCTGCTTCTGGCACTTATTATCTGTGGGACCTTGGGCCAACCCTAACTTCCCTTACTCCTAGTTTCCTCATTTTTAAAATTAGGTGGTTGGATTAAATAATCTTTAAGTAAAGGCTTAAATCTCTGAGAATAGAACGAAAATTTTCTTGAACTGGTTTTAAGATAAGTTGTTGCTCTGTAAGAATGAGTGTCCATGATGCTCCAAACCAAGGGCTGGACATATTTTCATGTCCAAAGAGCAGTGAGATAGGTAACAACTGACCAGTTGCACCAGACTAAGGTCAGTGAGTTTTGGAATGTGGAGAATTGTCTTTTATAACTGGAGTCTTAACTGTAGGAAAAGAAATCTCATGGCTGGTTCCATATAGACAGTGTTTTCATCACTTCAGACAGAATGATCCCCACTATATCTTGCATTTTACTTCTAACCACTCATACAACTTCCTTCCTAGTGCAGACCTTCATGACTTTTGCTTGGATTACTGCCGCCTAATTGACTTCCTTGTTCCATTTTCTCCTCTCCATTCCATATTTTACAAAGGTGCCAAAATAATTTTAGAATCATATATTTATAGCTGTAAGGTCATTTACTTCAAATCCCTTATTTTATAAATGAAGAAAATGAGGCATAGAGAAGTTAAGTGACTTGCCTAAAGTCATACAGGTAGAAAATTTTAGAGGTAAAGCTGGAATTGAAGTACTTTGACTCCAAACCCTGTGCTAATTCCATGGCACCTATGTACTTCTTACCACTTTCCTTTAGGGGAGGCACAAGAGTTCAGTGTTTGAGGAAGCTAGATATTAGCCATCAACCAATCAGGGATAATTGGGTTGCTGGGGACCACAGTTGTCTGTTTCTCTCCTTGATTATGAAAAAAAAAAGTTCTGTACTGGAGAACTATCTTTAGACAATTCAAAGATTGGCTATTATCCCTAAAAGATCCATTTTCTTTGTCATCTTTTTTATTTTTGGCTGTAACCTTATTGGGGATTCGATTTTCTTTCTGAGGAAATTTAACAATGACAGCATTAGTCTTACTAGAGTCTTACTCTAGTCTTACTAGAGAAACTATTTGCAACTGGTGCTGATGGCATATACAAAATCAAATTCATTCCCACCATAGAAATTGAATTGACTTCAGAATGATAACTTGTACATATTACATTTCTTATTCACTGGCATATATTGGATTCAATAATCAGATTCTTCCTATTACATAGTAATATGCAGACTCTAACTTCCATACCATTTCTTTTTGCTCCAAGACAGCAGTCTTTGAAAATATATATGGCCAGATGTTTCTTATTCAGTTAATTAAATAATTAATTGTATTGACATTGAACAGGAATATTATGAATTCTTTTGTTAATTAATGTAACTCAATTTACTATTGATATGATTTTTTTATCCATCCAAAATGTGATCAATACTTCTGAAGGTTTGTTTTTATCAAAATATTCTATGGAATTAGGAAGTTTTACAAATTTAGTCAGGATTTTCTCAATGTCTTTTCCTTCTCCACATACCCACCCACCAATCTACATGCCCATCAACATAGTTTTACTTTAATTAGGGATTTGAATGTTCAAATTCAAATTTAACTTAATTGGGATTTCGCTGAATTTATATAAGTTCTTGGATCTAGTAACCCATTGTTATTTTTTCTTGTTTAATGGCTTATTATTTTATTTTTCAAGGAACAAATATTTTTAAAGTTAATCTGTCCCTCTCACTTCAATAAATGAAAAAGAAAGACCTGAAAAACAAATCTCTCAATATATGTCTATATAGTCCTGCAAAACAAATTCCTACATTAACCGTGTCCAAAAATGTATGTCTTTTTCTGCATTTTATGTTCTTTACCTCTAGTTCAGGAGGTGAAAGGCATGTTCCACAGTGAACTTACTCTTCTAGTTCTAGTTTTAAAATCAAAAAGGTAAAAGGAGTCAGGTAAAGGTAAATGACCTCCTAGTCATTCTTAAGTTTTCTAGCCAAAAGAAATAAAAGAGACTAAATTTCCCCCTTTACTCATTCTTCTAGGAAACTTTTTGTATGGCCTCCTAATTCCTCCAAAAATATAGATCTGAAAAAAAGGTATCCAAAAGAGAGCATCCAATTTTTCTAATTGCCATTTTATAGACATTGAAATTCTGAGCATCCTCTAGAGGCTCAAACCCTTCTGAAGTCTCCTGTAAGTTAATTTTCTGAATTGATGTTCATATAGTTGGATTGGCTAATATAGCTGTCACTATTCCAAGGAGTTCATTTTTGCCTTTAAAAAATTCAGAATTTTGGTGGAGTTAGAGCATTTTCAAGATCAATAATTGTCCTCTCTGTTTTCCTTTGTATCAAATGAAGCCAAGTGTTTTTTTTTAAATTTTATTTATTTATTTATTTTAGCCAAGTGTTTTAAGGAAAATAAGTGAAATGGCCAGCAAGGCCATTTTAATCCTGAATTTCTCTTCAAGGAAGTTGGATGGGGCATTGTGTGTGTGGAGAATCTATAGAGAAGCTATCAATCATAAATGATTGGTAGCCGATCTTTCGAGGCTGTAATTTCTCTAGCAAAAGTTAAGGCATTGCAGCCAGCCCTATGCTTTGATGAAAATTTTATGAAGGAAAATTTATACTAGTTGTACCTGATGCTCAGTTGGGAGCTGATTAAATGATTTATATTTTACCTGGTCAGGAAGCTTGGCAGATTAAAAAATCATGGTGATCTTGCTTCAGGGCATATGTCCTTGTCTTCAGGTCATAGCTGTTAGAAACTGTCAGTGTGCTTCCAGGACCACTCCACAATTCTTATTTTCTCAAGGTAAACCATCAGATTGACTGTTTGGCATTTGTTTCTTAGAGCAATGGCTGTGAATGCCAACGTTCTTATAATTACAATCCAGTTCAATAGGATATTAACTTATGGATATTTAGGAATTCAAGAACCAGTACAAATATTACGTTCGTTTTTAAACATTTACCATAAGCCTCTCCTAGCCACCAAAAATCATGTAAGTTCATGTCATAAGTTCCAATGTGTTTGCTGTGCTAAGACATGGGCATTACTAGTACAGGACTGTCCAGAAGAGGCTATATCTGAGTTTCTGTCTATGTAGGAGCTGTCTGCCAGATACCATAGATCATCAAGGGAACAGATTAATTCCAGAGAAGAGGGGTGGGAGGGAGTTGATGGCTAACGTTAGTTAGTGTGACTCTTCAGGACCACGGAGTCTTACAAGGCAGGAAGGGCTAAAGTTCAAAGTAGCTGAAACCTAGGGTCTGAGAAGTCAGACAAGATCACTAGTAAAGAAAATGCATTGACATGAGCTCTGATCCTAAGGTTAAATTATTCACTTTTCTGCCTTCTTTAATTTTCTTGTTTTTTTCATTTCGACTTGATAATCTAATATTTTATTTCCCCCAATTATATGTAAAAAAAATTTAACATTTTTTTCTAAATTTTGAGTTCCAAATTCTCTATCTTCCTTCCTTCCCTGCTTTCCCCCGCTCCACACTAAGAAGGCAAGCAATTCGATATAGGCTATCCTCTTTAATTTTTTTTCTGTCATGTAGGGATTGACAAGTCTTGCAGGCATGCGCTTCAAACTTAGACTGAGATTCAGATCATTCATCATCATCCCTATTAAGGCACAGCTAAAATCTACTATTCCAGCATTACACTTCAAACAAATCATGAACCAAGAGGTATTTATTGAGTGCTAAATGGTATGCATAAGATCTAAGATGTTTGCAGTTGTAATCCGGTAATGATGACTGCATTCACAATCCCAATGTATGTAAAGTGTTTTGTTTTTCTTTAATGTGTGCAGAGCTGTTTACAAATATCCCATTTCATTTTTCCAGTAACCTTGTAAAGTATTGAATGGTGATAGGTCTTGGAGAAAGCAGAGATCAAAGCAAGAATGATTCTGTAACCAGTAAGGAAGGAATTATCCCAAGAAAACTGAAGCCATAGGATCAAATAAGAAAGTATTAACAGAGATCTAGACTGGAAAGTAAAAGCTTGTAGTTGTTATCGTTATTGATTATGGTGATGTACAGAGTAGGGAAACAGTTACCAGAAATCAGGATGAAGTTGTAAATCAGGAATCAAGACAGTCAGGTAGATAGGAAATCTATATGAGCCGTAAGGAGTCAACAGATCATGGGTTGCTCTTGATGCTAAATTAAGGTTCTGAACCAATAAGGAATTTGTTATTTGGATAAGACCCAATACTAGAATGGGGGCATTTCTGAGTTGAATATAGCCAAATGAATGTGTCTGGTAGGAAAAGTACATGAAGGGGATAGTTGACATACTTAGAAATGCATGGAAAAACAAAATCCCATTACTTCATTATTTGTTTTAGGATCTGTAGTGTTCACCTGATGTTATGGTGAACCTTATGCTTTTTCTTCTTTTTCATCTACTTTCATATATAATATTAGGTCTTTTGTCAGCTGAGACCTGATTCCTTCCTCTTGAGCTCCAAAAAAGCTGTCAGGTTCATAATAGTGGTTTTGTAATTGTTCATGTTCAGGTAAGTTTTAGAAATCACTTCCTTAAGTAAGTGTCCGGTCTTATTTAGGAAACTTTTTCTGCAATAGCTATGTACAGTTGTGTGTCAGATTATAGCTGTTTCTAAGAGAAAATGGGGTACATTTGTTCGAATCATTGGCTCTTATTTACTTTAATGAAAGTTACTGGAGTGGGTTGGTAGAAAAAGCTTCCCAACATTTGAAGACAGAAGTGCTTGATAGTGTTTGGAGGAGTTTAGAGAAAACTGTGGTAACCTTGCTCATTTTGTAACAGTAGCTAACTTCTCTGTAAATGTTTGGAGACACATTGTGTGTTTATTCTGCACAAAACTCATTGGGACTAAAGAATGGGAGAAGAGGAATGTTACCAATGTGTTGTTGTTTTCCTTTTGCCTAGCATATCATGTCAGCTTTAACAGTATTGCTAAGTGTGAGCTTAGATGGGATGGAGCATCTGGAGTAGGATGGTGAGAGTGGGGGTGGGAAGAGGGGGCTGTCATGATCTGGGACATGAGGCAAAAGTTTTGCTGTCTATGGAATGTCCTTTTAGGGATACCCTCAAAATATTTAGACCTAAAAATTAAATCTTTCTTAAAGTAGTGAAAATGTTATTCAGAAACCCTAGAGGATGCCATATTGAAGAAACAGATGGAGAAAATGTGTTTTAAAGGACTTGAATAAGTGACTTTTTAAATACAACTTTTGAGAACCTTTCAGAGATTTTGGACTTTTGACAGTTAAAGGTTATTTGTTTACCTACCATTTCTTTTTACACATGTCATTAAGTAATGGGTTATTTTTAAATCTTATTATGTATTAATTTTCTACCAACATATTAACAGAGGTAAAACTGACAAGTCGTTGAAAAAATATCAAGAAGGATAATATCTTTTTTCGCCCAAAGCATACTATTATTTCTCATTAAAAATAGTTATCTCTATCCTTTTCAAAAGCATTATTGAAATTGTGGTGAAGAGGAAGCCAAAACTGAATTCCAATATTCTGTATGAATATTGAATAATATAATAATGCATTAAAATACCATTTTCCTGTGTTTCTATTTGTGGGTATGTTGTGTTTGTATTTCGTGAAATCTCTAAATTGAAAAGAAATATTCATGGTACATGCTGTATGTGAGTCAAATGATAAATATGGTCATAGAAACATTTCTGAAGTTGATTCAGGAAATTAATAATATAGAAGGGGATGTTTAAAATTGCATCACATATATGTGTGTATGTTTATGTATATAAATGTGTATATATGGATTTACTTACATATGTAATCTTTTTTCAGTTTTGAATTGTCAGCACTTAAGCACTTGGCACATTACCTTAGTTAAGAATTTAAGAATTGAGCCATATGTAATTTACCATTTTTATTTAGCCCTCATTGTAGCAGTTTACTGCTAGTTACAGGTATTATTAAGTTTCTAAAGCAAAGTATTAAAAAATTCTTGAACAGAGAACATCTACCATCATACAATTATAAAATGAAAAACAAAGAATCCAGGGTAAAGAATATAATTTAAATGATATAAAATATGAATGCTAGTGCATGACACTAATTTGTAATTAACCCCTCCCCCACATACACACATACACACACACATTTTATAACACTGCAAATACCTGTGGACAACTGTCCAATCAGCATTGTCTGGACT
Organism: Notamacropus eugenii; assembly: GCF_028372415.1. Lineage (NCBI taxonomy): Eukaryota > Metazoa > Chordata > Mammalia > Diprotodontia > Macropodidae > Notamacropus > Notamacropus eugenii. The sequence goes on along the minus strand of NC_092877.1, from coordinate 119,632,502 downwards.
CTTATTGACTGTCTTGTCTGTGTTTGTCTTTTCTCTTGTGATTCTCCCTGGTTGAGGTTAATTTTTACTTGCATATGCTACAGTTTAATGAAAATTCATCTAAAACATTCTTATAAAATCAAATATCGTAAGAATTTACTGCTAGCTGCTGGTATTAAATTTCTAAAACAAAGTATTAAAAAATTAAATTCATTCAAGTTATATAATAGAATAAATCACAAATTGACAATTATTTTTGAAGCAGATTTTTTTTTCTAACCTGTTAAAGAGACTTCGCTAGCCTGGAGATGACCTTTTCTTAATACTTGAGAATAGTTTTCAAAAATCATTTGGCCAGGGAAGCTTTCCTTAACTTCACTCAATTTCTTCTATCACATTCTTTATCTAATTATTTTCATCTTCTATTGATTCCCATATGGAAAATTTAAAGCTTGTCTACTTGGTGCTAGTAGATAAAATAAAAGCAAAAGCTCTGATCTAATCCAGCAAGAAAGTGAAATTTGTAGCTCTTTCCATGCAAACAGCATGTTCTCTTCATGCAGATAGCTTGAGCTGGGAATTTCAGTTCAAAGATACTTTGTCATACACAGAAGTTAGCAACCCATCCTTCATATACCAATTTAGTGTTCTAATGACTGGGAATGTGGAGGATACTCAATAGAATGTAAGATCTCTGAGGATATTGTTCATTCTTTTTGTTTTAGAGCCTGGTAGAGTGCCTTGTATGCAAATGCTTAATAAATGCTTTTTCAATGAGATTTCATAGAATGTGTGTAGTCATATGAGTTTGGAGGTGAGAAGGGTGAAGGGATTAAGGAGAGACCAGACCTGGAAACACTGACATTCTCTCATTTTTTTTTTTTTACTTCTAATTATCCATTTTTATCCTCAGTGTCCTGGGCATCTTGATTAAACAAGGTTCCCTTATTGTGCATGCTTTCCTCTTCCTCCTTTGTAAACCTCTCCTCCCACCTACGCTTCCATTAAGGCAATGAATTATTGAAGATCTTGGGGAAGAAACTAGATGACCTCAAAAAATTCTAACAAGCTCTAAAATTCAAGTATTTTTACTATTTCTAAGACTTTAAATACAACATTTGAAAAGTTCTTCACAATATAAATAATATTTATGTGGCACTTTACGGTTTACAATATATCTCATTTGATCCTCACAACAACATAATACTATTATTATCCTCAGAGGATACTGAGACAGAGAGGATACATGATTTGCCTGGGGAGGCTGGATTTGAACCCAGGTCTTTCTGACCTTTGGTCCATTGTTTTTTTCACTCCTCCCTCTAGATGCCTTGAGGCCCAACCTTTGATCTAGACCCCTATGTACCATTTAACAGAACATGCCAGTTTAAGGGAAAACAATTCTCTGTCATCTGACTACTAACTCTACTGCTGACTGAAAACTGCATTTTCCAAGATTCTCAAGATACCCTTACTTGCTACATCCAAAGTCAGCACTGATCCTTACTGACCCCTCTGCAGTATTTGACACTGTTAAACCCCCTCCTAAACTCTCTTTTTGTGGTGATGTCTGTGACACTGTTCAATCTTGCTTCTCCTCTTATATGAATGATTATTTCTTCGCAGCCATCTCTTCTGGAGACTCCCCCTTTACCACCCTTCAAGTGCAAGCATTCTCCATGACTCTTTCCTGGAGCTTCTCTTTTTCTGTCCTTGGCAATCTCATCAAATCACATTCACTAAGTTATCAACTTTAAGGAGATGAGGCACAAATCCATATATCCACTGTTCATCTCTCTCCTCTCTCCACATCAGCAGAGGGAAGTCTTGGAAGTAACTCAAACTTAACTTGTCTAAAATTGTAATGCAAATATGACACCCACAGCAGCCTACTCTGGATATGTATGTGTATTTCCAGGGTAAATTCACAAAATATAAACACTTTTCCTCAAAGATGAAACCAAAATATTTACTCAGATACCAGAAAGCCAATTCCACCTTGGTAACAATGAAGTTTGTATACTTTACCAATAAAGGAAGTACCACCATCTCTAAGCCTTCCCTCTGTTAGGCCTCCCCACAAACAAGCTCCTCTCACCAAAATTCCATACTCTCTCACTCATGCCTGCTGCTCTGCTATGTTCTGCCTCCTTTCTCTTTCAGCTCCATCTCACTCTCTCTCTTCTTGCTGTACCCTTCCATCTCCACCTATTCAGCAAGTTCCTTCCACCACTGGCTTCATGTGACTCAGGCTATGGGCTGAGTGAGAGCTCAAAGCAGGTCACATGGACCTCTTAAGGGCCAGGGAAAATCTTCAAATTCCCTTCACATTACAAAAATGGAAATAAATATAATCTTACTCAAAACTTTCCAACATCCCCCATTTTGTTGATGACATGTGTCACCATCTTCCAAGTCAGTCAAGGTCATACTCCCTGTGCATTTTTGATTCTACTCTTTCCCTCTACACCTATATCCAATCATCAATCCTCCTTCCACCAGTTATATGTATCATTTTATCTCTACTCATACAACCTCGATCTTAGTTCAGTCTGTCATTATCTCTCCCCTGGCTATTGCCTTTTGATTGGTGTCTTTGCCTCTGGTCTCTTCCCTCTTGAATTTATCTTCTTTACAGCTGCCAAGCTGATATTTGTAAAACATATATTTGACCATGTCAACCCTGCTATTCCAATATCTTAGAAAGGCATTTTTCAAGGCCTTTCTATTTATTGCCTATGGGATAAAGTACAAAACCTTTAGTCAGTAATTTAAAACACAATTCAGCTATCATCTACCTTTCTAGACTATTTCGTATTATTCCCCTTCAAGCAAAAGTTCCTGTCAAAGTGGTATCCTAGTTATTCGCTGTAAATGACGTACTTCTTCCTACCTCCATTCCTTTATCCAAGTGATCCTCTAAGTTTGGAATTTTCTGTTAATTCACCTCTGCATAGACAGCTATTTCAGAAATAATATCCACATTCTTTATGAGTTTTCCTATCTATTGAATTGCAGTCAATTTAGTTATTTATGAATTTGCATTTGCATTGTCAAGTGCCTCCCAATTATTTGTCTTATGATGGTGACCATGATGTACTGATATCAAGCTTCTGTATTGAGGCTTTGGACGCTCTCGTTTATTAGCCTTGAATGATATTTCCTAGCTCTTTTATTTTGCTGGTCATCTTTTCATATGCTGCTTTTCATGTTGATGTCACTGGGTATCAAAGTGTTTTTTTCTCCTCCTTTTTAAAGACATCATGGCAAACAAGGGAGTTGAATAAGCAACCTCAGAAAACCTCTTATCCTCTCAGTGTCTCCAAACATCCTTCTAAGACTATTAAAAAATCCATTTATGGAGGTGGAGGGGAAGCAGTCATGGGAAGAAACGGAAGATAGCATTCTATATGAAAAACAGCGAAGGGGCCAATTTTGCTACATTGTAGAATGTGTAGAAGTGAGTAATGCGTGGTAATGCTAAATATGCAGGTCGAGGCTCTGTTTTGAAATCCTTTAAATGACAAACAATTGAGTTTATATTTAATCCTAAAAGTTATAGAGATCTATTGGATCTTGAGTCAGTGGACTGACATATTGAAATAGGTTGAAACAGGGAGATGCTTGAGTCAGAAAACAAAACAAAACAAAACAATTCAATGATACTTGTAATTATCCAGGAGAGAGGGGATCAGGGCTTGAGGTACAGTGATAATTGTATGAAGGAAAAAGATGGAGGCAACAGTGGCCAGATTTGGCAATTGAATAGATACTTGGAATGAGAATAAGTAGTAGAAGATGCCACTGAAGTATCAAGCCCAGGTGACTAAGAGAATGGTGGTAAAACATAGCAGAGTAGAGAAGTTTGGAAGCAAGTTTGGGGAGGAAAATAATGATCTTTGTTTTAGAAATCTTGAGTTTGAGATACATGTGGGATATTCAGTTGACAATGTCCAGTAAGCAGTTAGTAATGCAGATCTAATGTTGATAGTGCAGCCTTTGCCATTGTACCCCTAAAGTGATCAACTCTGCCATCTCCTTCTCTTGATTCTTCAAAGAGTATCTAGGATCCTTTTTCCCTTGTACCCATAATTTCTTGGCCATCTCCATACCATGCTGCTTGCTTTGAGGACTTAAGTTCTTACAAGGACTCCAGCTTCTTTCCCTATAACACAAAGCTCTGACAAGTAAGCATTCCCTTCATTTTGTTCCATTCTAAGCCTACCATGCCACTTCCAAGTCATCCTCATCCCACATTGCTTCATTGGTACCCTTTCTTCATGCCCCTTTCTGAATCTACCTCTGAGAATAAGTAATTAAATAAATCCTCCTTTAATGGAAGAGGACTGTCATTTGCTCTATTACTGCAATCACCGTCCACTCTGACATTACCATCCCAAGCAGTTCTCTAAAGACACTACTCCCCTTTATGTAGGGTCTTCCTCTATTAAAATATAAACTTCTTGAAGACAGGCTCTGTTTTGTTTGCATTTGTATCACCAGTGCTTAGAGATATTAGAGATAATAGCTTAGAGATATTCAATTATTCAATCAGCATTTTTTAATCACTTACTATGTGCTTGACACTGTGCCAATTATTGGAAATTGAAAATAAAAGTTAAAAAGCACAGGTCCTGTCCTCAAGGAGCTTTCTTTCTAAGGTGTTGTTTGTTCTTCATTTTCAAAGATGACCAAGGACATCACAGGGTGATATATCAACTTGTATATGAATTGGATTTAAGTGAGGCAGAGTTGTGTGAAGTTATCAGCCTCACTCTCTGTTCCAGTGTCATGAAAATCTAGTGGCAAAACAAAGAAACAAAAAGTCAAGATGACCTACAGTGGCCTGCGATGCAGTGGATGGCCTTGGCATCTTTGATATCTGACCAAGCTCTAAGTGTTCCATAGCATTTGTTTCAACCACTTTTGCGGCTATTGGAACAAATTGTTTTCATCTCCCCATTCCAATGGGGTTAAGTATTTTCTCAATTGTATCCTACTCTTGTGACCCCGTTTGAGGTTTTCTTGGCAAGAATGCTGGAGTGGTTTGTCATTTCCTCCTCCAGCTCATTTTGCAGATGAAATTGAAGCAAACAGGGTTAACTGACTTTCCCAGGATCACATAGCTAGTAGGTATCTCAACCTAGATATGAATTCCTGAATTTCTTATTCCAGATCTGGTCACCTAGCTGCCCTGCTTGGGGTAAACATCCTCCTAACTCATCAATGGGTTTGAGCCTATTGGTTACCTTCAACCTGGTATAGTCTGTTTGTCAAATTGGTTTTGTTGGGATGTTGCATGCTATAGCTTCTTGGAGTCACAGGTGTGAGTTAGGTGGTAGGCAGACACCAATGGTAGATGAGCAGTCCTGAAAGGGGCTCTGTGAGCCCTCACATCAGAGGTGCTAGACTTTCTTGAACACCCTATCCACCTTTATCTTAAGTAGCCAGAAAGTGGTGGGGGAGGGACACAAAACTATCTAGGATAGGGGCAAGATATAGGAAGTTTAGAACTCATCCTGGAGAAGTATGATAATGACTGGTATGATTCCAGGAAGGATTCATCCTATCAGAAGGAAAGGGCAAGGGCACAGATCACTGGCAGTGCTTGAATTTCAGGACTGGAATATAAGCTGGGCATAGTAGAAGAGGTCCAGAGTGTAGAATGGAAAGGAATGAAGTAATTTAATTTGATAAATGCTTTTTCACTTATTCATTCTTCTGGTTTCCCTTTTTATTACAATATCAACACCAGTATAGCTCAGTTATTCCAGGACTCTGTCCACATTTTGTTCAACGGACCAAGATCTCATATACTGAGTATTAAAAGCTAATCTCATGTTCAAGATAATCTAAAAGTGTATGATTATTAGCACCCTTTGCCCTCCCCACATCCCTTTACCTATTATGGCACTGGACAATCACCACTTAAGGAGAAAGAGGTTACACAGGACTAAAGGTAATTTTAAACTTATTTATTCATTTAACCATTTTAAAAAATTGCTTAAAAAGTTTCCATGATCAAACTACCAATTGTGATGCCATCTAGACAAAACTAGGTTGATCTTCAGAAAGCATACATACATAATTTCCAGACTCTGCATATAACCCTTTCTAGCACAGTAGACACTTTCAGAGTTTATATGTTGCTGGCATAGATAGCCCCTGAGAACAAGAACCCTAGGTCACCTTCATGCCACAGTGAAGCATCAAATAAGTACTTTATGGAATTAATCAAGATGCAATAGTTAGAATATATTAACCAAGAAAATAACAGGAAAATCAAGCGATAGAATCATTCTTAGATCCTCCTCTCATCCCTATCCCAACCATAAGTGGATAAAATCTCTAACTCCTGAGTTGGCAGAGAAGGAAATAAATTCCTGGGAAACTCATGTTCCAAAGTGAAAAAGGATTGTGTCTTGGTTGGAACACTTCTCCAGTATGAATTCTCATGACTCTATCTCTTGGCAACTGACATACTTCACTGCTTCTCAGTGAAACAATATCTCTCTCGGCATGGATCCAGGTTTTCCTTTCTATTATTGCCAATTCAGCTGTCATCCTTTGACACCCTAGTCTCTACCAAAGTTCTCTAATGCTCTGCAAAGTGGCTGCTGTCCAGTCAAGCTGTCATCTGCTACTGTGGCTGCTATTTCTTCTTAGGGGAGTGTCTCACTCTTTCAACATGAGGAGATCCAGGGATCAATAGACCTGGAACAAATCAGCACATTTTAACTCTTTGGTTAATCAAGCCTATAATGTACCCTACTGACACATAAAAGGGTCTTTCAGGTGGATTCATGTCCCTTCCCATCCCACATAAATGCACCAAACCTCAAATAAATCCCTTTCACTTTTGACCTGCCTTAGGGTGAAGATTGTATGTGCTCCACACATTCTAACAGATCTTGTGCTATCTTCTTCAAACTAGCAATAGATATATCCTCCATGTATCAAACCTTTCAATTATTGTCATGACCCTTATACCACAGAAACTGCTTCAAAGAGGCTTTTAATATATAAGATTGGAGCTAGAATTGTTCATTTCTGCTGCACATTTCTATTTTGCATACATATATGCAAATTAGTACCTCAGTCATTTTTGGGGGATGAAGAATTTTTGATTGTTTTGCTTAATGGCATGCTAAGGAGAGCAATACAGATTAACAACTCAACTACTAGTTATGATTTTAAATGATTACTTTTTCATGGAGAGAGTAATGTGAGCCCACTGAGAACAAGAGACTGTTTCGTTGAAGAAAAATTTCCCATGATCAGTATGGTGTCTGGAATATCAAAAGGATGTAATAAATGAATATTGATTGATTGATAGTATAAGCAATGACTCCCAAGTCCAATGAACTGGTTCAAAGCTAAAGCCGCCAATGATAAGTTTAGGGTTAATTAGCAATAGATCAATTTCTATGCCTATAAATGATCAAACCTGTTACTTTGTGGAAGGAGCAGCATATACATGCAAAGCTTAATGGCAATTATGTTCTTGAGGACAAATGAAACAGTCTTATGTAGATGGGACTCCTAAGCCAGTGAAAAAGTGACTAAAGAGAGGAAGGAAAAAATAATAAGACAGAAGAAGTTGCCATGATCCTCTGGTTTTTACCAGCTTTATTAAAAGCGAGAGCATCATGGCAGCTTCTACTTCCCTATATCTTTTCTTTTGCTTTGTTTTTCTTTCATATTTCTTCTCTTACCCTTTCTGAAAGGTATTGCTTTTGCAATGTTGGAAGACCCAACCTGAAACCTTGTAATTCATGTCACTGACTAGCAGTGATAATAACAACCCAAAGAAAAGAAATAGCATTGATCTCTGGAGAACCCGAACTAATAGGACGTAGTTGGAAACTTGGCAGTGCCAAGCCTGGTTCCTATCAGAGAGGGAGAGTACAGCACAAACATAATAGGTTTAGTATTCCCTTTGGGTGGTTATAAACAAAATCAATATGTACTAATGACTGCAGCAATAAATTTAGTCATACTTCATATGGTAACATTCGGCACTTACCCAGTTGTTGGCTTGACAGAGAGTAATGCAGTTTACCCTTTTTAAGTTGTAAATTACTATGAAAATGCTGAGCCTAACAGTAAAATACATTTGGGGGATGTTTTTAAGCTTAGGAAATATTGGTAATACTTCCACTAAGCATACTATTAAAATAAATAAATAGTATTTATTGCTTGGTTCCCAGCTGCTCCTGGATGAAAAGCAGTGGGAAAGGAGAAACACGACATACATATTTATCATGCACGCAGAGCTCATGTTTTCCTAATACATGTCCAAAGAGTTGCTTTCTGCAGATAGCAAAAGGAGACTATTCTCTTCCTTTCTGTGGGAACATGCTGGTGTCAATAATCAGGAGATGGAAAGGATAGTGGCAATTGTAGCGGTAATTGTCAAATCAGACATCACAAAAGACTTTTTTTAAACCTTTTGCCCACCAGCTAATCTGTGTAGGCTGGTGTGTGCTTTGGGATTTATGATTCATTGATGCTGGTAGATAGGACTGTGCCTTTTAAGGTACAATAGGTGATTACTCTCTTAGAAGAAAGATGTGTATGTGTGTGTGTGTGTGTGTGTGTGTGTGTGTGTTTAAAAATAGACTAACCACTCAACTTTTGATTATAGCTATCAAAGAAAAGAATTGAATGGCTTAGATGACATGACATAAGAAATAAACAGTAAAACATTCAAATTTGACTCTAGAATCAATTGTTCATGCATATGAGTTTTTATGCCTTTGAATGCATATAGAAATCTTTCTAATATTGGCTTATTGAGGTTAAAGATAAAATTAAGAATGATCTTGGTATATTGGATAGAGAGACGTTGGTTCAACTCCCATCTCTAACACCTACTCGGCAAGTCACTTAAGCATCATTTCCCTAATCAATTCACTCTCTAAGAATTGAAGAGATAGCTCCTCACTGGGAACTCCCTAGGTGGTTCAAATCACAACAATTTAAAAAGAAATAAAACAAAAGACGTCACAAAGTAACGAATAAAAGAGCCAGCTTTGGAGTCTTTGGTTCAAACCACATCTCTCACAACAATTAGAACAGCAGTAATAAGTAGCATTTATGTAGTTCTAACTATGTGCCAGGCATTGTTAAATGCTTTATAAACATTATCCCATTTTATTCTCACAACTACTCTGGGAGGAAGGGACGTGCTGTCATTATCCCCATTTTATAATTGAAGAAAATGAGGCAAACAGAGGTTAATTTACATTTCCCAAGGTCACACAGTGTTTCAAGCTAGATTTGAATCCTGGGTTGCCTGAATCTAGTCCCAGCGCTTTATCCACATAGTTGCCTAGGATGCATCATACAATCAAAGAAAAGTCACCCTCCCCCTCAATTTTTTTTGCATCTATGCTTATTTTAGTTTCTTTTTCCATCTCTGTCCCTTGGATTTCATTGATGATATTCAGAAAGACTGATTATTTCATATGTTTATTTTCTTTTTTTTAATGTTCATTTTTAAATTTTGCATTCCAAAGTCTCTTCCTTCCTCTAGTCTTTTTCCCACCGATTGAGAAGTCAAACAATGCGATATACATTACTCAGTTTTTCCCATTTTATTTATTTATTTTTAGTTTTCAACATTCATTTCCACAAAATTTTGAGTTCCAAATTTTCTCCCTATCTCTTCCCTTCTCCCACTCCAAAGTGCTGTACATTCTGATTACCCCTTCCCCCAACCTCCCCTCCCCTCTATTACACCTCTTCCTTCCTTTATTCCCATTTTCTCTCTTTTCTTGTAGGGCAAGATAGCTTTTTATACTCCATTACCTGTATTTCTTATTTTCCAGTTACATGCAAAAACAATTCTCAACATTCATTCCTAAAATTTTGAGTTTCAACTTCTCTTCCTTCCTCTCTCCCCACCCATCCCCACTGAGAAGGCAAGCAATTCAATACAGGCTGTATAAGTAGTTTTGCAAAAAACTTCCATAATAGTCATTCTGTGTAGGACTAACCATATTTCTCTCCACCCTATCCTGCCCCCAATTTGTTCTATTCTCTCTTTTCACCTTATCCCTCCCCAAAAGTGTTTACTTCTAATTACTCCCCTCCTCTCATTTGCCCTCCCTTCTATCATTCCCCCCACACCCCAGTTATCCCTTTCTCCCCTATTTCCCTGTAGTATAAGTTAGATTTTCATACCAAATTGAGTGTGCATGTTATTCTCTCCTTAAGCCAAATGTGATGAGTAAGCTTCACTTTTCCCCTCTCATCTTCCCCTTTTTCCCTAACCCTAAATACCTTTTTTATGATTGATAATTTCTCCATTCCATTTCTCCCTTCCTTCTCCCAATATATTCCTCTCACTCCTTAATGTTATTCAACTCATCATATGCCCTCTGTCGACATGCATTATTCATTTGAAGTCATGCGAAATATATTTCCTTATTAGCCATGTTATAAAAAAACTAGAAAAATAAAAAGTGAAAAAAATATGTTTCCATCTGCTCTCAGAGTTCATTAATTCTCTGTCTGGAAGTGAATATCATGGTTTTTTTCTACCATGGGATTGTCATGGATCATTGAATTGATCAGAGTAGCTAATTCTTTCATAGCTGATCTTTGTAACAATATTGTTTTTATTGTGCACAATGTTCTACTGGTTCTTATCACTTTACTCTGAATTAATTCATATATGTCTTCTCTGTTTTTCTGAACCCATCCCCCTCATCATTTCTTAGTGAATAGTATTCCATGACAATAATATATCACAACTTGTTTAGACATTCACCAAATGATTAGTATCCCCTAAATTTCAAATTCTTTGACATCACAAAAAGATCTGCTATAAATATTTTTTTTGTACAAATACATGCTTTTCCCTTTAATTTGATATCTTTGGGATACAGACGTAGGAGTGGTAATGCTGGGTCAAAAGACATGAAGTTTTATAGCTTTTTGGGCATACATCCAACTTGTTCCCAGAATGATTGGACTAGTTCAAAGCTCTACTAATAATGTCATTAATTTACCTGTTTTCCCAAATCCTCTACAACTTTTGTCGTTTTCCTTTTGTCATGTTAGCCCATCTAATAAGCATAAGGTGGTACCTCAGAATTATTTTAATTTGCATTTCTCTAATTATTAGTTACTTAGAGCATTTTTATATGATTCTCTTGGTAGCTTTGATTTCTTCTAAAAACTGCCTGTTTGTATCCTTCAACCCTGGAAGTTTCACATACCAATAAAATCACAGGTTCAAATGAACAAATGAATACAAAGTAAAATTCCTTTGCTTTCATAAACTAAAGCAATAAGAGAAGCAATACTCATTCTTGTCTGGAGGGCTGTTTATTCCCACTCTTTCCACCTATGTAAAATCAACCCTTGGAAGGTCCATAGTAACTTATTTTATGAAACTTACCCAATGACACTTCTAGGTTAGTACCTAAGCATATTGTTTGTCTTAAGTTATTCTCTAACGTTTGATGACTCTAAGATTCTAAAATTTTTCCTTGAGGGCAAGATGTTTTTATTTTATTATTTTATCTTTTTCATAGTATTTAGTATGATGTTAAGAATATAATAGATCATTAATATCTGTTGTACTAAAAACAAATATGTATCCACACACACACACACACACACACACAGAAACTGAGAGAGAGAGAGAGAAGAGAGAGACACAGAGACAGAGACAGACAGCCACAGAGATAGAGAGACAGAGGGAGAGAGAGAGAGAGTGAGAGAGAGAGAGAGAGAGAGAGAGAGAGAGAGAGAGAGAGAGAGAATTTTACCTAGGTCTATGATTTGGTTGGAGTATGGAAAGAAAGGCATTTTCAGCTGTGGTGGCAGTGAGATCTGATCTAATATGTGTTATTCATAATCATCAAAACTCTGAGAATGCATTATGCAGAGTAATGAGAGTTGTATATATTTTCCATAATTGTATTTGGCCTTCATTCTGTGTGGGATCTTGTGTATTCAATTATGATGAACCTGTGTTGTGTGAAAAGCATATAAATTCTGGATTGTTTTTGCATTGTAATGAGTTAAATTCTGGTTTTAGTTATCTCTTTGACAAAATGGCATTATCCAGGTGAAAATAATAGCCTGCTATATATTTTTATTAAGCCTTAGCCTGGCTATTGACATGCCAACATAGCAGGAAGACTTGAGAGGTTGGTTCAACCTGGCAGAGCAAGTCATTTTTTCTAGCCAAAATGCCAATTACCCACAGAAGAATTATTTCATCAGTTTAATCACCTTGTTTTATAAATGAGATTTTTTCATTCAAGCATGAAGCAGTCTGCTCATTCATACTGAGAGGCTGGGAGGAAGGGTTGAGACTAAAATGCTAGTCTATCCTGGTGTGAAAGTGACAAGCCACTCTGTCATATAAGAATGGGATGTAGGTAGAGTGCTGCCCATCTAATTGGAAATACAGATACTGAATCATTCACGAATTCAGATCACCAGTAACTGATTTTTCTAATATTAACAATTATCCAGATGCCTTCATGAGGAAAGAGATAAAGTAATTTAATGGGAAAAATTCTGGACTTGATGTCAGGAGAACTGAGTTCCAGTCCTGGCTCTGACAGTAGCTCTGTAACCATAAGCAAGTAACTTTGTCCCTCTGAAATTCAGTTTCCTCTTCTGTAAAATGGGGATAATAATTCTTGAACTATTTACTTTGTTGTGAGGAAAACTTTTTGTAAAGCTTAAAACACAATGTAAATATGGGTTATTACTAAGATCAGATAGTCCTGTAGATTTGTTTTGTATCTATTTTTGAAAATACTTTATGAATTGTCTACAGAACACCAAAACTAAACAATAGAATCAATTAAAGGCAAAACAAATGCATAACAGCAGTCACAGTTGATGGTTTAACTTAAGTCACTGACCAATTTAGCCAGATGATCAAGTACTCCCCTCCTCTCCCAGATTATGTGGAAGAAATAATTGATAAGTAACAGAGATAATGTAGTAGAGAGAGAATGAGTGTGGTCTAATGGCATATATAGTTCAAGTCTTGATTCTGGTTCTAATTGTGTGAGTCTGGGGAAAACTAAAAAAAAGAATCCCAGAAGACAGAATAGACTTCCTAGGCATCTAATCCCCTTCATACCTTATGCCTTCCATGATATTACCAACAAGTGATGATTTAGCTTATGAACAAAGAACTCTAGGAAGGGGGAAGCCATAAACTTCATATAATTTTAGATATGGAAAAAACACCCAGAGAGCATCCAATACAATTCCTTCATGTTGCAGATAAGGAAATGGATATGCATAAACTCTCTGAACCTTAGTTTTAGCATCTATTAATCAGATATGATAATAGTAGTAAAATTACCCTCACAGAATGGTTGTGAAAAATATTTTGTAAACCTTGAAGGGAAGTATGAGTCATGGTTATTGTGTAGGTAGGTGGTGCAGTGGATAGAGCACCAGTGCAGGAGTCAGGAAGACCTGAGTTCAAATCTCAGCTCAGACACTTGACACTCACTAGCTTTGTGACTTTGGGTAAGTCACTTAACCCCAATTGCCTCATCCTGAGTCATCTCCATTCATCTTGATGAATATCTGGCTACTGAATTCAGATGGCTCTGGAGGAGAAGTGAGGCTGGTGACCTGCACAGCCCTCCCTCACTCAAAACAAAGTCAAGTGCAAGCCATGTCATGTCATTATTTCTCTGATGGCATGGCCTTCTTCAGCAATGAAGGACAAACACACACACAATTGTGTAATATCTTAAATGACCCTAAAAAGGTGAAAGATGGGAAAAGAAGCCAGATTGGATCAGGTACATTTAATGAACATATGTACTTGAAATGATAAACCCTGAGGCACAGAATATCTGAAAGAAGAAAATTACGCAAGGCATGGAAAAAAATTCAGACCACATTTATTCTGATTCAAGATGCCTGAGAAAATCTCAGTAACTCCTGACCTATAAGCTCCATCTCCCATTTATACAAAACTTTTTTTTTTGAGAATCATCTACACATGAAGATAAAGGTATCATTGATGAGAAAATCAGGACAAATAGGCTTTTACAAGATATTTTCAACATTGCATCACATCTTTACTATCTCATAATTCACTGTAAGATATAAAGAACATAAAATGCTATTTGCTAATTATGGAAAAGCATGAAATTTGATAGGACAAAAATTCACATTGCAGGCACTTTTACAGACATGTGTTATCCATACATCAATTCCATTCAAGATTTTTGTTCGCCTTTATTAGCCTTTTATTTACTTCCCCCTCACCCTTCCAACAAATGTTTCAGTGACCATTTGGTTATAAACAGCACATGAGGCTAAAAGAGTACGTATGATCACCTGAAGTATTTGCTACTGTGAAGAGGTGGGGAGACTCCATGAATGGCAAAGTCCTTCATATGTTCTTGTCTACAGAAAGCTGTCCTAATTGTATCAGCTTCCAAGAAATAGTACAGCCTTCTAGAAGAGAACCGAAATAAATCAAGATTTCAGCTTGCCCATCCATACAGGAAAGACCAAATGGATGAGGAATGTCTACTAATTTAGATGATGCTTGATGTTGTTCAAGTGTTAGAATCAAGATGCCACATGTCTGGCTGTGACTGATTAGACCCATATGAGCTCAGAATACTCTACCACAGGTCAGACACAAATAGTCCATGTGAACATTTGGAGTAGATTCTCTAAATTTGCACATATTTTGTTTCTTTTGAACTACTTCAATTTTGTTTTGTTTATAGAGCACAGAACCTTTTTCTGATAAAGCAAGACATGCTGTGCGGTCCTGTGCCAACATCTCCCACGTCACACAATCAATCCAAAGTTATGGAGATGTGGAGAATGTCCTTGTGTCACTTTTTCTGACCACTATAAGAGTATTTGCTCTATGTGAGTTCTCCATAAAATAGTCATTTTTGGTAAGAGTATGTTTGGCGTTAGGACAATGTGGCTAGCCCATTGGAGTTGTACTCTCTGCAGTAGAATTTGAATGCTTGGCCCTTTATTTCAAGAAAAGTCCTGAGTATGTGGTATCTTATCCTGCCGGGTGATCTTCAGAATCTTCCTAAAACAATTCAAAAGGAAGAAATTCTGTTTCCTGTCATGGTGTTGATATACTGCCCAGGTTTCACAGGCATACATTATTGAGATCAGCACAACAACTCTGTAGACCTTCAATTCTATAGTCAGTCTGATACCTCTTCTCTCCCACACTTTCCTTTAGAGCCTCCTAAACACTGACCTAGTTCTGGGAAGAGTGTGTCAACCTCATTATCAATGTGTGCTTCCTTGAAAAGAATACTGCCAAGATAAATGAACTTATCCACAAAACTTTTCCATTTTCTGTAACTGATGGTTCCACGTATGGATGGTGTGGTGCTGACTAATGGAGCACCTGTATTGTCTTGGTATTAACTGTTAGACTAAAATTAGCACAAGCCATAGAGAATTAATCCATACTTTGTAGCATCTCAGCTTCAGAGGCTTCACTGAGTGCACAATCATCTGCAAACAAAAAGGTCGTACACCAACACTCTCTCCACTTTATTCTTGGCTTGTAGCCTTTTAGGTTGAAGAATTTACCATCAGTGTGGTAGCTGACCTTGATATCATGTTGTTCATCATTGAAGGCATTTGACAACATGACTGAAAACATCATGCTAAAAAACATGGGAGCACGCACACAACTTTGTTTCATTTCATTGGTGACTGGGAAAACACAAGAGCATCATCCATTATCCAGAACCTGGGCAAGCATGCTGTCATGAAATTGATGTGCAATACTGATGAACTTTGGGCAACCAAATTTTGACATAATTTGCCATAAGGTCTCATGACTGACAGTATCAAAGGCCTTTGTCAGATCTACAAACACTGTGTAAAGACCTCTGTATTGCTCCTAACATTTCTCCTGGAGTTGTTAGGTAGCAAACACCACATGTACTATTCCTTGGACCTTTCTGAAGTCACGCTGACTCTCAGGTAGACGATCATTTTCTACATGAAGGATGAGCCTATTAAGGAGGACTCTGGCAAGAATCTTGCCGTCAATGACTAAGAGAGAGACTCCCTCCTGTGATTGTCATGGGATGATATATTTCCTTTACATTTATAGAGATGAATAATGGAGGCATCCTTGAATTCCTGGAGGATACCATTTTCTTGCCATATAACCCAGAAAATTTCAGTCAGGTTTTATATAAGCAATGAAAATCTCCCCACCTTATAAATCTCAGCTAGAACAGAATGAGTAACAGGTGCTTTGCCACATGAAAGAAGCCTAATGACATCCAAAAACTCTTCTTCAGTTGGAACTTCAGCTAGGATGTGATTGACTTCAATCTGAGGTCAATGGCTTCCTCATTGATTGATGATGGCCTATTGAGAACACTATGATAGTGTTCAGCCTATGTGCTTAGGATTATGCCCTTATCACTAATCTCTGTCACCACTTTGGATTGTTACTATCAGCATAAAACTGAATTTCGCTTGCATTCTTATTGAGCCAAGGATCCTGCATTTCTCTAAACTTTTCTTGTACTTTATGTTTGATCGGATTAAATACTGCCTACTTCGAGATGAACTCTTACTCATAAACCCTGTAGAGCTCTTGTTTTTCATGTAGTAGCTTCTGAATTTCCCCATCATTTTCATCAAACCAGTTTTGACATTTGTGGGTATTCCGACACAGATGAGCAGATGCAGTGCTGCACACCAAATCTCTGAAAGCTTCCCATTCCTTTTCCGCTCTACTGTTTCAACTGTGTGTTAGCTTAACTTTCCCTCCAAGTTAGCAATAAACTGTTTCTGCTCAGAGAAGTGCTCTGATCTGTTGACTTTAATTTTTTTGGTAGTCATTTTGCCTTGGGACTGCTGCTTTTGTTGAAGGCAAATGTTCAGCTTGGAGAGGATGTCTACGATCAGTCCAGCACTCCGCACCACACATTGCCTTCCTCAGTTTCACATCCTGTCTCTTCTCCTTACAATCACATAATCTATTATATGACAATATTTGATGTGAAGGTACATTCACAAAGTTTTATTGCATTTAGGTAAATTGAAGACAGTGCTGGTGATGAGGTCATGAGATGCACAAGTCTTCAGTATTAAGTGACAAGTAATTGCTGTTTTCAACTCCATTTCTCCCAGACTCCCATGTCTGGTAGTCTGAGACTACTCCAGCATTAAAGTCCTTGGGAATTATAAGCTTGTCCTCTTTTGGCACATTGATGATAAGGATCTCCAGGTCTTCATATACATTTTCTTTGACATTATCAGAGTTCATCATAGTGGGAGTATAGGCACTGATGATGGTGGCATGGCATTTTCCTGTAAGTAGCGATCACATTATCACAAGCCTGTCGTTATCTCCTTTTGGTAGATATACCAGCTTAGTTTTTATTTCAAAATCTAGAGCAGTTTCACGGTGCTCCCCTTCACTGTAACCACTTTTGAAAAAATGTATATACAGCTCCAACTTCAGCAAGCTGATTTTCATTTGCCAGCCTTGTTTCACTCAGGCCTACTATTTGGACATGATTCCTGCTGATTTCTCTCACAACAAGAGCTGTTCTCTTTCAGGTCTATTGGATTTTGTGTTATCTTTAAGTGTGAACACGTTCTATGAACTGATGGTGAGTGGAATCATCTTTGCAGAAGTATTTGTACAGTTTTTTTGTGTTTTGACCACAGGGTAGGATCCTCACTCACCATGCTAATCAGGCCAGGCTTGTGTAAGAAGACCGTTTTTAGGGCACCTTTTCTATCCCTTTCCTCATACCAGGAAGTTAGCGTATGATCCTTAAAAGGGTGCTCAGACATCCAGGGGGCTACTAAATCCCACTGCTCTTTTCAGTGAGAAAACAGTCCTATGACCTGGGTCACCTATGTGCAGAGTTGTGACTACAGTTCCCAGAGTATCCACTCCTTCTGCCTCATTACTTGCCTGTTACCACAGGACTTTGAGATAGGTAAAAAATGGCAAAATGGTATGTGTGATGACTTTTGATTTGTGCATAAATCAGATTTAAATGAAGCAGAGATGCATGAAGCCTTTATTCTTACTTTCTTTTCCAGGGTCATCATAGTACAGTGGTAGGACAGAGTCAAGTTGACTTGTGATGGCTCAAATTGCAGTGGATGACCTTGACATCTTCATTGTCTAATCAAACTCTTAATGCTCCATGGTGCCTGTTTCAGCTCTCTTCATGGCCATTGGAACAAATTGTTCTCATCTACCCATTCCACCAGGAAAAGTTTGCATGTGCTTGATATAGACACCCCCTAACTCACCAATGGGTTACCATCAACCTAGTTTAGCCCATCTGCTAAAATGGTTTACGGGGGTGTGGCTGCTATGCATGCTACAGTTTCTTTGAACCACAGGTGAGAAGTAGTTGAATTAAGTGGATACCAAAAGTAGAAAGCAGCCATGAAAAGGTCTTAGCAGCCTCACACCAGAAGTACTAGTCTTCCCTGAGCACACTCTATTCTCCAATTCCTTTTTTTGGGAGGGCATAGGGGGTAAGTCACTTGCCCGGGGTCATCCAGCTAGTAGGTGTTTGATGCTGGATTTGAACTGAGGTCCTCTTGACACCAGGGCTGGTGCTTTATCCACTTCACCAAGTAGCTGCCCCTAGCCCCTACACCTTAGCTTGGGTATAGATACAGATATATAAAGGAGACAGACAATACAGAAGGGCACTAAACTGGACTCAAATTTGAACAGGAAGAAAAAAGCAGACTATATTGCTTTGAAGAAATTGAGAAAGATCATCTTTTCAATATTAGTATTTATATCTTTGTGTATATGTAACTTTAAATGCTTTGATATTATAGGCTTAGTTCAAAAATCCATTGACATTCAAAGTTGTTCCTTAAGAACCCAAATTAATTTGTTCTATCAAATAAGAGAAACATCTTGGTGTGATGGGTAGAAGGAAAAGGTTGGAGCCAGCTAGATCTGGTTCAGGTCCTTCACCTGACACATATCACATAACATCACTTAACATCTTAGACTTTGAGCAACTGAAGGTATAGATGAAGAACTGATATGTGATGGGAGTTACCTACATTGAGGAAACTATGAGATTGAACTCTTCCTATTCCCTCCTATATAGCTGGTGTCTATAACCTTTCTTTTAAACATAAATGCTAGAAATATCTTTTTAAAAAGCATTTCCAAATAATCCTTCTCTATTCCAGCATTGAACTCTCCTTTGCAGAAAAGAGAAAATAAAACTAAAAGAATGAAAAGAAAAGAAAAAAGAAAGAAAAATCATTAAACAAAAACAAGACAACACCCACCATATTTGACAGTGTATGCAGCATTCTGCTCCTGTGGTCCCCTGTATTTCTGCTGATGAGAGAATTATATTCTGTTTGAGAGGGTTATTTTTCCTGCTTGCTCTCCCTCCTGGCCTAATTCCCTTAAAGAGCAGAATTATCCCTGCTCAGTAGAGTTTTGTAGCTTCTGTATCCCTGCTGACTTAAACACTTTCAACACCAAAGCTCAAGCATATAAAGTGCTCCAAGCAGTATTTAGGTGTATTATAGATGTCCAGTTAGCCCTCTGGTAAATGGTACATCCATTTAAACTTTTGAGTGCCAGGGAACAATGCCAATGCAACACAGAAAGCAACTCCCAACAATGAATTAACGATGCACCTACAGTTGCAACATACTACAATCTCTTCAAATGGGTTTGATGCTTCCTTGGTCTGCAGCCCACCCATCATTGTCTATAAAGGAATATATTTCAGTGCAATATCATAAATCTGCCATTCTTTTGTTTTCCTTCCTGAAAATGGCCATTGTCTGTTCAATACTAATGTCCATTTATGTTTGAATGCTTACTTAAGATAAACTCCATATAAAATCAAGTCCTTGGATCAATATTTCTCAATGATTTATAAAAATCATTCATTTAGCCAACCAAGATATTCCAACAAGAGATTATAAAGGATAGATGAAATGGTTTGGAAAATATAGGATCAGTCTTAGAGGGAGGAATATCTGGTTTTAATTCCTTTCTTTGACACATATGGCGTATCACCATAGGCCAGTCACCTAACCAATTGGTCCCCAGTCAATTCTTTAAGACTAAATTGATAGAAGAATTGATCTGTATCTGTATAGGTTGGTTTGGAAATTGTTTGCATTGATGAAATCGGAAGCCTAGATAAAAAGAAAAAAAATGACAACTATGAAGGATTCTGATGTAATTTCTATATTTCCCAGGAGCAACTCTCATCTCCATGATGATTCCAATGTTTGGTTACGTTGAAAAATAACTTTGGAAAGATTATGGATCTATCCCAGCAGATTATTATAAATAATTTGTTTTTAAAAGTTTTGTATTTAATTACTGTGGGGTTTTAAAATAAGGTTAGCCAAAACTTTTTATTTTCTCCAACTAAAATGCCCCCAACACAATGCCTTTTGTGGCCTGAATGACAGTCTTCTCAAGTCTGAAGACAAAATGGCATATTACTCATAAAGATTAAGCAAGAAAGTGGAAATTTAAGAACTTCAGATTCTTAAATTTTCCCTTCTTTCTTCTACCACTATGACACTCTATTGCATCCTGAGATATCTATTGTCCTGATAGATATCTGACCACTGGACCTAGATGGCCCTGGAGGAGAAAGAGAGTCTAGTGACTTTGCACAGTCCTCCCTCACTTAAATCAAAGTCAATCGCAAGTCATGTCATCCTTTCCCTGATGTCATGTACCTCTTCAAGAATGAAGGACAAACCATAATCTGTGAGTAGTACAGGCTGCCTGAATGGGAACCCAGCTGACCAGTTCCAGTTGGTCAACTAAGCTTGTGCTTGTCCTTTCCTCCCCTCCCCTCCTCTCTTGCCTTCCCTTCCCTCCTCACTTTCCCGACTCCCTTCCCCTTTCTTCTTACCTGATGGTGTTCTGCCCAAAGGAAAGTAATTTTTGATGGTTGGAAGCCAACTAGTTAATTTGAGTTTTACTGGCTTCATCTCTTTCTCAAAGACCTAGCCTTAAACCCAATTCACTTTGAATCTCATGGATTAGACAACAATAGGTCCCTGCCCAAGCAGCACTTAATGGCTAGTTTTTGGAGCCTCCTGCCTCAGAGTGAATGTAAATAGTAACCATTTCTCTTTTGGCCAGCCACTCTGCCTGTCTTCCCCTCCCAGTCTGATTTTTTTTTTTTTATTAAAAGGGCCATCTCTTGACTCACTTCTTAAAGAAGTCTATTCACTGAATGGGCATTGCCTCATTCAAAGTGAGAACCTGAAAAGACCTTAGCTTAAAAAGGTCAGGGCTTTCCATTGCATCTTGGGCCATCTCTAGTTGTCCTGATAAAGATCTGGCCCCTGGACCCAGATGGCTCTGGAGGAGAAAGTAAGACCTGGTGACTTTGCACAGCCCTCCCTCACTCAAATCAAAGTCAATTGCAAAGTCATGTCATCAGTTCTCTGATGTCATGGTCCTCCTTGAGCATGAAGGACAATCACATACGACCACAATGACACTGTATACACAAAAGGCAATGTGGAGTATTGAACAGATAGGGTGCTGGTCCTGGATCCAAGAAAACCTGGGTTCAGCTAATATCCTGCCTCTGATACATATCAGCTTTGTGACCATGGGCAAATCACATTATTTCTCTGAAGAGAAGTTTCTGTATCTGTAAAATAAGAATGGTCCCTAAAGAACCTATATCACAGGCTTGTTGTGAGGGTTAAACAAATTATTTTACAAACTCTAAATTATTCCACAAATGTCAGCTGTCATTATTGTCTTTTCAAAAATTCTTATTGTTATCTTGGTTTTCCATCAGTAAATAAGGGTATCCCAAAACCAACCTGGTATATTTGGAAAAAACAAACCAGAGTTCAAATTCTACCTATGACCCTAGTTGTATGATCTGGAACAAATTACTTAACTTTTCTGAACCTATTTCCTTATCTGAAAAGTAGGGATAATAATTTTTGTGTGCCATCTATTTCATACAGTTGTGAAGAAAGTATTTTGTAACCATAGAAGTGCTATGTACACCTGAAATATGTATTTTTTTAACATCTTTGGAATATTAGAATTCAGAGTGGGCTTGTCACTATTTGACAATGTTGGTTTGGGTGACATTGAAAGTTCGAATCGTTTTGTGAAACTGAGAGCAGACTGCTGTTTTGCAGAGAAAATTGTGCTCTTAGGCGAAGGACATAGTTCTGTAAATTTCAATTTGTTCTAAATACTGGGTTTTATAGTTAGGGACAGAACTCAGGTGTTTTAGTTTTGAGACTAGATACATATATTATCCGGGTGACCCATGAAGCAGATTAATTTAGACCTTGGGTTTTCTAGTTTGACTATTTACAAGATCTCTAAATTCACCAAATGACTCCAAGATATCTCATTTCTTCCCTACAACTTTTCTCGTACCCCCTCCCCCAACCTCTAGAAAGGAGGCATGACATGTAACTGATCAAGCATTTAGACTTTTCAAATGTCAGAAAGACCTGATATTGTTTACCTGTGTGAAAAGGGACAAGTGACTTATTCTATCTGAGCTTCAGGTACCTGTGTAAACTGTTATTATAGAAGTGCTGATACCTGCTTCTATCTGCCTCCATCTTTCAATTATCAAAGATAGCTAGGGAGAAGAACTTTCTTTGTATTTTCATAACGGGAATTATGGAAATTTTCAACACTAGAACCAGCATATGCTTTTTTTTTGGTGATATCTGAAAGATAGAACATGTGGTCTTTTAGCTTTTGAACATGTTAACTATCAGAGCAGAGAATTGCTAATATCTAAGGACTTATAGAAATAACTTGAAGATCCTCCACTGATTTACAAGGAAGGAAAAAATCAGTTGTCAAATAGCCTAGTAGATATGGGGGAAATTTTGTGAAGTTGAATGAATTTAAAGTAAATTTTAGTGTAAGAGTAGCCTTTTGCCTGCTGATTTTGTCTGTAAGGTCAACTCTGTTTTTTATTGTATGAAGGAGAAAGCAAAGAAAAAAAAGGTATAGGAAATCTGTAGTAATTGACTGCCATAACTCTCCATTCACCCAAATTTCAAATCCCAGTGAAATCATAGAGGAAAGAAATAATATTGTTAAGTTTTCCTCCCTAAAGTCCTACTACCTGAAACCTCTCATGTTACTCTATCTCCATCCAATCCTCCAATTTCTTTGTTACTAAGGGAATTTGCCCGGCTGATTGGGAGGAGGTAAATTGACTTTATATGGGAAGATTTATTACTAAGGAAAACATAGAAACAAGTTGGTTGAGTTCATCCTAAATGTACAAGGAAAACATAACAGAAGTGTACCTTCATTGTCCTGGGCAACATGATAAATTATAATGATGGAATCCACAAAGAATCCTTCTTCCTCTACTTCTAACTTGTCTTCTGCAAAGTGCTATTTCAGATGAACTCAGAGCACCTCCTATGTATCATATTAATGGTTTGGCATTGCCAATGATCTTGTTGGCCAGGCATCCGTTTTAGAGCTTCTCTTGTATTCCTCATTCATCACTATCAAAAATAAGAGAAGATATCCCTTCAGTTCTGGTAACTGAAAGATTCACGCATAACAGGAATTGACAGGCGTTTTAAAAATGAAAGACTCCAAAGAATCCAAGGAAATGAAAACAAATGAAAAACTTTGCTTCAGTTATTAGCTTGATGATTAGGCTCAGGATGAAAAAATGAAGACTTAGATTAATATACAAAAGAACTTAAGATGGAAGATACGGTTCCACAAATGTTACTTTAAATTTCTTTACTAGCTATACAGTATTGTGACATACTCTGGATATTGTACTATTAACTAGTGTGTAGCTGAAACCATTGAAATTCATTGATGCTGATTAAAAATATATATTTGATAAGCCATGAAGCATTTCCCCAAATAAGTGAGGGCACTCTATAGCTGGTTATGTGTAATATCAAATATTCATATGGAAGAAAATGGGGAAAAATCCATATAGTTAGTGGAGAATTGGTCTACATGACACTGAATAGCTGCTTACTACTACATTTACCAGTTCCTGAGTTATTTAATTTTTAGTTACACTAATTGTCAACACAGAAGGGATTACAAATAGACAATCACAAAATCTAAGAGTTGAAAAGGACCTCAGAGATTATTCAGTCTAACCTGTGCACGAATGGTCTCTGCACTATGTCAAATCAGTGTTCATACAGACTTTGCTTGAAGATATCCAGTGAAGGTCAACCCACTACCTCCCAAATATAGTAGTGCCTGTTATGTATTAGGCATTCTGCTAAGCATTTTACAATTATCATCTAATTTGATTCTCACAACATTGGCAGATGGGATGAGATTGGGATGCTGTTGTTAGCTCCATTTTTATAAATGAGGAAACTAAGGCAGAACAGAGGCTAAGTGATTTGCCCTGGATCACAAATCTAGTAAGTGTCTGAGGCCATATTTGAACTCAAGCCTTTCTGACTCCAGAAAGCCTCTATCCATAGTGCTACCTGGCTCAGAGTGGTAAATAACTATATGCAACAGAAAACAGATATTTTTAACATTAAGAATGTACATTTATTAAATATTAACATTAAAATGAAAAATATCCTTTGTACTTTCACTTGATTAGTGCCTCATAGACAGCTGTCTATCTTGCCTGTCCCTAGTTCTGAGTATGAATCCTGCAATAGATTCTTCAAATTAAGCTTTTGCTTGTAAGGAAAAAAAATGTTTTTAAAAAGCACATCACTACATTTTTTCCCCAGATAAATTCAGACTGACCAGGGTATGCAGCATGCATCTTTAGGCCATTTTGTCCATAGGGAAAACTTGTATTGAAAGTAAACATTGCTCTGGCCAGGAATAGTCCTGGGATGGGAATACTTAGCTATCTCCTGTTATCTACTTTTTCTACCCAGCCTCAGGAGTAGGAGATGAAGTAACCCAAAGGAAATATAGCTATTTAATATGAATCCTTATCCTTATCAAACTAGAACTTTTTAAAAAAGAGTGCAACAATGATATAATCAGTTTTCACTATAATTTGCTAAAAGACTATAGGAAATGGAGGAGGAAAGAATGAGATAAGGATGTACAAAGTCAATAGTAGTTTTCAATAAAAGAAAAAAAATTAAATGAGTCAATGTGTTAAGGAAGACTAACAAAGACTCCTACTAAAGGGAAATCAGGCTGATTAAGTGAAAGGAAAGGGGAGAATTGATTAAAAAATTGTTTTTCCATTGAAGTACCAAAAAAAAAAATCTATCTCATTGAAAAAAGAAAACAACAGGAGAAACAACTAGTACACAGAGAAAACTGTTGATAAAAAATAAGCAACAGGGCATAATACTATACTTGAGAAAACAATATATCCAAGTTAATACATTTCTGAGGAAATGCAATCACAAACTGGGCATTGCAAGGGAATGACTTCTTAGAAAATATCCAGTGATTGCAATTCTGAAAAGCCATAGGATGATAGTGGTAATAAATGAATGATGACCCTTAGGTGGAGTATACCCTCCAAAGAGGCCAATCAGGTTATTTGCAGAGAGTCACTAGTGGGGAGGCAAAGAGACAGAGCCACAAGGATATACAAAGAACAGACCGTTTATTTTTAAATAGACAAACTAATTTGTGCGTGTAGATTGAACCTGATTGTAATACTTGGATCGGTATCTGTGAATTCACTGCATCAAGTCACAGACATAAGTGAGTTTTGGATTCCTATGTTTATGTGAATACCATTTTCCTTAATGTTCAATCATCTATACATACTATTTGGGTGATTGGACCCTGAAATAGTGACACATGGATCCTGCCTCAAATGAATCAGACCTAAGCCTTCTCTCAGCCAAAGACAAGGTTTATTAGAACACTGGTCAGGGTGGGAGTGATTTTAAAAATCTGCCATATTGGCCAGGCTTTTAAGGAATCTGAGCATTTTAATGGAGGCAAGATAGATATTTCATACAGAAGACTGCGGGAACAGAGAAGGAGTCTAGATGGAATTAAGGAAGTAGTGGTCTAGGGTGGCATGAGATGCAGATAATGAAAGGGTAGTTCATTAACTAGGAAGAGCAAATTGCCCCAGGTGAACAAATGGGACTTGGGGCACATGGGAAAGTCCAGGGGCTTTTGGGGTCCAGATTACAAAGGCATGATCTTTTTTTCTTTGAGGACTTCAGATCCCATCACCATCATTTACAGATTCCTATACACATATTATAGGCCAAGGCCAAAGCATGTTCAAGATAAAAAAATGTAATATGCATTCATGGGCCATAAAATCCACTTGGAAAACACGTTCATTTTTAAGAATGAAAAGAACACACTTTTAAAGTGATAAAAGGTGAAAAATAAAGTGATAATTAGCTCCTCTTACAGAGTTAATGTGAAAGAAATTCAAGAAGATAAGAACTGCTGAGATGAATTTTTTGACCCATCATCACCCCTTACTCCATGTTCAGAGGTTCCGAAACTTATTTGACCTACTGCCTCCTTTTAAAAAATTACACAATGCCCCCTCCCCCTTAGGTTATTTGTATTCAATGCCTCCTGATTGCACCTGATGCTACCACTGCCCCCCATGAATTGTCCCAGCACTTCCCAGGGGGTGGTAGCACCCACTTTGGGAACCAATGCCCCAGGCTAAGTCTGCTTCTAGTTCAAGGAGGAGGGAAAAAACTCATTGGATGCTGAAGGGGCCAACCTAGTTCATCTGATGTTAGAGCAACTTGGTATATAAAGCGCTAGCTAGAGCCAACAAAGAGAAAGGAAAAAGGGTTGAGGAATGGGATCAGTGCTAAAATGGGCTGGAAGGAAAAGGGCTTCCAGTTTTCCCCTAAATTAGGGCCAAAGCTCCACCCTGCCTTCAGGAGAGTATAGGCAGAACAGTCTGCTCACCCCTCCCCAACAGCAATCTGCCAAAAGATAGAGTTGAATGTAATGTCTCTAAGTGAGAGATAACAGTGAATTCAATATGGTATAGTTACAAGACAAACTAAAATACCGTATTCTCTTGAGGGCAACCAAACAATTCAACAATCATATTGAAGGGATCAGAATGATCTATGGAGTTGTAGCATATAGACATATATATATATATATATATATATATATATATATATATATATATATATATATATATATATATATATATATATATATACACACACACGTATATATATGCATATGTGCATATATACACATATATGCACATATGTATATTTATACACCAACACACGCATATACACACATACATGCATATATACATATACACACACACACATGATTATATAGTGATTCATAGCTAAAGCATAATTGGAAATAATATTAGAAAGAATCATCATATAAAGTTTTTTCTTTTCTTCCAAAGCTTTCCTTTAATAGGCCACTTTTGTAATCATTACCCAGAGGATAAGGGTCAAATGGCTTAGCCTGCCATAGAACATTTAAAATCTGTACCCTATTGATCACTTCAACCTGACCTTCCCACAGGCCTTATCCTCCAAAGAAAATGCTTTATTTACTATACATCAAATAAACTTTGCACTTTCCCACCTCCATAGGTTTGCTTATATCATTTCACTTTCCAGGAATGTTCTCCTTTGCCTTTCCAAATCCTTTATGTGCCTTGGGGTATAGGGGATGAGTAAACTTTGGACTGGTAGGGTGAGGTTTATTGGTCATTTACTATGTCTCAGGAGCTCTACTAAATGCTCTTACAAATACTTGATCCTCACAATAAATCTATGAGGAAGATATTATTCTTATTCTCATTTTACATTTGAGGAAACTGAGGCAAACAGTGTTAAGTGACTTATCATGATCCAGTTTCTGCACTCTGTTAGGAAGGCTTTGGGAGGAATATGGCACTGCCCTCCAGTCCTCCAAAAAGAAAGGATATGAAGGGGAGGGAGGTTGAATTAATCACAGCTTGAGTTAGCAGCAAAACGTTAAGTTTAGAAATGCTAAACTTACCTTGGGAGAGGGATCCTGCTCCTTGGAGGTGAAACCTGGCAAGGGAACAGATGCAAAGTCCAGGTATAAATAGATGTTTGTTAAATTGATTGTTTCAAGTGTTCATAATGTTTTAACTCAGGGAAATTTCCTTAACTAAAGTATGTAAAACAGCCATAACTGTAAACAAAGTTGGTCTTCATTGTTCTTTTGTGAACTTCTTTTTTTCGTTCAATGTTTCCTACTTCTCATATATTTGTGTTATGTTCTAGATTCCCAGGGACTGAGCAACACACTACTCTCTCAACTTTTTCCTCCTTCCCTCTCAAAAAATTATTTTCCTAGCTCTCATTCTCATAGGGTTCTACTCTCTGCTAAGAGCAACTAAATAAATTAGAGTAAATTAAACTAAATTCTTAATAATTGATGATTCCTTAAAGTGTGTATCCTTCTAAGATAGCAGAAAATTTTAATAAATGCCTTAACGAAAAACCTCAAGGATATGAGATTTCATCAGTGTGATGGTCTGTATATTGACACAAAATTTCAAAGCCTTTATAATTTAATATCTTGTCCTCCAGAATTGCTTGTCTAAAAAAAATCATTAAAAATGACTAACCCTCTTTCGTTCTCTCTCTCTCTCTCTCTCTCTCTCTCTCTCTCTCTCTCTCTCTCTCTCTCTCTCTCTCATGCACTGTCATGATGGAAATGTGTGATAAAAAGAAACCAAGGCAAAAAACGTCATGTGCAAAATCAATTTATTAGCAAAGCTAGCAGTTGCTAATAAATGAGGTCAGTGGATCCTAGTAACCATAGATAAACTGGTGGTTTACAGAGCTTACTTTTAAATCACAAAAGCAGAATGGGAAAATTACAGATTCAGGGGGGCAGAGCTAACATGGCAGAGTAACAGTACAGACTTGGTAGCACTCTTCCCAAATCCAGCTAAATACCTGTAAAAAAATGACTAAACAAATTCTGGAGCTGCAGAACCCACAGAATGATGGAGTGAAGCAAATCACCATCCCAAGATAGCCTGGAAGGTTGCAGGGAAGTGTCTATCTTACCACACTAGGAGCAGAGTTCAGTACAGTGTGGGCCACACAGGCACAAATGGGACCTGAGCAGACCTTGAGGGAATTGAAGCTCTGGCACCTGTGGTGGTTTCCAGACTTCACCACCCCAAAACACCAAGGACAAATTGGAAGGTCAGTGAAAAAAAACCTATGGGACCAGTGTGAGAGAGTAGAGGGATCAGGCTCCAGTCCCAGGGCAGAGGAGGGGGTAGAGGAACCTGTGGAGGAATATCCCACAACAATTACAACAGGGGCAGTGGCAGTGACTGTTTCTGAAGTTGTAGGCCCACATATTGTGGAGGCATCTAGAAGTTGACCCCCCACCCCCACTGGAAGAAGAGAACTACCTTGACAAAGAGCTCAAAAGTCAAGTAAATAGATGGGGAAAATGAGCAAAAACATGAAAAAGAATCAGACTATAGAATCTTACTTTGGTGACAAGGAAGACCAAAGTATATAAACAGAAGACAAGGAAGTCAAAGCTCCTGCATCCAAAGCCTCCAAGAAAAATATTAATTAGTCGCAGGCCATGGAAGAGCTCAAAAAGGATTTTGAAAATCAAGTAAGAGAAGTAGAGCAAAAATTGGGAAG
The DNA here is from genome assembly GCF_028372415.1 of Notamacropus eugenii. NCBI lineage: Eukaryota > Metazoa > Chordata > Mammalia > Diprotodontia > Macropodidae > Notamacropus > Notamacropus eugenii. Next base: position 119,602,907 of record NC_092877.1, on the reverse strand, counting down.
TGAAATGAGAATGATGTAAGAAAATCATGAAAAAAAGTGAACTGCTTACTAAAAGAGACCCCCAAAAAATACTGAAGAAAAATAACACTATAAAAATAGACTAACTCAAATGGCAAAAGAGATTCAAAAAGTCGATGAAGAGAAGAATGTCTTAAAAAACAGAACTGGCCAGATGGATAAGGAGGTCCAAATGCTCACTGAAGAAAATAATTCCTTAAAGATTAGAATGGAGCAGGTGGACACTAATGACTCTATGAAATATCACGAAATTACAAAATAAGGGCAAAGGAATGAAAAAAAGCTTATGATGTGAAATATCTCCTTGGAAAAACAACTAACCAGGAAAATAGATCCAGGAGAGACAATTAAAAAATTATGGACTACCTGAAAGCCACAATCAAAAAAACAGTCTAGACATCATCTTTCAAGAAATTATCAATTAAAATTTCCCTGGGGGTAAAATAGATATTGAAAGAATCCACCAATCACCTCCTGAAAGAAATCCCAAAAGGAAATTTATTAGGAATATTGTAGCCAAATTCCAGATCTCCCAGATCAGAGAGAAAATATTGCAAGCAGTCAGAAAGAAATAATTTGAGTATTATGTTAATACAATCAGGATAATGCAAGATCTAGAAGCTTCTATATTAAGGGATTGCAAGGTTTAGAATATATTATTCCAGAGGTCAAAAGAGCTAAAATTACAATCAAGAATCACCTACCAAGCAAAATTGAGTTAGTACTTCAGGGGAAAAATGAAATGGAGGAATGTCAAGCATTCTTATTGAAACGATCAGAGCTGAATAGAAAATTTTATTTTCAAATATAAGAATCAAAATAAGTATGAAAAGGTAAATAGGAAAGAGAAATTTTAAGGGACTTACTAAAGTTGAACTGTTTACATTCTTACATGGAAAGATCATATTTGTAAATCTTGAAACTTTTCTCAGTATTAGGGTAGTTGGAGGGATTATATGAATATAGACAGAGGGTACAGGGTGAGTTGAATAGGTAGGGATGATATCTAAAAAATAAAATTAAGGAGTAGGAGAGAAATATATTGGGAGGAGAAAGGGAGAAATAGAATGGGGCAATTACTTCACATTAAAGAGGCAAGCAAAAGCTTTTTCAATGGAGGGAATGAGGGGGAAGGTGAGAGAGAAAGAGTGAACCTTACTCTCATTACAGTTGGCTTAAGGAGGGAATAATATGCACACTCAATTTGGTATGAAAATCTATCTTACAGTACAGGTAAGTAGGGGAGAAGGAGATAACTGGTGTTTGTGGGGGGATGATAGAAGGGAGGGTAAATGGGAGTAGAGGGTAATTAGAAATAAAAACTTTTGAGGAGGAATAGGGTCAAAAGAGAGAATAGAATAAATAGGATAGGATGGAGAGAAAATATAGTTAGTCTTTCATAATGAGTGATATGGTAGTGCTTTGCTTAACTATACATTTATAACCTATATTGAATTGCTTGCCTTCTCAGTGGAGATGAGTGTGGAGGGAGGAAGGCAGAATAGTTGGAACTCAAAGTTTTAAAAAAGAATGTTATAATTGTTTTTACACACAACTGGAAAATATATATATATATATATATAGGCAATGGAATTTAGAAATCTATCATGCCCTACAAGAAAATAGAGGAGATGGGGATAAGAGAGGAGAGAGGTGTGACAGAAGGCAGGGCAGATGGAGGGAAGAATGCATACGGTCTTGGAGATGGGTGGAGGGGAGAGATGGGGAGAAAATTTGGAACTCACAATCTTTTGGAAGAGTATTGAAAACTAAAAATAAATAAATAAATTTTAAAAATTATAGCTACATGGGAAGTTTGTTTTGTTTGAATTCTCATTGGATGATGCATGGCATTTGACTTGAGGTTAAGCTAGATACATCCTGGAACTTTATGAGGTTAGCTAGTCAATATTGCCAATATTTGGGGTGTGGTCATGTTGGGAGCCTAACAGGGAGTAATAATCATCAATCTGTCAATCTGGTTACAGTTTTACTTCTGTCGATCTTGATTACATGGAATTATTGGGCTAATTGGAAAGTGATGTTACCTGCAGTAAGTATTGTTGAGAGTGCCAACCTAGCCAACTACCAAAGGTAACTTGGACTTCTATGAAAGGAGGAAATGTTCATTCCAGTTCAGTTTTGCAAGAGCTTATCAGGATTACTTAGCTCTATCAAACTGAGGAACTTAAACTCTAAGTACAATGATAATATATCTCTCAATCTAAAAGCTATCTGAAGCTGTCTTATGTCTTAAAATTAACCGACAGGATAATCAACATTTACTTAACTAAGAATTATTTCTTTCAACACATACACCCATCAGCTTGCAGAGTTGGGATGCTATGGGTGTGGAACAGTACATATAAAATTAGCCTTTTTTATATGTTGGTTGGCTTTGCTGAATGGTTTCTTTTTCCTTTTCCCTTTGTTATAAGGGGTGGCTCTCTAGGAGCCATTTAGGGAAGGATATATTGGAAAATGTAAGTAATATAAACTATCAATAAAAGCATTTTAAAATTAAAAAAAAGAATAGAGAAGGAAATTGAAGATAAGAGGTCATAAGAATAGAAAAGAACCAGTAGAAAGAAGTGTCAGAGAAGCTAGATAGACAAGCAGACTGATAAATCATAATACTTTCTAATGAGGCCATATGGATTTAACTTTGCTTAAAATTTACATATATTTATACTTTTTTTTAAAGGGGTCAGCAATCACTTTAATCAAGCACATGTATCATTCACTTAGTTGAGGGGAAAAAAGTCAGCTCCCTGAACTTCAGAGAAAACACAGAGGAGTCAAAATCAACAGACATGCTTCCAACAGTCTGACAGAGGCAATAGATACATCATAGATCAACAGACAGATCCAACTGTTTGACCTTCACATAAATACATAGTTGGCAGAGAGAGAAGCACCAACATCTGAGTTTTCAAAGCAGCGAAGGGGGCCCTGCTTAGTGGTTTCCCAGAGTCTCATCTGGCACACAAATCTTCTTCCAAAATGAAGGACCAAAGTAACTAATAATCACCTTCAGAGTATTTATATTTTTTTTCTTTAGAGCCAGAAGGTCTCACAACCCTTGAGAACCAGTGCCTCATTAGAAACTTAACAAAAGGTGTGGGTCTTCCTATCAATCTTTCCTAATCAAGCTTCCTTTAATGGGCAGGTCCATTAATGAGTGGGGAAGATATTTTTTCCCCCAGGTAGTAAATTATTTTTTTATTTATTTATTTTTAGTTTGCAACATTCATTTCCACAAAATAATGAGTTCCGAATTTTCTTCCTTTCTCTCCCCTCCCCCTCCCCCAAAACTCCATGAATTCTGATTACCCCTTCCCACAATCTGCCCTCCCTTCCATCACATCTCTCCCTTCCCTTATCACTATCTTCTCTCCTTTCTTCTAGGGTAAGATAGATTTCTATACCCCATTGCTTATTTCCAGGTTGCATGGAAAAATAATTCTCAACCTTCATTCCTAAAACTTTGAGTTCCAACTTCTCTCCCTTCCGCCCTCCCTATCCATGCCCACTGAGAAGACAAGCAATTCAACATAAGTTATATATGTATAGCTTTGCACAAGACTTCCATAATAGCCATGTTGTGTAAGACTAACTATATTTCCCTCTATCCTATTGTGTCCCTCATTTATTCAATTCTCTTTTTTGACCTTGTCCCTCAAAAGTGTTTACTTCTAATTACACCCTCCTCCCATTTGCCCTCCCTTCTACCATCCCCCCCCACTTATTGCCTTCTCCCTGACTTTACTGTAGTGTAAGGTAGATTTTCATACCAAATTGAGTGTGCATATTATTCCCTCCTTAAGCCAAAAAAGATGACAATAAACTTCACTTTTTCCATCTAACCTCTCCTCCTTTCCCCTCCATTGAAAAAGCTTTTTCTTGCTTCTTTCATGAGAGATAACCTGCCCCATTCCATTTCTCCCTTTCTCTTCTGCATATATTCCTCTCTCAGCCCTTGATTTTATTTTCTAGATGATCATCCCTTCCTATTCAACTCACCCTATGGTCTCTGTCTATATATATATATATATATATATATATATATATCCCTCCAACTACCCAAATACTGAGAAAAGTTTCAAGAGTTATAAATATTATCTTTCCATGTAAGAATGTAAACATTTCAGCTTTAGTAAGTCCCTTATGATTTCTCCTTCCTGTTTACCTTTTCATGCTTCTCTTGATTCTTGTGTTTGAAAGTCAAATTTTCTATTCAGTTCTGGTCTTTTCAGCAAGAATTCTTGAAAGTCTTCTATTTCATTGAATTTCTTCCTTAAAGTATTATACTAAATTTTTCTTGATAGGTGATTCTTGGTTTTAATCCCAGTTCCTTTGACCTCTGGAATATCATATTCCAAGCCCTTCAATCCCTTAATGTAGAAGCTGCTAGATCTTGTGTTATCCTGATTGTATTTCCACAATACTTGAATACTTGTTTCTTTCTAGCTGCTTTCAATATTTTCTCCTTGACCAGGGAACTCTGGAATTTGGCTACAATATTTGTAGGAGTTTCTCTTTTTGAATCTCTTTCAGGAGATGATAGGTGGATTCTTTCATTATTTATTTTACCCTCTGGTTCTGGAATATCAGGACAGCTTTCCTTAATAATTTCATGAAAGAAGATGTCTAGGCTCTTTTTTTGATCATGGCTGTCAGGTAGTCCCATAATTTTTAAATTGTCTCTCCTGGATCTATTTTCCAGGTCAGTTGTTTTTCCAATGAGATATTTCATATTATCTTCCATTTTTTCATTCCTTTGGTTTTGTTTTGCAATTTCTTGGTTTCTCATAAAGTCATTAGCTTCCATCTATTGCATTCTAATTTTTAAAGAATTATTTACTTCAGTGAGCTTTTGGATCTCCTTTTGCATTTGGCTAATTCTTCTTTTTAAAGCATTCTTCTCCTCATTGACTTTTTTTGGACCTCTTTTGCCAATTGAGCTGGCCTATTTTTAAAGATGTTATTTTCTTCAGCATTTTTTGGGGGTCTTCTTTATCAAACTGTTGACTCACTTTTCATGCTTTCCTTGCATCATTCTCATTACTCTTCCTAATTTTTCCTCCACCTGTCTTACTTGATTTTAAAATTCTTTTTGAACTCTTCCATGGCCTGAGACCACTGCATTTTCATTTTGGAGGCCTATGATGGTAAGCATTGTTCTTCCTCATCCTAAAGGATGGAAGAAAATACCTGTTCATCAGGAAACTAACCTTCTATAGTCTCATTTTTATTCCTTTTTTGGGGTATTTTCCCAGCTAGTTACATGACTTTTGAGTCCTTTGTCCAGAGGAGGGTTTACTCTGGGGACCTGTAAGTTCTCAGTTCCTCCAAGGTGGCACAATCAAGGGAGAGGAATTTACTCATCTCCTGACCTGCACTCTTGTCTGTGAGCAACTACAAACACTCTGTTCTGCCCAGGACCTGCAAGTACATTTCCCTCTCCACAACTGCCGCCAGCTGTACCACCAATACTCTTTCTCAGCCCAGGAGATCCACTCAGGGCTGACATCCAGATCAGCAACTCAATTCCTCCAGTAGCTTTAGACTGTGAGCTCCAAAAATGGACACTGCTGCTTCAGTGGCTGCTGCCAGTGGGGCTAGACCCTGTTCCCTTCTCACACAGGTGAAAGCGCTTTCTCACTGACATTTGAAGTTGTCTTCGGGATTTGTGGGTTGAGCAATCTGGAAACTGCAGCTGCTGCCAGGGATTCCACCCCCTGAAGCTTGTTCTGATCCTGTCCCTGCCACAAAGCAGCCAAGGTTGAGCTGCTCTCCACTCCACCTTCGATGTGATGGACTTTTCCTGTTGGTCTTCCAGGCTGTCTTGGGCTGGAAATCTCTTTCACTCTGTTGTTTTGTGGCTTTTGCTGCTCTAGAATTTGTTTAGAGTCATTTCTTACAGGTATTTTGTGGGCTATGGAGGGGAACTTCTATGGGTCTGTCCTTCTATTCCACCATCTTGGCTCCACCCTAACTCTATTTATACTTTTAAAAATCTTATTCTGTTGCTTTATGAATACTTCGATGTTGTGTAATTATATTCTCTCAGTATCTCAGTGGATGACTTCATAACATCATTGATTTAGAGATGGCCTTAGATTTAGGGACTTTTTTTATATACATGGATTTAGAGAAATCCCTAGATCTTGTCTAATTTATTCTCTTTCTTTTACATATGAGAAAATGAAATATGCAGAGGTGAAATGATTTGTTCAAAGACACACAGTAGTAAAGGCAGGTTTTGAATCCAAGCTCTCTGATTCCCCAAGCCACTGTTTTCCCTGGTATCCCATGCTTCTTGTCATGGTTTGATATGACAGAATAATTTATCATTCTGGGGATTCTCTAAATATAAAACTAACTTAGTCGTAGGATGAAAGACCTATGGTATATTAGTGAGCCTAAGTTCTTTCCAAGTTGATGTGACTTTTCAGAGGTCACACATTGATACTATAACTTTAAAAAAGGGCTCCAATAAATATTAAGAAAATATTCCCATTTAAAAATACATTGCTTTTGTCATTCATCTAAAGATAGCAAGAAATCTGTTTTTGAGACATTTAGTCATATTCTATTGCAGAGCTCATATGTATTTGCAAGAAAAGAAGGGCAATCTTTAGTCTGTGGATCAACACCTCTTGCAGAGGAAGAAAGGTTAGAGAAATTCTATTAAGAACTTGATAAGCCTTTGAAAATTAAATCAACATATATTTGGATTCTTGGGTGACTTCAATGCAAAGGTGGGAATAGGTAAGGACAGAAAAATATATTGGAAAATATAGAACAAGAATACAGAATTATAGAGGCTAAAGGTTTGTAGAATTCACAAAATCTTCACACCTACATAACATGAATATTTTTATTGAGAAAAGAATTAGAAAATGTTGAACATGGCAAAACCTGAATCACATCCCTCCCCAGTGACATCGATTATATTTTAACAGCTCAGAAATCATTCTGGACTGATGTTGGGAGTTATTTATGAATTAACTGTCTTTGTACACTCAGACCACCAACTTTTTAGAGAAAGGATTTAAATAAGAAGAACAAAAAATGAGAAAATTATTTGTTGTATAATTAAAACAATTCCAACCTGATTTATTTAAATGATAAATTATGAGATGTGAATGGAGGGAAGGGCACAGAAATTGTTTCATTGATTACATATATATTTAACTGATATAATTAAATTTCTGTAGCAAGTAGGAGTAAGAGACTAAAACATGTCTTAGCTAGTAAACACTTAAGTTACAGGTTAAGTGGATAGACAACAAATTTAGAATATAAGCTCATTGGGAGGGCAATGGAAAACTATGATTATAAAACAGAGAAACAATATAGGTTAAACTTAGTTTAAAGGTACCTTAATAAGAGTCCCAACTAAGCAAATCATTTCAAGTACTTTTAATGATGAAAACAAAAGGATGATAAATGGTAGTAAAAACCTAAAAGATCTGAAAAAATTTTTATTTAAACAAACTCTGTTCAGCATCACAAAAAGTCAAGTCATCACACTTCATTTCTATGTCCACTACTTTTTCCAATCTACCATGATGCTCAACCATAGCTCCTGTTTGTTTATAGAAGATATGGAAACATTCTTAAGGAAAAGATAAGATGGAGAAAGAGCATTTGGATTAGATCAAGTATATATAGAGGACATCCATACTGGAAGTGATTTTCCTAAAGGGCAGGACTGATCATACTACCACCCTACTTAATAAATAGCTGTCACTTCCTATTGACTCCAGGATCAAATGCAAAATCTTCTGCTTGGCATTCTATGATCTTTATAACCTGCCCTGCTTCTACCTTTTCAGTCTTCTTGCAACTTTCTTCCTCCCACATACTCTTCAATACAATAACACTGGCCTTCTTGCTATTCCACAAATATGACACCCATCTTCCAGCTCTAGGCATTTTTTCTAGCTTCCTCCATGCCTGGAATGATCCTCTTCCTAAACTCTGTCTTCTGGCTTCATGGAAATCCCAACTGAAATCAAATCATATACAGGAAGCCTTTCTCAACCCCTCTTAATCTTAATGTCTTCCCTCTCAATTATTTTCTATTTATCATTCATGTGTTGTTTGTAAATATTTGCTTGTTTTCTATTTCTTTAAATCTGGAGTTTCTTGAGAGCTAGAACTGTCTTTTTTTTTTATTCCTAGTGTTTAGCATAGTGCCTGGTACATAGTATGCATTTAATAAACCTTTATTGCCTGACTTGTCTAAGTACCATAATTCTGAAGGCAGAGAGGAATCATTTCACAAAGTATCTTGAAGGAAGAAAAGATATCAAAGGCATGTGGAGAAAAATCTGACCACAGCAACCAAGAAAACATCAATAACTATTGATATAAATGCAAACTTACCCCTTTTCTATACAATTTTGAGAAGAATATTTTGTACCAACCCAAGTGTAGAACAAAAAGCTTAACACAGGCACCAGGACTGAGCTGAGTTTGTTACTGGAAGACATTATAAGAACCCAATTTCAGGTTGAGTTTTTATAATACTATATAATGGCATTGTGAAACAATATTGGAAACTTTACATGATTTATTCTTATATATGGTATTCATAGATCAACTTAGTGTACACAGAAAACACAACTCTTTTTCTCCTCTCCCAAGAAGAGTGGTGCACCCTTATCTGAAGGGAGATATGACAATAGATGGGCATGACAACCTGCAAAGACTGAGGAAACAGAAAGCAAGAGGAGTGGCATTTGGAAGAAGGAAAGGACTCTGGCGGTTTTGATCTCAAACAGAAAAATAGTCTCTTAAGATGGGAGAGCATTAGATGCTTATGTCTTAGTCACTACTGGAGAAAGTTCAAACAAAAGGCAATAGCTCCTCACTCTTTTTGAGTAAAGAGCAGCGAGCCAAGGTCAATTTGAGCAGGAGAAGAGGAGCAAAGAAGGTTACCAGAAGAGTTCTGATATTTAGAATCCTGACTCCAGGATTTACACTCCTCTTTGAAGGCAGTGGTCATTTATGAAATGTGTTCTGTTTGGTTTTGATCCTTCATTGAATAAAATTCTGTTCTGTTAAAAAAAATATTTTGTACACCTTTCAAGGACATCCTTGATGGGCATATTATTAGAGAATAAGCAGACTTATGTAAATGATATTCCACAACATACTACATCTTCACAATCATATCATTAATTGAAAGATGTAGATACTACAAATTCCTACTGTACTTATTGTTTTTGAGTTAAAAAACACATTTCACTTTGTGAAACAAATCATCACCTCAAAAGTCTCTTCCAAATACTGCTTATAATGCAAATACTATTATTTTCAAGATTCCTTTAAAGATATAAGGAGAGAACTAACTTTTTCACCTTTTGATCATTGATGTAAGGTAGACATAAAAGACAGAAAACATATTCTTCTCAAAGGTGTTTGTTTCTGCCATCCAGGCAATTCATCACAGAATCACAATTGAGGAGAGATACTTTACAGTGAGGTCTTCCAGATGCTCTTGTTTGCAGATGATTTTGTATTTATTACATTAATCACTGGAATATTGCAGAGTCTCCTGGATGAACCCCAAAACAGCCAAGATTTCAACCTAGTTATTCATACAGGAAAATTCAGGTGCATGATGGTCATGCAGCTAGAGTGAGTGATCACTGATAGACAGTCTATGTGCTCCCTTGGTATCTCTGTAATGAGAAGAAAGAGTGTAATATGCCCTTAGTATATTGAGTAAATCACTTGTGGTGAATTTATGTTTGAAAATGGAAAAGATTCTCACAGAGTGGATAGGAATGGGAGCCTTGGGACATTTGTGTGTTTGTTAGAGAGAAAATCTATATTGATGAAATCACATATCTATTTGAATATCTTGAAAAAAGATAGATTTGGATTTAACTAAGTAGTGCTGTAATAGATTGCTTCTTGCAAATGTTCTAACATGTTTCATGTTCTAAATTTTCTATACTAATAGCTTGAACTCTTAAATAACCTTAGACACAAGAGTATACAGGGGCCAGCTCCAACATTTGAATTTTGATATTATTTTTTCCAGCTCTAGAAATTAATTATCTGGTAGTTTGATTGGTATGACACTGAATAAGTAAATTAATTTGGGTAGAATTGTCATTTGTATTACATTAGCTCAGCCAACCCATGAGCAACTGATGTCTTTCCACTTACTTAGATCTGATTTTATTTGTGAGAAAAGTGTTTTGTAATTGTGTTCTTATAGTCACTGAATTTGTTTTTTTGTTTGTCAAGAGAGAGTTTTAGAAGGATCCTCATATGATAGTAATTGACCTAAGTACAATTTGCTACATTCTACTTCTTGAAAGTGATCATAGACAAATGATGCATCTCCTCCACAAACTTGCTTTAGAACAATAAGTCCTGGGAAGAAAGACTGTATGTTACATGTGTCTCTGAAGAGGACATATCTTTCTAATGGTAAGATTGTATGTTTCATTCTGGTCTTAATCCCTAATTTTCTTTTTCACTTTAAAGATGACACTTGAAATATCTAAATAATTCCATTATCTCTCAGATTTCTTTTAGAGCTTTGAATGGAACTTATGTGATTTTGTTTCTAGGTTTCAAGTAAAACTGAAGAATAAAATGTTTAGACTTTACAAAGTCAGATAGTAATTTTTATTAGATATTCTTACATGTGAACTGATTTTTATCAATTGTGATGCTTCAAATCATCAAAAAATAGACTTCAAGGCTACTGTGCGTTATTTAGCTAGTCTTTGTGAGTTCTTATGGCTAAAATTTCCTCTCTCCTAGAAAATCTGAGGATGAACCCCTTGGAACTAATTTATATTGGTCCTCAGATGTCAGACTTGTTCCATCACCTGATAGAATCAAAGCTTTTCCAGTATGTGAAGACCTGCCATGTATTTGTTTCAGCTGACATAGCCTTCAAATACTCAAAGTCATATTGATAGCATCAGAAAATGTTGGAGTTGCATGGAGGCTATATCAATTTCACTCTAATTCTTAATTGGTACTTCTTTGGAAGTAAATAGTATTCATTTGTTGTTAAACCACACATCTATATTAATACTCAAAGTTCATTTAGCAATACAGTGTGCCAGTTATTTTCAGCATAATTTTGCCTACACATTAGTTTGCCACATTGATAATCCACACTAAATTTCCCCATCATTTACATGAATTGCCAGAATAAAAATAATTACAAAGCACTTAAAATATATTAAGCATTAAGTACAGGCTTAGGAGGGTGATAATAATTTTTCTATGTAATAAAAAAAGTACTTCTGTCAGTGCTCTTTAAACGTCTCAATAGCATTTGTGTATGCAAGTCAAGAAATGATATTTTTCAGCTGAGCTTTGGGCATTCCATGGTATATCTCTTCTTTACAGCGTCAAAGCAGACTTTTTAAAAACATTTCTCTTTAGAATTATATGGTAAGTTCATATCAATACATATAGATACTCACTCACAATGTCTACAGGTAAGATTTTCAGTCAGTTGAGATGAAATCTGTTTTATTAAACCTTGGGTAGATTTGCTACTTCTTTAATTTGAGCCAAAACACCAAAGGAATCAAACATTTCCAAAAGAAATTTTAGTTATGTCTTCACAGAACGAAAGGATCACTTTGTAGTATTTTCATTCTCTATCTTCACAAGATGGGTTTCTTTCAACATTAAAAATAGGGAAAAACTTTCAAGTATGGTTAATGTGCCTATAAAGAGTATCCTTGATGAAACTATAAAGGTATAAAAAAGATGTAGAAAACATAAAACTCTACTATGCTTGCTGCTCTTTAATTATTGTTATTATTTTATTTTCAAGAGGTAGTTTTAAAATGTCTACTATAGAAAACCAGAGATCTTTTATTAGTCATATCCTGTTATTTTGTTTATTAAAAGTTAGTATCACATGTGAGACCTTTAAATGCAACCTCAAAGATAGCATTTTCAGTGATCCTCTATCCAAATTAGTGAACCAAACTTACTCCATCTTGTGACTCAAGTTTGGATCTAGCTCAGTCACTTTTTACTCAGTTGTGTATCCATGCCAATTTCTGTCTTGTGAAAAAAGAAAACTTTATTCAGTTGTGGGATTTGGGAGAAAACCTCATTACATTGTTTAAATGCAGGCCTGCATGTCTGGGAAGCTGGACCATCTCCACCTATTGCTTAGAGATGTTAACCTTAAAGACCTAGGTTATGCTGACCAGAAAGCCAGGTAGATCTGAAGATTAATGCAAGGAGATTTCTCATAATTATACTTCTCAAGCAACCCATATATCTTATCTGAAAACTGGCCCAGTACTCATCCATCAGTTATTGGTTCCTTGGAATAAATATAGACACTTGGGTGGGGGACACCTCTTTTTCTGATTTCAGGAAATTGTGCCTGCTTACTCTTTCCCTCCCAACTCAGAAAGCCCTTAATCTTTTCTTCACTTAGAAATCAGACTACCTAATCCTGTATCCTTGTTTACGTCTTGTTAATGTTTGCTTTTAGTGTATAAAAATATACCTCCCCCCAAAACCCGTTTGAGGATAACTCCTGCTGCAACTTAATGCATTACTCTCTATAGAAACTATACTTTCTAAGTGGGGGTAGATATAGTCTGGTTACTTTTGCTAAATGATCTTCTTTCTAAAAAAACCACACATTTTTTAAAAAAGAATTTTGTTCTTAATTTTAGTTATTTCTGAAGAATAATTTATTTTAGAATTAAGTGATTCCAAATCTTCTGAATGTTAAATAGTAGTAGATCTTCCTTCTATGAACAGACTTGTAATACAGAATTAATCAGCTGCCACTTTTCCTTAATATTGTATTCACCTCTGAACTCTACTTATTTTATGTCTCTTAAATTAAGTTATCCAATCTAACACAAAAAAGAAAGGACCAATCAATAGTAAGGTACTTAAGTCAAAGGACATTGTATATATCTATGCACTCCAGCAATTATTCCCTAGATTACTAGAGGGAAGCAGAGGAAGAATATAAGTAGTAGCTTTGCCTCATATTTGGGACTGTGTCTCAGTCTCTGTCTGTGTCTGTGTGTATTAGAAGGTAGAAGAGGAAAACAGCGGAGTGGTGACTGCTACTGCAATTTCTTCTTCCTCCCGCCACTATTTCTGCTGCACCACTCTCTATTGCTAATTCTTCCCCTGACACTGATAATCCTGAGTATGCTTGTTAACATATGGGATGGGCTACTTTGTCACTGCTGTAGATTGAAGGAACCTGGCTCTGTTGCCTCTAGAATTATGAGAATGAGAGGACACAGCCACCGCTGAGAGAGATGATGAGGCAGCATTTCAAAACAGTCATAAAGATTCTCAAGAAATAGGCAGTCTTATCTCAAAATATCATTCAAATGAAGTGACTAAATTGAATCAAACATTTGGACATAAACTTTGGGTGGATTACGCTTGTGACATACAAGGAGACCAGGAATAATTTATTTTAGAAAAAAACTTACAAAGGTAAAGTTAAAGAGATATATAAAAATAGGTAGATCTATCTACATAGAAAGACCTATCTATTATATCTCTCTATATCATCTATATATTTTCATCAAGGCTCACAGTACATATTTCAGTGTTTGTTTTAGGTGAACTTGACTTCATCAAACACTACAGAAATTTTAGGAATGATATCCAGAACCAAAAATGGCCTACCACCAGTGATTAAATGAAACTCCCTTTATGTCAAAGAAAAACAAACATGTTCCACTGAAGTGACATATGTTTAAAGAATAAAGATATAAGATACATGTATTCCTGTGTATTGATTTGACCTGATGGGCACATATTCAGTTTTGACTTGACCATATCTTAACTGCTCCATAAACCTCTCATCAATCTCATGTCTGTCCACTCTCTTCAGGCAATAATTACATCAGTAACATCTTTATTATCTACTCATTTAGCCCCTAAAGGTCCTTTGTGTATGTAGTCCCTTATTTTTGGATAACCTACATACTTTCTACTTAGTGGGTACATACATACAACAATAAAAAGAAAATAAGATTAATTTATTAAAGTAATAACTTTTGTTACCCACCTGCTATAACCCTTCTGTATTTTAGAGGAATTGTTCTTTTTATGCCAGATGTATAGATTAGCCATAGTTGAACAATCCTATGAAGAATTATGGAAGAAATAATTCTTGGAAATTATTATTACTAATTAAATAATATTGGAAATAAGCTAAAATCTTGCTTTTATTAATCACTACTAATTTCTAAGAAAATCTTTTTCTAGTTGTTCTGGCACAGACAATTTAAAAAGTATTATTACATTTTTAAAAATCCATTATTAATCTGTACTGATGCTTATTGTCATTTTTACTTAGTTAATAATTACGATGTTCTAACTGTTCATATAGAGAGAAGGAACACTTGTTCTCTGTATTAATTTCCCATTCTTAATGAAAATTGTTTTTTTCTATGTCCTTCAAAGTCCTTAAGACTTTTACACTTTCTTAAGAAGTAAAAGCAAAATGATAAAGACCTCATAATTGCGCAAATATTTTTGATGACACCTTGGATTACATTGCAGGTGTACCCCATGTGCCATCTTGATGGTCAGCACCCTCCATGACTATCATTTTATTCATGGCAGAATAGCATGTAATACATATTTGATGGTAATGCAAAAAAATAATTATTTCATCAATGGAAAATGTAATAGTAATACTACATTGATAATACAATGGTTTTGAAGTTCAAATTGGTAAATTCGTGATGTTTAATGATAAAAACAACTTATGACTCTGTGAGAATATTCAAAGGAGTGATTTCTATTCATTCACAAGAAATATAGTCATATCCCAGAATTCTGTGGTGTAGGGATTTGCTAGTTATCCTCAAAATAGGCTAGCTGTAAATGGAGAAAAATGGAATTTTTAAAATATCCAACATTTAGTTCTCATTCCATGGAAAATCTACTCTCTGAAATTGTAGTATCTACTCCATTTCCTAAGTGTTTCATTTTGTATGAAACTGTTTGCTTTATTTTCTTTTTTAGAGAAACTAAAACATGAAGTACACACACACACACACACACACACACACACACAACACAGTACATTTCATTTTATCTTTTGGGAAGAATGATCTATTCATCCTGTCTGAGGATCATTTTAACCTTTATTCGTGGAAGATAATTTGTTGAAAATGTAGCCTCCAATTGCATTGTTTCTGATTACAACGTACATGTCTCTATATCATTTTTGTGTCTGTCATTATTTCAGTGAGAGTGCTTGAAAAAACAATTTCTTGAAAGTTTTCATTCTGTTGAGCTGCCAGATTGATTTTTATAGATATTCCAATATGACAAAGGTAAAAACTGAAACAATTATGTCTCCTCTGAGTTTGCTAAAGTAAATTCTTGAGAGTTGATGGTGTGGCATCAAATCATGTCCTTGAGCCCCATACTTGGCTCCCAAACAGAGGCTGGGATGGTTCTACCTCTACTTTCATTGTTTATTGTACTCAGTTTTCAAAAGGTAAGATTAGTGCAATGAATACATTTATTAGATGTGATTTGCATTTAAATAGGCAGGATAGAATTCTATGAATAGTGATTTTCTCAAATATTTTTTAATATGTGTGAGTGTGATAGTATAAATGGCAAATATTTCTCATAAGCATGATTCTCTACTGTGTTACTCTGGTTTATCTGAATTCAATATTGGCTCAAGTTTAGTATTTTCATAAGTAACTGAGGCATACAAATGAAATTTGTCTCTTTGTCCAGTGCTTTTGTGACCTATAACTTAGAGGAATTTAACATTTATTTTTAATATCCTGTGGAACGTCAGAGATGTTAGAATTTTTAAAAACCCTAAGAAAATGTTGCTCAAAATATTTAAAATATGGTAGATTATAAGAAAAATATAGGGAAGTTTAATTCTGTACAACAACTGTCTATAGTACTCATTTAGTAATTAAACATTGCCTGTCATCCCTTGAATTATTTTCTTGATTGTTTAAATTTTCCTGTGTATGTATGTATAGAGGGTGGGGTGTTGTTCATTTTTGAATAAAGGAATACTTTCATGCCATAGGGGAATAATAACAGAAGATAAGCTATCCAGGAATCCATAGGCAAAAACAACTAGGAAGAAGTTAGGGAAAAACAAGAGCTCAAATGTCTTTACAGATAAACTCCACATCATATTGTTCTGGTGAAAGCTATTTTGTAATGGTATCATTAATGCATTATATAACTAAAGCTCCAAATACTACCATAGCTATTATGCTGGTTGCATAACCACTCATTTAATACATTATTATGTTATGTAAATGATCACAATATGAAATAGCTGTGCATATGACATCGTTTCACCTATTAATGAGGTCACAAATTATACATAATTTATTTGGTGATCCAAAGTCCTACTGAAGAAATTATTTTTATTTTTGATATGGTTATTAGATTATTGTTTAGTCAGCTATGACCCAATGGAAAGAGAGCTATCCTAACAGCCTAGAAGACCTGGCTTCAAGTCAAGTTTTTGACATATGCTGGTTCTGTGACTCTGGGCAAATCCCATAACCCCTCAGTGCTTTAGACCAGAAGTGTCAAGCTGTTTGTCATAAAACTTCCTAGTGTACCTTGAAAAAGATTAAAATGTGATTGGGAAATTTTTACCAAAATAAATAAAAATATAGTACATCACTGATTACGTTAATTTCAGTTTCTCCAAGTGAAACATGTGGCCACCAGGGATCTGTTTCTATTTGAATCTGACACCACTGCAGTCTATGACAACTCTCTATAGTCTCTAAGGCTATACATTAAAGAGAAGGTGCTGATCTGCATTGGTAGAGGGAGTTTTCTCACATAGCAATTCCGCATGTCATCAAAATTAAAGGCCCTATCTCTAACTCTGTTCTTACTAAACTATTAACATAGGGTGATGCTATAATCATAGCATAAAGTTATATCATTTTTAGTAAAGTTTTTGATGAAATCTCTCATACTATTCTTTTCCACAAGAGAGAAACCTGTGGGTTATCATTAAATGAATTCAGTCACTTCAATGACTATAGTGGTGATGGTCCAAAAAATCATTACCTTGTGACCAACCTAATCGTGAACTCTCTCTGACCTTATCTAGGATGGGACTAGAAAGAATTGAACTAGATATTTTTCAAGTCCCTTCCAGCTCTAAGTCCTGTCTGGGATTCAATAATCCTATGATTGCTAAAAGGATTTAAAGTCATGGGAGAAATGGTTTAAGGACCTGGGAAATGTTTACCTAGGGTAAGAGAAGACTTAAGATGAACAACATAGTTGTTTTCTTAAAATATTTTTATGCATATGTTTTGCTTTTAGATTCTTATATCTACTAATGAAGACATTCTCCCTTGTAAGAAGTCATTCCTTATAACAAAAAATAAAATGAAAAAAAATGATACTAATTCAGCTAAGCTTTAAACACATGGGGGAAATTTAACATTATCTGAAGTCTTTCAAACCCAGAATCTCATGCTTTGCAATGAAAAGAGGGAAGTGCCTTCTCATATCACTTCTTTGGGGTACAGCTTTAACATTGTAGTTACACATCATTCAGTATCATTTTTTCCCCTTTTCCCACATATACTGTTACAGTCATGTATATTATCTTGGTTCTGCTTCATGCCACATCAGTCTTTCCATGTTTCTTTGTATTTTATCATATTAGTCACTTCTTATAGCACAGTCATATTCAATTAATTCATGTGCCACAGCTTATTTAGTCGTTTCCTGATCAACAACTTGTTTCTAGCTCTTTGCTACTATAAGAAGTGCCGCCATAAATATTTTGGCACATTTAAATATATTCCTAGCATTCAAATCAATGGATCAAAAGTTATAGACATTTTACTAGCTTTTTTCATGTAATTCCAAATAGTTTTCTAAAATGGCTACACCAATTTGTAGCACCGCCCAACACTATATATATCAATATGCCTGCCTCTGGACAATCTTTCAAAAGCTGACCATCTCTATCTTTTGTCATCTTTGCCAACTGTCTGAGTGAAAAGTGAATCCTCAGGGCTATTTTGCTTTGCATTTTTCTATTAGTAATGATGTAGAATGCTCTTGCATACGAGTATCAATATTTTGTTCTTTTGAAAACTGTTTATTCTTATTCTTTTTTATGTGTACAATCTATAATGTGTATATACGTGCACATATGCATACACAAACATGCAATCTATCCATCCATCTATCTATCTACCTGTCTTGGATATTCCAAGCTTATTGGCCATATTTGACCCAAAGATTTTCTCCAGGCTACCTTTTTCCTTCTGGTTCTATTGAATTGAACTTGCTCCAACTAAAACGTTTTTAATTTCACATAATTTAAATTATTTCTTTTATCCTCTGTAATAAGGTAATCCTTCTTAGGTTAAGATCACAATACCTAACTGGAGCTATAAAAGGTATCTGATTCAGTTGTCTTCAAATTAAAAAAAAGGTAAGATTTTTAATATTCAGTTCAAATCTATATGGAGTTTATTGTGATATATACTGTAAGACTATGGTCCAAACCTAATTTCTACCATACTACTTTCCTATTTGCCCAGAAATTTGGTCAAATAGGAAGCTCTTCCATAGATAACTTATATTTTGGAGTTACTGAACATTGAGTTATTGAATTCAGTTATGTCTGATTCTTCTGATTCTTAGTACAGTCCTATCAGTACTTAGTATATTGACTAGAGCATAATAAACACTTGATAAATACCTGTTGAATCACCTTGACTCAGCTTGACTCTGTCTAGTCTGTTCTATTGATTTGCTTTTCTAATTTTAACAAGAACTAAATAGGGGGGCAGAGCCAAGACGGTGGTGTAGAAGCACATACCTGCTCAAGCTCTCCACCTAAAGCCTTTAAAATACCTGTAAAAAATGACTAAATAAATTAGCGGCAGAAGCCACAAAATGACAGAGTGAAACCTATTTCCAGCCCAAGACAACAAGAAGGGTCTAATATGCTGAGCTCAGAGCAGAGTGGAGCCTAGCCCAGCATGGGCTGCAAAGGCACAGACAAGACTGGAGCAGTCTTCAAGGCACAGAATCACAGCAACTGTTGCAGTTTCCAGATTTCTTAATCTACAAATGCCAAAGACAGTGTGGGAAACAAAGGAAAGAGTTCTGTTTCCACAGGGTCAAAACCCCTCCCAGCTTTGACTGGTGACAGTTAATCAGAGTTGTGATTAACTATGACTAGCATTAACTATGACCATGACTAGCATGGTCAGGTAAAAGGTCAGAAACTTGGAGAGACAGCAAAGAGTTGTGTCCATAAAAGTTATTAGCTTCTGAAGTTGCTAAATAAATCAGATAAGAAAGTTATCAAATGTCAGGTGGTCCTGACCAATCAAAAAAGCTTGAGGTCTTTCAGAAAGACCCAAGGACAAGATAAGGATTGGTCCAGTCTAAACTAGCTGGGGTCAATGACAGGGCAACCTAAAATTCCAGCTGAGCTTGCTTAATGAACCTCATGCATATAAGCAGACACACTCCACATAAAATTATCCCTCCATTTTCTGATCATGGATCCTATGTTGAAGCATGTTTGGGAGGAGGAATCACACCAACGAGTGATGTGTAATAGGTATGTCAAAGAGTTTGTGACCCAAAGGAGAAAGGACTAATCGATCCTCTGATAGGAAGATCTATTCAGAACTAACAGTATAAAACCTCATCTCGCTTCTGCATTCAGTGCTCTCACCTCCTAAAAAGGGACTGAACCTGCTTCTGGCCAGGGACATTCAGTTCTTCTGAATTCTGCTTTAACATTTTTTTCCCCTTGATACTTGAGTGTTATGCATGCTTTTAACAATAGCTTCAAAGGTCAGTGTGAAAGCTCTCTCACCTGGGTTTGAGGGGAGTGGGGTCTGGCTCTAGCCCCAGACTCAGGGTGGTTGTAGTCATCAACTTCTGGAGCCCTAGGCCTTCAGACCCTGGGGGAATCAAGCTGCTGATCTGAGCCTCAATCCTGAGGGGTGGTCCTAGAGTGAGGAGGAACACTGGTGTGGTGGAGCTGGTGGAGGCCACAGAACAGGAATCCTACTCACAGTTCCAGGACAGAAAAGTGCTTTTGATTGCTTAAAGATCAGAGCACAGGCCAGGAGAGGAGTAAATACCTCTCCATTGGCTATGCCACTTTGGAGCAACTAAAAACTTACAGGTCTCTAGAGATATCTGAGAGGACAGCTGCACAAAGCCTCTGAAGCCTGGGGTAGTATACACTCCACTAGACAAAAGACTCAAAAGTCAAGTAATTTACTGGGAAAATGCCCCCAAAGGGGAAAAATAAGACTATCAAAGGTTACTTTCTTGGTGAAAAGGTATTTTCTTCGATCCTTTTGGGTGAGGAAGAGCAAAGAATACAACTGGAGGAAGACACCAAGATCAGGGCTCCTACATCCAAAGTCTCCAAAATATATACAGTGGTCTCAGGCCATGGAAAAGCTCAAAATGGATTTTGAAAATCAGGTAAGAGAGGTGGAGAGAGTTGGAACACTAATTCATTGTTGGTGGAGCTGTGAGCTGATTCAACCATTCTGGAGAGCAAATTGGAGCTATATCCAAAGGGCTACAAAAATGTGCATACCCTTTGACCCAGCAATACCACTTCTAGGACTGTATCCCCAAGAGATCACAGAAATGGGAAAGGGGTTCACACGTACAAAAATATTTATAGCAGCTCTCTTTTGGAAGTCAAGAGGATGCCCATCAACTGGGGAATGGATGAATAAATTGTGGTATATGAATGTAATGGAATACTATTGTGTTATAAGAAATGATGAACAGGAAGACTTCAGAAAGGCCTGGAAAGACTTACATGCACTGATGCTGAGTGAAATGAGCAGAACCAGGAGAACTTTATACACAGCAACAACTACAATGTGTGAGGATTTTTTCTGCTAGACTTAGAACCTCATTGCAATGCAATGACTTAAAAAATTCCCAGTGGTCTCTTAAGGCAAAATGCCTTCCACATCCAGAGAAAGAACTATGGAATTCTATTGCAGAATATGGCAGAACATTTTCTTTTGTATTATGTTTTGGTTTGTTATATGATTTCTCCTATTTTAATACTTCTATACAACATGACTGGTGGAAATGTATTTAATAGCAATGTATGTATACAACCTATATAAAATTGTATGACATCTTGGGGAGGGAGGTGGGAGGTGGAGAGGAGGGAGGGTGGGGGAGGGAAAGAAAAAAATCTAGGTTGTATGGTAGTGACTGTGATACACTGAAAATAAATAAATAAATGAACAAATAAATAAATAAATGTGAAAAAAAGAAAGAAAGAATTCACCAATCACCTCCTGAAAGAGATCTCAAAAGGAAAACTCCTAGGAATATTGTAGTCAAGTTCCAGAGTTCCCAGATCAAGGAGAAAATATTACAAGCATCCAGAAAGAAACATTTCAAGCCTTTTGGAAATACAATCAACTGAAGTTATTTTTCAATTTATTACTATATTAGGATTCTTTAGGATTTTCTAACTAAACTATCATGTCATCAGAAATCTTCTGGGGTACTTTTCTAGTATTTAAAAGACTTACGTAGAAAAATTAGCTAAGTGCTTCTGTATAGGTCTAGAGGGCAGGCCTGATAATGAGTAGAATCACAGTGATACCTATTTCTACTAAGGATAAGGAAGATTTTTTCAAGAAATATGGTTAATAAAAATGGATTGGGTTGCCTGGTAAAACGATGATCTCATGGTGCTGTTCCAGTAGTGGCCAAATGGCCATCTATCAATAATATTATAATTGGGATATCTTAATGGACTAAGTTAGGCTAGATAACTTGCAAGGTCCCTTGTAACACTAAGAACCTGGGGTACTCTGAAATCTCACCAGCACCATATAATTGTACTTTTATCAAACTCCTTTTTCTTCAAAGTAAACAATAGCTTTCCTCACACTCACTCCCCTTATGGATTGTTTTCCTACTTTTTGACAAGCAAAGAAAGAATCTATGTGCATTTGCTTTTTATACAGCTTTGAAGTCGACCTTGAATTTGAGAATCTACTAGAAATGACAACCAGCATTAGGTAAGAACCTGCTTTCACAAGCATTATCTCAAAATGCCATTCTAGGTAATGCACAGAATGTATGAAGTTGACATAAAACATAGTTTGACTAGAATTGTAATCCTGATAGGGAAAGATGTTTTCTTTTGCTTTTTACTCCTTGAAATAAAATTCCTCGAGTTTCTAATAATGAAGATCTTTCACATGCTGTTGCTACACACCCCCACAAATATGTTTATATATACATATGTGTATATATACATATGTGTGCATATATGTGTACATGCATATATATGCTTGTATACAGCATGACAGAAGTAAATGTTAAAATATATTTAAATAGAAATTTCAAAATATAGTAAAAGGAAGAAATTGTCTGACTTTGATATCCTATCTTTCTCTCACAACATTTCTTAAAACAATTATTTTAATATTCTTTTCTACTTTCTCCCTTTCAAATATTTTTGGCTATGCTGAAAACAAACTCACATGGAAGTCAGATTTGAGCTTTTCTAACTGTTTGGATATTAACTATTCAAATCAACTATAAGGAGTTACTTTCAATGTGGAAATATATGCTGTTATGTTATGAAAAAAAAAACAGGACAAATAAGACCAAATGTCTCAGGACATTGTTTATACTGAACTGTCATTTTTTTTCACAAACTGTGGGGCAGGCAGAGAAGTATGCAAACATACAGAAGAGTGTACATGCTGAAAAAGATGCTTCAATTCTGAATTTAAATTACTAACGTGGCACATATTTATTTATACAAACCTGGAATTAAAACTAAGTGTAACAGTTGGACATGAAAAATTGAAACTAGAAATAAAAAGAAAGTTATGTGTTGGAATCATGTCAAATTTGAGGCATGGGAAAAAAGTTATTTTTGTGTCTTAACTTCTATAACAAAAGATGAGAATATTTTGCTTGTTCGGGTATTTTAGCTCAGTCTGAATCTTGCCTGATTTGGGGACTGAGATGATGAATGTGTATATTCTGAATAAAATTAGAGAGCATTTGTTCTGGAGCCAAATTACTTTGTTCTTGGTTGATTATTACATAGCTACTGCTAGAAAAAGGAAGATGCCCAGGGGAAGTGACTGTGAGTGAAATGATATATGTTTTTTTTCCTTGGTAAAGTAGGAATAAAATTCTGTGAAGTGATTTAATAAGACGTCGCTGTTTGTGAAAAGAATGGCTGATTTGCAAGATCTACCTCTGTCAAGTCTATTTAAATGCCTAACTGGAAGGCACAGCCGCATTCTTGGGTGAGACAATGTGCCCTGTGGAGTCTTCTAGGCAATGACATCTCTTCCAGTGAATATACATCATTAACAAATTCAACATGTTTACATTTGCAGCACAAATTTAAATTCAGATTCCCCAGAAGGAAGAACTTTTGCTCCATAGTACTCTGAAGGGTTGGTTTCTTGAAGACTCACTTAACTATTAGAAATTTTTGCTGCTGAATAGATTTTCAGAGAAGTTAAATCAATGAACCAATGAAAATAGTCCCAAAGAACCTTGGTACCACGACCTGACTTACAGCCCCTGAGGCATGTTCAGTTTCATGAAGGTGGCTGGAATTCATGTGTAGAAAAGGGAATCAGGATCATGTCCAGTGGCTTCACAAACAACCTTAACGTAGTTAGTTTCTCTTAACTGAAAAATATAATCCTTGATAAAAAATGCCCAATGAATTGAAAAGAAGAATAACCCCCTTTAATGCCTATGATTTAGAATTACACTGCAGGTTTCCATGAGAAAACCCATGTGATTGAGTCTTTCCTTTGATCATTATAACCTATATGACCTTGAGCGAGTCATGTAACATCCCAAGACTCAAGTTTCCTCATATGCAAAATGAAGAGATTGAATTATGAGGCCTCTAGGATCCCTTCCAGATCTGAATCTATGATCCTAGGAAATGTATATGAAAACCATCCTGTGTCACTCTTTGTGTGTGTGGTTAAAATAGATTGTTTTCTTAATTTAACCACCCCATATAGGCCTAGTCAAAAGAATTGATGTAGATCTTTCTTTGGACTTTTGCGATTCCTTAGGCACATGGTATATACATACATGTGTATACATAAATGTAATTCAGTGATCTATAATTTTCTTAATGTGGGTATTTTTCTGAAGCAGATAGTCTTTATGATTTATGGTACCCAAGCCAATCGTCCACACCTGATATGAAGGTCTAGTGAATTTTATATGGTAACTGCTTAATGAATGGTGGTTTAATTGAAACCACACTATTTCATTGATGAAATGCTGGGATATTAACTAATTTGTGAAATCTGGCCTTAAACACTTAATAACAGTGCGACCCTGCATAAGTCATTTACTGCGATTAATTTTCCTCATCTGTAAAACGGGGATAATAATAACATCTAAATTCGGGGGGTATTACAAGAATAAAATAAGATGATTTTTATCAAGTGCTCTTCAAACTTTAAATCACTGACTGCTAGCTGTTATTGATCCATATTGCAATGTCCAAATGTAGCATCTCTATATTTTCCCTCAAACAGATTAATAGAATCTGCTATCTAGTTAAAACATAGACATAATCTAGTTTCTTTGTTCTTTGTTATTCCTTCACCAATTGTAATGGAAAGAACATTGGACTGGAAAAACAGAAACTTTTATTCTTGTTATGAATTTGCCAGTAGTTGTTTTGAGTAAAATACTTAGTCTCTCTGGGCCTCAATTTCTTTTTTCTTTTTGAAAAATGAAGCATTTACATTAATTGGTCTCTTAGGTCCCTTCTTCCAGTGCCAATATTCAGATCTATTACAAATTGCACTGTTATTACTTTCACTTATGTGAATATTTTTCCTTAGAGAATTTCAAGGTGTTTTGTAAACTTTGAAAATAACAAAAAAACTTTGTGAAATAGTATGAGAAATAATACACAACTCAATTACCTTTTTTAAAATTGTTTATTCATTGGTCCAAACTCTTGTAATATTTTTTGAAGTGAGATCATTTCCTTATGACTAGTACAGAATCAGATCATAAAATTCTGGTGTGACTAATTCCCTAACCTTGATCAATTTATACATGCTCCACTGCACTATAGGGACTCAGATACATTGATCCCCTTGCTTATTTGTTGTTGAGACAGCTCTGTGTATGAATTGGACAGATTTCTAGTATTATTTTGTATTTGATTCCACTAAGATTCTATTGATTCAGTCTGTATCTGACCTTGCTAATATTGTTCAAGGCAACACATTAGAATTTGGCTAATATGACATTTCTTGTTATGAATTGTACTATAAGAAAGTGGAATTCACAGAATCAAGTCATTCACTCTTCTAAAAAAAAAAGACACACCTCAGTGCTACTTTGTATGACAAATTCAATTTATTTACAAAAAAGCAACTTGGGAAACAGTCATTGTGTATGCAATGTTCAAGATACTACATTAAGTACTGCAGATACATAGACTGACAGAGTCCTTGCCTTCAAGGGTCTTATGGTTGATGGGGGTAAAGAGACAGTCTTTTATTTTACTGATTAGATATTCTTCTGTTAGTGAGAAAGTACCTGGAGTTGGCAAAACCAACTCTAGACTATGTCATTTTAATTTTTAGTTCTTTACAGTTTCTTTCATCATCCAGTCCCATGGATGATGCTAACTCTATGTAAATGGAAGAATAATCTAATCAGATAAACGAGATAACATTTTTCTAAACAATCCAATTAAATTGTATTTCCCACACATTCTTTCAATTACTTTTTGCAATAAGCAGCTCTTGGACTAATGAGTGGAAGTCAACCCTAGTGTAGTCTTTCACACTTTGACTTTCTGCGTAGCTAACTAAAAAACTACCAGTTAGTACCAACATTACCAATATTAATTTTAGAGGGAAAACTGAATCAGTTTACGTCTCCATAATTTAGCAACAACATAAATAAAATGTAGTTTGAGGGCAGCCAGGATACTTATTAAATATTCCAAATGAGGCATGTTTGAGAGAACTGGGATCTTTAACTTGGAGAAGAAAGAAGAATAAAGTTAATAGCATAGCTGTTATTTGGAAGAGGGACTAGACCTGCTTTCTTTGGCTCCAGAGGGAAGAACTGTCAGTGGTAAGGAGACTGAATTTTGGTGAAAAGAGAGTTTCTTAACAATCTGACTATTCAAAATAGAATGGATTGTTTAGAGAGAACTCTAGTAAAGATTCACCTTACTAGAGGACTTTAAAATGAGACTACCACACTTGCTAAGGATTTTTGTGGAAAGAGTTCTTAGTGAAAGGTACGGGTTTAACTGGGTGATCTCTGAAACTGTGATCCTTAGCTAATAACTGTCCTTTTCTAATTTTCAATGTATGAAGAGTAACAGTGGGAAATCCCCAACACAAATCTCAAAGATTCTGGAAACAAATATTAGGGAATACAAGTTTAACTTGCTACACCTCAGCATTGACAAGTCTGTGTTCATTTTCAATATTTTGGAACTACTGATTTCGTTTCACTTAAAGTTCTCGTGGTCACTATCTATGAATTTAGTGCTATTGATCTATTTTGATCTACATTTTATTGGCTACTTGGGTTTAGATCCTCCCATTACTTCTAGTTGGTTTCAGGCAGCAATGACAGTTTGTGAACTACAACTAATTCCCTTCTTTCTTTTTAAAAAAGCTCTTTCCTCCCTCTTCCAGCTGACTATACTTGGAAGTGTGGATAAGTGGGAGGACAAGAGGAAGCATAATTACATGAGGCTGCATACAGTAACATTTGCTCTAAGCACCTGTCGTTTTGGTGGTGATTTTGTGCTCTATCCATCTGCAATTTCGATGATGTCTTCCCTCTCTCTGAATATTTGGTTAGCTTCCTACTGGAGTGGTGTTACTGTGAGTAATTATCTTCCCAACATCAGGCAGATATAAGCGGCTTAGATTTGAGACAGCTACAACACAACAGAATGAGGAATGAAAGATCTTTTAAGAGTGAAATAGAATTATATTTTCCAAAGACAGAAGTATATAACATGATTCTCTTCCTACCTGTAAGGAGCAGTGTAAAGAGATATGCTAAAAAAAAAGCCAAACCTCAAAACCTCCTTCCCATAAACATGCATATAGCCACATATTTTTTATTTCCACTGTTAAATTTCGTCTCATTTTAGCATACATATTGGTTTTCTTTTCTTTTGGGTTGTTGTTGCACCATGATGATTCATATGAATATTGATGGGCATCCTAACGTCATGTGCTAGCATGTGACCACTTCAGTCCTTAACTGTCCTTTTTTACTTAAAGAAAAAACAAACACTGCATATCATTACATGAATTAAGTTCATTTTATACATATATTACCATGTATAATTTACAGTTCCTTGCAACCATCAGAAAACGTATCTTAACATCACTGAAAAAAATATAGTATTTCTGTGGAACTACTCCTTTAAAACAGCAAGGTAATTTAGATTTCTCCATGACTGCATGGAAAGTGAATAATGCAGCATCTCAATTTACAATGTTAACTAGTAGCTGATCTCTTTTACAAGTCACCATTATTTAAGCCAATTGTGTAGTAGTGTTTTTTTTTCAAAGGCATAATTTACAGTGACACTAAAACACTTACCACTTACTCCTTAATCTTACAGCACTTACAGTTTTGAGGTTCTGGTGAACCTTAAAGCTTTATATCAACTCAGTTGAAGTGCATTCTTTTTCAATTCATATGGTCTTACTTTTAATAATGGTCCTTTTAAGAATCTTACAGTAATTGAATACATGACAGTCAGTATATTTTAAGGTGGTTTATTATCATCAACTATTAAATATTTCTTTATTCTTCCTAATTTGTGCCCTTTTATTGACAGAAACATGTATGGGATATGAATATTCAGGAATAAATGTGGAGAGTTTTCATTCATTAGAGACAAGTAACTTAAAGTTTAAATGTTCATGGAAAAGTTTGGTATTCTTGGGTCCTGTAGTGCCAACATGATATTCACAGTGCCTATGGTGACCATGAATATCCTGGTGCAATTTTGAATCACCAAATACAACAGATTCTTCACATGGAAGACAGAACCAAAACATTTATTCAGACACCAGAAAGTCAAATCCATTATAGTAACAAAAATCTATACATAATAACAATGCAGAGGACAACAGCAGCCCCAAGCCTTCCCCATGCTGTGGCCTTCCCACAAACAAACACTCATGAGCCTAGCTGTCTGTCTGCCTTCTCTCCCTCAGTTCTGACTGCTCAGACCAAATCTTCTCTCAGTTTTGCTCTAACTCCACCTCTTCCTGTTTTACCCTTCCTGCTGCAACCCTCCTGCTCCACTCTTTCTTGTTTCATGTGACTTAGACTCATGTGACTCAGGCTCCCATGTGATTTAAGAAGGTCTCATGGGAAAGATCTTCCCATTTAAATTACCATTACAAGTCCCAACTAATTAACCTATTTCATTCTGGGAAGAAACTCCCTCACTAACTTGCTGATACGTAATCTTTTCGAAGATGCTTGTTTGAACTTATTTTCATCATTGTCTAGTATTTTTTGAAGACTTGTCTTAGCAAGGAAATTCTTACAGACTTGAAAGAATTGAGTCCCATTTTCTTTCCTCTCTTCTAATGCATATGAAATCTACCAGAATCAGACTAGAAAGGATAGACGGAACCTTGGAGACACCATAAATTCCTCCCCAAACATGACCAAGAAATAACTTTCCAACATAAACCAACTAATGGTTTTCAACCCTCTACTTAAGTTTCCATTGATTGGGTTTGGGGGGAGACCCTACTTCATGAAGCTGCCCATTTTATTTTTGGAAAACTCTAATATATGTAAGTATAAGTTGCTTGAGGACAGAGACTGTCTCATAGTTGTATTTTTATCCTAGCAAGTACTATGAACAAAATGAGTGCTTAATACAATACTTATTGAATGTTGTTCACAGAGTTTTTCTTTGCATTGAGTTCCTATTTGTAAAGATACTGATAGCCACGGGGATAAGGAGAGGAGAAAAAAAGGTTTTCACTTCTCTCTTTTATTCTTAAACCATTAGAAACAGTCTAGTACAACAGAAAGAACACTGAACTGAAAACATGAAACCTCGGCTTGAATTTATGTTCTTTCACCAATTATGTGATTTTGGGCAAGTCACTTTGTTATGCTCTGTCTGTTTCCTCATCCACAAAATAAAGGTCTTGGATCTGATGTTCTCCTGACTTGCTTCAAGCTATAACATTCTAGAACTTTAAAATATGTAAATAGTGCTAGCAGCTCAGCATTTATCTGCAATTTCTATAAAAACTAAACTTATCCATTCTGGATCAAAATAAAGCATCACTCCTGATTTCATTGTATCTCTGGGGGTTTCCCTCTTCAGAGTCTTTCCTTCATATTTCTTCTAGCAGAGCACTGCTAACATGTCACAAACTGAATATTTCTGGAATGATGTAGAATGTTCATGATACTTATATTGTGCTTGATAGAAAAATAAAAGCCAAAAGCTTGGCCCATGCAAACCTCCATGTAAATAGTGAAAACATAGAATATTTTAATAGTTATACATAGATGAAACAGTTGAAATACCTCAACCATTTAAATTATTAATAAAATGCATCCTATAGAAGATATTATTACGTCTGATCTCTGAATGGGAAAGTCATGGAAAGGAAAGTTAAAAGATCATTCTATAGCATTGATGTCAATTGATTGCCTTTAATTGAATATATAATTATTCAATCAACAAACCTCTATTAAGTACACATTATGTTCCAGGCACTGTTCTACATACTGGGGATATAAAAAAATGAAGCAGTGCCTGCTCTCAGAGGAGTATATAAAGAAGAAGTAGATGGGGGGAGACAAATGCCTTATGAATATATATATATATATGTGTGTGTGTGTGTGTGTGTGTGTGTGTGTGCTTCACACACACACACACACACACACACACACACACACACACACACAAAGTGCTATATGCTAAATAAGCACAAGGTCATTTGAGAGGGGGAGCAGCATTAGCTGTTGAGGGGTAGCCCTTAAGAACAAGTCTGGAAGGAGATCAGGTATTTTCAGAAACAGAAGTAAGTATAACAGTACAGTCCAGACTGGGGGAAAGTCAGTCCCTTATGGATACTGGAAATGGAATATCATTCATTAGAGAAACAGAAAATAGGTCAGTTTGATTGGACTGTAGGGAGCATGAAGAAGAATAATGTTTAATAAGGCATGAAAAGTAGATTGGTGCCAGGTTTGAAGGATTTTTAAATACTAAGCTGAAGGGTTTTAGTATTGTAGCTTTCAGAGGAAAGAAGTCATTTGAGTTTATTAAGGAGGGGGTGATATGGTCAGAGCCCTACTTCAGAAAATAAAATTTTTCCTGTTAGTTTAGTGGAGAATGGACAAATTTTGCCAGCATGTTTACTCTCCTCCTTTCACGATAGCATGCTCTTGAAGCAATGATGTAGGGATAAGATGTCTAATCTCTTTTGCTGAACAAATGCTTTGTTGTGGCTATTGTTTCGTTGCATGGGGCTGTGAACTGGCCATATGTTTTTAAAAAATCCCAGTGATAACTTGCTATAGTAATCGAGTTTAATGATAATGTTGAAGTATTACCTTTAAAAATCCCCTTTAAGAGTATTTTGCCTCAAATTCCCAATATTTACAACTGTCTTTTACCATGTAGCATAAATGCATTCCCATAGAGTTTACAGTAAAGCTTATTTTCTTATATTAAATCATGTTTCTTTTTATCTTCATCATGAAATTACAACTATATGTCCATAGACCATGTAACTTACTCTGACAGAATACTTATTAAAGTATAATAAAGTATAAAGCTTTTATATGACACCTTAATGTTTGTGAAGTAAAAATAAAAATGAAGTTTATGAAGTGTTTTATGTATATTATTCCATCAGTCAGTCAATCATGAGCATATATTAAGCACCTACTATGTACCAGGCATTGTACTTGGCACTAGAAATACAAAGAAAGGTGAGAGATAGTTACTGCCTATGAAGAGCTCATGATCTAATTGGGGAAGACAATACAGGAGCAACTACATACAAATAAACCATATATAGGATAAATGGGAAGTAGACATTGGAGGAAAGGTACTAGAATTAAAAGGGATGCGAAAAAGTTACCTGAAGAAGCTGAAGATTTCAGCCAGGACTTGAAGGAATGAAGGAAGCTCAGAAGCAGAGATGAAGAGGGAGAACATTCCATGTTTGGGGGCACTGAAACTGAACCAAGAGATAAAATACTTTGTTCATGGAACAACAAGGATGCCAGTGGCCCTAGATTGAAAAACACATGGTAGAGTGTCAGGTATGAGAAAACTCAAAAGGTGGGCAGGTAGACTAGGTTGCAAAGAGTATTGAATGGGAAAAAAGGGGTTTATACTTGATCCTGTAAGTGATGAGGAGCCACTGGCATCTATTGAGTAGGGTAACACTACAGTCAGATCTGTACTTTAGGAAAATTACTTTAGTGGCTGAATGGATGGATTGAAATGCGGAGAGATTTGAGGTAGCCAAATTCGCCAGTACAGTAGTGAAAAGTCCAGGAGTGAGGGCGATGGTAGTATCAGATGACAGAAGCAGGCATATTCAAGAGATATTAGAAATCAACAGGCCTTGGCAATAGATTGGTTATAGGTGGTGAGGGATACTGAGGAATTGAATAATAAAAATAAAAACAATAATATTTAACATTACAAAGTGTTTACTGTCTGCCAGGCACTGTTCCAAGCACTGGGTAATTTTTATCTTATTCTATCTTCACAACAATCCAATTGAGATAAGCAGAGGTTAAGCGACTTGCCTGAGGTCACAGAGCTCATAAGTATGTAAGGCTGGATTTGAACTCAGATCTTCCTGACTCCAGGCACAGAATTCTCATCCACTATGCCACCTAGCTGCCTCAAGAAAACATCTAGATTGTGAGCCAGTGGGGTTAAGAGAAGGATAGGAAACCTTGGAAGGAAGGCAGATTTAGCGCATAGGACAATGTGCTTCATTTTGGAAATGTTGAATTTAAAATGTCTACAGGATGCATAGTTGGAGATAATCAATAGGCAGTTGGAGATGGAAGAGTAGAAGTCAGAGGAGAGGTTAGGACTGAATAAATAGATTTGAGAATCCTAAGCATAGAGGTGGTAATTGAATCTGTGCCAGGTGATGGGATCTCCAATTGAAATAGTATAAGGGGAGAAAAGTACTGAGTCTTATGGGATACTCATGGCAAGGAGGCATGACCTAAATGAAGTCCTAGCAAGGGAGACTATGAAAGAAGTCAGATAGATAGGAGGAGAACCTCCCTAACTACCTTGAGAGTACCAAAGAGAAAACAAGAATTGGCAACATGAAAATTAGCAGAGAGGTCAAAAAGAATGAAAATTAAGAAGAGTCCATTACATTAGGCACTTAAGAGATCTTTGATAACTTGAGAGATAACAGTTTTGGCTGAATGATGAAGTTGGAAGTCAGAGTGTAGAAAGTTAAAATGAGAGTGAAAAGAGACAAAGTAAAGGCATATTGTAATTGACCTCAAGAAGCTTAGACATAGAAATGAGAGTTTGGGTGACAGCAGAGATGAATGGATCAAGTGAGGGTTTTTTGAGGATAGTGGAAACATGGGCATATTTGTAGGCAGTAGGAAAAATCCAGTAAACAGGAGGAGAATAAAAGTAATTGAGAATGGAAATGATAGAGTGGACAATCTACTGGAGAAAATGGGATAGAATGGGTTCGCTTGTACCAATAGAAGGGTATGTCTTGGCAAAACAGGTCACCTGATCATTCAAGTCATGGGTGAAGGAGAAAGTAGTAACAGAAGGAACCTGAGTGAAATGAGATGATGAAGAGGGGAGAAGAGAGAATTCTTGGAAAATAACCTCATATTTTCCCCCAGTAAAATATGAGGCAAGTTTATTACCTGAGAGGATGAGGGTAGAGTAAACAATGGAAGGTTTGATAAGTAATGGAATATTTAAGAGGCAGCACTATGATGTGTACCATTGTGAGTGAATAGAAAGATGTAACCCTAGAAACACTGAGTTAGGACCCTAGGATCATAGAGATAGAGATGGAAAAGATCTTAGAGGTCATAGGATGAGTAAATTGAGGCCCAGAATGGTGAGATTATCTGCCCAAGATTATACGTGTATATGGAAGAGCCCAGATTCAAATGCAGGTCTTTTGACTCTAATTTTGATATTTTCCCCTTAGGCATTATTATTATCCCTGTTTTCCCATTTTACAGAAAAAGAAAACTGAAACTGATAGAGGTTAATTAAATTCCTCAGTATCACCTACTTGGTAAGTGTTAATGTGGGGACTTAAACCCAAATTTTCCTAAGTAAGTCATTGGATCTTTATCTATTATGCTCTACTACATTTCAATGCATTTGAATGTTTCATTTTTAAATCTTTAAAGAAAGTGGAATTCCCTTTTCCTGCTCCTTGAGAATCGTTAATCACATGTGGGCAAAAGCACAAGTTGAATGGTCTTTGAGTTGGTCAGCGTAACGAACTCTCCGTATGGAAACATCCCTTACTAACATATTGCAGCCCCTCTATGTAAGGGTACATAATTAATATAGTTTTAATCATATGTAAGTCTTATGAAGCACATACAAATCAAATGATTTCTCCAGAGTAATACTGTCAATATATGTCAAAAGTAGTATTGGAAACCAGGGCTTCTTGACCCAAAGACTAACACTTCATCCATTAAGTTGTCAGTTATAATACTTTAAATATATATTTTTCTAGCAAAAAATAAATACCTGTTATTTTGTGTTTCCTTCTAATTTACAAAAAAAATTCTGTTAAGCACTTACAATGTATATTGCACTTATGTAAAGCACTGAATGGAATATGAAACTTAGATAAGGCCAAGTTGTACCTGTATTTGGGGATTCAGAGTTTAGGAAAAGAGCAAGTTTAAGGTGCTGGTGAAAATCAGTTTTCTGTCTTCCCTGTGAGCTCTTTCTATGGTCTGGCATTGTGGGAATATGCCCAGAATTCTCCACAGAAATCTCATTCTCATGTCTATACCAGAGGGACTCTTCACTCACCTACTCCTTTGTTGACTAAGCACAACAGATGGTGAAAGAAACAAAACCCTTGTTGAAGCCAACGCAATTCCATCTGTTGCCACTTTGGCTTCCTTTGTGATTTAAAAGAGAAGCTTCACTAGATTTTAAAATTATGACTGCTAAAAATATCACCATGTGATATTTAGTTATTCTTGTTATTTAAGAAACAGAATTCTCCCCTAATGATTCACTAATAAATTGTAGCCCATTTTCATTCTTTTTGCATGTATCTAGTCTCCCAACATTAAGTCCATTAAACAAAGGTTTTGATAGACAGGCAACTGACTGGGAAAGAATTTATTCAGGTATTAAAATGCAATTACGATGCTCTGTATATTCATATAAGGATATGAAAAGGTATCTTTCTTTAACTGTTTTTAGCATGCTCTTTCACTGTCTTTTGACCTTTCCATATACATTTCCCCCTCTGAGACTTTTCTCACATGGTAAACACTTGAACATTCTACTCCTTTCCACCTATTCAAATCCTATATAGACCTAAATCATAATAGCAGATTTCTGTTCTACTCAAAGTTTTACAAGTCACTTTTTTCACATCAACCCCATGAGATTCTGTCTGTCTCTCTATCTTATTATCAGCGTTTTACAGATGAGAAAACTGAGGCTCATGGATAAAACTCTTAGTGCCAGAACAAACTGGTACCAGAACCAGAAAGTTTTGGAACCAATCAGGGTTTCATAAGTTTACCAGAAGAAGAGTCCCACCTGTAAGCACAGACTGGAAAGGAACAAGAGGCCAAGGTTTTTATAGGCTTCTATTAGGTGAGAGAGGTAGATACATTTTGGTTGGACAACATTTGTTGCTTATAAGACTAACATTAGCTATATCTTGTAACCCTCCTCTATTTCATTAAGCAGGACTGTTACACTTTACTTGCTATTTCAGCATAAAGAAAGAGGGATTACAAACAAGACAGGGGCTGAAATACAAGCAAATACAAACAGGGACATACAACATGGAGCTGCTTTAGTCTACCTACAATCTCAAAAAAAAAAAAATTCTGTGACTTTCCAAAGTTACCCATCTGAGAAATGTGGCAATCTGGATTCAAACACAAGTCTCCTGACTCCCCATGCAATATATTTTCTACTTACCTATGCTTATTCAACTCATATTATACCTCTTTCAAGAAGTCTTCTCTGATCATCCTAAATCTTTGCACTTCTAGGATTTATTCGTCATATATCTGGAAATTAATCCTATCTTTATCCTATTTAATTTATATTAAATGGCATTATGGACAGGGAATTGACTGGAAGCCAGGAAGACACAACTTCCAATCCTTCCTCTGACACAATCAAAACTAGCTGTGCAGCTCCAGGCAGGGTATAAAACTTCTCACTGCTCTGGGCAACTCTTTAAAACTCTCAATTCAAAGAATGGTGTTGACTTCCATTAAAAGATGAAGTCCCTCAGTGGGAGCTCCCTATGGCAATGAAATCATCCATGCAGTCCCCATCCTGTCTATATTTTTACCCTTCAACCAAAACACAAACTCCATAAATTCAGTGACTTTCTATGATACTTTCACAGAGCTCTCAGAGCACCTAAGACAATAATGTATATATAATAGGTGCTCAACAAGTATTTGTCAAATAAGTTAGCAAAATTCCCTCAGTTAGAATGCTTTTTGGTATCCCTATTGACCTATAATTTGCGAGGCAGTGTAATGGCAAGTAAAATAGAATCTTTTGCTGTTTTTGTTTTAATATAATACAGAAGTGTAATGCCTCTGAATAATATGATTAAGGAGGGTCTTTCTGACCCATTGTCAGGCCTGGGTTGTTGTTGTTGTGTTTGTTCCTGAAGAAGACCATGCCATCAGAGAAATGATGACATTACTTGCATGTAACTTTGTTTTGAGTGAGGGAAGGCTGTGCAAGGTCACCAGCCTCACTTCTTCTCCAGAGCCATTTGAATCCAGTGACCCAATATTCATCAGAATGACTGGAGGTGACCCAGGATGCACTGGGAGACCTTGGCCCCTTTAGGTCAAGGTCTTTGCAGGTACTCATTTAGGATGAGGTAATGCCCTTTCATTGAATAGGCTTGTTTAAGTAGTCAGGGCATGGCCCCTTTAATGAGGAAAAGAAAAGAAAGACCTCAGGCTGGGAGGAAAACAGCAACAGTTACTATTGGTAATCACTCTGAAGCCAGAAGGGTCCAGAAGAGAGCCTTTAGGCAGGGTGCAGGGGTCCCATGGTGCCTGAGCTACGGAGTGCAGTAGACTCAAGGTTCAGGGAAGGGAAGAGAGACTAGCCAGTAAAACTCAAGCCAACTGGGCATCTTTTGGCCATCCTGGAAAGATTTATAGGAAGGTCCTTGCTTTTTGTTAATGATGCACTGGTTCTCAAGGAATGTGATGCCCTCTGGCTCTAAAAAGTGTATATAGACTCTCAGGGTGAGGTTTTACTTTGGGGCTTACTGACTGTAAGTGTTTGTTTGGCCAGATGAGGACTCTGGGAAGCTACTAAAAGACTCCCTATCCCAACTTTGAGAACCCAGATGT
This sequence comes from Notamacropus eugenii, assembly GCF_028372415.1. Lineage (NCBI taxonomy): Eukaryota > Metazoa > Chordata > Mammalia > Diprotodontia > Macropodidae > Notamacropus > Notamacropus eugenii. Next base: position 119,566,193 of record NC_092877.1, on the reverse strand, counting down.
CGGTGCTTCCCTCCCTTGTAACTATGGTCAGAGAGTTGGACTGTCTGTTGAATTATGGACAGGCATAGGAAGCCATGTCTGTTGATCTGTAATTTCTCAGTATTTTCTTTGAATTTCAGGGTGCTGACTCCCCTGAACTAGGTGAATGATACATGTGCTTGGTTAAAGGAATGATGCATGTGCTTGATTAAAGTGATTGTTAACCCCTCAAAATTTGCCTTTCCTTTTATGGATACAGATCTAAAAACCTGTGATAGCAAGCCCCCCTTGTATATATTGGGGTGCCTAGTGATACAGGCAGATAGGTGCAAAGTGGATAGAGTGCTGGGTGTGGAGTCAGGAAGCCCTGAGTTCAAATATGGCCTCAGACACTTACTAGTTATGTGTCTTTGTGCAAGGCACTTAACATCTGTCGCAATTTCCTTAACTGTAAAATAAGGATAATAACTATCTCTATTTCATAGGGTTGCTGTGATGAACATATGAAATGAGGAAATTTAAATAAATTAATTAATTAAATCTATAAAAGCATTTGGCACTATACCTGGCACATAGTAAGCACTACATAAAGTGTAATTGTTATTATTGTTATTCAGCCACAGATGCTGACATTCCCAAATCTCACTCCAACCTCTTTTTTTTTTTCAAAATAATATACAGAAACTGAGCCTTCATTCATTTCTATTCTGGCTGACCAGCTGATTTCTACATGACCTAATTTTAAATCTCCGTTTGACAACGTTAAATTTTTTTCCTACTAAATGCTATTTGTAAACTTAATAATTGTATGCACTTTAGGAAGAACTTAATTCGCCTTCTAGCTCACTGTCTTATAAAAGGGAACATTTTCCGGAGTAAGAAGAAAATATTCCCTAGGGTTTCTGGTGATTTCTGTCTAGTTAATCATTCATAATTATAATAAGACTCAGGATTGGTGGACACAACCAAAGCAGATATGTAGGGCATCAATTAAGAGTCAGGAGTAGAAATATGAAAAGAATGATCTTCCAAATGTGTACCTTCTTTGATAAGAAAGAACTGGAAACATGGTAGTTTCCTCAATTGATTGGAGAATGACTCAACAAATTATGGCACATGAATATAATGAAATATTGCTGTGCCTTAAGCATCAGTAAATATTAATAATAGAGGGAAACTTCACAGTCCATATGAACTGATGTGGAGCAAAGTAAGAAGGACCAGGAGAACGATTTATACAATGATCACAATTATTTAAAGGAAAACAACATGGGACGATTTTTGAACTCAGATCAGTTCAAAAGCCAATCAAAACTTGAGAGGCTGTACAGTGAACCATACACATTTAAAAAAAAAATAAAAGTTCATGTAGTCAAAAGCAGTCTACTCAGGAGGGGTTACAAAGCACAGTCAGAGAGCCAAATCTATAGCTTCCTGCTTCTGTTTTTACATTTAAAAAACATTCTTAGCTCAGGACGTACATAGAGAGAGGCAGATTAATCAGAAGATCAAAGAATATTGAGCATAATACAGTTTTTCATCTTGGACTAATTTCCTTGGTCACATGGTCATTCTTTCTTCCTATTTTCTATTCCCATGAATCACTAAAGCTTAATGTGTCACCCAAAAGAAAGACAGGAGTGTCAAGGAATAAGTCACTTGAGTCTAAAAGCCCCTGAAAAAAAACAAGACCCCCCCCCAAAATAATAAATTGTTCTTTTAAAGAATCTTTCTTCTTTATTATGTGTCACTGTTGACAGATCCATAAAAAAGGAAGCAAAAAAAAATGAGTATATTCTGCCACTGAATTCCAAACAGGGCATTTATTGCCAGGTCCTCATTAATGCATGTTTAAGACCATGATAATAGGCATTGTCAGTCTAACAATTGGAGTCTGGTAATTTGATCTCTGCTGCTTTATTGCTTAGAGAAAATGATTTTGTTACCTTTTTTTTTTCTTTTACTACCACTGGCAATAGAAACAGCTTTCTTTTGGACTTGGTGTTTATGTTTTATTCCTTTGAAGAATGCAATATTGGTATTTTAATTTAAAGTGCTTCTTTCATTTTAGAGGATTGAATATATTCTCCAGACTCTGAGAAGAAAACTTAGGGAAATTTATTGTTCTTGTGAAATGTGAGGAGTGTTATTTGGTTGCATGAGTTTTAAGTCAAGATAAATGAAACATTGCTTTGATCTTCGTCCAGATTTGACTTTGATTTATATGAACAAGAGAGATTCAATTAACTCCCCTATTTCTCAGTTTCCCTTACTGTCATTTTGGTTTAGGTTGGTGGCTTGACTTTTCTAAGTATTCCCAGACAACCTGTGCCAGCAAAGAAAATCAGGACTTGGTGAAGTTGTGAAATCAGATCCAGTCTATGGTTATCAATATTAAAATCAGTTGGATTTGATTCTGATTTCTCATTCCTGGGAAAGTTGTTTGGAGCTTATACAGTGTTTTTAACATTGATAGCAAAGCCCTATATATTTGGATAACAGTAATACATTATGGTCATATGAGAGGAGAGTTAGGTCTCTGTAAAAATAGCATTCCCTTGCTCATTATCAATTCGCCTATCCAATTTGGAGGGTATTAAAATCAATCACTTTTCATGTTTCAGAGTATTAGGGTTTGAGTTCCCTGTCTAGAAGTATATTGAAGTTATTTAAGAATTATGTTGGCATTAAGTACAACCTGAGATGTAGAACTTCTGGAAAAATTTTGAGCTCAGCTCGTTTATTTTCTTTGGCTTCGTTTTGCTCCCAGGACAAGCAAGACTATTGATCAATATATATTTATAAAGCACCTACATTGTATCAGGGATTGTACCAGACACTAGAGGTACAAATATAGTGAATGAAAAAATCCCTGCTGGCAAGAGGCTTAGAAATAATGAGGAAGATGACACATGATAATTTAATTATGTACAGAATAAATATGAGAATAAGTACAAAGTAATTAAATATAAGATAGTTTGATATTGAGGGAGTCAGAAAAGGTTTCATGTAGAAAGTGGTAGTTGAGCTCCTGTTTGAAGAAAGAAAGGAATTCTTTGAGGTGGACAGGAGTGAAAAGGATATTCCAGGTGGTAGTGACTGCCAGTGCAAAGGAGTGAAGGCCAGATGTCTAGTCAGATATCGAGTCAAAGAGATCAGTTTGGCTGGACCACAGAGTGAAAAAGGTAGAGGTTATGTCCATTACATAGAATTGCAATAGCATAAGAGAACATAATGATCCTCCGATCCAGTGAGGTCAAGAGACTGTTGCAGGAGGGTGTGGCCAGGCATAAGAATGCCAGAAATTGAAAGCTGATGAATTAATTTCCTTTTCTTTTTTTGTTGTCTTTTGGTAAGAATTATAGCTTTTTGTGTGTGTTTTCAACTTCTTGCCAGTTCTTCATTTGCTTTAGTTGGTGATGATTTCATATTATTTGGTATGTTGGGGGCATAACTGTGCCCTAACTATACCTTATCTATCACTTAACCTAGAATTTCTCCAATTCATTTTATAGTTCAGGAAATTGATATCCAGTGTGATTATGTGATATAAGATAGTAAGCCAAAGAATGAAGATTCAAATTCATTTTCTCTCACTTTAAATCCATTTTCCATTATGCCATACTATTCCTCCCATCTTCACCATGATCATCATTTCACTTGCATCCTCTAGTCTCCCTTAGGAATATTATATTTGCCAAATCAATCATATTCCATTGGAGAAACCTAATAATGTCCCTCCAAAGTAAATGTCTCAAAACTGGGAGAACATATCTTGGGCATTCAAGCCATTGTTTTGGATGGTCTTATATGTAGACCACTATATCTCAGATAAAGTTTTTCAAGCCCTTCAAATATGATGAAGCATAAAGAGTAATTGACTTCCATTTGATTTCACCTCAATATCCTCATGCTTAAGGTAGTTGGAGTACACCTTGCTATGCTTTAGTATAGCCAGTATGTGACATGAAGAAGAGAAAACTTTGCTGACTATTCTGCTGGAAAGGGTTTGTCAGTCTATTCACTTGGCCCCATTCATCACACCCCTGATTTTATAGCCCAAAGGAAAGATCTTTGATCACCATATTGCTATGTATGCTGCTTCCTCCTATTAAAATATAAACTCTTTGAATTCAAGGATCGATTTTCTTTTTCATTTGTGTATTTAGCTCTTAGAAGAGCCCTAGGCACATAATGATGAGAGATGCTTTTTCATTCCTTCATTCTTTTTTGTTCACTCATTTACCCATTCATTCATTTTCTCAGAAATACCTAGTTTATCTTGAGAAATACATTTTTTAAAATCTGATTTTTAGAATTAAATCTTCCCTTAGTAATTGCTTAAGATAGGCATTTTCAAGTAAAACAATGAAAGATTAATCCTTGAGGAAAGTCTGCAAAGAAGACCACTATATTGTCAGTTTCTTTAGGACAGAAACTATATCTATTTTATCCTTTGTATCTTTCCACAGCACACAATGGACCTTCAATATGTTGACTGATTGCTAGAATTATTACCGGATTTCATCAATGAAGGTACTCCTTCCACTTAGGTACATCACAATATCTTTTCTGAATTTCTCTGAATGAAAAAAATACCATTTAGTGGCTACGCTTTCAGTAATTAAGTCTTTTCATACTTAATTTAAAATTCCATCACTGGGTGGGGTATATTTGAAGTATGACAGGACCTGCAAAGGTCACGTTTCTTCCACAGGAGCAGTGAAACATAAGGATCTAGGATAACTGCCATGCCAAGATGAGGCATCAAAGTTTGACAAGAACAGAGGTAATTGACCATAAGGATATTAAAACAGATTCACTGAGACTATTTTCCATGGATACAATGTAGCAAGCTCATCTTCTCAGAACTACTGAGTGTGCCACAGGAGAATTCCTCTATTCTACAATGTCATCTTTTCAAACACATTCTCCTTCTCTTTCATCAGGAGAGATGTTTTTCTTCAGTACCAAGCTGGATTATTTGGCTTTCTCATGAAAGCCTTTCCAACCTATGGTCTCTTCCTTTCACCATCAATCCCTTCCCTGTTCCCAAAGGGTGTTCGATCTGTTTCTTGTGGCACCTTCTGAAATCTATGAGCTATGAAATCACATAATTAATAGACAGTTGAATAATTAAGGAGAATGTCTGAAAAAACATGCTTATATTTTCTTCTGTCTCTCACCCACACCTTCCCCTTGGACTGCCACAGTTATTGCAGTAGATACAAAGGCAGTTAAGTTTGAAAGGCTTAGCATATACTGATTGCCTATACAATTACTTTTGGAAAGGAGTAGTGTGTATTAAAAGAATTTGTGGGTACTCATCATCTTCGATTCTCATTAGGACTGAAGTTTTATATCGGACCTAGTCTCTCGCAAATCGTGTACTTCCTTGCATTATTCCTGGAGTAGCCAACTCTGAGCACCTACTCTAGCATGTTTGAAGTCAGGACTGCTTTTCTAAGAAGTTCATAATCCTGCTGGCTTTCACTTCACTTTCATTGCCTTTTAAGGAGAAAATGTTTCATTTCACATGTGTGAGGTGTTAGTACTGAAAAATAGTCTCCCATTCTCAGCTTGAAATCCAGGTGTGCTACCTCTATCTGGTCCTAGGGAGAACCCAAGTAAATCTGGCCTTTATTTCTAGGGTGCTGCTAACATCTATGTCCTGCAAATAGCAAGCATTTTTTATAGCATATGGTCCTTGATCTTAAGTATCATTTCAAGTGGGATTTGCCTTGTAACCATTTGTTGTCATTTAAAGTATAACATACCCACCTGTATGTGTGTATGTGTGTGTATAAACTTCAGATTGATGGGTCTCCCACCTTCTTGGTGATTTCCGTATTTTTCAGTAATATCTATGTAGTAGACTGAGATCATGTTTACTATTTTACTCTCTGGAGAATGACAGGTATATAAGAAAAGGTATAAGAAGATTTTGCATCTCTAAAGCATTTTCTTATATTCTGTATTCCTGAACATGATTAAAGATTAATATGCAAACAGGAAAGAAGGGGAAAAAAAGCATTTGTGTCCACTATTTTTGGGGGCACTGAGCCTAGCTTTATAAATATTACTAAACATGTTGATCCTCACAACAATCCTGCAAAGTAGGTGCTTTTGTTATCTCAGTTTTCCTTTTGAGAAGGTTTGAATGACTTACCCAGGCTCACACAGTTAATAAGTGTCAGGATTAGATTTAAATTCAGGTCTCCCTGGCTTCAGACCCCATGGGTCTACTATACCATCTAGCTGCCTCTAAATAGTCTCAACATTACCACCAGCCATTCAATCTCAGTGGTATTTTGAGGCAAACAAATTGAAGCAGTTATCTCTAGCACCCTTGTAGCTGTATAGATTATTGCCCATGCCTGCAATACTTTTACTCTCTATCTCTGTCTTATGAATTCCTAAGAGACAGCATATATAGGGGAATCTCCAGTTGTCCGGATCTATATCTTGCCACTGAACCCAGATGGCTCCTGAGGAGAGAGTGAAGCTGATGACTTTAGACAGCCCTGCCTCGCTTCAGTCTAATTCGCTTGCAAATCATGATATGACCTTCCTGAAGTCCCAGTCCTCTTTCAGAATGAAGGATGATAACAAGAAACAAGAGACAGCAAAGTATGGTGAACAGATAGCCAGGTTCCACAGTAGAGCAATCACTGGATCATTGTCTGCCTCAGTTTCCTCATCTGTAAAAGAGGGATAACGATAGTACCTACTGATCAATGTTTGTGAGCCTCAAATGAAATAATATTTATTAAGTGCTTCGCAATCTTTAAAGCACCATATTAATAAAGACTATTATTAGCCAGCTGTTATTAATAGAAAGTTTCCTCTGGAAGTAGGACAACCTGAATTCCAGTCCTGTCTCTGACACACATTGGTTTTATGACCCTAGACAAATCTAGACAAATCTCAGTGTTCTAGGTAACTCTTTAATGCAATAAAGTGTCATCTTGTGTTGGGGGAATTGCTTTCCTGATCACGGAGGTCCCTATACTAATTCAAACCTAGGTCTACTGCCTAGCCTTTAAGAATTCTTAAGTTCCTTCAAGTCTCTGCTTTTGTGACACCTAGCCTTCTCCCTACTCCTGGATGTGTAAATGTTCTCACTTTTCTCAATATTCCCAGAACTCTTTATCTGGAGCTCTTCTTTGCCCCTATCACTCCTTAACTTTAATTACAATTATACTTAATTGTATTATGTTTATATAATTCAGTCCTCTTTAGGATGTATGCCTGCTAAATCAGTGGACAGTCTCAATTTTCTCTTTCTATCCCCAAAGCCTAGCACAGTGCCTTCAGATAGTAAGATCTGAATAAATGTTTAATTAATTAATTAATTGACCTGGAATTTATGAATTCCATAATAAGATGATACAATTAAGATTACTTATAGTAGCAGTGTGGCAAGCAGAAAAATAAATATGATTCACCCATACTTCCATAACTACAGGAGTAAATATAATCTCTATCTCTATATAAATATAATTTTATGAGGCCAACGGTGAAAGATTTGCACAAGCTCACTCAGAAAATATCTTTTTCAAAACATCACCAAGAAAGCTCATTATCACACAATTAAGGCATTGTAACCCTGACTGTTATTATCAAGAGTCTTGGTTAGAAGTGGGTGGTTTGAGCAAAGGAAGTAAAGTTTTGCAAACTGTTTATTCCATTAAATGGACAGCTGTTGTGGAGACTATAATATATTTTTTATTAGCTCAATCAATGTGAAATACAATCTGTGACTGTGCCTTGTAGAAACATTATTTGTAATCATATAGGTAGTAAAAAGAGATATCATTTCTTGTGATTCCTTCCTTCCTTCCTTCCTTCCTTCCTTCCTTCCTTCCTTCCTTCCTTCCTTCCTTCCTTCCTTCCTTCCTTCCTTCCTTTCTTCCTTCCATCCTCTCTCTCTCTCTCTCTCTCTCTCTCTCTCTCTCTCTCTCTCTCTCCTTTCCCATTGTCTCTCTCTCTTTGTCTCTGCTTCTCTCTCAAATTTTATTACAGCACTTTTCTGGATGACTCCTTTTTGCTTATATTTATTTATGTACTTTTTGTATTTCTTCCCCGTTGTAATTAAATATAAATTCCTTGAAGGTAGATTCTGTATAATTTTCTATTTCTGTGTCTTCAGGGCCTATGACATTTACTTTCCTTTAATTTTGGACAGATTTAATTGTCAACAATTCAATTCAATAACTAGTTGTTCGAATTTTGGCAAGTGAGGTTTATAGCAGATGAATGGTCTCAATTTTTTGAATTTATTATGTCTGGGCTAGTTCTGTGTTTTTTTACAAATTAAGAATACATTATCAATACCAGGCATCATCCTGGACACTATCTACTTTATTGTCATAGCAGTGCTGCTCCTCTCTCGTCTTATCCTATCTTCCTTCTAGGGTTGCTATAAAAGAAGTGTTTTGGAAAACCTCAAGTGTTATTTTAATGTGCTTTATCATTTTTTTTATTCTCCTTTGACTCATCCACAGTGTTTCTAGCACTCAAGTTCGTGAATTTACATACCTATTCATTTAGATTAATACTAAGCTGTCTCTTCCAAGATCTATTCTTTTTTCAACAATATGTCCTTCCATTGTCATATTTCAGTCATGAGTATCTTCCTATCATATCACTTTAACTACAAGTACATGTCTTTCTCCTTACTTTAAAAAAAGTCAAACTGTCTTTGTGTATTACACAAACATTTGAGAATTTCTGTCTAAGTATTGAAATACCCAAGACTTCAGTACTATCCTCAACTTTCTTCTTAAGTTATTTTTCTCTTCTGAACCAGTGGATTCTTCCTCCAGCATTGTCATTCTTTTTGTTTTAGCATAGACACAATATTTTAATTTTTGTCATATCTGATAATACATTAACCAGTTAATGAGAATCATAGAATCAAGAAAATTTGAATCGATAAAGACTCTGATGAACTTTATGGAATATGTATACTGAATTCCCAGAGGAATTAGAATGTGTGACTCTACAGAGCAGGGATTCAACCTTCTCTACTATTCAGGAATAAGAAGCCAAAATGGTCCATTATTCAATAGAGTCCCTGGAATTAACACTCAATTCCTTTTTTTTTCTTTAGAGATTCTTGGGCTTATTTGAATTTCTTTGGCAGCTCTAGGAGAATCTGAAAATTGCTTTCTTTCCCCAGGAGGGGAATGTTAGCTAAATACCTATTATTTGTTGTTATACTTTATTTCTTTGGAATTATTTATTGATATGGGTGTTAATGAAGATTTGTTGAAAATGACTTGACATTTGAAGATTTCCTACTGTTTTTAAGTGTCATGATCTCTTTATTTGGCTAATGTTTATTATGTACAGAGATAATAGATTTAGAGCTTTTATGGCCTCAGTAGCATATTTGTTTTTTGGACCATATTAACAAACTACTCTTGCTTAGCTTTCTCTTCAGCCATTTAATCAGTCCAGCATAATTACTCTAATTGCTTTGATGAAGCCTCATCATGAGGGCTCAGCCTCTTCTATCAGTGCTTAATAAAAGAATGAAGAGAAAGTATAGGAAGGATTGCTAGAGGTAAGATGAAGGAAAGATTAGTTTTTGTCAAATGAACCATAGCTAGGTATATGTGAAAGCCTACTGCCTATAAGGGGAAAAATGAAATAAAGATAGCTTTATCTTTGAAAAGAACTCCCTTTCTTATAAACAAGGAGGAATATGAGCACTATGCTGAACAGAAAATGATCAGTACAATTACAAGAAAAATATGTTATAACAGACTCATAGAAGGAATTGAGGGGGAAAGTTTATGGTTGCTTAAATCTCGACTGCTCTCAAAGCACAATAATGTATAGCTCTTCCATTTGGAGCCTTAGAGAAAAAAAGAAAGAAAGAAAGAAAGAAAGAAAGAAAGAAAGAAAGAAAGAAAGAAAGAAAGAAAGAAAGAAAGAAAGAAAGAAGAAAGAAAGAAAGAAAGAAGAAAGAAAGAAAGAAAAAGAAAGAAAGGAAAAAAGGAAGAAAGAAAAGAAGGAAGGAAGGAAGAAAAGAAGACAGGAAGGAAGAAAGGAAAAAAGAAGAAAGAAAGAGGGAGAGAAAGAAGGAAGGAAGAAAGGAAGGAAAGAAAGGAAGAGAAAGAGAGAAAGGAAGGAAGGAAGGAAGAAGGAAGGAGGAAAGAGAAAGAAAGACAGAAAAAAGAAAGGGAGGAACAAAGGAAGAAAGAAAAAAGAAAGAAAGAGAACTTACTTCCCAGAATTATTATATAGCTAATAGATGTCAGTGGCATTACTGCAGATCTTTTCCAGTCAATTGGTTCTCTACCTGCTGTTAGAGATGTTTCTCTCAATATCAGATCAATCAGAAGGATATGACAATAAGCTTGAAGAGAAATTGATGGGAATAAAAGACATTATATTCTGATTCTATAAAACAAAACCAAATGCGAAGGATAGCCCACAGTGGCAGATTCCATTACTCATCTGGCTTTGACTAAGAATTGGCCAGATTCCTGCATGCCATCCCTGCCTCTTATATTAACAAGAATTAAATGCTGGATGTTATTAAGTTCTGAAATGTTCTTATATATGTTAATCCCTACTTTAAAAATGTTTAATCAGTGCTTCTTTTACATTGCTTTTTTTAATGCTCCCTATCCTCCAGATAAAACATTTAAATAAAACATTGCAATTTATGAATATACACAAATACGCACACACAAACTTCATGTCATCCCTTTATTCTGCTACCTGTCTCATGAGGTGTGAAAAATATGCTTCAGCCTCTGTCCGTTGACAATCCAGTTGGTCACTGCATTGATCAGAGTTCTGAGATCTGATATTAGTGTTATTTTCTTTTGCATCGTTGAGGTCCTTGTATTCATTATTATCTTAGCCCCATTTCCTTCACTCTGGATCAGTTCATACAAGTCTTTCACATTTTCTCTGAATTTTTCACATTTTTAACTTTCATGGCATAATATTACATTTTTTTACATACCTCAATGAAACCAGTCCTCAAATGATGGAAACCCATTTATTTTCTAGTTCTTTATTATCACACATATATAAAAAGATGCTGCTAGAAATAATTTTGTTCATAATCACCTTTCCTTTTGTATTTAACCTCCTTGTGCTATATGCCTAGTAATAGTATTACTTAATAGCAGAGAATGTATAGATTATTCACTTTTCTAGTGATTTTGAATTTTAAAGCCTAATTTTTTTTTACTAACCTAAAATTCACCCCCTATAGGAGAAAAGAAAATCACACATCCAATCCCCAACTGATCAATCTCTTCCTCCTTTTGAATTTTCATTATGCTACTTCCCTACCTTGCTCTTTTCCAGGGAGGCACACAAGATGAATTGTCTCCCTTTGGCAATGTCATCTCCTTCAGTTACACAAACAGCAACCAGAGAATATGGGGCAAATGAGAACAACAAGAACTCTGGAAAGTGGCTGGTGATTAGCACTCATTTTGTAGTCCCTGGAGACTCTTCAAGTATAGAGTCCCTTGTGGTATCATGAGGAATCACAAAGTAGCAGGAAAGTGTTCCACAGCTAGGGCTCATTGAGCAATTCAAGATATGACTGTTGAGGGCAATGTGTATGATGTTGGATGCCCCTATAGGCACATGATGAGAAGTAAGGGAAATAAACAAAATCCCCATGATGCATGGCAGATGTAAATATCCATAATCAGTCTTGAGGTCTGGGAACTGATGTGTTAAAAGTCTTGTTACTCAGGAAAAACTCCACATTTCTGTAACCAAATAGAATGGAGTTACCACATCTCTTATTTTCTAAAGCACTCCCTTTTGTATTTATTATTAATAGTTTTTGAGAATACATGTTTAGGAAAGACTTCAGAGACATTCAGTTTATTATCTCCTCATCCATAAATCTATCTGAATAAAATTCCTTATCCACATAATACATTCTTGGAATAGTATTTTGTCTGCAGTGCTCTGAGGAGACATCTTGTTTGTTTCTCTGCCTGTTCAGGTTCATAATGATGTGATTGTGAGTGGGGGTGGGGCATCAGGAATCATAAAAGTGATTGAATGAACAGCCTGAGAAGGACAAAAGTCTATCAACGAAACAGGTTTATATCATGAAGATAAAAACATTCTTTCCATCCTTAGGATGGTCATCAGCACCATTACTATGCCCTTATCAGAACAGACAGATTTATGTAAGTAAAGGGCTCACATAGAAGTGACCTAGCTTCATGGAGGTACAAAGAACACAAAAAATAGACCAAAGAGACGAAAAGAATTTTAGACATGGTGATGATAGGAAAAGAGTGATTTAATTGGGAGTAGGTGGGTAGAAGTTTGTGTAGTGTAGAACAAGCCTTAGACCGTGATTAAAAAAACCTGTTTTTACATATCTGTTCCTTTGTTAACTAAGGATGTGACCTTGGTTAAAGCATCATTTCTAGGTCTCAATTTCCTTATCAGCAAAATAAAGAACTAAGCAAATATGATTTCTTAATTTCCCCTCTTGTCTTTGATTCCTGTCTATGTGGCAGATACAACGCAGTCAAATCTGATGACTTCTAGAATTTTTTTAACCTAAGAATATGCATTTTCAAATGTACAGTTAAAGGTAAAACACAGGCAGTATTTCTATCAACTAACATGCCCAAATATAAGGTAAAGTAGGAGTAAGTGTGAAAGTCAAAATTTTGCAATGTTCTTTGACTACAGCAGCTGCATCCTTCTGTTTTAATGCAAGGCACACTGTTGGAAAGTGAAAACAAGACACTCAGGTCTAGTGTAACATTTCAGAGTCTTGCTGGGAATCAATGGCTGTTCTCCCAGGAATCACTTCACACCAAGAGAATTCTGATGCTCTGGGGTAAAAGAAAATGCCTCGGTAAACGGCCTGCTAATTTCTCTATCAAACCACAAATAGCAGCTGAACCAAAGCTCACTTCCTCAGGCATAAAAGGCCAGGATTTTGAGCAGTTTTCTGGTGCTGGGAATAATTACCAGCTAGTCACAACAGGTTTTCAGTGAGATCTTTTTCTCTGATCCAGTTCAGTATTTGGAAACTGTATAATATCTGCAAAGGAAAGAAAGTCCCCCTTACTTCAGTTTTCTAAGCAGAGGTGATCTGCTTTTTCTGCAGGATCATGAAGCCAGAATGAGTGGATATGAAGGGCTATCACAAGGATCACTCAATTCCCTTCTTAAGAATCTGGCAATCTGCTTTCCTAGTTGTTTTTCTTTTCCTTTTTTTAATTAATCTACTCTTCTCAAGATTATGGGGTTAACAGGCATTGATCAAAAGCTTTACAAATTAATATGAACAATATGATTCTACAATCCTCAAGCTCTCAGGATGGTGGAGCATCATTATCCCCTTTTCCCTGTCTTTGCCAATTTGAGAAGTGAGAGCAAAGGCAAAGGAGCTGCCAAATGTGGCTGCTTTCTTGCAGGTTTTCTATGCATGTTTTCTGTTTCTCTCCCTCTGCTTTCTGTTAGTTTCTGAAATAAGGAGAAATACAGATCTTTTTTGCACCTTTTATCTGCAGTTTGGGTAAACTGGAAAACCTCATTAAAATTATGAAGTCTTTCTGTGATGATTATTTATGTCCCAAATCCTTTGCTCTCTAAAGGTAAGTAGTGCTCAAACGTCCATAAAAAAGTAACAATCTCACAATATTTGCACATTTCTACATATGATGTTTGGCATGCATGAGAAAACATTCTGCTGGCACAACCGATGTTGGATGAATTATCTGCTTCATCGAGAGCCTCAGAATGATCAATTTGGCCACCAGTAGTGGACGGGTTTCATCAGAGCTATCTGACAGGAATTCATTTGGTACACAGAAATCATTGAGGAGTTTGCAATGTCTGTTGTCAATGCAATGAGTTTAAACACGCAAAAGGGAGAAATCCTTCACTCAGATAAAGGTGATTGAAGAGAAGAAAATGCAGGCTCACCAAACCTTTCAAGCGATTCTATCAAAGAAATGCATTTTATGGTTAATCAATCAAAGCTGTTGACGGGTTGCTGTGTGGTCAGCTGTTTAATGTGTGAGTCCTCGCAGCCCAGTCCTTTGTTTCTCTGAGGCTGGATTTAAGGCACTGGACAAAAGTTATCAATATCATTTTTTATTAGAAAAGGACAGTGTAAGTGGAATGCACTTGCACATGAGAAGAGTTTAAGTTTGATTTACTGAATCAATCCCAATCAACATCCTTCAGCAGGAAAACAATAGCTTGTCTTATGACTGTGCTCATTTGATCTGAAATTGGATCTATGTAGGCACATGGATCCTCATGATAAGAGCTTTGAAAGGTTCTAACTAAAACCAAAGATAAAACCCCAGAGACCTTGACTTCAGTCAGTAAGGAGAAGGTGCTCTATGTTACAGTTAAAAGAGAATCTAGAGCTACTGGCAATAGTCACAGACATTTCAAAGCTAATAACCTCTCCAAAGTAAAATGTACAAATAAATAAATTATTAGGGGAAACCTGGAAATATGGATTGGCTGGAAATGGAGTTTACAGCTTGATATATGTCAATTGAGTTGCAATACCAATAACACAAATGCTGGATTGTAATAGAATTCCTAAGGAGGTGGCTAGTTATAGACCCTGGAAACCATTACAGCAATCTCTGCTAGCTTTAATGACTAATCCTTTTCCAATTGTGTCTAGCAGGTAATGCTGTATATGAGGTACTTTCATTTAATTATGAGTCTGGAAAAAGGCCATAAACCAAAGCTCACATTTCAAAAAAAATAAAATAAAGAAAAAAAGATAGCAGACTAGCATCTTGTAGGGGAGGGGAGGATGGAGAAGAAAGTGTAATGTTTGGTAAGATTTTCATTTACTTTGCCTCAGACTCAACTAAGTCATGGGCACCAGTGTGATTTAGTGGAAAGAATATGGAATTTGGTATCAGAGGTCCTGGGTTTTAATCTTGATTATGTCACCTGCTACCTGTCTTGCCTTGGCCAACTTCTCTGGGCTACAGTTTCCTCATGTATAAAATGAAGTAGTTAGACTCAACCTCTAAATTCCTTTCCAGTGCAAATATATGATCCTGTAGAATTACTTACATATTTAAAATAGTCCTGGTCCTGTGGAGCAGGATTAAGCTTGAGCAGGCACTGAGAGGCCATACTGGGCTATATTCCCCCTTCATTTATGCTTGTGTTCATGTGTTTCATTCCTGAAACCCTAAACTTCCTCGTAACTGACTATAAGAAGTAGAAAGCACGTACTTTAATGAGATCACTCTGGGTGTTAGATCAGGAGCCTGAGGTATAACAGAAGGAACATAGTTATGTGGACCTAGTATTTCATCTGTCAAGGTCAAAGAACCCAGTAATTTATAAGCTATTCTCATTGGTATGCTGCTAGTAGCTTCCCAACCATTCTCAGAGGTCAGTGCAAAGATATTTTATGCAGAGGACATTCTTGAAAAAGTCATCTTTGGAAAGAGTAGCCCTGACTCAGTTATTGTTGGAATCAAAAGAAAGTATGAGGTCTTTTCCTCTGAGATCCCTCCTCTTCCGTCTTTCTCATCTCATGACAATAAAAGCATTTGTTTCTCACTAAGGATCAAATGAGATAATATTTGTAAAGCCTTTAGCACAGTTCTAGAAAAATAGTGCATGCTATATAAATGCTCCTTACCTTCTCTTGCTCTCCCTTGCCTTCCCTTCCCTTCTCTTCTCTTTATTTCTTACAAAGGCTAAGCCCTGGTGTGTGCTGAGGCCAGTGGGGTATTTCATTTCGGCATTTCCCCAGACTTCAGTGAAGCAAGTGGTAGACTGACCACTGGAGGCTGCCTGTTTGCTTAGGTACCCACAGGGTTGGCTGTCTAATTGTTTGCATGGGGCTGTGCTGAAACATATAGTGGTCTGGTCACTGGAGAACACCTATTTGCCTGGGGCCACACTGAAGCATACCATGGTTCTCAGAGCTGGAGTCTGCCTGTTTCCCTGGTTGTGCTGAGGCATAAAAGGTCCTGGTGTTGGCATGTGCTTGCTCCATTGCACTGGGACCCAGGATCTCCAACTGGTTTGCTGAGGTGGGGCTTGGCACTGGCTTGCCGGGACTCTTCCTGTCCTGGACTGTGCACCATTTTTATCTGCATCAGACAGACCTTTCTTGCTGATCTTCCAAGTTTCTTGGGCTAAAAGATAGTTTCAACCTGTCTTTTTGGTGATTCTGCTGTTCCTGTACTTGTTTTGGGGCACTATTTTACGGTTGTTTGGAGGTAAATATGAGAGTTATGGTGATTTACCGTTTACTCTGCCATCTTGGCTCCTCGAAGTCCTACACTCTTTTTGATATCTCTTCTGTCAAGGTTTTTCAAAGCACCACTCTCCTAGCTTTCTCTCTACCCATCAGACCACTCCTCAGTTTCCTTTGCACGATCCTTATCCAGATCATATCATCTAATCATAGGTGACCCATAAGGTCCTGTCCTGGGCTCTCTTTTCTTCTCTTTCTATAAATTCTTCATTTGGTTATCTCATCAGTGCACATGGATTTAATTAATATTAATTATTAATATATAATATATTAATAATAATTAATAATATTAATTAACATAACTCTGCTAATGATTCTTCAATTTATCTATCTTGCTTTTCAGGCTTATGGAACTGGATGTCCAGTAGATATTTGAAATTTAACATGTCCAATTGAACTTGCTTTCTTTTCCTCTAAAACCTACCTCCCTAAACCTACTTATCATTGTAGGTGGCAACACTACCCTCCCAGTCCCTCAGACTTTAAACCTAGCTATTGTCTTTGACTCCTCACTTTTACTCCTCCCCATATCCAATATGTTGTCTATTGGCTTCAGCTTTAAAAAATACTTATTTTATTTTTAATTTATGGAATAAAGTAAGCATTTCATAACATAATATAATTGAAAAAATTATTGTACATGAACCTGCCAATCTATTATGTACAACTTGCTATCTCTTTTAAATATATAATGAAGTGATCATATAAATTTATGCTTTTCTTTCCTTCCTCTGCCTGCCCTAGGGATGGCTACCATTAGACATACACACATACATCCTTACATATATATATGTGTATGCATGTGTTATATATGTAATATATAGTATATAGACATACATAAATATATATAAACACATACATATATGTCCTTACACTTCTGATGGACATAAAGCTCCACAGGAATCTGGGGGCCATGTCCTCTAGCTGAGGGACACCTGGATTATGGGGGCACTTCAGCTTCATCAGCATCATTCAAGTAGAAATGTTCCCCCAAAAGTTAATAAAGATTGGTGTTCAAACACAGTTCTTCAATTCCCAGTCTCTTCTTTCCACCATACTAAGTGGAGGGCACATACATTTGTATAAAACCTAATTTGGGCTTTACTGTATGTGCATGTTTCTTTTACTTTAATAAACTTTTTCTTCTTAAGACAGTTGAACTCCTACAATGAAAAATCTGTATTTTCAGCTTTCTAACAGACTTCATTTAAATTTCCTGACCTTTAGCATTCATTGGAAAATCTAATGTAGCAGCTAAAAATTCAGCATTTCACTCAATCTTCACTTTATACTGTTCATGCCAGCAAACAGCTTATCTTCCTATTTGACTGCATATGTAACCAGAAATCCTGCATTGGTAACATCCTGGTAAATATACATACACATGTATGTGTGAATATTTACATACATATGTAAACTTCTATATGTGTATGCATAATGATTCCAGCACACCAGCCACTCTACTGAATAGTGTTACATTGAGTGGTAAAAAGTAATCCCACTTATAAAGACTTTTAGGGTTTATTACAAAGTTTTTCCTAATAATAACCTAATAATTTCCAAAATAGTCTGTGAAAGTGTCCTGAACCACCTTTACAGATGAGGGAAAATGAGACTCTTAAACATTAAGTGACTAAACTATGACTAGAAAGGAAAGAAAAAGAATCTGAATGCCCCTCAAATGACTGCCATCTACATTTTTCTCTTTGGTGCTCAACATCATCCAAAGAATAGTGTCAACAGGCAGGCCTATCTTTTGGAGATGCTGCTAAAAACTGACTGAACATGTCAGTTTGGTCTGAACATCCAAAGACAAACAAAACTTGTGAAAAGAAAGCACCTAAAGGAGAAAAAGGAAAATAATATTGAAGCATATCATACCAAGGGCAAGGAAGTAGGTAAGAAAGAAAGTCTCTGATAGGCCAACAAGATCTAAGAACAAGAATGACCTGGAAGAGAAATAGAAGGAAAAGGAGGAGAAAGAGCAAATCCTGTTATAAATGACTCTCCAAGGTAGGAATTTAGTTCAAGTCAATTGTCTTCTGACTAAATTCCATGACTCCAGCAATCACATGGAGCTCCTCCTCAAATAGGCCTAGGCCTACCCACTATGAACTTATAATTGGCTCTTGTCATAGAACTGATGGAAGCTACCGTTTTATGAAAGTATCCCCTCTTTGGGGAGAATACTTAATGGTCAGAATATCAGCACTGTACCAATGTTACTCTATGTCAATGAGATGTGGACTTTAACACTCACCAAAGAATTGATAATGACTATCACATACAGGATAATAGAGAGGTGCATGGTGTGGTATGTGCAGGCTGCAACCTATAAAAACAGAGAGATGTGATTTTAAGAAGAATAAAAGGTATCATTAAGGAAATGTGCAACAGGAAAAGAAGATGAGATATGAGAAATGTGAGAAGGTGAGAGGGAGGGATGACAGGTCAACCTCTAGTGTGCCACTTGAACTTCTATGTTATTGAAAGCCAGAAGGCCTCCATCACGTTGGCTAGAACTTTTGTGGAGTACTTCCTGCAGAACAAGGACAAAGGTTACATAGGATGATCAGACTATTGATGGTTATCTCTCTTATGAGAGAGAACTTCAAACCTATTTGTATGTCTTAGATTACCCTCATGAGTTGGACCTTTTCTAATAGCAGGCAACCAAAGCCAAAATTAAATGAGTGCATGAATCCAGACAGGGGTAAGTCCTTAGCTCATTCAAGCTGTCTCCTGTTCTTTAATCTCAAAGGTAGGTGTATTTCAAATAGATCCACAATTAGAACAACTTCTCCCCTACCTACTTCTAACCTCTTCTAGAGTCAGGAGAAACAAGAGATAACCCTCTTGCCTCACCATTTTTTTTTTTGTATGTAAACCTAGAAAATTTCTAACAGTCAACTGTTATGATTGGATTCTGCACAAGACGTGCCACTAGCTAGCTCAATCAATCAATCAATCAAGATTTATTTATGAATATTTACATAGTACCTTTTATGTGTCAGTCCCTATGTCAGAAGTAGGTTTTACAAATCACTCCCACAACTACCTGAGTGAATAATCAAGATAACTTCAGCTCCCTCATGAAGAAATGGATGGAATGATAAGATTCTTGATACATCAAAGGGATGTCATGAGGACAAAATGAGATCATGTATTTAAAAGTGCTTTGAAAGTTATCAAATACAACTTAATAAGACTGATTTCAAAATACTTCTTAGCACATTCTCTAGTTTTCCCTATTCCTTTTTCTTATTTCCTAAATGATTGTATTTATTGCTGAACCTTATTACCTTATTAGTATTTTGCCTGGTCTTTTCTCACTGGTTATCATTACCTTTCTATTTATTGATCTTTGATCTGCCAAGTTTTGCAGTGGTTCAATAAATTTACTTTTTCTTAAAGAAGAACAGGATTATTTGATGTTATCAAAGTGATGAGTACATTGACCATTTTCTTTTCTTTATTTCATTTTTCAACAAGTTGTTGAAGGACCATAGAGACACAGCCCAAGAATCTGGATAAGATAAAAAAAAAAGAAGGATCTCAGATTTGTTTTCCCTTTCTTAGCCTGAGCTTCTTTTGAAACATTTTCTGTGGGAGAAAATACCCCATAGTACTAGAACAATGGTACCAAGTGTTTGTTTCTTCTTGAATGCTTGACCTTGTACCAGGTCAGTAGATAATCTGTCCCTCCTTCCTGACAGACCAGTTTTAGAGAATAAAATATGAAAGACAAAGATAGCTTTTCAGGTCTTATAATTGCTGTGGCCTCTTGACTACAAGCACAACACACATGCAGACAAACACTGTATTTACTCACAAATTTTCAGTTCCTACCCTATACTTATACAACATCTTCTGTCTGTGGATTTCAAGGAGAACTGAAAACACCTGTTATTATCTCTGTTTTTGCAGATGGAGAAACTGAAAAATATAGAAGTTAAGATACTTGCTCAATGTCTGGCAGTGAATCAGTGAAAAGGAAAAGAATCCTAGAATTTCTTTGAAGAAGCAGATATGTCTCATTTTTAGGATCATAGCTTAAAGGGATGTCTCCTCTTTCTGCCACTGGGGTGCATATGGAGGCACGCAGTATCTGTTGTTCAGTAAAGATGGGTACACATGGCTTCTTTATTCTTTGCATCTCAGCTTCACTGTCTCTGTTGAAAAAATAAATACAATATTGTGTGCCCCAGAGAACTTTGAAGGCTTAGTGTTTGAGCAACCCTTTCAGATCCTTAAATCCTACATGAAAGTGATGTAATCACTCTCCACAGCTCAAACCACCAGACTATATTTATTTTCTTGGGTAGTAAAATACACGCGCACACATCTGTATACATATATTGCTATGTATATATGTGTATATGTATGTATATATGTGTATGTACATATACTCACACATATATACACACATACATAAATATATATGTGGTTATATATGTACATTTGTATGTATATGTGTATTGGCAGGGATACAGGAATAAAGTATTTCAACTGGTCAAATTCTTGCTTGTATGTTCAAGAAATGATTTAGAAATGTATCCCCTCTCAATATAGGGCACTTGATTAAATGACCATTTTTGTGGCTTCAGAAACATTTCCCTGGTTTGAATAGATAGTTTAAATAGATTTTTCATGTATATAAAAGGTGGGGTGGTCATTGGTTCTCCATCCATGTAAGGCTACTGATTCTATTTATTCCTAAAGGGTAAGAGAATGTGGTTATATAGTCGCTGAAAAAGAAAAATGTTTTATATCTATCTATCTATATGTGTATATGCATGTATATGCATGTATACATATGTATATATGTATAATGTATATTTGTGTTCATAGACATACATACATACACAAATGCACATATATGTGTTTGTGTGTGTGTGTATATATATCTATATATATATATCTATATATATCTCTACACTGGGCAAGAGGTCCTTTGTCCATAACTACTCCATCAATGCCCTTTTTCTAAACTTCAAAACTCCTTAACTTCAGCAGCCACAAGAGCTCAATTTTACATTTCGCTTAAAGGGGAAAAGATGCAAAGGAAATGTAGTTTGAGGTACATGTGTGGAATGGAGGAAGGACAGTCCACCACTTGGCCTAGAAGCAACTGCATGGAGCAATGGAGAGAGCGCTGGTCCTGGAGACAAGAGGATCTGAGTTCAAATCCAGTCTCAGACATTTGCTGGTAGCAGTGTAACCTTGCACAAGTCACTTAACCTCTTTATGCCTCAGTTTCATCAGCTGTAAAATGGAGATAAAGATAGCACCTACCTCTTAGGGTTGTTATGAGGGTCAAATAAAATAATGTCTGTAAACTACTTAGCTCATTGCCTAGCACATAACGGGCCCTTAATAGAGCCTTATTCTGCTCATTTGCCATTCCCCTTACAACATCCTCTCCCCTTTCATCGTGGGAGCATTTTCTGAACTAATTATAGGTATGCATTACAGCACTTTTTTTTTTTTTTTTTTTTTACCACAAGCTGGTGCAGCCACCTATATGCTGCTTACCTGAGTCATTGCACATCTAGTCAAAATTCTGGTGATGGTCTCATTTCCAAGGCCAGAAAATTGGAACTTAAGCATTTAGTCTATATTTTGAACTCACTGATGGATTTCTACCAGCAATAGATGTCTGTCTCATCCTTCTATCAGACTTATTGTTAAGAAGTCCCCTTTATTTTTAAGCAATCCTTAACAGTCAACCAGAAATCTTCAAAATATATTGAGGCCACAAACTCCAAAGGTATGTGTGGGCCTCACCCCTGCCTCTACCTTGCATGTTTTCCCTTACTTTTTGCCCATTTATTAACCTGCAGGAGACCCAGAGTACATTGGTAGGCTTAGGAAACCTGTGGTGCCTCATTCGCTCACTTACCTTTGCAATTTGTGGTCTCAATATATTCTGAAGTTCAGATCTTTCTCACACAAATATATAACTAGTAACAAAACTCTCAGGTTTTAAGAATTCTAAACTGAAAGAAGCCTGAGAGACACCTGGGGACACGGTGGATGGAGGCTTAGAATGAGGAAGACTTGAGTTCAGATCTAGCTTCAGACACTTACTAGTTATGTGACTTTGGGAAAGTCACCTAATCTCTCTTTGCCTCAATTTTCTGAACTGTGAAATGGACATAATAATTGTACCTACCTCCCAGGGTTGTTGTGAAGATAAAAGGAGATAATCTTTGCAAAGTGCTTAACATAGGGCCTGGCACATAGTAGGTGCTATATAAATTATAGTAATTATTGTTTTTATACAGTTACTATCATTACCATCTTCATTATCCTCATCTTTATCATCATCATATTTAACTCCATTTTTCAAATGAAGAAAATAAGCAGTGAAATTATTTTCTCAATGTTACATGTGGAAATAAAGTCACACAGATTCTTTGACTTCAAATCCATTTTTTTTCACTGCCTCCATCTCTTTGAGATGCCACAGTTTATGATCATCTTTTCCACGATGGAGGAGAGTAGTCAGTATGGTAGAGGATATGGAACGAACATTGGTCTTAGAGATATAAGAAGTGAATTAAGTCCTGGTTCAAAGAATTTAGCTATTTTATAGTAGTTAAATTATTTAACATCTCTGAGTGCCAATTTTTCTATCCATAGAATGAGGATTATGTATATTTCTTGGCATTGTTTTGAGGAAAATACTTTCTAAATCTTTAAGCATTATTCAAATCAGTGCCATTATTTTTGCTGCTGCTGCTGCTGCTACTACTACTACTACTACTACTACTACTACTACTACTACTAGTAATAATAATACATCTATAGGTTATTTGAGGAGTAATATGGTGCAGTGGAAAGAAGGCTGAACTTGGATTCACAGGACCTAAATTTGAACCCTGATTTTGTCACTTATGGTGTGACCTTGTACAAAAAACTTGATTGTTCTGGGTCTCAGAATCTTCCTTTGTCAAATGAGATGGTTGGATGAAGCAATATCCATGGCATCTTCAAGATGTAGATCTTTGATTCTGCGTTGAAGAAACTATATACCATAGGCGGTAAACTATATAGAGGGAATAGAAAACTAAGTGGAGACATTATTCCTATCTTCAAATATTGCAGAGCTATCAAGAAAAAGTGAAATAGGTCTTATTTTGCTTATTTTGTTATAGATGGGAGAACTACCAGCCAATAGAAGTTGCAGAGGAAGGAAGGAAATAGACATTTACTGAGTGTCCATTATGTGTCAGGCACAGTGCTGAACACTTTACAAATATCTCGTGAACTTCAGAATAACTCTGAGAAGTAGGTGCTATTATTTGTCTCATTTTACAGTTGAATAAACTGAGGCAGACAGAGGACTAGTGATGACTAGTCATTGTTTCAGCTAGAAAGGTCTTTTCAGTTCCTTCACAGTTCTCTATATGATTCTTACGATCATAAAGATATGATCCTGCCTCTTTCTTCACTTTTGACAGGCTGTGTTTTTTCACAAGTGGATTTTATCTTTTTTTTCTGACAAAAATTAGCTTTTCTCTGCAAATTTTTGTTCAGGAGATTGTTAATGTACAGAAGGGACAATCTCTTGCAATAGGCTGAAACATTTGAGGACATTCATCATGGAGACTAGAAGATTTAATGAGGATATTACCACTATTTTAAATAGTGGATTGGTTATTGGGGTACAACCACCAATGGGTAAAAGTCATAGGGCTAAATACATTTTGCTTCAATTTAACTTATTAAGAATGAGGACTGTCCAAAAATAGAATTTGGTCCATTCTATACTGATGAAATTTCTCGTCATTGATAGTATTTAAGTAGAAGCTACATGAGCCCTTGCGATAATATTGCATAAAAGATTTATGTTTCAGGCTTTTTTGCCTATGTTTCAGGCAAAGATTTAATTCAAGAACATGTTAAAGTCTCATCAAACTCTCAGAATCTGAGGCTATAAACTGCCAGAGTATATGGTTTAGTACATACTAAAACAACTCACCAAAGACACATTAACTAAGTAAAAACCCCAAACCCAAGAGGTCTTAGATGTAAAAGAGCCCCTCATTTGTGACTTCAGGACTTTGTCCTTCAGTCATTGAGGTCAAGATCTGTAGGAAGTGTTGACAGCTTGGTCTGTAATTAAAAGAAAAGGTACTTACAAGAACCCATTCATATCCTTTATGATATCCTCTGGGATCATTTAACTGACTAATTTGGACAGCCTAGACGACAAATGAGGACCCAGTCTCCTCCTTATACAACTCTGTAAACATAATCCCAAATTGATCGGTCTCTAATACATCAGAACTGAATGAAAAATTAATTAGATTGGCTGCAACCCTGAAGTGAGCACTTTACTGCTCTGCTGTTTATCCATTTGATCCTTTACTTCTGATCTATGGGTAAAGCAGTCCTTATAGAAAACAATAGCAGAAGGTTAGCAATAGATAGCAAATGAATCTAGACAAATTGTAGAAAACTGAATAGGGTCTCTCTCTACAAAGTGGGTCTCTTAACAGTATTCTTTCTTTCTTTCTTTCTTTTTTTCTTTCTTTCTTCTCTTTCTTTCTTTCTTTCTTTCTTTCTTTCTTTCTTTCTTTCCTTCCTTCCTTCCTTCCTTCCTTCCTTCCTTCCTTCCTTCCTTCCTTCCTTCCTTCCTTCCTTCCTTCCTTCCTTCCTTCCCCAGTGTTTTGTATGGTTTATCTCACTTAAGCCAATAATTTCTTTTTACTCTGAGTAATAAAGAATAATAGCTAAATCTCTAATTTTATACACAAAAGATATATCTATATGACACTAAATATCTGTATATAATGTAAAAAAAGTCATCTTAGTGAATACATTTTGGTAATATTTTGTTGGAATTTTATTTTATTATTTTACATGAATATTTATTAATGATATTTATCTATAGTTCTTTTCTCTGCTTTAACCTTCCCTTATTTGAATATCAATTAGATCAACATATGTCTTATGATAGGAGAGTGGTAGAATGTTCTTTTGTACATATAGGTGACATATCTGTATGTGCACACTTTTGTGCCTTTATGTATGCATATCTACAAATATACAATTAATACATTATCCATATATTTATGCATGTGGCATACAGATATACAGAGACAGAAAGACAGACAGACAGACAGACAGATAGATAGATAGATAGATAGATAGATAGATAGTTAGATAGATAGATAGATAGATAGATAGATAATGGCAACTATATCAATATCTGTATATAGATCTGACTTCACATCTGGTCAATACTGTCTCCAAGAGAGACTATATTTTTTTTTCTTTTGTGACCTATAAGAAGAGAGCAATGACTGACTTCATACCCTTTCATCACTTTGTCTACAAGAGAGGCAAGGGGCTAGAATTATATCTTTCTGCCACACCTCAAATATTGGTAGCCTAGAGATAGGATTCATTAAACACCACTTCCCCTGATCACTTTAAAAAGGAGGACAAAAGAGTTTATTACAAGTCACCAAATACTCTTTATACAAAAGACAGTTACAAATGACTTAAAAAATCCAGAGTAAGCAGAAATCAATGAAGCTATATAGATTAGGGTAGGCAAATAAATACATAATATCTTATATCAAATAAGGACAGAGATTTATCTCCTGGGAATCAGCATATGTCAGGTCACTGCTATTAGTAGTGTCTAGGGATGCAAGCAGTGGAATTCAAATACATGGTGGCTTATTTCCATACTTAGACTCATTCAGAGATCTCCTGTCTGATATTCAAAAGTCCATGCTTGCCTTTAAAACTCCCTCTATACTTGTTTAGGTAAATCCAAAGAAGTCTCTTTCACTTTACCTAGCTACTTAGCATTATAGGCTCAGAGGTTTCTCAGCCAATCAGGAGTCACTTTTACCCCCTCATACTCAACACTCAACACCACAGAGTATCCCTTAAGAAATCATGCTAAACTTTTATGGAAATGGGGTAATAATTTCTCAATTATGGAGAATGTTTCTTCTTAGTGTAGGTGTATAAATAGCATACTACATATGTTATTAGTAAATTTAGTTCGACCAATTTTTCTTTTCTTTTCTTTTCTTTTCTTTTTTGCTTTTCAAATTACACTTCTTGAAACTGGGTTGTTTGTGATATTTGGTATTATGAGTATTTACTATTATTGTAAGTTATTATTTCCCTTAAATTCTTGCATCTGCAAATATAAATTGTGTAGTAGATTTTGATGATTATTTTTTGTTGTGAATTCATTATGTTCCTTTTTTAACTTTAGTTATTTTCCTTTCCTTTCTTTCTTGTTGGATAACCCAAACAATGATTGATTTTACTTATAATTTCAAAGAATCATGGTTCAGTTTTATCATTTCTGTGAAATTTTAATTCTTTCTGTTGTCTATTATTTCTTCACCAGTTCCCAAGATTTATTCTTCTTTGCTCTGAGTAACTTAATTTGTTGGTTTACTAGCTTTAAAAATTGCATTCTCCATTCATTAATTCTTTCTTTTCATTTGGTTTAAGTATATTTTTCAGAAATGTAATATTTCTTCTTAAAACAACTTGAACTGTATTCCAAAAATGATAGCATATTACATCATCATCATTTTCCTTCATATTGTTTCTATGATTTACTGTGATTATTCAGGATGCCATTATTAAATCTTTATTTGACTCTACAGTCTTTTTAGTCTTTTAAAATTGCATTTGTTTAGTATTTGTGGATTTTTGTATTATCATTTCTTTATGGTCTAGAACGTAATCTTTTTTGTTAAAGATTCTATGTCATTCAGATAAATGTATATTCTTTAAAGAACATTAATGTTCTCTTTTAGAAGACACCTTGAATCCTTAAATCCAAGTTCTTCGACTGGTGTCCAGTTCTTTATTTTTCCACTGCGTTATGTTCTTATTGAATTTGTCTACTTCTGATAGTGGAAGATCAATGTCCACAATCAAGACTGATGTCTTAAAAAGTAAGTTAGATTTTCCTTTATGAATTTAGATACATTATTTGCTATGAAAATATTTTTGTTATATTATTTTATTGTACAACATCTTTTAGTATAATATCTCTACTTTACTTATTCCTCTTAACACTACATTTTTGTTCATGCTTTTTTGATAGTGTAATCATAACATGAAATTTTTTGGAATTGTCAGGTTTGGACCAAATTTTATTTCAGGTTCTCCTTGTCCTTAGTTTATATCATATTCTTGTGAGAAGACAATTGTGGGTGTTTTTTTTTCTTTTTCATTATATTTGGTTGCAAATAAAATTTAAGGTTATGATTGTTAGGTTTAATTTTCTTCTGTAAGATAAAACTAGCAATGCTTTGCAAACTGTAAAGTGCTATATGAATATTGTCTATTATTGCTAATATTATACTATTTATTTTCTTTTACATTTTTATTTAATCATCTCTATCTTTGAATAGTTACACTTGTATTAACTTGGTCCTGATCCATTCCCACAGTTTAATCTCTCCCATTACGCTGTACATTCATTGTTTGCCTCATCCCAACTTCCTCAAATTTAATTAACATGCTCAATTCTCTTTTGAAAATGTATTCAGGGGGTGGAGCCAAGATGGTGGAGTAGAAACACACAAATACGCTAGCTCCGAACCCACAGCCCATGAAATATCTGCAGAAAAGAGCTGCCAATAAATTCGGGAGCAGGAGAAGCCACAGAACAGCAGAGCAGACAAGATTTCTGTTCCAGAGAGCCTGAAAACCTCTCGCAAAAGGTTCTTCACGCTGCGGATGGAGAGCAGAGCCAAGCCCTGCATTGGCCACCCAACCCCGAGAGGAGCAGATCCAAGCAGGCTTCAGGGACAGCATCTCCAGGAGCCCTGCAGGTCCCTCCACCCACAGGTGAAAAGGGTCGGTGAGAGGGTCTCTTTGGCGGGTCAAGAGGGGAGTGGGGAGCCCCCATGACTCAGGCCCCCTTGGGAGGCACCAGCGGAGGTGGGAGCAGACCAGGGCTCCCCAAGCAGGAAGGTGCCCCAGATCCATTGTTGAAGGTCTCTTCATAAACCTCCTGAAGGAACTGAGCTCCTGAGGCAGCCCTGCCCCCACCCAAGCACCTGAACTTGATCTCACTCTGAATAGCAGCCCTGCCCCCACCCAAAGCCCTGAGGCTGGGAAGCAGCATTTGAGTCTCAGACCCCAAGCACTGGCTGGGAGGATCTGGGGGCAAGGTGGGTGTGAGGAGAATATTCAGAGGTCAAGTCACTGGCTGGGAAAATGCCCAGAAAAGGGAAAAAAACCAAGACTATAGAGGGTTACTTTCTTGGTGAACAGGTTTCTCCTCCCCTCCTTTCTGATGAGGAAGAGCGGTGCTCACCATCAGGGAAAGACACAGAAGTCAGGGCTTCTGTATCCCAGCCCACTCAATGGGATCAGACCACGGAAAAGCTCAGAAACAGCTCAGAAAATTTTGAAAATTATGTTAGAGAGGTGGAGGAAAAACTGGGAAGAGCAATGAAAGACATGCAAGCAAAGTATAAACAGCAGATCAGCACCCTGCTAAAGGAGACCCCAAAAAAATGCTGAAGAAAATAACACCCTGAAAAATAGGCTACCTCAATTGGCAAAGGAGGTTCAAGAAGCCAATGAGGAGAAGACTGCTTTCAAAAGCAGAATTAGCCAAATGGAAAAGGAGATTCAAAAGCTCACTGAAGAAAATAGTTCTTTCAAAATTAGAATGGAACAGATGGAGGCCAATGACTTTATGAGAAACCAAGAAATCACAAAACAAAACCAAAAGAATGAAAAAATGGAAGATAATGTGAAATATCTCATTAGAAAAACAACTGACCTGGAAAATAGATCCAGGAGAGACAATTTAAAAATTATGGGCCTACCTGAAAGCCATGATCAAAAAAAGAGCCTAGACATCATCTTTCATGAAATTATCAAGGAAAACTGCCCTGAGATTCTAGAACCAGAGGACAAAATAAATATTGAAAGAATCCACTGATCACCACCTGAAAAAGATCCAAAAAGAGAAACTCCTAGGAATATTGTGGCCAAATTCCAGAGTTCCCAGGTCAAGGAGAAAATATTGCAAGCAGCTAGAGAGAAACAATTGAAATATTGTGGAAATACAATCAGGATAACACAAGATCTAGCAGCTTCTACATTAAGGGATCGAAGGGCATGGAATAGGATATTCCAGAAGTCAAAGGAACTAGGACTAAAACCAAGAATCACCTACCCAGAAAAAGTGAGTATAATACTTCAGGGGGAAAATTGGTCTTTCAATGAAATAGAGGACTTTCAAGCATTCTTGATGAAAAGACCAGAGCTAAAAAGAAAATTTGACTTTCAAACACAAGAATGAAGAGAAGCATGAAAAGGTAAACAGCAAAGAAAAGTCATAAGGGACTTATAAAAGTTGAACTGTTTACATTCCTACATGGAAAGACATTATTAGTAACTCTTGAAACTATTCAGTATCTGGGTACTGGGTGGGATTACACACACACATGCACACACACACACACATAGAGACAGAGTGCACAGAGTGAATTGAATAGGATGGGATCATATCTTAAAAAAAATGAAATCAAGCAGTGAGAGAGAAATATATGGGAGGAGAAAGGGAGAAATGGAATGAGGCAAATTATCTCTCATAAAAGAGGCAAGCAAAAGACTTTTTTAGTTTGGGGAAGAAGAGGGGAGGTGAGAGAAAAACATGAAGTTTACTCTCATCACATTTCACTAAAGGAAGGAATAAAATGCACACTTATTTTGGTATGAAAACCTATCTTACAATACAGGAGGGTGGGGGATAAGGGGATAAACAGGGTGGGGGGGACGATGGAAGGGAGGGCATGGGGAGGAGGGTGCAATTTGAGGTCGACACTCACGGGGAGGGACAGGATCAAAAGAGAGAATAGAAGTAATTAGGGGCAGGATAGGATGGAGGGAAATATAGTTAGTCTTATACAACATGACTATTATGGAAGTCATTTGCAAAACTACACAGATTTGGCCTGTATTGAATTGCTTGCCTTTCAAAGGGAAGGGGTGAGGAGGGAGGGAGGAAAAGAAGTTGGAACTCAAAGTTTTAGGAACAACTGTTGAGTACTGTTCTTGCTGCTAGGAAATGGGAAATACAGGTAAAGGGGTATAGAAAGTTATTTGGTCCAATAGGACAGAAGAGAGGATGGAGATAAGGGCAGAGAGGAATGATGGAGGAGAGAGCAGATTGGTGATGGGGGCAATTGGAATGCTCGGTGTTTTGGGGTGGGGGGAGGGGACAAGGGGGGAGAAAATTTGGAGCCCAAAATTCTGTGAAAATGAATGTTAAAAGTTAAATAAATAAATAAATTTTAAAAAAAAGAAAATGTATTCATTTCTATGTCAATATTAAAATGTGGTTCAAATACTTCTTTTCCTCTTCCCAAACCCCAAACTCTTAACAGGTAATAATATTTTGTGATATATGTTTTAAAGCAGTGTTCATTTAATTTCTCCTTTTTTAATTTATATCCTCATCTAGGCCTTCTGAAGTCTTGTCTCTTGTTCTGTTTTTATTCTCCATATTCCTCTTAGAAGACAGAACTTCAAAATTAAAAAAAGGCCATCTCCCTCATTCATCTTTTTTCTTCTTTCCTTCCTTCTTTCCTTCTCTTTGTTGTTCTCATCATATCCTTTCTTCCTTTAGTTTTTTTTAATTCTTTGTATATTGGGTGAGGAATTTTTTTTTACTTTTTATAAGTTCATATTAGTCTTCTTATTCTTTTCCCTATCTTTTAAGTGTGAAGAGAGCAGAACCAGGAGAAGACTGTATATTGTAACAGCTACATCATGTAACAATCAACTATGACAGACATCTCTTTTCAGCAATACAATGATCCAAGACATTTCCAAGATATTCATCACAGAAAAATTTCCAGAGAAAGAACTATGGAGTCTGGATACAGAATGAAGCATACTATTTTTCACTTTTTTTGTTTTTGTTTTTTCTTTTATATGACTTCCTTTTTGTTCTGATTCTTCTTTCACAACGTGACTGATTTGGAAATATGTTTAACATGGTTGTATATGTGTAATCCATATCAGACTTCTCTTTTGGAGAGGTGGGAGGAACAGAGGGAGAAAAGTTTGGAACTCAAAATCTTAGAAAATAAATGTTAAAAATTCTTTTTATAAGTAATTTGAAAAAAAAAACTAATTGGAATAAATGAAGTTTTTCCTCACTTTTTTCCCAGAGTGTCTTGCTGTTTTTCCATCATCTTCAGGAAATTCACAATTTTTCCCTTTGTTCACTCTTCTTTGTTTTTTCTTTTGTTTGTTTTCCTTCTTCAAGATCAACAAATGTAATCGTGATTTAGACTTTAACACAATCTTGCTTGTTTTTCCTTCTATCTTTAAGAGTCTTGTTATTGGCTTATTTACTTTGGAGCTAGGCTTCTACTAAGCATATAGAGGTCATTTTGTCTTTTATCTGTTTCTCTATTTCCAATAACTTTTCACCTCTTTGTTGTATTATTTTCCCCTCTTCTAACATGGCACATATGTATGTTGTATTTTCTACACAGATCTCAAAGCTTTGCTGGAGGTGTGGTTATGTGAGTCACACCGGATTTCTATTCTCTGTAAGTACTTCTGAAAGAATGGAGAAAAGAGAGTTCCTGAATAAATAAAATATCTTTCAGGCACAGAAGACTTTTCCTTTCTAGAGACCTCTATGTTGCCACATATGCCTTTCCCCCATTTTTGCTACAGTTTCACCCAGTTTCTGGCACATGCAAGACCAGCAATTTCTATCTCTTATGGAGAATGAAGGTTTAAGACTGACTTGTTGCTTCTAAAGGACTGAGTAGGAGCCACCAAATCAGCAGCTTAAAACAAATCTATCAGATTCTTTACACTGGCTATGCTTGTTGTGTTGGGGATTATTAGGATGAATTCTAGTTTCAATTAGCCTAACTGCACCATGTATGCAGAAGTCTTTATATTATTTAGACATGTTTCTGACTTCTCTTGTGTTTATACAACTTTACTGCATGTTTGGTATATTTCTTCATTTCAATTTTCAGTATGGCTGAGGAATTATGATGAAAACAACTTCTTTGCCATCTTTTCTGTTGTATGACAGGATTTTAATTAGTGTTCTACAATTGTCCCAGTTACTCCGTGATGTAAATGAAAAAATATATTTAGTAAAAAAGTTAATCATTAAGATTAAACTGATCCAGAAGACCAGGTTTATTCTATTGGCATGATTTCCTCGTCATTTGAGACACAAAGAACTCAGCTATGGGGTTTTAGTTTTCCTGAGGTTTGGCAGAATTCCCACTGCCCTATGGGACATCTTTCTGACACAACGTTGGTGCCCTGGCAATGCTAAAGTAGAGGGGAGTAGTATTTTTTTTTTTAGTTAATTGTATTCTTTTCATATTATATATGATTATATTTGTTTTTGTTAATATATTTATTACTAAAACAGTTATTAAGTATGTGTTCTAATTGAAGTTCTGCATACCATTTATTTACACTTACATACATTTATTTACAACATTTACTGAACCTGATTATTAATTTTGATTTTAAGAAGATGCAAATGACATAGTTTCCTGACTATCATATAGTCAGAATCCTCTATCTGGTATCCCCAATAAGCTATTATCCCCTTATTTAGGTTGAAGATCATTCAGTTCAACATAATTGATTTTGAAAGTATTTCAATCCCAGGAAACTTTTATGATTGGATAAAAGTCAGCCTTAGACAAAATTGAAAGGTAAGGAGAACATACCTTTGATACCTCCTCAGATTTTCTCTCCCTCCTCATCTCAATTCCTTCATGTCTATATCTGGTTATTATAGACTTCTACTTGACCACTGTGCCTGTCTTCTTCTCTGGAAGCTAACCAATTCCACTCACTTCCCAGTTGTAAATTTACAGGTTTTGCTCATCAAATCTCATAAACCAATTTATGCTAATGTAACAATGGATATTGATGAGACAATATATTATCTTCAGGAAATATATATATATACATATATATATATTTAGCAGATTTTCAGGAATAAGTGGAGCTTATGACTTTATGGTTGATTCATAATATATCAGCTGTGTTATCATGAAATAATGGTGGTTAGAATCACCTTGTGTGGGTGATATCTGTACTGCCATAGACTGGTAGCAACTATTCTTTTGCACTTTGAGGTCTTTGTCACCTCTCCAAAAACATCATCAATGGTCATTTAGTTCAGGACTAATGGGTATCAGGTATGGAAAGTGAATAAGAGAGAGAATGATCTTTCTTGTTCATATGTCCTTTTCCAGATAATCCTGGCCGGTATTCCTTGTAATTTTTTATTTTATTGTGATCATTTGATTTTCATAAAACAGGGAGAACCATTTGCCTTTTGAGGTAAATGTATAGTCATGACTGGTGCTTCACAGAACGTGTCTATCACCATTCTTAACCTTACTGTTTTTTATTTTAGAGAAAAGTGATATGAAGCTTTCCACTGGAATGGATTGTTTGAGACATCAGGTGGATGCAATATAGTCTTGCTTAAAAGCTACAGTAATTGGAGCTTTTACTCTTAACCAATCACAACAAAGTCATTGTCCAAGGTCAGATCTTTGCTTTCCATTTTCCAGTGCTGGATTTTTGGTCCTTGGACTTGGCCTGTTCTACCTTTGTTCTTGGATCATTCTACTTCACTATTGCTGGCTGTTTCTCTAAAGCATATGTGAACAGCTTTTTTTTTTTTTCTTTTTTTTTTTTGTCTCTCACATTCTGGGTTGAAAAACCTAGTATTGAACTATTACTCTATTTTCTATGGATGCGTGACCTGGTGTAGTCACTTCACTCATATAATTTGAATGTTGCTTGAACCCGGACACATATAATGAATGCATATTGGTGGTATTATGTCACAGTCTGCTATGTGAAACTCTGTTTTTTGTTAGGGAGTCTCTATAGCCCCATAGGGTGAATTTGGAAAAGTTACAAATGAAGCAAATTTAATCTTTAGTATGAAAAAAAGATGTTAATAAGCAAAGTTATCCAAAAGCTGTTCTTTATATGTCCCTGTAAGTTTACAAAGCAAAACACACACATACACACACACAAATACACACACATACACATATGTACCCATGCCTGTATATATACATATATGTATTTGTGTGTTTCTGTGTGTGTATTCTCATTTGATCCTCACAGTAAATTTGTGAAGTAGTCACTATTATTATTCCTGTTGTGGAGATGAAGACATGGTCGTTAAGAGAGTTTAAGTGATTTGCTCAGGGTCACCTTGCTAGTAAATAAATGCCTGAGGCAGGATTTGAATTCAGATCTTCCTGATTCAAAATTCAACACTCTATTCATTGAACCACGTAGCTGCTTCTCTGAAATAAAATGATTCTGGAGGCAATACGTTTCCCTACTTTGGAGGTCTTCAAGCAGATGTTGGATGACCATTTGTCAGAAATATTGTAGAGGGGATTCCTGTTCAAGCATCGGTTGGACTGGACATCTTCGGAGGTCCCTTCCAACCTTGGAAGTATGATTCTATTATTTTGATATGCATTGGACACCTTTCAACCCTGCCCTGACTCTTTTGTTACTAAGGAAGTATTTAGTGAAATTACTTACAAAGAATTCAGTTTTCTTTCCTATTTATTTCACCTAGTCCATGAAGCACAAAGTAGTTAGTCATATCTGCAACACATACAATAATATAAATTTTGTTATGCTTTAGGTGACTATCAAATGAGGATCTGAGCTTGGTGACCTTATAGAGAGGTTATTTACTCAAGGGTTAAAAAGAAGAGAGCCATCTTATATGAATGGGACATGCCAGCACATAGGACTGCACATGCTCTGTGTTCTACCTGAGGAGCAGCTGACTGACTCTCAAGAGTCAGACTGGGAAACTCAAGTAGTCTTGTATACAAAAGTGGCATCACACAAGCCTAATAATCCAGAGCATTTGTAGCTATTACTTCACTATCACTACTGAAACTGGTCTATTTAAGGAGTCTGTTTTCCCATCCGTGAGCCACTTTATTTGGTCCTAGAGTATCATAAGCTATCACAGGGCTATCAATAGAGAGAAGTGAGGCCATTAATCCACACATAAAGAACCCTGTGGGCATCATTTTGACTTTGTTTTAAAATGTAGTGTTACCTGTTTTATTGAATTTTTATTTAATTTTTTAAAAATTCCTAATTACTATTTTATATGGTTCAGGAGTACTCTGGCACTGGAAAGTGTGTTTGAGACCTCTGCCTCACAAGATCTTAGTCAGTATCAGTTTTTCTTTATCTTTTCTAAAATATGGTACTTGATATTGGACAGAATACCCCAAATATGGGTTGGTCAGGGCTGAATAGAGCAGTTCTCTCTCCTTATTCCTTGAGACTACATCTCTTAATGTAGCCTGAGATCAAGTTCACTTTCCTGACTGCTATATTACATTGCTGACTCATATTGATCTCCCAGGCCACTAAAATCCACAGATCATTTTGACATAAATTGCTGTCTAGCCATGCCTCTCCCATTTTGTACTTGTGAAGTTCATTTATTGTACCCAAGAGTAAGACTTTACCATTATCACTCTGCAGATATCCTCTCAATTGCCAAACCTTGTCATTTCTACCTCCATAAGAGCTCTTTTATGCATCCCCCTCTCTCTGCTCATATAACCACTGCTCATTTTCTGGTCCTTATCAGCTCTCCTAATTGGCTTTTCTGCCTCAAGTCTCTCCAATCTAATCCTTCACACAGCTGCCAAACTGATTTTCCTAAAGTGCAGTGACCCCAACTCAGTAAATTCCAGTCACTCCCTATTACTTCCAGGATTAAATACCAGTTCTGTTTGCCATTTAAAGCCCTTTACAATCTGGATCCATTCTACCTTTCCTGTCTTGTTTCACATCACATGTAGATAATACTCTAGCCAAACAGCTTGCCTGGCTGTTCTCATATTCAGTTAATCAGGCTTTTCCTGATAACATAGCTACCAATGCTTTTCCTCCAAAATCACTTTATATGTATTTTGTATATTTTCATATTTAATACATTGTCTCTTCCAGCTAACATTCTTGGATAACTGGATTTTTTTACTTCATGTCTTTTAGTGCCTAGTTCATAGCACATAGTAGGTACTTAACATATTTTTAATTGATTGTGCTTTAGCTTATATCATAGGGCCTAGTCTTTTAGTTTTTTGAGATTTTTTTTTCAGTCATGGCTGTATCACCCAACATGATATCTCTCTTTTCCAGACTAGTACCATCTACAAATTTTAAAAAGTATTTCATCTATGTCTTCATCTAAGTCACTGATGAGAATGTTAAATATCACAGGCCTAAGGAAGGGCTGGGAATGGATGGAGGCTTGGACTTACAGCCAGGAAAACCTGAGTTCAAATGTGACTTACTAGCTGTGTGACACTTGGCAAGTCACACAATTACTCTCAGTCTCAGTTTCCTCAACTGTAAAATAGAGACAAAAAAAGTACCTAACTCATAGAGTTATCATGAGGATAAAATGAGATAATATTTGTAAAAATCACTTAACCCAATACCTGGCACATAACAGGCACTATATAAATTCTTATTCCCTTCCATCATTGATACCATTATCCCTGAAATTGGCAAATAGAGTTCTCCTGCCTTTAAATCATGCTTTGTAGCATCTTGGTAACTCCATCTGTAGTTGGATGATCTCTTCCCTACTTTTCCCCATTTTAATAAGGAAGCATGATCTAAATAAATGTTAACTCACTTAACAAATATATAGATGATTCTCTTACTTTTCTTCTATGTAGTTGATGTTATGAGTGACCAGATAGGTATTTCTATTCTAAACAAGGAAGTATCGTCAACCTTACAAATAGCATTTCATGATATAAGTCAGGTAGGACTTTATTAAGCCAGAGTAGATGTTTAAAGGGATCTTGGAGGCCATCTAGTAAAACCCCTTCATTTTATAATTTTACAGATTTAAAAAAAAATAAAGTCTTGGTAAGCCACAAAGAGTTAGTAGGAAATATCAGGATTTATTATTATTAGCTAGCATTTATGTATAACTTTAAGTTTTGGAAGGCATTTTACATTTTATTTTCCTTTGAACCTCACAACAATCCTGTGAGGTACACACTATTATTATACCATTTTATAGATGAGCAAACTGAGGTAGATAGACATTAAGAGAACTACCCAAGGTCACATAGCTAGACCTTTTCTGAGTTGGTTTGAATGGCTCTATGACCAGAATGGCTCATAGTTGGCTCTATGACCAGAACCTCAACTACCACATCACCAAGTCAACTTGACCCCACTGGGCTGCCACCTAGATGTTCTGGATTTGAGCCTAGTTCTTCCAGCTCCAAATGCTGCATATTTTCTTTGGTACTACATTTCCTTCATACATATGAAATTTAAAGTGAAGCTTGAGAAATCCACAGCCTCCAGGAGACTGCTTTTTTGAAAGAAAGTGTCAGCATCTTACTTTTAATGCACATACACATGGACAAACTAACATTTGATAAATCATTTTGGAGGTGTTTCTTACTTTATGCCAGTCATTCAAAATGAAACTATTATAAAATAATATTTTGAAACAAGTTTCTATAGTATAGCACATAGGATTAAATTATGGGATAAAGGAATGCAATTCAAATTTTATTAAAACCCAAATTAGATTTGAATGAGTCTGGGAAGTTCTGAAGTTTTATGCACTGCCATAAACTGTAAACAATACATTTTAAAAATAACATTAACAGTAGTGCATTCATTACATACATAATGCCATGTCAGATTAATACGACTGATTTCTATAGCGTTTTTCAAACATAATCACAGGGATTTGTTAATGTTATTTAAAAATATTCTACAGAAATGCTTGGTTTTGATTTTTCTTATAGATTTTATTGTATATCACCTTGAATTTTAGGTTTTTTTGGTAAATTTTTGCCACAACCCCCCTTTCTAGAATACAAGCTTCTTAAGGTTAGGACTATGTCTTGTTTCATTCTGTGTTAGCCATAATGTCTTCCCCACTTTAATTAATACTAATTAAATATTTAATAGGTGAATCATATAGAATGATGTAATT
This sequence comes from Notamacropus eugenii, assembly GCF_028372415.1. Taxonomy (NCBI): domain Eukaryota; kingdom Metazoa; phylum Chordata; class Mammalia; order Diprotodontia; family Macropodidae; genus Notamacropus; species Notamacropus eugenii. The sequence goes on along the minus strand of NC_092877.1, from coordinate 119,527,869 downwards.
CCTTGCCTTGAATTCAATTCAATTGAATTGAATTAGCATTATGGCCCAGTGGATATAGTACTGGGCTGGAAGTTGGCATGACTTGTGTTCAAATTCATCTTCAGACACATACTACCTGTGAGACCCTGGGTAAGTCACTTAAAGTCTGCTTGCCTCTTTCCTCATCTGTAGAATGGAGATAATAAGAGCACCTACCTCCCAGGATTGTTTTGTGTATCAAATGAGATAATATTTATAAAGTTCTCAGTACCTGGTATATAATACATGCTATTATCATTATTACGAACTGAAGTTAGGTGTAGGGGAGACAAAGGACAGACAAAAATGAGACAAAACTGAGCTCTTTGACATAATGGACTCTTTCTGCTTTTCTTTGTATCTCCAGCTTGACTGACACATAACAGGCATTTAATGAATGGTGGACTATCTCATATTCTTACATTCCACAGAAAATTTAACAAATGAGAACAATTATTGCCATTTTAAAGACATAAAATCTATGGTAGTGAGAGTTTAGATGATTTAATTCATTAGAAAAACCACTGGACTAGGTGGGAAGAGCCTCAACCTGAATCCTATTGGTGGTTGGCCCATAGGTTATCCCATAGACTGACCCCAGTTGTACTTCTGTGTCCTTGGGAAGTCACATTTAACCTATTTGGGCCTCATCTGTAAAATGAGAGGATTGGACTAAATAACCTTTAAAGGTTCCTTCCAGCCATCATTTGTCTGGTAATTAAAACCTAGATACTTAGGCACAAATTACTTCCAAATCTTTTGACACTCACTCCGGCATCTGCTGTACTAGCTTATCCTGATGCCTTTCTAAGTATCCTTTATATTCTGCTGTAGGACACTAGTGCTTTGAATTAAAATTTGGAACAGTCATAGTAGTTGCCCGGATGTGTGCTGAGAATTAGGATCGCAGAAGTTTCTAATTGAAAGCGTGTGGAGATTTTATGCATGAATGAGAGAACTTTATCTTCCTCTTTCTTCCCCTGAAGAATAAAGATAGTGCCTGACGCCATCGTACACACCTGCCTCCCAGTGGAAAGAAGCCAGTTTGTAAACTTTCAGACAGTATATGAATGTGTTGTTCTTATTATTGACATGATCCTCTCTGAGTGTGTCTCTTAGAATCTTGAGTGGTCAGGAAAAAGAGCTTTCTTGACTGAAATTTCTCCTGATTTGTTGCTGACTCATATTGTAACAATCTTAAGAGGGTAACTACCATATGGACAGGTAAGACCGCTGTCCAAATATAGCTACTCTGGAGGGGACTAATGAGAGTGCTCTAAATGAATGGATTTTAATTGACTGGAATCCTTATTTAATTTTTGCAGTAGTATCCACATCAACATTTCTGTACTGCTCGCAGTAGAATAATGGCTCTCTTCCTTTCCAAAATGAACACACACACACACACATACACACACACACACACACATGCACACACACATCACAAATCACAGATGAACTTAAAACACATAGAATAAAAATATCCGTTGGAAAATTAATCTAGGTTGACCTCTGCTTCCCCCTTTCCTTTCTGGATAATAAGATAATCTAATGTGTGTATAGACTAGGGGGGACTTTTTCCACCCCTCCCCTCCTTCATTCTTACATGTGGACTTAGAAAGGACATTTGCTTTCCTGCCGTTGGAAATGACTAAAATCTAAGACAGTCTATTAGAACTATGTCAAGGACAAATGATAACCTTTTTTTCATGTGACCAATGTAATAGGATTAGGAAAGCCATATTTTATACGCATGCATTGGCTCTATTGCCAATTTTCATCCACCTGTTACCACTTCTGCTTCTTAATCTTCTTTCCTGAGAATTCCCTGTTCTGTTCTCTATAATCTTCTCTGTATCATATGCTTCCTTGGTTTTGCGTATCTGCTTCTCCTCCAGCTGTTCCAATGCATAGTTCTTTCTGTAGCTCTTTGCATATATTTGTGGAGGTTTTTAACACCTTTTTCTTTGGGTACAACAACAAGTAAGGAACATGATGAACTTGGAATATCACTGCTCTTAGATTTGGCCTTTTTTGCCCAATTTAGAGCTTCATAGCTTCAAAAATAAAAGGGAATACAGGAAGCCTGAGTGGCTGGAGTGGAAAATCAAGTGACAATAAGTAGAAGGACCTAAAGCTTGTGTTAAGGAATTCTCAATTGACTGGTGAATGGAATCAGAGTTCTTTTTAAGCTTTTGATGGTTATATATTTGATGGTACTCTGTGTGTAGAAGTTAATAGAGCATGAGTTCTTTACTTTGGATCTGTGAACTTCAAAATATGTATATTAAATATAATTGATCTCCTTTATTACCCTATGTTATTCACTGAAAACATTATTCTGAAAGAGGGCTTATAGGCTTTACCAGTTTGCTGAAAGTGTCAAGGAACCCTTGTATAAGTACACACACGTCACATACATGCATATGTATCTGTATGGAGGTGTGTGTGTGTGTGAACTTTCCAAGAAATTCATAATAGAGGTAGATAAATAAAGGATCCAAAAACTTGATTAGAGAAGACATGCACACAATTAACTGACAGAGGGAGGGAATGAGGAGTAGCTAGTCAATCTGATCTCTTGGCTTAACAAATCAAGAACAAGCTAGTAAATGATTTTTCCCATTTTCAATAACTTTGTTGGTATTCTATGGACAATGCCTAGGATTCCAACTTTATTGGTTTAAAACTTTTAAGGAAACACTTTGGTATTGGTTTATTACCCTAATTTATCCCATTATGAATTGGTAATTTTCAGTGAATAGATATTAACCCTTTATTGTACCACCATATTAAATATATCTTCAATTTGAAACTTGTAATTGATTTTCCTTTAGCTTCTTTGAGTTTCTATGACTTCTACTACATTCAGTCATTTCAAGCTAGCTTCAGTATCTGCTTTTTTAAAAACATTTTCCTTATTCTTATTATGAGACAAACTCATTGTACCCAAGACTTTTCTTTAAAAAATCAAACCTAATTTGATAATGTCAATAGTAATGCATTGACAAAATGCACTAGGGTATTTATTTGCTTTCCCCTAACTTTTTGCTTAGAAATTCTGGAATATGCAATTAATTATTTACTGCCTTCTTTTTAAACATGTATTTAGTTACACAAAAGTTTATAGATCTGAAACAATTCAAACAGCAAACAAACATTTCATTGGCCTCTAGGAAAATTTCTACTTAGCATACCTATACATTGCATTTTCACAAGAAATTTTTAATCTATCAAAAAAATAACAGCTGGTCTTTTCACAATTAACTCCAAAAATATTTTCAATCTTTCTCTTCAACTTTTGAATGCCATTTAGTATCTCAACTATTCTTGTTCAAATGGTTTTTAACTTAAATAAATATATAGATACAAAAATGATCTCCCTACTGACAAAAAAAACATTTTTAAAGGTATTTGTTACCATTTCCTTACCCTAATCAGCTCTAAAGAAAATACCCAAAGTGAAAGGATGATAATCAACTGAGATATTCTTGTTAGGTAAAGAATTCTATGCACTTTTCCCCATGTGTTTTCTCCCATATTGTGCTGAGAAAGATTTTTCAGATTTAGACCCAAGACACTTATTTGTTCAATGTTGAAATATGGCAAAAAGTTACAGCTTTTTCTGAGAAAAGTCTCAAAGGCAAATCAGATTTTCTGAGCTGTGGTATTTATCCTGGAAGGCCTAATATGGGATACTTTCATAGGTAGAAAGAAAATATATTCTAAAAAGTGATATCTTTTGTGGAAATGTCATGAAAAAGGATTGGAAAGGAATGCTACACTAAATATTTTGAGTTTGTGTAAACCGTCCACATTTTTAATACTCCAAAATAACAGTCTCTAGCAGGGTTAGGGAACCTGGGACCTCATGATCACAGGTTTCTCACCTCTGATCTATAATTTGAGTGTAAAGATTAAACAAATGAAAACTAAATTTATTTATGATTACCTTTACCTTTGTGGGGCCCTTGGAGAGGCTTTCTACATTACTGAATTTTAATAAATGATGCTTAGAATCTACTGGCACAGGTGACAACAGAAAAATTTGTTTTCTGTAAGCTTCTTGAAGGTAGGGACAGTTTCATATTCATCTTTGTATTTCTAGAACTTAACATTGAGTGCCAGACACCTATTGGGAATAATTTTTTGATTGTTTGATTTAATTCATTGATTGAAATACTTCTAGTATTTGTGACTAAAAGCAAAACAAAGTGACATACTAAATAAAAAATAGTGCACATTTATTGAATCAAGTATTATTTTTGAAAAGGTGAGATACTTCCTAAGCTTTTACAATTGATTTAACAGATATTTACTATGGACCTGCCATATGTGGGGGAAAAAGATTGTTAATACTGGGGATATGATATAAAGATGAAACATGAGATGGCAATCTACCCTCAGGGAACTTATAATCTAGAAGGAAGGATATGACACATACTGAAATATTTATGATAGGATACAAGTTAGGAAGTTAAAAGCATATAGATGGAAAGTTGTGTAAGAAAATATGAGGGAAAATACATCATTGGCTAGGGAATCAGAAAGGTTTCATTGGAGTAGGTACTACTGGAAGTTCTCCCAAAAGAAAATATAAGATTCCAGTAGTTAGGGATAGGGTAGTGATACTTGGTAGTTTTCCATGTAAGTTATGGCGGCAAGATAATATAGAATAACTAGGGAACAGCTTGGCTAGAATGTAGAGTATACAATAGGAAATGATGTGAAATAAGACTGAAAAGAGAGAATGGATACTGTGGAGTATCTAAAATATCAAAATAGGTAGTTGTACTCAAATGTGTGTGTGTGTGTGTGTGTGTGTGTGTGTGTGTGTGTAACAGCAAGCAAAGTAGAGTCTTTTGCTGTTCTTCTGGATTGAGTTGTAACCAATCAGACATGCAAGTGGGCTCTAATCAATCAGATACGTATATGTGGCCTCTAGTCAATCAGATGTTGAGTAGAGCTCTATATAAAGAGAGCTGGTTTTTAGAAAGCAGACCTGAAGTGAGCCAGCACTGAAGGGGTGAGCCAGTGTTGAGAGCCAAGAGTAGATCTGGGAGCAGAGAGGAAACCTGAGAGTTGAGAGGAGACCTCTGATGTCAGAGATTTGCTGAAGGAGACTTTGAACTTTGAAAATGAATAGAACTGTAAGGCAGAAACCTGCCCAGAGGAAGGAGGCTTAGTTTAAGCCCTTTTTGAGAGCTGTCAAAGTGAACTGAGCTGTTATCATAGAGCCTCTGCACTTTGGAGGTTAATTGAGATGACAATTCTAGTGGTGTGTTTTAATTGTCCTGTTGAGCTTTGTTTCCCCAGAGGTAGAAACTGTGGGCAGGGACCAGGAGAACTTGGAGTGGGGCAGTCCCCGTGAGCTGAGACATGGAGCAGGAGCAGACAGCTGCCTATGACTGAATCCAAGGGAGAGTTGGGAGTGGTCAGCCCACAGAGGAAGAGCCATGGGACTTGGAAGTCAACCTCCAGTTAAGATGAAAGAAGACTTTATTTGGATACTTGCAATTGATTAAGGAGATTGTTCTTACTGTGACCAAGGGTCACAGTGTTTTGAAAAAGAACTTTACTTGAATACTTGGTATTGATTAAGGGTGCTGTTATTGTTATTTTATATACATATATATATATATATATATGGTATGTTTTATTTAATGATGTTGCTATGAATGTTATGCTTTATTGAACAATGTTTTGTTTGTTGCTGAATAGAGAGTTCATCATATCATCAGACCTTTGAAATCATTCACAGCAGTAGTTCTCAGGTATGTTCTGTAACTGGCAATACAATGTGTGTGCATGTGTGTGTGTGTGCGTGTGTGTGTGCGTATGTGTGTTCAATCATTTTTCAATTGTGTCTTAATTCTTGGCAAAGGTACTGGAGTGGTTTGCCATTTTTTCTCCAGTTCATTTTATAGATCAGGAAAACTGAAGCAAAATGGGTTAAGTAACTTGCCCAGGGTCACAAATCTAGATTTCTGAGGTCAGATTTGACATAAGGAAAATGAGTTTTCCTGACTACACTTCATGTTAGGAAGGATTAAATTAAATTAAATTAATCAGAAAAATTAAATGACTTGCATATTGTCACCTAAGTAAGTATCAGATGGGATTCAATCTGAAGTCTCTCTGGGTGACAAAACCAGAAGTTCTTCCTGAATGCTCAGTTACCTCTCTATTATAGGGTGACAGAGCGAGAAGAGAGCAGGAATGAAAGATACCATGTAAATTTAGAATAGATCATGCTTGGCAGCTAATTAGATGGTGGTGGGAGAAATAGGAAATTATGAGTGAGGTTTCAAGCCCTAGTGACTGGAAGGATGGTGGTATAAAACACGAATATGAATGATTGGAAAAAAGAAAAGAAAATTTTGGAGAGAAAGATGATAATTTCATTTTGAACATGGTGAGTTTAAGGTACCATAAAATAAAGAGTACATACAGGTGGAGAGATCTAGGAGGCAGTTGGAAATGCAGAAGTAGAGTTCAGGGAAGCACATGTGGATTGACAGTTAAATTAGAGGTTCATCTTTTAGAGATGGTAATGAATTCCTAAGTAAGAGAATGGAGAGGATGAAAAAAAAGAGGACCAAGGATAGAGTTTTTGGAAAATCACCTAGATTGGGAGACCAAAAAAAGAGGAAGATGAGCCAGAGAAATACATTATATCAGGAAAACAAGGGGAAGGAGAGGAGTGGGGAAGAAATGATCATTACTGTCAAATTTTGCACAATTATCAAAGAGGAAGAGGAAAAATATCAATATTTCCTATTGAGTAAATGCTGTGTGAGGTACCATATTAGTCACTGTGATAGATACTAACGGGTATAAGATCTAATCCTTGTCTTCAAGGGGTTTGCAAATGTAATCGAGAACATAAACCAGAGATAAATGAAAATTGCTTTTTTTATAATCCCAGAACCTCCCATGAGATATTACATTTTACTTGTCATTGTAGCAGAGTAAGAAAAATTAAAGAGAATAAATAATCTTCTAATAGAGAATAGATCCAGGTTAATAAATTGTGGTAAAAGACAGAAAAGAGGAAGTCGATTTCCAGAAGAGAATTTTCTTTACAAAGATGAGCAAGCAGAGCTCAAATCAAACTTTGTGTAATTAAAAATAAATAAATAAAGAGACCAAGGGGATGAGAGAAGAAATAGAATAAACATAGTGAAAGAAAATCATGTTCCCAGACTGTGTACGGTGGGAGACAATCAATCTACACAGAATGCTGAGTAGCAGAGAATAGCTGTGTGACTTGTCCTATGCTCATTTGAATCACTAGAGGGCAACATATACTACTGCTTAAACTGCTGAGTATCTCAGTGACATCTCTATGGACATGTGGGCATTGAGAGCAGAGCCCATCCTGGCTAAAGTCAGAAGAAGAAATCAAAGACTACACTATCAAACTACCTGAATAGTGTTCCAATTTAAGGCATTTAAGTTTTTAAAAAAACAACCAAACCACCTGTTGTATGTGCTCTAAAGAAAACTGTGAATGGTTAAATTTGGGGCTTTTCAACCTGATTTCATAACAACATACAGTGCAGCCAAAGTGTCTCATACTTAAATTATGTCTTAAATCTCCTATTGATTTTAAAACTGATAACTCTGAGAAATGTAGACCCCCCCCCAAGCCTGTGCAACATTCACAGGACAAAAGTGGTTATTTCTCTGAATTGTTTAAGAATGAGACTAGTTTATCCTTTCAATTGTATTTCAACTGTACCTTCACCTCTTTTATCTGATCTGGCCCTGCAGTGGTAATATCTGTTCATTACCTTGTCTTGTGCTCATCTCACATTGGTAAATAATTACGGGAAGCCAGAAAAGATAAATTTTTGGACTTAATTTTGTTCTGTTTTTATCTTCTGTGCCATTCAATTCCTTCCTTAGGATATGTTGAGATCTGTACGCAGTCTTGTTTCAGCAGGTCTTTTCACCCATCTTTTTGAGACTGATAAATGCCCTAGCACATACAAATAAATTGGAAATTAATGCCAATATGAAGACTTATTTCTTATTACATAGTTGATGAGAACTGATTTCCCTGTAGAGATGGAGCCAATCAAGATTTTTAAAGAAAAATGCGTGTATCAATGCAAAAATCATTCTCTGACAAAATATCACACAAAATATACTCAAAAAAAGATGTGAGTATTTATTTTTATCTTTGCTGCATAATTTTTTGCTCTTGGTGAAAATACCAAGAGGGAAAGGATTATGGGAAAATAGGAGGAAGTAAAAGAATAACGCCTTAGGCAAACTAATTATCGAATGAATTAATAGGTGGCTGGGTGAATAATCAGTATTTTAAAGCTATCACTATGTTATAAGCACTGGAGGAAAAAGCACAAAAGAGAGATAGTCTCTGCCCTTAAGGATTTTATGTTCTAATGGGGGAAATAACGAATATTTAGGAGTAGGGACCAGGAAAGGGAGTTTTAGTTTGAATATCACAGAAGAGTGAGTGGAGCCATGAGGGAGCTGATTGGCAAGCCTTTTCCAGTGCATAGCCAATATTGATTTGATTAAAGTTCCCAGAGGAAGAGATAGAAAGTGGCTGGGGTGGAGGACATAACAGATGGCAAGAAGATGACTAGGATGGGATATGGAACATGACTGGGGCTGGCTAGCTATTTTATGACCTCACCAGTCAGGATATTATGGACCCTTGAGAAGTGATTTTCAAGCTGAACCAGATATATCACCAAGAGTGTGATCTTTGGAGATCTCACAATCCAAAAGCTTCAGAGGAAGTACATATGGCAAGAAATTAAAATGCACTATGTTTATCTAAGAAAATAGCAAGTAATCATTTTTCATAATTTGAAAATTATTCATATTCTATTTTTCTTTGAAGAATGGTAAATATTTGTTTTATAAATGTACAGATAATCAGTCACTGGATGAAACTGGGCATGCCTATTTGTCTGCCACCTCATCTTTATTCCCCTTGAGGAATTTAAATCATATCCTCGTTTGATGATTAGTGGGATAGTGGAACTCTTCAAATGAAATTTATAGTCTTATCAATACAGAAAAAGAAGAAATATTATAGACCTTCCATTCCAATCTGATCATTTTACAGATGAGGAAACTAAGGTCCAAAGAAATTGGTACTTAAGTTTACAGAAATAAGTGACAAAGATGGCATTTCTTTGATTCTAGACCCAGTGTTCTATCCATTGTATCATATCGCTGTTTCTGTGATATAAAAATGATGACCAAAAATAAGTTTATTCAGTTAAAATATTTACTGCCAAAAGTTAACAATATAAATTGTTTTTAAAAAATCTCACCTACTTTGTGGAAGTCACTGAAAATAGGGAAAATAAAAGGAAATTGAGAAAAAAAGTTCCACCTATTTAGTTGCTAACTGATAGAAACATTTGGGCTCATTATCTTTATGTCTCCTCTGATATTTTGCAGTGAAATAGTATTTCAAGCAGAATAAGAAATAGCTTTTTCTTTGTGATGTGAGGAGTGCCATTTATACTTTGTCAGCTGGGTACTAACAACTAACAAGTTCTTTTACAGAAATAAAGATAAGCTTAAATAATTGGAGAAATATTAATTGCTCATGGACAAGCTAAGCAAATATAAAAATTATAATGCTACCTGAATTAATTTACTTTCTCAGTTTCACAACAATCAAAACACCAAAAATGAATTTATAGGGTTAGAAAAATAATAGTAAAATACATCTGGAAGAATAAAAGATCAAGACTTTAAAAGGGAGAAATGGGAAAAAAAGTGGAAAAGGAGACCTAGTGGAACCAGATTGCAAAGTATGCTACAAGGCAGTAATAATCACCAAAATAAGTTGGTATTGGTTAAAACATAAAGAGGTCAATCAGTGGAAAAGGTTAGGTATATAACACATAGAAAGAAGCAAATAAATATAGTAGCATTGGGGTTTAAAAAATTGAAAGACCCTGGCTACTAGCAAGATCTCAATTTGTTAAAAAAAAAAAAAAAAAAAAAAAGCAAAACTGTTGGGAAAACTGGAAAGGGATCTGGCAGAAACTAGGTAAAGCGCAGCATCTCATACTGTATACTAAAATAAGCTCCAAATGGATATATTACTTAGTCCTAAAAGAGGATACCTTTAAGAATTTAGAAAGGGAAGGAAGAAATCATATTTCAGATCTTATGGAGAAGATCACAGGAAACAAAATGAATAATTTTGATACATAAAAAGGTAAAGAAATGTATAAATAAAATCAACACTGACAAAATTAGAAAAGAGATAAATAAGGGAAAATATTTATAGTAATTTTTTCTGATACTACTTTAATTCCTATGATACATAAAGAACTGATTCAAATTTATAAAAATTAAAGCCATTTCTCAGTTGAAAAATAGTTGAAAGGTAGGAATATGTATCTTCCTAAAGAAGAAATTCATGTTATCATTAGCCATAAGGGGAAAAAAATGCTTAAGATCACTGATTATTAGAGAAATGTAAAATAAAGCATTTCTGAGGTTTCACACTAGACTTCTTAGATTGTCAAATTTGAAGGAAAAAAGAAAATGACAAATATTAGAAAGGTTATTGGAAAATAAGGAAATTTGTATATTGTTGGTTCAATTGTAAAGCAGTTCAGTCATTCTGGAAAGCAATTTGAAACTATGCACTCAAAGCCACAAATTACACATATTGAAATTATTATGTGTATACTTGTTTACATGTTATATCCTCTTCTTTCTCCTATTCCAGGATTATGTAAACTCCTTTTGAGCAGGACCTTTTCCCATTTTTTTTTTGTATCCCTAGAGCCTATCTCTGAGCATTACACATAGTAGAACTTTGAAATTGCTTGTTGAATTAGAGTAATAACTTCTAATATTTGCATAGCATTACCCACCCTCACCCTCTCAATAATACTGGGGGCAAAAGTACTACAAAATTAAATGACTTGCCTAACTCAGAGAGCAGTCAAGTTTCTGATTCAAGGTTCAAACCTAGTTTTTTTCTAACTACAATTCCAGGACATTTAACCTATACCAGACCATTTACCAGGTCAAGAAGTACTCTACTAACAGAGGCCAAGTGAAAAAAACTGATTGATGTACAAAATTCAGCTAACATTTTATTTCAGTCAATACAGTGAAATCAAAGCAACTGAATTCAACAGAAAACTCAAGTCATCTCTCTTATGCCAACATAACAGAAAAAAATGAATACTGCTTTTGGATTCAGTAGATCCAGTTTCATATCCTACATATTTAACGCACTACGCTTGAGTTTCCTCATCCAAAAATAAATAAATAAGGAGATGGAACAGATAGCCTTTTATAAAAGGTCTTTTTAAAAATGAATTTTAGAAAGTGTCTTCCATCACTAGACACACTGCTTTCAGATTGCTCAATAGAGGTAATTAGACACAGGCTATTGATCCTTGGTTTTGAAAGAATAAACTTTGGTATGTTTGTAGTGACATCTTATTTGTCCATTATGGTTGGTTTCTGAGATGCAGTTGTTAATTAATTTTTCTGATTAACTGATGGTTAATCCATTTGTGCAAAATAAAAAAAAAAAAACAACAACCTAGTTTGTGACAGTGAAACACCTGCTAAGAAACATGACAAACAATGGACATTGGTAGGGCTCTTACTTTTTAAAATATCTATTGAGTTTTCTTAGGTATTTCTAAAAGTCTAATAATCTTCACTCTATGAAGAAGACCTCCAATCACTGTGTTAAAACAATTTTAAATATCTTCTCTCCTTTTTAAAGCACGTTTAAATCGTCTCTTCTTTAGTCAGGAAGAAAAAATCTTTAAATTCCATATTAAGTATAAAACCAGAAATTACAGACTCATAGGATCCCAGAACCAGAGCTGGAAGGACTCATACTGGCCAAGCAGTCAACACTCCTCAATTCATAAAGGAAGAAATGTAGGTTAAGGAAGCATAAATAACCTACTCATGGTCATACAAGCTGTAAAGGTCAGAGACAGGATTTGGACCCATACTGTGTGCCTTCAGAAACAGGAATATTGAAAAAAGAGGTCATTTAAAAGGTTTAATAGACGGAGCCAAGATGGCGGACTAGAAAGACACACTTACGCAGGGTCCTCCCCACAGCCCATAAAATACCTGTAGAGAGGGACTCTCAACAAATTCTGGAGCAGCAGAAGTGGAGAACAACAGAGTGGAGGAGATTTCCAGCCCACGGTGACCTAAAAGGCCCATGGAAAAGTCGGTTGTGCTGGACATGGGAGCGGAGCACGGAGCCTAGTCCAGCCTTGGCCGAGCAGCGTGGCGCAATGAGACTCTGGGAGGAGGACACCTTGGGGGCAGAATCTCCAGTTGCAGCAGCGGGTCCACAGATCCCTCAACCCACAGGCACCAAAGGTCAGTGACGGGGTTTTATCAGTTGGCCAGGAAGGGGGAAGGGCCTTCCCATAGCTCCAGCAGCAGGCAGAGGCCACAGCGTCTGCACAGCAGCCCATACGGAAGTTCCATTGGTGGAGGGTAAAAGCCCCTGGGGGCATTGAAGAGCTAAATCTTACCTCAGCCCTGGGTGGAGGCCCTGGCCCAGCTGGCCTTTGTCTCAAACTGAATGGTGGCCCTGCTGATATAGCTTGTCTGAAAATCAGCCCCCAGTGCTGACTTGGTGGAACTGGAGGACAGGTGGCTGTGGAGAGGTAACTGCTAAAATTCTGGGCATAAAAATCCCTCTCTGCATCCAGACCAGTACACACTTGATTGTGCCACCTTGGAGGAACTGAGATCTCACAGATTCCCAGAGTAAACCCTACTCTTCACAAAGGAGCCAAAAGTCAAGTAACTGGTTGGGAAAATGCTCAAAAAAGGGAAAAAAAATAAGACCATAGAAGGTTACTTTCTTGGTGAACAGATATCTCCTCCCATCCTTTCTGATGAGGAAGAATAATGCTTACCATCAGGGAAAGACATAGAAGTCAAAGCTTCTGTATCCCACACATCCAAAATAAATATTCAATGGGCTCAGGCCATGGAAGAGCTCAAAATGGATTTTGAAAATCAAGTTAGAGAGGTGGAGGAAAAACTGGGAAGAGAAATGAGAGAGATGCAAGAAAAGCATGAGAAGCAGGTCAACACCTTGCAAGAGGAGACCCCAAAAAATGCTGAAGAAAATAACACCTTGAAAAATAGGCTAACTCAATTGGCAAAAGAGGTTCAAAAAGCCAATGAGGAGAAGAATGCTTTCAAAAGCAGAATTAGCCAAATGGAAAAAGGAGGTTCAAAAGCTCACTGAAGAAAATAGTTCTTTCAAAATTAGAATGGAACAGATGGAGGCTAATGACTTTATGAGAAACCAAGAAATCACAAAACAAAACCAAAAGAATGAAAAAATGGAAGATAATGTGAAATATCTCATTGGAAAAACAACTGACCTGGAAAATAGATCCAGGAGAGACAATTTAAAAATTATGGGCCTACCTGAAAGCCATGATCAAAAAAAGAGCCTAGACATCATCTTTCATGAAATTATCAAGGAAAACTGCCCTGATATTCTAGAACTAGAGGGCAAAATAAATAGTGAAAGAATCCACTGATCACCACCTGAAAGAGATCCAAAAAGAGAAACTCCTAGGAACATTGTGGCCAAATTCCAGAGTTCCCTGGTCAAGGAGAAAATATTGCAAGCAGCTAGAAAGAAACAATTCAAGTATTGTGGAAATACAATTAGGATAACACAAGATCTAGCAGCTTCTACATTAAGGGATTGAAGGGCGTGGAATAGGATAATCCAGAAGTCAAAGGAACTAGAACTAAAACCAAGAATCACCTACCCAGAAAAAGTGAGTATAATACTTCAGGAGAAAAATTGGTCTTTCAATGAAATAGAGGATTTTCAAGCATTCTTGATGAAAAGACCAGAGCTGAAAAGAAAATTTGACTTTCAAACACAAGAATGAAGAGAAGCATGAAAAGGTAAACAGCAAAGAGAAGTCATAAGGGGCTTACTAAAGTTGAACTGTTTACATTCCTGCAGGGAAAGAAAATATTTGTAACTCTTGAAACTTTTCAATATCTGGGTAGTTGGTGGGATTACACACACACACACACACACACACACACACACACACACACACAGAGCACAGAGTGAATTGAATAGGATGGGATCATATCTTAAAAAAATGAAATTAAGCGGTATGAGAAAAATATATTGGGAGGAGAAAGGGAGAAATGGAATGGGGTAAATTATCTCTCATAAAAGAGGCAAGCAAAAGACTTTTTAGTGGAGGGAAAAAGAGGAGAGGTGAGAGAAAAACATGAAGTTCACTCTCATCACATTCCACTAAAGGAAGGAATAAAATGCACACTGATTTTGGTATGAAAACCTATCTTACAATTCAGGAAAGTGGGGGTGAAGGGGATAAGCAGGGTGAGGGGGATGATGGAAGGGAGGGCAATGGGAGGAGGGAGCAATTTGAAGTCAACACTCTTGGGGAAGGACAGGATCAAAAGAGAGAATAGAAGCAATGGGGGGCAGGATAGGATGGAGGGAAATATAGTTAGTCTTACACAACATGACTATTATGGAAGTCATTTGCAAAACTACACAGATATGGCCTGTATTGAATTGCTTGCCTTCCCAAAGGGAATGGGTGGGGAGGGAGGGATGAAAAGAAGTTGGAACTCAAAGTTTTAGGAACAACTGTCGAATAGTTCTTACTACTAGGAAATAAGAAATACAGGTAATGGGGTATAGAAAGTTATCTGGCCCTACAGGACAAAAGAGAAGATGGGGACAAGGGAAGGGAGAGATGTTAGAAGAGATGGCAGATCAGTGATAGGGACAATTAGAATGCTTGGAGTTTTGGGGTGGGGGGAGGGGAGAAATGGGGAGAAAATTTGGAACCCAAAATTTTGTGAAAATGAATGTTAAAACTTAAATAAATAAATTTAAAAAAATGTTTAATAGATAATACAAGAATCTAAACATGAACAAATTTAAAGATCATTCATTGATTTATAGTTGGAAAGGGTCTCATAAGACATTTAATTCAATACTCTGAAGAAGAAACCTCAAAACTTTAACTGACTAGAACAGAGTTAGGCTTTGACTTCAAGATTTGAACCCTCATCCTCTCATCCTCTGACTCCAATTCCATTATACTTGCGACAGGACTATACTCTCTCTACAACTCAGTATCAGTAAGCACCCCAGCATACACAGGGGAGCCACACTAAAAATGCAGGTTCTTAGATCTGCATTCATAAAAGGAAAGGCAACTTTTGAGCTGTTAACAATCACTTTAAACAAACACAGTTATCAGAAAAAATCACAATCAAAATTTCAGAGAAATAAAAAATCAACAGACAGTGCTTCCAAACTGTCTGACCATGAGCATACATACATTTTTACCAGACAGGGAAGTATAGGAAGTATAAATATTTGGGTTTTCAAAGAGGAGAGGGGGCGCTGCTTAGCAGCTTCCCAGACTCTCATCTGGTTCTCAAATCTTCTTCCAAAAACCAAGCCCCAAAGTAAAAACTCACCTACCCAGTGCTTCAATAGATACAACAAAAGGTAGTTGGGACCCTCCTACAAAACAACTCCCCTCATCAAGCTTCCCACAAAGGGCATGCCCATCAATGGGTGGGAAAGATCCTCCTCAATCACATCTTGATTATGCTAAAACAAAAACAGCAAAAGATCCTTTCACTTGCCATTACAAACTGGCTCATAATTGGTAGGGTATTAGCGAAAGTTTTTGGCTAAACATCTCTCCTAGCATACCTGAAATCCCCATAGCACCTACTGCTTTCCTTATAAGGATTTAAAGTAACTTCTTAAGATGTAAATAAGCAGCTAGGTGGCCCAGTGATTACAGTGCCCGCCTAAAGTCAGGAAACCTCATCTTGAGTTCAAATCCAGCTTCAGAAACTGACAATGGGCAAGTCATTTAACCCTGCTTACCTCAGTTCTTTCCATCTATAAAATGAACTGGAAAAGGAAATGGCAAATCACTTCAGTATCTTTACCAAGAAAACCCCAAATGGGGTCATGAAGAGTTGGATCTGACTAAAAAGGATTGAACAACAGGATGTAAACAGTATCTGAGAAAGCAAAATCTCTTTAAAACTTTATCACTTTATCAAATTAGCTAGCTATTTAGCCATTGTGCTAGCTATTTAGCTCATCGGATTAGTAAGGAAGGAGGGGAATATAAGGTGGTTTTTTTTTTTTTTATTAGTAGTATACAAGGGTGTTGAGGAAAAATATTTTTTCTTTAATTCCCCACAGCGCAGTGTCTTCACATGGTAGGCACTTAAAAATTTATATTGAGATGTTCAATTGTACTTACTTTGGACAAATGACCTTTGAATTGCTGGTGCAGTACCTTCATTTCATTCTTATGGGTAGATTTAATTTGCATAATTTTTCCAAGTGACTTTTCAAGCTTTGGTTTGTTTGAAGGTTTATGTTCCTATCTTATGGAGCATGCCCTCTGTAGTTTTTGAAACCTACTGCCACTACAGCAAGGGTTCCTTGAGAGTTCAAATTGTCATTTATTCTGAGCTAGTGGTGTATTTTGTTTAGATCTAAGAGTTATCATCAGTGACATAAAATCTCTTCACCCAAGTTTCATTTTCAAGGTCAAGTTACATGTTCATAAAATAATTATATGGGAGGAAATTTACATCATCCCATTATGGCAATTTAAATAAACCACATGCTGGATGAAAGTTAGGTCAAGAGATTTTATGTCATTAAAGATGACTTTTCTCTCCTTAGACTCAATATATAAGCATAGGAAATCTGCTTTCTGCTTTTTTTTTCCTTTTAATGATGGCTTTTTAAAAGAACTTCATCTCTATTTTCCTTTCTCTTCACTGTATCTCTTGACTTGGCTGTTATCATTGCCCTTCTGCCTAGGATTTGTTTATGTTATTTTTTTTAAAAATGATGTCAGCATTTTACAGACTTATGTGAATCTGATCAAGAAAGGGAAGAGTAGACGTTCATTTAACTGGATTTATTTGATCTGCTCAGTGCAGCCTTCTCCATTATTAAAACAAAGTTAGTACAAATTTATTCAACTTCTCCCTTTTGGCATTTTACTTTTCCATTCCTGGGGCACTGTTTTTTTGGGGTTTTTTTGAGTTGTTGTTCATTTAAATTGTGGTTAAAATTATGTGGTTTCTATACAAAATAGAGTTTTAAAATAAAAGTAAGATTTAAAAAAAAATTCTCACAAAACAAAACCTGATATTCCCTTTGGGTATGTATGGCACCACAAAGCCTCTTTAGTGAAGTAGAAACTTGTCCTTATGCCCAGTTCTTCTGAGGGAATGTGTTTTCTTCAAATGGTATTAGTGCATTTTAAATTGGTTTTGAGTCATATTCCACAGTCCTATCTCTTTTTGTACTAAAATATTTATCTTTTCATTTGGAATGAGGATTTGTGATTGAATGTGTATTTTGATGACTTGAAAGGGTAGATGGGGGTGAAGCTGCCAAATGGGAAATGCAAGCCTGATAAAAGAAGAAATGAGGAGGGAGGATGAAAGTAAAGGAGAGAAATCAAACTATAGCTTGAAATGGATGAGAATGTAATAAATTTCAGCAACAAATTTTATTGATAGCTTTTGTTTTTACACTGTCCAAAATTCTCACTGTTTCCTGTCCCTGACTACTTTCCACAGAACCATCCCATGTAATAAATAACTGGGAAAAAAAGGAAAATTGGACAAAGTGAAAAATCAACAAAATAGATCAATTTCTTTTTAAAAAAATCTGATAATATATTCAATATTATTCACCACTGAACTCCCTACCTCTGCAAAAGAGTACAGGAATGTATCTTCTCATATTTTTTTTTCTTTGGAGCCAAGCTTGTTCTTTGTACTTTTGCAGCCTTCGTCTTGATAACCATATTCCATTTTAGGACTTCAATCTCACCTCTGAGTAGATGACTTCTGAGATTGTGTCTCTTACCTCAATCTCCCCTCAAAATCCATTTTGGCATTTCCTGCTATCTACTGAACCTCTCCATATGGATATCTTATTATACTTCATATTCTGTATGTCCTAATTTGAATTCTTAATTTTTCTTCTGCCATCTGTCCTAACTTATAAGATTCCTGATTCTGCTGTTGGTGCCACAATCCTCACAGGCTTGTAAACTCAGAGTTCTGTTTGCCTTTTATACCTTTCTTATCCTTCACATTCAGTCAACTGTCAAGTCCTATCAATTCTACTTCCAAAATGTCTGTTGTACCTCTCTGATCCTTTCTGTTCCCACAGCCATCATTCTAGCTCAAGATTTCATTATTTATTATCTTAACTATTGTAATAGTTTCCTAAAGGGTTTCCCTTGCTCTAGTCTCTCTTTTCTCCACTCTATTCCCCACAGAACTGCTCCCAAATTGTCCCAATGCATTACTCATATATTTCTCCACTTCCTCCATCCTCTCCAAACTCCCATTTTCAAACTACCAAAGTCTTTTACTGTGTCCCCTGGAATATTTTCTCTATAGGCAACAAACTAGATTTCATTTGAAATTTTTTTCTTTCTTTTTTGCTCTCCTCATCGTTTTGTACTTACCGAAACCTGTCTCTTAATTTATGAGGCATACCCTCTGGTCTCAATTTTCAGCACTAGTTACATATTCACTCACACCTCCCTCTACCACCACCCATCTTGGGAACTTGGAATACCTATTGCTACTTTCTGATTCTCCTTCTAACAACATCACTCAGAAAGATCTCCTTTGAGGGTCATTTAATCTACAGCTACCATCCAATCAAAATTCTGGTAACTGTTGTCTATATACCTATAGGACTCTTTTTCCTCTTTCGATGAGTTCAGAGCATGGCTCACAATCTTTCTCTCCTCCCCAATGCTTGCCCTCATAATAGGGGTCTTCAACACACCTATGAATACTCCCTCAAATAACATAGTCCCTCAATTCCCCATCTTATTCATTTCCCGATGTCTTCTCCTCCACCCCACCAGGGCTACACGTAGAGATAGTTATAACTTTCATTTTGTCATCACCCTCATTCATCCACATACATGACTTCTGCAATTCTCCTTTTCAGATCACAAATTATTGTCATTCAACCTCTCCCTTCCAAACCCTATGATTCATATTCACCAAAAACTTTAATTCTTCCATCCCTGAATTAATTCCTAGGCCATCACCCCTGCACTAGGTACATCCTGACCTCTTGACTAAGCACTTCAACTTTATACTGCCCTCTTCTCTTAGGTCCCTTGCCCATTTGTCTTATCAAAGCTCTTGCCCTTCCAATTCTCAACCTTGAATTACTCTCACCATCTGCTGCCTTTGCTACTCGTATGCTGCAGAATGAAGGTGGAGAAAATCATGAAGGCATGCTGAATTACTCTATGACATGCTTATGCTACATGATCCCAACTTTACTTAAACTGTACCAAGGCAACCCTTTTAAACCTCCCTAATTGACCCATTATCCACTAACCATAGGAGTTTTTCCAAACATTTTGTACTTCCTCAAACTTTCCTTACCTCTTTCACCCTCACCCCCTCAGTCAAGAATCTTGCCTCATACTTCACTGAAAAAATTGAAACCATAATCTGAGAAATCCCTTTTTTTCCATGTTCCTCATCTCACATCATCCAGATGTCATCTGTCACCATTTCCTCCCTGGTTTCACATGAAGAATGCCTTTCTACTTGCCAAGACATACTCCGCTACATGCATGAGTGGTTCCATTCCATCCCATCTTATCCAGAAATTGCCCCTTCTCTCATCCCTACTGGCTACTTACTGCCTACAAATCTGCCCATATCTCTGAAATTCTAAAAGCAAACCCACACATACAAAAACAGCAACATAAAAAATTCCAAATCTCTACTACTTGATCTGTATGTTTCAGCTAGCTATTGTCCTAAATCTCTTTTCTCTTTTGTGGCTATACTCCTTGAGAAGATCATCTACAATATATACCCCTCTTTCTTTCCTCTCATTCTTTGTTTAGCTCTTTGTTCTAAGCCATTACTTGAACTATTTGGTCATCTAGCTGCCCTAAATAATAAATATTTTCTAAATTAAAAATAAAATGATAGATGATGAGGAAAGTGCAAAAGAAAGAAGAAGAGTTTTAGGAAGGAAATCTAAGTGTGTGGTATTTGAAGTCAGAAGATGTGGGTTTAAAACCTAGCCATGCCACATCCTATCTCTGTCATTTTGTGTAAGTTACTCTACTTTTATGTTCCTTAATTTCTTTGTATATATAACATAAGGATGCCAGACTAAGGAACCTCTAGGATACTTTATAGACATAAATGCATGATCTTATGTTTTTGACTCTTTATTTTTTAAATCTAAGAAACTCAAATTCTTGAGGAAAATCAAATATTACCATGCTTATTTATGGGGAATGGTATAAATTGTTCTCTTTTTGGAGAAAGTATAATCCTAAAGATACCTTTTGGACTACTGTGGTGATATTTAGGGAAATAAATTGCTTTTTCATAGGTGTTGGCTCACATTTTCTTCATAAATATTAAATATAATTAAATAGTGTAGACGAGAAAGAACAGTGTCAGAAATGCTGTTTTTGTAGTTCTATGACACTTACAAAGAAGGTACATGGCAATGAAAATCATTCAAGTGGTCATACAAAGAAAGGCTGATCTGGTAAAAATCAGAGGCTCAAGATTTTGAACTCTGCTCTCATTTGAACTGGTCAGAGGAAAGAAAGAATACACACACACACAGAGAAAGACAGACAGAGAGAGAGAGAGAGAGAGAGAGAGAGAGAGAGAGAGAGAGAGAGAATTAGAAAAAGAAAGAGGTTAGATGGAAGGGGGAATTAGAGGGAAGATAAATTAAGGGAGAGATTAGTCCCAAGTAAAACACATTCTAAAGATGTACAAAAAAAATTTGCTTCCTTTTTTGAGGTGGCAAAGAATGGGAATCAGAAGGAATGCCCATAAATTGGACAGTAGGTGAACAAAGTATGGCAGACAAATGTGATGGAATACTATTGTGCTGAAATTTTATCAGTATAATGACAAATCAGGATATCAGTAGACCCATGATGAAGCATGCTACCCACTTCCTGATGGGGAGGTGAAGGACTCAGAGTATAAAATGGGAAATATATTTATATACATGCACTCACACACACGCATACATATATTTTTAGGAAATGACCAGTGTGAAAATTTGTTTTGATTGACTACATATGTTTCAATAGAGGGGTGTGTGTGTGTGTGTGTGTGTGTGTGTGTGGTTGGGGGAATGTTTTGGGAGTGCTAGTAAGAAACCAGATCTTGGGATTGTTAAGACAAAATATTAAAAAGAAAAAAGAAAATGTGAGAACTCTGGGAGATAAAACAACCAACCCAACCCCAATTCTTGGGGAATCATAGTGAGACCTATCCCGTCTCCTGATAGAGCAGTGATGAGAGTCAGAAACAGGTTCCCCACACTCCCACCCCCCCCACACCCACTATACATATTTTTAAGATGTGGCCAATGAAATATTTTGTTTTGTTTCACTGTATGTTCTTATGACAAAGGTTTTGTTTCTCATGCTTTCTCAAGGAGGAAAGAAGACTATTGAGTGTTTGAAAATAAAATGAAATTTAATTAAAATGGTTTCTGGTGTTTTGCCATTGTAGATAATATTTGTATTTCTTTATAGTCATATGTTTCTCATCAATGTTACCATATTAAGAAAAGTCCCTTTATTCCTATGCATTTTTAACATAAAAGAGTAATGCATTTTGACAAGTTTTTTTTAATTTATTTAAACATGGTTTTGTTGCTTTGTAATATCAAATCGATCTTGCATTTCTAGAATAAATCCAACTTGTGATAATATTTAATTTTGTTAATATGCTAATATGTTGCTATAATCTCTGTTAATAATTTATTAAATATTTTGCATTATTATTTCTTAATAATATAAATGTATAGTTTTCTTTTTTGCACTTATCTCTCTCCTGACTATGGTATTGGGACCATCTTTGTCCCATAAAAATCTAGTAGGATGCCATGTTTCTTTCTTTTTGTGTGGTTTTTGAAAAAAAATAAGGTAGTTTAGCACATCATGACACCCAGCTCAGAATGGTCTATACTATTTGCAGGGCAGCTGGTAGCTTTCATTATTGGAAGTACACAGCAGGGGCTATTAGATACCATGGCAGAGGAAGATAAGGAAAATAACTTTCATTTCTCTGTTGGAATTTTACGAATTTGAGTGCATTTCCCCAGTGGATTTATAGAGCCTTCACCATTTTTATGCAGTTCATAGAGAAAGAAAAAAGCTGTTGGAAACATGTTCTTGGAGGGGTTGCTTTAGCTTGACGATACTATTATATTTGGGAAAGCATTGGAAGAGAACAAGGGGGGGAAAGCCTAATTACTACAAGTACCAGATTCAATTAACCCTTCAATCAATCAACATACATTTTTTAAAGCAACTATTTGTACTAAACCCTGTGCTTGGTGCTAGGGATTCAAATAAAAATAGTCAAACAATCCCAAACTTCAAGAAACTTATATTCTAATGGAGGAGATAAGCATTTAGAAACATAAGGAAGATAAATACAAAGAGAATAAAAATAACTATAAAGTTGTTGTTAAGTTGTTTCAGTTATGTCCAACTCTTTGTGACCTTATTTGGAGTTTTCTTGGCAAAGATATTGGAAAGATTTGCTATTTCCTTTTCCAGAGGAGGAAACTGAGGCAAACAGGTTTCACTCAGCTAGTGTCTGAGGTTGCATTTAAATAGGTCTTCCTGACTTCAGGTATATAAAGTAGTTATATAAGTGCAAAATAGTTCAGGAGGGAGGGCACTAGTAATTAGGAGGAAGAGGAAAGGCTTCATGTAGAAGGTAATAGTTTCATTACATCTTGAGAGAAGATAAATATTTTAAGAGTCAGAGGGGAAGTTGAAGAGAATTCTAGGCATGGGAGATATTCAGTGCAAAAACACAAAAATGGGAGAAGGAGTTTCATATGTGATAAGGAGAGGACAATAGGCTGAATTACAGAGTCCAAGAGAGGAACTCATGTCAAACGAGGCTGGAAAGATATGCTGGGGTGTTTGTGAAGGGTTTTTAAAGCTAAACAGAAGATTTTATTTTTAATCTTAGAAGCAACAGGGAGGCACTGGAAGTGATTGATTAGAGTAGTTACATGGTCAGATCTGTGTTTGAGGAAACTTATTTTGTTAGAATATATAGGATAAACCAGAGTGTTGAGAGATTTAAGGCAAGGGGTCCATTCGGAGGCTTTTTCAATAATCCAGTAGTAGTTGTGGGAGTAGAAAGAATATGTCAAATATGAGAGATGTTGTGAATGTAGAAATGGCAAGACTTGGGAGCTAATTGTATATTGGCATGAGAGTAAAAAGATCCAGGATAATGCCAAGTTTACAATTCTGTGAGATTAGAAGAATGGTGATGCCTTCCATAGAAATAGCAATGTTTGGGAGATGAGTAGGTCTTAGGGGGAAAAAAGTTCTGTTTTGGACATGTTGAGCTTGAAATGTTTCCAGCAAGCCACTTCAACTCTCCCCATTAAAATATTCAGTAAGTAACCTATGATTTGGGATGGAAAGTCAGGGGAGAAACTCAGATTGTTTATATACATATTACTCCTTTTCATATATCGTTGTTTGTTCATCATTTTCAAAGAGAATCAATGACATCCTGGGGTGATATGTTGACTCAAACATGAATGTAAGTGAGGCAGAGATGAGCAAAGTTGTCAGCCTTTCTCTGTCTTCCAAAGTCATCAAAGTCCAGTGGCAAGATGGATGTCAAGATGGTGGACCAGGATGCAGTTGGTGACCTTGGCAGTTTGATGTCTGACCAGGCTCTGAATACTGCACAGCATCTGCTTTGGCAGTCCTCATGATCTTTGGAACAATTTTTTCTAATCTGCCCATTCCATGAGTAGAAGTCTTCACATGCTTGAGGTAGATAGCCCTCTGATTCACCGGTGGTTTTGAGGCATCTCAGTTACCCTCAACCTGGCTTAACACATCTTTTGGGATAGTTTTACCAGAATGTGACTAGTGCACATGCTGCAGTTTCTTGGAGCCACGGGTGAGAATTGGGTGGCAAGTTACTACCAAAGGTAGAAGAGCAGCCCTGAAAAATGACTCAGCATGTCCTCACAGTAGAAGTGCTAGTCCTCATTTTCATTATATGAATCATTTGTGATACATTTGTTTGTTTACATTGAGTTAGGAATTCTTTTGTTTTGTTGTTGTTCAGTCATTTTCAATTGTGTCCTACTCTTCTTGACCCCATTTGAGTTTCCTTGTCAAAGATACTGTCATTTCCTTCTTTGGCTCATTGTAAGAGGAGGAATTGAGATAAATCAGTTAAAGTGACTTGGCCAGGGTCACACAGCTTGTAACTGGCTGAGGCAAGATCCGAGCTCAGGGAGATGTGTCTTCCTGACTTCGGGCTGGGCACTCTATCCACTGTGCCACCTAACTGCTTATTATTTTGTTGTCTATGAATTCTATGACCCTGACTAATATTTTTTCTGTATGAAGCATAATTATTTCTTTATCTAGTGGAGTTCAAATGGCCAGAAAAGTTGGTCAAGGTCTAGAAGTTCTATTCAAGGAATCAAACTTCTCCCCCTGAGGGCATTCTATTATTGAAGGAGCAGCCAAAGTTGGAGCTCTGGAATGGAGTGCTTTATTGGACTGTAAACTAGTCTTAATATTGGAAAAATCTACTCATTCATAGCTTTTGAGTGAATTTCTATATTGGCATCATGAGAAAATGCTAGATCTAGTTCAGAACAGGTTCTGTTCAGGATGGCAACAGATACATACAAGTAATCTTGAACATTTTTCTAATATTTCAGTGAAAAGTGCTGCATGACCTTAGAATATAAATAGCAGTAAACCTTTGGAGATGATTGAAAATACTTGTTGCATCTGGAAGAGAACAGAAACACTCTACTGTATGATAGTCACTGAGTGATTTAATGAAGAACCAACTATTTTCCCTAGTAGTAAAGTTATTCTGGGAGAAGTATTTCCCAGTATATGGATTTCCCACCAGGAATCACTAGGGTAGACATTTTGGAAGCAAGTTACTCATGGACATAATCACCCTGGCAAGAATTAAGACACTGTCCTATCCTTATAAAGATCCAAGGCAAAAAAAGAAAGAAAGAAGAAAGAAAAGAAGGAAAGAAGGAAGAAAGAAAGAAAGAGATGGGGGGAGGAAGGAAGGAAGGAAGGAAGGAAGGAAGGAAGGAAGGAAGGAAGGAAGGAAGGAAGGAAGGGAAAGACAATAAAAAATTGAACATGCTAGACATTGTGGGACCTGAACAGAAGTCTTATCAAAGTCTTTATGCAGTCTTTTCTAGTGCACACTTATGATATGATTAGTAAGACTTCCACAGGACTTACTCCATGTTTGTTCATGCTTAGGAGAAAGTCCTGGTTGGCTATTGTCCTATGCTTTGGAGTCTTTGAGGATGGAAAACAGAAGAGGTTTATAAATAGAAGGTTAAGCTGAGAGAACAGTTGAGGCTTATCATTATTCTCAAAGAACACATAGAGAAGTAAGCAATGATCTAATTAAGTGTCTGGAACTCTGGTCAAAGGATAGAATTTTGCCTTTCTTTGTGTCCCAGGAAAGCATAAGATAGAAGATCAAAGAAGATTCACCACATACCAAGTACCAGAAAGATGATACAATCTACTAGTCTGCAAAGTAGCTCCAGAGAGTGGTTGGGACCGTGAAAATACCATTTGTGCTAATCAACTATTGACAGTTATGGAGTTAATTGGATTTTCCTTTAAAAAATACACATAAGTTCAAGGGAGATTTATGGGGTGGGGCACTAAGAAAGATTCATCTACAAGTTGCAGAAGCATAATTTATTCTAGACTATAGTCTGTACAAAGACAGAGTGGGTCAAAATCCAAATAGAAGAAATTTGGTACTCTTTTAGGAACTGAACAAGTGTTTCAAGACTCCTAGTTCCTTTGATCCAGATTGGGAGAAGGAGTGTGGAGTTCAGAATCTATCCACTTTATTCCCATATTCTGGTTGTGTAGATTGTAATAGAACAGAGACTACCTACAGAACTTAATTCCTTGGGGCCTAGAGCAACATCATTTGATCTGAGCTTTCCATGGGACTATTGGCCAATGGGCCTGAGGATCCCAGTTTATCTACAGAGGGTAGAAAAGATAAAGAAGCAGCAGTGATCATAGATTACTGCAGAAGTGCCTGTATCATTTGGCTAGTTACCAGTCTGATATAACACTCCTAAACTGATGAGCAAGCAGTATAATAAAAACAGTTCACATTTCTATGGTGCTTTAATTTTTGCAAAACTCTTTACTTACAGTATTATATTTAATGCCCCTCATAGTCAGGCATTACCTGTTGACACAGGAAGTACGTATAGTTTAAATGAAAGAGTGGAATTACATCTTTCTTGGTTTTCAATTGTCTGAAAAATGATTGCCTGAGAGTGCAGCTAAGTATTCAGCATTCAGAGGAGTCAAATTCTCTAAAGGGATGAAGATATTTTTTCATCTTAATATTAAATGATGTATAATAATAAAGTATAAAGTATTTTTATTGTAAAAAATTAAAAAAATATTATATACAAAGGAATTCCATCTGCTTATATTTAGCAGATTAAAATGTTCCATGCAGAGCTAATGTTGGATAAATAGACAAATTCAAATTTCCTTGAATCCTAACCTACTATCCCTTGGTGTTCCCAAGACCAGAATATAAGTATTTTTAAACCATCTTATTTTCATCAATCTGACTGTTTCATCTGTGTATTAGAAATCACAGAAAACCACTTGCTTGCTGGCTCATTTTCAAGAATTCAGTATTCAAAATAAATTGTGATTTTCGTGCATCCTTGAGCTTCTTTTTCATTGGTCTATGCCACATTTTCTCACCACTAAGAGAACTTGGAAGGGAATAGGAGGAGTTCAGAAAATGCCTTCCTTCTTTGTTTGCATTTTACCTTGTTTATAGCTGCTCATGTCTGTTGAATTCTGCAGAGGTGACTGATGGCTAGCTATTGGCTGAATATGCATATTTCAATAATGTTGGCAGAAGCAAATTGAACTGCATACAAAATTATTCCTGTACCAAGTGTCCTATTATGAGAGAGCAGAATATTTTGTGGGATGCTGGGTAAGCAGTCAATATCCTATTTATTAATTAAGAATTTATGCCTTGACTGTTTAAAGAAAAGAATGGATTTAAGGCAGCCAAGAGTACGGGGAATGTGGCATTGAATTTGCTTTTTCTTGAGTATTCTTTATCAGGTCAAATCTAAACTGGCACTTGCAAGTGAAATGAAAAATTTGATTCCCAACTTAATAAATGAAGAAAATTGTAATTCTGCTATTACAAGATAATAAATGGGGCCATATCATTATACAATCTCCCAACATCTTGTAGTAGAGGTTCCTAATGTTCCTTCAATTCTCATGAAAAAGAATACCTTCCTCCTTCCTATCCTGGCCCCTTTAAGAGAAAAGCATATTTGTTTCCGTGTTATATGTGTGAAACACAAAGGATCAAAGTCAATTTTGTAAGGTCAGTCTTTCTGTGCTTTCCTGGTTCTACTCTAAGAGGGGTCAATTCCAGATTACACTGCTCATTCTCTCACCCGTATGAATAACCCTTGCTCTCTCTATCTCTGAAAACCAACCAGAAAAGAAAGAGACTAGGAAATGGCACCATGTTGGGTGCTTTCCCCTACTCAGCACACTCCAGTGACTCCCTGTTCCCTCTATAATCAAATAAAAACTCCTCTGTTGGTCGTTTAAAGTCTTCACAACCTGGACCTTCTATCTTCTTAAACATTAATGTTTTCCACTAATTCAGGCTCTTCAGACCAAGAATAATGCCCTATGCTGTTTCTGATTCTTAACACTCCAGCTCTGGTCCCTCGGCCTCTTCACTGGCGTTCTGCCATTCCTGGGATGCTTTCCCTCTCAATCTCTTATTCTTGGACACTCGTCTTCTTCGGATTTCAACTCAAATCCAATTCCTTAAAGAGGCATTTGTGTTCAAACAGCTTCTAACACCTACCTCTCTAAGGCTACCTTCTATCTATATTCTGTGTTTCTCTCATATATACTATCTTATTATATGTTGTCTTCCCTCTCCCATTAGATTGTAAGTTCCTTGAAGGCAAAAAGATTTTGCCTTTCTTTATATTCTGAGCTGTCAGCACAGTGCTAACAGCACAGACTTCCCCATACCCACATACATTTGATCATCTCAATTGTAGTCAAGGTTTGAATGATGCTAAATGAGGCACAGATTCTCAATTTCTTCTCAATCATGATGAGCTTAGTTTTGAATTCTCAATTAGGTTGATAGCATAGAACAAGTTTAATCACTACATTCCTCTGAATGTGCTAAATCTTGAGACACCAAATCATCACTGGAGAGTTTAAAAAAACAAGTTTAATTTTGTTGAAAATATATTCCCTGAATGTCAAGTAAACCCCGTGGAAACACTTGTCAGACATCTAAACCATCACAGGTGAGCAAGGACCCAGAACAAGAACTCATCAGTCCTGGAAGAGTTCTCATTGAAGTGTTTTGGAAATTTAGAAAGTTAGACTCAAGTTATTTTTCCTGTATTCACATGAGGCTATATAGTTATTACTCTGTTTGATATCATCTCTGTTGTGAAGGGCAAGAATTTTGAGAGATGGAAGAGAAACAGGCCCAAGTAGAAAGGAGATGTAGAAACACTTTCTAATCAGTCCTGGGAATGGAGATTTCAAATCAGTAAATGTGCTTCAGTGGAGCTGAAATGTACTAAAAAAAAAAAGGATTGCTGTGCTTGGTTGCTATTTCTCCTAGGTGCTTTCCATGGACTTTGGTTACAGTTAAAGGGCTACAGTTGGTTATTATACAACAAATGCTATTATATGAAGTAAGACATACACACTATGTCACTGAAAGTATAAACATTGCCTTGGTAAATCTAGCAAGGAAAATGAGGAGTAATAGGAGAGTGAGAGAGTTTGGGGAATCATACTTCAATGGAATTTTCCCTGACGCAAATTGATTTCACCAATTCTGTTCCCAGAGGATTGCACTTAGTTATACAGAGTCCATGTCAACATGTAAGGTTAAAATATTTTAAAGAGTGAAATTTGTGATTTGATGGATATTAAAATGCCTAGGGCACTGCATGTCAATTTCATCCCCTCCTCTTAAAAATGTTGCTGTTGCCATATGATTCACGTTTAGTAGAACACAAAAAAGAGGATAAGTTCTCAGCAAGTTTAATGATCAACTTTGGTCCTAAAGAACGAGCAGTGAAAACATCTCCCTCTTTTCATTAGAGAAAGGGGACCCCTATGGGTACAAAAAGTTATATAGTTATATATAGATATATAATCTGATATATCTATCTATCTATATCTATATATCTCTATATATGTTAGCCACACTGTTAGGTTTGTGACAACATTAGGTTCATATTTCAGTGGAGTATTTGATAGATAATTACCGCAGCGTAAAAAAAAGTACCAATAAAATGTATTTTAAACAAATGCATCAAAATATTGTAATGTTAAGAAAGTCAAACCAAGCTGAGTAATCTGACCTTGGTTTCTATACTTGCTTTCCAATTAATTAGCTTGGAGGTAAAGCTGATGGACAGGCATGACAAAGATAACATATGCAACCTGGAATTCTTCATAATAATGATATCAGGCTTGTCCTGGAAAATATCATACTTTAAAATTAAGTTTAAAAATTCTAGCAGTATTCTACATATGTATTTACCACTCTGCTTTGCTATATGAGATATTACCAGCATAGATGAGAGTGAAGGGGACCACTGAATCACACATTTTCAGTAGACAGAAAGGCTCTCCCCCAAACTATTAATGTACAAATGGTTTTGCTACAGAGACTCAAGTTTTATTACTGAATAAAACCAGATTCATAAATTTTAGTTCATCCCCCCAATTTGTCACATGGAATGATTGTTCCACTGGTCTTTTGTGTGTTCCTAATCAACATAGATGGATCATAGAATTTACAGATGAAGAGGGCCAGAGTGGTCATATAAGTCCAACTATTTTTTATAAATGTGGCAACTAAAAATGAGAGCAGTGAATTGATTTCCCCAAGTTTATACCAATAGTAAGTAGCAGACATGGATTTTTAACCCAGATTCTGATTCCTAGCTCATCATTCTTTTTGCTATAACATATGACTTTTCTTTCTTCTTTTTTGTCTGACAAGGCTATAGAGATAGCATGGGTGGCAAAAAGTGGATTTAGAATTGTAACACCTGTCTTCTACTTCTATGCCATTTTACTATGGGAAAATCATGCAATCTCTAATGCCTCAGTTTCTTTGGGATAAAATAAGAATATTTAATTTATAGAAACCAGCTCATAGAGTTGTAAGAAACTTTCCTCACTATTTTGCAAAAGGTTAAATTATACCAGCATGAGTTATTATTGTATCTGTCCCATCCCAGTCTTGTACCACAACTCTGTAGTATATTGTAATTTCACTGAAGTCAGGAGCTATGTCCTGTTCATCTTTGAATTTCTCACAGGATCTAACACAACGTGTATATTTTGTCATTGTTGTTCAGTCATCTCAGTTATTTTTGATTCTTCATGACCCCATTTGGGTTGGTGTTTTGCTTTGTTTGGTTTTTGGAAAAAATACTGGAATGTTTTGCCATTTCCTTCTCCAGCTCATTTTGAGGATCAAGAAACTGAGGCAAATAGGGTTAATTGACTTACCCAGGGTCACACAGCTGGTAAATTTCTGAGACTGGATTTGAACTCAGGTTCTCCTGACTCCAGGCCCAGTATTACATCCACTGTGCCTTCTAGTTCTCTATAATGTACTTAGAGTGGGCAATTGTTATCTCCCATAAAGTGAGGGTTGTGTTGTCATCAGTTATTAATAAATGAATCAGAACAAGATAGACACTGGCTCTGAAAGTATGGGATTGGGTTCAAATTCTGCCTCTCATGTTTACTATTTTTGTAACCTTGGGCACATCACTTAACTTCCCTAGGATAAAGTTTTTTTGTCTGTAAAATTAAGAGATCAGGCTTGCTAGTTTCTGAAATTCCTGGTAGTGCTGTATCTATAATCTTCTGAGGCAGTCTATATATCTATATATCTATATCTTCTGAGGAAGTCAGGGGTAAGTGACTTGCCCAAAATCATACAGCTAATAAGTATCTGAGGCCAGATTTGAATTTATGGTCTCCTGACTCCAGGGCTAGTGCTACATCCACTGCATCACCTACCTGTCCCAGTCTTCTGTTTTAAAGGGAACCTGTTTGAGTTTGTAATGATTGTACAGACGGGCATGGCTCATCAGTCCAAACTAGAACTTGATCTGTAATTTGGTTTTGATTTAGTGAATAAATATATGATGAGTTTTCAATGACTATCATGTCACCTGCTCAAAATAATTCCCACTGGATAAAGTTAAAACGATGTTTTTGAAATTCACATACCATTGCATCCACTAACGTTTAACTGTGATATGTTATTGTGATGGTAGGTTCTTAGAGATTATTAGAGTGAACTGGAAGCTCTGAAACTGGAAGTCCAGGCCCAGTAATGAGTTCTACGTTGTCATCTGAGGGCCAATACATCAATGTATGGAAGCTCATGAAATCCCTCTATTAATGTGTAGAGAAATCATAATCTGCTTTGGAGAAAGGAAACTATATAGCCTTGAAATATGAAAATATTGGGATTACTTAATATTTTAATAAAGTTTCCCCCTAGTGGTTCATAGCATACATGAAATTTGACTTAAAAATCCAAGTATAAAACATTCAAAGAGAAGCTAAATGAGTAGAAATTAAAAGGTAAACGTATCATTGTGTTTAGAGAAACAAAGTACTTCTTTTGATTAAGGAATAACAACAAAGAAAATTATAAATTTTTTATTAGGTATCATGCATTGTAGTAAGCAGCGGGGGTACAAATATAGTAGATGGCAAGATCTTGGCCTCAAGGAGCTTATAGTCTCATAGGAGGAAATAGCACATAGAAAGGAACTGTGGCTAGGTAAGGCTGTTTTAGTTTGGGAAGTCACAAGGATGAGAAGCGGACTCCTCACTTGTCTAGAGCAAGGCTTCACTACCTTACTGCAGCAGTACTAGGACACATTCCCAGTAGCTCTAGTTAACTTCAGTCTCACTCATCCCATATATCTAATCAGTTACCAGATCTTGTTTCTACCTCTACAACATTACTCATCTACGTTTTTCAAGACTCAGCTCAAATTCCACCATCTGCAGGAGACCTTTCCTCATTCCCATAGCTGCCTAGTGACTATCCGTATAATAATGCCTCCCATCTCTACTGTATATATCGTGCATGCACGTCGTTATTTACATGTTCTCTTCTTAATTAGAATGAAAACTCTTGAAGTATGGGACTCACTTTTGCCCTTTTTGGTACGTCTAATGATTATTACCATGATTAGCAAAGGTTTGTTGATTGAGGACCTGTATGAATATGAGAGATAGTGAAGAAGTAGAATTGATTAGACTTGACATACAGGGATGGTGGGTGATGGATGAATCCTAGATTGTTACTGAAAAAATGGTGGCACCCTTAGAAGAAATAAGGAATTTAGAAAAATGGATGGATTTAAAGGGAAAGATGATGAAAGCTATTTTACTCATTTTGAACTTAAGATGTCTGAGACACCTGGGTAAAGATATCTAGCAGGCAGTTGTAGACATGGGATTAGAATTCAGGAGAGAGATGACGGCTAAATATATAGATTTGGAAATCATCTGAAAGGTGATTATAGGGGGAATATATTATAATGTCAAAGAGAGGGAAAGGGGAAAATGACTTTATTTTACTGCAAACTAAGGTAGAGTTAAATATTAGGAGAAGAAAAGGACTGTTAGGGGGTTTGTGGACTCTTCTTAATTGCATGTTTTAAAAATTACTCCAAGGAATTGGTTCATCTATGTAACTGCTTCTGCAGTGCCCCAAGGACTCAGAGATGCTAACCTTCAGCTTCTCCAGTGCCTTGGGTTTTAAAACTTTATGCCTTTACCCTATAAAGATAACTTTGCTTTAACGATATATTTCTGTAGGTGCTGGGAGGGAACTGACAGATTTGTCAACACCATTCTTTCCTCATGTTGTTTCTGTAATGAGGTGAAGAAATTTGCTTATTTCTGTCATTTGAATAAGGGACAAATCTGTATATGTTTTATTTTTTTCCAGGTTTGTATTTATCCATAATTAGCTTATTTTGTTTTACAATTCTATTATCTGGTCTGTGAATTTGTGATATGGGCCATCCTACTGATATTTATCAAAGCTGTTCCATAGACTTACATTAGCAGCACAATTGATTCTGCTAATGCAATCTGTGAAAAACACAATAAAGATTTAGAAGAGGGGGAGATGAGGAAAAAAGGCAGATGGCACATATGATGTCTCATTTTTTCTGACAAAGATTATAACAAGGACAGAAAATGATACAATGTGAATCCATTGCGGTGACAAAGACTGTAATGAGAATTGGTCTGAACATAACCTACTGCATTCTCATTATGCTCCTCAGATTGTAATCTTCCTGTCCTCCTCTGAGGCTGCTCCTTTCTTGCTCTGACTGATAAGTCTTCAGACCTCGCTTTAGTTCAACCTGCTTTAAAAATGTTTTCAAGGTGGATGGTCCATTAGGAAAAAAAAGTAATAAAATCTGCAACATTGATGCGGGACTCCTAGTTTCTAGAGAGTGGTAAAGAAAGGTTATTTCATTTTCTATCCATAAGAACTATATTAGTTAGTGCTTCAGTGAATAGCAAAGTTTCACTAAAATGTAGTCTCTTTCCTTCAGGAAAATAAAGCCTTCTTGACATTGATGCGTGTGTATATATGGCATGAAGGCTAAGATCAGGGAGAGAGGCAGAGTGGAAGAGAGAGAAGAATGGGAGGTAATTAACCAGAAGGTCAAATTGAGGAAGGCTAAAGCAGCCTCAGCAGCATTCAAATCTGGCTGTGGTCTTCTGTCTCATTATTTTCCTGTGAAAATATGTCCATTATTTAGTTTGGAAAACATGCAGTATCACAGTGAAGGAATATATATACAACCTAAAAGAGGAGAGAATATGAAATCACTTTGAAATATGAATAAATATAATATAATTTTTTTGTCTTAAAATGCCTGAGAGGAAATAATGGAAAGGAAATGTGTTCCCCTGGGTAGACTGAAAGTCAGTTAGGCATCATGATACAGGCTGAGTGATAGAGTGACAATTCTCAGAGAGAATATATACTATGAAAAACAGTTAGCAAATTGGTCAACTCAGTCTAAAGAATTAGTTAATATACTTTCGAGGTCCATTTAGACAAAACTTGTAATACAGGAAAACCACAAAAATAAAGCCTATAAATTTTTAATGCAGTCTCTGCCTTTAAATTATTATGAGAGCTGGAGGTGTATGTATGTATGTGTGCTTGCATGCATGTATATATGTGTTTGTATGTATATATGTGTATATGTATGCATATATCATGTGTATATGTACCCATAAATACATATGTGTGTATATAATACATACACATACACACAAATATTCTTCAGCTTAAACTCCCTCATGGATAAAATAGTAATAATTCTACCATCTAGTCAAATAATTCCACATAATATTACTCTTTTCCTTTGCATGTATGATTGATTTTTCCATCTAGAGAGTGTGTTTCTTGAGGCAAGGACCATATCTTGATTCTTTGGGTATGTGTGATAAACACATAGAAGTTAATCAAAGTATGTTTGTTGAGTGGAAAGTGAGGTGAAGAAAATCAGGTAGCATGAGTGCAATATTTTAGTGCAGGAGAACTTTTTTGATTTTTATTAGGTATATTGAAAACTGATATTTATGTAGCAACTTAAAATGAAAAGTACTTTCCAAATTTTTATCATATTTGGTGTGTGGAATGCCATTAGATCAGATGAGAAAACTGATGCTTAAAGATTGCAAGAAGCATCAGATAGAGTGGATATTTGAACTTAGATTTTCTGACTACAGTATTTTCCTTTTGCTCCTACCAGGTGAAACTCACAGATTTATATTGAGAGCTAGAAAGGATCTCAGAGGTCATTTAATCAAAATCCCTTTCTTACAGATACATACAAGCATCCTAAAGATTGTCCTATACTTGGTAGGGCAATAATAACCAAGGATTCCAGGAATGGAAATTTTTTAGAAGAATGAGTCTCCAAATTCTGGGGATAAAAAATGAACCATGAAGAATTTCATACCAGCTCTGTTGGAATTTAAGGCCTTTGTTAACAAACTATAATTCTGTAAAAGGCTCTAGTGAATGATCATGAAATACATTTGATGAAACTCATAGTCCTTTCACTCATATTAATGGCAGAAAATGGAGACTACTGATTTTCTGTACTGGCAAAAAATAAAATCGTTGTTAAATTAATGGAAGACAGAGTACTCTAACCTCCTCTCAGTCATCTGACAAGCTGACTGCTTGTTGATCAGGGATGATAATGAACCTGGAAGGAGGTAAGGATTTATTTTGAAAGATAAGTCATCATATATAGCTTTATTAAAACTTTGATTAAAAAAAACAAACCACAGATACACACAACATAACTAATTTTCAGTCTGTAATTAAATGAAAGGGAATGGTTATTGATTCTATTGCATGCAAAAAACTGTAAACACATTTTGGTAGACTTTACTTTGCTCTGCTCTCTGTACATTACCAGCAGAGCTTTGCACATCGAATTAGTACTTTAATTTATTTTATTGCAGAGAATGAAACAGCCCAGAGAGATCTTTCATAGAAAAGCTGCCAATAAATTTCCCCAAGGAATTTTCCTACCTGTGAAGCAAATGTATGTAATTTACATAGGAAAATATTCTCATGACAGGATCAAGATTTGGAATCTCTAAGTGTCTACATGTAATCTTGTGGCAAGATTAGTGGCAGACAGTAGGCAAAGACTGTGAAACAATAATAAAGCAAGCTTTGTTCAGAGACTAAGCATTCTATTAATATATACCACGTGCAGAGATATACATTACATTTATTTCTGTCAGTGATTCTTTTTATTGGGTGCTTGTATCTTTCTAATATATGTTGAACTGCTCCAGGGGGTATTTTTTAAAGATATTCACAATGTGCTACACGGAATAACAAAAAGAATTGCAAAACAAACAAAAATCTTTGTATTATTGTCTCTACTTTGGAAATAATGACAGGGAGGAATCAATACTGATATTAAATAATAATATTATACACGATTTTAAAATAATTTACAACATATAAAGATCAAATATGGGCTCACATACACAGCAAGGAAGAATAATTTTACAGAACCACAAAATTTCAGAACTTGGAGGAATTTTAAGAGTCTTCTAGTCTAATACTAACCTAAAAAAGTTCATGAAACAAGTGGTCCTCCAGTCTTGGCTTGAAGATCCCTAATGAGGGGGAGTGCCTCACCTCTCATGGTGGTCCATTATCTTTTGAAATGGCTAATTATGAAGAAGTTTACTCCTGACTTTGAGTTTATGTTCACTCTTTTGACATGTACCCATTGTACCTGGTTCTGGTCCCTGAAATAAAATAAATGAAATGAAATAAATAGAATGAATATTATCCCCTCTTCCATCTTGGTAGCCCTTTGAAAATTAATGAATCAAGATCCTATTCATACATCTACTGTGCAGGATAATATGTATCTATAATACATATACAACATTTATGTGACATGTATGAGACCAGTGTATATGTATATATATAATATTCATATATCCACCTCCAATTCCTGCTCCTTCCTTTCTGTTTTGTTTTTTTTTCAGTTATTAGACACTCTCAGGGAGGAACTTCCCTTCAAATATAAATTAGTCTCATCTCTGAAACATTGTTTTAGAGTTTTCCATCAGGAACTTAGAAATTAAGTGACTTTTCCAGCATCATACAGACAGCATGTCAGAATCTGGAGGTGAGGCTACGTCTTCTTCACTCTGAGGTCAGCCCTGCCTTGCTGCCTCTCAATATAGTGTTGCCTAATCTGGAATCCTGTGAATTTGTTAGGACTGTCATTAAATGAAAATATTGAATGAAGTTTGGATCTTTTCTGAGAAATGAAAGCCACGATTGTTCACATATACATAAGGAATTAAAGCATATTATTAATGATTGTAAGATTTGAAATTTTAATGAAATTCCCTTCTATCACGGAAATGAGTAGGAGGGGATGAAGCATGATACTGTGTTGAGTTCTGTTACTAGTTTAGCTACATTTTCCTTATCTGCAAGGTGATTGGCTTATACTTGAAGACCCTAAAGTCTGTTACTGGTCTAAAATAGCTCTAACTAGGGAGGCAAAAATAGGGCTCTGCCTCAGAATGTTGAATTTGAAAGGTGCGGACAATATTTGTATTCCTTCAGCAACACAGGAATGTTTACTGAGGCAGAGCCAAGATTGTAGAGCAAGTCAGGAACTCACCTAAACTCTCTCAAATTCTCCAAACAACTTTGAAATAGCTCCTCAAACTGAATTTATAGTGGCAGAACCCCAACAAAGGATAACATGAAACAACTTTCCAGTCCAAGACAGCTTAGAAAGTTAACAGGAAACATCTGTCACACTGAGAGTAAAGCACAGTCCAGAGTAGGTGGCCAAGGGCAACCAGCAGTAGATTGTGTCCCAGAAAGCTGACAGTAAGGCCCCAACCCATATAAGCCATCAACAAGGTCCTGAGACCCAAAATCTCCATTGTAGGACAGCATCAGGTCCTGGTCCAGCAAGCCTGTGTAGGCCTTGGGGAGAACTTAATCAACAGCAGAGCTTCCCAGACCTCTCAGCCCACTAACAATAATGGGTTGGACAACTGGTCAGAAGGAGAATATAGGGAACATTTTGTTGGCACTGGGTGCAGGGTTGCATTGCCCAAAGATCCACATCACAGACCTGGCTCACAATCCCAGGGTGAAGAAAGTACTCGTACATTACAATGTGTGGCCAGAGAGGAGCAGGGTTCTTGGTCACCGTTCCAGGCAGAAAAGAGTTATTATGGCCACTCGCTTCTCAGAGCACAGGCCAGGAGAGCAGTGACCACACCTCTCCTTAGATCATACCACTACAGAAGAACCAAAAACTTATATGTACCCAGAATTATCTCTGAAATTAGCAGCATAAAAATCTTGAAACTTAGAACAGTACCCCCTCCATTCAAGGAGCCGAGTTCAACTTTGACATAAAATGAAAAATTTAAAAAAAAAAGGCTAGAAAAATAGAGCAAAAGCAGAAACAAAAATAAGAAAAAATACTAACCATACAAAGTTACTATGGTGACATGGAAGATCAAAATGTAAACTTAAAAGAGGAAAATAAGGACATAATGGCTATATGTGAAGCCTCAAAGAAAAATGTGAATTGGTATCAGACCGAAAAATAGATCCTGGAAGAGATCAAAATATTTTTTTTTAAATCATAAAGGTCGAAGAAAATGGGAAAATAAATGAGAGTGATAATAAGAGAATCATGAAAAAAGAGTAAAAATCTTGGTAAAGACAGCACAAAAATGGGGAAAAATATACACATATTCACTGAAGTAAACAACTCCTTGAAAAGTTGCATTGAATTAGACAAATGGAAAAGGACATACAAAAGTTCACTGAAGAAAATAATTCCTTAAAAATTAGAATTGGGCAAAAGAAAGCTAATGACTACGTGAGATATCAAGAACCAGGCAAACAAAATCAAAAGAATGAAAAAACAGAAGAAAATTGTAAAATAGCTCATTGGAAAAACAACTGGCCTGGAAAATGAATTCAAGATAAATAATTTTAGAGTTATGTAAGTAACTGAAAGTCATGACCAAAAAAAGAGCCTAGGTATCATATTTCAAGAAATTATCAAGACAAACTGCCTGATATCCCAGAATTAGGATTAGGAATCCACTGATAACCTCCTAAAAGAGATCCCAAAATGGAAACTCTTAGGAACATTTTAACCAAATTCCAGAACTCCCAGGCTAAGGAGAAAATATTTCAAGTACCCAGAAAGAAACAATGGAATTATCATGAACTCTAGTCAGGGCTACACAAGATTTAGCAGCTTCTACATTAAAAAAAAATCATAGTTATTGGAACAAAATATTCCAGAAGGCAAAGGAGCTAGGATTGTAAACAAGAATTACCACTCCAACAAAACTGAG
Source organism: Notamacropus eugenii (assembly GCF_028372415.1). NCBI lineage: Eukaryota > Metazoa > Chordata > Mammalia > Diprotodontia > Macropodidae > Notamacropus > Notamacropus eugenii. Next base: position 119,488,627 of record NC_092877.1, on the reverse strand, counting down.
TATAACCTTCCAGGGGAAAAAATAGATATTTAACAAAATAGAAGATTTTCAAGCATTCCTGATAAAGAGATAAGAGCTAAATGGAAAATTTTATTTTCAAATATGGCTCAAGAGAAGCATGAATTGCTAAAAAAACAAAAACAAAACAAAACAAAACAAAAAAAACAGAAGGAGAAACATAACAGATGATACTTTTCAGGACCCCAAATTCTTAGTTATTGCTTTAACACTCTTGGGTTCCATGAAGTAATTAGCAAAATAATGTCAAATAGAATCCTAACTAATTTACATAAGAACTTCATATGTAGACCTAAAGTTACTAATTTAATGACACAAGATTTATTAAGCTCTTACTATATATAATAGAGAGAATTTTGCTAGGTTCAAAAAGAACTTTTGCTTTGAGTGGGCAGAGATTATAATTTCCCAGTGCTTCTTAGAGAGTTAGCAACTAATCACAAAACCATGTTGAATATTTTCCTATCTTTTAGTTTCCTCTTAGACATCAAAATAATCAAAGTAGTCTTTAATTTTTTAAATAAAATGTTTATTGATGAGTTTTGTTTTTTTAACCACAAATATTTATAAAACACTCCCCCCAATGATAGATCTCTTGAAAAGATGTAAAACAATTAAGCAAAATATAACACTATCACCTCCCCTGCAAGTATATGCAATACTCCACATCTGTGCTATCAACCCAACCTCTCTATTTGTAACTTTTTTTTTAATGAAAAGATAGCTATTTTCTCTTACTACTACTCTTTACCACATTGGGGAAAAGGAGAAAAAGAAATTTCTCATAACAAATATACATGGTCAAGCAAAACAAATTTTCTCATTAGTTATATGCAAAAATGTGCCTTTTTCTTTCCCCTAAGTTTTTCACCTCTCTGTCAGGCAAATATTAAGTTTCATTATCCATTCTTCGCAATCCTGGATGGTCATTGTGGTTCTTATAGTTTCAAAGGTTTTGTCTTTGTCTTATTATTATCATTGTATAAATTGTTCTATTTCTGCTCATTTCTCTTTTCATCTGTTTATAAAATTATTGATTTTTATAATAATGATATTATGGTATTAAATTTTCTTTGCTCCATCAGTTCCAATCATATCTTCTTGATATCATTGATTTCCTAATTTATTATGCCACAATAGTGTTCTATTGAATTCATTTATCGCAGTTTAATCAACCATGTCTCAATTGATGGACATTTCTTTAGCTTCCATTTTTGGCACCACAAATATGGTTATCTTAAATATTTTTGTGGATATGGGATATTTTCCTATTTTATGATCACTTTTGAGTGTAGGCTTAGTCGTGGTATATCTGGTTCAAAGGGCATTTGTTGTTTAGTAACTTTTTGTTTATGTCAGAAAACAATAAGCATTTATTAAGTACTTACTATGTGCCAGACACAGTTCTAAGTCATGGAAATACAAATCAAAAGGAAGAAAGGCTCTGTCTTAAAGGACCTTGCATTCTAATGGGAGAGGACAACACATAAAAGAGAAGGAAGAAGCAAAAGGGAGAAGCAGGGAAAGAGATGAATGTATCCTGCACGTGAGCATTGCTGAGAAAGTTGAGGAAAGTCAGTAGTATAGACTGGAGAGGAATGAAGGTGTGGCTGGATTTCTTTGTTAAAGAGGAGATTCTGGCAAGAACCAGACTTCCAGAGGAAGAGCCACAGGGTCAAAAAGTTGTTTTTGTGTTTGTCTTTTGTTTTCAAGAAGACCAAGATATCAGAGAAACGATGATATGCCTTGCACTTGACTTTGTTTTATATGAGGGAGGGCTGTGCAAGGTCACCAGTCTCACTTTCTTCTCCTGAGCCATTTGGGTCCAGTGGCTTGATATTGATCAGGATGACTGGAGATGGCCTAGGATGCAAAGGGAGACCCTGGCCTCTTTGGCCTTGGGCCTATTCAGGTACTCATTCAGGATGCCTATTCAGGTACTCATTCAGGATGACATAAGGCCCATATAGTGAATAGGTCTGCTTAAGAAGTAGTAGGGAGTGGCCCTTTAATGAGCAAAAGAAAAATAACTAAATCAAGCTGGAAGGGAAGGGAAACAGTTACAACTGATAATCACTCTTTAGCCAGGAGGGGTCCAGAAAACAGCCCTGAAATGGAGTTGGGTCTGAAAGTACTGCTAATGGGTGAAGTCCAAAGGTGAATTGAGCATTCAAGGTCCACAAGTTTCTAGGGCATTGTAGGGAAAGCTCCAAAAAAGTCAGGAATGCATCCTGGAGAGGAGAAATGGAGGTTCTGGGAGGAACTAGCTAGTCAGAAGAAGAGGCCATTTTCCAGAATAGTTATACCCATTCATAGTGAATCCAATTGCCTGTTTTCCTCTCCAATATTTATAATTTTGCTTTTGTTCTGGTTATCTTTGTCAATCTGATGAACAGGAGGCAGAATCTCAGAAATGCTTTAATTTGTCTTTCTCTAATTTGTAGTGATTTGGAACCTTTTTTCATAATGTATCCGTGACTATTTATAAAAGTGATTCAAAGCATATCCTTTAGACTCGGTAAAATTTATTTAACTTCAAACCTACAGGCTTTTTGGTAACTTTAACACTCAAAAATACTCCTTCCTTAAAGGTTCTGGTTCATGTCTATAATACAAGAGTTTATACAATTGAAATCAAGTTTAATTAAATCCAGTCACATTTGATAGAAAGCAGCATTTGTGATAAGAAAATATATTTAGACTTAAAAATGTTCTTAAAGGTGTGGGAGAGGGGCAAATGGAAAGGTTCAAGGATCCTTAGATTCCAATAGTAAGTCATATGATAATACTTAGAGTCTACAGGGTATAGAGGGAAATTACATGCTTGAGAACTGGAGAACCTTAGGATGTAGTGAATGGCAGGGCACATGATGGGAAAGAAATGAAGGTACCCTGCAACTGGACATCGCAGAGAAAGTTTAGTTAAGTCACTAGCAAAGCCTGGAGACGAATGAAGATGTGACTATCCTGACTCTTTACCTTAAAGTGGACATTCTTAGAGGAAGTAGCCATTCTGAGGAAGTGGCCACAGGGAAAGACAGCACTTCCAGTGTATAAAGTCTAGAGATGAATTCAGCTTTCTGAATCTGGGGGTATCTTAGAGAAAGCCTGGGAAAATCAGGAGTAATCTTCCATCTCGTGGAAGGATTAGAGGTAGTGAGTACATCTCATCTAAACCACAAGAGCAAACAGCCCCCACAAGTACTAAATGGCCCAACTGGGAGAAGAACAAACCCCTGGTGGTGAAATGTTTTGCCACCACCTAGCTATCATAGATGGGTATGGCATAAAAGGATGCCATAGTGAAAACAAACAAGCAAATAAGTAAGCAATGAACTTGCTGCCAGAACTAGGTGTGGATCTTGGCTAAACCATTCACTTGCTGTTGGGTCTTAGGCAAATAAATTTTGTTTTGCTGTACCTCAGTTTTTTTTTTATTTGCAAAATGGGTATAATGATATCTGTATTACCTATCTAAGAAAATATTTTGTAAATTGTAAAGCACTAGAGAAATATAAAAAAACATCATAAGAAAAATCAAGAAGAGAGGAAAATTTTTGAAGTCTGTGTAATGGAAAACGGTCCAGTTTGACCTAGAGAGATTATAAAATTTATGAAAGAGCAAGATAAAGTCACATTTTGGTAGGTGTTATATGAGAGGGTAAGGGGGCTGTACTTGATTTTTTGGACAATAAGGATAAGGTTTTTAATCTGTGGAGTAACAATATCAGATTTGTTCATTAGGCAGGTGCTTTGGCAGCAGTGGATAAAGGAGTTGGGAGAGCAGAGGAGTCAAGTCAAATTCTCTTCCACATGACAGGATGTCCAATGAATTACTGAGGGAAGAGAAAAGGCCCAGTTAGGTTAAAAAGGGAGTGCTGAATCCTGATAAGGATAATTACTTTTCATTTACATTTTTTTAGGAGTGAGGGATAGACAGAAGAATTTGGTTGGAATGTTGCCTCTGAGTTTTACTTGACACAAAGTTTCAAAAACTCATGGTACCTCACTAGGTAATTATAATACCTTAATGTCTGATAACAAAAAAAAAAGGAAGATTGTATTTTGTCTTTTAACTAAGTAAAATATGGCAAGAAGAACACCTGTAATGTTCTTCACAAACACTTAAGCTTGAAAGGATTATTAGCAGCAATTAAGAAATTTAACTTATTTCAATAGGATCATAAATGGTAAGTGCTACAAAACACACTCCGACTCAATTTTTTTACCAACCTAATACAATAACCAGCATTACTTTGGAAATATGCATCATTTACACTTAAATCTCCTTGTCACCTAAGTAGTACTCAATGTACTCAGAATTACAGCTATTGCTGGAGAAATTGCAGTTAAATATAGGGGGACAGATAAACTATGTTTATCACTGGCATGCTACTAAGCACTGTGCATCAGCACGTCAAAGTCAGCACATGTCTTGAAAACAATGGTTTCTGTGACTCAACAGTCCCAACTCTCCACCTAGAATAAAAGCTAGAAATGCAATGCCTTAGTCCTCTTAACCTGTTCTATTTCTCTAATAACACAGTAGTAATAGAGTTAGCATTTATAATGTACTTTAGCGTTTCAAAGCACTTTACAAATACTTCATTTTAACTCCACAATAATCCTAGGAGGTAAGTACGGCTATTACTTCCTTTTTACAGAAGAAGAAACTGACTCATTTCAGTCATGCCAGACTCTTTGTGACCCTATTTGAGATTTTCTTGGCAAAGATACTGGAATGGTTTGCCATTTCCTTCTCCAGCTGATTTTACAGATAAGGAAACCGAGGAAAGCAAGGTTAAGCGGTTTCCCCAGGGTCACATAGCTGGTAAGTGTCTGAGGCTGAATTTGAACTTAGGGGTTCTTGCCTCCAGGCCTGGTTTTCTATCCCTTGTGCAACCTAGTTGTTCATTAATTAGCTTGCCAATGTACTCTAGAGAAGAGTTGTGCTGGGAGATATGAAAGCACTTTGGAACAAAGGCTGATGGTCTTGAGGGAAAATGATAAATGTATATCCCTCTTTGGGTGGTGGTAGGGAAACTATAGGGGGCTGAATGGTGAAGATAGTGCTAAATATGGTTGGTTTTCCTTAATTGTTCTTTTTTTGTTTGTTTTGTTTTGTTTTAAGGGATTAGTCTGTCAGAAAGGGAAATAAATATTAGGAAAAATCATGGGATAAAAACAAAAGCCATTGGTTTATCTTGTTTAAAAAAAAGATCATCACAATTACATTTCCTTACTTGTACCTGGTTTCAGTGGGTTCCTGATAATATGCCAAAAATTATATTTGACTTGATTCAGAATATTGTCTTGATTATGAATGATAAAAGGAAAAGGGAAACAGAGAACTGCAATCTATAAGTAACTACTAAATCTTTTTAAAATCATGATTCATAGTTTTCTTTTTTGTCAAATCTCTCACCTATACTATTATCAAATAGCAAACTTGACACTGTGGACCAGTGGAAAGATATACTTTTGGGAATCAGAAAGGCCAGGTTTGGGTTCTAGTTCCATCTTTTATTAACCATGTGGTTTTACTGTGGTCCGGCTGCTAAATATTTTATGTTTCAGTTTCTTCATTAAAAAGCACATGAAAATAGACCAGCAGTATGAGTATATATGCATATTATATATATATATATGCATATACTATACTTATATGTATGTACATATACATACAAACTATACAAATATGCATATGAACATATGCATATGTACAAATATGCATATATATACACATACACATGTGTGTGTATCTGTATCCACAGATGTACACACATAACCAAATACTTCTTTATTTCAAAGTACTATATCATGTGTGGAGTGACCTTGGGTTCTTTTAAGGTTGAGTGTAATTCTGAAATGCCTAACCAAATTAAAAAGACTTGTAATGTGGGTCCAACGACAGTGTACATCTGCCTTCAGAGGGCCAACCAAGTTTGGAAAGGCTCATCACCAGACTGCAGACAACCAGGCAATATTATCGACTGGGTCACGAAGGGGTTGTAATTCACAGTATTAGAGGCACTGATGAAATCACAGATATGTGCAAACAAGGAAGGATGACTACTAGTGTCAAATATGAAAGAATATCAAGTGATATCTTGTACAAGATTATTTAACCATTTTTTAAATGCATAAGAGATCATATTTTTCCTTTTTGATAATCAAACCATAAATAACTGGCAATTGTGAGCTTTCTACACATTGCCTTTTCTATTAAAACTTTTATTAAATTATTTAAAAAATATTTACTTTTTTATTATATTTTATTAATGTTTTCTTCCTCTTTTAGTCATTAAATTGTTCAGGAATGAGTTGACAGCTAATTGGTGCATTAGATAGAGCACTGCATCTGGAATCAAAAAAGGGTGATTTGATTTCAAATCTGGCCTCAGACACAGTTTTGTGACCCAAGGCAAATCATTCAATCTCCAACTGCCACTGAGTTCTCATTTGTAAAATGGGGTAATAATATCACCTACCTCTTAGGATTGTTGTGAGCACAAAATGAGATAATATTTGTAATTTGCTTTGCAAATCTGGAATAAATATTAAATACTGCTATTTATTATTGTTAACTATGAACGGTACATTTCCCCACATTCTTCCTAAGTTGATTTACTTCTTCTTTACATAAAAGTTTTGTTTTGTTTTTGTTTGTTTGTTTTTTTTACCATTTTCAGCATCCAAGAAGCTCCCATTTTAATGAGCCGGTAATATATGTTAGTAATAATGTGCTATGTTCCTGTTTCTCACATCCAGGAATTTAAAATGTAGCCTTCAACTTATTGATGAATACTCACTACTGAGACCATCATGCCCATATATTACTAGATTTAAATCCAGTTTTAGATTCAAATCAAGGCGTTCTGATCCGTATTTTCATAATTCTTAATAGCAGCCTTTGGCAAAGCTTAAAATCTGAAGTAGCCAGATTGCTTCTGCCTACAGGGGGAAAATGTCCTTCATGTCAATTCAGCTTAGCCATACTAGTTATCTGGGTACAGATTTATATTAACGTCAGAGGAAAGAGAAGAAATGTGTTAAACAGGACACAGGAAGAGTGGCGTATGAAAGACATTTGTAGGACATGAGTTTGTATAAAACTGGGGTGGTAGATTTTAAGAAAATATCTGAGTGGGATATTTGTGATAATCTCTATGATCTCCAAAGCTGCATTAAGGAGGTCACTTAGCTGTTTCAACACAGGAATTTCCAGATTGCTATGACATAGTAGGTAGAGAGAGCTGGCCTCTGAATCAAGAAAAGCTGGGTTTAAGGAGTGCCTTTGACATGTCCTGACTACATTACAGGGGCTGAACAAATTATTTAACCTTTTAGCTCCCCTAAACACTATAATGCGCACTGTCTTTATATTCTGCATCAGAGCAGTTCTCTCAAGAGTAGTTCCTTGTGCCATTGATATCATGGATCAAAGCAAATAATGTTTGAAAGAGTTTGTAGAAAACTATTAACCTAAATAGGAGGAGGCATTGAGGAGACATTTTCTAAGGGTATATTTTTTAAAAAGTACACAGCATCTTCTTCTTAACCTTGTATCTAGCTAATGACATGGGGGAAGACAAGAGAGGACCCCAACCATGAGATTTTTGCCTTGGACTCTGGCCAGGGGCTGGCCAAAATTCGTGCTCAGCTTCTTCCTTTGGAGGGAACAGCTATGGGTCTGGATGGGCTACCTGGCAGCTGTGAACTGGCACTATTGTGAAGAAGTCATGGCAAAGGAACCATCCATTAGGCCTGGAGCAGTGAATGGCCTGCCCACCATGAAGGGAGCTTGTAGAGGATCCCCCTAGGGAGACCAGAGCTGTGCTGCCATCCCATCCCAGGTATCAGATCTCTCCATTAGGCTGCTCGAGTTATGGCTGCTGGGTACAGTGGGGCCAGTCTCCATTTCCTTCCAGAGAACCATACCCCAAACAAAACTCCCTTAAACAACATCCTCCCAGAGCAGCAGTCCTCCAACAGATCCTCCATCCAGCTCAGTCCCTTCCCACTCTTTTCTTGGCCCCTTGGCCCAGAAACTATTTCCTCATTCATTCTCCCTCCAGTGCTGCAGCTAAAACCTGGGACCTTCACTTTGCAGACCCTGCCCAAGCTGGCTGCCACCTGCTCTCCTGCAGTCAGTAGCATAAAGAGCAGCCTGGACCAACCTGCCAGCTCCTCTCTGCAGTTGCCCCGGGGGTGGGGTGACTTTCCTCCCTGGCTCCTACTGGCATCACTGCTGCCCTCTTCCTCTTCCCTTCTCTTCCTCAGCTTCCTAGTGATTAAGCATCGCCCTTCCTTGCCATATAACTCCTATTATTGACGCCACAAGGGTCTCAGTTTCTTCTTTAATAAATTGGAGAAGAGACAAAAAACATTCCAACTTCCATTCCTTCTGATGAGACAAATGAGCATGATATTTTCACCAGGTATACAAAGATGGTCACCTGAGAAAATTATGCTTTCAAGTTAGAAACTGTTAAGCCTTTTAGCATATTTGTTTCTCCCAGAACTAAACGTTCTAAAAAATTACATTTTTCAAATTCCATATCCCCTGGAAAATAAATATTCTTTTACTGCTTCTTTCTACATGATATATGGTTTTATAAATTGACGACGTTGAAAGGCATATTTTTGAAATAACCAATAATTGAGAAAAACCATCACTGAAATTAAATTGGCAGGTGATATGTAGAAGTGTGAAGGAAAATTTAAAGCAGTATAGAGACTACCTGAGTATAAAAGTCAGCAGACAACCCAGGAGAGAACTTTCAATTTGCCATCATTTAGTTAGTGCTTTTAACAAAGTATGTGTGTATGCTCATATGTGGATATGCATGGGTCCATACATGTGTGCATGTGTATTGTTGTACCTCTCACATTTGCATCATTCAAAATTGATTTTGCTTAAGGAACAAGCTCAGATATTGTGAGTTCAGTAATCACAAAACAGAACTTTCTTTACTTGAGGAGACTAATATTTTTGGCACTGATGGTAACGTTTCTCTAAGAATGCTCATTTGAGATTTTCCACGTTTTATGTCGACATGTTCGATCCTAGCCATGCATTAATATTTAGATGGCAGTATGCTTGAATTTGAACTGTAACCTTTTGTGTATAAGAAGGGGTACCAATGTATCAGGATGATGTTTAGCCTTTAGCTAATCAAAAAAATTAAATGTTCTAAAATATAACAAATTCATGGATAGTCACCATTGAGGCAATCATTTTAATCATAAGAATGGATCCTGAATCAAACTGGGAAAGTTAGTTCTGGGGCTCAGGAGGTATTCCATAGAGGGTTATCTTTAATTATGACTTTTAAAGGAAGATACTGATCCTAGTCAGGAAGACATCATCTTCTTGAGTTCAAATCAAATGATAGTGATCCTGGCCTCTGTGGCACGGCTGTGATGGCATGTGAAAAATAAGAGAATTGGTACCAAAACACCAAGTGAAAGTTTCTTTGTCTGAGAGTTAGAGTTGGAACTTTCATGAGAAGTCACATCTGAATCTGATGCTGCTTTCAGAAAAGTTCATGTAATTGTAGATTTCATTCATAGAGGCAGACTGTCTATAGGAAAGGTGAAAATAAATAATTTTACTTTTTTTTTTTTGCACTGGTTAGGGCACATATAGAGGACAGTAGTATATTCAGTTTGATGGAATTTGGAGCTGGAAGAGATATTTGAGATCATCTAGTCCATTACCCTCCTTTTACGACTGAGAAAACTGAAACCTAGGACATGAATGAACTTGAATATATTCCTTCAGGAAGCAAGCTTGACATGGTTGCTCAACTATTTATGAGCTTCAGGTCCTGTGGTTGTTGTTATTCAGTCATTTTTTCACTTATGTTTAACTCTTCGTGACCCCATTTGTGGTTTTTTTTGACAGTGATCCTGAAGTTATTTGCCATTTCCTTCTCCAGCTCATTTTACAGATGGGAACTGAGGCAAGCAGGGTTAAGTGACTTGCCAAGAGTCACACATCTATAAGGTCAGATTTGAATTCAAAAAGACTATGTCTTCCTGACTCCAGGCACCACGATCTATCTATTGTGATATCTAGATGTCCCATGGTTTGTCCCTAATACCATGTGCTTATTGAAGTAACAAAAAGAAGAAGAGCAAGGCTAATTAAATGCAGGAGATTATAGAAAAATACAGTTATATAGCTTGTACCATACCTGAAAGACTTGATTACAAGGTGTAGCAGATTATTTATTCTTTGTTAGAATTGCTTGAGTAAGAATTGAAACTACAAATCTGTGTTATCTACCTCTTTCTCATCTATATATCTGTCTAACATCTATCTATATCCATTTTTCATCTATCTATCTTCTATCAATCTATCTACCTAGGTAAAACTTGTAATAAAAAATATTTGACAAGACTATGTGGATGTGACAATATGAAAGTCTATATGCCCATATTTCAGGTTACAGTTAATAATCAGTCAGTCACTGGAATGTTAATGTAAGGCTAATGGTGGGTGGGAGGAAGAGTTAAAGATCTTCCCTGCCCATTAATAGGCCCCAGTACCTTTTGTTAATTTCTGTTGAGGCATTGGGTCAGAGGGTCTGGCTCTGAAAAATGTATAAATACTCTGAGGTGAGGTTTTACAATGGGGCTTACTCATTGGAAGGGTTTATTTGGTCAGATGAGATTGTGGGTAGCTGCTAAGGAGCCCCCTGACTTTGAAAACCCAGACATTCTCTTTCTAGTAACTATGCATATATGTAATGGTCACACAGTTGGATCTGTCTGTTGATCTGTGATGTATGTATTATTGATGGTCAGACCTGTTGCTTGGTCTTTATTTCTCTGTTTGTATTTTCTCTGAAGTTCAGAGTGCTGACTTTTCCCCCTCAACTATGTGAATGATGCATGCACTTGATTAAAGAAGCTTGCTGACCCCTCAACAGCTGCTTTCCTTTTAGAAAAGCAGATCTAAGAACCTCAACAGCAGGTCCTCCTGTGTATGCTGGGAGCTGTTACAGTCACTAGCTCAGAGAGACATGTACCATGATGTACAATTTCTCAACCATCCATGACCTAGGCACCCTTCTCCCTGGTATCGTCCAGTGGAAATGGTGCCAAATTGGAGTGAGAGGATCTAGTTTCAAATTCTTTTGTAGCCTTGAACAATTAGTTTCATCTCTTTTTATCTCATTTTCCTTATCTATAAAATGAAAGAGTTAAGCAATACGTCTTCTCATATTTTTTTCAGACTCCAAATTATGATCCTATGATGTCCTCTCCTCCACTTGTTCAGCTATGTGATTCTGATTTTGTGACTAATAGTGGTTGAATGAATTTTATGAATGTGCTCAATTTTAAAAGGCAGGCATAAATGCTACCTAAGTTTGAGGGTATGTGAGAAATCAAACTGAACTAGAATCTAATGATTCCATTTGTTTAAAGCATGTGCTCATAATTTTGACTCAAACTCATAATTTTGTTTAAAAAAATCTGACTGAACATGTTCAAGTCACTGTGGGAAGTACTGAGAGAGACACAAGTCAGAGCCTCTGTTCCCAAAAATCTTATTGTATTTTAGAGGAGATAAGACATGTACAGAAATAGCTACAAAAAACTATAGACCATGGCTAGCACACAAAAGAGATTCAACTTTCTACTAAGGGTTGTGAGCATGAGGGAAGACTTCAGGCAAACTTGAAGGATAGGTAGGATTTCCAGTGGAAAGGAAGGATATTTTAGTCATATGAAGTGATGTTGGCAAAGGCATGGTGGTCAAAATATGACAGTCAATTATAATAATCAATGTTTTTTAAGTGTTTACTTTGTACTAGACACTGCGCTAAGTGCTTGTGATAAAAATAAGGAAAAGCAAGAGAGTAAGAGTAGTTTCAAAGGAGCTTAATTTCGCTTTGTTATTCATGGAATAATGTAGTGACCAAACACAGTACTTAAGTTTTCCATTTTCCTTAGACTATTCTTATGTACATTTTGTATCCCTCCATTGCAATGCAAGATCCAAGATCCAGGAGAACATTGGACACAGTAACAGCAATATTGTATGATGAAGAACTGGGAATAATTTAGCTCTTCTCAGCAATACAATGATCTAGGACAATCCCAAAGGACTCATCATGAAACATGCTTGCTATCTCTCTCTAGAGAAAGAACTGATATTGTATAAATATACAGACTGAGCACACTACTCTTCCTTCTATTCTTCCTTCCTTCTATTCTTCCTTCCTTCCTTCCTTCCTTCCTTCCTTCCTTCCTTCCTTCCTTCCTTCCTTCCTTCCTTCCTTCCTTCTTTCTTTCTTTCGTCAATGCTTTACATGATTGAATATGTACAACCCGTTTCAGATTACTTACCATCATGGAGAGGAGTGGCAGAGGGAGGGATAGAATTTGGGACTAAACTTTAAAAAAAAAGTTAAGAACTGTGTTAACATGTAATTGAGGTAGAATAAAATATTTTTTAAAAATGTAAGTTCCATTTGGGGAGACTGCTTTGTTTTTGGCTTCAGATTTTCTGGGCTCAGCCCAAGGTCTTGAACATTTAGTGCTTAAGAAATTTCTGCTGAATTAAATTCTACTGGATTGGAGTCCTGACTCTGCCATGTACCGACTGTATGTCCTTGGGCAAATCACTTTAACCTTTCTAAATCTTCATTTGTTAAATTTTAAATAGAGGATATTGCATTATCTCACTCACATAGTTAGGATTAAATGAAATCATGCACCAAAATTATTTTATAACAGTAAAGTTTCTTACAGATGTGTTATTGTTTTAAAATATTATGTTTTTGCCTTTTACGTGATTCAGTTCCCATAAAAGTAATTCTAAGTCTCTGACTGAAAAAGAGAAGCCAAATTTGATGCCATGTAAAAAAGTCTCTCCTTCAAAGAAAAGATCACAATGTCAATTACTGAAATTAATGAATTTGATTCATGAACTATAGAAGAAAACTATCACCTACATCATCACTATTATTTTGGTAACTGGGATAGTTTTAAATATACTACCTTTATCTGTTAGGAACCTAAAGATTGCTTATTATATATAGAGCACTATACTGGACACTAAGGAAAATATAATGTTTAATTGAATTCTGTCTGAATGGAGGTATACAAGAATATGACAAATGCACAGAAAAAAATGATAGGATGGAAATAAAAGTAAGATCACCAAAGTGCTTCCCATCCTCAGTGCCTTAAAGAAAGCTATAGTTAAGAGGTCATTATTATTTGGAAAGAATCAGTGATACTTTTACACATTTCATTTAGGTTTTAAAGCACAGCCATTTCTGACGCATAGAATATTTCATGAGCAAAAACATAAAAACAGGGAAGTGGAAGGCATGTTTGTGAGAAAAATAGTTGAACTTGTCTGAGCATATTGCATGGAAGAAAAAAAGGCAATAAAGCTTTTAAGGTAGAGTGATACCTTTGAAGGGGGCTTTGAATACTATATAAAAAAGTCTGAACTTTGTGCAGCAAAACATGGGGAGCCACTGATGAATTCTGAATAGCCGAATGACATGACTATCTCTTGCAAACTTTTTTAAAATTTTTTTTCTTTTTTGCATTCATTTTTATAAGGTTTTGAGTTTTAAATTCCCCCTCTCTCCCTTTTCCCCTCCCCAAGAAAGCATGCAATATGGCTCTACATGTACAATCATATTAAACACATTTCCACATTAGTCATGTTATGAAACAAGAATCAGAACAAAAGGGAAAAAAAACATGAGAGAAAACAGAAAACAACAAAAAAAGAGAAAATCTTCTCCTTCGATCTGCATTCAGACTCCATAGTTCTTTCTCTGGATGTGGATAGCGTTTTGGAGTCTTGGAATTGTTTCAGATCCCTGCATTGCTGAGAAGTAACTCTTGCAAACTTAAGATTACTGTACTGTTGTCATTTCTCCTTCTCTAGCAGTGACATAGAGCATAGATTGGAAGGTGGAATAAGTGAGGTCAGAAAATCGATGAGAATCTTTGTACAAGAATCCATAGAAGTCTATACCAATAGGTTAGTAATAGGAACAGAACAATAGGAAGAAAAGGTATTTTTTTGTAGAGGTGTCATTGATAGGATTTAGAATCTTATCATATAAGAGAATAAGGGGGAAAAGTCAAAGCTAATGCAAATGTTGGACTGGAGGGATCGGGAGAGGAAAAGAGACAAAAGAGTGACTTAGTGAAGGAGAAAATAAACTCTGTGACAGGATGAGTGTGAGCTTTCCATGGTACATCCAAAGAGAAAGATACCTGTGAGCAGTTAAAGATAGAGATACAGAGTTAAGAAAGCAGATGAGAGTGAATGATACAGATTTTGAGACTCATGTTTGTAGATGGGATCACTAAAGGGGAATGGGTGAATAAATTTTCCAAGGGAAATAATATAAAGAGGGAAGAGAAGGGGAATGACAGAATAGCATCTTGGGGACCTCCAATCTGAAGGACTGGAAAGAGAATAATGAGATAGATGAAAGAGACAAGAGGAGAAAAAAGTGAGTGTAGTTTAAATAATGCATATATTTCTGGAGTACTTTAAGGTTCAAAAAGTATTTTGACCATAATTATGGATAACTGAGTGTTTTTCTTTTCATTCAGATGATTTAGTGTTATGTGGATATACATAGACTTCTATGGTTCATCACCATTATTGACAAAGCCAGGGTAAATTAAAGAAAAGAAATGCTTCTGGTCTATTACTATCTGAGTTTGTAAGTCATTTGCTAATAAACACACACAGACATATGTACACACACACACACACACACACACACACACACACACTAGCCTATTAGCCTGAAGAGTTAATATTCCTCCAAAAACATCTATGTTAGTATTAAGGAGACCCTTTCACATAGAAGGTACTGAATGTTTCTTCTTATCTGATTCCCCAATAATCATGTTAATCATTAAAAAAATTGTCTAACAAAGTAATAAAATATCACCATCTGAAATGACAGTTATTCATTTACCTCATTTTCTGAATGAAAGGGCAGGCCATTCAAAATGTAAAGTAAAAGGTAAACTCATTGAGGGCAGTACTCTGTGTGTATGTGCGTGTGTGCGTGCGTGTGTGTGTGTGTGTGTGTGTGTGTGTATGTGCCTGTGTCTCTAGCACCCACTCTTTGACATAGCAGGTGTTTAATACAAGTTCAGGTTTGTTGAATTGACTTATATTAAATAATTCACTGGCAAAACAGCACGGGTTTTGGTTTAAAAAAAAAAGATGACTGATGTTGCCATTGTGCATTTTTAAAAGCAAATCTAGCCCAATGTACAGAGGCCTATATTTGTTAACACTCAACTGTCTCCCCACCTCTCCTCATACTGAAAAGAAAACGTGAAAATTATGCTATTAGTTATGGCACAGGTACAAACTTTGATCTAAACTATGCCCTTAGTTCCATGTACCTCATCTGAGGGAGAAAAATAAAAGTTTCATTTAACTGCCATATTCTCCACACCTAGTCTTAATCGCCATAGATTTATGTACTTACATGAGTAGTAAATCCCTTTTAGTAGTGGTTCACTTTGGAATAGTGAATGACTCTGGACAATTTCAATCTTGTAAAGTAGAACATTCTGCAATGACATGTCAGAACAGCCCATGTTCTATCAGAGAAAGCAGCAGATTTATTCCAGTGTTCACTCAGCTTATTCAGAATTGCTGGTCCCCTTTGTCCCATATGTGACAATCAGATGCTGCTGCACATATGTAAATTTAGATCTTCATGAGAGAAATTTTGAAGTTGACTTCCAGATTGTTAGTGGTCTTAATGAGAGTTTTGCTGCCTGCATCTTAAGATCATCACGTTGTCACAAAATAAAGTAGGCTCTTTCTAGAATCTGGCAACTCTGACTGAAGATTAATGAACCTCTTGCAAACTGGAATGAAGAAAACTGATCCTTATGCCAGTACACGGACAGGTGTACTGCAGATTTAAATATACTGATATTTATCCAAATTACTTACTGGTAAATTAACTCCTCAAAATTTAACCAGCTGGTTTGGCTTAACAATATTTGGTAATGTTATTTGACTTCTCTTTTACCTTTTCTTAGTCCCCTCTATTCCTCCTTGAATTCACTGTTGATAAATGGATGTGTCTATAACACTGTCTTTTAAAGCTATAGATAGAAAATTATGACAACAATTGTTAACACAGAAAATTTGGACTGCACATTATGAAATGATTTCTTATATAAAGAGACGTACATTTTATGGAATCTGGGAGGTTCTGGAATCCTCTTTGTCCTTGCCTTCTTCTTCGCACCATTTTCAGCAGTGAAATCTTGATTTGGCTATATTTCCATATAGTCATTGAATTAGCTATGGCACAGCAATTCATTCTACTCACTTGACAAATGTGAATTCCTTCATATATGGTATTATGCTAAGGTATTGCATAGAATACATCAACGAAGGGATTATTCTGACCTTCGAAGAGTCTACAATATAAAGAAACAATAGGAAATACAAAAACTGAAATCAAAACAATAAACATGGAAGTACCTACATTGTTCAAAGCATCGTGTATGTTTTACACTGGGGAAAATAAAAAGTAAAGTTAAGCTAAGACATTTTGCCTGTCTTTAAGAGGCTTACTGTCTAGATATCTTTATAATACACAATGTAACATGACAATTATACTGAAGATAACAAAATGAAATGCATGTGAGACATAAGAGTAACATTAGTCATTATTCATGGGAGAATGGGTGAGGCTTCCTATAAGAGTGGTTATTCAATTGGGCTTTGAAACATGGGTAGGCATTCAACACTGAAAGACTGGGAAGAATGATAAACAGCTAAATGGAGGTGAAGATGGAATTGGTTGGAGTAGGAGGTTAAGTAACTGATATAGCAAGTCTATTTAATTATACAAGGATTATTTCAGGAGATGGCATGAAGAGGAAGTCTGGGGGAGATTCATTTGTAATTTATTTTTTAATGGGGAGAATTACCTGAAGTTTATTAGATAATAGCAACAAGGGTATATATGGAAAGAGTGGTAGAAACATTTAACAGATCTTGAAAGAGAAAGAAGATGACTGAAAAATGTTGGTAAGGGAATGGTTTGGAAATGGCCCAAGATTGACATTCTGGTCATTACCTCTTATTTCTATTTCCTTAAGATGTAAGTATTATGTGCTTATAGAGGGAAACATATTCTTTTCATTGGTCTTTTGTGAGTGCAACAGGTCATGACACTAGTTCAGCTTGAACTCTGCCTGTATTCAAAGCCCACCTGGTGGGAAGCAGGATGTGAACATGTGCAAGGGCTAGAGGATGCCTGAAGATTCCCACAGGTTGCTAAATGGAAGGAAAAAGAAAATGGATGCAGAAGTGGAAAGCTGCCCTACAGCACAGCTAACTCTTGCAGGCCTTCCCCTCTTCTCTGTCAGGAAGCAATGCCTACAGACATTCTCTCAGCTACGATGCTCGACCTGCCAAGCCACAGTTGCCAGGCTCCAGTGCTTTGCAGATCCAGTAGTGATCTACTTTTTCAACCTTGAGGGCCTAAAATTTAATCTCTGGACAAATTGCTATTAGTGAATTAACTACCTAGATTTCAGAAATGGTGATGCAGCAACATGGAAAGAGTGGCAACAGTGAGCTCAAAACTTATTTTTCCTATTACTAATTTACAAGGCTTGGCAAATAAGAACTAACAAGCAATATGCACCAGATGCTCAGAAAGATGTAATTGGGAAAGTGTATGGTGAAAATGTGATTTTTGTTTCTTGTTACATATTTTATTTTTTTAAAGAGGGAAATGCCCTTGTACATTGAGAAGATACATGATTGTTTGGCTGAGCAGGAAGATTCAGAGGTAAAAATAGAGGCTCGTGAGTAGCGGCTGAGTAGATGGTTGACATGCATGCATGAAGCCACATGTGCAGCAATTATAATATGAGGTGAATTGCAAATTATTATAAGAATGATATAAATTTTGATACAAATTTTATGAATCTTTACTTTTCACTGAATATATTTTTGAGGTGTTTTGGGCCAGTGATAGAATAATGACAGAATGAAGACAGGCACTATACAGAATTTTCACAAAAGTAGACCAGGTCATCAGGGACACCCATTTCTGAAGTTTCTATAGTAATAAAACCATTGTTTTCCCCTTTAGTGACACACACAAATAATCACACACTCTTACATACCCTGAATGTAATTTATACAGAGAGGTTACATATTCCAAAATTTGACTTTCCTTAATTAGAGTAGTTGTCTTAATCCCCATTTGTTGTATTAATTCTCAGATTCCCTTGGTGGCACATCTCTTGAAGTCCCATTGTAGAACCAAAGGGCAAAATGTCTATGAGGAAAAAGAACATAATATCTGTCTTGGTTGCTTCATACTTTAAGGGGTCTTTTTTTAAATCTCTACTTCTAACTTTATAGCATTTCAATTGAAAAGGCAAATTGCTATGTCTCTCCATCCCTTTTAGGACTTTTAACTGAAGTTCTCATATTTCTGGATTGGTTGAGGGGCAAAAGAGGAACTGGGCTAACTCATGGCCTGCCTTGAAAATAATCATACACCTTATACATATGGCAACCACCACCTTACACATTCTTATAGTTGGAAAATACATACATACATATATATATATATGTATACATACATTCACACATGTATACATACATATATGTGTATTTAGCTATCAAAAGGTATGCAAGCTTTGTACAATAAAACTATTTTATATGGGATCAGAACTCATGATGTAATAATTATTTTTGATGTTTCCAAACATATACAAATATTGAGAAAATGACTGATTTTTTTCATTTTTCTTGTGAATATTTTACCATAGCAAAAAATATATTTTAAATTTATAATTACTCCAACTATTTAAGATTGGGATCTATTTACCAATAGTTAAATGGTCAAAAGAATTGAGCAGATTGAAAAAAAAATTAAGAGAGATATTCTACCAATAACCACTTAAAATGTCCTAAATAGCTAATTTTACTTTCCATTTCACTAATATGGAGTATATTAGACAAATGGAAAATAAAATAACCCCAGCATGTCACCTCACACCAATAAGACTAGGATAAAAGGATAAAAGATAGAGGAATTCATTTTTAGATGAGGCTCGATGAAGATAGTCACACTAATTTCTAGCTCTTGAGTTAGTTGGTTCAACTATTCTGGGGAAAAATTGAAATTATGCAACAAAAATTTCTAAATTGTTTAAACATTTTGATCCAGACATTCCATTACTAGAATTATAACTAAAAGAAGCTACTTATATTAAGGAAAGATCTCTTTGTTAAAAAAAGACTTTAAAAGTATTATTTGTGAAAACAAAAAAGCTAGAAACAATACATACCAAAGAATGGAGGAAAGGGTAAACAAACTATAGTATGTGGATATAATAAAAAATACTCTACCACAATAAATGACAATTATGAAAGTTCACCAAACCACATGAAGATATATGAAATGCAACAAAATGAAAAGTAGACTCAAAAGATCAATATATATAATAATGAAAATATAAATTAAAAATCAATAGGCAACACGATTCTGGTCAAATATATGTTTAATATTAGTTCCACACTACTAAAGTAGACAATACATCTTTTCTTTCCATAAAAATTAGCAAACTATTTTTTAGGAAAATTATTGTACTCAGTAAGGTAAGAGTGGTATTGTTTGGTTGCTTATTGGAGAATATCTTTTATGTGAAAAGAAAATGAATCAAATTTTTAAA
The DNA here is from genome assembly GCF_028372415.1 of Notamacropus eugenii. NCBI lineage: Eukaryota > Metazoa > Chordata > Mammalia > Diprotodontia > Macropodidae > Notamacropus > Notamacropus eugenii. The sequence goes on along the minus strand of NC_092877.1, from coordinate 119,468,866 downwards.
AAAATTCTTCAATTTATACCAAATATTATAACCAAAATATCAACATTTTTGTAGAGACAGGTAATGTTCTGAAAGTGTTTGCCAGACTACAAAATAAAAATAAATGTAAATTGCCTGAGTTATTCTACAATTTCTTACCACTTGGAATTTCTACGGAAGGCTAACCTCCTCAGGATAGGGTTCTCTTGTCAAAGATAGAGCCTCTGCTGACTCTTAGAAACAGGGTAGGCTCTACATCAATCATTCCACTCAGGAAAAAAGCAGGCTTTTAGAAATTGGTTTCTAGAAACATAGCTTACTAGACTTAAGCTTCAAAAAATGTATATTTTGTACAAATTAAAAAAACATTTTCATTAATTTGGTTGGAGGATATATAGTAAGTGTACTATCCTTCATACACAAGCACAGCATTGCTGAATGCTGTCAGTAGAGCTTTTTTTCCCACTCATGTTGAAGGGTCTGTGTTAACCAATCCAGGACTCCTGTCTAGTTAGTTGCCTCTGGTGTTTTGTTCCAGATTTTGGGGGTGAGGGAAGAGTTATTTCCCAGGAATAAGATAAAGTTTAACAGCCCCTATAAATATTAAATCCACGAGCTTGGCACCATTATTACTTTGTTCTAACAACTAAAAAGTCAATTACAATTCTTCGACTAAATCCACTTAGCGACATCTAAGTTGAAAGGAAATATGCCTTCCCAGTAAACCAGAACTTTCATTTGGGTATTGGCAGGGTTCCCTTGTTAGACTTTGTGATGAAATCAAGATGCTGGAAGAAGAAACATATTCTAAAAGAAAAAAAAAACTGTGTGAGGACATGAGTTATGCTGTAAAACATCTCCAAATTTGAGCCTGTCCAGATTTCTTCTGAGATTTGGAAAAGTTTATTTAAAGTATAGTGGATTGTAAACGTGTTTAGTAGATGTGAATTCTACAGAAGTCCTACATGCATTTATTACTGCACTTCATTTTGGTAGAAGCTGACCTTAGGTTCTTTGTCATTATGCTAGTAGGGCAAAAACTCTGATAAGTTCTGCTAAGTTTGTTTTTTTGCACAGACTTATAAAAAAACCACATCTACTGTCTAAGGCATAACTTTATTACAAAGGTTCATTACTGGCAACTTTGCTACTAGTTGATGAATTTCATTACTGTGGCCAAGCTAAAAGAAATAAAAAAATAAAACCTCATCCTCAGTCATATACAGTTTCTTTTCAGTTCTCTGGTGATGTTTTAATAATGATAGAAAAGGGGGTAGAGGAGAGCAAGACATATCGTTCTCATATTTTTATAGTTATTTATATGGTAAATGTCCAATAATCACTGGGATGACAAACGACTGTATCCCTATAAAACCTTCTCCATTTGAAGGATATATTTAAAAAGAAGTTAGAAAGTATAAAGGAAGATCAAAAGCTTGTAGATTGTTTGACAGACCCTTGTCTGTGTAATATGAATGTGTGTCTGTGTGTGTGCTTGTCCTTTGTTGCTGAAGAAGACCATGCCATCACAGAAATAATGACATGACTTTGCACTTGACTTTGTTTTCACTGAGGGAGGGCTGTGCAGGTCACCAGCCTCACTTCTCCTCCAGAGCCATCTGAATCCTGTGACCTGATATTCATCAGGATGACTGGAGATGACCCAGGATGAGGCTATTGGGGTTAAGTGACTTGCCCAAGGTCACACAGCTAGTGAGTGTCAAGTGTCTGAGGTGAGATTTGAACTCAGGTCCTCCTGACTCCTGCACTGGTGCTCTATCCACTGCACCACCTACCTGCCCCTGTAATATGAATATGTTCTTCAGGGGTAGGGTTTTGAAAGTCCTGGATATGGCAAGCACTTCCTGTTGTTCAGTCTTTCATCTATGTCTGACTCTTCATGAGACAACCCATTTCAGTTTTTCTTGGCAAAGATACTGGAGTGGTTTGCCATTTCTTTCTCTAGCTCATTTTATAGATGAGGAAATTGACACAAATTGGGTTAAGTGACTTGCCCAAGGTCAAGCAGCTAGTTAGTGTCTGAGGCCAGATTTGAACTCAGAAAGATGAATCTCCCTGACTTGACGCCTGGTGCTCTATTGACTGAGCCACTTACCTGCCACTGTAGCAAACACTGGGCGACATCAACATAAAACTCACAATATCTTATCAGAATACAAAATATCTTGGCAGTTATTTCTATGTATGCAATGAGGTGATTGATTAAGGAAAGAAGAGATCAAAATAAATAACAAATAAGAAGAAAGAGTAAAGATGAAAAGTTAATGCTTACTCTTCTAAGCCAACTTTTATACATACTGTTGATTACAAAATATTGGAAATAAAGCTAAAGACATGACTCTGATTTTAACAATCTCTAAGTGACTCTGAATCTCTGATTGAAATTGATGTACAGCAATGATATCAAGAAAGACAAAATAGTTCAGAAACCACTTCATCCAACAATTGTTTCATCTTCTAGAACAGCAGGAAGGTATGTCATCCAAGGACAACACAGATGGCCTTGAGTCAGGAATAGCAGCTCATTTAATCTATCAGTGTCTCTGCAACTCTCCAAGACCATAAATTGGAGAGCAGGATTCATGTGCATTTATACAGTGAGCTCTTCATAAGGAGTTCCTTATACCCAGAGATTCCCAAGCTTAGTTGGCCTACCATTCCCTTAAAAAAAAAATTACTCATTGGCCTCCTAGGAATCTACTTTCTTTAACCCTTTAAATTTTGTTTTATGAAATTTGCATTGGTTTAAAAATATATAAATATTTTTTAAATGATGCATCTTAAATTTAGTAGTTTATTGCAAATTTGTGTTTTTTCTTGCATTGAAATTTTGATAATGCAATATTGCATCATACAACTATATAGTATTGTATTATAAACAAGTCATTACACATACATATTCCTAACACAATGCATTCCTGCCTGCCAACACTTGCTTGTTAAGATCCGTCCATGGACTTGACCATTGATTCATTATAACTTGCATTTTGTGTGTTTATTTAGATAATAATGTAATCACTATGACTTTAACTCTGTTATGCAACAGATGAAGCATGTATGAATGGTTTTTCAAATTTTTTTCTCTTTTTTTCTTTCCTTATGCTTTTACTTTCCCCCTTATTTGTATTCAACACCCTCTCAATTACACCCAAGGCTATTATCTTTCCCTTATGGTTTCAGGACCCAAAAGGGGCAGCTTTACCCACTTTGGGAACCTATGCTTATACCAATGAAATCACAGATTGATTCATATTCAAAATAACAGAATAAATGAAAGATTGTGAATACCATCTACAAAACAGCAAAAAAAAAAAAAAGGAAGAAAAACAATAGCTGCATGTGAGACCCAAGAAACAAAACATATTTATAGATGAACCAAAAGAGGATATCAAGTAACTTCAAAATGAATTAAATCATTTATATGTGGACATACTCTTATCATTGATCACAAGAAAGTTACCACATTCAAAGTCCAGCAACTAACTATGTGTTGTATTGGATGTGCAAGCAAGAATGCCCCTCTAGAAAATGAATTCAGACAGAATATCTACTTGATATGTTTGGTTCTGATTAAATACAAAACACATATAGAGCAGACTCGTATTGGAAGACTGACAATGTGTAAGGCACAAAGAGATACATTTTCAGAAGTTAAAAGACAGAAAATTTCACAGACAGGACTGTTTCCTCAGCTGATCTGTGATGTGATCAGCGTGACTGGCTACTCCCTCCATTTGCCCAAATTATAGCCAATTCATGACTCCAGCTGGTTTTAGTGAAAAGACTGCTAGATTTGGAGTTAGAGAATTTTGTATTTAAATCTAGGCTTGCCCAGTTGTGTGACCTTGGGGATATCACTTACCATCTCTGAGTCAATTCAGAAGAGAATTGAAAAGTGTGAGGGGCATAACGTAATTGTACTAAATCAGAAGTTACAAGCACACAATTCACAGAATACAGTCTCAAATATTCCTGGGGATAGCACGAACCAGATTAGGTTGTTGTTATCATTGTTGTGTTCATCCTTCGTTTTCGAAGAAGAACATGACATCAGAGAAATGATGACATGACTTGAACTTGACTTTGTTTTGAGTGAGGTAGGGCTGTGCAAGGTCATGAGCCTCAGTTTCTTCTCCTGTGCCATCTGGATCTAGTGACCAGATATCCATCAGGATGACTGGAGATGGCCCAGAAAGCAATGGGAGATCTTGGTCTTTTTAGGTTAGGCCTTTTCACATATTCACTGAGAGGGAGATAACGACTCACTGAGTGAGTAAGTCACTTTAAGAAGTAGTCAGATAATGGCTCTTTTAACAAAGAAAAGAAAAATAATAACTAAATCAAACTCAAAGAGAAAGAGAAAGTGCTACTACTGATAATTACTCTAAGTTAGCTGTTAAGTGGAGTTTGGGCAGTTGACCTATTATTGTCCAGCCTATGGACTTCAGAGTGCATTGGGTTTAAAGTTTTGGGAAGGACAAGAAAGGAAAGAAAAAAGGAAGGAAGGAAGGAAAGGAGGGAGGAAGGGAGGGAGGGAGGGAGGAAAGAAGGAAGGAAGGAAGGAAGGAAGGAAGGAAGGAAGGAAGGAAGGAAGGAAGGAAGGAAGGAAGGAAGGAAGGGGAGAAAGAGACAGGATGGAGAGGATAAGCTGAATTACCCAGCTAGCTGGGTCCCAACTCAGGCAGCTCGGTCTACTCACAAGTTATGTCCATCCTTTGTTTTTGAAGAAGACCATGGCATCAGAGAGCAAATCAGATTAAAGTATAATTTGGAGACATTTTTTAAAAATATAATAAAACATAGATAATGTTAACATGTGATTTTTTAAAGTTAGTATGTGGCCTACATGGATCCTTATGTACAGTTTAGTGACCTCTGCTCTATTTCAGTTTGACACCACTGGACTAAATCACTTCTGAATTCTCCTCCAGGACCAAATCTCTGACTTGTGATTTTTAGCTTCTCTAATTCTCACCTACTTCTTTAAATAAGATTTCTATAGAAGAGCTAACTCATATGCTGCAGTCCTTCCAACAGGTATTTTAACATGATGTGGATACCAGTGCAACATTGGAAGAATCCATTTGTTACACTTTGTTCTCACTAAATGACCATTCACCTTCTTTTCTGTCTATTTAATGTTCTCTGGTGATGATTTTTGTACCACGGAAGGGTAGTTCATCATTACTAATATGTGGTAGCTTTCTTTTTTTAATTTATTTTTAAAAATTAATTAATTTATTTGTTTTCAGTTTTCTACAATCTCTTCCATGTATCTTAGATTCCCCCCCCTCCTCACCTTACCACTTCCCCTGCCTGAGATGTCGTGCAATCTTATATAAGTTCTACACACATTCTCATTAAATACATTTTCACTTTAGTCTTGTTACATAGAAGAATTAAAATGAATGGGTGAAACCATGAAAACAAAACAAAACATAACAAAAGAGAAAATGATCTGCTTCATTCTGTGATCCAGTTCCATAGTTCTTTCTCTGGATGTGGATGGGATTTTGCCTCGAGTCCATTGGGAATGTTTTAGGTCCTTGCATTGCTGTGAAGGGCTACTCTACCAGAAAAATTCCTCGCACACTGTGGTTGTTGCTGTGTACAAAGTTCTCCTGGTTCTGCTCACTTCATTCAGCATCAGTTCATATAAACCTTTCCAGGTTTTTCTGAAGTTCTCCTGTTCATCATTTCTTATAGCACAATAGTATTTCATTACATTCATATACCACAACTTCTTCAGCCATTCCCCAATTGATGGGTATCCTCTCAATTTCCAGTTCTTGGCCATGTGGTAGCTTTCTTGCACCCACTTTAAATCTCTGACTTGTCATTTGGGTTCCCTATAGTTTTGATTCCTCTTTGGTCATGAAGGACAAAACAAGAATAGCCTGTGATTTATGTAATGAATCATCATAGATGCATAGGCCTTTCTCTTTTGAGTGTCTTTGAATCCTACTGAGAAAGCTTTGTACTGCCTGAGGGCTTGTAGTACTAAGTATCATCCATAAACACACTCATTTGGATAAGTTCACAATCTATAGGAAATTCCTCTTCCATTCAATGTTTTTGTAAGACATCTTTTATGATAATGTTGTTACCCTTATTTATGTCTTACTAAGATTGATTTGCAGAACATATAAGAAGAATTTCATTTTTGTGAAGGCATTCACCAAAGAATATTTAAGTCCTTATCATATATGGGAGACATCTTTGAGGTTATGCTTTGCTATACCAGATAAACATTTTGGGGAAAATAATAAACACAGGAGGTCATTTATTCAATTGTGCTAATATAAAGGTATTTGTCAATAATAATCCCTAGGCTGTATTACATTTCAGAAGTTGCATAATTTCATTGATGATGTCAAAATATCCCATGCCCATATATACATACATATATATGTATGTATATGTATATATATATATGTATATGGATGGAAGGATGGATGGATGGATAGATAGGCAGATGGACAGATAGATAGATAGATAGATAGATAGATAGATAGATAGATAGATAGATAGATAGACATTAGTATTCGTTTCAAACCTAGTATTCTCATGCTGACAGAACATAACTATAAATCTTAAAACTTCATGATCTCAAAAGAATTAGAATTGCTAGTGACCAAAGAAAAATGGAAAGATGCATGGCTTTAATGTGCTATCAATGATGCGTTGCATATAGGAAATGATGGAAAATAGATCTTGGACAATTTGTGTCATAGAAAAGGGGATAGGGAAAGTCTTTGGCAAGATGGAAGGATAACCAATATTCTGAGTGATATACTGATATACATGAAACATGGAAATTCCTGGAGGAATGCCTTTACTATGCTACGTAAATCCTCTTAGGATGAACTGTGATAACAGTTCCACAAAATGATGTGTGATTAGATTATGAACTCCTCAATTACATTATGAGTGCCTTGAGGGCAAGGACTGTCTTTTGCCACAGTGCTTAGCAAAGGCCCTGGCATATAGTGAGTATTTAATAAATGTTCATTAGTTGACTTATAGGATGAGAAAGTATAGGTGGAAAAAGGTAAGCATGGTGGAAAGAGTAAGCATGTTGATGAGAAAATGAATCTATTAAAGTGTTGAAATAAATAGTAGACTTTCTCCTGAAATTCTGAAATAACTTGTTTAAGGCAGCTTTATTGAGGAAAATATGTGTGTTTGAATAATAATAATTGCTCAAAAGATTTCTTTATTTTATTTCTCCAAATAAGAAATATAGTCCTAGAAATTTACCACAAGAGATATTCTCACTGAAATAGCTTTTTTCTACCTTGATCCTGAATTTTCTCCCCACTTGTTATTTTCAGGCCCTAGTGAAGAGAGCCCCATTGTGTTAGGTAGCAAGATAGAACAAAAAGAATGTTGGTTCTGAATACAGGAAAAAATGAGTTTGGTTCTGAGATCAGACAATAGTTCTTTGAGGTTGCTCAGCTTCAATTTCCTTATCTATAAAATCAGGATGGTAATGTTTGTGTTTCCCTCAGGAAAAAAAACAACTTTTTTATACCTTAGAGGGCTATAAAAATATGCTATTGTATGCTTCTATTCATCTAGGGGATCTGCAATTCATCATCTATTTCTAATAAATTTTTTTCTTTTTGTCTTCACATTACTCAAAGTTCTCCCTGTATCCCTCCTTCTGCTACCAGAAAACCATTCTTTTTTTTAAAATACATTTTAAAATGTTATCATTCAATTGTAACTCAACAAGTCCAACACATTTTCTTTAGAGAAATAAGTCATGGACCTATGATTTTGTTCATCAACCCATATTTCAGCCCATCTCTAATCTAGAGCCTTACAGACTTTCCTGAAGCTCTGAGAAATGACTGTCCTTGACTTGAAGTCTAGGGCTCTACTCATTGCTAAGCTGTTTCCATACATTTATGTCTCTTAATACTTGTAAATAACAGTCAAGGTAATAGTGTGGTATATATAGGACACTGTCACTGGAGGAAAAAGAGGTGAGCTCTAGTCTCAGGGATGCTGATTATTTGTGTGACCTTGGACAAGCCTCTCAGCCTCTCTGACATTGCTTGATCATCTGTAAAAGGAGTTAAGGTTAAGGAGATAATCTCTAAGGTCTCTTTAAACTCTTCTAAGTGTATGGTTCCATAAAATTTAAGTAATAGTCCATAAAATAAGCTATAGGGCAGGTATGTAGTATTAACAAACCAGTTGTAAATTTTAAGAATTGGACCATAATTGCTTGGATTGAGTATTTCCAGTAGGAGCTGAAGTTTGGCTGCAGTAAACTTTGCCTTATTTGTTAAGTGATATTCTGAGGTTTCCAACATTCCATGGAGAGTATTTTCAGAGACTGTTTTTCTTCAGAGTACTATCTTTCAAGTACCATTCTTCTCCTTATGAATTCACTTCTTTAGTATTTAAAAAATAGTTCCACAAAACATAATATTCATTTCTGGCTTTTTTGATTTGTTTTAGAGAGCTTCTGCTTGCCTTTTTCAATTTCACCAAAATCTCTTCTGGAGTTGTGGATGCCAAGATCTTTACCACTTTTTCAGGAGATTTACCACCCTAATCTAAGATAGCATCACTCTTTCTAAGTTCCAGGACTTTGGAACCATAACGACCTAGTTCTACCTTAGCCTCCCTTTCTGATGGAGGTGCAGCAATAGCTACCCTTATGCTCTTGGTTGTCACATCTTCTTGGGCATCCCTGTGCCAGAAGCCAGCATGGCGGCTGCTCTCTTGGTACCAACCCAGGCCCCTTCAGCTCAGCTGCAGAGGTAGAGCATGGGCCCCTGGGTCTTCTCCCCCGGGAAAAAAAGAGCTGTTTGTTTTAATAAAAGAAAACAAAGCAAAAACTTAAAAAGAAAGAAAAAAGTACCAAGAGAAATATAGCTGAACCTTAGTGTTTTCATCTGTAAGATGCATTTAGTTTTGGGGTAGAAAGCATCTTGCAGTGCTGTCTTAATGTGAACTATGATAAATTAGATCCTATGATTATATAAGATGGAGTGCATCATTTTTATTATCATCTGAGTTCAAACCTTTCCTTATTCTTTCAATTATTTTTTTAAACATTCATTAATACTCAGTTTCATGATATTTAGGTAAGAAATGTATGTTTCAAAACTATAGATTAGTGAATTTATATCCATTAAAATGTCGAGTGGAGGATTGCTGAATTAGAATAATATCCTATATTTGTATGGCTGTGCCACTTTTTGCAAAGCATTTTCTCAGGCACAGAAGCTATCCTCTCTGTTTCTGTCCTTTTGTTCCTCTAGGAGGGTTAATTCCATTATTTTGTGTAATGAACACCCTCCAGAGGAGCAAGGTGTGCCTTTTTTAAAACTTAGGGTAGGAGAGAAATTTTTTCTTTTTCTTTTCTAATAATTAATGTGTTTTCTCAGTCCTTCTTTTGTCTTTTAGGACTGTAGACACAACAGCTTTTGTAATGACTGTGTGGGGATTTCTGGTGCAAGTAGTAATTTTGGTTGCTACTATGCAGAGCCAGCTACACACTGACTGTTGTGATGGATCTAGTTTATTGCTAGAAACAACTTGTTTGACTGATTTTCTTTTTTTCCTACTGACCAGCTGTTTGTCTACATTTCCTAAAACAACCACAAGTTTTCCTATCAGGTCGACAGCTCTTGTCTCACTTAAAGACAGTAGAGAACCAGTTCCAGCATCCCCATTCCTACTACCAGGCCAAGAATATGCAAGCAGAAGCATGGGTTTCAACATAAGTTACCTAATTTTCCTCTGTAGGAGATTCCAGTATTCTCTGTTTTTTGTTTTGCAGTTATGTGAACAGAGTTTTGAAGATCAATTATGATGAGATATGCCAGAAGATACTATTTGAATATTCTGTTACATTAATATTTAATGCTTTCTCCCACATTTTCAAAAACAAACATTTATTTCTTCCTTCAGAATTCAAAATGGAAAAAAAAATTGTAGCCCACATGTCTGTGGGGCTGTTTTATTTACGTTTTCTTCAGCAAAGAAATACTTTAATCCTTGAGAAATATTATGAGATTCAAAGCTGAATAGTTAAACTGGATTTGTGCTTATCTGCAAAATGAGTTTCAATGGTACTTTTGTAACACACACACACAGACACACAGACACAAAGACACACACAGACACCCTTTTTTTTCTGAAATCATGACCGAGAATATATTGTTGAAATTCCCTTTGCAAAAACAGATCATCAACTCCTCTCTCTAATAGTTCTAAAGCGATGTCTGGGCACTAAGAGGTTCAGTGACTTCATGAGGGTCACACAGACAGTAATTATCAGAGTCAGAACTTATAGCCAGTTTTTCCTGACTCCAAGGGTGATTCTCCATTAAGTATACTGTTTCTCTCAATATTGTTATTACTCCAGAAAGATTTACCCAGAAAAAATTGGTAAAAGAGTAAGACATTAAAGCTGTATAAATGTGTGATGTTTTCAAAAGATTCTATTTTGAAATTTATTCCTTCTACACGAAAGAGATAGGCATTAACTTTCTAAACACTAGTGACTTAAGATTGTTACAGTTCTTCAAGGCAGGTAGGAGGTATGTAGGCATAGCACTCATTTAATATTTCCAGATATGCAGTTGCTTTAACCGCAAAATGACGACAGTAATAGCTACCTCCCAGGGTTTGCCATGAGGCCCACAATGAGATAATATAAACAAAATACTTGGAAAACTTTAAAGCATTGTATAAATATAAGTTGTCATTTGTCATTTTTCAGTTGTGTCCAACTCTTCATGACCCAATTTAGGATTTGTTTTGTTCTGTTTTTTTGCAAAGATACTGGAATATTTTGCTATTTCTTTCTCCAGTTCATTTTACAAATGAGGAAACTAAGACAAACAGGGTTAAGTGACTTGCACAAGGTCACACAGTTAGTGTCTAAGGCCAGATTTGAACTCAGGAAGATGAGTCTTCCTGACTGCAGGACAGTTGCTCTATCCACTGTGCCACCTAGCTGTCAGATAGATGTTTCTTACTGGTATGTTGAAATAAACAATAGAATATTTAATTTAAAAAAAAAAAAAGAACCCTACACATCACCAAGGTTGTGTCTGCAAATTTGTGGCATGCATGATCAGATAATCTAGGGAAGCACTAGGAATTCAGTTTCTGTAGAGATTCCCCTAGGCACTATTTGTTTTGGTCTATAGCCTGATTGTTGTTTTTATCAGTCCAGGGTGGGTTCAGGCTGCAATGAACCTAACCCACAGTGGACAGATAAAAAACGGCAAAACAATATTGAAGTTGATTTACACTGCACTTCTCATTTACATTCTCTATTCCTGAGCTGATTACCAGGGCCACTAATGTTACCATTTGTGTGGATTTTTTTCTAGGCTTGCAGATATGAGATGGGCACTAGGAGCACTGGGGATTGCATTTTAATGAGCTAGGGAAAAAATGGTTATTAAAATAGCAAAATATTTTCTTTTCCAGTGACAGAATTAAAGAGGCACATTTTTTAAACGGCTGGGGGTTAATAGCTATGCCTACTTACATATGCTTATTTTAAAAAATAAAAACTTTTGTATTTATTTACAAAAATAGGATCATAGCTTCCATGTATGGGGGAGGGGCAGACCTTGGGTTGGTTGTTCAGGGGAGTAAAGATCAGTAAGGTTGTTTCCATCTACCAAGCAATATACCAGCCATGGACAATTCTTTTTATTTTTTTTTTCTTTCCAGAATCACAATCATAGGATCACAAAATCTGAGAGTTAAAAGGGACCTACATAATATATAGTTCAATCTAAATTGCAAAGGAATTCCCAGTATTCCATATGGGTAAGTATTGCTTCAATTTCTGCTTTAAGAACTCTAAGGAAAGGGAAATCATCACCTCTGGAGGACGCCCATTCTACATTTGGGCAGCTCTAATTATTAGCTAGATTTTTTCCCCCTAATATCATGCCCAAATACTCATCTTTGAAATTTCTACCTATTACCCTTGATTCTATTGTCTAGAACTAAACATTATAAATGTAAGGATTCAATCACATGACAGCCTTTCAAAAACATATAGCAATTATGTTCACTTCCCCATGCTTAATGTTACCAGTTCCTTCATATGAACCTCATATCATGACCTCAGTTCCTTTTGCTACCACCCTGAACTCCCTCCTCTGGACACTTTCTAGCTTATGAATATCCTTAAACTCTGATGGCCAAATCTGAACACAGTACTCCCAATGAAATCTGATGAAGGCAGACTACAATGGCACCGTCTATTTTAATTTATGCAGAAAAACAAACATTTCCATGACATAATACAATAAAAAAATGATTGTACATAGAACTGCAAATCTACTGTGCACACCTTGCTGTTATTTAATATGCAACAAAAAACATGGAAATTACTTTTTTCTTTGCTTCCCTCCACCCTAGAGATTACTACCATTAGATATAAATAGGTGTATGTATATATGTATGCATGTATGCATGTATGTGTGTGTGTGTGTAAAATTATTTTATACATACTTCTGTTTACCAGATCTTTCTCTGGATGCAGATAATGTCTTTCTTCATATGTCTTTTATAATTAGAGTATTTGTAAGAGTCAAAAAACTTTTTGTATTGTTAATGTGTTTTTAATGGAATTAGTGTATTTTTAATGGAATGGGAAGATCTTTTCAAGAAGGAAGATCTTTTCAGGAAGAGATAGAGCCAGAGCAGAACTGAGAGGAAGTTGGTCAGACTAGTCAGAGTTGGGAAGCACAGAGAAAGCAGGCAGCTGGGGCAGCATCTAGTGTAAGTGGGCAAGCTTATTTGTGATTTTGTTTAAGGGAACTGGTTTGTGGGAAGCCTAACACAGGGAAGACTTGGGGATGGTAGTGCCCCTTTGTAATGGTAATTTAAATGGAAAGATCTTTCCCATTCATTAATAGGCCCATATGACCTGCTTAAATCACATGCAAACCTAAGTCACTTGTGGTGGGAGTAACTTGCTGAATGAGTGGGACAGGAAAAGCGAAGCAGAACTGGAAGGGAGTTGGTCAGGCTAGTTAGAGCTGGGAAGGACACAGGCAAGCAGGCACAGCTAGGCTCATGAATGTTTGTTTGTTTGTGGGAAGGCCCCAGTGAGGGTGGGAGGCTTAGAAATGTCTTTGTCCCCAGGAGTGTATTGACTTCTTGGTTATTATGACTGATTTGGCTTTCTGGTTTGCGGATTTGACTTTATGCTGTCTGAATAAATATTTTTCTTCTGCCTTTTATAGGGAAAGGCTGTTATACTTTACGATTTGGAACTATGCCATCATATTCATAATCACCTTCAATGCTGTGAATATTGTCTGAGTGATACACCCCTGCACTGTTATTGTACATGGATTTCTTTGTTCCTATGATACACTTGGTTTTCTCTTGTGTGAATAAATGTTTTTTCTTCTGCCTTTTATGTGGAGAGTCTGTTATACTTTGTGATTCAGAACTACATCAGCATATTTATAGTCACTATTGGTGCTGTGAATATTGCCTTGGAGATCAATTTGGTAATGAGGATGGGATCGCGAAATATCAGACCTCTATTTGGAGTCAGAAAGGCTTTAAGAGAGAAATGGATATCCCATTTTGGGAAAATGTACCTTATTCATCCCCAGCAAAAGAACAGGCTAAAAGCACAGGGCTCTTTGAAAACTGGGACTCAAACCTAAAGAAGGGAGAACCCAGAGATTTGGAAAGATGTTTGCAAGGAATATCAATAGAACTGAGGAAATACCTGCCTGGGGTGTGTAGGAGAGGCTGAGCATTGCTAACAAGTTATCACCTTATGTGTAAAAGCAGAGACAAGATGCTGGATGAGAACACTCAGAGCGAAAGGGAGTTAGCTGGTTTGCATGAGAAGCTTTTTATGCTGCAAAATTCAAAGAGCAAACTAAAAAGTTACAGGTGGTAGAAGAAAACGTTGTTGTTAGTTTAGCTCACAAAAAGAAGAAAGAGGTAACAAGAGGAAGGTGCATGGGACCTTTGCATAGGCTGGACATGATTGGAGTCCAAACACCTGCTAAGAAGATGCGTGGAAAGAGAATGATACAAAGTTAGATAGGGAGGCTGAAGTTCATCCAATATTAAGAAGAAAGCAGGAGATTCAGGTGGCAACACAGTGTTTGAGGAAGTAATTGAGGACTTACTCAGCAGGAGGTCACAGATATTTTGAGCTGGTTGTAACAGAAAGCACTCCAACGTACACAGTGGGGCCTACTATCATAGGTTCTTTGATCTGCTACTCTGAAAGGAAAGGCAACTTTTGAGGGGTTAACAATCACTTTAATCAAGCACAGATATCAGAGAAAATGAAAATCAAAATTTCAGAGAAATAAAAAACCAACAGATATGCTTCCATATGTCTGACCATTAACATATATACATAGAAACCAGAGAGGGAAGCACTAATATCTGAGTTTTCAAAGTCAGAGGGCTGCTTAGCAGCTTCCCAGAGTCCTGAACTGGCACTCCAATCTTCTTACAAAAACTAAGCCATGAAGTAAAATCTCACCCTCCTGAGCATTTATACACTTTTCAGAGTCAGAGTCTGACCCAGTGCCTTAATAGAAAAAACAAAAGGTACTTAGGACCCTTCTACAAAACAACTCCCCTAATCAAACTTCCCTTAATGGGTGGGGAAGATCTTCTTTAATCACATTATTCAATCAGAGCCACTTTTAGTAAAACAAAACAGCACAAGATCCTAATTTGATTGCCATCATATCAGTTCACCCAAAGGATGAAGAATTTTTGGTATCCTAGATGATGAGAATCAGTGAAAAAGATAAATTTCCCCTAGAGAGAGAAAATAGCCAGCAGATTTAAAGTCAGAATAAATTTACAAGAAAAGAAATGTTTACTGTTCTATGGAGAGCTGGGGTAGATTTTGGAAGAATAGATGCCTTTCCAACTAATGAACTATACAAAATGTATCAAGAAAAGGAGCTTAATATTAGACAGATCAGGGAAATAAGAATTGCCCCTACAGATCCTCCTGAAACATTGTATCTAACCTTCATCATACCTACAAAGAGAATAGGAAATTGGCCAGGCCCCAGTTCAGATTAAAGAAAGTATATCCCTAACCAGAATGATGATCCCCAAACTGCAAATTAGAAAACAGTAAACAACAGTGAATGAGGCTATGATAGTGAGTTCATGGATTCCAGAAGCATGGCTTTTTGTCTGTTCACCTTGTTTGTCAGATTTGTTTTTGTCAGATTTGTTTTTGGCAGTCTTAATATCCTCCACCTCCAGATGTCTGATTGTGTAAGCCAGATGTCACACCCTATCTGATGCTTTGTGTCACTTGGGGACCTGGCATCAATCAAGATCCAGATGCTGGCTAAGGAACTGATGTCTTGAGTGAGACCTCTCAGGGCAGGGTCAGCTCTACATCCAATTTCAGTAGGAAGTAGCTATGGAAGAAGATACCTTCACCCCTTACCTCAAGGGAATTTTGGCCCCATTCTTTCGAGGGGGGAACAATGGGGTGCTTATGCTCAAGCCCCACCCTAAGATATTGTTTTGCGTGTTTATTTTGTGTTATCTCTGTTATATTGTTGTAAAGTTTTGTTGATACCATTGACCTGTGTAATGGATATGAAAGATCTTGAAGCTGACTGTATTGATAATATATTTGTGGGCCTATGTGACCTGCTTAAGGAGGCCTAAGGCACATGACTTTGAGTCACATGAAGCTTGTGGTGGGAGGAGCTTGCAGAATAGAGTAAAACAGGAAGGGGTAGAGGTAGCGCAGAAATGAGAGGAAGTTGGTCAGACTGACCAACAGAGCTGGGAGTGACAGAGAAAGAAGGCAATTAGCATGAGTGGGAGAGCTTGTTCTTGATTTTGCGTAAGGGACCCTGTTTGTAATAATGTATATAGACTTCTTGGTTACTATGAAGAATTTCTTTGTTGCTATGATGAATTTGGTTTTCTGGTGCTGGGATTCAGTTTTCTGGTGTCTGAATAAATGTTTTGGTTCTGTCTTCCGTGTGGATAGTCTGTTATATTTTGCGATTCAGAATTGTGTTGGCATATTCATAGCCACTATAGGTGCTGTTAATATCACATTGGTGCTACACTAATCCACTCAAAGTCATTCCTTTTTTTTTCAGTCAAAGGAAAACAAAGTTTATTGAAGATTCACCATATTAGATTGATTCTTAAGGAGCTTAAGCATTTGTGATGCTTGTATTAACAAGTGGGCCAAATACAATCTAAGATACATTGAGTCTGAGCTAGATTGAATCTGAACTGCTCAAAATCTTTCTTAAAACAATATTGAAGTTACTGTATACCATGTTCTCTTGGTTCTGCCCATTTTGTTCTTCCTTATTTTCTGCAAATCGTTCCATGTTTGTTTTCTTTTTTAATATCATTGAGTTAATCATTTCTTGTAGCACATTGTATTCCATCACAATCATGAACAACAACTTGTCCAGTCATTCCCCAATTGATGGGCATCCCTTTAAATTCTAGTTCTTTGCCACCACAAAGAGATACCATAAACATTTTAAAACATAGAACCTCTTTTCCTTTTTCCCTTAATCATTTTTAGATATAGACCAAGTAATGATATTACTGGGTCCTAGAGTATAGGTAGTTTAATAGCTTTTGGAGCACAACTCTAGTTTGCTGTGCAAAGTGGCTGGATCATTTTAGAATTCCACCAACAATGAATGTGTTCAAATTTTCTACATCTTCCCCAACATTTATTACTTTCCCCTTCCATCATTTTAGCTGGATCTAGTAGGTGTAAAATGATATCCTATGGTTGTTTAAATTTTTACTTCTCTAATCAATAATGATTTAGAGCATTCCATTTAGATGACTATAAATTGTTTTGGTTTTTTCATTTGAAAAAGGGTACTACTGTTTCTGTTTTTTCTAGGAAATTATATTCCTGTTAATGTAGCGTAAGATCATATTACTTTTGTAAGTTGCCATATCAGACTTTGTTAAAAGTAGAATTTGAACCATTATTTACTGATTCCAAATTTACTGAACACATATACTTGAGATACAAAAATATATTTGAGAGGGATACATTAAAATGTCTTAAATGCTGAGAGGTGTCCAAGATTAAACTTTGTATTTTGTGATTAACTCCTAGCACTACCTTCTTATTGTTATTTGACCAAATTATTCATTACCAACAAGGAGTTTCCGAGTTTTTAATGGTCAAATTCTCTAAGAGTCTGAACTGGAGAATGTTCAGAGGAGAATGAGGATCAGATGAAGAAGCATATCCAGAGACAGAGATGGAGACACAGAGAGATACAAAGAGACACTCAAAGTTAACAATTAGAATGTACAGGGAAGTTTCTGATCCACATTGATTGAGAGTGTGAGAGACAGCAAAAAGTTAAGTTTCCACAGAGTTACTAGTTGATGAAGTCACTGAGAGTAAGTCAGGTAATAAGAAAGGTAACAGAGTGCAGGTGGACTCAGCCAATCAGGATAAGACAGTGGCCTTCAGAAAATTACAAAACTGTTGATGAAGGGGACCAAATTTAAAACTAGCTTAAACTAGTCAGGTAAAATGACCTAAAATAACTGGGAGAAAGCTTTGCTTCACTATGCTTGCTTAATGAACCTCATGAGTATAAAACAGACACACCACACATAAAATTATTCCTCCATTTTATGATCATGGGTCCTGTGTTGAAGCATGTTTGGGAGGAGGAATCACACCAACGGTGATTATGTAATGGGCATGTATAGAGGGTGATGAGCTAATAGAGAATGGACCGATCCATCTTGTGATGGGAGGATCTGTCCTGAACTAACAGTATAAGAATGCTTTCACTTCTGTATCCAGCACTCCTTCCTCCTGTGAAGGGGGTTGGAGTCCAGTTTGGCAAAGTCATTCAATTCCTTAAACTCTAGTGCAATAATTTTTCCTTGATATCTTTTTAGTGTCAAGCATGTTTCTAACAAGACAGTACTCCACCATTCTTGATGAATCATAGATCAGAAACTTTCCTCTTTTCTCAAGATAAAAGCATAGACAATAAAAGGACCTGAAGTTATCTTCTAAAAAAATGAAGAAACATTTGAGTTTTTCACTTCATTTTTTGAGAGGGGAAAGGGGAAAGACTAGTGAGGAAATAATATGACAGTTGGAAAAACACCATTAGCCTATAAGCTCAGAGGTAGAAGAGTCTCAGAGGTCATTTGGTCCAACCCCTTTGTTTTACAGATGAGGGAACTGAAATTTAGAGAGGGTTAGATGATCTGCTGAAGATCATACCACTCACTAACTACTACTAAGTGGCAGAAGGTAGATGGCAGCTTCATGCTTCCAGTTCTTTATATTACATGAGGCTGAAAATGTTAAACAATAAATTAATTAATTATTGTTTCTAAGACAATGTTTCTTTCACAGCCACCTGATAGACACATACAGGGTAAAACACTCCCTAAATTAATTGTAAATCAAATTAATTTCTTAATATAGCTGTTCCTTTCAGAGTCCTGTTTTTCCAGCTTTTCCTTCATGTTAAAACTCCATAGGACCCTTTCTTTCTTGAATCAAAATAGGCCCCTTTTATGTAGGTATTTAGGGAAGCTCAGTCAGTAGATGACTGAATGCCTACTAGATCAATAAGTCAATGAATGAGTCATGCCAGCAATACACCTCAAAGAGCAAATGCACTTTCCAAGAACCATTGTTTTTTCTAGCAGAGAGCAACTTTGGGTCGGTTTACATGAAGTATTTCCCTGGGGATAGTCTAGCAATTAATTTCAAACTTTTTAAAAGAACTTTTCCATTACTTTTCTACAGGAGACAGAGTTGTACTTGGTATTTGCTGAGACAAAGAAAGGTAAAGGGATTTCTGTAGTCTTCCTTATTCAGATTCCATGGGGAGCGCTATGTTTAGTTCTGAACCCCATGTTATAAGAAGAACACTGTCAAACTTCAGGTAACTCAAAAGACAAAACAAACAAACAGACAAACAAACAAACAAAAACAAAAAGGTCCCCAAAACAAAGAGGGTGGGGAATATAATGGGAGTTTCCCAGCTGAGGTTCAATGAGAGCCCAAGAAGAAAGGATCTCACAAACTAAGAAGTCTGCAAGCCTGAAGGTCAAGAGTTGAGTAGCTGGGCTAAAAGAAAATTAATGTATTAGTGTGTTAAAAAAATTTCTTGAGTTAAGAGTGGTTGCAGATTTTTAAGTCATAGCTGAGGAATATAAGAATGCCCAGCCAATTGGAGGAATTTCACAGCAGAATGGAAATAGGGAAAATGTGCAAACTTTGGGATCACAGGAGATTCTAATGGTTAGTTTTGCTCCATTGGCAAATGCATTTCCCTGTGTCTACTCTTATCAGAACTCCTTGTATTGAGTGATAATCTCTAAAATAGTAGAGACCTTTTTTTAAAAATAAGATTATTCTTGTTCGTCTTGTATTGCCAATAAAAAAAAAAAGTCAAGTACAAACTCCACATTTCATTATCCTTGGTCTCCAAGGTTGTTGTTGGTGGTGGTTGTCCTTCATTCTCAAAGAGGACTAAAATGACATCACTATGATAATGTCAGGTTTCAATGTGTCCTGCTGTGGCTGATCAGACCAATACGAGCTCAGAATGCTCTGCCACAGGTTGGGCACAAATAGTCAACATGAATATTTGGGGCATATACTCTCAATTTGTGCATTTTGTGTTTTTTTGAGCTATTTCAATTCTGCTTTGCTTATGGAGCTGATGTGAGCACATCATACTGAGTAGTCCTGTGCCAATGTCTTTTATGTCACACAATCAATTTCAAAGTTCTTGAGAGAGACCTTGAGAGTGTCCTTGTATTGATCACCTGCCCTGTGTGAGTTCTCTATAAAATAGTTATTTTTGGCAAACATCAAGTTTTTCAATCAAACAACATAGCTAACCCATTGGAGTTGCACTCTCTGAAGCACAGTTTGAATGCTTGGCAGTTTAGTTACAGTAAGGACCTCAGCGTCTGGTACCTTGTCCTGCCAGGTGATCTTCAGAATCTTCTTAAGACAACACAAATAGAAGTGATTTCAGTTTCCTGGCATGGTGCTGGTAGACTGTCCATGTTTCACAGGCACACAACGATGAGGTCAGCATAACAGCTCTGTAGACCTTCAGTTTGGGAGTCAGTCTAATATCTCTTCTCTCCCATACTTTCCTTCGGAGCCTCCCAAACATTGAGCTAGCTCTTCATTGCCAGTGAAGAAGGAAGTCAAGTACACACTCTACATTTCACTTTCATCAGTCTCCAAAATTACTTTATCTGGGAAACACATCTATCTTCACAACTCAGAGGACATGGCTTTATCTCTTTCACAAAAGGGAGACTTAACAGGTTATGAGGTATCAGAATCTATTAGAGAAAGTGGAGATCATTCACCAGAAGAAAAGACTTTGCATGTATACAACAACTGCCTAAAGATGCATTATACAGAAGACATATTACACTTGTTCTGCTTGGATATAGAAAGTAGAGATAGGCACAGTGAGTGGAAGTTTTAGAGGAACATTTTTTTGGCTTTGTGAAAGGTTCAAGATTGCAAACACTAGAGCAAAGGGCTGCTTCAGAAGATGGTGTTGTGCTGTGCTGTGTTATTCTTGTTTGTTTTGTTTTGGGTTGGTTTTCCCCAGAGGTCCACCAATAGAGGCTAACTTGTTGAGGATGTCTTTGACTAAATTCTCATTCATGTAACAGTTGGACTAGAAGATTTCTGAGGTCACTTCTAATAAGAAATTCCTCTGACAGAGAATGGAGCCAAGATGGTGGAGTAGAAAGATGCACACACTCTAGCTCTTCCCCCACAGCCCATAAAATACCTGTAAAGAATGACTCTCAAGAAATGCTAGAGCAGTAGGAGTCACAGAACAAGAGAGTGGAGTAGATTTCCAGCCCAGGGTGACCTGGAAGGCTGATGGGAAAGGTCTGTCACACCAGATGCAAGGTGGACCACAGCCCAGCCCTGGCCACACAGCGCCGGGAGGAGCATCATTGGAGCAGGTCTCATGGGTGGAATCCCCAGCAGCAGGGGAGGTTCGCAGATTCCTCAACTCACAGGTGCCAAAGGCAGCTTCAAAGGTCAGTGAGAGGACTTTTTCACCTCCATGAAAAGGGAGCAGGGTATTCCCCTAGCCCTGGCCTCAGGCAGTGGTGGTAGCTGTGGAGGCAGTAGACCAAGCAGGCAGCAGTCAGCACCCATTGTTGGAGCCTCAGCTTAAAGCCCCTGATCCATAACTCAGCCATTAGCCAGTCCAGGGAATAAACTCCTCTCCCTTGATTGTGCCACCTTGCAGGAACTGAAAACTTACAGGTCTCCAGAGTATACCCTGCTCTTGACAAAGGACTCAAAAGTCAAGTTACTGGTTGAGAAAATTCCCAAAAAATGGAAAAACATAAGACTATACAAGGTTACTTTTTTGATGAACAGGTATTTTCTCCCATCTTTTCAAATGAGGAAGAACAATGTCTACCATGAGGGAAAGACGTAAAAGTCAAGGCTTCTGCATCCAAAATCTCCAAAATAAATATGTAATTATCACAGGCCATGGAAGAGCTCAAAAAGGATTTTGAAAATCAAGTAAGAGAGGTGGAGGAAAAATTTGGAAGAGAAATGAGAGCGATGAAAGAAAATTATGAAAAGAGAGTCAACAGCTTGCTAAAGGACACTCAAAAAAATGCTTAAGAAAAATACACCTTTAAAAATAGGCTAACTCAATTGGCAAAAGAGGTCCAAAAAGCCAATGAGGAGAAGAATACCTTAAAAAGAAGAATTAGCCAAATGAAAAAGGAGGTTCAAAAGCTCACTGAAGAAGACAGTTCTTTTAAAATTAGAATAGAACAGATGGAAGCTAATGAATTTATGAGAAACCAAGAAATTACAAAACAAAACCAAAAGAATGAAAAACGGGAAGGTAATGTGAAATATCTCAATGAAAAAACAACTGACCAGGAAAATAGATCCAGGAGAGACAATTTTAAAATTATGGGACTACCTAAAAGCCATGATCAAAAAAAGAGCCAAGACATCATCTTTCATGAAATTATCAAGGAAAACTGCCCTGAGATTCTAGAATCAGAGGGCAAAATAAATATTGAAAGTATCCACTGATCATCTCCTGAAAAGGATCCAAAAAGAGAAACTCCTAGGAACATTGTAGCCAAATTCCAGAGTTCCCTGGTCAAGGAGAAAATATTGCAAGCAGCTAGAAAGGGACAATTCGAGTATTGTGAAAATACAATCAGGATAGCACAAGATCTAGCAGCTTCTACATTAAGGGATCGAAGGGCTTGGAATATGATACTCCAGAGGTCAAAGGAACTAGGATTAAAATCAAGAATCACCTACCCAGCAAAACTGAGTATAATATTTCAGGGGAAAGATTGGTCATTCAATGAAATAAAGGACTTTCAAGAATTTTTGTTGAAAAGACCAGAGCTGAAAAGAAAATTTGACTTTCAAACACAAGAATCAAGAGAAGCATGCCAAGGTAAACAAGAAAGTAAGGGACTTGCTAAAGTTGAACTGTTTACATTCCTACATGGAAAGATAATATTTGTAATACTTGAAACTTTTCTCAGTATCTGGGTAGTTGGAGGGATTATATGCACATACACACACAACACACACATGTACACACACAAATATATATATATATATATTTATTTAGAGAGAGAGAGAGAGAGAGAGAGAGAGAGAGAGAGAGAGAGAGAGAGAGAGAGAGAGACAGAGACAGAGAGAGACAGAGACAGAGAAAGAGACAGAGATAGAGACAGAGAGCACAGGGTGAGTTGAATAGGAAGAGATCATATCTAAAAAAATAAAATTAAGGGTTGAGAGAGGAATATATTGGGAGGAGAAAGGGAGTAATGGAATAGGGCAAATTATCTCTTGTAGAAGAGGCAAGGAAATGCTTCTCCAATGGAGGGGAAAAGGAGGGAGATGAGAGGGAAAAAGTGAAGCTTACTCTCACGACATTTGACTTAAGGAAGGAATAACATGCACACTCAATGTGGTATGAAAACCTATCTTACACTACAGGAAAGTAGGTAGAAGGGGATAAGCAGGGTGGGGGGGTTGATGGAAGGGAGGGCAAATGGGAGGAGGGAGCAATTAGAAGCAAATACTCTTGGGGAGGGACAAGGTCAAACGAGAATAGAGGAAACGGGGGGCAGAATAGATGGAGGGAAATATAGTTAGTCTTACACAACATGACTATTATGGAAGTCATTTGCAAAACTACACATGTATAGCCTATATTGAATTACTTGCCTTCTCAGTGGGGATGAGTAGAGAGGGAGAAAGGAAGAGAAGCTGGAACTCAGAATTTTAGGAACAAATGTTGAGAATTGTTTTTGCGTACAACTGGAAAATAAGAAATACAGGTAATGGGGTATAGAAATTTATCTTGCCCTACAGGACAAGAGAGAAGATGGGGACAGGGGGATCGCGGGGTGTTAGAAAGGAGAGCACATTGGTGGAAGGGGGCATTCTGAATGCAAGGCATTTTGGGGTGGGGGAGGGGAGAAATAGGGAGAAATTTGGAACTCAAAATTTTGTGGAAATGAATGTTGAAAACTTAAAATAAATAAATAAAATATGAATTCCTCTGATTTGAGTGGTTTGTATTCCTCTCTTCAATATAACAATACTCACAAACTAGAAGTAAATATTTAAATTTTCCCACTATATCCAGGCCCAGTTTCAGAAACCCTTCATTCTACTCCCTAGTCACCTTTTGGACAGCAGAATTTTGCTTCTTGGACCAAAAACCGTGTCCCAGAGGAATTAATGTTTTCACATACTCTGATTCCTGTCCAGAGGCCCACTATGCTATTTGGTTGTTGTCTCAGTCACCCACTACATTTAGACTGGACTCTAGTCATACTTCATTTCATACTCCAACTATTTCCTCACTAAGACCATTGTCACTGTTCATATACTATCCCCTTACCTTTACCCGTTTGTGCAGCCATAGTCTAATCAACCTTTTCACTGTTCCTGGAAAAAGTGTGCTATTCTATGACTCCATTTCCTATAACTTTCTAAACTAAAATAATAATAGTTTAACATGTATAAAATACTTGCTATGTGCCAGGCATTCTGCTCAGCCCTTTACAATTATTATTTCATTTGAATGCAACAACAGTCCTGAGATGTAGAAGTTTTTATTGTGCCTATTTTACAGATGAGGAAACTTAGGCAGACAGAGGGTAAGTGACTTACCCAAGTACAACAGCTAATGTCTGAGGCAAGATTTGACTCAGGTCTTCCTGACTCTAGGCCCTGAATTCTATTTACTGAACCACTTAGCTTCCCTCCCTGGTCCCAGCTAAGTATTATTCAAGCTTGAGGAGATAGAGGATTATATAGTAACATAGTAAAGGACTCACTCTTACATATGGGAATGGACAATGATTTCTTAGGTTCTTTTCTACAGAATATTTTGTTCATATGAATGAATGTATAAAAGCATTTATTAAGCCCTTACTATATTGCAAGAACTGTACTAAGCATTTTAGATGCAAATACAAAATTGAAGACACTCCCTGCCCTCAAGGAGCCTACACTGTATGCCACTAAAATGTAACTTTTCACTGTTTAAAGAGGAGCTTGCTCACTAGAGGAACTTACATTCTACCCCATAACAATGTAAGCTCCCCAACAGCAGGGACTGTTTTCAATTTTTTATTTCCATATCAATTCCTTAGCACAGTGCTTAATAATTTTTTTTTCATTTACTTCCTTTAAACAAAATATTTTGTATAAAAAAAACAAAACAAAACAAACTAAGAAATCATTGTCCATTTCCACATGTAACATTGAGTTCTTTACTACCTTCCCAGGCTTCAGTACTACTTAGTTTGTATCTTGTGAATCATTTCCTATTGTCGTTATTTGTACATGTGCTTTAGCTCTCTAGTAGATTGTGAACTCCATTCTTCCATTAAAGGAAGTATCTATGTCTTATTCAATTGCTTAATCTTTCCCAAGACCTTCCACAGAACTCATTACATATTAAATGCTTTTATATATCATATATGTAATGATTGGGGTGTAATCTTCGCTAAATATTTCTGATCTCCCTTCTATGTTTAAGTAGTGCTACAGTTCATAGGATCAGAAACAATCAGTAAACAATATTTATTAAGCCCCTAATCTATGTGGCAAAGACTATTCTAGACACTGGAGACAGGAAGTAAAAGTGACATTACCCCTGACCTAGTAGCATATAAATTGAGCCTTCCTTCTCTTAGAATTTTGTACTTTTTTAAAAGTTCAGCTATCCCCTACATGAAGATCTTCCTGATCCTCTCAACGTCTCTCTCTTTCTATTCCAAAATTATATTTTATTTGCTTTCTACTGCTTCCCCACCCAATGAAATATCAACTTATTGAGGGCAGGGCCTGTGTAGTTTCTTCGTATCCCCACTACCTGACACGTGTTTGGTACATAGTAGATACTTAATGAATACTTCTTATTGTTGTATTGATTGATTGATGAGGCGTTGTAAACAAACCACTAAATACGGAATCGGAAAACCTGAGTTTTCTCTATTTACTACCTGCATCAGCTAACTTCTCTGTTTTTCACTCTCTTCTAAAAAATTAGGAGACTGTACTTGATAATCTCTTAAAGACTGAAATACTATGATCTTCAGCTTAATTTAGAATTGATAATATATGTATTATTTACTTCGCTGAGTTTTTTCCACATATCAAATGAAGCAAAATATGTAATGTGTTTTGAAATCAAAATATAGGCTAAAAATCTCGCCTGTTATTATTTATATCTTGTTCATAGCTTTATTGATAGGATTGAGGTCCTGGAATGGTCCTAGAACATGTCCTTTTTTTTTTTCTTTTGTTTGTTTTTTTCTCTTGTATTTATAATGATGTACTTATGGTATAGGCAGATAAAATAGCTTTTGTCATTGAATAAAATATCAGAATGTAAGATCATCTTTTGTACCTCTAAAGTATCTCTAGTACAGCTCTGTCAGCAGATAGGTTATTAAGAATGGTTGTATACATGCTTTTCTTCCCTTGTAATTTTGAACCTCTCTACTAGGATTTTCTTGAAAAAAAAAGTTTTCATTATAGGTAGGTTGGAAAGTATGACTATTTGGTTTGATGACATCTATTAAAATATATTCTTAAATATTTATGGATCAGTGTTAAATCTAGATAATTGTGGGAAACAATTCTATTTATGATGATGATTTGACTCTAGTAGAGTTCATGGGTTGAATTCTACAAAAAAATTTAAGGTCTGTCCATATAGGATGGGGATAAATTATTTATCAAATCATGAAAAAGTTGTGGACTTTTCCTGAATAATTCTAAGCATCAGGTCATGTTTTGATAGGTATTCAATTGTTGTTCAATTTTTCTTGTCCACAGCAACATGTTCTACTGTTTCTGTTGCATTGGTCACTAAATCTAAGCTCCTTAATTTTAACCCTTTTGGAATTTCTGGTGGCAATGTATTTAACCTGAATCACTATCATCAATCATTCCATTTTCCAAAACAAACCTGCATAATTTAGCCAATCGTTTCACATTTCTTTGTCCACATATTGTTCCCTGAGTTCATGGAAATATTACTTATTGTAGGATTTGTTGTTCCTTTATTGGATGATAAGAGTTTCACAGATTCCATACTATTTGTAAGTATCCCAAGTAGAAATAAAGATACAAAGACTTTGAGCTTAAAGCAGGATAGCAAATTGAAACTGTGTTCTCATTTACTTGTAATAAATATGAGATTCCTTCTGTTACAAAAAATGGGGTCAGGCTTATATTTGTGAGGAAACTAACAAAATGATTTTTCAGTAGTTTGTGTACCATTGTGAAACATGTGAATGAATAATTATGTATTTTTTTCCAAGCTCACCACTTCCTAGTGTTTTCAGAGAAGTGATTTTCTGTCACTTTTTTGGATTTAATTTGTTTGTTTATTGTCTCAATGGGGCAGAAAAATTCTGTTTTCAATGAATTCAAATTGAATTTATTGGACTTCTTGTGACCAAAAGATGAACAAAAATTTTCCACATGATGTAGTCTCCTTATTTGGGGGTTCTCTCACCTCTTAACCTTTCATTTTTCATGAGTTGTTTATTTAATCCTTTATTCTACTTTGATTCTTTATATTATCTCAACTTTATGATTCTTACTGTGACAGAGGTCACCACATATATTGTTGTCTTGGTCCTGAAATATTTTCCTGTTTTCAGTCAAATATTATGAGAAATTGTGTTCCCTACATTTTCTCACTTGCTATTATACTACACTGTTGCACTAGTCAGCTAATTTTACTTATAAAATTTGAGACACTGAAACTCTTCCTAAGCTAACTAGTTCTTCTCGAAATAAGATGGATATGCTTTCAGGTAAATTAACTTAGTTATTAGTGTGGATTCCAATACTGTCACCAGTACTGTCCACACCATAAGATGGACACAGTGATGACAAGTGTGAGTATAGAGAACATTGCTTTTGGTAATATGTTTTGATAGTGATCCAAAGGACTCTTGATTTGCTCACTGAGTTAACTCCTAAGGATTATTCTTGTTCTATTTTAGACATCTGAATAATTTCATAGAGGACCACAGGAGTTAATATAGCCTTGATCTTTCACTAGATATCTCACATAGTTACATAATGATTTTAAACTACTTGTAGCTTCACATTATTTAGTTAGCTCTTTGATTGAGTACAATGCAGATCTCCCAATAAAGTTCAAATAATTATGTATTAGAGAAAAATGTCTACTTAACCGTTTGTAAAAGTTAATTTAAATAGTGTAACACAATGCTGTTCTTAGATTGAGGAGAAGATTTAGGCTCAAATTGTGCCTCTGACACTTAATAGTTATGTAACCATGGGTAAGTCACTCAACCTCTTGGTATCTTCCCTCTGCTCCCCCAGGATTTCTGTAAGACTAAAACTTACAGAAACACTGTGTCTGAAATGGTAGAAGGAATTTCCATACTGGGAGTCTTTACACTGAAGAAATCAAAGGTCTATATCAACCAAATAAACAAATTTAGAAATTAGTTTAATACTTCATGAAGCAAATTATTATAGTTGATGTATGGATTATCAAAAGTGATCTTTTCAGTGTCCTATTACATGTATAAAATATATTTCTTTCAATGAAAGAAAATGGACACTTTTAAATAAATATTCTCAGTGTTGTATAAATTTTTTGGAATTGTTGATAAGGAAATTGGTGTGTCTAACATTTTACGCCTCCAATATTGAAGATTTAGTTATAGTCTTCAGACTTCTGTTTATCACAACTTGGCTTATGGTTTGTTACTATAAGGTATCAAAGGTATTATTTTGATGTCAAGCTAAACCTCAATATTAAGTGACTTGAAAATATTAAAAGCTGATACAATCTGGTTTCCAGACATTAAATAAGGCAGTGAGCGATGAACTTAGAAAATATATTTAGTAATTTTATTCTTCCTCCTTTAAAAAAAAAAAAAAGAAAGAAATTGTGTGAGGCAGAGAATGCTAATGGGCCATTTACAGTGGTTGCTGTGGGCAGTTTGGAATATTTATAATGTAGAGAATATGAAATGGAAGCAACAGCATTTCAAAATAATAAAATCCTCCTAGAAAGCCTACATGGTAGTGCTTTAGTTGGAGATGAACAGTAACAAATTCACTTCAACAAACGGTAAATGAAATAGCCCTACATGTATAAGAAGAAATTTCCTCAGCTAAAAAAGCTGGTTGAAAGGATGTGCCATCAAATCCAGTCATAAATCATGCATGACAGAAAAAGCCTTTTTTTTTAAAAACCAAGGACCTAAAAGAATCATTAAAAGACTTAGCTACATTGGAGTCTTGTTGCTGGGGACTTATAATGACATTTGCTGTACTTCCACTTCTTTTTAACCTACTATGGGGAGAGCTGACCTTCTTTTAGAGGTATGAGAATGACTTTCATGGTGTACCTGCTGTTTAGGCCTCAGACACCCAGCCCCATCATCCATCTGGCTGACACAAAGAAGGTGTTTTGTGAGGTTTTTTTTTTTTTTTTATTGTAAGCTCTACCAGATTGATTAACTCTTTTCACTGAGGCCTTGGTTAATTTGCTATGAATAAGTACACTCACTATCATTTCTACCAACCCCATTTGTCTTCCTAACTAAACACTGTGCATAGACAATAACACTAGGTTTCCATTAGTGCAGATGGCAAGAAGGCTTTAGAACTGGAGCTAAGCCATTTTAAAAAAAGTATAATTTCAGAAGATCAGCAGAAATGAGAGGAGAGGGTAAGGGAAAAAGGGGAAAATGCATTTACTCTCCCTCAAATGGGAGCTTTGTGATAAAAGGAGAAAGGAAGAAGACTAAGAAGACCTCCTAACGTGTCTTCCCTTGTACGTAGAGAAGACATACAACCAAGATTCGTCTATGTAACTTGGAGAAGTCTAGCCTAAAAGAGAGATCCCTGCATCTTAATGGCTAAACAAACTTCTGTTGTGTGCTTTTGCAATAATCTCACCAGAAACTGGAGGGAAATTAGTGTGGTGATACCGGCTGTTCTCAATAGGATTTGGTTTTTGCAAAGGATAAATGAGGACTTTTCATTTTATCTTTGCTTAATGAGCAAACCAACACCAGAGAGATACAAAAATATCTAGGCACTGTGCCTACAACTTATGTCACAGTGCCGAGTAACAAGGTGTCAGTCCTGGCTTCACCCCGAATTTGTGCTTCATGGCTCATTCATTTCTGTCATGCTTCCCCCTCACCCAGGGTTACACAACCACATGGGACAATGCACCCTTTGGCCTATTTGTAGTTTATGAATTGTAAATCCGAGGAGAGGGAGAGACAGCTTGACTGAACTCAAATTACGTTACAATAGATGGTAATGAATGTCCTGCTTTATCAGGATAATAGAACCCCTGCTTGCTGGCAGTCATTCAGGCTGTGTCTCTCATCCATTTTCTCTGTTGGCCTTGACCCTAATCCAGCAACTGCACATCCCCAGCTGCTCTTTAAGCTGCCTCATTAGTGGCGCACCATTGGGCAGCTCCCATGACAGCCATCCAATGGGATGAAAGTGACATGGGGCCAAAGACTGTAACTGATTGGCAAGCATTACAATGAAATATGAGACAGAGTTAGATGAGAGAAGGCTATTGAGAATGAAGGTTTGGAGGCAGTGAGTCCTGTTAAGGAATTTTAGGCACATGCCCTATCAACATCTTCAGTTTTTACGCTGCTTTGTTTTAGGGGACATTTCCTCGGCCACCCTTCTTCCAGACAAATCCCAACAGACGAGATGTTTCAGATGAAACACACATCAGTGAATGAGAGCAATTTTGTTGTCAGTGGACTTGGAATTTTTATTCCATTTTTGTATAATAGTAAACTGTGATTAACAGTTATTGACACTGATAATCTCCTTATGCTTCAATAGTTTGAGACTATGGCCAGAAAGTTGTTATTTTTATAAGCATTCACTACATACTTATGGATTGAAAAACTCCACGTCCAAAAGTTATGAATGAGTCTATTTGCTTTTTTCTTTTGGTGAGAACAGTTCAAATACTTCCCAAATTCTAATTGATCGTTAATTTGAAATGGCGCCTTACTGGATCCTGGGTCTCTTCTTAGAGGGAGAGAATAAGCATTTATATAACACCTACTACGTGCCAGGTGGTGTGCTTAGTACTTTGACAACTATAATATCATTTGATGCTCACAATTCAGTGAAGTAGGTGCTACTATTATCATGATTTTACAGTTGAAGAAACAGAAGCAGAGTTAAGTGCCTTGACCAGGATCACACAGCTACTAAGTGTCTGAAGCTGGATTCTTGCCTACTGGCCATGCATTTTATCTGCTGTACTACCAAAATTTCTTAGCTCTAAAATATAATACTTATATTATAAGTATTATAATATATATAAGTATAAGTATCACCTTATATATCATCATTATGCCACCTTATTTCATTAACTTCAGTTAACAATTCTTATAAAATACCTGTTTAATGATCTTCATTCACGTGGTACATGATTACAAATTCACTGGAATATGTTGCTACATTTGTACTTTTTGCTCTTGTGTATTTTTGCTTCTATTTGTTTCATTTGCCTTTTTCCAAGATAAGTTTCTTTAGAATAGGGACCATGTCCCTGATATCAGTTCACCGATGCAGTCTGACCAAAATGTATTTCTTCCTCAAGAGGGGGAGGAAAGAAAGAATGGCAGCTGAAACAGAAAGGTAGAGACCAGGGAAAGGAAAGAAAGCAAGTATTTATTAAATGTCTGCTACGTGACAGGCACAGTGCTAAGCACTTTACAAATATTATTTCATTAACTTCACAATAATCTCATGAGATAGGTGCTATTATTATCCTTTTTTTACAATTGTGGAAATTGAGGCGGGTTCTAAAATAGAAAATAATGCTAAAATTAAACAGAATTCATATTGATGTAATGAAGAAACTTGATTTCAGTAGAATGAGAATGAAACACATCTCCCTTTTCTTATTAGAAAAGTGATAGGCTACACAAGTCAATGGTGCATATCATAATAATCATTATTTACATTTGAATATTATTATTTATAATGATTTACTATATATTAAATATATATTATATAACATTTATATATTACAAAATATTTATATATGTATTATAAAATAATCATTTCATTATTATAATAATAATTATTAATTACATTAAATTATCATTTAGATAGAGTTTTAAGGTTTGTACAATTATTACATCGTTTGATCTTCACAGTAACCCTGGGAGGCCCCCGTTTTATAAATGAGTAAACAGAGAAAGACAACAGCTTAATAACTTGCCTAGGTTCACAGTAGTGTGTCTCAGGAAGAATTGCAACTCAGGTCCCCTTGACTCCATAACCCATGGTCTATCCACTGCGTCACCAGATGTGATTAATTTTCAGCATATTATTATTTCTATCAACAATATATCTTATTTTAAAGGGAAGTTTGGGGGACATTGTTATTGGAAAATAGCAGTTATTGTAAAATATTAAAATAGGTCTTTTAAAAAAATTGTCTAGGTTTCTTTGACTTCTCAACTATGCAACAGTAATTGTTCTAATAACAGTTGCTTGTATACAAGCAGGCAAGCATAGCCTGCCTGTT
Organism: Notamacropus eugenii; assembly: GCF_028372415.1. Taxonomy (NCBI): domain Eukaryota; kingdom Metazoa; phylum Chordata; class Mammalia; order Diprotodontia; family Macropodidae; genus Notamacropus; species Notamacropus eugenii. The sequence continues at coordinate 119,436,704 of NC_092877.1, read as the reverse complement.
TCAAAGGAAGGTGTATTCTCCTGGTATTACCTACTACACTGACTGTTTTGCTTTTGGGGACCAAAGTAAATAGCTAAAAGCTTAATTGATTAATATAATGTCCTCATATTCTTTTTGTACATCCCACTGGTATTAGTATATCATCAATAAACTCTGTTGTTACACAATAAGTACTTTAATTCCTTGAGATCCAAGACTATTTTATTCACATTTTTCTATACAATACTTTCTTCCTTTCTATATTTTTTATTTCTTTTTTCCCTCACAAACCTGAAAATAATATTCTCCCAACTATGAGACATAGAGTCTTGCATAAATGCATAGGCTTTAAAAAATAAAGATAAAGTTCAAATAAAAGTCAAGAAAAGCAAGATTAATGTGACTAGTTTTACTTCAAATGACAGTGAATGCACAACAGTGATTATTTTAAATGGTATACACAAATGAGGTCAGATTTGTTGGAACAATCTGCTGTTATCACCATCAGTGGGCATAAGCTCATCATGCAAATGAATTTGCTGCATTTGAATGTGATGTACTCTTGAAGTTAATCTTTTTGTAGAGGTTAAAAGCATCATATATTTCTCATCTTTCATTTTGCTAAGTATAATATAATTGTTCCCCCAACTGCCAACCCACTCCACCCCCTAATATAAGGAAAAGACTCCAGCTTTCTTAATGGAATTGATTCAAGAATGAGAATAGATTATTATTTAAAATTTTCAAAAAAATACTTTAAAACTAATTGACAGTGACTTTAAAGTGAAATTGTCATTTCATGATAAATACATTGTTAGTTTGAAGGGGAAATCTATCAGAACAATTCAAGATTTACACATATTCAGATCCAGAAAGATAAAGTAAAGGCAGTTAAATTTCCCAAATCACATATTTTATATTTCTGAATTTTAAAAACAAAACAAAACCACCTGCCTAGAATGAAACAAAAGAAAGTGAAGACTTTCATATTTGTCATTTGGCTAGAGTACTGTATTGAATGGATAATATTCACAGCACTATGGAAATGCCAGCGTAGCTTGGAGTCGCAAAATGTAACAGAATATCCATATATAAGGCAAAAGAAAAACATGTATTTAGACACCAGAAAGTCTAATCCCTAAACCAGAAAGCCAAATCAGTCATAGTAACCAAGAAGTCAATATACATTAGCACTGCAGGGGACAAAGCCATTCCCAAGCCTCTCCCTATGGCTGGGGCCTTCCCACAAGTAAACAACACTCAGGAGCCTAAGCTGTCCCTGCCCTAGGTACCCCTCAGTTCTAACTGTTCTGACCAATTTTCCTTTTAACTCTGCTCTAACTCCACTTCTTCTTGCTCCACCCTTCCTGTTCCATGTGATTTAGACTCATGTGACTTAAGTTTCCATATGACTTAAGCAAGTTGCACAGGCCTATTAATGGATGGGAAAGATAATCCCATTAAGAAGCAAAATTGTATTAACAATAAACAAAAATGCATTACTAATACAAATACATAAGATTCTCACTTTATTTTAAAGGCCTATATGAGATGAAATTTTATACACATATATATTGATATATATATGGATATATATATAATGAACACACACACATATAAAACACATACACACATATGTCACTTATCACAGTACCTAGCAAATAGTAGGTGCTACATAGATGCTTATTCCCCTCCTCCTTTTGCATATTTCCAAATATGACTGAATAAGAAGCCTAACTGTTATTGATAAATATGATATATTTGGTCTTATTCCATTTGAACAAGAATGTTTAATAGATTCATCCTGTGGCAGTATGTTAAAATAAAAACTTGTACTTTAAAGTATTATTGGACTTCAAACATTGGTGTATAGAGAACACTTGAGTTTATCTAACAACATGATAAAAAATTTATTACCATTTATACCATCTTGAGTACCAATAACATCAATAGTAGAGACAATGTTATGTAGGGGTTAGAAAGTTGGCCTTGAAGTCAGGAAGTCCTGAGTTCAAGTATTGCCTTTACCAAAACCTGCTTGTGTGGCCTTTGGTAAATTTCACAATCCCTAAGTATCCTATGCCATTCTATTAGACTATAAGTTGTAGGGGAGGTGCCAATACTCATAGATTCATTATTTAGTCCCTATGCCTGTCATCAATGAATGACACCATGGCTTGAAAAATATGTAATTAAAGAATAAGCCATTTATGACATTGACAATAAAGTTATGGTTATCACTATATAAATTTGAATCATGTGAATCCGTATGAGACAAATAGGTATATTATTTCATTTTTATAGTTTGTTTAAGATTTGTTCATCACAAGATACTCAAACTTCACAAACTTACTGATTCAAGAGCTCCCTCAAGCACTGTACATAATAATAAATCTACATTTATCTACATTTGTGTTATAACACTGTACATAATAAATCTATATTTATCCACATTTTTGTTGTAACACTAAAATTTATTATAATAAAGATGAGCTGAGAAAATTATTCTCATAGAATACTTTATGAAAAGTGAAATGGCTTTCCTAAAAAGGTGGCATCATGATACAAAATTTGAAAACCAGTGCCGTAAGCGATGCTAAGTTTTGGGATGTTTCACACTGCAGAAAACTACACATGATGAAGGGTTAATATTTGTGGTATTCTGTACTATGACCTCATTTTCTCATCTCTCAGATAACTAATTTTTGGTAAATAGAGATGAATATTCTTGATGGTGTAATTGTATCTAGTTTGATATAGAGAACACAGAAGAAATGAAAGGAAGAGGGATAATTTATTCCACTTTTGGTGAGTTTTCACATGAACTTTTAAAAAAAAGTTTACTACTCAGCAAAAGTAATTTAAACAGAAGTAAATGCTTTAAAAATAAAACTATTCCCTGAGATGTATATTAAAAAATTCCATTTTGTAAACATATCCAAGGAGTCTAGTGAAAAGAGAATGAAATTTCTTCAGGTGAGCTGGGAGTTATTAAATAAAAAGGAAAACAATCTTTTTTCTTTCATAATGGAGGACCTATGATGAAATGCCAGCTATCCCTCTCCTTATAAACTATTGATCTCTTTTGGAAAGCTCAAATAATTTTTCACCTTCACCTTAAGTTTATCTAGTCTCACAACTCCACACTGATCTTCCCTTCCTCTGAATTTCCATAGCTTTAATTGTTTGTACTGCTCCTTTTACAGTTATTAACCTGTTATCTTTTTTCATTTTCTTGTTTATAAGGACAGATATCTGGGCATGGCTGTGGAAATGCCAGGTTGTCAATTTTATGTTGCCCTCACAAAGTTCTTTAAGTGAAACTCTAGGGTAATTTACATAGACCCTGTGAAGGGCATGATGAAAATTGAGGGGAATTATATTCTCCAGATTAAATATCGAGTGGTCTAGGGAACATTCCCCTTTCATATGTCAGGTCAATAATCCAGTAACCCTCTATATCCTAATAATGTTCTACTATAACTCTGAAGCTTTCCATTGTGGCTTTTCCATAGAGCTATTTAGACCCCAGCCACCTAGGTCAATCATCTATCTGATTGGATGAAAATATAGAATGAGCTGAGACTCATGACATTATGCTAAGAAGAAAAATAAAAACATAAAGGCATTTTCCACAAAGATCTACTTTACCACTTCATCATGGCACAGAGAAGGAAGACTATACTCCCAACAGCTTTGTATCAAAAAGCCTAAATATGGGAAAAGATTTATAAACAGTTCTAGCAAAAGACTGATTCTACTCTCCAATGCCAAACCCTGGCAAGATCAGAGATGCTTGTCACAATTAGAATAGTAGCTTGGTGATGAATTCTTTGGTCCTGGCAGTCCACAAAACAAAAACAAATGAAAAAAAGGACTTTCTTCATATATGTCTTTTTTGTTTCTTTGGTTTTTTTTTTTTTTTTGTGAGACGATGTCTGACAGGTAAGAAAGGGTAATAGAGACTGCTTAGAATAAAAAAAAATAGCTTTAAGAATATTGATCAGTTTTAACTTAACTAGTGACATTCTACATACACAATCCTTGTCCAATGTCCAGTAAGTATGCAAATTACTAGACGAATTTATTTGTACTGGGAATTTGACATTCTTCCTAGAAATGAAGTCTGATAAAATTATAAGGTTGAAAATAAAGAGAAGTATTCTTAACATTTTCTCCTTGCCAGATAAAGGAACTGGTAGAGTTTTTTTGATTTTATACTCAAAGACAAAATCATTTCATGAGACAGCTGGTTATCTCATGGTGCAGGATACCTGATAAATATTTGCAAAAAGACTACCATAAACATACTTTTAGCTGAAGCTCCAACACCTATGGTAGTTAATAAAGAAACGAAGAAATTCTAAGAAGTCATTAAACCTCTCCAAATTAAGTCATCAAATACTTTACTATGTGGTGACACTTTCAAAAGTAGGAACAGCTGAGAATGATGAGTGATAGAACAAAATTAGTACAATGTTAGAAGAAATAATAATGATGAATAATATGGCAAACAACTGAAACAGCTCCACCTGACTGATTCAAACAAGTTATTGATGATGAAAAATGGTGTATGGATGTAATAAAGGACATAAATACAGACTATAATAATTTCATACAGAAGTTTAACCAGTCTAAATCTATTGTTTTAAGGATAACAAATGAGCCTACAAATACCTTCTCCAGCATTGATTTGTTGACAAATAGAGAGAAATGGCAGTCAAGAGCAATAGTAATTTAGAAAATAAACATTATAATAAAATTTCATGAAAAAGGATAACGAGAAACTATAAGTTGTGTCACCTCATAAAACAGAAACAATGGAGGACAAACACAGTTTTAAAAAAGTTTGGCAAGAGGAAAAGTCATCCTTAGAACATTTAAGGATGGAAATGGAAAGAAAACAATAAATAAGGGGAAAGTGGATAATATATGAAGATTTTTTAAAACAAACTTTTTTTCTCTATCAAAAAGAGAATAGCTAAAGTGTGACCTTCATTTGAAGTCTCAGAAGCTGGACAATAAATGCCCGTTTATGTCATAGTAAAATTTCCTTTTGATTTGCTAACTGATGCATTCCAAATCTACTATTGCATCATTCTGTGATTCCTTGAAAGATAAGTTAAAAATGGAAACTTTATGACTTGAACCAAGATGACAGAGTAAGAAGTAAGTTGATCCCATTATCTCTTACTGACCTACAAAAAACCCAGAAAATATCACCCCAGGAATATTTCTAGAACAGCAGAAGCAGAAGAAAGATGGGGTGTTGTAGTCTTATGATCCAAGAGGCATGGGGGATTAATTGGAAAGGTCACTCTCACTTTGGTAGAAGGGGAGCAGTACAGGACTGGAGGTATCCCAGTAAGCCAGAGGCAAGTCACACCTTAGCAAATCAGAGGGACATCCTGATCACCAGGGTGGTGGAGCAGGCATATGTCAACACCCAGACCCCCCAAATGCCTTGGCACAGGCAGGGGAACCTGTAGACTCCAGCTTGGAAAATTACCACATGCGCTGGCAGGCAAGCTTCATGCAGCAACCAAACCTCATATGCTTCAGCACAACTTCAGGAGGCACAGATCCAGTCAGGCAAGGATCCTTCAGCACGTATTTCTTCCAATACTTTAAAGGAGCCTAGGTTAGCAGGCATTCTCCAGGGGTCCCCCACACCAAAATCTTCAGTATTGCTGACCCCAGTTCAGCATCAGGTAAGCTACCAGACTCCTACAACCTCCAGCTGCCAGTACCTGAGATCCCAGTACACAAAGCCAGTGACCAGGTCCCTGGGTCCCAGCACAAGAATCTTGAGGCAGTGTCCCTTGTGCTCCAGCAAGGGAGTTCAACTTTATAAGCCAAGAAATAGGAAAACACCATGAACAAAAAGCAGAAATGAACAATGAGTTTAGATTCGTACTTATAGGGACAAGGAAGCTCAAAACACAAATTCGGAAGAGAACAACATTGCCAATATACCCACATCCAAAATCTCAAAGGGGAGTATGAACTGGTGTCAAGCCCAAAAAGTCTTCTTGGAAGACCTCAAGAAGGATTTTAAAAGTCAAATAAGAGAGGTAGGAGAAAAATTGGGAGGCATAAAAGACTGTCAATAGCTTGGAAAAGGAAGGACAAAAACTGACTATAAAAAATAAGTCTTTAAAATGTAATTAGCCAAATGTACAAAAAGTACTGAAGATAATTTTGTGTTCATCCTTCTTTGTCAAAGAAGACCATACCATCAGAGAAATGAGGACATGACTTGCACTTGATTTTGTTTTGAGTGAGGGAGAGCTGTGCAGGTCACCAGCCTCATTTTTCCTCCAGAGTCATGTGAATCCAGTGACCAGATATTCATCAGGACAATTGGAGATGACCCTGGATGCAATGGGAGACCTTGGCCTCTTTAGGCCAAGGTCTACTCAGGTACTCACTTAGTGTAAGGTAACAACTATTCACTGAATAGGCTTGTTTAAGAAGTAGCCAGGGCATGGCCCCTTTAATGAGACAAAGAAAAAGAAAGATATCAGGCTGGGAGGGAAACAGTAACAGTTACTATTGATTATCACTCTTAAGTCAGGAAGGTAAACTGAAGAAAACAACTCCTTGAGGAGTAGAATTGGCCAAAAGGAAAAGGAAGCACAAAAGTCACTGAAGAGAACTCCTTAAAAAGTAAAATGGGCCAAATGGAAAAGAAGGCACAAAATCTAATTGGAGAAAGCAATTCCTTAAAAATTAGAATTGGGCATGTGGAAATTAATGAATCTTTGAGACATCAAGAATCAGTCAAACAAAAGCAAAAGAATGAAAAAAAATAGAAAAAATGTAAAATACCACATTGTAAAAACAACAGATCTGGAAAAGAGATCCAGGAGAGATAAGTTTAAAATTACTGTCCTACCTGAAATTCATGATGAAAAAAATAGCGTTAAAAGCACCTTCCAAGAAATCATCAAAGAAAATTGCCTTAACGTCCTACAACTAGAGGGTAAAGTAGTCATCCCAAGAATCCACTGATCACCTCCTAAAAGAGGTCCCAAATTGAAAACATCAAGGAATATTGTAGCCAAATTCTGAAATTATCAGGTGGAAAAGAAAATTTATAACCTTATGGTAATCATATGAGGCAACTGTCATAATTGAGATTAATTGCATAGTTGATATTAAATGTTACCTCTCTTTGAATGATGATGTTTTCCAGATAATCCTATCTGTAACAAAATTGTGTTGATTGCATCTTTCTCAATATTTCTTAATTCTAGAGCCTTGCCTCCACTAATTATTTCCTCTTTATCCTGTATATAATTTGTTTTTTATGTGTTTGTTTTCATTTTGTCCACCCCATTAAATTGTATAAGTCCCTGTTTTTAGGTCAAAGACTATCTTTTGGTCCTTTTGTATCCCTGCACTTAGCATGGTCCCTGGCACTTATTGATTGATCTAGCTACAGAATATCAGAGATTCTCTAGGATGATACACCAGTAGCCACAGAGTAGCCTATTCATCTATCCTTATTTTATTCTTCAAGATAATTTTTTCTTGAATTAGTAGAATTTCCTTTCTGAGAGCCTTCTTCATATCTAGAACCATCTCTCCTTTTAGATTTTCTAGACATAGGGTCATGCCATTTTTCCCATCAATTTCTTGAAAGTGGCTTTCCTAAATTCTATGTATGCCTGAGATCTCAATCCTTTGTTATTATCAAATTATAATTATCAACCCATTTTATTTTTTTCGAACAAGGACATATTGGTCTTCCAGTGCATTCACAAGGTAGTACAATGATGTATTTAGTTTTTAGATCAACCTTACTGATTGAATCAAATTAATAATGCAATGCGAGGCGAGTAGGCACTTTCTGATGAACTGCATAGTTCTATCAAGTTTTCAGGAGTATATTTTACATATAGCAAAGCAAATTAAGTACAAATTGTTTTAGATCACTCCTTCATATTCTGTAAGTCTTTTAACAATTTTTGAAAATGAAATAGTAACTATACATATATGCCTTTCAGAAGCTGGGTTCCACATAGGCTTCTAAGAAACTATTTGTTGAATGAATGCCTCACAGTTAGGGGAGAGACAGAGATCTCTCTTTCCAATACAAATCAGCTCCCACTCTGTAATTGATATTATTGGAGAGTTCCCTGAGTCAAATTAAGGCTAAATGACTTGTCCAAGATCAGACAGCATTGAGAGATGGTACTTAAGCTTAGAGTTTCTTGATTTTGAGGCCAGCTCTTTATTTTCTGCACCATCCTACATCTTGAACTGTTATTATAATATAATCACAGACTTTCTTAAGTGTAAAGAACCTCATAATTCTTCTAATCTAACATGTATATGGGCCAGAATCCCCTCTACAATATTTCTTGTAAAGGGTCACAGCCTCTGGTTGAAGATCTACATTAATGAAGTATCTTCATGGATGACAGCAACATATTGATAATACAGAATAGAAATGCGTATCATCCCTGTTCTCTGTTGTGGGATAGCTTCAGCATCAATGTTCCGTTTGCCATCGTTTTTACGTCATTCAAACAGAGCTTCCATTGAACCCAAAGACATACCTCTGCACAAAATTGTACAAGTCGTAGAGATCAGGATTGCACCTGCCCATCTCTTCAGATTAACATTGCATAGTAATTGTAAACCTAGATGGCTAGCATGCAGTGTTAATGAAATTTCACAGCCGTTCTGGTAAGAGGATGATGGTTATTAAAGCTGATCCCCTTCAGCAAAGTAAAAGGCCTTAGGTTTTAATTTTATTTTGACAGAGTCTTTTATTACTTTTGGCGAAATCAATATTGACACTTGCAGCGTACTGTAGAAAAATCTAAACAATGCAGTCCTTGAGGGATGAAAAGCAGACACACATACAACAGGTGGCAGGTATTTTTAGCTGCTAGGTATACATACATACATACATACATACATACATACATACATACATATATATATTTATATATCTTCCATATAATAATGATGAGCAAATGACATATAGGGGATCATTCTCTTCACATACTAATACCATTAAAAATGTTTAATGTCAACATTGCTGATGTCTGCTAAAACATGAAAGGAAGTATAATCTTTCATCACTTTTAAATTTCTACCTCAAAGTGAAAGGCTGAAAAAAGTTTTCTCTTTTGGTGAATAAACTGTCTTCTTGATCCAGACAACTTAGAATGACAAATGTAAATTTTTTATTTTTTTTCTCTGTATACCTCTAACCCATTAAACAAAAGGTATGTCTTATGTAGCTTTTTTGTTTTTATAGCTTTTTGCTGTTGTTGCTTTCGACTTATTATTTCATTGCCCTATATGCATTTGCTTTCACAGGAAAAACAAAATAAAACAAGCAAATAAGCAAAAAGAAACAACCTTCCAGTATGGATTTGAATTTTAGATCTGGAAACAACCTTAAAGTCCACCTTGTCTAATACCCTTATTTTAAAGATGAGGAAACTGAGGTCCAGAAAAAAATGAAATGAATAGCGCCCAGAGCTTATTAATGGAAGAACCTGAAATGCACCCTATTTTAATGTTCTTTCCCCAGACTGCCTTCTTTGTGCCGAAGGATATCTCTTGATACCATTTTATACCATGTTATCAATTCTGTTTATAACTAGGTTGCAGTAATCATTTCAGTTAGAATACATATAAGAAAAGATGTCCTGAAAATATTCCCTTTGTTTTGATATTTTCATTTATACATTCCAGCATTTCAAATGTGCTTTGATATCTTACTTCAGAAAGATTGTTTTAAATATTATGTAATTCAGACTCTACGTAATATTATTAGTATCTTTATGATCTATTTGTGGGAGATGAAAGAAATATCTTTTTTATAGAAAAAATCGTTGTATAAGGCATTCTGGCAGGCATGTCCATGTCACAACTGTCACTGAAAACCTTTCCTTCAGTGCCTATACTATATAATTATCATTTCTTCTTCCCTTTCCTTTATATGTCTGAACTTAAGTAATTCTATTTGATGCATGTTTATTGCATTGAATTTATTCACTTTTTCATTCTTTTAAAATAAATTATTAATCAACTGCAGTTCACTTCTCCATTTTTCTATCTTCTGCAGTGTCATTTACTGAAACCACCCAAACAAAGCTCACCATGACTTCAATTCCAATTCAGCTCTGATGACCGATCACAACCACACACACTAGTTCAGGCCAGTTGTTAAATTTTCATTGTGATCATTTATTTACATCTTAGATCAGCAAAAGTTACAAATCAGAATTTGATTTTTTTTGAATTGATGAGTTTCTAGACTTAAGAAAGTAATAGAGAAAATGTTAAGGATACAAACTAAATATAAAAGTGTACTGTGTGTATAGTTCACCCTCTGGAAATATGGTTTTTAAAGTTACCAGCACAACATTTCCAATATTTCATTCCCATAGTCTTAGAACTTTGCCCACTTTTTCATCCTTCTGTGTTTCAGCCTGGCTGATGAGACACTGTTAAGATCTTATGACTTTTTATGCTTCTCTAATCATGGTATTTCCTGCATTGTCTGTTCCTTTTTTTTGTTCCCTCTTTAAATCCTTTCCTCCTATCTTCAGTCCTTTCTCTTTTTCCTCAGTGTCTGTCACTTTTGATCTCATTGGTTTTTTCTGGCTTGCTTACCTCAACATGACTCTCAAATATTTTCAACCCTTAACTTTCTAAAGGTAGGGATATAATGTAGGTTGTCTTAAGACATATTCAATTTAGATTCTAATAAAATCTTTTCAATAAAATCTTAAAACAACCAGAGGGGTCTAAGAAATATACGCAGAGGGGGCGGAGCCAAGATGGCAGAGTAGAAAGACACACTTACAGAGGCTGCCCCCACACAGCCCATAAAACACCTGTAGAGAGGGATTCTCAACAAATTTTGGAGCAGCAGAAGTGGAGAACAGGAGATTTCCAGCCCAGGGTGACCTGAAAGATCCACAGGAAATGTCAGTTGCACTGGACACAGAGTGGAGCTTGGAGCTTGGAGCCCAGCCCAACCTTGGCTGCGCCGCACAGCTTGTGAACAGCCCTCCAGGGCAGAATCTCCAGTCACAGAATCCCCAGTCCCAGCAGCAGAGGGTCCTCAGATCCCTCAACCCACAGGCGCCAAAGGTCAGTGACAGGGTTTATTCAGCTGGCCAGGAAGGGAGAAGTGCCTTCACATCGGGCAGGTGGCAGCAGTTCTCAGGGCAGCCCCTACAGCAGCTTGAGACCATAGATGGATCGTAAAAACCCGTAGGGGCACTGAAGATCTGAGTCTTACCTCAGCCTTCTGTAGACACCCTGAAGCAGCTGGTCTTTGTCTCTCACTGAATGGAGGACCTACCCCCCCCAGCTTGACTGAATCCCACTCCCCCCAGTGGTAGTTTGGTGGAACTGGAGGTCAGGTGCCTGTGGAGAGAAAATGCTGCTAAGATTCTGGGCACAAAAATCCTTCCCTGTGCCCATACCAATACACACTTGATTGTGCCACTTTGGAGGAACTGATATCTTACAGGTCCCCAGAGTTTACCCTACTCTTGACAAAGGACCCAAAAGTCAAGTAACTGGTTGGGAAAATTCCCAAAAAAGGGAAAAAAAAAATAAGACTATAGAAGAAATATACACAGACATGCATGCACTAACTTAGTGAAATTAGCTTGTGTTATTATTTTAGAATGTCACAGTAGCTACTTGGTCCTCAGGCCACCTGTGATTGGCTGGGTGGTTTCCAGTTAATAGTAACTTATAAACAGAAGTATTTTCTGGGCTAAACTGTCACTTTCAACATGTGGAAAATAGATGCCCTTGTCACAATCTAAAATTGATTGGATTAATCTGTATTAAAGTAGGCAAATGTATATTAAAAAGTTATTCATAATTTCTATTGTACATTTTCCTTTAATTGTATAAAATTATATAAAATCCCTATTTAAAATTATCGTTTATTTCATAATAGGGCAAGATAATAAAAAATCTTTATAACCACAAGCATTGCCAGGTTGTTTATGCTCACTAAGCAGTGTACAATAATTATTTAACTATAGTTTCAATGTTTTCATGTATACACATTGCTGAGCTATTAGAAATTAGTGTATTATTGTGTTCGTTTTCAATTACCTGCACCTCCCCTGGGTCTGAGAGGATGAATAAGATTTCAAAGACTGCTGACTTGCTTACCCCATTAGAAAAGATTGTTTCTGCTGTCTTTACTACACGAGCCTAATTTTTATTGGTGTTTATTTAGCAATTTAGGAGCCTTTTGGTAAAGTCAACAATTTAAAATCTTTGAAAATTTAAAATTTATTGGGCAGGGAACTGGTAATGCTCCCATTAATCTTAGTATATTCATTTTTTTATATATATAATGGAGGCCCATAAAATATGGATAATGCCTAAATTTACTTGTATTTTTTTACTTGTACGGTAACATGAAGATTAGCTGTTCTTCATCAGCACTGAGAGAGAGAAGATAAATATTTCAGTTGTAACAGGAGAGACAGAGATTTATTGGGTGAAAAAATGGATATTATTTAGATAATGGTATTATTGAAGTGGATAATATCATAATGGAAATTATTAAATATTGGAATTTTATTATTTTATTTTCTGGAGGTTTATTTAAAAATCCATACACTATCATATTCTGGTGCAAGGGAAGGAGAAGTGAATACAGATTCAAAGGACCTGATTTTCCATTCCAGATCTTTTATTTTTTAGACTTTAGGTGAGATAAAGCTTCCCTGAACTTCATTCCCCTCATCTGTCAAAGAAAAGGAGTTGGATGAGAAAGTTTGAGGTACCTTTCAGCAGTAATTTATAATTCATCTCCTGCTCTCCTTTAAACTCTCCACAGGTTGGCCTCAGACCTTAGTCCTCTTGACCTCTTAACAGTATTTGACATAGCTGATCACCTCCTGCTACATATTCTCTTATCTCCGATTTTCTTAACTGTGCTCTCCATTGGTTTGCCTTCTCATTATCCTTTAATAGATCTTCATTCATATTACACAAAGGAATACTGGATATTCTGTAGGCAATACAAAGTCAACTTGTCCAAAATGGTACTCATCAAAATCCTCCTCCTTCTGAACTTCTCTGTTATCATCAAAGGCACCACCATACTCTCAGTCATCCTGGCTTAAAATATTGGTGTTACATTCAATTTTTTATTCTTGCTTACCTGATAAAATCAATCTTCAGCCAAATCTTGACGTTTCTTCCTTCACAGATCTCATATGTGTGCAATTCTCCCCACTCATGAAGCCAATGTACTAATTCAAGCTCTTATTACTTTTAGTCTGAAATTAAATAAGTAAATCTACTTAGGTACTAATGATATTCTTAGGATATTGGCTCAAGTTGCAGAGTATATGCCAACTTAAATTGACAGAGAAAAAAAATTGCACTGTGCCAATGAAACCCCCAACCCAATTTCTATCCCCAGTCCCTAATAATTAATTTGTATTGGTTAAGCGTAATATAAAAGATGCCTTATAGAAATTATAGTTTTACCAGATCTGTACCTAAGAAGCTTATTGTTCAGAGATGGTATTTTATGGGCACACCCAAATTTTAAAGTTCAGGGCATTCATAACCCTATCTCTGTGTACTACTTTCCACATAAGGACTCTCAAAGTGTTTATAGACTTCCATAATATATGAGGATGTCCCTTTACCTAGTATTCTCCCCATTAATTATGATCATTAATTATTTATTCAGTGAATTTTCCTTAAGTAAATTCTAAAGGCAAATCCAATCAATACCTAACATACTTGAAAAGAAAACAACAAAGCATGGAGAATAAAATAATAAGAATAGATTATGAAATATTAGGATTTCTCTTTAAAATACCTGCTATACACTACTCTGTATCACCTAAAGATCCTCAGGAACAGGTGCTAAATAAATTGGTAGAAAATAAGTTTTAGAAAGTGTGTCCAATTTTCCTATCCATTCAAGTTATGAAATGATTGAAACTTGCGTAGGTTTCATTTGTTTTTTTTTCCTTTTTGAAGATATTCTTAACTAGGATTCCTGTTAAACTTTGTAGTAGTGAGCCTTTCCAAAATACAGAAAAAAAGCAAACAGTTTGTAGTTACCATCCATTCTTCACTTAAATTTGGTCAGCTATTTTCTGTCTTTATTGCACACAGTACAATTAGAACCATTACTGATTGTCAAAGCAGAGAGAACCAAGTTTAAAAAGGTCCTATTAGACATTTGTTTTTAACCTTCAGCAGTTGGTTCACATGGGGGGGAATGTTTTGAGGGAATTTTGTACTGTTGCTTCTTTATAATGCTTAAATAATTAGGGAATATTATTAGAAAGAATAATCACTCTTTCACAAGAGCTGACCTCATTGGCAAAGAAAATAGAGTTCTCAAAGAAAAAGTTGCCCCTTTCTTACTCATTTTCATCCACTCATTTTAGAAAAAAAAAATTTGTTGAATGTGCATTTTCTCTTTTATGTGCTATTTCCTTAGTAGAGAGGAATTTACACTGAATTGTTTTTGTTTGTTTGTTTTTGTTAAAGCCAATCCTTAAGTGCTCCTAGCTGTTAATGTCCCTTCCCCCTCCACAAGATTCCTGAAGTTGTTTTGTGTATACAATTTGCATTTATTTATTTTTGTAATGTTGTATTACTCCTTTCCCCAAGGATGTAAGATTTGTAATTGTACCTCCAACCCCTAGCATATAAAAGGTGCGTAATGGGTGCTTGTTGAATTGAATTGTGGGAGACAAGTTCATTTTGAGATGACTGACAAGAATTGAGGGCCCAGTAAAGACATAACTAAGGAGTAACTAGGGCTTTGACCAGGGTGCCAAAATTTAGAGGGCACAGATATGTGACCTGTTTCCAATAGTTGCATCAGAACAATTAAATTAAATACCTAATTAGAAAGACTGTAATTAATTAAGGTAGGAAGTGAGCTACTTTCTTACATCATACCCACTTGGTTCAAATGCATTTGTCTAATTTTTTTTTTGTATTTTTGTCATCATGAATTATAACTTGAGGTCACATTTAATGCTGTTTGACCTAGGCACTAGAATGCTAGTCATACCTCTGGGTTTCAGTTCTGAGAAAGGAGTCAATTTTGCTAAAAGTTCTACATCCTCTCCCTCCCAGATTCTATGTTGTTTAATGGTTAAAAATTATTTATGACAATAAAAATTATTTGAAGGTATGAAGGCACAAGATCAGAGAAGAAATACATGCAAAGGGCTCTATTAGACTACTAGTTTCCCCTCACCTGCCTCTTTCTTTTAAACTTTGTGATAATACAGCCTCTAAAATCATAAAGAAAGCAAAAACAGTCTGATTTAAGGTGATCTCTGATGCTCCAGTCAAAGTAGATTTATAGACAGTTTGATTCATCTCTCTGTACTCATTGCCTTTCACATGTTTTTATGCCAATTTAGAAAAAGAAATAGCTTGGAAAGTAGGTAGGGTCATGAATTATATCCCTATTGCTGATATTATATTCTGATTATATCCCTATTGTTCATTGGAAAATACCCCAAAATAGGAGTATAGGACCTGCTGTTGAGGGGCCTTTATGCTGAAGATTTCTAGCTATATCCCTTCATTCTTAGAATTCTATACCTAAACAAAAGGGGCATGCCTCTCCTTAGGCACACCCATCACAGATCTGCTTATTTACAAAGAATTCCATACTATAGATCCATATTATGCCAACTAGTTATCATATGTAATAGATTACTAATGAAAGCTACAAGAACTATGAATGACTTGAAAGTTCTGCCAAATAGTAAACTGTAGATTGCAAAATATAATACAAAGACTAAATGCCCAGTTTATCACAATGTCCTACAAAAATGAAGGTGATCTAAATGGATTTGCCCTTAACATAACCTGGTGGAACAAGATGCTTTTTTCTTTCTGTACCATGCCCTGTGACATGTGGAATTTACTTTTTTTTAAGACCTCATGCTTTTTGTCAGTTGGTAAAGAAACAGCTGCCTCACAAAACTCATCCACAGGTTCATTAAATCTAGGTGTTTCATAAGTATGACGGCTGCTGTTTTCACAACCACAGATGACTGACTGCCAACAATTTCTCATTTACAGCTATTCTCCAATTGGCACAATCTTTAGCAAGGCTCCGAATACCTTCTTGAAAGTTCATAAGCAAGGTGAAAAAGTTTTCCCAACATTATCAGGTACAATGAAAGAAAGAATCTGCTTCTAGAACCTCCTCAATAACCTTTCTAGTGAAGTAACAACAACATTCTTGTGAGTAAAGTTGAAGGTACTTTATTCAGTTATAAACTATTATTGCTCCCATGATTAGTGAATTTTCACTAGGGTGACCCCGTCCACATGTATTTCTTAAATACCTTGGTCAAAGACAAAAATAAAACATTTCCTGCCCTTATGTTTGGGGATATGTGAATGTGGTGTGTGTGTGTGTGTGTGTGTGTGTGTGTGGGTAGATACTATATTTTGAAAGGGAAAGGCAGTATTATCTTGGGCCAATAGTACTCAAGAAAGAATTCATAATAAAAGGCAGTATTCCCTCATTACTAAACTCTTTGGTACTAATAATTTTCACACACACACACACACACACTCATACCCACTCATACCCCACAACCCTTTTCCAACACATTTTTATTCTCACTCAAAAATGGGGTCATTTTACTCATCATTTTTAAGTTTTCCCTTACTCTCCTTACTCTACTAAAACAGACACAGCTCTCTTCTTGGTTTTTCCCTCACATGTAAGCAAAACATTTCACTCATTCAGAATATCACTGAATAGAGAACATTTCTGTTTACAGTGGAAAGTCAGGGTTATAATAGTTAACCTAAAAAGTCAGTCCATGAAAGATGATCAGAGACAAAGTTTAGCATACACAAGTCAGAGATCATGAAACTT
Organism: Notamacropus eugenii; assembly: GCF_028372415.1. Lineage (NCBI taxonomy): Eukaryota > Metazoa > Chordata > Mammalia > Diprotodontia > Macropodidae > Notamacropus > Notamacropus eugenii. The sequence continues at coordinate 119,419,822 of NC_092877.1, read as the reverse complement.
CCCTGCAGGACCCTCTGTCAAACAGTGTTTACTGTCACTAAGAGGTCTGGGCTCACAAAGAAAGCAACAGGGACCAGGGCAGATTTTGTAGTATTACTACTGAAGGTCTAGAAATGGCACACCTGCTGTGTGTTTGTAATAAACCAACTGGCTGGTTCTTTGCCACATTTTAAGTATGAGAGGAGCTCATCCTATGCCTTGAGTTTGAAAGTCTCTCTATTTTCACGAAACCATATTTCTTTTAAGTACTTCAAAGTGCCTTCCACATATTGGCTCTGTCATCTACACAGTATCTTTGTGAAAAAAAGGGAGTGCAAGACCTATACATTTCACACTACCTATAAAGAAGGTGAAGGTGGAAACATGTAGGGCTGTTCCTTCAGCATCTCCTCACTGGGTCAGTGGTAAAAACTGGGAAGACAACTTGGTTCTCTGGGTATCTGTTCTAGAAAATGCTGTTTTCCAGCTAACATTCAGTGAGACAAGAAGCAAAGATGACTTTCATTGCTTGGCTTTTCCTTAAGAAATGAATTTGCCATTTTGAATGTCTCTCTCTACATTATGTATATATACATATATACATATGTGTATATATATATGTAAACATATATATATGTTTATATGCTTACTCTTGTATGACTTAAGAGAAGTCTCATTTCATAAAATATTGGTCTAATCTCTTTAGTGATTGCTGAAGGCACACATGAGAGTCCAGAATTGTTTAAGTTTTTCTATTTCATTTTCATATTACTAGATATAAACATTAGTTTGTCTTCCATTTAAAAGAAAAGAAATAAATTAAAAATCTCTCATTCAAAAAGAGCATATTTATGCCACATATTTATTTGTACCTGTTTCAGGAGTGTTTCTTTCTAAATTATTTATCAAAAATTAGTTCCACTGACATGAGCTCCATTTTTAAAACAGACGTACCTTCATGGACGAATAAAAACATTGGCTCTGTCTATATAAATATCTACTTTAGCCATATTACTGTCAAGCCCAAATATCCATTATAAAAATACATATTTTGTGTATCTTTGAACGTCACTATCACAGTAATCCGACTAGTTCTACATGTAGATGTCGCCATCATTATCCAATACTACTCCCTATTGACCTGACCAAATATACTTCTTAAGTTTGAAGGAATCAAAACAGATAGTACAAATAGACTTTGGGAATTAGTTGACTATTTTATTACAGTCAAATGAGTTAATATTTCTATCAGCTTCTCAAAAATGATCAATTTTACCTAATAGAACCCTTTCACAAACAGAAACAAGTTATTTCCATGTCTAGTTAAGACCATCTCCCAGTAGAGCTTTTCTACTTGAAGAGAAGTAGACAGATTACAAATCAAGAGCTGTATGCATTGTAATATTTCAAAGAATGTTATATTTAGCCTGAATAATGTCAAAGTAGACAGAGAATTAGGAAAGTATGTCCATCACTGGATGTTTCACACAGTTCAACTCTGAGGATAATATTTCATAGTGTATTTCAGAAATCAAATTTAGAAGATTAAATGAAAATAAAATGCAATACTCACAAGCTGCAGTTACACAGCCCATAACACTAGTTGAGAAAAGAAAAATGCAATTAATGTTTTCGTTTGTTGTTTTCATGGTGACAATCAGATTTTTTCCACTGACTAGCTATGTTGATACCATGCAGACACAGACAAACACAATTATCTCTAAACAAGGAAAGAAAAGGTACTCTAACTTGATAAGATACAGCAGGAATGTCATTCAGGATTGGAAGGAAGGCACTAGAAACTCTGAGCAGCTGGGGAATAATTCAGCAAATTAAGAAATAAAAGCAACGGTAGAATTCTAAATTTAAATCAGAACAAGACAGGCTCCCATTTATGAAGAATGCACATCAAACATCATCATTATCTGTCGATATCTTAACTCCAAGAAATATAAATATTCAAGTAGGCATATATGAGATAAATTACTCAATGTAGAGTATTTTTTATTAACATCCTGAAAGATGATTAATAGACATTACATTCACTTTAATATGGTCATTTTAGGTAGTTTATTTCACTCATCTAGCTATGGCTTAATAGAGCAGGGGGCACAGTAGAAAGAAATGGTTCTGGAGTCAGAGGACCAGAGTTCAAATTGTACATCTGTTGCTTACTACCTGTCAGATCTTGAATAAGTTAATTTACCTCCACTGGATTAGTTCCTATATCTTTAAAATGAATGGGTTGAACTAGATGGCATCTGAGGTCGCTTCCAGTGATAAATCCATTATTTTTTGTATTGATGTGATGTAAGGAATACATACAGTTCCTCCTTTTCATTTTGTTTCCACATATTAAGCATTTGAACTACCAGAAAAATGTTTAAGCACAAGTAAGAATACAAAATAAAATGTACAGTATATAGTATAATGCCAGATAATAAAATGTAGCTCATCAGTTATGGATTCAAAGCAGTTTCTTAGACTTTAAACACACGGAGGTATCAAAAGGCATTCCCTATCTAGCACTTATCTTTTAATAAATTATCCTACAGGGTAGGCATAGTCATTTCAGTTTTTAAGATGAAGCAGAAATTTGGACTTTGTCTAATCATCTGCAGTTGTGTTTTCTCTGTTCATTGTTAGCAGGTTGGCCACTAGATTATTGTTTGTTACTTTTTTAAAAAAAATACATCAATATTCAGTTGAGTACAGCTCTTTGTGATCCCATTTGGGTTTTTCTTGGCAAAGATACTTGAGCTTTTTGACATTTCCTTTTCCACATAATTTTACTAAGGAAGAAACTGAGGCAAACAGGATTAAGTGACTTGCCTAGGGTCACACAGCTAATAAGTGTCTGAGACCAGATTTGAACTCAAGAACAAGAGTCTTCCTGACTCTACGCCCAGCACTCTACCCACTGTACCAACTAGTTATCCTTTTTTTACCTCAGATATTTATTTAAGTGGTCACCTGCTAATACTACACATTTAATAGAATTTGCAGATCTTTGTGGGTAGAGACAGTTTCTCAGCATCATTATGTATGCATAAAAAATCCTATCTAATCAAAGACAGCAAAACTAAAATGCAAAAGGGTTGTGATCTGCTTTGGCAGAGGAAGTATCCACTTATGAAATCACAAAAGAGCTTTCATTTAATAATATGGCTACAATCCTAAAGTAAAGGAGCATTATGATTTTATAAATAAGTTAATGGAATGTGTAGACTGTATCAGTTAACAAGAATTTGTTAAATGCCTAGTGACTATTTGTCACAGACTATGCTAAGCACTATGGAGACAAAAATAAAAGTGTGACATTTCCTGCCCTCAGGGAGCTTAGACTCTCACTTGGAGATCCTAAATATACAAAATAGATACAAGGTGGTTTGGGGAGGAAAGGCCCTCATAGTTGGTAAGATCAGGAAAGCTTTCCCTTAGATTAGTCACATCAAATGCAAATGGAAACATATCCTTGTGGGAAGTATATTGACTTAGAAAACTACAAATTATCATGATCTATGTTGTATTAGATTTTTGTCTATTTTGTTCGGCATTTCCCAATTACATTTTAATCTAGTTCAGTCACATTAGGGAGTATTTGGCAGTAAGTTTAACATATCTACTGTAGACATGCTTGACTATTGCTTGAGCTGGATTTTGAAGGAAACTAGTGACTCTAGAGTAGAAGGATAGTATCTGAAACACAGAGCACCTTCATTGCCAAGGTATAGGGCCAATACATAGAGCATTGCAAGCCAGTGTGGCTGGAATGTTTAATATGGGGAGAGAAATTATGGTTAAGAAGACGGGCAACAGGAAGGGGCTTGATTGTAAAGAATTTTAAATGTCAAAGAGGAATGTATTTGTTTGGTCTTAGAGGTAGTAGGAAGTCAGTATAGTTTATAGGTGGGGAGGAAATGACATACTCAGATCTAATTTATTCTCATGGCATAGTGATAAAACAAATCTTGTGATTTTTATGTTACAAAAATATGTGAAATTGAGACTCAGAAAAGTGAAATGACTTGCCTCAGATCATCTAATTAGAAAGTGAAGGACTCGAACTCAGATCTTCCAAACTCCAAGGCCATTTTCCTTGCCTGTTTCAACCACTCTCCTTTCATCATCACCACTGCCACCACCACCAGCTGCAGTAGCAGCAGTTCATTTTACTGAAGTACTAATTCAAACTGTTATATCTAGGATGATTGATCAAGAGATAGAAAAGGCCTTAGAAGCCATCAGGTCCAATCCTCTAGTTTTACAGAGGAGGGAACCGAGGTACCCAGAGGTTAAGTAACTTGCCAAGGTCACATATCTATAAGTGTTTGGGGAAAGCTTTAAACCAGGGTCTTCCTGACTCTAAACCCAAGGATTTCTCCTTTGCTTGATGTTGCCTTTATAATGGAGAGGGGTTAAAGATACCAACCAGATTTCCTGGTAAAGAAAAGTGTCAACCTATTGACACTTTCTCTGAAATTTATATTTCTATGTGGACTTATCAAGAAACATACTGGCAATACTTTTCAGGGGCAGAACTGGAATCCACTTCTTGGCTTTAGTCCAGCTCCCTTTCCACTGAGCTATGCTGCTTCTATAATACAATTTTTTTTTTCTTTTACTCAATTTAAAAAAAAATCTGTACTTTTCCTTGGTGTTAAATTTTCTAAAGCTAACTTATTATGCCCCTTTTCTTACTTCTATTTCTTAAATTTAAAAATGTTTTTCATTGAAATTTTATAGATTAGATTACCTAATACCTGTCTTTTCCATTGATCCTTTCATAACAACTGTCTTTCACAAATTGGAAACCATCTAATTTGTTTTAAGTCATTTACCATTTTAAATTCATTCAGTAGAAAATAAACATAAATAATTTAAGTGGCTGTGCCAGGTTTTAATTTTTCAAAGGATCTGTGATTTCTTATAGTTGGTTGCTATTATACTATCTCATATGGTTTTATGAGTTGCTTTAGCAAAAATATTCATCACTTTGCTTATGAGATTCTCTGGAAGTAGGGATGATACTCTAAAGCTCTGTATTATCTAGGCAGGTTCTTAGCTGACTGGCAGACAGTTTGTGACCAATCCCATACTTAAAGCCCTTTTTGCCTACAAAGACCTGCTGGTGGTACTGTTAGTAGAGCACTGGGGCTGGAGTCTGGGAGACCTGAATTCAAATTCAGCCTCAGCTACTAACAACCAAGTCACATAACTCTGTTTACATCATCCGTAAAATGAGCTGGAGAAGGAAATGGCAAGTCGCTCCAGTATTTTTACCAAAAAAACCCCAGATCATGTCATAGAGTCATACATTACTGAAACAAGTGAATGACAATAATATATTATCTCATTTGTTTATATCATGCAGTATATAGCAAAGAACATATATAGTTAGATGTTTAATAAATGCTTGGTGAATAGATTAAGAATGTGGGGTTGTCTCCATGCTGTGATGAAGCATCAAAGTAGGACTTTATTACAAAATTGATCTTATACATTTAAAAAAATTAAAAACTAATAACAGTATACAAATTCCTTAATGGCCAAACTGGCTATTTCAGTATCATTATAGTCAATGCTCATCATACTTTCTTCACTTCAAAGGCAACATGCAGTTGGTATTAATTAAGATGGTGAGTAAAACTGAACCGAAAATTCTATCAATCAGCTTATTTCTGCCAAATTGACTAGGACCATGTCTATGAAGAATCCATGGCTTTATGAGAGTGGGCACTTCCTCTACAGATGAAAACTGACATTTCTAAGTCAGCAACTATTCATGTAATTTGCACACAAATCAGCAGTATAATTGATTAATATACACCAATAAGCTTTGTGCCCCTAAGAAGATTGTGATGGCTATATGTTTTTGCACCTATCTGTTTGTTTGGGGGAAGGGACAACTTTGGATCTTTGTAAATATAGACCTAAAGAAGGCTATCTTGGGAATCTTAACAATTGTAGACCTAGGCTAAGACTTGGAATCGGTATATGAATGGTGTATCCTTTATGTGATAGATGTTTTGCTAAAAGGCATGGGAAACCGCTCAACAACTTTGCGTACAGGAGCTTGTTCATTTCAGAACTGCCCTTCAGAACTGACTTCCCTTTAGACTGGGTCCAACTTACACTTTAGTATCATGAATCAAACTATGCTCAGAACTTTATAAACATTTGTTGGTACTCTCCATAGTTTCTTGCTTAATGAAGGCATTCTTTATTTTAATCATTGTAAAGGAAGAAACAAATTGTAGACAAGATAACAAGTGCCATTGGCAAGTCTTCCCCAAGCTAACCTAAGTGATCATGTAGTCTTTCATAATGTATTGATAAAATAGATAAATAAGATAGTACAAAGTGGGAAAACAAATGAGAAAAACACGTAAGTAGGCAAAGTTAGGACATTCTTATTCCTAATAAGTAATATTTGCACTATACTGAGATGGAAAATAAAGTAGGAGAAGAGTTTCTTCTGGGAAACAAGATTTCTTATGGTTCTTCAGGGCAGTAACGTCTAGCCAATCCACAGTCTTTTTAATATACCGAGCTCTCCAGAGCACAATAAATAAGAAGGCCTAGATCCCTGCATCTGTAGAACTGGTTTTGCCTGTTAGACACTCCAAAATCCAGTGATCTGTCAAGGCCAGAGTGTGCTGATCAAATTTATTCTGAAACAGAGGTCCTTTGCTATGGCTCAGCTTGGAAAGGTAGACTTCCTGAATTTCAAAAGACTTGTAACAATCAACATCTGTTAAAATTCCTAGCTGCAAAAGTGAAATTTTCTCTTTCCAAACACTCAAACCTTTCTATACTTTTAAACTCTGTGTTGGAGATTTATTAAACTGTAATTTGACAACTATCAGGAACATAAAGCCAATTAAATTCAAATTATCATTCTGAATGTCACAACACTTTGACAACTCTTTTTTTGTCACTTCAAAAATCAATATTAAAATTTCAAAGAAAAATCACACCTTCAGTGTCTACATGAAAAATATTTATTTCTATAGAGCATCTGACCTCAATAATAAAAACAATTAGGGAAATAGGGGTTTTAAAAATCATATTACTAAACTAAAACAACAACAAAACACATAGGAACAATTCAACCAACTAGAATGCTGAAGCTTTATGTTTCTATTTGTAATTATTCATGGTCATGAAATTCAAAGCATGGGACAACCTATTCTAAATACTCAGGTAGGAAGAAAATTGTTGTGTAAATAATTCATACTCTGAAAGGTTAAATTTAATTTGAAAGTTAGTGATTTTCTCTTGCCCGAATTATGGACATTGAAGGTGAACATTTCATTGAAAGACTTACTTTTAGAGGGCAGCATTAATGCTAATGGATAATTCTTCTGCATTATGCAGGTCTACCAACATAATTTCTGACTGGTATTTAATCAGCTGTCAAGAAAAATACCGCTCTAATATGCTGATTTTTTAAAAATTCAACTCCAGAGAAGATTCAGTAAATCATGGAGCTTGAGTCCTAAACTGAAGGTAAAGAAATAGAAACCATATATAACTAGTGTCTTTGACATAATGTAGAATTTTTTCTTAACACTTTTATAGAATGAAACTCAATCAAACAAATCAGGTGAGCCAGGTTCTCATTCTGAACTATACTATTGATACCTTTACCTATATTCAAAGAATACACCCATTCACTCATGTTATGCAAAGAAATATGAGTACAGCTTAGAGAGTTTTATATTGAAATGCAATTAACAGGTTTTCATAAAAATTCCCCCCTCAATTTGTTAAGTCAGAGAAAGGAACATAATTCAATGGGACCATTGTCTTTCCATTAGGAGCTAATATCTCAACTCATTTTGGCTAGAAGTCCCAGGTACAATAGACTTCATTTTTAAATAATCAAAACTCTTAGTGGCAATCATTTCACCCAGATACTAAAACATAGCTTGCTTATATAAATGCCATAGGGCTGCATTTACAGAGAAGTTAATCCAAGTGGGAGAGTCAGTTTGTTGAAATCAACAAATGGGCATGTTTGTCAGGTTGTTAGATTTCAACCTATCTGACATTGAAGATAATCTTTTTTTCAGTTTCCATGACTAAATAGGCTTTCTATCCTACTCTAAACAATAAAAACAAAACAAAACAATAACAAAAAGACAGTTTTATGGAACACTAGCCTCCTATTTTGACAATGGCTTAGTATACCAGCCAGCCAGATGACAATTTGTGCCATAGTGATGATGAAATGTTATACTAATTTTCATCATGTAATGATTTCTGAACTAGAGCTATATTTCATAATTTAAACTCTTAAAAGAGGTTAGCAAAGACATTTTTTATTGATTTTGTTACTCAGTCATTCCTTAATTAAAGTGACTAATGGATTTATCTAAAAGCATTAAAAAACAATTTTCCTGGTCTTACTGGTTGACTAGTGAACATCTTATCTTAGCACATTAGAGCAAGAGAACTCCAAAGAACTAACTTTCCAGGTTACGAAGAGATTGTTTTTCAATTAATTTTGTAATATAACAATTCTTTCTCATCTGAAGTTCTGCATATCTATTTTAGGTACGTTTTGCAGTCAGAGCAGGCTGGGGGAGGTCCTGTGTAAATACCAGCACTATAGACAAAAAGAGTTGTACTGACATCTATTCCAGGGATCAGTTACGGAGAAGAGTCTGCTCTAACAGACTGGGATTTCTGCCCTGTTATGCTTTCTAACACTTTTTTGAAAAGCTGAATCCCAATGTTGCAATCAGACTGCCTAGTGTCACTGGCATGCTATCAGGTTCTGCAGACACATATCCATTTACTAAGACAAATCGTCTGTTTTTGAAGATTATCGCTTTTTTTATGCATGGTATGGACTTGAATGCTAAAGAATTGTCTTTGGTCTGTTTCACTCACAGAGAAACTATGGTAGTTTTGATAGCTTCCAATTTAGTCAGGCTTCTTTTCAGGTCATTTTAAAATGGATGAGTTGGCAAACATCTATGACGAACAGCCTAAGGGAATATAACCTAACTATTCACCAGTGGCTGCTTAAGAGCTATGAAATTGGGCAATTACCTGAGGAAATGCTTTGTGGAATCATGACCTTTGTCCTTTGTTGCATCCATAGAGATCAATAACAAAACAAAATCACATATTCTAGCTAAATAGATGTAGATATATACTTTAGGCAGAGAAGGGTATCCGTGAAAATACATGACATTCTATTCTGTCCAATTCAATTCAACAAGGTCTTGTTAAGGCACTGGCTTATCTGTTAGACTGTATTCTAGGTCCACAAGATGAAATGACTGAAACAAACAAACAAATATATTGCTCTGCCCTCAAGGAGGTTACATGAAACTAAGGGAATAAGACATTTGTTCAGATAAGCAAATTCTAGATAACTTGTGGAGAGAGAGAGAGTCCTAAGAAGTAGAGGGGTTAGAAAAGGTTTCCCATAGATAAGTAACATAGGAGCAGTCTTGAATGAAGCTAGAGATTCCAAGAAGTGGATGTGAGGGCAAAATGAGTTCAAGTTCAGGAGTTACACTTTGAAGATTTGAATTCATGGAATAGCAAGTGGTTTGACTGGAACTTAATATGAATAGGAATGCTATGAAATAAACATGAGTAGACTGGGGGGGGGGGAAGTGTCATCTTCAGATAGTCTCTATATTTAGCTGGTTAGCATTATATGCAAAACACATTACTTGATGTAGTTTTAGAGGTCTCTAAAATCCTTTGGTGAGTATCTAGGATAGAATTATAAGACCCTTATAATTTTGTTTTATTCATTTCTTGATTCTGAAAGATTATGGTTTTGAGAACCCTTTGGACAGTACGGACATCTATATTCTCAATAGGTACCATTCCTTTATTTGTTCAGAAAGTATTTATTAAACATCCATTATATATAAAACACTGTGTTTAATGGCAATATAAAAACAAAAGGAAAATAGTTCTTGCCCCTAAGAAGCATATCTTCTTCCAAGAAGCAAGTTTGACACTCATCCCCATTCATCATAAGAGTTTAATAAATGTAAGCAGTAAAATCAAATCTAATCAAAAGCATGGATTTATACATTCCTCAAACAATTATTTTTCTTGACAAGTTTCTAAAGTCACCAAAAGTTTGGAAGTCACTGACTTATGCTGGCACTCATAACATTCAAAATTCAAAGATCCAATGCATGCCATAAAAATATTAGTAAAATATTCATTCTATCATGGAACATTTTCATAGGAAAATCTGTTTACTGCAGTTTCAGATAATTGGTAACATCTTCAAGGATCATTACTCTAGCTCGGTTTCAAATAAACAAACTAATGATTAGGTAGAATTCAATTCTCCAGTTGTGCATCATCCCCTCAGTATGCATTTTCCTTTTTAAGCTACTAAGATGATTCTGAACAGGAAACAGGCACACACTGAGGGAATTTTATGTTACAAATGATTACAAGTGATGTGAGCTAACTTCAATATTAGTTGTTCTTAGAGAAAACTTTGCTACACAAAACAAAACGTTGTTTTAATCAATACCACAATAAAATTGAAAAAAATTGTAATATAATAATAATAGCTAATATTTAAATAATGCCTACTATGCCAGGTACTGTGCTAAGCGCTTTACAAACATTATCAAATTTGATTCTCATCACAATACTGTGATGCAGTTGCTACCCATTTTATAGTTGAGGAAACTGAGGCAAATAGAGGCTAAGTGATTTGCATAGATTCACATAGCTAGTAAGGGTCTGAAGTCAGATGTGAACTCAGGTCATCCTGATGACATGCCCAGCATTCTACCTTTTGTATAACCTAGCTTTCATGATTTTAGCATGATTCTAAGTAACACAAATAAATAAAATGAAAATTATATGTAATTATAATTATTTTTTAAACCCCAGATCTACTTAGCTTAGGGTTCATGGATACTTCCTGGATATATTTCAGAGAATTTGCATGGAAAAAAAACCTCTCTATTTCAACATAATTGGATTCTATTATAATGTGAAATATTTTTATATACTTAAAAACATTGTTTTGAGAAGAGGGTCCATAGGTTTCTCCAGTCTGCCAAAGGGGTCCATGACACCACAAAAAGTTAAAATCTCTAACTATAAGTCATCTTTCACAAGTGATTGGGAAATTGAAAATTAACTCATTCCAGGATACAAAGAAGAAGAAATAAAATGGATAGTAGCAATGAGAAGAAGACTCTGTAGAATATTTTGCATGAGGGCTTTGAATTTAAACTTATTCCACTGGATAAAACTCTTTCTCTTCAACATTTAAAAAAAAACCTTTCTAATCTTACATTAATTATTATATCATAAGTAATCCATCTATGCCATTGATAGAATGTCATCTGAAGTCCTAGTGTTTCTAAGTTTGCACTGGCAGAATTCTAGTGTCTTACCTTATCCTTGTGTTGACCATCACTGCTGATTTTTGAGCAGAGGAGAAGTCTGGGCAGAGATGCAGCTTGTGAAGCTTACCCTGACAGGTATAGGATAAGGGAATTAGAGCAAGAAGAGGAAAGTCAGGGATGACAATTTGAAGGTATCACAATAGCCTAGATAAGAAGTGATGAAGCCTTGACTGGGTGGTAAGGGAGCAGGAAGAAAATGTAAGAGATGTTCATCTGTCAACTGGAATTTATCAAGTGAATACTTTGTGCCAGGCACTGTGCAAGTACTCAGGAGACAATGAAATGCGTCCTCCTTTCCTAGAGTTTGTGAATCTAAGGGGATGTTGTGAAGGTAGATTCAGGAGGACTGGCAATTGGTTAAATATGATGGTATCAAAAAGGGAAGAATTCAAAATGATTCTGAAGTTATCAGTTGGGTTTTAGACAGTGAAGGGCTATCTAACCTTAAGGGGAAATGGGAGGCATTACTTAGTAGGGATAGTAGTAAAAATAGAAAGAATTTCTATAGCTATCAGAAAGAGAATGGATTGTCTGTGCATATAAAAAAGATAAATATACATTATATGAATGCTTTTTAGGGGTTATCTGTATTGTCTTTATAAGTAAAATGGAGAAAGCCAATTATAAATACAAATTATCTCACACTTTTTTATTGAATGCTATGAAAAATTGTGCAAATAATAATGAAATCATTATGTTAAAGCCCAAAGGCTGTCACTTCTCAAAACAAATTTATATATCCATTTTATGATTAACACTTTGTAATACAATTTGAGATGTGGTAGCACAAGACCTCTTCTTTTTTATTGTTATTTCCCCTGAGATTCTAGCTCTTTTGTTCTCATAAATGTATTTTGTTATGATTTTGTCTAATTCTATAAAGTTGCCTCTTGGTGCTTTTGATTGATGTAGCACTAAATGTTTCTAACAATTTAGATAATATCTTTTTTATTGGTGAAACTTAATTTTGTCAAATTAACTCTGTCTCTTCAATTTTTTAAATCTGCCACTCCTTCCATAAAGAGTGGTTTAGCTGTTTCTTATATGAATCCTGTCTGTATCTCTAGTAGGTTAACACCCAAATATTTCTTGAATTTTATAGTTATTTGTAATGGAATTTTTCTCTCTTTCATTTCCTCTTGGATTTTAATTAAATTCAGAAATGTTATTTCTCTAGGCTGACTTCATTTCCTGCTATTTTACTGAAGTACTTAGTAATTGTTTTAGTTGATTTTTTTTAAGTCCCTGAGTTTCTGTAAGACATCATGTCATCTACAAAAAAAGAACATTTTCCTGCATTGATTCCACCAATTTCTTTTTCTTGTTGTTGTTGTTATTATTTTATTATTATATCTAGTGTTGTTAGCAGCATGCCAAATAATAGTGGAGACATCTTTGTTTTACCTGAATCATAGTGGGAAAACTTCTAGTCTTTCCACTTGACCAGAAATCTACATCTTGGTTTTACATAGATATGTTGGAATATGTTAAGTATAGGCTAATTTCTACCTCCAGTTTTATGTATTTTCAATATAAATGAGTGCTATAGTTGGCTGATGCCTTTTGAAATTTATATGTCATTTCTAAACCCCAAATCCCCAAATTCCAAGTATAGTGTTCTTTCCATTATAGGATGGAGATATTTAATAAAGCCATTGGATTCATAGCTGTTCATTCAGTTCTTTGCATTTTAAGTCCTTTAAATATCAAATTCATCTTGTCTATTTTACTGTGTTATTCAGGGATTTAAAAATTTAAATTGGGCTAACCATTTTAGATATGTTGTTTATAGTTATAACCGTAGCTTATTCCTATGGAACAATCAAGAATGAAGTAAACACATAAATGACTGGCGTTATGAAAATGTACACAAGGAAATGGAATAATTTTAAATTGGGCATATCTTATAATAATCATTTTTACTTGCCTTGTTTTTAAATGATATTTTCATCACCATGTTAATTCCATTGAGAGGTAATATCACATAGGAAAGGCCAACCAAGGAGTCAGAAACAATAAGTTAAACAACCAGCAAGGATTTTTCTTTTAGGTACCAGACATTTTGCTTAATCCTTGGGATTCAAAGGAAAAAAAATGTTCAGTACTGCCTGTTATCAAGGAGCTTACACTCTAATACATTAGTCTTAAAATTCCCCTAAATGGTTTAGGATTATAATCTCATAATCTGCCAAGCTAACCACTCACCCCAAATGGGAACAAAATGAGATTTGCAGTTCCCATCAACTTCAGGTAAGATACATGCTACTTTGAAAGGAACTCCGGGTTGTAAGGCAACAGACATGGATTTAAATCTTAACTTGGTCACTTCCTAGTTATGTGACCTTATGCAAGTGAATTCACTTACCTGACTCTCAGATTTCCTGTATCTATGAGGGATTTGACAATTTTTCCTTTAATCTACTTTGCATTTCTATGTACAATGAGGTTATACTTGACTTGATACGCAATGAAATACAATGACTTGAGTACTTGACTTGGAGTCAAGAAGACCTGAATTTGAATTCTGCCTTAGACATGAATTCTCTGATCCTAAACAAATCACTTAGCCTATTTTGGATCAATTTCCTTCCCTATGAAATGACAATTATGATAATAATGCCTTACGTTGTTGTTGTGAGGTTCAAATGAGGAAAGCACTTTGAAAATCTTAGAGTGTTCTATACATATTTGTGGGTTTAGTTTATTTGTTGTTTAGCTTGTTATTCATATTATCATGTAAAACACACAGAAAAAATGAATAGAATGCTGTTTGAGGATGGAGGACACTATCAATTAGGGGTAAGCAAAAGTTTCCTATAAATTCAGTTCAATCTCAATGTGAAGAGAAACCAGGGAATGAAAATATGGAGGTAATAGGGAATACATTCTAGGTCACTAGTTGATACAGTAGAGAGAGTACTTGAATAGTAATAATTAATACTTCTTGGAGTTATTGTAAGAATGAAATTAATATTTTTTAAATTTCTCTGCAAAGCTCAAATCACTATATAAATGATGATGATGATGATGATGATGATGATGATGATGATGATGATGATGATGATGATGAGGGAGGTGCAGGAGGAGGAGGATGTCTCCAGGCATGGGGACAGGTACCAGAGAGGCACAGAAACAGGAGTTGAAGAATCTTGTGTGAGAAAAAGTACAATGGTAAGGCTGGATGAAAGAATACCCAGAGCACACTGAAAATGCAGGAAAGGGTCAGATTGTGAAGAGCTTGAAATGTCAAATGTCAAAGAAAGTTTAGAGCCAAGAAGTTTATTAAGTAAGGAGTTGACATTGTCAAGCTAAAACTTCAGGAAAATTTCATCAGTGACTCTCTAAAATACAGATTAAAGTGAAGAAAGAGAAAGAATTGGGCTAAAATGTGGCTTCTAATTCATTCTGGCTACCTGACCATGGACAAGTCCTGTCATTGAGACAAGCCCGTGGCTCTAGGCAAAGATCTAAGATTACAAATTGTGGAAGAATGGCTGACCTCCATTCATGTTTGGCTTTTCCATACTGGAAGTTTCACACAAAGATAAAGTCAGCTCTAAACCCACTTTCCCTGGCAAAATTCATTATTTTAGTTTTAGTTTGTAAATTAAAAGAAAATAATTTAATTTGTTTTAAGATCCATTGAATGCCTTCAGTGTTTATGATGGTTTTGTGAAATCAATTATCTAATACATGATGTAAATTAAATGAAAACTGTAACATTGGAATGATGTATTTTAAAGTATTTCCCTTTTACTACAGTCAAGGCTACAAACTAAATTGTGAACAATTGTTAGAGAAACATGTACTAATCCCCAGTCCATCGTTTTCTACTATAGTATCTAGTGACAGTAAGTATCACTCTTATAAGACAAATAGGATCAAGGAAGGCTCACATAATGCTTTTATGAGGAATAAAGTTTGCTAGTAAATGAAAGTATATATGTTTTTCTATATAAGTTCCATCATTATTTTACCTCTGAGAGCCAAAATAGTTCCAACAAAATCCTTTGTGATAGCAAAACTGGGCTTTGGTGCCAGACTATTGACGTTCAAACTGCCCACGGTCCTGATATGTTCATGGCAGTGGTGCCCTGATAATTAATTTCCTTGTTAGGTCACTAGGGAGTACTGAGGGGAGATCTCAATTGTTAGCAAGCAAAATAAATCAGTGATTATGAACTATTTTTAGAACCACAAACTTTCATTTTACAAGGAACTATGTGCTCTAGATTGAATTAGATGGTTTTATTTTTATTTTATTTTGGAAGACTGCCTGAAAAGACACATCACAGCTCTATGTCATGTTTTATTCTCTACTGAGATGGGGAGGGTTGTTATGATGGTTACTACCATGCTCATATCTGTTTGGATCCCTGCATTCAAAATAATTCTGAAGGAAATACAAATTTCACTCTGCCTCAAGATTGAGGCAGATGGTATGAAACACATTTAGATCTTCTAGTAACTATTCTCCTATACCATTAGCAGTAAATCTACCACTTGCGATCTATTGTCTACTTAATTCTATTTAATTTACATTTAACGAGACACCTTTTGTTCTAGTGAGTTAATTAAAGCCCTAGGGACTATTAAAAAGATACTAATTGAAATGCAATAAATAAGATAACATAGTTAGTGTGTAATTAACTAAATTTACATAAGTAATAAACATGGTATGGGAAAAAAGTTGAACTAGTGCTGATATTCTAATTTCATATAGGAACAAGTGTTTAGACTTCTAATTAGCAAAAGAAAATATACATACATACGTATAATATACCTATTTACATACATGCACATACACACATATACATACATTGATGTATATATGTATATATGCATGTATATAACCTACATATCTGTCTATACCTATATCTATCTATGTATCTATCTACCTATCTTCCAAAAGCAAAGTGTTGAACTTACATTTTGCAGTCTTTTCTATGGATTCTATATTTTCAAGTAACCCTTTCAATGGTATAAAAGGACTGGAAAGAAGGAAGTTTAGAACTTGACCCTTCCATTAGCTTGTAGTTGTACTATAACCACCAAAAGCACTTAGTTCTTCCTAAAATCATTCTATACCACATTACTTTCATTATCCACTGGCAGACTATTTCTTTTAACAGTATAACCATTGCTATGGGATATTCATAAGCCAATTGTCATTCCCTTTTCATGCCTCCCCCTACCAATTTTTGTTTTGTTTTGTTTTACTCCTAGGGTTGAGTACCTACTAATTAAAGGAAATTTTAATAAAAATTATTGTGATTTATTTCTAATTTGGGAATCAAAAAATTTCTTTTTTTTTGTGTTGTGTGAGCATTATGCTACAATATCTCTAATATGAGGTCAACTAAATCCATCAATCAATACATATTTAAGTACCAGGCATTTTGTTAAACCATGATGATATAATATATCAGTCAATAAACGTTTATTAAATGCCTACTATGAGTTAGGCACTGCTAAACATAGATAGTACAAAGATGAGCAAAATACTAAGCCCACTCTCAAAATACTGTCTTATGGGGAAGTCAATATGAAAACAATTAGGTATAATCTCTCTCTCTCTCTTTCTTTCTCTCTCTCGCTCTCTCTCTTTTTCTCTGTATATACATACATATGTGTAAATGTGTGTATATGTGTATAAAAAGAGGGTCTTGTAGAAGGTGGAATTTTAGATTGGACTTACAGGAAGCCAGGGAAGTTAGGAGCTAGAGATAACGAGGGAGAGAGTTCCCAGCATAAGAGATAGCCAGTAGAAACACCCAGAGTCAAGCAATAGAGTATCTTGTACAAAAAAGAGCAAAAAGTTCAATGTCTTTGGATCTCAGAGACCATGGGGGTAAATAAGTAAGGTAGGAGAAGACTAGAACAATAGAAGGCAGCCAGTTTATGAAGAGTTTTGAATGTCAAACAGAGGAATTCACATTAAATCTTGGAGAAACAAAAGAGGATCCAGATGGGACTCACATTCAAATGGCAGAAACAACAAATACATATAAGGGAAGGGGATAAACATTTGTTAATCCCTTACTATGTGCCATGGACTGTGCTAAGTGTTTCAAAAGTAGCTCATTTCTCTCTCACAGCAACCATGGAAAGTCAGTGCTATTATCTTCCCCAACTTATAGCCAAAGAAATGGAGGCACCCTGAGGTTTAGTGACTTACCCAGGGTCATATAGTTTGTACGCATCCAAGGCTAGGTTTGAATTTAGGTCTTGCTGACTCCAGATTCAGAGCTCTATTCACTGAGCCACTTAGCTGTGTGTGTGTGTGTGTGTGTGTGTGTGTGTGTGTGTGTGTGTGTGTGTGTGTGTGTGTGTATGTGTGTGTGTGTATGTGTGTGTGTATAAAATCTCCCCTATGAGAATGAATGTATATTAGCAGATAGATATATATGCAGGTAAGTGGTTCAGTGCAGATCTATACACACACACACACACACACACACACACACACATATACATATATACCATATGATTAAAGTAGTTAAATACAAAATAATTCAGGAGGGATTGTATGAAAAGGATATAAGCAGGAAGTCTATTCTAGGTGTTAGATAACCAGTGTAAAGTCATGGTGACAGAAGATAGAGTGTCCTGTGTGAGGAACAGAGAAACGGCTGAATAGATGGTTTAGGTTCCTGTTGTAAAGGGATTGAAAAGCTAAACAGAAGGATTTTTATGTTATCATAGAAACAATGAGTGCTGTTAAGAGTTGATAGAGTAGGAGCTGTCACATGGTCAGATCAGCTCTTAGGAATATCACTTTGGTAGCAGTTGTATAGAGGAAAATGGAGTACAGAGCTTTTGGAAGTCAGGCAGATGAGTTAGGAGGCTGTTTAAATGATCTAAATAGGACTTGCTGAGAACATGGACTGGGGTGGTAGTTATGTTAATGGAAAGAAGGATTTGCATGTTATAAAGAGAGAAATGACAAGATTTGGTAAAAGACTGATGATATACAGTAAAGGACAGTGAGGAATATAACATAATATCAAGTTTACAAGCCTAGGACACCATAAACATGATTATAGCTTTAATAGAAATAGGCAAGTTTTGAAGAGGGGAGAGTTTTGGGGGGAGAGTTAATGAATTCCGTTTTGTTCATGCTGATTTCAGATGTCTCTGGGACATCCAATTTTAAAAGACCAATTGTTAACTGAAAATGTGTTAGAAACTCTGAGGAAAGACTGTGGGGTTGCAATTTGGACCTGCAAATCTTCTAAGTCGAAATACTAGTGAAGCCTGTGAGAGCCAGGGAGGTTACTAAGAAAGAGGAAATGTAGAGAGAAATCCTAATTTGAAATTTGAGGAACCCTAATAGGAGGCAAGATATGGATGAGAACCCATCAAAGTATGTTGAGGAGAAGCAGTCAAACAGGTAAGAGAATAACCAGGAGAAACTATTGTCACAAAAAAGAGAAAGTATTAAGGAAGAGATATCCTCCAGAATGTAAAAGGTAGCTGAGAAGTAAAGATGAATCAGGATGGAGAAAAGACCATCAAATTTGGCAGTTAGTTTACAAAGGGTTCAGTATGTCATGCTGATAGAATTCTTGGTTAAATAAAATAATCATAATATTTTATAAAACTGAAAATACTCTAGAGGAGCATATAACATTGATTTTAAATATAAACATTTAAAAATTCACCAGGTATATAATAAAACATTTTGAAGGAGTGGGTAGAATCCCATTTGGAATGAATTGGAATTTCTTAATATGTTTCATTCATTTATTTATTTTGTTATTGTTTAATATCTAAATAAAAGCAGTAGAAATAGTTCTAGGTGAACATTGCATATTTTTAGTAATGTTCTTTTCATTCACATTTTACCTCCTTTTAAATTCTATTGTTTCCTTTCCCTGTGCTATATTTAAAGGGAAAATTACTGGATTTTCAGGATTACTTAATATGGTGCCAATTTGTTAAACTAGGAGGCAAGATACACCCGGACAAAGACCAGCTCATGTCTAAGAACTCAGTGCCTGTTAATATTCCTTGAGGCATAAAGAAAGCTTTGAGGATTGGGTTTTCTCTTCTCTTGCTAGCTAAGGCTTGGAAGGGAGTACAGCAACATGCTAAATAGTAATGATGTGAAGCTGTGATACACTAATTGGACAAGAGAAATAAAGGGAAATAGAACAAAGATGTAGATGGCTTCACCCTTCCTATATTAGTTGAATTCTCTAGAATTGACTTATTGCTATTGTACATGCATACTGTACTTGCCTGAGTCTTCCAACCCTGTCTATTCTTTTGCAAATGGACTTCATTCTTGGCAGACTTCTCTTGCCTGGGTATAACACATATACATCTAATCTACCATCACACATCAGGTGGATGTCAACCAATAGAAGTCAACTGTGAAGTGAGGTTGGGTTCAAACTGTGGATCAAGGGAAAGTCGCTAAGCCTCCTAGTGATTACAGACAGTTCTCCAAGATGATGAATTACATGGGAATTGACATTTTGGGTTGGTGCTGGGAGTTTCTTAGACTGATAAAATCATAGGTCTACCCTGTCCTACCTCAGAAAATCCACAATTGCAAAATTCTCCATATTCCAGTAATTTCCCCAGTTTCCTATAGATATATCTACTATATAGCCATTATTATCATTTTGGAATATAATATTACCTGAGTTCTGTTCTGTTTAAGTAGTTTTTCAGGATGCTGCCTGAGCCTCTTCCTCAGAGATATCTGGGTGATGGAGTAGATTGAGTGCCAGACCTGAAATCAGGAAGTATTGAGTTCATATGTGGCCTGAGACACTTACTAGGTGTGTGGCCCTGGGTGAGTCACTTAACTTATGTCTACCTCAGTTTTTTAAGTGTAAAATGGGTATCATAATAACATTTACCTGACAGTTGTTTTGAAGATAAAATGGGATATTTGTAAAGCACAGTACATTAAATATTTTAGGTTTTTAAGCACATACACACCTGCGCACACACACACATACACACTTACATACACACATCTTTCCTTTCCAGTACTTCCAACTTTCAGCACTCTCAGCTTTCCCCTTGCTACTATTTGTTGACAAAAGCAGAATCAGAAGGAATGAATGATAGGAATTTGAGACGATGCTCAACCAGAGAGTTGGCTAAAGTGGGTTCAGCATACAAAGGAACATTGAAAAAAGTGGGAAACAGGAGGTATAAGTGAGAAGTTAGAGTGCGAGCCCCATTCAGTGAGAAAGACCTTGGACATTGGCATCAGATAGCTTGGGTTTGATTTAACGTTCTATCACTAACTCCCCAAATGACGTAGGAGAAGTGCCTCTATCTTTCTACGCCTCGTTTGCAAAATGAGAGATTTGGACTAGGGGAATTCCAAGATCCTTTAAATTCAAGGTTTTTGATTCATGGCATCTCTCAGCCTCAGGTTCCTTTTCTATTAAATGACAGTTTTAGATTAGATGAACTCTAAGTGGCAAGTTGAATGTGGAGTTAGGAAAGCAAGATAAGGAGATAAAGTTCCCACTCTTGCATGTCATCCTTTTCCAGTAGGGGTCTCATGTGTTAGCCATGTTCCATTCTATTTCAGAGAGAGAGAAAGAAAGAAAGAGAGAAAAACAGACAAACACAGAGAAGGAAAAATAGAGAGAGGGAGACAGAGAGAGACTGAGAGAGAGAGAGACATGGAGAGACTGAGACAGAAAGATATGTAGAAACAGAGACACACAAACACATACATACATAGAATATTTATTAATATTTATTCTTTCTATGTTTCATGCACTGTGCTAAGCATTGGGAAGACAAATACAAATTGTCAAGGCAGCCTCTACCTTCAAAAAGCCTACATTCTAGTAAGAAAACAAGACATCAAGGAGAACTCAAAAGGAGGTAGAGTACACCTGAGGCAACATGTTGCAGGGATGGCTGGGAGGTTATGTGGAGAACTCATTCTAGGAATAATCATGTAAAAGATTACCTGTCAAGACAAGGGACCCACTGTCTGAGTTCAAGGAGACTGAAGTGGTGATGTGAGGAGGGAGCAGATGAAGCTAATGGCTAGAGTGCTGAAAGGATGGAGAGCACACTACTGGTAGACACTGGGATTTTCACATCATTGTAGAAAGACTTTATGGCATTCCTCAAGTCATTCTGGATGGGCAAATATTTTAGCCCACCCACAAGTATGAGTCAGGCCAAACAGGAAAAAAAAAATGCATGAACATGTTTTCAAACAGCAGTAGATTTTTATAAAGTTAACAATTAAGATTTTGTACTTTATCATACCCCTTTGAGATACATGGTTGCCAGATATCCTCATTTCAGTTTTCCAAATGAGGAAACATATTAACATATCATTAAGAAAAAAATATAAAAAACAAAATACATAGAAAAGCTTGATCCAAATGCAAATCTTAACCTACCATGTCTGCTGTAAAATGTACTATTTTACTTCTTTGAAAATTCTAATCAAATGCAAATGTTGTATTTTATTAAACATTGTTTCCAAAGTAAGACAAAAACATTGACTTTTAATATATTTATGGCAAAAGCAGATACAGAAATCATGAAAAACATTCAGGGACATCTGCGCTTATATTTTCCACTTCTGATGAAAGAGATACATATAATTATTTTAAAAATAGGAATGCTTTTTTCTAAATGTGTTTTTGTCTGTTTTCTTTTCTTCTCTTTTTGATATGACAGTGATGGAGAATGAATAAATTCTGAGTTTACATAAAGTGACAGTCCTGGCAGATGCAGATGTATTGTAACTTGGTTTAAGCAAGGCTTTTTTTTCTTATATTTTGCATAAAATACTTAGGAATCAACTAGAAAAGCATAGTCTAGACCATAATCCTGTAAAGTGGGTGCAAGCTTGTTGGAAGGTCAAACTCAAAGGTTGTTTTAATAGTTCACTGACAAGATGTGGATGTATAAAAAAATGCTTTGTTGATGTTGGTATCAAACTGGGTCCTATTTTCGATTTTCTTTCTTGTTAGATAAGATTGGATAGAAAAAGGCCTTAAAAGCTCCAGTGGAGGAATTATGAGTAGCCTGAAACATTTCATTTAGAAAGAATCAAGTGATCCAAATGAATTATGTTTAATAAATATGATAATGTTTAAACTGGATAGAAAGATCCATAATGATGGTCATGGACCTCCAGATTAACATGAATCAGAAAAGGACAGCTATTAAAAACAAAACAAAAAAGAGAATAATGAATAAGCATGAATAGGTAATAGTCAGTCTTCAAGGAATTAATATTACTAATGTACCCTTAGATTAGTATTGTTTTAGCTTTATAATTAAAATGTACATTGGGCTATAAGAGAGATATAAATAGCAATGCAAAATTTAAAGTATCAAAGCAATATTAACTTTGGAATAAAATAAATCTTGATATAGTAAAAAGAACTCTGATAATGGAGCTAAAAGCAGGTAGGTTTCAGTCCTTTTACAAAAAACTGAGGTGCTTTTGTCAGATTTTTTAATACTCTTTAAGGCTGAACAAGATAATCTCAAAGATCTCCTCCTATAAGGTTCTCGTATTTTAAAATTCTATAAATTAATAATATTTGCCTTAAAGGAAAGACAAGTTTACATAATCCATATGTATATACATACATATTTACTTGCACATGTTATCCATTTACCTTCTTTCTAGTCAATTTATAGGAAGAAAAAAATAACATATCTTTATTACAATATAAAGTAAATTATGTGAGATGCTGGGAGAACAAAAAAAAAAGAAAGATAAAATCTTGCTTTTATCCTCATTTATAATCTGGTAAAAAAAAGAAAGAAAGAAAGAAAGAAAGAAAATCAAGGCTTCCTGTAATGGAGTTTTCCAAAAACAAAGAAAATAAGAATTATAAAAATGTCAATCTTTAAGTTTACTGCCAAGCATAGTTTAAAGTATAGAATTAAAATAGGCAAGCAATTGTGCCATAAAGTCCAAAAGTTTCCTTAAAATTTCATCACAAGATCATAGATATAAACAATAGATGCCACCATCCAACCCTCACATTTTAAAGAATTTTCATTTTAAAGTTAAGTAAATTAAAAATGCAATCTAGCTATAGAAATGGTAAGTTGATTCTCAGTAATCAAAACAACTTCATTAATAAGTTATCTTTTTTATTTGTTTTATGCTTGTTCATGATGTTGACAACTATCTTGAAAAATATTCTGTGAACAGTCTTAATAGAAAGGAATTGACCATTGATAATGAAATTATCTAAATATTTTCTATTTTCAGATGACCTGGTTCAGTAATTTAATTACATCACAAAGACTCTTCAATGGAATCTATATGGGTCTGAAAGAGATCAACACAACCATGTACACGGGGAAAGTAACTTGCATGAAAATTGCCTATTACAGAGGTCTCACCACACAGTTGAGGTACCAGTTTATCGTAAAGCATATCTTGCTTAAGATATGATACAGATTGATAGTTATTTAGACCCATAACTGAACAAGAAGAGGATATCAGGCATCAATATGTTTATGAAGTCATGTAGTGTTTTCAAATATACCAATATGCTCAATGACACCAAAGTGATTTTAACATCATTGTTCATCTGGTATGTGTGTGTGTGACTATGTATATATCTATATCTATGTATGTGTGACTCACGATAAATCAAAATTGCAAGTGGTCTAAAGAACAATGAAAAGAAACACAGTATACTTATATAGTCTGAAGCTTGACACCAAAAATGACGAGTATAATATGGGAGAGAATAAAAAACAATATAAATGATAGGAATTACTAGGAAAGAAGGTGTGCTTGTCCTGTATCAAGAGTGAAAGATGGATAGTTCAGTTACTATGGTGACACACATAAAATATTCAAAGAAGAAAGGAAGACATGCATTGGGTTGGTTGGATATTACCTTGAATGATTTTCTCAAAACATGAACAAAAATTAAACAAGATGAGAAGGTGTAGAGGTGTTCTGCACTGTCAAGGAGAGTAGTTACGTCATTGAGAGGTCACAGATCCATTGAAAAGTGAATTTTTTTCCACTATAATTAAATGGGTGGATAAGGAATAATGTATTCATTTACATATATGTGTGTGTCATATTTTTTCTTAAATTATTTTTATTTTCAGTTTTAAATTCTCTCCTTCCCTTCCCCTCCTTCTTACCCATGGAGGGAGCAAAAATACAATACCCATTATACATGTTAATTAATGCAAAGTATATTTCCACATTAGCCATGTTCTCAGGCACCACCACGACCACCACAATAACAATGTCAACCACCACAATAATCAAACAATAAACAGAAAAATAAACTTCACTGTGCACTCTGAGTTTATACATTCTTTATCTGAATGTGAGTAGAATTTTATATTATGAGTCATCTGGATTTTTGGTGGATTATTGTATTAACCAAGATTACTAAGTCTGACAGTTGATTTACTTTTAAAATATTCCTATTATCGTGTAAATTGTTCTCCTTCTTCTTGACACTTTACTTTGCATCAGTTCATATAAGTCTTCCCATGTATTCATAAAAATGTCTCCTTCATAATTTCTTACAGCATAATGATATTCCATCATATTCCTACATTAAAACTTGTTTGGCTATTCCCAGATTTATAGGTATTCCCTCAATTTCCATTTATCAAAGAATAGGAATAAGCAGTTATCAAAAGAAGAAATAAAAGCTACCAATAATTATATGAAAAATGTTCTAAATCCTTAATAATTAGAGGAAATACAAATTAAAACAACTCTAAGGTAATATTTCACATTCTTCTGATTAACTAAGATTATAGAAAAGACAAATGACCAACACTGGAGGGATTATGGTAAAATAGATACATTAATGCATTTTTTGGTCATGCTGTGAAATAGTACAAAAATTCTGAAGAATAATTTACAGCTATGTTTAAAGGGCTATTAAGCTCTGAATGCCCTTCAATTTAGAAATAACTTTGCTAGGTCTATACCACAATGAGGTCAAAGAAAATGTAAAAAGACCCATACCTACAAAATTATGTATACTGGATCTTTTTGTGGTGGCAAAGAATTGGAAATTGAGAGAATATCGATTAATTAGGGAATGGTTGAACAAGTTCTGATATAGGAATATGATGGAATATCATTGTGCTGTAAGAAATTATGAAGGGGACATTTTTATGAAAACATAGGAAGACTTACATGAACTGGTTTTCTTTTAATTTGGGTTTATTGCCTTTATTTGGGCAAAGCCTTGTTAATTTTATGCAATTTCTGTGCTACTATTTTATTTTAAATTTTTTCATCAATATTTATTAGAAAAATTGGTCTATATTTTTATTGTTCTATTTTTGCTCTCAATGGTTTAGGTTTCAAGTCATGTTTATATCATAGAAAGAATTTGATAGAACTCCTTTTCTCTTTTTTCAAATAGTTTATATTAAATAAGAATAATTTGTTTTCTTTAAACATTTAGCAGAATTCACTTTCAAAACCATCTCTTCTGGGTTTTTTCTTAAAGAGTACATTTATGCTTTATTTAATTGCTTTTTCTTAGACAGGGTTATTTCAGAATACCATTTCCTCCTGTTAATCTGGGAAGTTTACGTTTTTATAACTACTTATCCATTTGTTTTATATTATTAATTATATTGGCAAACATTTGTGTGAAATAGCTTCTAATGATTTCTTAAACCTCATCTCCATTGGTTGTGTGTACACACTTTCAATTTTTAATACTAGTAATTTGGTTTTGGTTTGATTCTTTCTTTTTAAAAAAAATTAGATTAGCTAATGGTTTTTCTATTTATTGTATTATTTTCTTAAAACTAGTTCTTTGTTTCATTTATTAGTTCAATTCTGGTAGCCTCTCCTTTGGTTTTCAGCATTTCTATGTTCATGTTTTATTGGGGATTTTTGATTTGTTGTATTTCGAGTTTTAAAATTTATTTTCATGCCCAATTTATTGATCAGGATGTGTTGTACTGGTGTAAACAATTAGGGATATAAATTATTCAGTGTGAACTAGTTTGGCTATATCCTGCAAATTTTGATATGTCTCATTGTTTTTTATCATCATTAACAAAATTTTCATTTCAATGACTTGTTCTTGCACCTAATTCTTCAGTTTTAGAATATTTAGTTTTCAAATAATTTTAATCTATGTTTCCAAGATTCTTTATTAAATATAACTTAATGGTATTATGGTATGTTAATGGTACATTTAACATGTCTGATTTTCGGCTTTTTTGTGAGGTCTTTATACCCCAATAAATGGTTAATATTGGTGATTCTGCTATGCACAGCTGAAAAATAGGTATATCTCATTCTATTCCCATTCTGTACTCTTCAAAGGTCTATCATCTAATTTTTCTAAAACTGTTCACCTCCTTAACTTCTTTCTTACTTATTGTATGATTGGATACATCTATGCCTCAGAAGGATAAATTAAAATCTCTCTAATGTATTTTTTTTTCTATTTCTTCTTCTAATTCATATAATTTCTCTTGTAATTTCCTCTTGCAATATATGACCATTATTGATATTAATTCATTTTATATGGTAACTAAAAAAAATATAGTTTTCCTGAATATCTCTTTTGATCTAATTTAAATCTCCAAATAATATAATCTAAATCTTTCAATTTAATTAACTCTTTTAATTAAGTCTGTTATTGCTTTTGTTTTGTCTGAGATCACAAACACTACTCCTGCATTTTTACATTTAGTTGAAGTAAAGTAGATTCTGCTCCAGTCCCTTATTTTAACTCTGTGTGTTTCTTTCTCTTTTGAATATGTCTCTTGAAAACCATGTATTCTTAAATTCTGGTTTCTATTTTATTCTGTTATATTCTTCCATCTTACGGGCATGTTCTTTTTATTCACATGCACATTTGTGATTATGATTCCTAACTGTATCTTTTCCTCCATTCTATTTTATCCAACTTATTCTTATCTTTCTTTGTACCCATTTCTGTTATGCAAAGTTTGTTTTGTTTCTGACCACTGACTCCCTTAATCTTTCCTTACTCTTATCACATGACTCTCATTTTCTCTCAGCTTTTTTGTCTATTATCTGTCTGTTGGGTAAGATGAATTCTTATAAGCAATGGTGTGTGTATATATATATATATACACACACATAAATACACACATACATGTATAACATGTGTGTATACACATATATAAATATACACTCAGACAAACACATACTGACACATTTCTCCATCCTTGAACCAGTTTAGATGAGGGTGAGGTTCATATTTTGTGCTATCCTTCCTCATCTCCCCCTCTCTATTGTAACAACTCATTTTTGGGTGTTTCTTTTATGGGAATTAATTTCCCCATTCTTCCTCTCACTTCCCTCTTCTTGCAATGCATCCCTTTTTTTTTCACCATTTCATTGTTTTGAGCTTATTCCAGCAAAATTGACTCATATCCCTTTCTTTTATCTAAGTAAATGTCTTCTAACTACCCTAATATTGATAAAGTTCTTAGGTGATACATGTATCATCTTTCCATTTAAACATGTAAACAATTTAATCTTCTTGTTAAGTCTCTTATGAGTTTCTAAAAAATTTTAATTAAATAATTTATTTTTAGTTTTCAACATTCATTTCCACAGGATTTTGAGTTCCAAATTTTCTCCCCATCTCTCCTCTTCCCTCCCCCCCAAAACACCTTGCATTCTGATTACCCCTTCCCCCAATCTGCCCTCCCTTCTATCATACCCCTCCCTTCCCTTATCTCCATCTTCTCTCTTTTCTTTTAGGGCAAGATAGATTTCTATACCTCATTACCTATCTTATTTCCCCATTGCATGCAAAAACATTTCTCAATATTTATTCCTAAAACTTTGAGTTCCAACTTCTCTGCCTTCCTCTGTTCTCACCCATCCCCCCTGAGAAGGCAAGCAATTCAATATAGGCTATATATGTGCATTTTTGCAAAAAGACTTCCATAGTAGTCATGTTGTAAACGAGTAACTATATTTCCCTCCATCTTATCCTGCCTCTCATTTACTCTTTTGACCTTGTCCCTCCCCCAAAGTGTTTACTTCTAATTACTCCCTCCTCTCATTTGCCCTCCCTTCTCTCATCCCCTCCATACTGTACTTACCCCTTTTTCCCCTACTTTGCTGTAGGGTAAGATAATTGTCTTACCAAATTGAGTGTGCATGTTATTCCCTCTTTAAGCCAAATGTGAGGAGAATAAGCTTCACTTTTTCCCTCTCACCTCCCCACTTTTCCCCTCCATTGAAAAAGCTTTCTCTTGCTTCTTTTATGAAAGATAATTTGTCCTATTCCATGTCTCTGTTTCTTCTTCCAATATATTCCTCTTTCATCCCTTAATTTTATTTTTAAGATGTCATCCCTTTCTATTCAACTCACCCTGTGACCTCTGTATACACACACACACACACACACACACACACACAAATATATATATATGCATGTATGTATGTATATGTATAATCCCTCCAACTACCCAAATATTGAGTACCTAGAAACGTTTCAAGTTACAAATATTTTATATATATATATATATATATATATATATATATATGTAAGTATATAATCCCTCCAATTACACAAAAACTGAGAAAAGTCTCAAGAATTACAAATATTATCTTTCCATGTAGGAATGGAAACAGTTCAACTTTAGTAAGTGATTTCTCTTTCTTGTTTACCTTTTCATGCTTCTCTTGATTCTTGTGTTTGAAAGTCAAATTTTTTATTCAGTTCTGGTTTTTTCATCAAGAACGCTTGAAAGTCCTCTATTTCATTGAATGACTATTTTTTTCCCTGAAATATTATACTCAGGTTTGTTGAATAGATGATTCTTGACTTTAATGCTAGTTCCTTTGATTTATGGAATATCAAATTCCATGCCCTTCAATCCCTTAATGCAGAAGCTGCTAGATTTTGTGTTATCCTCATGGCATTTCCACAATACTTGAATTGCTTTTTTCTGACTGCTTGCAATATTTTCTCCTTGACCTGGGAACTCTGGAATTTGGCTACAATATTCCTAGGAGGCTTTCTTTTTGGATCCCTCTGAGAAAGTGATCAGTGGATTCTTTCAATATTTATTTTACCTTCTGGTTCTAGAATATCATGGCAGTTTTCCTTGATAATTTCATGAAAGATGATGTCCAGGCTCTTTTTTTGATCATGACTTTCTGGCAATCCCATAATTTTTAAATTGTCTCTCCTGGATCTGTTTTCCAGGTTAGTTGTTTTTCCAATGAGATATTCCACATTTTCTTCTATTTTTTCATTCTTTAGGTTTTGCTTTGTAATTTCTTCATTTCTCATGTGTCATGCTAGGATGTGCTTTCAGCCAGCTCTCACCCCAAAGTCTGTCCTACTAAGCTGTCCTAGGATGGAAAAAATGATTCACTGTGAAATATTGTAGCTCAGATTTCAATCATTATACTTTTAAAAATTGTGATAGAGAGAGCTCAATAAAACATTGACTTCACTACACTTTTTGGTTTTGCTTTCTCCTAACAGAGTCTTTATATATGAATTTCTTGGAGCTTGTGAATTTTTGAGCTTGATAGGTGAACAGAGTGGGCCACCCAAACTTCAGGCATCCAGAATTTGAATCCATGCTGCATTTTATAGCCAGTTCAGCCTTGATGCCAAGAGGACTGAGTTTCAGTAGTACCTGAGATAAGAAGCCATCCAGCAGTGATGCTACATTTATACATAAACTCACTAGGGCCAACAGAAATGTCAAAACTACATTTATTCTGAATCTATTTCTTCAGGGACAGAGTTGGTATGGGAGAGAATGTTTCCCTGAGGTATTGAGGGAAATACTTTAGTTTTTGCTATGTCTTTAAAGTAAATATTCTTTTTATGAAAACTGATATTAGGTGGTTAGATGTAACTGATATTATACTTATTATAGGTTAAGAAGGGAGTGGGGAGGAACATTTTTGCAACACTTGTCCATTACTCCTCATTTTATATGGTGGGACAAAATGGAAGAAGTCCAATCCTCCAATACTTAGACAGTTGCCATACCTCTTTAAGTTTTCTCTAAGCTGAACAAATTCAGTTACTGCAGCTGGACCTCATTAGCAACCTTCAACTGGTAAACTTCAACTGTTGCTCATAAACATGATTTGGAGGCATGGTACCATTCTGGTTCACTATCTCTGCTCTTTAGCTTATCATTGTCTTTGTTTACCTGAGTGTAAGGTTCATGGTGGGTAGGGGGAAGACTTAAAGATCTTAATAGACCTCAGACATCTTTTGTTAATTTCTAATTATTAGAATAATTTCTAATGAGGCACTAGGGGTCCTGCCCTCCAGCCCTGAAAAGAATACATATACTTTGAGGTGAGGTTTTGCTTTGGAGCCTATTTTTTGGAAGAGGGCTCATGTGCCAGATGAGACTCTGGGCAGCCAGATCCTGGCTTTGAGGGCCCAGATGTTGGTGCTTCTTTCTCTGGTAATGATATATGTATTGGCTATGGTTAGACAACTGGAAACCCTGTCTGTTAATCTTTGTTTCTCTTTTTGTATTTTCTCTGAAGTTCAGGGTGCTGACTTTTTCTCCTGAATTAAGTGAATGATATATGTGCTTGATTAAAGTAGCTTGTTGACCCCTCAAAAGTTGTTTTCCTTTTAGAAAAGCAGATCTAAGAACCTGTACGGTAGACCCTCCTGTGTATGCCGGGGTCCTTGCTGATACACTGAGGTGCCTAGAACACAACACAATACTCTAGATATGATTTGACCAAGGCAGAGTTTAGAGGGAGTATTACCTTCTTGTTCCTGACTTAAGACTACATTAGCTGCTTTGCCTGCCATAGCAAACAGTTAACACATGATGACCTTGTAGTTTACTGAAATTACCAGATCTTTTTTTTTTTTTTAATACAGGTGATCTAGCTATGCTTCCACATTTTGTACTCATGAAGTAAGTAAACATTTTAGACTCAAGAAGATGACAAGTTTTTCTCTATTACATGGCATCTTTTTAGCTTTGGTCCAGTGTTCTAGGTCAGAGGTAGGTAAACTTCAGGTCTTTTTTTGTTTGTCCCTTAAGCTAAGAATGGTTTCTACATTTTAAAATATATTTTACTGTATTTTTATATTACATATACACATATACATATGTATGTATATATGTATATGTACATACATATGTATATATGCACATATATACACACACACATTTCCAGCTTACAAAAAAGTGTAAAAATAGTCAAGTGGTCAAATTTGGCCACCTGCTATGTGGCCCAGTAGATGTAGTGCCAGACCTGGAGTCAGGAAGACTCTCCTTTTTGAGTTCAAATTTGACTTCAGACACTTACTAGCTGTGTTACTCTGGGCAAATCATTTAACCCTGTTTGTCTTAGTGCCCTCGTGTAAAGTTAACTAGAGAAGTAAATATCAAACCACTCCAATATCTTTGCCAAGAAAACCCTAAATGAGGTCACTAAGAATCATACATGATGGAAATGACAGAGGAAGAAAATAGTTTGAGGACTCTGGTTAGCCTTTCAAGAACTTAATAAATCCTGGCTCTGCTACCCAATGTGTTACTTACTCACCCACTTGTGTGCCATCTGTAGCAAGAATAATTAGGCCACTTATACCTAAATCAGATTGTTAACTAGTACAGTATGTAGACAAGGATAGAACCCTTGGCCTATCAAACTTTCATAACTGAAATCAAATCATTAATGACTACTTTTTGAGACTATTTATTAACTAGCTCAAATCTACCCTTATTTTCCATAAAATAGTGTGTGACACTTTACCTTATTCTTTAAAAAAAACCCTTGCATTTCTTTTATGGTTGGGCAAACTATATCCGTGGCAATTTCTTGACATTACTGATTTGTCAAAAAGGGAATTAAATTTAGAAGGGAATCTCTGATCTTACTGTCGAAGTCATGATGACTCTGCGACCTCTTCTTCACAGTGTTGAGGGTAGGAAACTGTTTAATAATAAAAACACTGAAATAATAATAATATAAACAAATATTTATAGCACACTTACTAGTGACAGAAAATTGTTACTGTCAGGACACAAATTGTAAATGCCAAATATTTTGTGACCTACTACTCCCTGAATGATCTTAGCAATGTCAGAATGTCAGTGGTACTCCCAGCAAGACATTGTCCACCAGGCTGAGCTGAGTCTGACTTCATGAGGGAACTTGGCTTAAACTGGATTTAGGCCTCTGATATCCTCGTCCCTTTCCATTGGGATTGATGGCATGAAGGGCGAAACAGCCAGAATGAAGTGGTTCTCCTTGCTCAGATTGCTGAGAGGGGCTGGGATCTCATGGCCCAGCCTTGCTACCTCATGTTACCTCCTCTTCCTACAACATCCTCTTCTCTTCCTAAATCTATAAATGGGTTCATGGGTTTCTTTTGTTGAGAAAATACACCAGACATCTCCCAGGGTCGTAGGTTTGCCACCATGTTATCGTAATTAAAGATGCTTGTTTCCTCAACTTATGGTTTTGATTTATTTCAGAACCTGAAACTATGTATGAGGCACAATACTAAGTGCTGTAGGCACTCTGCTGAAATACTGTATGAATTTTAATTATCATTATCATATTATTTTATTGGTATTATTGATAAAAAAATTACTATCACCATCACCTTGTGACTCTACCTGTAGAACTAATATGATATAGAGACCATATCAACAGGAAAATATGAGTGAGAAAAGGTGGAGGTCTAACAGTATAATCCAGTCAGATTGCTTATTTATACAAATTGTGTTCTTCAAATATTGTGAATCAAATAATATAGTTCAATGAAATAGATAAATGTGAAAAACTGCATTTGGAGGATTTAAAGCGCTGTCTGCCTATTAAGATATTTTATAATTTTTTTTTAAACTTCTGCCCACTTACTGGATGAACTATGATATGGTAGGAAGAATATTGTAGAAATAAGCAGACTAGAAGGATCTTCTATTAATATAGGACTAAGTCTTCAATTGCTTAACCGTCTTGCCTGTTTGTCAATGTGAAAAAAAAGGATTTAGACTAGAATAGGTATTCATCTTTTGTATATATCACGGACCTCTTTGGCAGTCTAGTAAAGCCTATGAACCCTTTAAAGAATGCTTTTAAATTCATGAAAAAAATCTATAGGAACACATAAGAAATTAATTATATTGAAATATAGTTGTCAAAAAGTGGTTGGTGTTCCAGATCCCTATTGAAGAACCCCTAAAGTATTGTTCTCCAAAGTAATTTCAATCTTTCAGAGCCCTATCAGTCTGCTAAATTCTGAGCCCACTCTCAGTTTGACTGTCTCCAATTGTCAGAGAGACTACAGGATTTGGCAAGTAACTTACTTGCACTAAGCTTTTAATTAGGTACTTCCTTAATCAATCTAATTAAAACTTTATGTATTCCTTTGTCTTAAATTGTCCTCTCTCTGGAGAGGTTAAGGTCTCTCTTTATAGCTTGAAAAGTACCCTCTCCACTCTACTTTCACTGTGTTAGTCTCTAAAGAAGGAAGATGGTGATGTAACACTGTCTCCCTGGGATAATTGTATTCCCAATCTGGGAGAACTCATTAACACATCCTGTTTTCTGCCCTGAGTCTCACCCTAGTTGACCAACAGCAGTTCGATAAGTCCAGTCAATTAACTACTTTAACTCTCTGATTTTTCTGGCTTTTTACTTTTGTTTTTACCTTGGGAGTATTTTGAACAGAAGCCAACAGAAGGCTTTTTTAAAAAAAATTTAAGAGTTTTACAAAGTGGTTGGTCTCAAACCCCAATTCCATTTCCATACACATGAATGAGGAAATGCTTTTTTGGAGGTTACAAAGTAACCTCCAAATCCAGATTGGTAATTTAATCCCATACATTGTGATAGGTCCCAGGTAAACAGGACCTCCCCCTTCCCTTCCTTCTCCTCTCCAAAGGAAGGTAAATTTGGATGACCAGAAGATGCCCAGTTGACTTGGATTTTACTGGCCCCTTCCCTCCCCTCTCCTTCCTTTCCCTTCCCTCCCCAAAACCTTAAATCTATTGCACTCAGAAGCTAGGATGACAATGGGTCCCTGCCTAAAGGCTCTTCTGGATTCAGCCTGAGGTCTTTCTTTTCTTTGCCTCATTAAAGGAGCCATGCCTTAGCTACTTCTTAAATAGGCCTATTCAATGAATGGGCATTGTCTCACCCTAACTGAGTACCTGCATAGATCTTGGACTAAAGGGCCCAAGTTCTCTCAGTGCATCCCAGGTCATCTCCAGTCCTCCTGATGAATATCTGATCACTGGATTCAGATGGCCCTGAAGGAGAACTGAGGCTGGTGACGTGAACAGTCCTCCCTCACTCAAAACAAAGTCAAATGCAAGTCATCATTCTCTGATGGCGTGGTCTTCTTCAGCAACGGGACGAAAACAACCACAACGTAAACAGGACAACCTCTTTTTAAAATCTTTATGGATGCTTTCTATTTTTAAAATAACGTTTTTCTCACCCCCACCTCCACTCCCCAGATTAATCCTCTCTTTCTTGTAACAAAGTAGTGAATCAAAACAGCTGATCTTTACACTTACCCACATCTGATAGTGTTGGCAGCATTCTACCCTGGTACTTCTATCCTCTGCTGAAAAGAGAGAGGCATGCTGCGTGATGTAATATGTTACTGGCTTTTCAGTTACTTAGAATTCAGTTTCTTTTAGTTATTTTTTAATTTTCATTACTATAGACATCATGTACATTGTTTTGGCTCTATTGATTTCATTCTGCATTACTTCATACAATCTTCCCATCTGACCCCTGATTTTTATATTTTACCTTTTAAATTTATCAAAAACTTCATGTCACCATGTAGTGAATTAGACACAGTTTAATTGTTAAATCAACTTATTCTTTATGGCATAAGAGGGAAGGAACCTTAAAATTCCACATCTCAGAAAAAGTACTTCATTTAAGTGGCAAGAAGCATTATTTGTAGCTAGAGAGAGGCTTCACTCAGTGAATTGGATGAAGACCTTAACAATTTCATAGCAGTTCAGCTAATCCTTGAGCTACATCTAAGGATTTTTATAGCTCTATTGTGTGAATTGAAATGTCTTCAGCTTTTGTAACCCAAGATCACCATTTGGTTTGTACTTTTGTATGGATGGAAAGAATCAGTATTTTGGCATGGAATCAAAATGTATCATCATTTGAAAGAAGTCTAAAATCATAGGGAAAGAAGAAACCTTAGAAAGTCAATAAAAACAAGAAATATAGGTGTACAATTTAGTATATGTTTTCTCCAATAAAGACTTACCAGGAGGCTTCATTTTGGTGCGTCAGTAAAATCTTTAGTGTGTCAATTTCCAAAATCTCTCATAAAGCTCCTTTATGTCCTTTGGACCTGGAAAGACTTTGTGGCACAGTCTCTCTGGCTGTTATCTGACGACCAACAAACCTAGTGCAATTAAGGGTAGTCTGTCACCAAAATCTTGTTCACCAGGCAATGAATTTGGTGTTGTTTTTGTTTGTTTTTTGCCACAGGAATTCTTGAGCTGCAGTGTACAGTTGGAGGTAGTAGCCATGCCAGTGAAACTGCAGGTTTTTTTGAAAGAGTAAAGAATTAGGTACTTAGCATCTCATAGGATCATAGGTTTTTGAGGTAGAATGAATCTTAGAAATCATCTAGGGGCGCGGAATCTGTGAACTCGAGGCCACATGTGACTCTCTAGGTCTTCAAGTGTGGTCCTTTGACTGAATCCGAATTTCACAGAACAAATCCCCTTAATAAAAGGATTTGTTTGGTACAATTTGAACTCAGTTAAAAGGTTACATCAGGGACCTAGAAGACCACATGTGGCCTCCAGGCCACAGGTTTCTCACCCCTGATTACCCAGTCCCTTCATTTTATTGATGGGGAAACGAAGGACAAAGAGATCTGAAAGTGAATTGGTCCCATAAATAATCAGCAGTGAAGTCAGGATTGAAACTCAGATCCTTCCACTCCAAATTCAGTGTTCTTTGCTATCACTGGATTTAATTCAGCAAATATTTAGCACCTCTATTCCCTTCAGTTTTTTAGCTAATTAGCTTGTTGATTTGGTCTTCCCTGTGTCAAGTTGGCTTTAATCAGGTAATATGATTTCTGTCTCAGAGGGGCAAAATGCTCCATATAGAATAGGATTAATTCCTGATGTTAACTCCTGACTGTTCTCATTGTTTCATTCAAGCAATATTCTCACCATTTGCTGTGTGTAAGGCATTGTGTAGAGAGTTTGCAAGCTTAGCTGCTGGTGACTTTACAAAGAGACTCACTGAATGCAGGACTGAGGGCTATTAATGGACTGTATCATTTTGTACTTAAATTGATGAGTTTTGTTATAGGATTTTAGTTTGGTTATTTAGATATTATGTCAATATATTATTTCATCTTATTTGGATGTTTATGTCTATACAAAAAGTTTTATTGATCTAAATAATTTTCCTTTATAAATCTGTTTGACTTCTGTGTGCTAAATTTGGGTATACATGTATTTCTTGAGAATTCTGAATAATCCATTATTCTACTAGATGCTGTGAAAGCATCTTATTCCTTCCTCAGAGCTGGAAGGAATGAACTTAAACAATGCCAGACATATGGTGTGTTTGTCTAGATTTTAAAAGTTATTACCACAAATAAGGTCTGGAAGGGTCATGACTTATCAATCACACACTAAGTAGGTCATTTACTTTTTCGCATGAAGTTATCTGAATAGATTCATGTAGCTTCTAATGTTTCCAAAATTGCAGCCAAGGAGAAACTTAGACACTGAGGGTGACTTATTTCCTCTAAATGTACCAGAAATGTGTATCCTTATCAAATTTTATATGCATATGCATTGTCTGTATGTAAACTTGATCTAGACATTTTTATGTTGTTTTTTTTCCAGGCAACAGATTAATTCAGCCTTTTCTACTTTTTTTCACATGTATCATCAATGTAGGTGATGCCATTTATTTAAAATGTATTAATTACCTAGCAGTCATTGTTATATCTTTAAGGAAAAAGAAAGCAATGTATGTTAAAAAAAATCAGATCATAATAAGTTATCTTTTGCATTTTGAAAGACATTATGAGCTTTTCACCTGCCACAGATGTCATCCATAAGTGCTTTGTTTTAAGCAAGGGTATGTCTGCAAAGGGAAAATTTGCACATTCATGAGATATGCACAAGGTTCCTTGTGAAATGTTGAGACTGAGTGTCTCAGCTTCCAAAAAAGGCTGCAACCAGTTTACGGTCCTTGTCACATCAGGATCTGAAATAGCGATTGAAAATTAATTCTTTCCATGGAATTATTACCATAGAAATTCCACAGGATAAAAAAAAAAGATTCTTAATCTATGAAGAGACTATGTTGGGAATTACCATTTGGTCCATCTTTCTAAGTTCATATGTCTATGAATCTATACATTTGCCTGTAGGGATACATATCCATGCAGGTATAAGGTGGCATTATGTATACTCTACATTAGCTTATCTGTTCACATACTAAAATCTGTCCTTTGAATTCATGTTCCTTGAGAATAAGAATGATTTTGCTTTTGTTTTCTGGGTTTTTTGTTTGGTAATCTCAATTCCTACCAGAGTAGACTCTTAATAAAACCTTGTATAATTTGTTGAATTGAATTTAAAAAAAAAACTTACATGCCTCTTTCCTCATAGCACTTAGAGGAACAGAAGGAGGATGTATATCAAAGGGCAGTTCTGCTTAGGTCAGCAGAGGTCTTAAACATTGTATTTTAGAACTAGGAACACTACACGGCAAACCGGGAGATTTGGGCTCACATTGCCCGTGTTATTCCCAGGCATCAGGATTTTGGGCAAATCACTTACATTATTCTGATCTCAAAAACTATCTGTGCATTCCTTCTCACTTCTATGAATCTATGACCTTTTAATCCAAAGAACAAATATAGTTTAGAAGTTAAAACAAGTTCAATATATGTCTCCATGGGTGTGAGAACAACTCCTATTCTATTTTGCATTCTTCTGTCTCTCCAAATGTGTTTATGGGTTGATTTTCCAAAATACTTCATATGGAGACAAAGCTCCCTCCTTTCATGAGGTATTTGTTGTTGTTAATCAGTCGTTTCAGTCATGTCAAACTCTTCCTGACCCCATTTGCAGCTTTCTTGGCAAAGATATTGGAGTGGTTTGCCATTTCTTTCTCCAGCTTATTTTACAGGAGAGGAAATTGAGCCAAACAAGGTCAAATGGCTTGCCCAGGATCTAATAAGTGTCTGATGCCAGACTGAACTCAGAAAGATAAGTCTTCCTGATTCAAGGCCTAGCACTGTGGCTTCTAGCTGCCCCTTGAGGACATGATTTTTTTTTGAGGGGGAGGGGGTTGGAGTATGTTCTAAGATTAAATGTGTTTCATGTAAGAGTTGATTTTTTTTGGTAGTGAACTTGGAAAAGACTAGAAGCTTCACAGAAGTGTAGTAAAAAATGACAGGTTCATTAGACTTTGGAGGCAAGCCAAACAAATGAGAGCACACCATCCCAGGGTTCAGCAGTGTTTCCATTCCAAAGTGCCACATCACAGTTGTTGGTAAGTTCACAAACTAATTAGGATCACACTGGATGATCTGTTATTAACTTACTTGAATAATTTGGTATTCAGCATTTAGGCAAATAGGAATGAGATAATACTGGCAAAACATGCAAATATTTTAGTAATAAAGCCAATATTAACTCACACAGGACATGTGTTTACCTTTCCCTTAAAATAAACTAAAACAAGCAGAGGAAGCAGATAGGAGTTGGGGGAAAGAAAAGGTACTACAACCTCACTAAAAGAAAGAAGTATATCAAAGAGGCTTCGAAGGACACTATTCCCTTCAACGGTCAATGCAGGATAATAATATACTGCCCATGTTTTTGGCAACAACTAGACCTGTTCTTATTCTAACCTCATTCTGCCAATCAGTACCAATATCAATACCAATCAATACCAATCAATAACTATTTTTGTAACTTACAATGATAGAGAGTTGATGTAAACCAACACAGTAACCCATCCACCATTACACAACCAGTATGAATCAGAGGGCACACTTGAACTTGGGTCTTCCTGATTCTAACACTGGTTCTCTGTGAAACAGACCATACTGTATCATTGACATCATCATTATCACAATGACAAAACTGACATTTATATCATTTTAGACCATGAAATTGCTTTGTGTAGATTATTGATCGTCACAACAACCTTGCAGAGTGGTTACCACTGCTTTGAGACTTAGAATAGGAAAGTGACTGGAGCATTGTCACATAGCTAAGTATCAGAGATTGGGTTTGAATGTGTCTTACTGAATCCAAACTCCATTATTTCGAGCCCTGCCCTCATCCCTGTAATTTGGGGATCATAAGTTTTCCTTTTCTCCTCTTAATGGATTGAGAAATGCGTATCTTAGCAGGAACTATTTTTCAAAACAATCAATAATTAGC
Source organism: Notamacropus eugenii (assembly GCF_028372415.1). Taxonomy (NCBI): domain Eukaryota; kingdom Metazoa; phylum Chordata; class Mammalia; order Diprotodontia; family Macropodidae; genus Notamacropus; species Notamacropus eugenii. The sequence goes on along the minus strand of NC_092877.1, from coordinate 119,380,016 downwards.
AGTTTTCTATGTGGAACTAATGATAACACTAGTATAGTTATACTCAGCTTTAAGGTTTTGTAGCCCCAGTAAAACCAGAACCACATAACCATTTTTTTAAATTGGGGCTATAGTGTGTATGTATGTGTGTGTATGTGTGTGTGTGTATGTGTGTGTGTGTGAACATGATAATTTTCCAGGTATAGTACCTTTTTTCCCCTTGTAATTGTATAAGTAACCATGAATAATTATAAAAATGATTTTACAATAATGACATTCAAGGCCTCACAAATGATTTACCTTTTTCGAGAAATAAAATTTCTTCTCTGTACATTGAGTGTGTTAGACTAGATGATCTCATCTCTAAGGCTTTTTCTAGCTCTAATATTCTTAGTTTATTGCTGGGATCAGATCCCCAGTGTACCCTAGTCTTATATGGCTTCTTAGAGCCAAATGATCTTTTAGCATATAATATATATGCTAGATCAAAATGGTTGTTGTGTTTTTTTGCCAGTTTTATTTTTTTTCTCTATCCCAGGATTCACTGAAGTTACATTATTGTATTTCATCACTACAAGCTTTTTCCTTGGAGGGAAAAAGCTCACTTCGAAACAACTAGACAGCCATGGATGAAATCATAAAAGAAAGCCATTCACTTACCTTGATATAGATTATCTTCTTTCAAGGATCTGTATTTTGATACAGAAACCTTCGGAGGACGTGGTCTTCCAAGGAAAGTTACTGTTTTGCTCTACCATATTTTACTAGAAGACAGAGCAGATCTCAGTCTTAAATCAGGGCAATGCCTTTAGCCAATCAAAGACAAATAGTACCAATTTGGAATACAGACTTTGACTTCATGTGTCCACCTGTGAGAGTACTATTATTAGTAATGCCATTATGGGACTATTATGACAGCAGAATGAAGTAACATTCAGCAGGTGTGAGGCAATATGGGCATGAGACAAGCAGGAGGCACCACCTGGGCCTGCCTCAAGCCAGCCAAGTTAATCTTTTATCTGATATAGGAAAATGATTCAGACTTTGAGGGAGAGGGAAAACAAAGATATGAAGTATTTTCTACTAAAAATGAATAGCCATGACATATCTTTGAAAAATACAATGGTTTACATATAGAAAAGATGAAAATTTTTAAAAAATTTATTTATTTAACTTTTAACATTAATTTTCACAAAATTTTGGGTTCCAAATTTTCTCCCCATTTGTCCCCTCCCCCCACACCAAAACACTGAGCATTCTAATTACCCCTATCACCAATCTGCCCTCTCTTCTATCATTCCTCCCTTCCCTTGTCCCCAACCTCTCCCTTGTCCTGTAGGGCCAGATAACTTTCTATACTCCTTTACCCATACTTCCTATTTCTCAGTAGCAAGAACAGTACTCAACAGTTGTTCCTATAACTTTGAGATCCAACTTCTCTTCATCCCTCCCTTCCCACCCATTCCCCCTGGAAGGCAAGCAATTCAATACAGGCCATGTCTGTGTAGTTTTGCAAATGACCTCCACAATAGTCGTGTTGTGCAAGACCAACTATATTTCCCTCCATCCTATCCTGCCCCCCATTGCTTCTGTTCTCTCTTTTGATCCTGTCCCTCCCCACGAGTGTTGATTTCAAATTGCTCCCTCCTCTCATTTCCCTCCCTTCCATCACCCCCCCCCACCCTGCTTATCCCCTTCTCCCCCACTTTCCTGTATTGTAAGATAGGTTTTCATACCAAATGAGTGTACATTTTATTCCTTCCTTTAGTGGAATGTGATGAGAGTAAACTTCATGCTTTTCTCTCACCTCCCCTCTTTTTCCCTCCACTAAAAAGTCTTTTGCTTGCCTCTTTTATGAGAGATAATCTGCCTCATTTTATTTCTCCCCCTCTCCTCCCAATATATTTCTCTCTCACCACTTAATTTCATTTTTTTAAAGATATGATCCCATCCTATTCAATTTACTCTGTGCTCTGTGTGTGTAATCCCACCCACTACCTACATACTGAAAAGTTTCAAGAGTTACAAATATTGTCTTTCCATATAGGAATGCAAACAGTTCAACTTTTGTAAGTCCCTTATGACTTCTCTTTGCTGTTTACCTTTTCATGCTTCGCTTCATTTTTGTGTTTGAAAGTCAAATTTTCTTTTCAGCTCTGGTCTTTTCATCAAGAATGCTTGAAAGTCCTCTATTTCATTGAAAGACCAATTTTTCCCCTGAAGTATTATACTCACTTTTTCTGGGTAGGTGATTCTTGGTTTTAGTCCTAGTTCCTTTGACTTCTGGAATATCATGTTCCACACCCTTCAGTCCCTTAATGTAGAAGCTGCTGGATCTTGTATTATCCTGATTGTATTTCCACAATACTGGAATTGTTTCTTTCTAGCTGCTTGCAATATTTTCTCCTTGACCTGGGAACTCTGGAATTTGGCCACAGTGTTCCTAGGAGTTTCTCTTTTTGGATCTCTTTCAAGCGGTGATCAGTGGATTCCTTGAATACTTATTTTGCCCTCTGGTTCTAGAATCTCAGGGAAGTTTTCCTTGATAATTTCATGAAAGATGATGTCTTGGCTCTTTTTTTGATCAAGGCTTTCAGGTAGTCTCATAATTTTTAAATTGTCTCTCCTGGATCTCTTTTCCAGGTCAGTTGTTTTTCCAATGAGATATTTCACATTATCTTCCATTTTTTCATTCTTTTGGTTTTGTTTTGTGATTTCTTGGTTTCTCATAAAGTCGTTAGCCTCCATCTGTTCCATTCTAATTTTGAAAGAACTATTTTCTTCAGTAAGCTTTTGAACCTCCTTTTCCATTTGGCTAATTCTGCTTTTTAAAGCATTCTTCTCCTCATTGGCTTTTTGAACCTCTTTTGCCAATTGAGTTAGCCTATTTTTCAAGGTGTTATTTTCTTCAGCATGTTTTTGGGTCTCCTTTAGCAAGGTGTTGATATGCTTTTCATGCTTTTCTTGCATCTCTCTCATTTCTCTTCCCAGTTTTTCCTCCACCTCTCAAACTTGATTTTTGAAATCCTTTTTGAGCTCTTCCATGGCCTGAGCCCATTGAATATTTATTTTGCCTGTTTGGGATACAGAAGCCTTAATTTCTATGTCTTTCCCTGGTGGTAAGCCTTGTTCTTCCTCATCAGAAAGGAAGGGAGGAGATATATGTTCACCAAGAAAGTAGCCTTCTATGATCTTTTTATGTTTCCCTTTTCTGGGCATTTTCCCAGTAGGCTACTTGACTTCTGAGTGTCCTCTCCACACCCACCATACCTCCAGATCCTCCCAGGCAGAGCTTGGGGTCTGAGATTCAAATGCTGCTTCCCAGACTCAGGGCTTTTGGCAGGGGCGGAGCTGCTATTCAGTGTGAGATTAAGTTCAGGTGTTCAGTGGGGGCAGGGCCTCCAGCTCAATTCCCTCAGGAGGTTTATGCAGAGACCTTCAACAATGGATCTGAGCTTCTGCCTGCTCTGGGAGCCCCCTTCCACTGCTGCCTCTGGAGGGGGCCTGAGTTATGGGGGCACCCCACTCCCCTCTCTGCGAACTGAAAAGCCCCTCTCACTGACCTTTGCCACCTGTGGGTGGAGGGACCTGCTTGGCTGCTGGAGATTCTGTCCCTGATGCCTGCACAGATCTGCTCCTTTTGGTGCATTGCGGCTAAGCCAGGGCTGGGCTCTGCCCCAGGTTCGGTGCGCAAGGGATCTTTGGTGGTTTTTCACAGCTCTCTAGAACAGAAATCTCCTCCACTCCATTGTTCTGTGGCTTCCGCTGCTCCAGAATTTGTTGGGAGTTCTTCTTTACAGGTATTTTATGGGCTGTGCGTTTGGAGCTAGCATATGTGTATCTTTCTACTCCGCCATCTTGGCTCCTCCCCGCCAGATGAAAATTTTCTAAAAGTAAGTGTAAAGTAAATATAAGACCATTTCTCTGTTCAAGACTCAACTATATTTAGACCATCCTGGGAACAATCAGATGGAATCAAAATGTTATTTTTTATTGTTATACTGTTATAAAGAGATATAATTTTTGCTGTTCTTAATAATGTAATAATGGAAGTTAAAGATCTTCCCCACCCATTAATAGGCCTCAGGTGCAGCCCATTAAGAGAAGCTTGATTAGGGGAGGCTTGTTTTGTAAGAGGGTCCATACCTTTTGTTAATTGTTAATGAGGCACTGGGTCACAAGAGTCATGGTACCCTCCAGCTCTGAAAAGTATATATATATATATATATATATATATATATATATATATATATATATGAGGTAAGGTTTTGTGTTGGGGCTTGCTGTTTGGAAGAGGGTTTGTGTGCCTGATGAGACTCTGTAATTCCCGAAAGTTTGGGTCTCTAAATATAAATTCAGTATGAATAAACGTGGAGATTTCTGGTAGAAACCATGGTGGTAATTGACTAATAAGGGAGAGGATCTAGAAATAAAAGAAAACTAAATGAAGAAAAGAGTTTTGAGGAATGGTTTAAAGGATATAGAAATAAGAAGAAACACTACTGGAAGAAGTTGGATAGGAATGATCATAGAGGGAAAGGGAGCACCAAAGAAATGCTGTAATACCAAATCTGAGAAAGTAGCAAGAAGGGCTCTCAGATGATTAAATCTATCTCAACCTCAGTTTCCTTCTGTATAATATTAAGTTGTGGGATTAACTGGTCTCTGAAATCTCTCCTAACATGAATATTGTCTCTTTTTTCTCTTGCACAAATCATTGTATGTTTTTGTATTGATTCTTTGGGACAAAATATTTTACTATAGCATACTTATAATTTGTTTTGTCACAATCTGCAGAAGACGGTAAGGACTAAGAAAAGGATATTGGGTTTGATGATTAAGAGGTCATTGTGAGGATTGTCAAGAGAGGATTCTGGGAAGATGGCTGAGTAGGTCAGAAAATTCCAAATTCTCAAGATTTTTCCCCACAAAAGAATTGAAATAACACCTTAGGATGAACAAAGTTTGGATGGAGATAAATAAGAATAGGAGTACAACCTGGGTCTACCTGGGACAATTTGAGAAGACTGGAAGAAATATCCCAGGATGAGGTTGAGTCTCTGCCAAGAATAAACACCTCCAAGTTAGGGTCCATTTTAACAGAAAACTCTAAGCAGCTTAAACAACAACCTGAAAGCCTTCGGGTTATTTCATTTGGGAGGCTGTATCTTCTCAGTGTATCAGTAAGCACCCCAACATAATTGGGGGGCTGCTATCACAGGTTCTTAGATCTGCATTCATATAAGGAAAGGCAACTTTTGAGGGGTTAACAATCACATTAATCAAGCACATGTATCAGTCCTTTAGTCAAGCTCATATATCATTCACCTAGTTCAGGGGAGTCAACACCTTGAACCCCAAAGTGATCAACAGACATGGCTTCCTGTGTCTGACCATAATTCAACAGATAGACACAGTTGTCTGACCAGTTACCAGAGAGGGAAGCACAACATCTGAGTACTCAAAGGTGGGGGGCAGTGAGTCCTCTTCTAGCCAAACAAACAGTTCCAGTCAGTAAGCCTCAACCAGAACCTCACCCTCAGAGTATTTTTAGAACCAGAGGGCATAACCTTCTAACTCAGTGCCTCAATGGAAAAAACAAAAGATACTTGGGACCTTCCTACAAAACAACACCCCTAATCAAGCTTCTCATAATGGTTAGACCCATCAATGGGTAGTAATATCCTCCCCAATCACATTATTCAATCAGAGGCACTTTTAGTAAAACAAAAACAGCAAAGAATCCTAATTTGATTGCCATTTCACCCCGTCAGAAGAACTTTAACCCCAAGATAAAGAGAGGAGTTTGGTCTGAGCGCAGGAAGACTGAGGGAACCTTTGCTGATAAGGAACTCCAAACCCAGCTGTGCTGCATAGAGCATGGGGCAAGAAGGATCCAACATAGGCCTGGTAAGTGCAGAAACAATGGGGCAGAAAGTCTCTGCCTGCGGGTTGGAGGTCTAGCTTTGGTGCCAAGCTAGAGGGGAGAACTGAAGATCTGGGGTAAGAGGTATCATTTCCTATACTGCAGGGCTAGAGGTGATTACAAAATTAAGTTATTACCACAAAAAATGCACAGGGTAAGGAGAAAGAATACAGCCATGGAAAGCTATCATGGGAATAGAAATGACCAGGCTTCATCTTCAGAGGAGGATGTTGAAGTGAAGAAACCCCCAAAAAGTAACGTCAAATAGTCACTTGCCCAAAATTCCTAGAAGAATTCTTGGAAGATCTTTAAAAAGAATTTAAAAACCAAATGACAGAGTTAGAGGAAAAACTAAAGAAAACATAAGAATAATCCAAGATAAAAAGAGTTATGAAAGGAAAGTCAACCAATTAGAAAAGGAAATCTGGAATCTTAAAGAAAAAAATGACCCTTTGAAAATTAGAATTGGGAAAAGTGAAACCAGTGAAATTATAAGAAGCAAGAAATAATTAATCAAAATATGAATAACAAAAAAATAGAAGAGAAAATGAAATATAAGAAAAACAATAGATTTGGAGAGTAGATCAAGAAGAGAAAATATAAAAATAACCAAACTACCTCAAAGTTGTGATCAAAAAGAGAATCTTAAAACAATAATACAAGAAATAATTGGAGAAAATTGTCCTGAAGCATTAGAACAAGGGGGGGAAGTAGAAACAGAAAAAAAAAAATCCATTGATCACCACTTAAAAGAGATCCTGTGAGGAAAACTCATAGGAATATCATAGTCAAATTTTGAAACCCCCAGCTCAAGGATAAAATATTAAAAGCATCAAGAAAATTTCCAGTGGCTTTTATTAATCTCCCCTTAATTCAGTTGATAACATACCTTTAGGCAGGGGAGAGTTACTGGGGTATCAGGTATCTGGGGAGTATGCATTGTACTTTTCTGTGGTCATCTAAGCCACAACCATGACATGACTGCCTCCATTCTCCTACCTATCTCTGAGCCCCGATTCCTGAGAACACACACACATCCACACACACACATCCACACACACACACACAAGGAGGGGGTGAGAGAGAGAGAGAGAGAGAGAGAGAGAGAGAGAGAGAGAGAGAGAGAGAGAGAGAGAGAGAGAGACAGAAAAGATGGTTCTGTTACTTTTCACTCTCCTTTGCCAGGTTTCTTAGGCTGGCTCAATACACCACATGTGTTCTCACCAACCAGAATCAAGGGAGCAAGTACCTATCATACTTTCCTTTGGAGAAGTGTAGGTCAAACTGTCTGAGAAAGTCTTCTCCTTCCCTATTATGACTAAGACTGAAAATAAATGAATAAACTTCATGCCCAAAATTAATTAAAATGAAAGTTAGATCTATGCTATTTAATATGAGACCCTGAGGCTATTCTGTGCCAATGGAGACCTTTTCCTTTTCCTGGCTCATTTTTTTCCATCTCCCATAAGTGGCCTTTCCAATAGTAACCTCAGGGTCTCTCCAGCACTATCTTTCTCCAACAAAATATTCCAAGGTCTTTTCCCCTTAAGGGTTCTTGTGCAGTTGTGAGGTCTCCTCTAAGTCCCTTCTTTACACTGGTCCTAAGGTTGGAATCTGTACTTAGGACTCTGTTCAGAAGTTCTCTAGTTTAAAGAGTACCAGAACAAGAATTCCCTTCATCTTATCTTTGACAAATAGTTGTCCAGCTCTCACTGAAAACTCCGTAATGAGGAACTCACTATCTCCTAAGGCAGCATATTCCACTTTGACTAGTAGTAGTTGTTAGAAAGCTTTTCATTAAATTGAGCCCAAATCTTCCTTTTGGCAGTTTCTACCTATTATTCCTACTTTTGCCCTTTGAGGCAAAGCAAAACAAGTTTAATCCCTCTGCTGTATACTTGTATTCCTGAAGGTAATTCTTATGACTCCATCAAATCTTCTTTTCTCAAGGCTAAACTTCTCCATTTCCTTCAACTGATCCTCATGTGACATTGTGGCGATATTTTAGTCACTTTGAGCTGTCCTTAGGACATGTTTTAGATTAACGCTACCTATCTGTAAGTGTAGGCCCCAGACTGAATCAATACACCAGATATTTTGTGACCAGGACAGAGTATATTGCAAGTAGCACTTCAAATCCTTCATAGAACATAGTTTAAGCTTTCTTTCTCTTATTTGTTACCCAAGTCACATTTTTGACTCATATTGAGATTGTAGCCCAAAACTCCTAGATGTTTGGTATACACAACTAGAGATGTTCCCCCAATCGTTGTACTTATGAAGTTGATTTCTTGATCTCAAATGTAAGACTTCACTTTTGGCTCAATTAAATGTCATGTTATTAGAATAGGCCTCCCACTCTAGCCTCTGGGGATTGTTGTGGTTCATGCTTGTCATTCATTAGCTATCCCTCCTCCTTTTGGTCATTTGCAGATTTGGTAGGCATGGCATCTATGGGATGAGCTAATTCATTAATAAAAATAATAACAATGAACTAATGGTAGATCACTACGTCTCAGGACTAACCACTTCTCTTCAAGTTGAGATCAATCCACCAAGCACTATTTTGGGAGCTCTATTTCATTATTTCACAATCTGCTTAACCGTACTTTCATCTAATCCATTACTTTCTATTTTGTTCACCAGATAAGACTAGCCAATACTAGCCAACACTCTGACTAGACAATCTCTAAAGTCCCCTCCATATCTAAATCCTGTAATCAGTTCCTGTGTTGATAGAATTCACTTGAGCTAGTCTAGTAGTTTTGTCAAAAATGTGATCTATTACAAATGTGCATAAATCTTTTCTTTCATGACACAATCTAAAATCTTGCCAGAACTGAACATCATTTTCACCAATCTCCAATTTGAACAACTCATCCTTTCCCTTTGTTTCAAAATCAGCAAAATGTTTTCTGTCCTCTCTCATCTTACCATGTTATTCTTATCCTCAAATCATTGATGATAGTTTAGCAAATCATAGTGTGAGATGGAATCAAATCTTGCCTTCAGTGCCTAATATACATATGACCTTTGTCAAGTCACTTAGCCTTCATGGCATAGTTTCCTCACTTGTACAATGAAAGAACTGGATCATATGTCTTCTATGGGCTGTTATGGTGCTGTATCTGTGATACTAAGAGCCAATGTGACTCATTTTGGCTAAGGACTTGAGGTCCTCTATAGTAGATAGACAAAAAGTTACCATCTCTTGCCTTATATTGGGGTTCACCTTCTATTAACTCTGACTTAATCTTTTTTAAGCCTCTGTTTCCTCAACTGTAAGGGAAAGTCTCTTAGAGTTCCTGTAGTCCAACCTCCTCATTTTGTGAATGATCTATAAGGTCCTTCCCATCACTAATAAATATTATGTCTTTCATAGCTTTGTGGATTCTTCCATAGTTAGAAAGGATAGGAACTGCCCCTTCCTTTATAATACACTCTTTTGAAAGAAAAAGAGTTAACAGAGTAATGATCCTTTCCTTGCTTTGCCAGCCTTTCTCTGCTGGATGAGAGAACAAAGGAAAGAAGCACAAGAAATACAGAAATAACCATTGCTAGGGCACTATTTCTGGCTGCTGTCACCTTTAAAAAAATGTGGCAGGTGTGAAAACTGCTTTCACCACTGAACTGCACAAAAAAAATGCTGGGCTATTTGGAATGTCTACCCGTGTCTTCTGAGGTTCATTATAAAAGAGAAATTCAATCATCTTTATTTAATTATATTCAGTCATAAATTTTCAGGAAAGGTTCAATGAGAAAATGAAAAAAGGGATTAAAATGACTGTGTTATAGAACTGCTTAAATCTGCTACTTATTTTCAAAGTCTGCATTAGAAAGCAAACCACAAGATTCCATTTTGAAGTATTTGAGTAGATACCACCCTCACTGAAATTATTGTATTCCTATGTATAGTGATTGATTGGCCATGAACAGACACAGCTATTGTCACAAAACAGATAGGCTAACATTAGCTATGGGGAAATGTATATTGAAGAAAGGAGAACATTTTATTAGAATGAGAAGAGAACATTTTCTTCCCAGTCTGAAAAGTTTATTTTGTGACTGCATATCAATTATGTGTCAAAACAGATTTTATTACAGTATGTGCAAAAGCAGTGAACGTATTTTGAAATATGGCCATCCTTCCTTTTTCAGGAGGGAAATAGGGGAAAAAGACTCATTTCCAGTTTAATTTCTGATCCTTGTCATTTGACAAGTTCAATGTAGGATTATAAATACAAAAGGTTAAAGGAAGAGGAGTGATCTTTCAGAAAACAAGGGCTATGTTTCCTCCCTCTGTTAATATGTCAACAGGAGGGCTTGAGCAGCTTCAAATTTGCTATTGTCAATGACAAGTCATTCACTTTAATTGTCATCTTAAAGTTCTGAGTAAGCACCACACTTAAACTGCCTTTTCTCTTCCCCTTATTGTACCTGTTATAAGAACATTACTTTATAATTAAGTGATCAAATTCATGGTGCTGGAATAGATAAAGCAATAAAATGCTTTGGGAATAGATTTGAAAAACTACAAAACCATTTCATTTACTTTGATGTCATGAGTTTATTGGTCCCAGATCTCCCCTTTCTTAGTCTACCTCATTTCTAAAGGATTCCTTAGCAAGTACAGAGAAAGCAAAGGAGGTATAGACAAAGAAATCAGGATGCTTCTGTGGTTGTGGCAGGGAATGGATGGAACCTAGTGCAGTTCTAGGGTAGAGTGGCTTGGTCAAGCAATGAGGATATAAGAATGACACTGACTGACATAGGCTGGAAGGCAAGCATTATGTCATTCAGATCACTGAAGGTCAGAGGGGATCCTGGAATCCTATATATAGATATATATATATATAGAATCCTATATATAGATATCTGTGAATAATCTGTATAGAGATGATAAGTATACCCTTGGAGACTGATGAAATTACTAGGAAAGACATGGAGTGAGGGGAATAGAGAAACAGAAAGGCAGACAGAGAACAAGATACAAGCAGAGAGAAAAAGAAAGAAAGATAGAAAGAGGAAGGGAGAGAGAGGAAGCAGGGAGGAAAAGGAGGACAAAGGTTAAAGCCGTGGGGAACGCATGAATTTTATAGTTAGGAGACATGATTCATTATCAAAGGAGACTAAGAAGGTGTCTTCTGAGAGGTAGGAGGCTCTCCAGGAGAGAGAATTATCACAAAAATGGTGAGGAAAGAGTGCAGGATGAGAGGGTAGTCATTATAGGATAGTCAAATGCAGCAGAGAGTTCAAGAACAAAATAGGACTGAGAAAAGAATATTAGTTTTGCTATCTACTTTTGACCTTTACGTTGCTCCCTTAACACTCTACAATTCAGCTGAATTCGACTCTTTCTGCTCTGGAATAAGCATTGTGTTCTTTCCCTATATTTTCATTATACTGATCCCGTAGCCTGGAATGTCCTTCCTTCTCCTACTTGTTGAAGAGGAAGAGAATATCTTTCTCCCTTTGGAGATTCCACATAGCACTTTATTTTGCACTTTTTGGATGTACTTACGTTGTAACATGATATAATATAGCTATGTATTTGTGCTGTTCTCCTTTCTTACCTCCACCCCATGGCCTCACTACAATGAAAACTCTATGAAGGTAGGAACTATGTCATCTCAATTTTATGTGTCCCTCATTATGTAGCCGAATTCTTTGAATATAATAGATGCTTCATAAATGTTTCTTTAACAATTGCTTCTTATGCCATTATTTGGAAGTTGTGTAGACTGAGAGGCAATATATAGGAAGGGGAGGGGAGGAAATCAACACACACAAATATATATATATATATGTATATGTATATGTATATATATAAAACACCTACTTTGTGCAAATTCTATCTCATTTGATGCTTATTTGATAGCTGTGAGAGAGGTGCTATTTTCATCCCCATTTTTAGTTAAGGAAACTGAAGTGAAGAGAAGTTGCCCAGTGCCACACAGCTCTATCAAGTTTCCGAGTCTGGAATTGAACTCAGGTCTTTCTGATTCCAAACCCAGTGTTCTCTATCTATTATCGCATGATTTACCATCTCCATCTCCATCCACTGATACCATAAAAATGCATAGGCAATTTATAACCAGGAAGGCCTGGATTCAATTCTTTTCTCTGATAGATATTAGTGGGGTGACCCTGAACAAATCATTTAGCCTCATGGTCTTTGAAGTAACTCAATAAAGCTATATGTTGTAGAGAAGGTGCTGAACTATATTGGTATATAGATTCCTATAGTAATAAAATCATATTTACAATTCCTATCCTAACACTACATATTAATTTAGAGGCATATATAAATGGTCAACCAGTAAGTAAAATGTTGTAAAGACTCGAACTCCCATTTTAGCTTACCTGCTTATCTATCTACACATTCTCTGACTGAGTACTTTAATTGGGCTCTGACTTATGTGCAAAGAGTACCTCAGATGCCATCTTTGTACATGAAAGATACGTAATGGAAGGTACGTAATGGAAATATATTGGAGAAACTGTGGGGCATTCTGGTACTACTTCTCATCAATTAAATGTGGGGGTAAGAGAAGGATCTTTGATTGGCTGTGGAGGAATTCAAAAAGTCCTGTCAGTTTTAATCACTTCCTCTTTGTCTCAGTGCTCTAGACTTCACTACTTCACTCTTTCACTTATATTATTCAATGAGAGACCATGCTATAAGAAGAGGTGCTTCAGGACCTTCTTCCCTTGGAGATCATCTGACCCTCTAAAAGACCTTTCTCCTGTACCTCTGTTGCTTTTTTGTCCATTTTTGGTGAATGGAGTATGAAGACTCCATAATTTTGTGAGTCTCAAAAGGTCCAAAAGATGTCTCAGCTTTTTTGGCTTAAGTACATAAGGTGGTGGTCTCAGGCCATTGATGCTGATCTGACTGCAAAAGCTGGTCCTAAATTCCAGGATATCAAAGCATTCTAATTACTATGGAACACCAGGAAGCTGAGGTGCCCTTTGAACCTTTAGAAACTCACAAGATTTTGGGTACTAGTCTGCCTTCACTTAGGATAGAAAAGAATAAACCAATAAATGACATGGGGCCATAAAGAATCAGTGGGAAGAAGGCTCTAAGGTCTGTTTTCTTACAGCATGGTTTCTCACTGTACACTATTAGTGAAGTTATCTAATGAGTCTGAGAGCACTGAGGCAGAGGAAGTAAGTGCGTGAAGTTGACAAGCTTTTGTGAATGCCTCCACAGACAATTCTCTCTACATGGTTCACCAACCAGAATCATAATGTCTATGAATGCTACATAGTCTCTTGAAGCCTCTTTTATTCATGTCATTATGACTCTTTCAGAAGTAGGATCTCCAGCATAGAGAGATGCCATCTGAGGTCATATGGGAATCAGCCAAACTCTCATTACATATAATTTAGCTCTTCCTTTTAATGAACTAATTCCTTCCACTCCCCGCCTTCCAACTCCCTTTCTCTTAGCTCCCCAGCTTTGTAGGAGTTGTTTTGGTCAAAGACACTAAAACTCATAAAATTTTATACCTGAAAGAGATCTTACAGCTCATCCAGTTTAACTCTCTCCTTGCAAAGAAACAAAAGGTTAGGTTTTATGACCTTCCTACTGAATAGTTGGTAGCAAATCTATGTCTACAATTCTTCTCAGTTTGTATCAATTGCTTTTTCCCCTGGTCCACTATAGTGTGCCCTAAGGCAATTAATCAGTAATATAAAAGTCCATATATTGAGTTTTTAAAACATTACCATGATTGATGTAAAGTGTTATGCTGGTGTGAGAGTGAAACAACTGTTACATTTCAGTTTTAGTTATATAATTTTAAAAGAATTTATTTAGCTTGTGTACTACTTTGGAATAAACTCAGGGAATTTGAGAGGCACTTGGGAAATTTGGTGTGCATGCCTAGAAGAAACAAGGGTTGTTCAAGGTAAGAGAAGGTTTATAAAATTTGGGGTTATACTTGACTCTATTTTACTTTAGGGAATATGATTTTAAATATGGTTGCTCAGCAGAATAGGTGAATGTTTATTATACTTGTATTTTCCCCACTCTATCATTTAGGGAAATTTCTATTTTCAAATACTCAGCATTTATAATTGTGCATGGTTGTGGATAATATGTGAAGTACATTTTCCAGGGTCAAGATTTCAGTACTCTTACTAAAGAGAAAGGTAATTGATTAGATAAAGAGCTGGGAGTTCAGCCCTGGAGCTTTTTTGCAGCATTCTCCTGGGACAGTTTGGGACCCAGGGGATGGAGTTGCCTATGGAGGGTGGGGGGAAGTGCCATGTACCCCCAAGGACCCCACCCTGATGGCTTTGTTCTGAAGCTGCCCTTCAGGACTTGGAAGTAGGGGCTGAAGCATTGTTAAGACTAGGACTTGGCTAATTAGAGCCTGCACCTGAGAATGAGAAGGCAAAAGATAATGTCGATAAGTAGATATCAAGTTGGTAGAAGAACCAGAAGAGTATAGTATTTCTGAAGCCAAAGAATGAAAAAATCATGCAATTCTAAATAGCTGTCAAAACCTAAAGAGAGATAAATGAAGCTGAACTTTTAAAAAAGTTTATTGTATTTGGCAACTTATTGTTATTATTTATGCAGTAAGTAGAATGGTGGAGTAGAAGCAATATTGGAAGGAGTCAAGCAGAAAGTACCTAGTGAGAAGGTAGAAGTTTTCTAGAAAAGATTATCTTTTCAATAAATTTAGAAGTGGAAAAGTATAGAGAGATGGGACAATGACAGGATAAGGTGGAAGGGTTAAGGTAAGATGTTTTTTTTAGGACTGGAAAAATTGGAACATGTATCAAGTCAAATGGGGAAAGACCTAGTCAAGAGGGAGTTTTATTGAAACTGAAAGACAGAGAATTGCTGTTCAACCTATGGCATGGAAGGAGGTGGGACAAAATTGAATCATGAATCCTTGTCATGGGGTCAGCCTTAACTTGGAAAAGCAATAACTTCTATGAGCAGATGAAAGGAAGAGAGAGTGGGTGAAAAGTCGTTGAAAAGTTTTGCAGAATTGAAGATGGTGAGTTGAGAGAGATCTCATGCCAAAGGGCCTCTATAATCTCATTGAAATAGGAAGCTATGCTGTCTGCTATATGAGTGGGTAGTTTGGGGAAGAGAGGACAAGAGAAAACTCCAACACTCTTTCATACTGAATTCCTCTTTACACTTGGAAGCATATATCAAATGCTACCTCCTGTAGGAATCTTTCTCTGGCCCTTACCCCGCTCAGTTGGTAGTAGTATTTTACCCCTTTAGAGTTCACGTTAGCACTTTGCTTGCATCTTTCTTATCCAGTGATGCATTGTTCTGTACTATGATTATTTGTGTGTCACAAATCTCTATTAGACTAAAAAAAACTTCATGAAAAGTACAATGTTTTATCTAAATTGTAATCTTTCCCAATGCCTTTATTTGTAGGAGCTGATTTCATGGGGTCATTGATCTAGAGCACCTAGTCTAGCCATCTGGCCTACCCCTTTCATTTTACTGATGAGGAAACTGAGGCTCAGAATATTGTAAATTACCATGTTCAATCTGGTAGTATAGAGGTAGTATTTGAAGCTAGGTCTTTTGACTAAAGAGCAAGTACTCTTTCCACTGTACCACATTGCCTTTTCCAATGAATGCAGTGTCATTGACTAGTAACCAAGCCTTGAATGACAGGTAGGGGAGAATTCTACCACTGAACCACCAGTATCTACCTTTGTTCACAGAGCTTAATTAATGCTTATTGAACTGGAGGAATTTATAAGAAGTCATTTAACCTGTTGTGGTTGGGACAATCATCTGATATTTTGAACAAGGGTTTCACCAGCTTGGGATCCAATGATCCCAAGAAATCTCCGGATGGATTTCCAGGATTCTGTGAACTTGAATGTTGAAATTACATTTTTATTTTTATTTAATGTGCAGTGCTACATATGTTATTTTATAACATTCTGAGAAGGGTTCCCATAGACTTCTCCAGAATTTCAGAAGAATATCACACACACACACACATAGAGTTAAGAACTCCTGTAACAAACAAAAAGCATAGGGAAGTGGCAAAGTCAATTTTATATCCTTAAACACAATTTACTCAATGATGTTTATTTTGGGAGAAAACCAGCTAAAAATCAAAAAATAAAATGGCTTCTTCCTAGACTGTTTTAAACAGCCCTACTATTTCCCAGAACCATCTGAGTATTTATTGAAAAGTGTCTCTGCAAGCCCTCTCTAGGGACTTTAGAGTAGTGCACAATGTTTTGTGTAGAAGAGATCTTAGTCTTTTTAACTTTCAATATTAGAAGAGGCAGATTTAAAAAAAATAATATAAAGGTTAGAAGGAGATAAGGGAGCAGAGGCAGATTTGTCTTAAGTTCCTTTCTCATTGTGGTTTTCTCTTTGCTTTTCTCTCACAGTTCCTCTTCTCTCAAAAATTAAACTGCTATGCAGTGCTACCTGCTAAGGTAACAGAAAAGGCAGACTTTAACTGGTCTGCATGTACAGATGGACTTTCAGTTTTCTATCACCTTACAGATTTCTGAGTCAGTTTCAGCAGACTGTGACAATACAAATGATTCCTTTTCATGGTCTCTCATTCAATTATTATTTTTTCTTCTTTTTAATGTATCCTTTGGATCTATTTTTTCTTTCCTGTTAGGATCTGTGGTTTTCCTGATGTGATGATACCCACCCCTTCTCCTCTCTGATCATGAGTCACTATGGTATTCCCCATCTTTTAACTTAATGAGAAGCAGATTGTTGGATCAGGAATGAGAGGAGCCCAGGTGGTGCAAAATTCCCTTGCCCACTCCGTATCTACTACAGCTGTTGGCTGGATGAGTCAATTCAGGAGCAGGGAGGAAGAATAGGTGTGTTGGTATTCTCAGGGCCTCTGATTTGATTCAGGTTATATGTTACATATGTTATGGCCTACTATTTCATATTTTGGGGGGATAGTCCACATTTCTTCTATTTTGGAAAGAGGTACAGTTAATCCTTGCATTTAGAGGATGCTCAAGTCTGCTAAGTCCTAAAAATTAATGTATTGGAAAATGTTTTGTGTAACTCACGGAAGACAGTTAAGAACTCAAGTGTAGCAGAATTGTAGATTTAGAGGTGAAGAGATTCTAGAGGTTAATGATTTCAACTGACATTTTATAATGAAGAAAGTGAGACAAAAAAAGGTTAAGTAACAGGTTTAAGGACATACAGCTATTAAATTTTGGAGTTAAGATTCCCAGGTCTTTTGAATTCAAGTGAATTCAATTAATCTGAATCACAGAATTTTAAAATAGAGAGGAGAATCATAACTTGGGTGAGCTGGCTGGAGTTTTGCCCTGTGGTGTGGAATTTAGAGGATGCTGGTTTTCTTTGCAGTCTTTCAAAAGCACAGAGGTGACAGAGCCAAAAATCAATTAGTTAAAAAGGGAATCTGGGGTGGGTTGGGCAGAGCCAAGATGGTGGAGTAAAAGCAGGGACTTGCCTGAACAAGCCCCTCAAACCCCCTCCAAATACTTGTAATGACTCTAAGCAAATTCTAGAGTATCAGAGCTCACAAAATGACAGCGAAAAAAACTTTCCAGCCTAAGACAACCTGGAAGTTGGCCAGGAAATGTCTGTTGCACTAGGCTGAGAGAGGAGTACAATCCAGTGCAAACATCACCAGCAGAGACTGTGCCCCAGCAAATCTGAAGCAGGGCTCAAGGGACTGAATCACTGGCAGCAGTGGTGGTTTCCAGATTTAACCCACAAATGCCAAAGACAACTTAGAAGGTCAGTAGGAAAGGTCTGAAGAACCTGGGTGAGAGAGGAGCACAGACCAGCATAAGCCAGGTCAACACAGTCCCATCCCCAGCAAACCAGAAGCAGGCCTTGGGAGTAACTGAATCAATAGTGGTAGTGGCAACAGCTACTTCTGGAGCTGTCAGCCCACAGATGGTAAAGGGATTGAACAACTGATCAGAAGATTACAGAGGTATCTTTGTTAGCACTGAGGTAGCACTCTGTTGCTTTGCCTATATTTGAATCTGGAGCACAGTCCTGGGTGGTGGTCCTGGGCTTAGCAGGAGTACTGTTATGGAGGACTTGTGGCAGTGGTGGAGAGGGAATCTTCCTCACAGTTCCAAGGCAGAAAAGAGTGCTTGTGGTCACGCACAGACCAGAGTATAGACCAGGAGAAGAGTAAACAACTCTTCTTTGATCATACAACCTTGGAAGAACTGAAAATTTATAAGTCCCTAGAAATATATCTGAAAACAAGTGCACAAACCCCCTGAAGCTTGGGACAGTACACCTTCCACACTGGAAGCAGAATCCTACCTTAACAAAGGGCTAAAAGTCAAATAATTGACTGGGGAAGTGAGCAAGGAGTGGGGAAAAATTAGACTGTAGAATCTTTGGTGACAAGGAAGACTAATACGTACACTCAGAAGAAGACAACAAAGTCAAAGCTCCTACATCTAAAGTCTCCAAGAGAAATATATATTGTGGTTACAGGCCATGGAAGAGGTCAGAAAGGATTTTGAAAATCACATAAGAGAAGCAGAGGAAAAATTGGGAAGAGAAATGAGAGTGATACAAGAAAATAATGAAAAATAAGTCAACAGCTTGCTCAAGGAGACAAAAAAAAAATACTGAACAAAATAACACCTTAAAAAATAGACTAACCCAAATGTCAAAAGAGATCCAAAAAGCCAATGAGAAGAAGAATGGCTTAGAAAACAGAACTGGTCAAATGGAAAAGGAGGTCTAAAAGCTCACTGAAGAAAATAATTCTTTAAAAATTAGAATGGAGTAAAATGTAAACTAATGATTTTATGAGAAATAAAGAAATTTTAAAACAAAACCAAAAGAATGAAACAATAGGAGATAATGTGAAATATCTCATTGAAAAAACAAGTGACCTTGAAAATAAATCCAGGAGAGACAATTTAAAAATTATTGGACTACCTAAAAGCCATGATCAAAAAAAATAAGAACCTAGACATCATCTTTCAAGAAATTATCAAAGAAAACTGCCTTGATATTCTAGAACCAGTGGGTAAAATTGAAATGGAAAGAATCCACCAATCACCTCCTGAAAGAGATTCCCAAAGGAAAAGTCCAAAGAAAATTGTGGACAAATTCCAGTTTCCAGGTCAAGGAGAAAATATTGCAATCAGCCAGAAAGAAACAATTCAAGTATTGTGGAAATACAGTCAGGATAATACTAGATTTAGCAGGTTCTACATTAAGGGATTAGAGGTTCTGGAATGTGAAATTCTGTAGGTCAGAGGAGCTAGGCTTAAAACCACGAATCACCTATCCAGCAAAACTGAGTATAATACTTCAGAGGAAAATGGATATTCAATGAAACAAAGGACTTTCGGATATTCTTGATGAAAAGACCAGAGCTGAGAAGAAAATTTGACTTTCTAATATAAGAATCAAAAGAAGCATGAAAAGGTAAACATTAAATTGAAATCCTAAGGGATTTATTAAAGTTGAACTGTACATTCCTACATGGAAATATGACATTTGCAACTCATGGTACCTTTCTCAGTATTGGGGTGGTTGGAGAGAATACACACACACACACACACACACACACACACACACACACATATATATATAAACAGAGGGCACAGGGTGAGTTGAATATGAAAGGATTACATCTAAAAAAATAAAATTAAGGGATGAGAGACGAATGTACTGGGAGAAGGAGAAAGGGAGAGGTAGAATGGGGCAAATTATCTCACATAAAATAAGCAAGAAAAAGCTTTCACAATGGATGGAAAGAGGGAGGAGGTGAGAGGGAATGTGTGAACCTTATTCTTATCAGATTTGGCTTAAGGAGGGATTTAATTTAATTTAATTTAATTTAATTAATTTAATACACACTTAATTGGGTATGAAAATCTGTCTTACCCTATAGGAAAGCAGGGGAGAACAGAATAAGAGAGGGAAACATGATAGAAGAGAGGGCAAATGAGAGGAGGGGGTAGTCAGAAGCAAACATTTTTGAGGTGGGACAAGGTCAAAGGAGAGAATAGAATAAATGGGGAGCTGGATAGGATGGAAGGAAAGTCTTTTACAGCGTGACTGTTATAGAAGTGTTTTGCATGACTACCCATGTATTGAATTGCTTGTCTTCTCAGTGAGGAGGATAGGGCAGGAGGAAGGGAGGGAGAAGAATGTGAAGAAGGATGGGAAAGAATGTGGAACTCAAGGTTTTAAATACGAATGTTAACAATTATTTTTACATGCAACTGGAAAATAAGATACAAAGGCAATGGGACATAGAAATCTCTCTTGCCTTATATGAAAATACAAGTGAAGGGGATAAGGGACAGGTGCGTGTTGGGGGGGTGATAGAAGGGAGAGCAGATTGGGGTAAAGTGTAATCAGAATGCATGCCTTATTGGTGTGGGAGTAAGGGAGAAGTGGGGAGAAAATTTAGAACTCACAATCTTGTGGAAGTGAATGTTGAAAACTAAAAATAGATTAATCAATATTATATAATTAATTAATTGTTTATATATATATATATATATATATATATATATATGTAAAATATATTAATTGATTTTTTTTTTTTTGAAAAGGGAAGCTGATATTTGTGCCTGGGTTGAATTTCTTTCTTCCTGTATCTTGACCCTCATCTCTGGGGCCATCTCCAGTCGTCCTGGTTTATATCTTGGCATTGGGCCGAGATGTGACTGGTGACTTTGCACAGCCTTCCTTCATTTAAATCCAATTCACTTGCAAGTTATAGCATCATCTTCCTGATTTCATAATCCTCTTTGAGAATGAAGGATAAACAACAACCTGGGAGTAGTACACACATGTATTGCAGGAACAAATTCATGAATTATATAATTGCTGTGTCTGATGATAATCTTTCATCATTCCATCTTTCCTTACGGAATCTAACACTATTCTTCAGCCTCATCTTACGTTCTGTTTACTCTCCTCCTCCATTCTTTCACAGACCAGCAACCCTACATTGGCTATACTTACCTCCCTTCCCTATCTCACCCTAGTGAAATAAGTGACCTTTACAGTATCATTTACTCTCTCCAATTTGTTGCCCACTTCTACTATCAATAATCACAATCTACCAAATCATAACCCTGGATTACTCCCACCACCCACCTCTTTTGTTTCCATACACATGATGTTGAATAACAAAACTGGAATAAATCTCAAAACCATGATGAATGGGTCCATTTTTGCTATGTAAACTCAATTGAGCCCTCCTAGCAGCAAGGTGATAATGCTGGTGCTCCCTAATTGATTAACCATGTCACCCATCAAGTGGTTATTTCTAAACTTCTTATCTCTTCTCAGTCCTCCCAAGGTATGCCTCCACCTAACTCTTCTGGCAATGAACTCAACACATACTTCACGAAACCAAAAAAGGCTTCCACTTTATCTCATATCACTGAAGTCTTCTCCAGCTATCTCCTCCTTCATTCCAGCCTTACATGAAAAAGATGACTCTTCTCCCTGCCAACACACCTGTATGTGAATTCTTGATGGCATCCACTCCCGCTATTTGTAGGATACTGCCAAACTATTGTCCCCATTCTTTTTTCTCTGCAATCTCTCTCTCTTTACTGACTCCTCCTCTGTTGCCTGCTAATATATCCATGTTTCTCCTATCCTAGAAAAAAAGCCCTCACCTATTATAACCATCCTTGCTTGCTGTTTTGCTGTACCTACTCCTTTTTCAGATATGTACTTTGAAAAAGCCAGATATTATGTAATTCCAATACCCTTCTCCCCTCTCTCTCTTTTAAATCCTCTATAATAAAATTCTGATCTATTCACTAAACTGAAATTACTTTCTCCCAAGTTCTCAGGGGTAACTTAAATGACAAATCTAAGGGACTTTTCTCCATGCTTATGCTTAACCCTCTTGACCTTTCTGTACCATTTGACAGTTCTGATTATTTTCTCCTCCTGGATATCCTCTTCTCTCTGAGTTTTCATGACAATCTTCTATCCTGGTTTTCTTGTCAGTCTGATTACTCCTCATTCACCTTTGCTAGTTCTTTATCCAGGTTATGCTCACTAACTGTGAATGTCCCTCAAAGCTCTATTGTGGGTCTTCTTTTCCATTTTTGTTATTTTATTTGGTGATGTTTATCAACTCTCATGGGTTCTCTTATCTTATCATTCCTACAACTTTATGCATTTGAATATGTATGTCTATATTTTCATATGCATGTGTATATATACATATATAATACATACATACACATATACATGTACATAGATATATATATATACATATACATATACACACACACACACACACACACACACACACACACACAAATGCATATAATGAGCAGCTTTGGTACTCAAAACCTTCTCAGTACCCTTAGTTCCGTTTTCTCTATGGTTAGAGGACTGAAGGAAGGATCAAAAAATGGCTCCCCTTGTAGAAGGCTCAGAATTTTCCAGTCCTTTTTTCATTTACAACCAACTTTCCTGCTTGGTTTCAACTCCACAAAACATTATGCAGCCATAGGAATGTGCCTTCTGGTGCTTCCCTCCCTTTAGCTTCTCCACGATCTCTCTTCAATCTTCATGCTAGATTGTAAGTTTATTGAAGGCAGAGCCTTTCTTTCTTCTTATTTGTATCCCTAGTGCTTAGTATAGTGCCTGGCAAATAGAAAGTATTTAATAATTGTTTATTGACTACTGACTACATGTATATATACATATACATATGCATATGTGTATATTTGCACATACATGCATATGTGATCTTAGGCTCCATATATCCATGTAGACTATAAATACACACACATGTAAAATTTGTAGGCATCTTAAACTCACTGTTTCCAAAACTGAACTCATCTTTCCTCCCAAACACTCACCTTCTCTCAACTTAACTATTTCTGTTAAAGGCAAGGGCACCTCTACCCAGTTACTTAGGCTCTCAAACTTGTTATTCTCAACTACTCCCTTTCAGGTACCCCATATATCCAATCCATTGTCAGGTCTTCACAACATTTCTCATAATCTTTCTGTACATCCTCTTCTTTCAACCTAGAGGACCTAGAATCATCCAGGAGAGGAATTCCTTGCAGTTAGGTACTTTTGACTAGAGATCAATAAATCAAAAGTCAAGGCTAGAGGATATAGCATTTAATTAGCATCAGCAGAAAGGCAGTTACCAGGTGGCTGTAATTCTGTAGAACAAAGCGTTTTACACAGCCTGTAGGTGGCAACATGAGCCCATCAGGTGAGGCTATCCTGTCATTTTCCTTGCTTGGGAAGTTGAGCAATAGGCAGAGGATTTTAGGTGATGGTGGTGGGGGAGAGAATGTCTTAATCTTGGTGTCCCTCAAGATCTGGTCGGTTCAAGGTGGGATGGGAAGTTTATCTCAGTGGAGTCAGAGATTTCTAATTAATCTCATCACAGTATCTATGTGGCACCTGATGTCTAAGTTCATGGAGACCTTTGAGATAGAATCAGAACAGAAGACGGACTTGAGAGTGTCTAATTTATACAACTCTTCAAGGTTCCATTTCTTTGACCTCTAAGTTTACTTTAAAGTGTTGGAAGACAGAAAGAAGATGATTCCCCTAAACTCACAGCACACAGGTTTTCTCCCTTTCCTACATACCACCACCTAGGCCCTCATCATCTCATTCCTGCACTTCTATTGGTCAGCTACCTCATGAATCTCTTCAATTTGATCCATGGTCTGCTTAGGAGATAAAGTGCTTTTTCTTTCTTTTCCTGGTAATTAATAATCAATTTATTAGTTGGACTAGCTAAATAATAAATTGATGGTCCATAGCTTCTCTTGTCATCCAAAGATGACCAATGAGAGCCTTAAATTCTTTTAGCAAGTGAAAATCAACAAAAATGAGGAAATTGAGGAGGAAAGCCTAGATCCCAATTTAATAATTGGTTATTAATATGATAATATAATAATTTCTCTCAGCTCCCCAATACTCATAGAGTCAGTATAAATCTCTGATATTGAAAACTCTTCGCAACTTGGCCCCTTCCTACCACTCTAGTCTTCTCATACTCAATTCCCTTCCACTTTCTTTAGAATCCAGTCAGACTAGTCAAATTGATATTTCTCACTTAAAATATTCCCCTATCTGTGTCCTATGCTTGGAATGTTATGTCCCTCTTTCCTCTACCACTCTTGGAACCTTTTGTTTCTTTCAAGACTGACTACAAATTTCACCATCTAAGGAGGCATCTCTGGGTGCCCCTATCCTGCTAGAATTTTACTCTATAAAGTCAACTTCCATTTCCTGTATTTCTCCTATTTACCTATTCGATTACATCATCATCCATATTACAATGTATACTCCTAGACTCTAGACATAGAGGACAGAACCTGTATACACGCACACGTGCACACATGTGCACACACACATATATGTACATATATATACATATATTGTATATATGTATATATATAACTTTTTTATAAAGATCTCATTTCTTGAATATATAGTGAACTGAACCAAATCTATAAAAATAAGAACCATTGTTCAGCTGATAAATGGTCAAAAGCTATGAACAGGAGGGAAATGTCCTAGTTGAGTGGGGTCCCACTCTATTCCTGAAGGGTTAGGACTAATCTCATCAATCAGTCATGTCCTTCAAGATGGACTTTAGCAAGTCAAAGAAATGGTGTGGTGCTGAAGAGATCTCAAAGGGAAGCCTCCACTATCTTAGACTTCTGGTCCCACCTAGAAATTCTATCGGTATTAATTATAGACCTTAGGTCCCACCAAGATGGTCTGCTGAGTTTAACCACAGGTTAACACCTACTGAGAATGACCTGATCTTGGGGAAAAATCAAGGCTGATTCAAGGTTAAATCATCCTACATCTGGTTCTTTTTACCAAACTTCCAAATAAGAAAAGGGGTAGAATGGGTTTTGCCTGATTGGTTCCTTTTCCCACCTAACCTAAAGCAATGTAAATGGTATATATGTCCATTTATCTCCCTTTGTTTAGCAGAGCTGTTTGCCACCAGAAAATTGCCTATTAGCCAATGCTAATTAAATTCTTTATCTTCTAGTGGTGCCTCTTGATTCATAGACTTTCATTCAAAGGGACTTAGGTGGGAGAAATTACTTTCTAGTAATGTCCACCTCTGAGCTGAGGAATTCCCCAAGATATAGATAGATATGGATATAGATAGACAGAGAGACAGACAGATAGATACAGATATGTATCTAGATAGATATAGATATCTGTCTGTTAATCTATCTACTCCTAGAGACACAGAGCTTCCTGTCTAGGGTATAAACAGAATTCAGTCTGGGTGAGTCTTTTCCCTGAGGAAAGGAGTTCCTGTCCTTGTACCCCTCCATTAGAGTTTAAGGTGACCCAGTTCATGAAGGAGAAAACTAACCAGAGTGGTCTGGGTGGAGATGGATTCACTTGTCCAGATTACTAGAGGTGACCAAATCTCATGATCAAGTCAAGTTCTCAGCAGGGGGAGCTAAAGTCTACCTCCTCATTAAATGTCCACCAGTCAGGACTGATTTCTATGATTTCTAAGGCTCCTTTAAAGTGTTGGAAAGGAGAGATAAGACAGTTCCCCTAAATTCACAATATACACATTTTGTGCATTTCTTACACAATCTCCAGCACGTAGTACTTACTGTACCTGGGAACAAGGTTGATACTTAACAAATGTTTGTTCATTGCATGGCCTAGAAATAGCTACAGGCACCACTGATATTGTTCATTAAATACTTTTAAAAAGAGAAATAATGACCCCTGTATTAAATATCTAGTTCACTCATAGTCAATCAACCAACTAGCATTCATTAAGCACCCACTAAATGGCAGAGTCCTAAATGCTACATGGAGTACATGGAAAAGCAAAACACAGTGCTTTCACCCAGAGAACTCAGTCTAATGGGAAGTTGTTATTAAGTCATGTTAATTCTTCAGAATTCAGTCTGATTTGTTGGATTGTTTTGGCAGTCATACTGCAGCAGTCATTTACCACATCCTTCTCCAGCTCATTTTGCAAATGAGGAAACTGAGGCAAACAGGGTCAAATAAGTTGCTCAAGGTCATACAGCTAGTAAGTTAGTGAGGCAGAATTTGAACTC
This sequence comes from Notamacropus eugenii, assembly GCF_028372415.1. NCBI lineage: Eukaryota > Metazoa > Chordata > Mammalia > Diprotodontia > Macropodidae > Notamacropus > Notamacropus eugenii. The sequence goes on along the minus strand of NC_092877.1, from coordinate 119,354,029 downwards.
AGGTCTTCTTGACATCAGGTCTGGCACTCTATCCATTGCAGTGCTTACCTGCCAAAAGTGGCACATTGCATTAGTGGGAATTGGGGGAGGGGGGTAGGAAATGACATTAAGCAATTATGTACAAAAAAGATATATGAAGCCAAAAAGGGAAATGACATATACAGGTGAAATTGAAGGAAGAAATATTTTAAGTATGTTTTAACTTGAAATTTAAGACTTTACAAAATTCCAGAAATAAAAAATACCAGAACAAAAAAAAAATCTGCAAACATTCCACCCCATTCCCAAAGGAACTGAAAATATGAAGAATTGCATTCTTAAGTTAAATGAGAGTCTTGATTTTTCCTTATTCTGATTGACTATCCTATCTTTAAGCTTATTGCCCTTATTTATTTTTGTGTCCAGTCATTTATTTGTCCATTCTCTCCTCGATTGATTGATTTAGCATTCTTACCCTATTTTCAAAAGGATTTGAGGTGGCTTACAAGATTAAACATAATGCAATATAGGACACTTAGGGATAAAAACAGAACAAAGACTCTCTAAAGGGAGCAGAGGGAACAGATGTTATCAGGCACCTGAGATGAGCTAATTACTACAATTGGGCAATGAATTTGGCTCCAGTTTCTTGACAATTAAGGCAAAAAGGGAAACATGTTAGGCTACATAGTTTTCATTATGGTTCTTTCCACCCTATTTTTCTTTTCAAGCATTTTTTTTAACTTATTTTTTTGAATTTAGAAAAAGCAGGATGTGTTTCTGGATTAAAAGGCAAGAGAACCCAAATTTGACTTTGCCATTATCTTGCTCCGTGACCTTGACGAAGTGTTTGGTCCCTCTAAATCAATTTCCTCATCTGCAAATAAATGGATGAATAAAAATGTGTTTATTAAGTATTTACTAGTGCCAGACACTCTGCTAAGGACTGGCAATACACATACCAAAGTGAGTAATCGATATCAACCAATAGATGTTTATTAAGGAACTATTTTATGGCAGACACTATGCTAAGAAAAAGTAAACATTCTTCCTGCTGTCAATGACTTTACATTCCAACAGGGGAAACACCTCCTGAAAATTGGTGTCCAGGGAGAGGTGCTTTGGTCTAAGAAATAACAGATGGTTAGTAAAGTCAGAAGTGGATGGATTGATTTGCTCTTTCCAAGAAACATCCTAATATTCTGCACAAAGGAGTTGCTTTACTATACTGGTTAATTAAGGGGATGTAAAAAAAAAAAATCACTGTTTGCCTCAGTTTCTTCATATGTACAATGAGCTGGAGAAGAAAATGGCAAGTATCTTTGCCAAGAAAACCACAAATGGGGTCATGAGGAATCAGATCTGACTGAAAAATGACTTCTGAAAAAAATGCATATCTGAATTTCAGCAAGCATCTGACAGTCTCTTAGTTTCTTTGAAAGCTATTATTAAAAGGTAAAATGGTAGCCTGAAGGTAAATATGTAGCCCAGAAAGCTCTCCATAAATTTTACCAGTAGTTTAGAAGAAAGGATAGCTAGTGTGAATGTAAAATAGGTATATCATTTTATATGTATATATATATATACATATATATGTATATATATTATACATACAAAGCTATGAGCAATAACTGGATGATTGAATCAATCTAAAAAAAATCATGACAAGGAAGAATCATTGGCTGTACTCAATAGATAAAAAGAGAGGGAGATAACTTTTAAAGCCCTGCGCTGATTCAAAGATTTAACTTCTTGAGGACAAACTACAGGGGAAATGGCTTAGGCAGCAGTAAATTTAAAACAACACAAATTTGGTGTTTTTGGTGGACTACAATCTCACTGAATCAACAGTGGGATGGCATGGTTTCCCTCAAAGCTAATATAACCATAAATGTGTAAATATGTGTTTGTATTTATGCATAAATTTGCACATGTAATAAGGCCTTTCATTTTCTATCCATCCCCCATTCTCTATCCCTCATTCCAAAGAGCCACATAGAAGCTTGCCACAGGGTCTACTTATCATCATATATAATTGACTGCTGATCAAAAACTCAATGTGTATATAGAAAGGGCAACCTGATACTCCCAAACTATCTTCTTTCCAGCTTTGAGCACATGAGGTTTGTTTAGAAAGTTGGGTAGGGGAAGAATAACTTTCTTGTCTGCCACTCAACCCCACTTGGGCATGAATATATGACCTCCTTAAGGAAGTCTATGTGAGTAGGATGAAATCACCATCCCACATTTTTGGTTTCTTTTTCTTGAATTAGTGATGTTATTTTTGAAAAGTATAGAAGTTTGTTTGGAAACTACACCAAAGTAACAGAAGAATGGGGAAAAACCACTGAGGAAGGAAAAAAATAAAAGAACTGACTCAGGCTGCTTTACAAGCAGACTTTCACCAGCAGTGTTCTAATAGTGACAGAAATGAAATGTACAAGGGGGAATCAAGTTCGCTCAGATGTATTGTGCTCCAACAAGGCTTAGATATTTCCTTCCTACCCAATTGTTGCCGTAAATTGTTCTATATCCTTTTTAAATCCTTACATTGATACAGTGTGATTTCTTCTGTGAATATCATTGTTTTCTTTGTAGAGATAAATTACTGTCCTACATCTGCTTTCTATTGTATGTTGACTATTTTGTTCACTTTTCTCTTTGGAGAGAGTCAAACATGAGCCATAACTCAAATAATCGTTACCATTATCAGACAGGGACAACCAGTTTGGTGTCTGTTAGCAAGCCAGTGAGTATGAGAATGGAGAAATTAATTTGTCTGATTAGAGGTTGACTTTTCCTAGTAATAAACCCAGTCTAGGACATCATGTCTAGACATAGATACAAAGGTCTAGTACCTGAACTTCTGTTTAATCCCAATAGCAGTATCTCTGTGATTTATGCATACACAAGTATAAATCATGAATGTTACAAACACATGTATGTATAACTGAGAGGCAAAATAGCTTAATAGATAAAGAGTTGGCAACCTTATGTTACTATATAAGCACAAATATGTATCTACAAATGTATACATACATACACATATGTGTATCTAGCTATAGTTAGATAGCTAGCAATTTCTGGTTTTGTCCTTCATTTTCTTAGAGGGCCAATGACATCATGGATAGTGTTTTGACTAGTGTATGAATTGGATTTAGGTGAAACAGAGTTGTACAAAGCCATCAACCTCACTCTCCCATCATGAGCTGTCAAAGTCCAGTGGGAGGACAAAAATTAAGATGGATAGTCATGGCCTGGGATCCAACTGATGACTTTGGTATCTTTCATGTTCGACCAACCTCTTGGCATTCTACAATGTCTGTTTCTGTTGTTTTCATGGCCATTGGGGCAAATTGTTCTCATCTGTCATTCTGTTGGGGGAAGTTTTCACATGTTTGGGGTACACCTCCCCTTAACTCAGCAACAGGTTTGAAGTTGCCCACAACCTGTTTTTATCTTTCTGCCAAGATAGTTCACCAAGGTTCACATGCTGCAGCTTCTTGGAGCCACAGGTGAGGTGAATCAGGTGGACAGCAAAGGTGGATGAGCAGCGCTGGAAAGGGCTTGGCAAGCCATTACACCAAAGATGCTAGTCTTTCTGAAGATCCCATATACCTTATATACCTAGTTAGATAGATGGATAGATTAGATAGATAGATAGACACACATATATAGAGTTAATTCTCATAATTTGTGGTAGTCATGTTCTACAAAGTTGTCATGAACACTGATTTAGTGAAAATACAAGGTTAGATTCCTTCAAGCCTCTAGTCATGTTTTCATCAATTGATCAACACATAACCTTGTTCTGTGTGTTTCTGTTTAAATACAATTTATTTGATATATCATCCTTAGGAATAATTATTTTAATGCAAATTTCTGCTTTATTTTTCTGAATATGCTGTGTTGCCTATTCATTAACACTGAATTCATGGCCAAAAGCATTATGATTTTTGTCCAAATGAAGCTTATCTGGAAAAACTCTTTTCACTGTAAGACATATCACTGCCTTCTTATGCTTAGAAACCCTAGACAGAAGTTCAGCTCTGTGTTTGGGGGTCATTTTAAACAGCAAAATTGCCCACAAAAGTACAAAATATGGCATTAAAAAAACGGTGAAAAAAGTATACTCATTTATAGTATGAAAGCTGAAATAAAAAGACAGAGTGACATTAGCTAGGACCTTGACTGTCAGGAAATTCAATTTTTTTGCCTTCTGTACACATCCATGAATGAATGCAACACTGTCATGAGCACTGATTTTGACTTTCAAATGAATTTTAGTGAGTAGGCAAATTCACAGGAAATTTGTGAATAATGAAGGTCAACTATGCACAAACACATGTGACATGCACACACACACATGCAGAATAATAAAAAAAGTAGGTTTTTTTTTTTAACCTTTACCAGATTTGCCTTAGGGTAGATTTATTTTGGCAAGTGTTACCCACCCATGAAATCACAAAGGAGATGTTTCTCCTATAACATACTTTCAGTACTTTATAAATAGTTGTTATATTTATCTAATCAAATATGGAGAGGGCATTGTCACTATTCAAAATCTTCATGTATCAAGGTTTTAATTGCTTTTTTTTAAAACACAGTCTTCATCTATTATGACACTTCATCCTTTGGCTCCAGGCATTCCCTGATTGTCCACCATACCTAGAGTGCTCTCTATCCTCTGCTCTAGCTACTGACTTTCCTAGCTTCGTCTAAGTCTCAACTACAATTCCACCCTCTATGGGAAATCTTCCCCAACTTCTTTTAATTCTACTACCTACCCTCTGTTAATTATTTTCCATTTATCCTGTATATACCTTGGTTTTTACATATTTGTATTTTGTCTCTCCCCTTAAATTCTAAGCTTTTTAAAGGCAGGGACTGTCTCTTACTGTTTTTTATAATCCCCAGGGCTTAGCATAGTACCTGGCACACAGCAGACCCTTATTAAACATTTATTGATTGATTATGCTTTATTAAGGAGGGGTGACTGTGCCTCTTTCATTAAGCAATTAATAGTATTTAAATGTTTTTGAAGGTGTTAGCAATGATTGTTAACATATCAAGGAAAACTTGAGGAAGTTAATTTTCTAGGTCAACAAAGACTTTAAAACATAATTTTCCATGCCCAGTGAATCCAATCTGAACTCACTTCAATTTATCAAGAGAAATTTCCTTGGATAAAAGAGAAATAGTCAAAATAACAACATATAACTTTTCTCTTAATGTCAACATATGCAACTGTATTCACAATATTATTTGCTCATCAATAGAACATAGATTATGTTACAGACTAAGCTTTTATAAGAATATTGCCTAGAGAAAGAAATAAATTTCTTTTCCATCAAAAGCTGTTGTAAGTTTTGAGTCTTAATTGATATCTTCTGGAGACTGAGACTAAATACAAACTATTTCTCCTGAAGAATTAACATGCAAGTTCACATTAACATCCCTTTCATTAATGAGTTTTTGAGTTACCAGGATTTGGGAAGATCCAACACATTTTGACATTTAATTACATATTTGACACATATCTTATTAATGTCAAAAAGATATAAGCTAAAGAATCATATGTGCATTTAGAGCAATAATCAGATGCCTTCTGAAGATTCAACTTCCCTCATGAATCTCTTTAGGCATTTTTTTTTGTTAGAGAGAACAGGAGGATAAATCATCCTTAGCCTTTTCTGAACATGGGGAAAGTAGTGGAGGTAGTGAGGGAAACAGAAGATAAAAGCTAATAATAATCCTCAAAAAAGACTGTAGAAGATGAATCAAAATGTATGACCCCACAAATGAGCTTCATTTGGTTAAGATACTATGAATACAGCACAGAAAATTAAAAGTTTCTCAGCATGTGCTGACCAGCAAACTTCTTGGAGACACTGCAAAGTCATTCACTCCCTTCTTAGCATTTAAATAGCTTAGTTTCCTTCATAGCTAAGATCAAATTCTACCTGTAGTGCTAGTGATTCTTCCATTGTCTAGCATTTATTTTACATATATTTTTTTTGTGTGTATACACACATACACATACATGCACACATATACATATACACTTGTACATACATGTACGTACATACATACACACTCATATGTTCCTTGAAGGCAGGAACTAATTCATTTTCATTTTATACTTCCAGTGCCCAGTGCCATATAATAGGCACTTAATCAGTGCATTTGATTGGTTGAATTTAGTAGACAACTATTTTTTTCTGGCATAAAAAGTCCAGTTCATGGCCCAATTCTATGTCCTTTGATCTAGTGGAAACGTTATGAGATTGATGGCATTTTTTATCACAAATATGTTATATGGATTATCCCCGTACAAAATCTTTTCATATCTGTTAATGATAAGCAGAAAGTGACCCAATTATTACAAAATTTCATTTTAATCTACCTAAAACTGAGATTCTTAATGTTAATGATTTTTTTAAAAAGTGTTTTGATAACTGTATTTTCATAAAATTAGTTTCTTTCATAATCATATATTATTAATATTTTATTTTCTACTTTTAAAATATTACTCTGAGTGAGGGTACAGACACATCGTAAGACTTCCAAAGGGGTCAATGAGGTAAAATAAGACTAGGATCCCTGTCTTAAAAGAAGTCATGTTGATTTCACCAAAGAAAAATATCACAATTATAGTTTGACAGAAAAAAATCCAGGTGTAATGCAGTACCAGTCATGACTTTATTATGTATTTGTTTAACCAGACTTCAAGGTTTTGTGCCCTATTTTATATCTTTAAATTCCTGAAAGCAAGAAGTTGGAGCACTAAGATGTCTGAATACTATTTTTCCTTCTACTACATTTCTGGCTTTTTAAAAAAATGATATGAAGAATGGGCTTTTATTTTCCCAGGTACTATGATCTATGAGGAATACTGATCTTTAAAATCCTCATCTGAAGACAACATTTTTCAGGACTCATTAGTGGACTGATTTTACCTGTATGAAATAATATAGTCAAACTTGCTGTTCCTTGAATGGGTACTATGAGCTCCTGATTCCCTGCTTTGGACCCTTTCCACCTGGATTGCCTTTTATATCCCTCATTCTATTTGCCTAATTTCTGTTAAAGAGCAGCTCAAATTCTTACTACTGTCTAAAGTCTTTCCAGTTCTCTGTCGACAGAAGTATCTCACCAGAACTGATAAAATTGTATTTTTTATTCCACTTTGGTATTTTACCTTATATAATAGTTTTTTAGGATAGCATCTAACACCTGGAGATCATCCTAGGTTAAATCTTTTATTTTATAGATAAACAAACTAAGGCTGCCCAGGAAACCAAATAAACAACAGAGCTGACATTGGAAATCCAAGTCAGCGCATACTGACATGTATGCAGTACACACATTCATGTATGCATACATACCTACATACATACAAATACACACATGTTATATATACATAATACACATGCACACACAAACATACATGCATTTAAACATTCATGTATATACATCTATACATAAATACACCAGGCTGTGTCACCTTTTTTTATAGAGGTTATTTAGACAAGTTTCACAGCACAATGTATGACAGAGAGCTGGACCTTGAGATAGCATGCTCTTTGAGAGTGGAAATTGTTTCATTCTTTATATTGTATCCCCAGTGTCTAATATGGTGTTTGGCACGTAATAAGTTTATTAAATCCTTTTCTATTGATTGTTTGCTCAAATTCCTCTCTCATACTTACCGGTTTTGTGATTTGGACAATGCTCTTATCCTTTGTCTCTCACACTGACCCAGTACCAATCTACAAAATTACAGACATATTGTGAATTTTTGGGGGGAGGAATTACATATATAGATATTTCCCCACTTGACAAAATCACAGTTCCTTCCTATATTCATGTACTGTAGTTATAAATGTACATATCTTAAGTCTCCTAGATTTTAAGATCGATGAGCTCATGTTTTGTTCTTCTGTGCATCCTCAACAAAACTGAGCACAGTGATTGGGGGATCATTAAATATTTGTTGATTGAATTTCTTAATGAATGAATGTTCAATGTCTGTTGAATTTGATTAAATTTTGGGGTAGTCCCTAAATCATCATTTTTTTCATATTAGGGATAATGAAAATGGCTGTATCAAATTTACAGAGTTCATATTTATATAGACCCGAATGTTTACAAATACTTTTCTTCTAAAAACCCCTGAAATAAGCATTATCAATACCATTATTCCTTTGTGATATGCATGAACATCAATGAGATTATGTAGTGTGATGATAGTATTATGGTTATAATTAGAGCTAGCTGTCAAACCCAAGTCTATTGACTTACAATCCAGTGCTCTTTCTTAAAATTTTGATAAAGTATGCCTTTCCCTTATTTTGTAAAACTCATCTGTGCTTGAAAGATAAATAAAAGCCTTATACTTTTGTCTTATTTTCAACCAAATCATGCAATTGTTGAGTTTGGGGAGACCTTATTCAGCGCCCTATGAGCACTTTTATCCATAACTTCTTTTAGTTACACTTTCTTCCAAATTTTACCTCCAAAGAAGTTAAATTTATTTTACAAAACTTCAAATCACTGAATATGAAGTTGTAAATCAGACAAAATTAATTGTCAAATACCCTGAGATCACAACTACACACAGTAGCACGACAAGTGGTTCCATGTCAAATTAATGCAGCACATTTTTAATTAGGAAAAGTAAACTATAACTACAAGTCACAGAACCCCCAAAGACAGAGCCTGTTAGCAAAGTGTTGCCCAACATATGACAGCATGAAGTGTGCTCCCCAGAGCACTGCACAAATAGGGCCATGGTGACAATGATGATTTGCATTCACTATTGGGAAGATTCCTTGTGGTCTGTAGGACAGCTGAGTCAAAAAGTCATCAAAGAGGATGTACATTAACGGAGTTGATTAGTGGAACAGGATTCTTAGACAGTGTCCCCTAAAGATCAGTCCAGCTGTTATCCCTTACCAAATATATCTACACCCATCAACAAAACAGGCCCCATTCCAATTGTAGGTAGAAACCTTTAGATAACACAGTAGCTTATGAGAAGCAAAGCACAGTGGGTTAAAGAAGCCATTTCCTTTCACTTACAATATAGAGAGCCAAAGAATCACCATCCTATGTACAATTGCTTATTCATCATTTATTTGGATGATCTCTCTCTCTCTCTCTCTCTCTCTCTCTCTCTCTTTCTCTCTCTCTCTGTATACACACACACACACACATATGTATATATGTGTGTGTGTGTGTGTGTGTGTGCGCGCGCGTAATATATTGTCTTGGCTTCAGTTTCCTCATATCTAAAATGAGAGTGGCTGGTCTAGACGATCTCTTTCCTGCTAACAACTTTCCTAATAATGTAGTTTTTGGGGGATAGGAGGAAAAGTATATTGGAAGTGGTTAATAAATAGATCATACTCTCTCAGAATTCACTATCTCCAAAATTTCACTCTTTATAAACATCTTTCTTTAAATAATAAGTTTATTTTCAAATTTCTAGAATGGTAGCTCTTGAGAACAATGTTGATCTCATTGTTAATTTTATTTCTTCATTCCTAGCAGAATTATTTGCATGTAGTAAGTAGTTAATATATACTTGTCAATTAATTTTTCATTAAATTAAAAAAAAACCTTTTTTTTTTTCCCCTCAGATTTCTAAGGACAAGAATTAAGAGAAGACCAGTTGAAGTGACAAATTTATTTGTACAGCATCACTCCAGTCTTTCCTTATCAATTTAAGGGGAAGCAGTGAAATGCAGTGGATATAATTTTGAACTCAGAGTCTTAGGACTTTATTCTAAATATGATCATAGAATTTAGCATGAGAAAGGAAATAGGATCATAGATTAGATACGAAAAGGGAGGTTAAAGAGCATCTAGATCAGTCACCCTCATTTTAGATATGAGGAAACTGAAGCCAGGACAAGTTAAGTTCGCACAGTTATTAAGTAATTGAAACAGGATTCAAACTGGGATTCTGTGAGTACATATATAACATCATTTCCACTGTGATAGTATTAAACAAACATTGGCTTAGAGGCCAAGGATCTTGGTTTATATCCTGGTTCTGTCACTTAATACAGAGGAGACCTTATATGAGTCACAATTTCATTAGATATGAATTCATTTACCTGTAAAATCAAGGCATTCATGTAGATGACTTCTAAAGTTATTTTAATTTTTTAAGATTTTAATTAATTAATTTTTAATTTTCAATATTCACTTCCACAAGATTTTGAGCTTCTAATTTTCTCCCCATCTTTCCCTTCTGACCTCCCTTTTATCATCTCCCTCTCCCCTTTACTTTCTTAAGGGCAAAATAGATTTCTATACCCCTTTGCCTGTATATCTTATTTCTCAGTTGCATGTAAAAACAATTTTTTAACATTTGTTTTTTAAAACTTTGAATTCTAAATTCCTTTTTCTTCCCTCTCCATTGGACCTCCCCCCCCACATTGAGAAGGCAAGCAATTCAATGTAGCCTATACATCTGTAGTTATGCAAAACACCTCTATAGTAGTCATTCATGTTGTGAAAGACTAACTGTATTTCCTTTCATCTTATCCCATCCCCAATTAATCTATTTTCTCATTTGGCCCTATTCCTTTTCTCAAGTGTTTGCTTTTGATTACTACCTCCTCCAATCTGCCCTCCCTCCTATCATCCCCCCATTATCCCTTTCCCACCTACTTTCTAGTAGGGTAAGATACCCAGTTGAGTGTGTATGTTATTTACTCCTTAAGCTAAGTAAGTATCACTCATTTCTTCTTACCTCCCCCCCTTACCTTCCATTGTGAAATCTTTTTCTTACCTCTTTTATGTGAGATAATATATTCTTCTCTCACCCTTTAATTTTATTTTAGATAGTATTCCTTCATATTTAACTCACCCTGTGCCATTTATCTATCTATCTATCTATCTATCTATCTATCTATCTATCTATCTATCTATCCATCTCAGTAGTCGGGGTGATAACATTTTTGGCATTGGAATATCCATTACATATTAAAGGTGCAAACCCCATATAGGTGGAACTTTTTATTCCATGAAGTGACCCAGAAGCCAATAAATAGAATCAGAGACTACCAGGAAGCATTGCCTCAACTTTGGTACAAAAAAGTCCCAATTTTTATTGAAAAGTAACCTAATTCTTGCGATGGTGAGCCAAGAAGAAGGTGAGGTGGGAGGAACCCTGGTAATTAAAGAACTTATCACAACATGTAATCTCTTTCATACCAACAACTCATACTACTGTATTGATTTCCACTTAATTTGCACTGTTTTACCTCTAATTCACTATGTAAGTTTTTACTGCTTCTTAATATTGTCAGAAGATCAAGACCTCCAAAAACATTCATAAAAATAAGTTTTAAAAAAAGCCTATATATTAAAAACACCCTCCCCCCCCAAAATCCCACCACAACCCACAAACATATCTGATAAAACAGACTTGAGAGAAAGATAGGTATCTCTGTTAGGAAACTTTTTTCTTTGTTATTCCTTATTTAATTATTATTATTGGTCAAATATGACCATTTACAAAAACAATTATCATATCATTACTATAAAATACATAAGACCACAGAACCCACTTTTGCATCTTCTGTGAATGACAATAAGTTTCAACAATGGCTTTATCTAATTTCTGCAAATTCTCTTTCTGTCTGTCTGTCTGTCTCTTTCTCCACCTCCTTCTTTCTATGTCTCACCACGTACTATCCCATTCTGTCTCCCCCTTTTTCTCCTTCCACTAGAATACCTCCTCTCTGACATTTTTTTTACTTGACTGCAGTGCATGGTATACAGGCAGCTGTGAGCTGAATGCTCCAAACCCTTGATTTGTCCTTAATGCATCCTCTAGATATCTGCCCCCATTCTGCCAGAGTGACATTGTGAGGCTTATCCCCATTAGCTTATTTTGTTGTTTTCATCATTCCATGATTGGGACCACTTAATGTAGCCAAAACAAACACTTTTCTCAGGGCACTGAGTGAGTTTTTAGATCTCCTTTGAGGAGAAACAAGCTTCAATAAAACATTAGGCCACTACCAATGCTGACTGGCTTGAGTGATGCAACATCTTATGTGGCTGATGCATCTCTCTGTAAGTTTACACTCCTTTGAACATCAGCTCTGCTATGCCACACTGCTCTAAGTGAGGGCTTGCACGCAAACATGGCCTCCATGAAAATTACCTCAGGCTAAAGTACTGCCATCATCGACAAAATTAAGCATTACACTATGTCCCTGGTGGTTAAGAAGGCCTCTGATTTGGCTGGGGCTCATATTTTATTAATGTGGTGAGACTGTCCTTTTATTTCTAGGCTCCCGCAGCAGGTGAGCTTGTCATATTCTCTAAGAGTGAACGGGAGAAGATTGCCAACCACTTGTGCAGATTGTTTCCACAGTTCTTAATTTCTGTTGAGAGGCATGCAATATAAACAAAGTTTTGCTTAACTGCCGGAACATTTGTCAAGGAGTTGATACACGCAACTACCACTTCTGCTCTATGAAAACACTGGAGCTTTTCCTCTGGGTAACCCATTGACTGCCAAACTCCGTAAAGGAAGAGTGAAAAACACTCTCTGAGCTGCTTAGCTCTAACAGAGAGATTGCCCAGTAACTGAGGGAAAAGCACAATGAAATTGGAGTGGTCCTCTGCAAAATGATCAGTTTGAACTAAGTGATCCCTGGGGTCCACTCCATCTCTGAATTCCATGATCCCTTGCTTGCTCTTGGGGATGAAGCAGAGCTAACTCAATAACTAGCTAGAACTCAGCCACCAGATAGAGCTGTAGAGCAGGTTCGTTTCACAAGTGAGACCTGTAGCCCTGACAACAGCTTGGAGATAATAATTTGCAACAGGTAGAAAAGACAAGTATTATCTGGATATTAGATTAGCATTGGAAGGGTTCTTAGAAATGAATTATGATATAGATCTAAAACTAGATGGGATCTTAGAGGACATCTAATTAGTCGAGTCCTCTTACTTTACGGATGAGGAAAATAAGGTCTTGAAGACATAAAATCCAAGATTATATAGACACTAATAGCAAAGCTCGTATTTGAGTCCCAGTCTTCCAACTTCAAGTACAGCAGGTTTTTCACCCCACTGCATTGCAGTATAGGCCTCATGCTCAAATGGAGAGTATAGGGACGGAGTAGGTGAACTGGCAAGTGAGAGTTAACATGGCAAGATACCTGTAATAGTAGTTCTAAGACTAGATATTGTGGGGAAACTTTATTGCATTATTTGAATCTAGACTGTGTGGTTTGGAAACTAAACTGATTACTTAGACTGGATTCATTTAATGTGTAACTTGGCCTTTAGGTTATGCTGACCAGAAACCTAGTCAGATCTGAAGACTGATACATGAAAGTAAGGAGTTTTCTCTCATTATACTTCTTAAACAACTCATGTGTATTATCTAAAACTTGCCTCTGCTGGTAAATCAGTTACCAAATCCTTGCATCTATGTTTGGATTCTGCATAATATATAACTTACAGATACTCTGGAGGTGTGGGTCATCCTTTTTTGGCCCTTCTCTATGCTAGACAGTTTAATAAAATTCTTTCTAAATTATATCAGTTTAAGAATCCTTTGTTCTCAGCTAAGAAAATGGTGTCAGAAATGGATTTTTTGATGGTCACCTGAAAAAGTGAGATTCAGTTTAGACAAGATCACTCTGCACAGTAAGAAAGGGTTGAGTACTCTACATGGTTCATGTGGAACACAGTCAAGTCCTCCATGCCACAGACTAGGTCTTAGGACTGAGGACTCCAGGTGTCTAAGAAGATAGGGGGATCTGTACCATCTTGATTTGGGGAATTACTCAGAGAGGGTTAGAACTAGTTTACTACCCCTTGGGTAAATGACTAGTCCTTTTGGACTGATCAACCAATAATTTTTTGAGGGATGAAGAGTGGATCTTCCATTGTTAATTCAACTAGACTTCATACAGATTTCTCTTTTTTTCTCTCTCTCCTTCTCTTTCTGTTTCTGTACTTTGCTTACCCTCCTGTGACTATTAGAAAATTAACCACACACCAGGTCTGTAACTGCATAATGATGGCAACAAATGTAAGGGCCATCAGTTGAACCATGTGATGTTCCAGGAGGGAATACTTCATCCATTTAGCTGATTGAGTGACAGACAAGTGCACTAGGGAATCTGTTTTTCTCCCTTCCTCCCTTCTCTATGAGCTTTTGTTTTTTCTTGTGTCAGATCTAGTGTTTCTAGACAGGATTTTAAGATTTCTGAGGGAAAACTGCAACCAGTTATAAAGACTTTTGCAAAACAAAACAAAAAAAATGGAAGAGGGTTTTTAGAATGATGGGGAAAATTAATGAAGTTTCATACTTGAAACTGTTCTCCCAACTCTCTCTAATCTTATGCTCAACTCTCTATCCCAGTAAAAAGGGGCTTGCAGATTTGATTTGATTGATTTTTTTCCTTAAAACTAAGTTAAAATGTAGTCTAATTTAAAGTGAGATAATTGTGGTGTTGTGATGTCAAACCTTAAGGTAAAATACACTAGATATTTGACATTATGGTGATATATTTATAAACTGCATGATAAGGATTAAAAGTGCAAGTACTCTTTACTGGTCTTTCGATAGAATGTCAAATTAATAGATGGATGAAGTGATTTATTATCTAAGATGATTTAGACTTGCATTCAACTGAATTGATGCCATTTGACTGGCAAAGATTTTTGTGGTATATTTAAAAAACCCATAATATTAATACTATTGTTAGGCTTCTAGTTTTTCTTGCATTATTATTTTTGGGAAATCATTGAATAAAAAATGTCATTAATTTGAAAATTGATGTCTAGAGGGTGATGTAATTTTATTAATGGAAAATTAATTCTTCTTTTGAGACTTCTTATGGTTCAAAAACCTCAAGTTTTTAACTGGATAGTTTGCTTAAAATGGATGATAATAATGCAATAACTTAAGAGTTTGAGAAAGTAAAGCAGACTTTGTAAATATCTGAGTTCTTTGGTAACTTGCCAGATTTTCAGTCCCCTCAATCTTCAGCCTTAGTGAAGTCATAAATCTTATTAATTTTGTGAGAAAAAATGCTGAATTAATGTTGTAAAGTTCTAAAATAATTAAATGAGTTAATGAGAAACTGCAATCTCTCACAGCTGAAGTAAAGGGGCTTACTAGTTTATTTTATGAAGAACAAATTTTATTTGATAGATCATTAGGCCGTTGCTTATGAAAATTATGAAAGTACTCCTGGAATAACATATATTTCAATTACATCTTTGAGGCAAATTAGTATTGCCAAATCCCAGATTTAAATTTTGTGCTTGACTTCAAAGGTTAACATATAGTACTTTCAGATATGAATATCATACTTAAGGTTTATAGTAGCCAATCTGTTTCTGGATTTTGTGTGAACTCTCCAATATTTCCTGTACATGTGTATTTAATGTGGTTATTTGATTAATTTCTAATGATTGGTATCTATTCCAGATGGATTTAAATGAGAAAGATAAGTAAGTTGAGGCTTCTATGTGTTTATTACTAAATGTCATTGTAACGTGAGAAAAAATAACAACTATGCCTAAGTTGTAATTATTGATTTGAAGTAAAATCTCTTAGGACTGTTACTTGATATTATTCTAAGTTTGATTTCATGTCTGATTTTCTTTTTTTTTAAATTAGTTTGCTTTCAGTTTTCAACAATCACTTCCATAAATCTTAAATTTTCTGCCCCTTTCTTCTCACTCCCTCCCTAAGATGGCATGCAATCTTATATGGGTTCTTCACATACAATCATATTAAACACATTTTCACATTAGTCATGTTGCATAGAAAAATTAAAATGAATGGGAGAAACCACGAGAAAAAACAAACCAAACCAAAAAAATAACACAAGATAAAAATAGCCTTCTTCATTCTGCGGTCTGATTCCATAGTTCTTCCTCTGGATTTGGGTGGCATTTTGCTTCAAGAGTCCTTTGGGAATGTTTTAGGTCCTTTCATTGCTGTTAAGGGCTAAGTCTATTAGAAACAGTCCTCACGCACTGTGACTGTTACTGTGTACAGTATTCTCCTGGTTCCACTCATTTCACTCAAAATCAGTTCATATACGTCCTTCCAGGCCTCTCTGAAGTTGTCTTGTTCATCATTTCTTATAACACAATAGTATTCCATTATATTCATATTCACAACTTGTTGCCTTTCTCCAATTGGTAGGTATCCCCTCAATTTCCAGGTCTTGTCCACCACAAAGAGAGCTGCTACAAATATTTTTGTACATGTGACACCTTTTCCCACTTTTATGATCTCTTTGGGATACAGTACTAGCAGTGATACTGCTGGATCAAAGGGTATGTGAATTTTTGTAACCCTTTGGGCATAGTTCCAAATTGCTCTCCGGAATGGTTGGATCAGCTCACAGCTCCACCCAAAATGAATTAGTGTTCCAAATCGCCCACATCTTCTCCAGCATTTATCATCTTCCTGTTTTGTCATGTTAACTAATCTGATAGAAAGATGCAAATCAAAACAACTCTGAAATACCACATCATGTATGATTTTCTAAATTGTTGAGCCAATAATCCACCATGTAAGGGAAATGCCAAGGGCTGCTGAAAGGAAGTATGGTCTGAGAATCACAACAGGGAGATGTCTTTGCCTAGGAAACTTGAGGGAACAACTTTGCAAATGAGATAGCAGAATCCTCTTGACTTTATTTTCCTATTGTATTATTTCCTTCTGAAAAGGAAAATTTCCCCCCTGGTTAATTCTGATCTTATCTATGACACACTATGCATAATGCAGAACTTTGTCCCATGATTGGTTACTACAAAATAAAAGCTAACTATGACTCTTACTTGGAATAAAATAGAATTAGGGAAGCTTGATTACTCTATGCCTTTATACTGTGATAATCATGTCCCTTCTAACTTTTTTACAGCAAATTTCCTTAAGTGTGTGTGTATGTATGTCTGTGCTTGGGTTTCTATATGTATACATTCACACACGTGTGTATAATTCTGTTGTTCAATATCTCTGAGTTACTATAATAACATGCAAACATGAAATATTTTGCTATTTTAAATTTTGCCATTCTGAATTTTTGGTCACTAATAGTTGTATATTCATATATAATAACAGATATCTAAAATATCTCAGTCTATTTGGATGATTTGAGGATATATATTTACATACATATGTAATATATATCCTCAAAGGGGAAATAAGATAATTTGCTCAAAATGTGATTTGATAAAGATGTAAAAGTTTTAAACTGTAAGGGAATTTTACTTTACTCTGAGAAAAACCAACAAGATTAGATGCTTTCTCTCAAAAGTATACAAGTATATATTTGACTTTATGTGTGAACTGCTTTTCACTTCATGAACTAGTTGCTGGAAAGCCAAATTTAATAGGAACATCCCTCTACTATGGACTTGGGAATGAGGTCTATTCCAGACCTTCCAAAGGGCAATCAGAAGGCTACATGGGGCTGTTAAGGCTCAAGATGAAGTAAATTGATTAAAAGTAGTTCATGTAATGTGTAATTTGACTAGTTTACTGACAGTCTGTTTAACTAGATTTGTTTCCTTAGGGAATATATGTGATTATGACTCTGGTTAATGACTTCAAAGGAAGCATAGAATTATGAAAATTGGTCTTTTATTTTAAAACTTTTTGGGATATTTGCTGCTATATGTGTTCCTTAAATGTCTGGAAAGTGTCCCTGTATATTGTAGTACATTTGTTTCCTAGTACAAGTCTAAGGCCCCTTCCTTATAGACCCTGATACTTTCTGAATTTGATCCATCTGAGTATAAGTTGCCACCCATCTGTTCCCTATAACTCTTTAAAGGAATTCCATTGAGCTCTTGATAAGATGGGGAATGAAGGAGATACATCCACTGACTCAGGTTATTTTGAACCTTAACCTAGCTACCTGAATCTTTCTGCTGTGATAATATAGGAATGTTGGCTTAAAGCACTGAAGGAAGGAAATCATGGGAAAATTTTATTGCATTGTTTGTACTAAGACCTGCATGACTAGAAAACTACATCTGTTACTTAGATACCACAGTCATTTAATCCTTAGCATAGGACTCAGGTTGTGTTGACCAGAAACTCAGTCAGATCTGAAGATGGATGCAAAGAATATGAAGAGTTTGCTCCCATTATACCTCTCAAACAACCCATTTGTCATCTGAAAACTTCCTCTGTGCTGGCCAATCAGTTACTGTTTCCTTGTTTTTTTTTTCAATCCTCTGTAATGTGCAGTTTATAGACACTTGGGAGAAGTGGGCCACCTCTTTTGGTTCCTCTCATCTGCTTAATAAACTTAATAAACTCTTTAAAAATTATTTTAGTTTAGCATTTTTTTTTCTCAACTGAAAGCGTGAAGGAGAAAGTCTGGAGGCATGAGCTCCTGGAAGTCTGAAGGAACAAGTGCCATGTTAGCAAGTTGCACCAACAGTGTTCTGCTTGCCATTGAACCTTTTTTTAAGGATTCAAAAGGGACTCTTGACCCTGACTCTTCTGAAATTTAGGGTTCTGAGGTCAGAATAAACTATTATATGTTTATTTTTTCCTATTAGGATAATTCTGGAAGTTGGATGAATCTGGTCAGTCTGTAGAGAAGTCATCATGATATTGGTGAATGTCTCTGTGACTGAGGGGACATTATAGAGAACTGTTCTAATTTTATTAGTTAGAGAGATTTCCAAGACCCAGAGTTGGGGTATAAGGCTTCCCTGGATTTGTATTTATCAACTCTACAAACCCCACCATTCATTCTACACTTAAAAAACCGACAACAACATAGAAATAATGGATAAAGAAAATTTTTTTTTTATAAGCCAGGAAAACTGGCTCAAGTGCCATCTCTAACGTATTATACTGGCTATATAATCTTACTTGAAGCACAGCCACATCTGCTTGCTCTAAGCCACTCTCTAAGACTGTAAATTAGGAGGTGCCAGTTTTTCTCACCAGAGAGTTCCTTATTCCAGTGAAATCACAGATAGAATCCCTATCTCTAATTGACAATTTGAACTCCATGGACAGAAAAGTTATTTTTTAAATGCACAGTTTTATTTTCTCAATCTTCATATTAAAAAGTCTCTTAAATTTATTCTAATCCCTGAGCCTAAAGTGTCCTTAAGTATAGAGAGGAGAACCTTTTATTATTAAAATAAAATCGAAGAAGCATTTTGTGTATGTGAGAGAGATAATATAAAGGGAACATCCCTAGTATGGTTTTCTCCCAACTCATATGAAAACATTGTGTCTTTTAAGCTTAAATTCTGATCATAAGATCAGATTTTTCAAAAATCATCACAAATTCTAGGTTACAAATATCTGAAGTTGGTAAGTCCAAATAAGAACATACTTATACAATGGTTCCTAGGCACTGAACTCATTGTAATCTAACTAACCAGTGATTTATGGGGCTTTTAAGGCCTGAATACTTTACCTTTACTGCTTTGCTTTGTTCAGAACACAATACAACAAATAGATATTATTAAGAGAAGGCAGAAAAATACAGCACACTTCTAATGCCATTTCCTGAGGTTCTCAGTTTATTGGTAAAAGGAAAAGACTGGTTTCTTTTTTGTTATTTTTGTTGTTAAATTAACTGTGAGCAAGGTTGTCTCATGGCTAACAGCTCGTGTCTACTCCTAGTTTGGCCACAGTCTTTGTGACCTTGTGCTAGTCACATTACCTCTGTAAAATGAGGGATCTGGATCTGATGATTAAGGCCTTTTCCAGCTTTAAAACTGTATGATTTATGAAGCTGACTCAGGTTATTGTGAACCTTAACCTAGGTATCCGCATCTTTCTGTTGTGATAATATAGGGATGTTGGGTTTAAAGCAGTGAAGGGAGGAAATCATGGGAAAATTTTATTGCATTGTTGTTTGTACTAAATCCTGCATAGCTGGAAAACTACACCTGTTACTTAGATACCATATTCATTTAATGCTTGACTTATGACCCAGATTGTGTTGACCAGAAACCCAATCATATCTGATGCAAGGAACAGGAAGAGTTTGCTCCCCTTATGCATCTCAAACAACCCATGAGATTCATATCTGACCAAAAGGGGTCTCATAGTTGTGTAACTGGGTATTCCTGACACAAAGTGAGCAGATGAGTTGATCATTATTATCCAATGTATTTGAAGGCTGTAGAATAAGTCATTTGAAATAATAGTGGAGCACATGAATTTTTAGATATGGATCTCCGGTTTGCCTTTGAATTCTGCCCAAATCATTTATGTAATAGAGGTGCAAGCTCTTCTCCCTTCCCTTCATTTTATATTAAGCTTTTCTTGTAAGATGTAAAGTACCTACATTTGACCTATTCATTCACTACCTAACTGACCGGGAAACTGTGGAACAAATTTTAAAAAATGTGTCTAAGATAATATTTACTGTTAGCCTTATATAAAATATGAATTGGTTTTAGCGTCACCTCATTGGTCTGGTTACACCAGCTACATCACTTTAAAATCTTTTGTTACTTGATTTATAAGTAACCATTAAAATTGTTCTCTGTTAGTAATTTCATTATTAGAATAATTTATTTTTTAATTTTAGATTAATGACTGTGATTTTAGTATTGGATATGTAAAATATGTAAAGCTCTTTTTGATAGTCAATACTCTTTCAAAAAACAGTATTTTGCATTCATGGTTAAATTCAGATTTCTTCAAAGATTTTTCTGTTTCTGAATGGGAATCAATTTTAAATTATGCTTTGAAAACAAATGGGAAATGCTTTAAAGTTGTCTTTCTAACACAGACCTACCTGTATCACAGAGGAAACAAGATTATGTTTTGTCCCACAAATGGGAGTTAGGTGGAGGGATGGGACTGATAAGTCACCTTAGAACAATCATCTTCACTAATATTTTCCCCAAAGTCTCACCTAGTTGTATGAAACAGTGATTTATCTGCATGTGCAGTTGTGCTGAAAAGAGAGATTAATGAACAATAGTCTCTCTCAATTTTAAAGACCTCCTTTGGTTTGTTTCACTGTTACCTATTCTAATACCCAGGTTTTGTTGTGAGTCTAGAAGGTTTTATTGTGAGACCAGAATGCAACATTGTAAAACCTGGCACTTATATATGTAAATCAAAAAGAATTTACTATCTATGTGATTTATATGCAAATCATATGAAGTGTTTTCAGGAGATCTTCACATTCATATTATGAAGTAAAAATTTATTATTACTAAATATAATTAGCCAATTCTTCATTTTACTCCTCTTCTTTATTTTTCTTATTTATTAAAACTCCTTGACCATCTAGATCCTTTATACTTAAGTACAGAAGAAAAAAACTTCCTGGAAGGAAGGGACTCTTTGATTTTTATTTATCTATGCCCAGTGGATAGAATGGCCCTGACACATTGTCGGGTTTCAAGAAATGCTTGTTGATTGATTTATCGATTAATTGATTAGAAAAGTGAGGGAGGCAGAAGGGACAGAAGATAGAATGACATTTATGAATGCAGGTTACAAGAAAAAAAATACTTTGCCATTAGGCCATATTTCAGGGAGCTCAAATCAAATAGGTCAGTGACTTAACTGTTCTATTTTCCTGTTTTTTTTTCTCTTTATGAATTATAATAGAACAAACCTGACAAATCAAAGCTTTTTAGCTAATGACAAGTACTTTGTGGTTAGATATCAGTTCTAAAAAGAAACCCTATCCCTCATAACCAGAGTCTAAAGGAAATCGTGGAATATTAATGAAAATTTGACAGGAGAGCTAATGGACAATAGATATTCAATATACTGAAAGTCAAAGATTTATGAAATCTGACATGAGTAATTATGGGAGTGATGGAATTTCTTTCTTACTAGAAAGAGTTTACTAGGTCTAGAGTGTGAAGATTCTCTTGCCACCTTTTCTGATTGTTATGGAAATTCCCCTCCTGCCAGAGAGCAAAATACCCTGTCCTCCATGCCAACTGTGATGGTAAATTATTATTTGACAAAAGGAAAATTGTCCACCTCCCCAATCCTGCTTAGCCATGGGGATTCAGTTGGATGGAGGAGGACCTGAGGTATAATTGGGAATGTATTTTCCTTAAAAATGTTATAAATCATGATTTGCTTCTGAGGCCAACCTCAAAAGCCTACTTAAGTGGTATGTAAATTGCTTTATGAGTAAGATTAGAGGAAGGATAGGGAGAAACCCTTGAAATCTAACTCTAATACCATTTAAACTTTTTAATTTTTTAAAATTTATTTTCAAATATATAGGTTCCCCTTTTTACCCAGTGAGCATTCCTTTGTACCAGAAAAAGAAGAAAAATCAAAAACTAGTCAACTTATTATCTAAGTGTGACCACATATGTGGAATACCATAAACAGTTACCCAACTCTGAAAAGAAGTGAGGAAGGTATCTTTTGTCTTATATTTGTGTGGTCCACTTTATTAATTTCTAGGAACGATGATTTAAGATGTACAGTGAAAAGCTGAGGAATCCTGAGTCTAGAAATGGGTAACAAGGATGTTGTTGAAGGACACTGAGTCTATGTCATTTGGAGATTAGTTCAGGAAACTGGGCATTTTAACCTTGCAAAATAAAGGACTCAGAGTCATGAGAGCTGTCTTCAAGTATTTGCAGGACTATTATGAATTGTTAATGAAATTAGTTTTGTTTTTGTTTTTTTCTATTTGGTCCTAATGAGAGTGAAGCAGGAGTCATGGGCGGAATCTATAAAGTGATATCAGAAAATGCTTCACAACAATTTGAGCTATTTAAAAGTAGAATGGCCTACCTTGAAAAATGGTCTAAGTGTCCAATTTACAAAGGAACTTTTGAGACACTCCCCATTCATATATCTAGGGTTTTTTATGTTATACCACTTAGGTATTTAGGATTCTTTGACTTTGTGTGTCACCATGTCCATGTAACCACAGAACTGGCTAGCACCAAAAGCAGAAAAGAAAATCAGCATATGAGAAATTCTTGGTAGAGTTTTCACTATAATCATTGAATGAAATCAATATTTTAAGTGTCTACTGCATGCATGGCACTATGCTAGAAATTAAAATTATTGCTGTCAATATTTCCAGGTTCTATGACTTCATTTTCAAGAGTATACTTTCAACCAGTCTAGATTGACACCCTTAGTAGATTGTCTTTATGAATTGCTACAGACAAAAAATCCGTCTCCCACAGGCCAACCTCGTAATGAGTTTGTCTTAACATAGAGTCTGTATTCTTAGCCTTTTCATTTTGGCAAGAACTGCCAGTGTTTCACTCTGCTGTTCCAGCCTTTGGGAAACCAGGATGCATTTTATACTATAATGAGTCATTAGAGGAGCATGTTAGAAGAGGATCTTGTATGACAAAGATTGGGTACAATATAGTATCCAACCTCATTATGCTTATAGTCTATGGAATGGAAGATGTACACAAATGAGCACAAGCTAGAAATTGATCATATTTAGAGGAAAGTTGAGAAAAAATAATAATAAAACAAAAAGTCATGGGAGGGAACACTTCTAGCTCCATGAATGTTAGTTGGGATTGGAAAAAGGGGGTGGTAGGGAAGATTTCAAGATGAAGATGGGTTCTTGAGTTGGGCTTTGAAGGAAGAAGATGCCAATAGAAGGAAATGGGTAGGAAGAGAGGGAGAACTATATAATCCTGGCATGAAAACAGATATTGAAATCATCTATATGTAGTACCAATTTTGAGGTCTGGTTTTCTTTCTTACCAGAGATATATATGCAATTCTAAAAGAATCTGACCTTATAAATGATAGATGTGGAATGACTACCATATGGAATTAAAGTTTTTTAACATCTAGCAGAGGGTCTAAACAGAAACTACTTCACCAAGACCATGAGAGCTGGTCACACATTGTGGTAATCTTTGCCCTTTACCTGTCCTCATAGTTTGCCCTATCTTCAGTACTCTTGGCTTATCTACCTCCTCAGTAAGAAAGTGGCTAATAGGAAACTAAACAACAGTCACAGAATGATTAGAACAGAATATTATAACATCACCACTATTATAGCTGGAAAGCCTGTTTGGGCTATTTGCAAGCAGTTACTTTGTGAATTTCACTTTCACGACTCTCTTTGCAGATGACTGACTTTTAGCCAGTCTGTTTCTATTGCAGTTCCCACTAAAACTGCTCTGGTAGCTGCTACTTTGATACTCTGGTTCCCAGGAAGGGGAAGGAACTAGATGCCTTTAGAAATCTCATAAGGCTTTTTTTTTTTGTCAAAAGAAAGAGGGCACAAATGGAAGGCAGCCCCATCTTACACATAAGCTTGCTTAGCTGACTCCTTGCTTGTAATAGGATAGGGTAAAGTATGTCCACCCACTCAGTTTTCCAGGAGTCTGAGAGAGTCAATCCTGCATTTCAAAGCTAGCAGGAGTAGCAGAATTTGGGAATTAGCTCTATATATTTGTGTGTGTAAATATATGTGCACATATATGTATATACATATACACATGCATGAACACACATGCACACACTTATGTATGTATATATATGTGTGTATACATATGATGGAGACAGAGCTATATAGAGACAGACAAATAGGTAGATAGAAAGAAAGAAAAAGAAAGAAAGAGAAAGATAGACACACAGGCAGAGATAGATAGATACAGAGAGAGAGAGAGAGAGAGAGAGAGAGAGAGAGAGAGAGAGAGAGAGAGAGAGAGATCCCTGGAGTTCTAGCTCCAGTTAAAAGCCTTTTTGTCACCACATAGTATGGAGATGTAAGTCAACCTGGCCAACACGAAAAGCAGTCAAAGGGTATATCTTCGTCTACACTGAAGTAGGGGGTGGTGATCATTTAAGTCTATAAGCAGACCTGCAGCAGGATTTAAGGGGTCCTGCTGAATTGCTTGCTGAGCATGATCCAAAAAGTGGGAGGTAGGAAAAAAGAACAAAGGGGAAGTCCAAATTTAAAGAATTATAATCATAATGTTCATGTTCATATCGCTCCTATTTCTAAGCTACTTTAAGTGCTCTACAAATTTTTTACTATTTTTAACTCAAATGTTTCCTTTTATTGGCTGTGTGAGCTAATAGGGAATAACCATTAGCACCTTCATTCAAAAGAAGGCAGTAGACAGGCACAATGCACTTAAGTGACTTGTTCAATGTCATTTACTAACAGTATAACATTATTCACCAGAGTAAGCCAATAAAGGAGTTAGGTTTCCAGAGCTCTGATACTGGCAGCTCTCAAGGGCACACAATTCATTTTTACAATATATTATATGTGGAAAAGACTGATGGAAGTAAGGAAAACATGCATTAGGGGGATAAAAAGTGGTATGTATACAAGGCTGGGAGTCCTCATTCTTTAATTTATTGTGTGGTTTCTTTGGATGACCAAATTTAGTTGAATGGATATTATGACAAAAAATTAGTAAATAACATATTATCTGAACAACAAAACTCATTGAATACAGGCATGGTGCGACAAGCCTTTGGTCCTTACTGGTTGGAATGGCTGAGGCTGGTGGATCACTCACAATCAGGAGTTCTGAGCTACAGTAGCGCCTAAGAGGCAGTCAATTATATGGTGAATAGACAGCTGGGTATGGAATCAAGAAAATTTGAGTTCAAATCCAGCCTTAGATACTTACTAGTTGTGTGACCCTAGGGAAGTCACTTAATCTCCTTTTGCGTAAGATTCCTCAATTGTAAAATGAAGGTTGTAATAGCTCCTACCTTAGGATTATTGGAAGGATCAAATGGGATATTTGTAAAGCACTTAGCACAGTGCCTGGAGGATAATAAGAAGTTAGCAAATGCTGCTTGTTTTTCTTCTTTCCTAAGGCATATTCACTAAATCCAATAGTTTATCTTCACTAAATCCATTGTCAACATGTTGAGCTCCTGAGAGCAGGGGCTACCTGACTACTTGAGGAGAAGCCAACCAGCTCAAATGAGAACACGACAGGTGTAAGTTTCTTGTGGGTCAGCAGTGGAATTGGGCTATGAGAATGACTTCTGCCATTTCAGTCTAAGAGAGATGGGAAGACCCCCCTGACTTGTCTGTGTCTGTGTCCATTTCTGTTTCTATCTCTCTATCTCTCTACATTTACACACACACACACACACACACACATACCCCCACACCCCTATATATGTGTGTATGTATACATATACATATATAAATTAAAATAATAATACTAAGACTTCAAATTATATATTACATGAAAAACTAATACCAATAAAAAGTCAATAAAATAACAATAGCAGCATTATTTTACTGAACCAATTTCTGCTTTAAATGTTAATCTTTAAGACAAGTAAATCAATCATCCCACTCTAAAATGGGCCTTTTTGTTATTTAAGATAACCTCTGCATTTTACACAATGCCTGACAGAGGCAATCCAACATTTTTTACAACAATGACATGTGATTGCTTTTTTTCTTCCCAACTTTGCATGAGTAAGGTACAATCCATTCTACTTTTAGACAGTTTTAAATTTTAGGGAGTAAGCCAAAATCTCCCCGTAAATTCGATCCACTGGTCTAGTAATTATCATTGGTCTCCAAATTTTGTCTTGCTGGTCACCATTTTCCATTTTGGCCCACTGTCTTTAGTATTAGAGGGCCTTATAAGCCCATCACAGAGATTCAAGAGTACCTTCTCTAAAGAAATATAGACTGCAGCTATCTGTGCTCTTTGAAGATTTTTCTTGCTGTGTTAATTCTGAACATGAATCATTTCTCCCTCCCCTTCCCCTTTTCACATTTACTGTGAAAAACAAGCAGCAGCCACAAAGGTGATTTGTGTTGAAGAGTTTTCAGTAAGCAAAGCCATCCCATTAGCAAGGCATCTGGATATTCAAATTGAAAATCAGAACAGTATTTCAAAAAGACTCCCCAGTAACAACTATTCCTGTCAATTCCTACTATTTAATTAGATTTATCCATAGATAAAGATTGCTTGACCATCTGATATTATTTTAGGTTTTCTCCTACAGGGCTCTAACCTCTGATACTATTTTCAGGTAGGTAGATATTTTGGCTGAAATGTAATTCTGCTTTGGCATTTTTATCTCACTCTATAACTAATGCATTAATGTTTTCTAGCACACTATGTAATATGAATAAAAAAAAACATTCCAAACTCACAAATGTAACTTAGAAAACATTACACAGAAATGTCATGATAACACATTTAGGTGTTGTGTTTTATTCTTTTTCCTTCAAGCATTGACATTGTTTCCTGTGCTGAATTATAGGGATCTGGTCATAAGCTTTTCTCAGACACAAACTGAAAGAAGTGCTCACAGCACTAGAAATTCTCTCCATTTAATTTTCTGAAAAGGGCAAGTGTGAGGATACTATAAAACTTTGAATGGTAGTGATTTAATATTGGTTAAACATAATCAAAAGTAAGGTTTAGTCGTCCACATCCATATTTGCTGCTACCTGGAAAATGAGATTGGTGGGTATCCTGGTCTCTAGAGTTCTGAGTTACAGTGGTCTAAGTCAATGAGGAGTTTGAACTAAGTTCAAAATTAACGTGGTAAAGTTGTTATTGTGTTTGTCCTTCGTTGCCAAAGAAGACCATGCCATCACAGAAATGAGGACATGACTTGCACTGGACTTTGTTTTGAGGGAGGGAGGGCTGTGCAAGGTCACCAGTCTCATTTTCTCCTTCAGTCATCTAAATCTAGTAACCAGATATTCATCAAGATAACTGGAGGTGACCCAGGATGCACTGGGAGACCTTGGCTCCTTTAGGCCAAGGTCTATTCAGGAACTCACTTAGGGTAAGGTAACACCCATTCAGTGAATAGGCTATTTAAGAAGTAGCCAGGGGATGGTCCCTTTAATGAGGCAAAGGGAAAAAAAAACAAAAAAAACCCCAAAACGACCTCAGGCTGGGGGGGAAACAGCCACAATTACTATTGATAATCACTCTTAAGACAGGAGGGTCCAGAAGAAAGCCTTTAGGCAGGAGCCTGGTGTCTTCCAATATATGAGCTTCAGAGGGCAGCAGGTTTAAGGTTTTGAGAAAGGAAAGAAAACAAAAGGAGAAGAGAGGACTGTAGCCAGTAAAACCCAAGTTAACTGGGCATCTTCTGGCCATCAAAATTAACCTTCCTTTGGAGAGGAGAAGGAAGGGGAGGGGGAGGCAGACAGGAGAGGAGGAGCTGAGTCCCCATTCAAGCAGCTGTGTCTGATCACAGGTGTTGTGTTTGTCCTTTGTTGCCATCACAGAAATGAGGACATGGCTTGCACTTGACTTTGTTTTGAGAGAGGGAGGGCTGTCCAGGTCACCAGCCTCACTTATCCTCCACAGCCCTCTGAACCCAGAATGACCAGATATTCGTCAGGATGACTGGAGATGACCCAGGATGCTATGGAAGACCTTGGCCCCTTTAGGTCTATTCAAGAACTCATTTAGGGTGAGGTAACACCCATTAAAGGGGCCATCCCCTGGCTACTTCTTAATGTGGTGAGGTCTGGGTATAGGAATCACCAGGTTCCTTAAGGAGGGGCAAAACAATTCTATTTGGAAGTGGAACAGGTCAAAGATCCTGGGCCAATCAGAGTGGGACAAGGAGCAAGAGTAGACCCTATACTTCTAGAGTGGGTGTGATAGGGAGACCTAGTCTTTAATAACAACAAGACAAAGTCAGGGACTCTAAAAATACATTAAATCTGCTCCATTATATAACAAAGAGTGTAGATTGCATGTTTAGGAACAATGGTGCTGTGGAAAGGGCTATGTATGTACAATCACAGGACCTGGTTTCAAATCTCAGCTTTACTGCTTATTACCTTTGCAACCTGAGACAGGTAATTTAATCTCCATGAATCTTGGTTCCCCATCGGTAGTTTGGTAAGTGGAAATAATGCTAAGTATGGAGTCACGGGAAGCACTAGAATTCAGCTCCCCGCTCTGCAATTTTCTACCTGTGAGACCTTGGATAAATCATTTAACCTCTTTAGGCCTCAGTTTCATCTGTCAAATGAAAGGGTTAAACTACCTGAGGCCCCTTCCAGATCTATGTGCATTATCCTGTTAACTCTCAGGGCCCTGCAAGTTCTCACTTGCAGACTCACTGTACAGACAAGATGTATTTGCCCATATCATATACTGTATTTCAATGTTTCACTTCTAGAGCCCTTTCATGGCTTTAGCTCTTATTGAAGGATTTACTTGTGCATAAGAATAATACACCCAAGAGTCACTCAATACTCACTTGAATAAAGACATTGGTGAAAATATGTTTTAGCTGCTGTAACTGACTAACTGCTGTCTTTGTAATAGTTATCCAGTAGTTTTAATAACACCACTTTTGCCCTTACTGTTTCAAGTGCTGACATGCAAATGGCATATACCTAAGTATGGCAATTGACATGCATATGTACATGTGTTGTCTTAATATTCAGAATATATATACACGTACACACATATCTTCATGTGGAAGGAATGTTGGTACTGAGAAATTGGAGAGAGTTGAGGCAATATGCATAAACTCATAGATCAAAGGTGAGCTTATGAAAAAGGAAATGAGGTTTCTCTTTTAAAGGATGTCCATAATATTGGCTTGGCATTTATTAAATTTTCTTCTCAGGATTCTATTTACAGCATAATTGTTTGTTCAACTAAAGAAATCAAATTTCGGAAATGAAACATGGCAGTGGCAAACAAACCACACAGCCAGTGGAAAATTAAAACACAAACACATAATAATCTTTTGATTTCACACATTAAAGTAGAAGGAGAAGGACAGTTACTATTGGTGAATTGTGAATCTTAAGAATTAGCAGCATGGAACATCTATTTTAAATTATCAGCAGAATTCTGAGAAAATGAGATCTACATCCTTAAGGTCACCTTGTTAGTTTTAACCATGCTGGCAAGGAAACTAATTGTAAGAAGGTTGTATGGTCATACGAATGTATTAAATTACTACAATGTTCCAAAGTCAAGGACTTTTTAGCATTTATTTGAAACCACCTAGAAAAAAATTATTGTTCCAATCTTGTTGTCTTTTTACACCAAAAGGTTACTAATTCTTTTGAAAATAATCTTGTTGATAATTTAAGAATAATTTGAAGAAGTGTAAATTACATAATTTAAAGGAGTGATAAGTTACAAAGACTAATGATTGATCGTATTGTGATTGTAGCGAATTGGTTCATTCCAAAAAATTCAGCACACATTTATTAAACACCTACTGTATTATATGTACTATGCTTTTCCAGGCTTTGGAAATGCAAAGATAAATCCTGAAACAGTTCTTGCCCTCCAAAAGATAATAATTAATTAGGCAGTATGGCCACACTATATATTTAGACCAACAATGTGTGCATACATAATATTAACATATATAACTGTACATAATGTAAAGATGTATAACTATGATGTACATGAGAATATATGATCATAAGAGATTCAAATCGAATACTACCAATGATTTGAAGAGGGATGGATCCTTTCTAGATAAGGTATCAGGGAAGATTCATAAAGAAGTTAGCACATGAGCTAGATCTTGAAGGGAAGAAGGAAAGGGCCTTCTTCACAGCTGAGAAGACACAGAGAACTTCAGTGGGCAATTTGTATTAATGGCATGGAAAGCAGAAGGCAGGTCAGATACTAAATCGCATATGTTAATCATTGATTGCATAAATTTGAAAACTACTTTTTTTCTTTAATCAAGGATCAAGATGAATTGTGGCATACATCTTTTTATATTGCATGAAAAATATATGAGAAGTGGTTAAAATAACATTCTTTTCATACTATTGTCATGTCCTAAGAAAGTTTAACTAGTATATTTCAATCAGCATGAAAAGACCAAAATTGCCTAGATATCACTTTAGCCAAGAGATAGCTGATCTCTTTGCCAAATTTTATAGAGGAGAAGGAGGGAAAATTATGAGCTATATTAGCTTGTAGAATGGCAAGAAAAAGTGGAGGAAAAAACAAGTTTAAGTAGAACTTGGCATGAGACCCAATGCATCAAGATGAGTGATCCCAAGGGCATTTGAAAAGAAGTTAAAAGGAGAACATGATGAAAAAGTAAATGTTTTTGTCAAGATTACTCTCACAAAAAAAATTCTCGTCAATTAGAGTTAAAACACTACATTTGACTTCTTATATCATGGTCTCCAATATACTTCATGAAGATGTAAAAATAATACTAAAGAAAATAAAAATGAGAAGAGAAGCTAGAGTAATCCAAGCAGATATACTAAAGAAGTCCATCCTAGAAGCCATACATTTAAAGGCATTAAAGAATTGTTTCTCAACCTAGAAGAACAAGGAGAGGATGTGATTTATGGGGTAGAGTGGGGTTGAGGGCAGAGAGAAATATCATGAATCCCTTCAAAAGGATATTTAAAAATATCACTAACTTCCAAATCTTATATTTTCATATATCTTCAAAATCTTGATGAGATTAATCTATAACTAACTTAAGAAACTTTGGTGAAGGTTTCAGAAAGCAATAGGCAGGCTTTTGATAGCAGCTCAGATCTTTATAGTCACACAATTAGCAGAAACATGTTAAGAATGCATGATCACACTTTTAAAAAATATTAAGAACTTTTTATTTAGTAGGAGAAATCATATTAAAGTCACCGCCACACACACACCTAGTTGTCTCAGGAGTCAAAATCTACAAGAATCCTTGAAAGGTTCAACAATAGGCATAATTCTATTCGATGAAAATTTGATTTTAAGTATCAAGTAGGGCATTAAAAAGGATAGATATATCCTTATCATAATTATGGAGGATGTCCAGTGCAGAATCCAAATGAAGCAGAAATCTCTATCGATGGTGAAGTCCTTCCTATTTATGGATGATGTGCTGTTTGAAATGTATCCTGGAACATTATTTAGCCACTTAAAAGTGATGAATACTCAAATTGCTATACTAGTCCCTGGGGATTTAAAAACAAAAATTAAATGCTCCTTGCTCTGGAACTTATGTTTTATTGTATATATTTGTATAAAACTATACATAAATTTTATATACTTCAATAAATAGACAGACAGATTCAAAAGTTTTTGCTAGCTATCATACCAAAAACAAAGAAACAAACAACTAAGTGAATGGAACACAACTTGTCCTGTCAAACCTACACTCCTCTGGACTTCTTCATCCTGCCCCCATACCATGTATATTTCCCTCCTTCCTGTTCAGTTTCTTTTTGTAAGTTATCTTTCTCCATTAGTTTGTAAGCTCATTGGACAGGAACTGTCTTTCTTTTTCATATTAGTATTCTCAATACTTATCACAATGCCTGGTACATAGGTAGATCATAAATATTTTCTGACTGTCATTGGCTGAGCCTTAAGTTCAATTCTTTGGATACCGTCATTTTTCCTGAATTTCAGCCATGCAACTTCACTAAAGAAGATTATCAGGAAGATGGGCATTTGTTTCAGGAGGAAGTTTAAATTCATGAAAAGAACATTGTGGTTTTTCCAAAGACAATTAATCCCCCTTTCCTCCTCCTGTTCAACTGTGGGGCTACTTCATCAAAAGCAATCAATCTCTCTTTACTCTTCCTGTTCAGCTATGGGGCTACCATATTTGCAATATTGGGTCAAGATACTGATATAGCAATACATAGATGTATATGTGCATATTTGTGATATTAGTATTATTAATTATATTATGGCTAAGTATATTACATATGCACATAAATATATGTAATATACATGTATAGTAAGTGGGTGTGCCTTACATATAGATGTTCATGTATCATATATTATATATGTATATGTAATAAGTATATGTATATCTGTATGTGTATCCACATTGATAAATGATTTCCATAGTTTATCCACCAATTTAAGTAACATAGCCCAGATAATAGATATACATTCACTTCATTTTTCCTGTGGATATTTGGCCAAGTTCTTTTGAGTAAATATGGATCTCAGCTTCTTCTGGATGTTACTGCAAACAATAAGTCATCCATAAAGATGATTGAATGGATGAACGGCTTTTATTCAGTGCTTTATTTTATGGCAAGGACTGGCTTACATTAAACGTATGTAAATACAAAAGCAGGATAATGCCTGATTTCAAGGGTCTTATTTTGTTCTAGGAAGAGACAACATATATAAAGAGTCCACGGAAGAGTGTTTGAGTTTAGAAAGTCACAGGAATTCTTACTGGAGCCACTGAAGAGTCAATTGACATATTCTTTACAGAAAATATGATAGCACTGTTTTAGTTCCTGTTGCCATTAAAAAGTTGAGTAAGTAGGATATGTAGGATGGTTGGGAAGGATATGTCCAAGGTAGATGGTCCAGTTGGATTCAAATACCATTCACTGGCCTTTTCTATACGGTTTTACAAAGAAGTTATGCTTTAAACTATTGTGGTATTCATCTAACATAACTTTCTGCTTAACAAGTAGATCAAGTGCTTACTTACTGAATCAGATTTTCAGTTATCTCCTGATTGTGGTATTTAATTTACATCGCTTGCATATGATATCATAATCAGTGTTGTCATTCCTATCCATTTCCCATATTTTGGTTTCAATAGTACATTTAAATAGGTAAGGTTAGATTTGTTTTATTTGCATGCTATATAATTTTCATTGTTCTAGTTTTGTTTGAAAGTTGTTTTTTATTCTCATGAGTGGATAGTCAGATTGTACACAAGTGACTGTTTCAGAACTTGTTTTCTTATCAACAGTGAATTGTTTTTAAAAGTAATCAGTTTCATTATTGAGAGATTTTTGGTTCTACCTATATCCAGCACCTTTTTTTTTTCTTGAAGAAAATATTCATGATGTATGTGTGATGCATTCATATAGCATAAAAGGCTTAATCTCTTCTTAATTGTGAAAATTGCAACTTTCCATCACATTTTTGCCATTCGTATGTATGCCTACTTTTCCTCCCAACACCTTTATTTGCTTCTCAAAGGCTCCCTTTTAATTGACCTACTGCTTTCATTTATAATAAGAATGTCAGGATGGATGAGCTTTAGTTCTGCCAGTAGTATGTCACATTGCATATAGCATGTCACTAGAAAAGGATCTTATATTTTTAGTACCAACAACTAAATGTATGTTTATAGATGGTCTAAACACTATGATTTGTAACATCCTTTACTCTATTTTCTGTCACATTGCCATTGTCATTACAGAAACAGACAGGCAGTTAGCTGTATAGCACTGAAAATCATTTTGTACATATCTTTGTTCCATCCATCCCCATGGCCACAGAATTAATCATCAAATGGCCTTCATTCATTTGGTCATGCTATGAGGATGCATAAGAGTAGGACTTTAAATAGAAATGATGTATAATTTGTATATGAGATACAGTAAAGATCAACAACAGCTGTTTGTTTTTCACTTGTTTCAGTCATGTCCACTCTTCATGACCCCATTTGGGGTTTTCTTGGTAAAGACACTGGAGTGGTTTGCCATTTCCTTCTCCAGCACATTTTACAGAAGAGGAGACTGAAGCAAGCAACATTAAGTAACTTGTCCAAGACACATAGCTAGTAAGTGTCTGAGGTCAGATTTGAACTCAGGAAGAGGTGCTTTCCTAGCTACAGGCCTGGTGCTCTATCCGTTGAGACAAACAGAAGTTGTGTCTTTTCCATCAATCTACTTTTAAATATAGTAAAGCTAGACTAATTGTAGGGAGAAGTAACAGCTGAGAGCTGAAAAAAGGAACAGAAGTCTCAAAAGCAAACGTAAGAAGTATAAACAACAGTGTTAAAATATGGTACCCTTTATTTCGGTGTTTCTCTACTTTACTTTAGCCCCGATGGCAGAACTCTTTGATAACTGATATTCATAATGTTGAACCTGAATCGTTAAGAAACATTAAGCATATATTTTGATTAAAAAGCTAAAGAAGTGCTTCCCTTTTAGAAAAAAATCATAAAAAATGATTGATACAATAAATAAAAAACAGTTTGGATCCTTAAAGAAGTAGGCTTTTTAATTTGGAAAATTCACTTATGTGAAACAGCTCCTTTCCCAGCAGTGCAAGATGAATGAATTAGCTGTTACCACACATAAATAAAACATATTGATGATTAGCTAAATTTTTCAGCCTTTAACCAAATGATTTCATAGCTGATGGATATAACTTTAACCACAGAATTTATATGAATCAAAACAAGGCGGGGGAAATTGTTATTTTTGCTATGGATCTTTTTATATACACTTTAAAATGAATTTAATCTGGCAAAATCTTCTATCATTTAGGTTTTTGAAGTTCTTTTTCTCCCAGTGGATCTTGACATTCTTAGGAAATAACTCAGCTAAAGTGTTGTAACAAATGTATAGCCAGTTATTTATTAGGTTTTATGCCACAATTTGGTATAATTGACCTTGATTTACTCGTACCATTAAGAACATCCTCAGAGGAATGAAAGAAAAATCTGTCAGCAGATTTCTGTGGTTTATAGGAGTAAAATATCAAAGCCTGATAGCATTCTGTTATTTTCTTTAAAACTGCAGTGCTAGAGAAGCAAGTACAGAAAATACTAAGTAATATAATCACACTGATCCATCTCAGCCTATTTGAAATGCGAAGCAAGCTATAATATTGTGTCTTTGTGCCCAGTTCTCAAGAAACGATAAGGTGTATAATATGTTTGTAAGATATGACTGCCAAACAAGATCAGAGAAAATGAGAAATGCCGTGCTGTTTTCTCAAGAAAATCCAATGCTGATGCTAGACCCCAAAATAATCAATGACAACCATCTTGATAATTGCATGTATTAAATATCTACACATTAGTTGTCATTTGATAACATTAGCTCACCCTTATGAATTTTGACTAGAATTAAAAAAAACGCTATGCATTACTGTTTTGCTTGCTTGTTGACTTCATGTTTTGTTTTGCTTTTATGTACTGACCTATGATTTCATTGATTTCAGCGTCTTTTCATGGATATAACATTTAACTACTTTATAACTTACAACCCTTGGGGCAGCTAGGTGGTACAGTGGAAAGAGCACCAGTGCAGGAGTCAGGAGGACCTGAGTTCAAATCTCACCTCAGGCACTTGACACTCACTAGCTGTGTGACCTTGGGCAAGTCACTTAACCCCAATTGCCTCATCCTGGGTCATCTCCAGTCATCCTGATGAATATCTGGTCACTGGATTCAGGTGGCTCTGGAGGAGAAGTGAGGCTGGTGACCTGTACAGCCCTCCCTCACTCAAAACAAAGTCAAGTGCAAGTCATGTCATCATTTCTCTGATGTCATGGTCTTCTTCAGCAACGAAGGATGAACATTCACAATTTACAAGCTTTAAACATTTGCCTGGGATTCAGTGAGATAATATTTGTATTTGGCATATTGCTCTGTACATTCTTTCCATATTGACAGATGCAGGCACTTGTCCATGGTCCTATTGGTATTATATGTCTGAGGAGGTGAACCTAGAGCTTCTGGAATACAAGACTGACATTGCAACCGCTAACTTCTGTGTATCATCATAGCACCATAATATTTATAATATTTCAGAACTAGAAGTTATTTTAGAGATCTTTATATAACTTTATATATCTTTATATAACTTGCTTATTTTATTGATAATAAATCATGTTATAAGGAAGAAGTCAATGTATTTCCTCAAGGTTGGATAGTTAAGGGTAGAGTAAAGATAGTGCAAATATCATACCCTTTTGTATATTCTTCTCACCAATACATTACATTAAATTTCTGAAATAATGACCAAATAAGTAGGACAGTGGGTTACCACTAGGCCTAGAGTCATGAAGACCTCAGTTCAAGTATGACCTCAATTGCTTAGACTTGTATGACCATGGAAAAGACACAGCCTCTGTTTGTCTGAGTTTCCTCATCTTTGAGGTTAGAATAATGAGAGCATCTGCCTCCAGGGTTTTGGAAATGATCAAATCAGATAAAGTTTGTAAAGTGCTTAGAAGCTGGCCTACCTCAGTTTCCTCAACTCTAAAATGGGGATAAAAATGCCTGCCTACTGATTTTTTGTAGGGATCAAATGAGATAATTTTTATAAAGCACTTAAAATAGTGCTTGGCATATAGTAGGTATTCAATAAATCTTTATTCCCACCCCTTCCACTATGAAAATAGAATACTAGATTATTTGTGAAATTCATTATTTCCTCCTCACCAAAATGCAAGTGAAGTTTATGTTTCCCTATCAATATAAAGCTATTCAAGGGGGAAACACGTTATAAAATTAGTTGCTTTGGAAAGCTTAGTATTATAAAGTCTAAAGCTGATGAATACTGAAAGATCAAGTATTTATGCACAGAGGGCTACTTAGGAAAGATGTTAAAAATGGAAAAAGTGACTGACTGTCCAGTGAAATGGGTAGAAAAACATACACTTTAAAAGTATAATTGTTCACCTCAAAGATTTTGAATGTCTAACAATATGAATAGAGCTCTAAATAAGAAAATATTTTGCAATAGTTTGACTTTACTTTTATGAAAAGCCTTTGGAGAACCTATTATGGACATTTTCCATAAGAAATAGCTCAGGGCGAGCAGCCAAGATGGCAGAGTAAAGGCAGGGATTTACCTGAGCTCTCCAAGAAACCCC
Organism: Notamacropus eugenii; assembly: GCF_028372415.1. Classification (NCBI taxonomy): domain Eukaryota; kingdom Metazoa; phylum Chordata; class Mammalia; order Diprotodontia; family Macropodidae; genus Notamacropus; species Notamacropus eugenii. The sequence goes on along the minus strand of NC_092877.1, from coordinate 119,316,508 downwards.
TTAAAATACCTTTAAAGATGACTCTAAATGAATTTTAGGGCAGCAGAACTCACAAAAATACAGAATGAAACAAATTTCCAGCTGAAGACAACCTGGAAGTTTGACAGGAAAGACAGGTTGCACCAGGCTGAAGCAGAGGAGCACAGTACAGCACAGGCCACACCAGCAGACACCAGACCCAGGCAAACCCAGAACAGGTCTCAGGAGACTTAATCACTGGCAGCAGTGGGGGTTTTCAGACTTAGTCTACAAACTTTGCCAAACAAAGATGACTTAGAAGGTCTGTAGTAAAGGACTGAAGGACCTGGGTGAGAGAGGAACACAGTCCACCACAGGTCAAGTAAGCACAGTCCCAGCCCTAGCAACCAGAAGGAGGCTTTGGGGGTGACTGAGTCATCACTGGCAGCAATAGTGGCTACTTCTGGAGCTCTCAGCTCAAAGACAGTAAGGGGATCAGACAACTGGTCAGCAGATTATGGGGCTCTCTTTGCTAGTAATGAGGCAGTACTTAGCCCATACTTAGACCTGAATCACAGTCCAAGATAAGGAGAAACAGTAATATAACAGAGCTTGTGGAAGCAGCAGACAGGGGACTCTCCTCACAGTTCTAGGGCAGGAAAGAATGCTTGTGGTCATTCACTGACCAGATCGCAGGTCAGGAGAGGAGAAAACACATTTCCTTAGATCATACAACCTTTGGAGAACTAAAACCTTATATGTCCCTAGAAGTACCTCTGAAAAGAGCTGTACAAACCCTTCAAGCTTGGAGCAGTTTGGCCTCCACATTGGAAGCAGTGTCCTACTTAACAGAGAGTTTAAAAAGTCAAGTAGTAGGCTGGGAAAATGAGCAAACAATTTGGGGAAAAAACCTCTGACTATAGAAAACCTCTGCTATAGAAAACCTCTTTGTGATGAGGAAGATCAAAACATACACTCAGAAGACAACAAAGTCAAAGCTCCTGAATCTAAAACCTCCAAGAAAAACATGAACTGATCTCAGGTCATGGAAGAGCTCAAAAAGGATTTTGAAAATCAAATAAGAGACGTAGAGGAAAAATTGGGAAGGGAAATGAGGGTCACATAAGAAAATCATGAAAAACAAGTAAAAAGCTTGGTTAAGGAAATCCAAAAAAAATACTGAAGAAAATTATACTTTAAAAAATAGACTCAGGATCCAAGATGACAGAGTAGAAGCAAATTTCCAGCCCAAGATAATCTGGAAGGTTGACAAGAAGAATCTATCACACTGGGATGAGAGCAGAGCTGGAAGCAGGTTGGTATGGGCCTGCTTCAGTTCAGATGCAGTTGGCACAGGCTTCAGAGTACTGAATTGCTGGCAGGTATGGCAATTTTCAGACTTCTCAACCTACAAATGCCAAAGACAACTTTGAAGGTCAGTGAAAAGGATCTCTCACATGACTATGAGGAGGACATGGTCTGCACCTAGCCCCAAGTCCGGGGTGGCTGGTAGCACTGTTGAAGTAGAGGCTGTTTCCAGAGCCCTCCACTTAACAAAAGAGCTCAAAAGTCAGGTAATTGATTGGGAAAAAGAGCAAATGGGGGAAAAAGAAAATAGACTATAGATTCTTACTTCCATGGTGAAAAGGTACTTTCTTATGCCATTGGTGACAAGGAAGATCCAAACATACAAGCAGAAGAAGATAATAAAGTTAGACTCCTGTATACAGAGCCTCCAAGAGGAATATGAATTGGTCTCAGGCCATGGAAGAACTCAAAACGATTTTGAAAATCAAGTAAGTGAAGTAGAGGGAAAATTGGAAAGAGATATGAGAGTGATGCAATAAAATCATGAAAAATGGATCAATAGCTTGCTAAAGGAGACCCAGAAATATGCTGAAGAAAATGACACATTTAAAATAAGACCAACCCAAATGACAAAAAAGGTACAAAAAGTCAATGAGGAGAAGAATTCCTTAAAAAGCAGAATTGGCCAGATGGAAAAGGAGGCCCAAAAGTTCACTGAAGGAAATAACTCCTTAAAGATTAGAATGAGAAGATGGAAGGTAATGACTTTACGAAAAAATCAAGAAATTATAAAACAAAACCAAAGGAATGAAAAAATAGCAGACAATGTGAAATATCTGATTGGAAAAACAACTGATCTGGAAAATAGATCCAAGAGAGACAATTCAAAAATTATTGGACTACTTGAAAGCCATGATCAAAAAAAAGAACCTAGACATCATCTTCCAAGAAATTATCAAAGAAAACTACCTTGATATTCTAGAACCAGAGGGTAAACTAGAAGTGGAAAGAATCCCCTGATGACCTCCTGAAAGAGATCTGAAAAGAGAAACTCCTAGGAATGTTGTAGCCAAATTCCAGAGTTCCCAGGTCAAGGAGAAAATATTGCAAGCAGTCAGAAAGTAACGATTCAAATATTATGGAACCACAATCAGGACAACACAATATTTAGCAGCTTCTATTTTGAAGGCTCAGAGGGCTTGGAATATGATATTCTGGAGGTCCAAGGAGCTAGGATTACAACCAAGAATCACCCACCCAGAAACCTGAGTATCATCCATGAGGAGGAAAAGTTGTCATTCAATGAGAGAGAGGAATTTTATGCATTCTTTTTCTTAAAAAGCTTGTGATTAGTCTTTATTATCATTACCACTTATTGTTCAACACATCAAGCATCTGTGATTCTATCACTGAAGACATTCCTTCCACAATACACATAGCCATCCCTGCATGCATTAGTACACAGTCTTAGAGAATTACCATAGCCAAACAATTCAGTATTCTCTCAGCAATTAATCAACAACCAGGCACTCTTCTAAGCAATAAGGGGTTCACATCAAATGGGAGAATAATTTGTAAATTAATAGGTATACACAAGATTCATTTATTGTTATTGTTGTTCAGTTATTTTTTTTTTAGAATTTCAAGCATTCTTGAGAAAAGATCAGAGCTAAACAGAAAATTAGACTTTCAAATACAAGACTCAAGAGGAGCATGAAAATAGGAAAGAGAAATCATAAGGGACTTATTAAAGTTAAACTGTTTACATTCCTACATGGAAAGAGAGTATTTTAATTAGCATAGTTAGAAAGAATATACTTATTATACATACATAAAGAAGAGGTATAAGTTGAATATGAAGGGATGGTACCTAAAAAAATATAATTAAGGGGAGAGAGAAGAATGCACTGGGAGAAGGAGAAAGGGGAAGGTAGAATTGTGTAAATTATCTCATATAAAAGAGGCAAAAAAAAACCTTTTACAGTAGTGGGGAAGAATGGGGAGGTGAAAGGGAGTGAATGAACCTTGCACTCATCAGAACTGGTTTAAAGAAAGAATATCATATACACCCAATAGAGTATAGAAATCTATCATACCTTACAGAAAAGTAGTGGGGAAGGGAATAAGATAATTGAGGAGGTGGTGATAGAAAGAGGGCAGATTGGAGGATGGGATAATTAGAAGCAAACACATTTGAGGAGGTATAGAATGAAAGGAGAGAATAGGATAAATGTAGGGTGGGATAGGATGGAGGGAATATAATTTTTCACAATATGACTATTCTTGAAGTGTTTTACATGACTACACATGTATAGCTGTAATGGTAATTCAAATGGGAAGATCTTTCCCATTCACTAATAGTCCCATGTAACCTCCTTAAATCACATAGAAGTCTAAGTCACATGTGGTGGGAGGAGTTTGCTGAACTCATGGAGCAGGAAAGGTGGAATAGGAAAAGGCAGAGCTAGAGCAGAGCTGAGAGGAAATTGATCAGAGTCCAGTCAGAACTGAAGGATGTAGGCAAGCAACCAGCTGATTAGTGTTAGTGAGAGAGCTTGTTTGTGATTTTGTTTAAGGGAACTGGTTTGTGAGAAGCCTAGCAGGAGGAACTCTGGGGTCTGGTGTTGCCCTCTGCATTGTTATTGTGTGTAGATGTCTTTTTTAGTATGATGGATTTGGCTTTCTGGCATCTGAATAAATGTTTTGGTTCTGTCTTCCATGGGGAGAGTCTGTTGTATTTCTCTATTCAGAATTGCGCTGGCATATTCATAGCCTCTGTAGGTGCTGTGAATATCACATTGGTGCTACAATAGCATATATGAAATTTCTCTCCTTCTCAATGAGGATAGGTGAGGAAGGAAAAGAATTTAGAATTCAAAGTTTTGAAAATGAATGTTAAAAGGTGTTTTTTACATATAACTGGGAAGAAATACAATATCAAAAACAAACCAAAAAGAAGTAGCTCAGGTAATATTTTATATACAATAACAATTCAGAATACTAAGTAAATGGAAGAAGGGGGTTGCCGACAATTACACGTTTATTTAAACATGAGACATGCTTATGGTACAAAAAAACCTTAATGTTTTGAAAGATTAGCAACCTGAATCAGCCAACCAGAGGTGTGTGTCTAGTTTCATAGATTTGAGAGGATTCTGAATTTAAATTGCTGGCACCCAAAGATAAATTTCTTCTCCCCTGATACCAATAAGTATGGGGAAGAAGCAACAGATGCCACAATGGGAAGATGGTGATAGCAGGAACAGGACTGTCAAGACTCTAGGCTTACTTCTGTTTCACATAGATTGTAGTTTTGAAATCAAAAACTCTTATTCATATCGCCTTGACAGACTTTCCTGGCCCTTTGCTATTTTATCTCCTATTGCCCTTCCCTACCCCTACTCTCTAGAGCTGATCCTGAAAAGAAAAAATGGGTGCCCAGAGTATCACCTGGATATGCATACAGGACTAGTGGTACTGGGGGAAAAAGGTGAGTGAGAAAAGAAAGTTGTCAGAATGTTCCCCTCTTGTGTATGTGTATGTGTGTGTGTGTGTGTGTGTGTGTGTGTGTGTGTGTGTGTGTGTGTGTATGAAGAGAGAATTAACTTTCTTCCTTACCTGTAAAATCAGTAATTCCACGTTCCCTCATAAATAAAGTGTAATTCCCACCTCTAAATAGTGTTAGATATAATTCAAAAAGTGTTCTTAAGATGTCTATCTTTTTAGGATAATACTAAAGTATTTCCTGTCAGAAAAAAAATAAAATTTTTAACATGAAAGTATACGTATTTGCATATACACCCACACAGATACACAATTCGAGACCTATCTGTAGGGGTAATGGTTTTCCTGACAGCTACCTCTCCATTAATTTGGGCTTTATATGTTTTCCTAATTTGACAATATTAAAAAGACTGTCTTAAATATCCATCGTTGTTTTTCTTCACCTAGTCTTCCCATTTTAACTTTAACATATGGACTGCTCACAAAATAGCTCTTAGCATTTCTAACAAAAAACTTAAAAAAAGGTATGCTAGACTTCAAATACAGTCTCTTGCAAATAAAAAAAATTAACTCAAATAAACTCATTATTTATGAAAGAATTTGAAAAATAAGAAAGCATTTATTCAGAGCTTATTATATGAGAGAAAACTACACTAGGTCCCTGGGGAAAAAAGGGCAAAACTAAAATACCCTCACTTTCAAGGAAAGGGATACAACAATGACAGTAACCATAATGCAATAATACCTCACATTTTATGTAGCACTTTAAGATTTGCAAATCATTTAAAAAATATTATCTCATTTAATTCTCACAATAATATGGGGAAATAGAGGCTGTAACATATTTTCAGGTAAGAAAACTGAGACAGACAGAAATTGAGTGACTTGAAGCTAACAAGCTTCAGTATTTGAACTCAGAACTGCCTGTCTCCAAGTCTTGTTCTCTATCCACTGCTCATCCAAATTGCATTTTCACACTTAACAATTAACGTTTGAGAGATTAGAATATGAACAATTTGTCGTTCAGAAGAGGATTACATAAACTGAACCCTGAAGGGGGATTAGAATTCTTAGAGACAAAGATGACAAACGTGATTCAAATGTACAGGAGAGAATGTACGAAGGCATGGAAAGAAGCTGTGTGTATAGAAGCTGGCATGCATATGCAAGTGTGTGTCTGTATGTAATATATGTATAGATATATAAATATATGTGTAGATATAGAGAGACAGAGACAGAGAAACAGAAACAGAGAGACAGAGAAAGAGACAGAAAGGAAGAAGAGGTGAAAAGGGAACAACAGATAGAGAAAGGAGAGGAGAAAATGTGGAAACAGGGGAAAGCCATAGGGACAGAGGTAGGTCATGATTCTTTCTCTGGATGTGGGTAGCATTTTCCATTGTGCATCTTTTAGAATTGTTTTGATCATTGTATTTCTGAGAAGCACTAAGTCCATCAAAGTTGATCATTGCACAATGTTGTTATTTCATACAATGTTCTCCTGGTTTTGGTTCCTTTACTCAGTATCACTTCATATAAGTCTTTTCAGCTTTTTCTACAATCCGCCTGCTCAACATTTTTTACAGCACACTAGTCTTTTATTCCATTCATATGTCACAACTTGCTCAGCTATTCCTTAATTGGTGGATATCTAATCAATTTCCTATTCTTTACCAATATAAAAAGAGCTGCTACATATTTTTTCCCCTTTTAATGACCTCTTTGGGATACAGACCTAGTAGTTGTATTGCTAGATCAAAGGTATACACAATTTTGTAGCTTTTTAGACATAGTTCCAAATTGCTTTCCCGAATGATTGGATCAGTTTACAACTCTACCAACAATGCACTAATGTTCCAATTTTTCCCACATCTCCAACTTTTATCATTTTCTTTATCTGTCATATCTTCCAATCTTTTAAGTGTCATGTAGTACTTCAGAGTTGTTTGGAGTTGCATTTCTCTAATCAAAAGTGATTTGGAGAATTTTAAAATATATTACTATAGATAACTTTAATTTCTTCATCTGAAAACTACCTTTCCATATCCTTTGACCATTTATTAATTGAGAAATAACTTGTATTCTTATAAATTTGTCCCAGTTCTCTATATATTTGAAAAATTAGGCCTTTATCAGAAGTGTTGACTGTAAAAATTATTTCCCAGCTTTCTGTTTTCCTTCTAATCTTGGTTGCATTGGTTTTGTTTATGCAAAAACTTTTTAATTTAATGTAATCAGAATTATTCATTTTGCATGTCATAATGTTCTCTATCACTTGTTTAGTCATAAATTCTTCCATTCTCCATAGATGTGACAGGTAAACTATTTCTTCCTCTCCTAATTTGCTTATGGTATCACCCTTACCTGTACTCATTTTGTTCTTATTTTGGTATATATTGTGAGATATTGTTCTGTACCTAGTTTCTGCCATGTTATTTTCCACTTTTCCCAGCAGTTTTTGTTATACAGTGAGTTCTTATCCAAGAAGCTGAAGTCTTTCAGTTTATCAAACAGTAAATTATTATTCTCATTTACTATTGTGTCTTGTGTACTTAAACTACTCCACTGATCCACCACTCTGTTTCTTAACCAGTACCAGACAGCTTTAATGATTGCCACTATATAATAGAGTTTTAGATCTGATATGACTAGGCTACCTTCCTTTTCATTTTTTCATTAATCCCTTTCATTAAATCATTTCTTTTCATTCTTGAACTTTTATTCTTACAGATGAATTTTGTTATTATATTTTCGACCTCTATAAAATAATTTTTGGTAGTTTGGTATGGCACTGAATAAGTAAATTAATTTAGGTAGATTTGACATTTTGATTATATTAGCTCAGCCTACCCATGAGATATTGTATTTCTCAATTATTTAGATATGACTTTATTTGTGTGAAAAATGTTTTGCAATTATGTTCATATAGATCTTGGGTTTTTCTTTGTAAATAGATTCCCAGATATTTTACAATGTTTGTGGTTACCTTAAATGAACTTTTATCTTTCTATCTCTTTCTCCTAGACTTTATTGGTAATATATAGAAATGCTGATGGCTTTTATGGGTTTTTAAAAAAATATGCTGTAACTTTGTTGAAATTGTTTATTATTTCAGGTAATCTTTAGTGGATTCTTTAAGCATACCATCATATCATCTGCAAAGAGTGAGAGTTTTGTTTCCTCATTTCCTATTCTAATTCTATTAAATTCTTTTCTGTTATTGCTGAAACTAAAATTTCTAGTACAATATTAAATAATACTGGTTATAATAGGCATTTTTTCACCCCTAATCTTATTGGGAAGCTTCCAGCTGATCCGCATTACATATAATGCTCACTGGTGGTTTTAGATACTCCTTATATCATTTAAAGTCCCCAATTTTATTGAATGTCCATTTTTCCCCTAAAAATTATGTTCAATTTTGCTGGGTAGTTGATTCTTGGCTGTAATCCAAGCTCCCTAGCCACCCAGAATATTGTATTCCAAGTCCTCTGATCTTTTAATGTTGAAACAGCTAAATCCTCTGTAATACTCTGTGTAGCTACTTCATATTTAAATTGTTTCTTTCTGGCTGCTAGCAGTATTTTCTCCTTGATGTGATAGTTCTGAAACTTGACTAAAATATTCCTTGGATTTTTTTTTTTTTTAACAACTCTTTGCAGGCGTCATAGGTGGATTCATTTGATAACTATTTTACCCTATGGAACTAGGACCTCAGAGCAATTTCTTGAAATATGCTTTCCTCTCTCTCTCTCTCTCTCTCTCTCTCTCTCTCTCTCTCTCTCTCTCTCTCTCTCTCTCTCCCCTACCCTCTCTCTTTTTTTTATCATGAATTTCAGGGAGTCCAATAATCTTTAAAGGATCTCTCCTGGCTCTGTTTTTCAAGCCAGTTGCTTTTCCAGTGATGTATTTTACATTTCTTCTATTTTTTTATTTCTAAATTTTTATTTGACTGATTCTTGGTGTTTCTTAGAGCCATTAGCTTTCACTTGCCAAATTCTAATTTTTAAGGAATTGTTTTCTTCAGTGAGCTTTTGTACCTCCTTTTCCATTTGGCCAATGCTAATTTTTAAGGAGTTGTTTTTTTCTGTGGATTTTTTTCAGTTTTGCCAATTGAATTTTTTAAAGGAATTATTCGCTTAAGTCAATCTTTGTCATTTATCTTCCAAGCTGTTGACTCTCTATTGCATAACTCTCATTTTTGTCCATTTTTCTTCTCCTTCTCCTATTTGATTTTTTGAAATTCATTTTGAATTCTTCCAAGAAGGATATTTGGGCTTGAGACCAATTCATCTCCCACTTTGAGACTTCTCATGTAGGCATTCTGACATTGTGGGACTCCTCTGAGATTGTGTTTTGATCTTCCCCATCACCACAGTAGTTTTCTATGGTCAGTGCTCTTTTTTTTTGCTTCTTACTCATTTTTCAGCCTATTTCATGACTTTTAAAGTTGTGCTCTTGGGGAACAGGGGTCACAGTCCCAAGCTTCTTTTGTTTGTGGTCAGAGGTCTGGTCTGTCTTTCTGTGCCAGGGACTTGGGTGCTTGTGGCTTATGCACTCTGCTAGGGTGGCCAGACCTAGTCACACCAGTTGCGCTGGTGAGTTCCCAGGCTGGCAGTTTGCCTTCTGCACTGGGGCTGGAGGTTTCACATCTGGCCTATTCTGCCACTAGCCTGCTGAATCAGAACCTAAGGAACTTGGTTGGTAATCTATTATGTGTCTCAGAGCCTCCCTTTGGCTTTCCCAGACATATCTGCCCTGGACTGTGTTCCCTTTCACCCAAATGAGGCAGATATTCCTGAAATCCTTCTAAGTTATTTTAAGCTGGAAAATTGTTTAACTCAGTCTTGATATGGGTTCTGTCACTCCAGGATCCATTTAGAGGCTTGATTTAATGTTGTTTCTGAGAGAAACTGAGGAGAGCTCAGATAACTTCCTGGCTTTTCTCCACTATGTTGGCTCAGCTTCCTCTTATCTGCCTCATTTCTTAATGCATAGTGGTGCTCTAACAAATCATATGTCATGTTCATTTCTCAACTGATACCAGTTATTCCTCAATTGATGAGATTTACATTAGTTTCCAAGGTTGTTATTTTTTGCCATCCAAGAAAAACTATTTTTCCCTAAATTGTATTTTTGCATATATTTTTTTCTCTCTTTGATCTCTTTTTGATAAAATTTTAGCACTAATATAGCTGAGAAAAAAGCTGAATACTGTTTAGTAACTTTTTATGTTAATTTCAATTTACTCTTTATAATCATTATACCTATTCTCAGGTACACCAACAATACCTCAGTCTGCCTGCTGTCCCCAAGCCCCTGTAACATTTATCATTCCTTTTTTTTTTCATATTGGTCACTGTGATGGGCATGATATAGAGTAGGAGAATTGCTTGAATTTACATTTCTAATAATAATATTTCTTTTAATATGATGCTAAATAGCCTGGGTTTCTTCATTTGAGAACTGTCTTTTCATAATCTTAGATAAACACTTTAGAAAAATTAGTTAAAATTGCCAATTAGATGTATGGATATTTTTTTAAAATCATAAACAAATAAAGAATTCACAATACTGTAGAATAGAAATTATTTTGAGTAAATAAAATCTAAAAGTTCTGTACAAATAATCTAATAAAGTTAAGATTATTAACTAGGGAAAATCTTTGCAATCATTACTCGTAAAATTTTCATATACATAATATGTGAAAAACTGGTTCTAATTTATATTTTTTAATAAATTACTTTGAGCACTAAGAAGTTACTTGACATAGTTGGTATGTCCCATAAGTATGACTAAAATCCAGTCTTTCTGACTTCAAGGTCTTCTCTCTATCCATTCTGTCATATTGTTTCTTATATGCTAAATGTATTGATGCTAATTCATAAGATTTAGATCTGGAAGGAACATTACAGATCATATATTCCACCACCTCCAATTTATAGATATGGAAACTAAATTCCAGCAAGATAAAATATGTTATCCAAGGTAATGACTCAAGGTCGCATAGGTACTAAGTAGCAGACATTGAATTGGAATGTAGGTCTTGTGTATCCTGATCTCATTTTCCACCCACAGTATCACACAAAGCTACTTCACAGAGTCACAGAATACGTATCTCATTGACCATAGTCCAATCTATACATGAAAGGAATTCCCACTATAGCATCATGGGCAAGTGATCATCCAAACTCTGCTTAAAGACCTTCAAGGACAGGGAAGTCACTGACTCTTAAATCAACCCATTCCACTTTTGCACATCTGTATTAGGAAATAATTTCTTAGCATTAAATGTAAATTAGGTTGTCTGTAGATTCTACCTACTGCACTAGGTTGCGTCCTCCTGGGGTCAAAGTGAACAAGTCTAATTTCTCCTGCAAAAGAGAACCCATCTAGTACTTTGTTGATTTTTTTTTTTTATCTCTCCACCTTTAGGCTAAATAGGTTCAATTATTTCAAAGTATCTCCATACGTCAAGAATTCAAAGATCTTCTCTATCCTTGTTGCTCTCCTCTCGTTAATATTCACCTTATCAATGTTCTTAAATTGTGATGTCTAGAACTCAATGAAATGCTCCACATGAGGTCTGACAAAAACAAAATGCAATGGCACTATAGTCTCCCTGATCTAGGAAGCTGTATCCTTCTTAACGTATCCTAAGATCTATTTACTTTTTTTAGTTGTCAATCTCACTGTTGACTCATATGAAGCTTATGGTCCACTAAAACTCCCACATCATTTTCAGAACAACTGCTCTTTATTCATCCTCAGTCTGATACTTGTAAATTTGATTTTTCTTAGAGAATTTCCAAGCTAAACACTCTTTTTATAGATAAGAGAATGCAGGGTGTTATAGAAGAAAGAAAAATAAATAAACTTCAGATGAGGAATGTCTTAGACCTAACATAGAGTACTCTTCTTGAAGACTCAGTAACACTACCTAAGAAGTGAATGGCTATCACCAATATTTGTTTTAAAGGGATACCTATGAAGAACTTCACTTGTAAACACTATGTGTCAGTCCTGATTACTTTGTCAATTTGGGGATCAGAGCTGCATGTGCTAAGAAGTTAGTTTGGTAAACAGGAACAAACAGAAGATCATAGAAGTAAACCACAAAATAGATTTTTTTTCTTAGGTAGCTCCCAATGGGCATCAAGGTTCACAGGAGGAATAATTGAATTAACTCTAGATTCTAGATTCTTATTTAGTGTTGAGAAAGTATTGTAGTGGGAAATGGATTAATTATAGACAGATAAATTTGTATATATATATATATATATGTATATATATATATATATATCTGGAAACATATAAAACATTTTATACTCATATAATTATATTTGCAAATATATATCATATAAAAAAGAGTATTTCACATATATTTAAGTGCGTAGTGTGGTGACATTTTCATAGACCTATTTAACTAATATTCAATAATGATCATATCAGGCAAAATGGCATCATGGGGTATTTTAACAAGCAGTATTTTGACTCAATAGAAAATAATTGTTTCATCTATAGTGTCACTTGGTAGTCAGGGACATATTGATACACAAATTATTGACAAAATGAAATGTAACAGCTGCTCTGAATTCTTTGTTCATTATTACAGAATGTCTCCCAGCCTATATAGTAAGCTTAGGAGTAGTTTCAATAGAACTTCTTTCAAATTGCATGATAGAATACCCTATAATATTTAGTGAAGACTGGGTAGGGAAACAAATCCTATAGGCCTCTTTTGAACTGACACTTTTATTACATAGAATTCTAGTAAATCCATATGTTAGGAAGTTACAAATGAACAATGTGTACTACCGAAACCATAGCTCAGGGACTCAGGGCACCAGTCTCCTGTTTTCTCATCCAGTTTCTACTTCCCAAAATTAATTTTGATCAAGTCACTTAACCACCCAGATACTCAATTTCTTCATGAGTAAGTGAAGGTTATTAGGCAAGATAATTTTTAAGGGTAGGATTAATCTCTATTAAATTTTCTTTTCCTATTCCTACCCAAATTTACCTTGGTGTTTACTGGTAAGCTTATACCCAGTAGAAGAATAATCTCAGAAGTTAGAGTGACAGCAAAAACAGCAGCAACAAAAATAATAGCTAAAATTTGTATACTGCTTTAAAAAAGATGAACAAAACGATTGCAAAGAAACGCTGAATAATTTGCATGAAAGGATGAAGAGAGAGGCGAACAGAATGAAGAAAACATTGTATCCAGTAACAACAATATTGTTTTAAAAATAACTAAACGACTAAGTCATTTTGACTATTATAAATGCACAGATTAAAAATAAAAGATGTATGAATAAAGATGCTATCTGCATCCAGAGAAAGAACTGATAAATAGAAGCATATAGAGAGTAATTTTACATACATGTATATATGTATACTTAAATACATGTACACATATACCCATTTAAATATATATATATGTACATATGCACACATGTATCTATTTATCTAGCTAGCTAGCTATAACTATTTGTGTCTAATGGGAACCATCTCTAAGGGAGGGAGGAGGGAAGGAAAAAAGGAATTTACATGATAACGTTGTATATTTGGAGAGAATAGCAAGTTGTATATGACAGATTTGCAGATTGTTATGCAGTCATCTTTTTAAATTGTATTTATGTAAATGATTGTTTTATTCCATGAATTGAAAATGAAATTAATTTTAAAATATGAAAATAGTTTGTAAAACACTGTACATGTATTTTCTCAGTCAATCCCCACCCTAAAAACTTGTTATTTCTATTTTACAAATAAGAAAACTGAGGCAGTTTGTGATTTGCTCCTGGTCACAAAGCTAGTAAGTAAATGAATGAGGAAAAATTTTAATCAAGTCTTCCTAACTCCAAGTCCATTGTTCTTACTCACTGTTTTACCCAGCCCCCTTTAGCAGGGGTAGTTTAGTGGTCAATTAGTCTAACAACTTGACTAGTGGCCTCCATGTAGGAGAGTTCCCTTGTTAACCAACCAAAGTATTGGTTTAAAAAAGAAAGGATAGCAGTGTTGACTCCTAGACAAGAAATTTCAAATGTTACTACCCTAGTCACTAAGTTCTTGTCATTCTCTATGATCTCTAGGTGAAAATATAAACACTTCTATTTGGATTTCAAAGCACTTCTCTACCTGGTCCCAACCAATCTTTTTTAGTATTATTATATTCAAGTTCTTTTTAGTTATTTTCCTCTTAAACATATTTGCCCCTTAAATTACATTCCACTCAAAGTATTAATTAGCAAATAATAGGGCAATGATACTGACAAGAATGAAATCTTCCCTTCCTTCACTATACGTGCCTGTTTGGGCTCCTTCTGTGTTATCCTTCTAGCTATGCTAAATACAGTCATAAAATTTAGAGAGGGAAAGGACCCAGGCTGATTACTTAATGCAGTAACCACTTGTTTAACTTCTACTATGTGCCAAGAGTGATAGTAAGACCAAAAAAAAAAAAAAGAAGCAATACTCTCTACTTTTAAAGAGCACATATTCCATCAGGGAGACAACATATATAAATCTTTGTTGCTGTTATTTTTCTGTCACGTGCAGCTCTTCATGACCCTATTTGGGGTTTTTCTGGCAAGAATGCTTCATGATCTGCCAATTCCTTCTCCAGCCCATTTTATAGATGAGGAATTGAGACAAACTGGGGTTAAGTGACCTTTTTGCCTAGGGTCGCACAGCCAGTGTATAAGACTGGATTTGAACTCATGAAGAGCAGTCTTCCTGATTTCAGATCCAATATTCTATCCCATATGCCACCTGGTTGACATTTATATAAAGACATATGCTCACACACGCATATTTATTCTGTTTCCTATAGTTAATGGTCCTAACAATCTGGACTTTGTTCCTCACATATAGCTCTCCATTGTCCTCTTTCTTTCCTTTGATATTCCCTAATTCATGACACACACTTATTTCTTACTTTTTCCTCAAAGAATCCCCTCATTTTCTTAAAAAAATATAACATGAACATCTCCTGCAAGAAACCTTTCTAGTCCTTTTAATTGTTAATACACTCCCTCCTTAACTACCTTATATTTATTTTGAATTTATTTTTATATTAATTCTGCATAAACATATACATATGTGTGTATTATAAATGCATAGATATATGGTTATTTATGTACATATATAAATACATATATACATATGCACACATGTACAAATATCTGCTCCTTACAAATCTTCTCTCTGCTACTTAGTAGTTGTGTGACTTTCATCTAGTCACTTAATCTCTCTGAGTTAAAATTTCCTCCTTTATAAAATGAGGAATTTTTACTAGATTGCCTCTTGGTTTCTTTCAGACTGTAAGTCTAGCATGCTAAGATCCTTATCAAATGTCTCTTCTTGCTTAGTTTGTGTCTACAACAGTTTTTAAAGAGTCACCAAACTAATAAAAGACACACCATATAGAATGCAAAACAGAAAGATGATGGGAACAGGTATGTAGGAGTGAGGAAGCAAGAGATGAAATGAAGAAACTTTGGCCAATCTAGCATTTACATTGAAAAGAAAAGTCTGGTCAGAGAACTAAATTGAGGGAGAGAGAGAGAGAGAGAGAGAGAGAGAGAGAGAGAGAGAGAGAGAGAGAGAGAGAGAGAGAGAGAGAGACTGCCTCAATAGGAGCTATGCACAGAAGATAGGATAGAACTCTAAAATTTGAATACTAATCTCACCATGAAAACTTACATTCCTAGACACTAAAATAGCCTATAGTATCATCACTATAACAGGGCAGAATAAGGTTATAAGGTAGAAAGGAAAAAAAAATGCAACTCAAAGTGATGGTAACAATATGTTACCACCAGTTAAAACGATACTTATTTTCCTATTGGTTATTACATAAAATTTATACACCTTTCAGAATGTCTTTTGACGATATTTACTAAGTTTCCATACCAATGGAACACATTTGGTTGCTAATTAGTGCACATATTGTGTGCTATAGATATATAATGTTTTTTTAGTCTCCAAAAAGACCTGAAAACTCTCATTAATTAGGTTCAATCTGTTTTCAAGTTGCGGTTTATCAATCCCAGCAACATTTATAGAAGTTAGAATGTATGCTTTAAAATTGCGTGCCATATGGGACACTGATATGGATATTTTTGTTAATTGCTTAAAGATCTTTTTCACCTTTTCCTAGAAAAAGTGGTTCTCCATCCTGCACCTGCTCATTCAAGGAAAGACTATTTTTCTGGACAATACATGCAAGGGATCTCAAAGTTAATGAACTGAATAAAATATGATTGCAAAAAAGAGTGAAAGCAGGATGATTGAAGAGAGCCTGTAATACGTGAATGCTATATCCATTAGAAAAGGATGCTTTGATTTATTATTTTAAAAGGAAAGCACAAAGGTTCTCTAACTGATTGTTCCTACTTTGGTTTTTTTTTCAGATGACTGTTTATGCCAGTATTAAGCTATTTTTCAAAACCATTAGGCCAGCAAGAAGGTCATTGATTTGACAAAGTTTGTTCTTATATGTTTAAGGAAAAACAGCAAAACAGTGTTAGTAGGTTTTAATTTGGAGATTCCCATGCCTATTCTGATTCAATAGGTATAAGGTGCATTTGGAGACATGTTTAAGGCATGAAGAGTTAGGGAAAGTCTTGAGGGAAGCTGAAAAGTTTGGTATTGTCCAGTTAGAAGTGATTGAACTCAAATATGTAACTATTATATAACCTGTTCTAGCAAAAATATAATAACAGGTTATCAAAGAATTCTATGTGTGCAGGATGTCAGTAATTCTAGGATACAGTCACCTGCCTCTTGCAAGTACAGACACACATTTGATATCATAGTTGTCCTGAACTACTATGACCATAAATGTCAAACAGGTAAAATGTGCAAGAAAGATTCTTCTGTACATTGGCCAGTTACAAAGACCATCAGTATTCAATTGCGCAGGAAGTTATGATGAGAATTGTCCTGAAATGTTTTTGTTGGTTAGTTATTTTTTTTAAATCATTGGTACCTACATTTAGATCTTGTAAATAAAGATAATCAAAAAATTATTGCTTTCATTGAAACTGAAGAGATATTTTCTGAATCATTTGGGCCCCTTAGTAGCACATGAAAAAAGGAACACATGAATATCATGTTTCAGTGTAGCACTGACCATCCTATAGAGAATATCCAGGGATAAGACTGCTCCCTGATATCTTATGAGGTGGTCCTTGATAGAAGACATGAGCATCCAGCATCTTCTGGTTGTTCCTTTTGTGTTCTCTCCACCTTTCTCCTTCATGATAGGGGTTTGTTTTGAAAAGTGTTTGTCATAGAACAGGATCCACCTGCATCTCAGTAAACTCTAAAGGAAAAGACAGCCTCCACTATTATAGTTTTCTTCCTATAAGCATATTATATCCCTCACAATGCTGTCTTGGATACACCAGGGAGGGAACAGTTACAGTGGCTACCTGGACATAGTAACAAGATGCTCTTTTTGACAACGTAAGCTTGGGATTGGATCTCTTCTACTTTTGCAGTTCTGAACTTGATGTTTCTAGCTATAGCTGCAAATTCATGAGTAGTTGAAGCTGAGAACCTCTTCATGGGCAGATTGATTACGCAGCTGGAGATAAATTCTAAAATAACTTCTTATAGGATAAAGTAGCCACAGTGAAGAATAGTCCAATTCATGATTCCTTGGCAAGATGTGGACCGTTACTGAATTGCTTGAGCAATGCAGAACATAGGTGAAGTTGGAATGCCTGTCCTGAAGTTAATAAAATGTTCACATTTTAAAATTTTAAGTATCAACATCTTGGGAGGGTTGTTATTTATTATTGGTTATTATATCGTAATGTGAGTATCTGTCAGTGGTTACTTACGAGTCTTTTTATTTTAGATATTTCTTTTTGGTGGAAGAAATAAATAGCTTTCCTATATCTGATCTATAATTTTTACATGGAGTAACTTTTTTGGAAGGGATCCTATTGTTCCCTTTTAGAGGAGACCCTGTACAGCCCTAAACTAAATGATACTTTCTGTAGCTTTGGGGTAGAGTCATAATAATTCAAAGAATATGAAACAAGGCTCCTTTTACTCTCAAACGAGATAATATTTGTAAAGCACTTAGCACAGTGCCTGGCGTATAGTAGGTACATATAAAATTTATTCTTATCCCTTCTACTCTCTTTAGAAGTCAGGCACCCACCCCCGTACCTCCAATGAATCCTATTATGTATGTGAGCCAAGAATTCACACATTAGAGTCATTAAGAAAGAGCCCACCCAGAACCCGAACCAGCGGATCTTTACATGAGGAAATCCTAAAACTGTGTACAAGTTTTAAAACAAGATGATAACACAAAGACTGATAGCATCATTAAGGCAGCAGAAAGGAAGAACTAGACATGAGCTTACCATCAAATGTCTTGGCCAAGTTATAGACCAACTAGGAAGACACAAAGCTTGTGTCAAGCAATTTTGATCATATCTTACAAATATTGACCAACAGTGAACAATAAAAATGAAAGCTGACCTACAAGCTGTTCCCTGAGCATAATATTCCATCTCCCATCTCTGTGTTTTTGCAAAAATCTTACCCTCATGCTTGAAACTGTCTCCTCTTACCTCCTAAAATCTCTGGAAGCCTTGAAGCCTCAACCCAACAAAACTTCCCTAGTCTACTCTTCCATTATTGTCTTCTTTTCCTGTTAGAGAAGAAATTACTTCTTATATATTTTGTCATAGGCCTATGTAGAATCGGTATGCTTTTGCGTAAGGACCAATGGAAATATTTCCAGGATTTATCAGCACACCCAGACCAGATTATGCATTCCTATTATTTGCATATATATTTTATGTTGTCTTATCCAGATAAATCATGTTATCAACTCTGTCCCTTTAAGATCCTTCAGAACAGAGTATTTTGTTTTTGTCTGTTTCTGGATCAAATAGCACAGTGCCTTACACATAGTCAGTACTTAATACATGCTTGTTGAATTTAATTTAATGTAATTATATAATTAAAAACAAAGGAAGATGACTTACAACCAAGAATAATAGACTGTGATGTTGAGGATAATACTGAGGAAGCAGGGGGGAAGGGGAGGAGTAGACTTTTAGCAGTGTGATGACTTCTAAGCATTCATTTTGAGAAAAAAAACATTATCTTTGTGTAGAGTCTTTTACATGTAAACGTAGCTGAAAATATAACCTTGAAAAAGATGAAATAAGGACAAATAGCTTAAACAGAAAGTCAATGATTCCTGCTTGTTTAATGAAAAGGAGAAAAAATTTGAGGGGTCTCACCTTTTCTCGGGGTCACTTAGGATATAAAGAATTGCCAGCTCTTTGATGAAGGAGAGAAGAGTCAGGTAGTGACTTAACATTTCTTGAAGAAATTCTCCAGTCAAACTGTTTGCACTTGGAGGGCAACTGGTTATTGATTAGCCTCTCCTTTACGGGTAAAGAATAATTAACTATTTTGTGGAGAACACATTTTGCAAGGTGATTTACTCAAGTGTTTATTGAGAAGTGTCTGTGTCAAAATATCAATATGTTTTCAAAAATAGATGTTTCACAATATTGTGGGGCTTGTTTGGGGCATAAATGTTATCTTTAGTATTTAGAGAGCTGCTCACTGCTATGGAGCATTTAAACATTTGTCAAAAAGGGGAAAAATTACTTATGCTATTCAAGCCAATGAAAATAGTGTAACTTTCTAACAAAACAGCCAGGTGGCAAAGTGGATAGAACACTGTTCTTGGAGTCACGATATACCTGAGTTCAAATCTGGCCTTAGACACTTCCTAATTACATGACCCTGAGCTAGTCTGCTATTTACCTCAGTTTCCACATTTGAAAAGGGGGATAATAATAGCACCTGTTTCTCAGGTTTGTTTGAGAATCAAATGAGATAATTTTAAAGGGTTTAGCACAGTGCCTGGCACATAATAGCTACTATATAAATGTTAGCTATTAGCTATTAAAAATGAATAAGCACAGATACCACTAGATTGTTCCACATGGAACAATCGTGGATTTTATTCCATTTATTCAGGAGAGGTCACTACTAAACCTATTTAATGACATGGTGGGTCTGAAAAATCTTTAGATTTGACTTTCATATGGTATTTTCCATTCAAATTTGTATAAAGAGAGGGTGTAAGCTTCTTTGCAATGCCTTTCCACTATCATCAGCTGTGACCTAGAAGGGCTGCATTCCCTAGTGAAGAGAAAGATGATTCAATGTTTATGGTGGTTCAATCAAGTTGCTTTATATAGTAATAGTAGAGAAGTCTCCAGAGTGATAGACTGTGGCTGTCTGATGTGGCTATGACTGCTTGTGAACTAAGTCTAACTGAAAAAAGGGGTCTGTAATTGAAATGATGACAGTAATATAGGTCACAAGGCAAGTTCCAGGTCTTTTCTTTCATTCTCAAAAACAATCTCATATTTGAACTTCAGTTTAATTAATGATTATGAATCACTGGAGTCTCATAGAATACTCAAATAATATAAAGCTAGATTATTTTTACTGTTGTTTAGAAGAGAGAACACCATGGATTTTTTTAAAAAAATCATGTTATTATACTTTTACTTAGAATGAATAAAATTCATAAAAGATAAATTTTTCTTCTTGTAACTAAGAAAAAAAATTTGTGTTATATTTCTTGGTACTTAAATTCATATAATTTTCTGGTTTAAGAAACATTAAGAAACTTTATACTCATAGGAAGTCAGCATAGAGTGAGTAATATTGAAGCACTGGGTGGATTGAATGCCCAAACCTCAGCCTGTTCCTCTGTCTCTCTCCCTTTTCTCTTCCCTTTTTCACACCTCCCTCTTTCGGAGTATGCTAATTCTCCTGGATTTCTTCTTTTAGATTAATCTTTAAAATGATTGCATCCTTAAAGAGAGGCATTGTGCATCATTGCCCAATAGCACTAAATAAATTCAGAGTAGAAAACGGAGAAAGTGAACTCACTATCTCAGTGTCCTGCCTGTAGTTTAATCATTTAAGCTGAACCTGGAAGATATAGAGTAGAAGTAATAATTCAAAAAAATAGGAAGAAGTTATAATATTTCAATAAATCCTTGAGGAAATTCTGTTCAAGGGCTTGGAAGGAGGTTAAAGAGGTAGTAGTATAAAAACCTGAAAAATGATGCTTTTTAAAATTTTTGTTTTGCTTTTAATTCTTTGAGAATACAATCTTATTATGCTTCCTAACAATAGTCTTGAAGTTTGAAATCAGCTAGAGCCAGCTTCTTATTTTTATTGAGGTCTCTAATTATAATTCCACTATTTTAGATGACCTCGAGGAGCACAGCTCATGCTTTCAGTCTGATAAGTGCAGTATTTGATGGATTATTAAGATTTAGGAAAATATTCAATAGTAATATAGTTGTAATTATATTAGTCTACATACATAAGTACATTGTATTCACATATTTTATATGTATGCGTATATATATCTACAAGCATGCATACATATCATTTAGGTTTGTTAGATAGTCTCTCTTTCCACACATACACAGACACAAACACAAATATATCTATCTGTCTATCTGTCTATCTTTCTATCAATCATTGCTTAAGAATCACAATGGCCCTGGTATTTTAGCATTACTCCCATTTTACAAATGAGGAAAATGAGGAAATCAACACCAGTTTCTATCTCAACAATAAAGCATTGCATTATACTGGGCTAAGGCCAAAGGGTACACATTGAATATGTACCAGCACTTTTTTTTCAGCACTGTTCTCATCTTCCTAAAGCACAGGAAGGCAGAAGTAAACCATTCTAAAATTATTAAAATCTCCACTAGATCCCAAGGCTTGCCATAAGATAAACTCTAACATTTCAACACCCTTCTCCCTCCTAGAAGACTTTATTCCTCCTCTTGTTTGGAGATATTTATTTAATTTATTTCATAACTTCTCAGAAAGTAATAGCTGGAGTTTAGTTTAAGGTGTTTGCCCTCCCAAGAGTATTTGCTCTTGGGTTTTAGGACCCAAATACACTGATCTTTTAGAGTAGAATTTTAAAGTCTATGAGTGGTAGTGCAAGAAATATATTGCTATTAAATTATAGTTTGGGAATTACAAGGTCAATGTTTAAGAGACTGTTCATTTCCTTCTAGGTACTTTTCTTACAATTTTGAAAGGCTTGCATCAGAGATGAGCAGATATTACCTCATGACTTGGTCAGAGAGGTAAGTTCCAGAGACCCAATTAGCTGGAAAATAAAATTTACTGTGCTACTCAACTAAATTCTTATTTAAAAATAAATATATATTTTAAAGTTATGTATAAATATTACATTGTATAACAATGCTTATATATGTATATGAAAGAAAGTAAAACAACCATGTACAATTAAATATCTTTCACCTTAACCCTAATTTGCAATTTTTAAAATTTATACTTTATTTCTTCTACTAAACCTCTTTGTTTAGCACTAAGGTAGATTTCTAAACAAGTAAGGGGAAGTGGAGGCAAGAGCAAGGCAGAAGACTGCCTTCATGGTGCTCCAAACTACACCACTCCTTTTTTGTCATGGACCAGGACCTGAGACAAAGAACTGTGGGCATGAGCAACTGTCTGAGTCTTTACATAAATTTAAAAAAAGAGCACAGTGTTGTTTTTTTTTTTACACTGGTGAGTGCTGGCATTGGTGACAGCTTCTTCCAATGAGTTAAGATACTACTCAGGGTAGCCAAGTAGAATGTGTAGTATCTTCTGAGTTCATGTCCATCTATAAAAAAAAATAGTTTTCCAGTCATTCTTCATCTAAGTACTTTCACTTTGAGTTTAATCTTCAATTTGTCATTTAACTATCTTGTTTCTGTATACTTTAGATGAAATTGTACTTGAGCATCCTTTACTATCACCATTTATAGAATATTTCTTATAAAATGAGTTTCTTTAATAAACTAGAAAATCCTTAGGTCTTAAAAAGGTTAAGATTTTTTTGGGGGGTTGAATAGCAGAATATAACTTAAAACACATAAATATATGGTCAAAGCCCCTTTTCAGACTTTGATAAATTTTAGGTAGCACAGATAATGACCTTGCCCCTTAAGCTTAACTTGTATTTTTACCTTTTTTTATCTGCCTATCTATCTATATGGGAAAACAGAAGAAATTTAGGGTTTCACAAAATATGGGAGCTCCTTGGTAGATATTAGACCATATGTTACCAGATTTATTACCTAGAAAATTGGAGTTATATGGACGAATTACGGTAAGTTAGGATGAGGTCACTGACTGCAGAACCTAAGCTTTATATTAGCAAGAATAGTGCAAAGAATAGATTGAGTCTAAGGGCATTAGGTAACTGTCACAATCCTCTTCTTTGTTCTAAAGTGCATAGCTGCTAGGACTGAGAATCTCCTGGTAGGGAGATAATAGGTTTCAGTGGCAGTAGAGACTGAAAAACTACACATGGAGTGTTTGTTGGTCAGAAGACAAAAGACTTTTTCTGCCTTTTTTTTAAACAAATGAGAGTAAAACAGACAAAAAACCTCTAGTATCAGCAGTAAAGATTGTAAAAGAACAACACCAACAGAGACACTATGCTCAATAGCATTGGAGAAGGTTGCATGACCAGAATTTGGTGGTGACTACATGTGCTTCAGAGAATAGTATGGTAGAGGATAGGTGTCCAGGAGGACAACATTTTCCAGTTGGTCAGCTCATGTCA
The DNA here is from genome assembly GCF_028372415.1 of Notamacropus eugenii. Lineage (NCBI taxonomy): Eukaryota > Metazoa > Chordata > Mammalia > Diprotodontia > Macropodidae > Notamacropus > Notamacropus eugenii. Next base: position 119,293,059 of record NC_092877.1, on the reverse strand, counting down.
CCGAGTCTGTTCCCATCCTGTCCCCACCTGCCCCCTTCTCTCCTTTTCTTCCCCCATGTAGGATGAAATGCCCTTACTTGAGGGTGTTTTGCCCAAAGGAAGGTAAATTACAATGGTTGCAACCTACCTAGTTATCTTTTACTGGAGTTTATTGGCTATATGTCTTTCTTAAAGATTATGCCTTAAACCTAAATCACTCTGGCTCTCATTGATAGGACAATAGTAGGTCCCTGCCGAAGCACCACTGTAAGGTTATTTTTTGGGCCTTCCTGGCTCAGGGTGAATGTGAATAGTAATTGTTTAATTTCTTAAACAGGTCTATTCACTGAATAGGTGTTGTCTCACTCAAAAGGAGAACTCAGAAAGACCTTAAAAAGGTTTAACATCCTGGGCTATCTTCAGTCATCTTGATCCATATCTGGCCACTGGACAGAGATGGCTCTGGAGGAGAAAGTGAGGCTGATGATTTTGTACAGCCCTCCCTCACTCTAATCCAATTTAATTGTGAGTCATGTCATCATCTTTCTGATGACATGGTCCACATGAGAAAGAAAGACAAACTGTAACCACACTTCGATGGATACTACAAGGCTGGTAGAAAATAGGCCAATGGAGCAGAGACTGAGAGGCTAGAGTCCCTCTTGAAAATATTGCAATGACATCATTAGGGGGTCCTAATGCACAATACACATTTAAACAAGAAAATGTTTGTGAACTTATTTGGCTATGGAACATTTTTGAACTTGGAATATGTGAATGGAACCCCCATGAGGAATAATTTATGATGAATGATATTATGTAAAAAGTTCAATATAAAGAGTTTGGTATTACTTTGTAGCAAAAAGAGGACAAAGTATTTGCATACTTCCAAAATTTTGCATGCAATAAATTTATTTTCTGTATATATTATTTCATTTTTAATATTCCAAAGGAAAAATATATATTTGCCATTCACATTTTCTTGCAGAAATCCAGTTCACTTTAGAGGAATAGCAGTGGTCTCTGGAAATTGGGAAATATAAACTGGGTGATAGCAAAGCTTTAGAGATGACCACGACAAATGTACAGTACTCGTATTGTAATTCTTTAGACTATTGATATTTGCTCTATTTTTAAGTGTGGAAAGCCTGACCAAAAAACACTGTAAACTGGGTGAAAAAATTTTTAAGATTAAATCTGTTCAAGTTCACAGATGAGGCAGAATTAACTCAAGAAACGGTTTATATATCTATAACTTGGTCTTTAGCTTGATGCCATATTGACCTCTCTGGAAGAAAATGCTGCCTTGGCTTTTTTAAAAATAGGTTTTATATTTTGTTTATCAGTGTAGCTTTGGAAGAAGGGCTGCCCAGATAAGAGAATTAACTGAGAACTTTCAGTGCTGAACAGCCAATGAAAACCTTTGACTTTAGGAAGGTTTTCCTGGTGTACGTTAAAACTTGACCTCAACTTTTTTCAGGCTTATCATCAATCCTAAGTCTGCAAAACGATCTATGATCTCCTATATAGACTTGTATTTTAAGAGTGATTTTCTCAGTTGGAAACTTTCCTATTGTTTGTACCAGTTTCCAGTTCCATTTTACATCTTTAATAGAAATGCTGAAAATAGATAAAATAAAATTAGGCTGTATATAAGTGTATAAGGCTGCTTTGCTCTACTAATGAGGAGGCATGGAAGGAAGCAAGGTATAGGATATAGGAAACAACAATTTTGAACTGGAGTTTAAGAAACTGCATTTCAAGCCCCAGCTCTCAATAATTAGCTGTATGAACATAGTTGTGAGAATTACATCATTTTTATGTTTCTACAGGTGTAAAATAAAGGAGTGGGACAAGACAGCCTTAAGGTCCCTTCTCAGTTGAAAGGTTACATACATAGGATACCAAAATGTAATATCATATAGTCTGCTCAAAAATCCCCACGGTTCTGAAGGTAGTGACAGTGATGACTACAAAAGAGGCAGGCTCTTTGTCCTTCTGCGACTGTTCTACTTGTAACTATTTGTTATACTTGCCTCAATATTGTCTAAAGCCACAATGCAATTCTGGACTATATACTATTGATTACACAGGAGGCGAATGCTTGACAGAATAAACTGACCAGAATTGTAACTCGAGAGTTTCAGAGCTTAGCTGAGTTTGGGTGTCAACTCTCATATTAAATATGAATAAAACAGAACCAAAAGAGGGTCCCAGATGTCATGGCAGTCTCTGAGGTTGTGGCAGAGCTTGGAAAAGAATCCATGTCTTAGGCTCTTTTTTATTACATCAAACTGATGATTCTGAAAAATTTCCTGTAAGGCTTTTTTTTTTTTTTAAAAGGTTTATTAAGCTTTGTTCTTTTACTCTCTAAGGATGTGACACTGTACAAAATATTTAGGAAAACAAAAATAAATAACACAGATCCTGACCTCAAGGATCTTACAGTTAGTCTAATGAGTGAGACAAATGCACACTAACAATCACAGTACAAAAGAGTCTACGATAAATACTTGAGGACTTTCCAGCTCGACATTCTATGTTTCTCTGAAAGTTGCAAACAAGATATTGAAAGAGACAGACCTTGCTATAATGTTAAGAGCAAAGAGTCAGAAAAAGAGGTTTGGGGTTTTGCTTTTTTTTGTTTCTACTAGTTTTGTAACAGTGGGTAAATCTTCACCTCTCTGAACCTTCATTTCATATATATCCATATATATATATATATATAATGTGTGTATATATATCCATATATATATAATGTGTGTATATATATATCCATATATATATATAATGTGTATATATATCCATATATATGAATGTGTATGTACACATGTATGCATCTGTCTAACAATATGCATATATGTATATTTATATATGAAAGTTATTACTATGATTATAGGAGTTAAGGTGTTGGAGTAAAAAGCGCACAGCTTTTGGAGGCAGAGGACATGGATTCACACTCAGCCAGTTACTACCTATTTGACCTTGGGCAAACACAAAACCTCTGGTTATAAGTTTTCTCAAATATGAAATGAGAGGTTTGAAAAGCTCTTCCACTAATAAATCTATTATCATATGAGAGTAAATAAAAAGGAGAGATTATTTATATGTCTCTAAAACATTCAAAATGTATTCACCTAAATAAAAAAAATTACCCCAGTATATGAAATTAGCCTATCAATATATAGTAAACTTTGCTAAATCACACATTTAAAAGGAAATTATCAATTTTTACCTGAAATGGGTATAATTCACAAATCCAAATCCTTTAATATTAAAGCCTAAGCTATTTTTTAAATTTAATAACTTAAATCCCTCCCTCCCCCACACACCCCTGAGCCTAGGTAAACAAATAAAAAAACCCTTTGGACTCAAAATTCATTCATTTTGAAATATTATGCATCTTCAATATCAATTATGTTTGAATAGTTTCATATACATTTACACACAAAAAAATAATATTTATACAAAGACATACGTGCACATAGATGTGTATGCATACACACGTATCATACATGCACACATTCCCAGAACCAAAGTTGATAACTCTTTATCTAGACATTCCATAGAACAAATACTTTGAACCTAATTTGTTCATTCAATGCCAGCTTACTAAAATAAAGACTTTTTGAAATGAAAGAGCTGATCTGTATTAAATCTAGGAGGAGACAAGAAAGCACAGCCAAAGTAATAATGCCAAAGGCCACAAAATGAATAGACAGCTGATTGTGCATACTAGAATGAGTGACCAAGGGGGCCCGAAATTCTTCACAATGAAATATCTATTCATATATTTTGAAATAAGCAGCAAATTTCTAGATATTGAGTTGCTATATTGAGCAGTAACTGGTCTGAAAGAAGATTCTGTTCAGAAGCTATTGGTGAGGAATTTTGGATGTTGCTACAGTCTAGTTTAGTGTCCTTTCTCTTGAAAATAGGAATATTCCTCATTTCTCCAATACTTTCTTTTTTAAAAATAAAAACAGCATATGAAATTTAAATAGTCCATTTCTCTACTTGGAAAACACCTTACTGCAGAATTAACAGACAATAGCATGGCAGGTAGATAGATATGGATACACATATATAGCTACATAAAGATATATTGTATCCCCAATCTTAGATATATTCATATATATAATCTATATTTTTCATATATATGAATGAATATGTAAATAAGTATATATGTGATAGGTATGTTGAATACACTCATATCCATATATGAGTGTATGTGTGTGTGTGTGTGTGTATGTGTGTGGCTTCATCTGACATCCAAATGGACTACATCATTAAAAAAAATGATATCCAAATTGTCCTGGCATGTCAGTCATTCACTTTGATTTGTGTAGTTTTTATTCAACGAATATCAAAGATAAAGAAGCCAGCTTTCAGTTGTTCCTGGCTGTGTTACGCAGCTCAAGTGTGCCTATGTGTTAAAATCAATTTTCTTGAAAGATTACTAAAACACGCAGACCGTTTTGAAGGGAGCACTAAGAGGATGGCATAATTGGCCATGGAGTCTTATCTGGCGCTAATTTTCTTGTGTAATTTTCAAAAATCGTTTGCATCCAGGTTTAACCTTGCATTGCCCCAGCATTTAACACATAGCGAAAGCTACCTGTCTAATATGGTTTCTGTTGATTGCTTAGGTGACTTGAATAACTCTGTAAAATCAATAATCCATAGTTCATGAAAATTTGGCTTTACATGAATTAATAAAAGTAATTTGTGTTTAACCCACTGTTGAGCTTCTTTACATTAAAGAAGCAAAACACTATGTTCAGCTTATATGCTCTCAAATTACTCCGAAAAACCAATTTTCTTTGGCTGATTCACTCTGGGAATTCTATTACAGCATCTGAACAATGACATCTTACATCATCTGTTATTTGCATTTTAAGGAAATGAAGTTATTTTCTTTATGTTTTTTTCTCTCTAAAAATGACTTCATCAGATTGCAAAAACTAGGTGGTGAAAATCCATAGCTCTCACAATTGATAGAAAATTAGCAAAGCTTAACAAAATTTATTCATGGTTTGCTATTGCAATGGAAAATTGTTTTTAACTATTGATGAATGGTCTATGGAAATATATGCGATTTCTTTCAAGGATTAGCTAAGAAACTTTCCCTGATTGCACCAAATGAACACATTCTATTCCTCCTCAAATTATCTTAAAATATGGCCATAGGATCATAGATACTATATTGGAATGGATTTTCTCACTCCCCATTTTGCTCCTGCACACATTACTATATGTATTTTTTTATATTTTTATTTTGAAAAATAAACTATAAGCTTCTTAAGGATAGATGACTAGGCTATTTTTCATTTCTGAATTCCCACTTCCTTTCGTAGTACTTAGCAATACACTTATATTGGATTTTTCTGTTCTGATTCTTTTTAAATCATTCCATACCGACCCTCCATTCCAACTCCACCAAACTCTAAAACTAAATATTTTGCATTTACCTTTTAATAATCCAATATTAAAACTGAATTTACCCCTTCTATCACATCTGTAGAAGCAAAATATTTTCCCATGATTAATACTTTAAAATGTATCCTGCTTATTGCTATTAATTGGTTCCTTGAAAATGTGATAATGCATGAAATTATTATTTTGGGAACTACAGGATCATAAATTCAGAGCTAGAAAGGACTCTAGAGGCCATCCATTCAAACCCTTCTCATTTTACAGATGAAGACTGACACAGGGAGCATAAGTGACTTACCTAAGATTACAGGGGTAGAGCCAAGATTCAAAAAATTGTCCTCCAACCCTCCAACCTCTAACTCCAAACCCCACTCTACTGCATTAGTTTCACTGGAGGAATGCTATGAACAAGTGTTCGGCTGGCTGGTGGAGTGGCAGGGTGTCAAAATTATATGCTGGGGCTTGCTTATAATGCATAAAAGATATTATGGTATAATTTCATTGGTGAAAGCAGTCTTATGTGGGGTATGAATGAGATCGAAGGTTGTGCCTGTACAGAATTTCTCATTAAAATCAGAGCTACAAGTACTAGTTGGAGAGTGTGTATCCCTTCCATTTTAGTAGTACTCTCACTAGAGTGAACTGCCACTTTATAAGTACATCAGAATTTAGGCAGAGGTTAAGGTTTGTACCTTTTGAGAGACTGGTTAAGTTCTGACTGGCAAATAAGTGACCCCATGTGAAACTTCTGCCTGCTTAATATGTGATTTCACATGTAAGGGTCAAGCCAGCCACCAACCCTCCCTTTTCACTACTAAATATTTTGGCATGCTTATCTCTGTCTCTTCTTTCGTGCCAACCACTTAGCTCTCACCCCGTTGCAATCTGGTATGTGCCCTCATCCTGATACTGTGACATCATTCTCAATGACATAAAAATCCAATGACCTTTCCCAATACTCATTATTCTAAACTCTTTGCAGTGTTTAGAGCTATTGATCTCCCATACTTTCCCCTCGGCCTCACCAACAACATGTTATCCTAATTCTGACCTTACTGTTCTAAATTTCTATTTTGGTTCCTTTAATCTCCCTGATCCCTTAAGTTCTCCTATAGCTTTGTTCTCTCTTTCTCTCTCTCTGTCTCTCTGTCTCTGTCTCTGTCTCTGTCTCTGTCTCTCTCTTTCTCTCTGTCTCTCTCTGTCTCCCCTCCCCCTTTCTGTCCCTGGCAATCTCATCCCCATATCTTCGACTAACTACTTCTCCACAGGTGAATTACAAATCTATATCTCCAGTCATAACATCTTTTCTGGATTCCAGACCTGTACATCCAACTACCTATGTTATATTTCAGACTGAATATGTCTGCTAGCATCTCAATAACCCTCCTTTAGGCTGAATTTGTGATTTAGAACTGGAAATAAGAACCATTGTGATTTTGCTTTCAGTTTGTTGGTCATGACACAGTCCCGCATTCTTTTTATATTATTATTAAAATAATTATAATGCAATATTGGATTGTACTGATTCCTTCTACTTTCCTCTCTCTCAACTGGTCTTCCTTTAATATTTTCCCTCTTAAACCTATTCTTTCTTCTATCATTATGTCTGTCAGTTCCATACCCAAGGCACACATAAATACAATTCTGAATGAGTATTACTGTAATTCTAAAAGGATGTATATGTCAACATAAGTAACCAATTAGATCTGACTAGTTCTGTGGTTGTATAACATTGACAATGTAATGTAATGTGGAGTGGATTATGGTGGAACAGACTGGACAAGGAATTAAAACATCTCGATTTTCGTTTTTAGATATGTTGATTCATTTGATTTTGCTTTTTGTTAGGTCCTCACCTTTTTCATTTTTAAAATGAGAGAGTTAGATTAAATAACCCCTAGTGCCTCATTCTGTTTTTGTTTCTTGACTAAAGAAAAGCTTTTTACTTAGATTTTACCACTTAAAATTTTAGCAAAGATCTATGGCAGCTAAGGATATCGAGAAGGGTTCTTGGTTAAATACCCATTGAAATACATTAAAAGTGCTTACATTTGTTTCATAAAAGCTACTTAGTGTCTGTTGGCATATTTACCCCCTTTTTGATTTTCTAGTGTATTATACTGTGAAAAGTCAGAGGCACTCAAAATGAGCTGAGCCTTCCCAACTCCAGTGTCACAACCCTCAAATCAGCCCTTTGTACCATTGCCAGATTAATCTGCCTCATGCATAAATCTGATCGTGTCACTCCTTGACTGAAAACTCTGTAATAAATAGCTCTCTGCTTCTTACCAAATAAAGTCTGAATTTTTTAGCCTTTCTCTCAAGGATCTCTACAGTGCTACCCCAGGATATTTTTCCTCCTGATTTCATGCTATTCCACCTCACCTACCTTATGCTGCAACACAACCTAATTACTCTCCATATCCTATGTACAACCTGTACGTCTTGCCTCTTTTTTTGTAATATTGCTCCCTAAAACCTGAATGTTCTTTTTGTCATCTCCTCTCCATCTCTGAGATAAGGAATACTAACCATCCTTTAAGATTCAACTCAAACACTATTTGTTTTATGAAACCCTCCTTGATTTCTTTAGGCAGATATATTCTTAAATCCTTGAATTTAATGTATTACTCTGTAAACTTCTTAGATCTTTATATAAATACATGAACTATATACAGTTTTTCAGCTTTGGAAACTTCCAGTGTGAGACTGTCCTCCACCAATGTTGATCACAACACATCTATGAATTAATTAATGATCAAATGAGATGTTTGCAAAGTGCTTAACACATTGCTTGGGACAAAGTAAGCACTTAATAAATGCTTATTCCCTTCACCCGTTAAAGTCTGAAAAAGTTGTTCAAGGCAACATAGAGGTGAGGCTGCTTGGCCAAGGACACAAAACTATTCCACGTCACATGAGAAATTTAAACTCCATCCTTCATGACAGATCTCAGCACTCTCTTCCCCATACCACATTTCCTCTTTCTGGTACTTTTTGTATATATTGTTTTCCATACTAAATTTAAGTTCTATTAATATTTTATCTGTTCCTTCAGTGCCTAGTATAGTTTTCTATATACTCCTAATTTTTATTGAATTGAATATATTTCACTAAATTCAGGTCTCTAAACATCTTTCTGTTTTAAATAAAAACTTCAAAAACATATTCTAGTTCCCATCCTAAGATAACTTCTACCATTGTTGTGAATAGTGTTAATTTGATAATTTCAGCAGAGGGAAGACATCCTGAGTTTTATAACCCCCAAAGAACATTATGGGCTTATAAGCATTCCAGTTTATCTTACATTCTGAACCATATTTTAGAATCTAAATACAAAGGATGTATGTTAGTAGCTTCAGCTTCAGATTTCTTGGATTGGAGTCAGTGAATTTTACATATAAATATATAAGCATCTTTCATTTCATCTGGAGATTCCCAAGTATTGTATCAATAATCAGTAATTTGCAAGGGAGAAACTTGAATTGCAGTTTTTTTTCTGTAGTTTAGCTACCCAAGGTCGCAGAAGAAGTCTCTACCTGCAGCTTATCTCTCCAGAATAGGTGTACTCCTCTGCCCTTGCCAGCTTGGTTTTGTAGCTGGATGCACAAAAGCCCAACCTTTGGGATGCCTCTTAAATATTAATCAAGACAAATCATTGGCAGACCAAGAAAAGGCTACAGTGAACAGTGATGTACACTATCCATTTGAAAAGCAGTGGTTACAGATGATGATCAATGATGATGACTCACCCAGTCAGTTCTAGCTTCTTGGCTGGAAGGGAAGCAGCAACATGGCAAATGCAGAACAAGACATATCATCACAATATTTAAGTAAATAGAAATGAACATTAAAAGATGATAGATTGTTAGGATGAAGGCTGGTAATAAATGATGATGGCTGTGATGAATAAAGATAGCTTAGCTCATCATTAGAAAACTGGGGAAAGAACAGAAAGGAAAGCTCAGCACAGCACACCTGTAGAAATCAGACTGAAAAGTTGCTCAGCTTTGCTTGGAGACCATTCCACAAAGCTCTAGTTCCTCTGGTAGTGTAGAGGACATTTCTCTTGCCTCTGCAGCTTTTTTTATTTCTGTAGCTCTAATATATATAGGAGCAGCTAGGTACAATGTATAAAATACCAAACCTAGAATCAGGAAGACTCATTTTCTTGAGTTCAAATCTGGCCTCAGACACTTGTTCTTTATGTGAACCTGGACAAGTCATTTTTTTTGGCTCTGTTTTCTCATCTGTAAAGTGAGATGCAGAAGGAAATGGCAAATCATTCCAGTATCTTTGCCACAAAAATATAGGTGACAAGGAGTCAGACATGACTGAAAAAGAATGAATAACAGTATGTACAGAGAACTTGCTGTCAAAAGAATGGATTCCTTTGAAGAGGAATAAGACAGCACCAAATGGTTGAAATGTAGTACCTAAAGTTCACATTTGCCTTCCTTTCTTGGAGAAATGCCATGCCACCCTTCCAGATAACATGACTAGACCTCTAAAATTAAACACAAAATGTGAGTCTAATAACAAGTGTATGTACATGTATATATGTGTGTGTTTAGTCTCTTTACTAAATTCTCCTTACTTTTTCCATTTTTTGCCTATATGTTTGCTGATATATTAATTCCCAGGAGAAATATTATTGTATTTCAGGGAATTTCTCCTTCTTGTCAGTTTTGACCCTCTAGAGTGTACACCACTCCTTGTCATTTTCAAGAGGAGGCAGTTAGACAAGGACTAATAATAAGAAAAAAAACAAGAATGATTATAATATCATTTGATTTAAATCTTATTGGAAACCTCTGGGCTATGATCAAGACTAGACTTGAAAAACTGGACAATTCATCAAAAGGATCTTTAGTATATAATGTGATAAAAATATGTTTCCATAATTAGGAATTGAAGAATGTGTGTCAAAATCTTCTGGGCTTCAGTACCAAATAGTGTAAAACAAGTTATTACAAGAAGTAGATGTCATATTGAATGTTAGAAGGGTCATTTTTAAGATAAAAATGTTATACAGTTTATTTTACAAGGCATCATAGTTAATTTGCACACTACTAAACAAAGCATTGGAAAATCAGGAGAACTGGAGAGGAAACATGATGAATAGAAGAGCAATAAGCAGTAAAAGGTTAGGAAATAGAGGTTGTGTTTTCTCACCACAGTAAGCAGATGATATCAGAATGAAGAGGAGGAGGGGGATTCTAGGATAATGTGGAGTGAGAAAAAAATCAGAGAAGTAAGATCAAATTCTGGGCCTCAGGGCTCATTGTAGCCCACCATCTATTAAGGGCAAACTGGCATATACTACTCATACTTCCTTTTAAGTATTGATAAGAAAGTTATGTTGGCAGGTGGGACCCATAGACTGTAAACGAAATCAATCAGTAAATAAATACTTGTTAAAAATTTAAGGAAGACATATGGTGCAGTGGAAATTGTGTTAGATCAGGAGTCAAATGATCTGGATTCAAATCTTGGTTCTTCCACGTACTATCTGTTATGTTAGGCAAGCCAATAACAATCTCTTGGACCTCAGTTTCTTCATCTGTAAAGTAGAGGTGGGGAAGTTGGAGTAGATAATCTCTAAAGCTCTTATTACCTAAATCTAGATTCTTATAATCTTATCATATGCCTATTACAGGCAAAGAAGAAAGGAGTTTCTAGCCTCAAATACTAATATTTCATGGAGGAAATACCGTGTATACATTTTTGTAAGCACAATTCATGCACAATATATTTTGAGCTGGTTGTGAGCAATTGGAGGGTTCAGAAAAAGATTCCTGTAGGAAATTGCACTTTAGATGAGCTTTGACATGAGCTAGTAATTCTAAAAGTTGAACTTGAGGAAGAGATGTATTTCAGATATGGGAGAGAGCATGTGCAAAATGATAGAAATGACATGAAATGCTTTGGGACAAAGAACAACCAGTAGTTTAGTTTCATTGGAATGAAGAGTGCATGAAGGCAAATAATATGTTGTAAGACTTGAAAGCTCATCTAGAAGAAGATGAGCACACCATCATGCATGGAACAGGAACTTAATAAGTCTTTGTTGACAGATTATTGGGGTCCATAAAAGTTGATATTTTATCCTTGAGGCAAGTGAAAGTCACTGGAATGTATTGAACATAGGAAAAGGATAGTTAGAATTCTCCTTTAGGAGTATTATTTTGGAGACTTGTAATGAAAAATGCTGTTTACCTCTAGAGAAAGAACTGATGGAATGAATGGAGATTGATGTGTACTGTTTTTCATGTTTTTCATTTTTTATGTGTAGTATTTTTACCATATGACTAATATGTAAATATGTTTTATATGATTGCACATGTGTAACCTATATAAAATTACATAACATATTAGGATGGGATAAGGAGGGAGAGTGAGAGAATTTGGAACTAAAAATTAAGAAAACCACAAATATTAAAAATTGTTTTACATGCAATTAGGAAAAAATATTTTTTAAAGAGTATCACTTTGGCAGTTGTATAGATAATGGATGGAAAAGGAAGACACTTCACTAAGAATTAGGTTCATGGACATGTTTGCCCATTTAACCCACAGAAGATTTTTGTAGAAGTGGTGTGGTGAAGTGAATAAAACACTGGACATAATAATGGTGGAGAGTTTGATTTGATTCTGCCTCAACTCTTCACTAGCAAGTCATTTACCCTTTCACAGCTTCCATGTCCTCCTGTGTTTAATGGGGAACAAAAATGTTGCTCCTAAAAATATCACTAACTACTCAGCATAGCTATTGTGAGAAAAATAACTTGGAAACCTTGCTGTGCTAAAATATTATTATTTGACTTGTCTTACCCTTAACCCAAGAATATAACTCTTCTTGTCTAGCCCCTGTCCTTACTGATACTACTTTTTAATCATACTTCTAATATATAGTTTAAGTAGAATACCTATAACTTATCTTACCATTCAACAACAAGGTGCAGAAACAAAAGAAATATATAGAGCATAAAAAGGAAAGAGAAACATGCCATCCCCAAACATTTAGCTCATTCCTGATCCAAACATTTGTACATATGCTTTTTCCCTTTTCCATCTCCTTTCACTTCTTTTTCAAAAAAGACTAAGCTAAATTTTCTTTCTTTCTTTAAAGACAGTTTAGTTCATTTGTGTTTTCTTTTTACAAGTAAGCACAGCAAATGTTGTGCTGTAATTATCAGTCCCTATTTGATTTATGAAAGTTAAAAATTCTAGTTCCTATATCATCCCCAAATTTTCTAGCTTTGACACACAAAGATTGGACTCAAAATATAAAAAAAAAAAACATTGAATGAGATTGACAATGATTTATGAAACTTGACATAACAGTGAAAAGGGAAGTCTAGTTGTAGCATTCAAATATCTGAATTTAAATTTCAATTCTGTCATTTGTTTAAAAAAAAGAGGATGTAGTACTAGATAGCATTAAATGTGGTTGTAATTCCAATATACTACTATTAATCAAATTACTCAGTTTCCAGTGGCTATGTTTTGATTAAATGTATGCAGAGATACTACACAAATAATTTTGGACAGCTTAAACATTTCTTGAAAGACATTATTTATGATGCTTTTCTGGCACAATTATTAGTAACATGTTGTAGACTAGCCATGTCCACATATGCTTCTTGATTCCACTATTATTGGGTCTCAATCTTGTCTTCAGAGATTGTTATTTTCTATGACTCACAGATGGCAGTTTGTCAATGTCAGTTCTAAAACAGAGTGCACAAAAAGACATGCAGTAGTCAAAAAGTGAACTGAGTAGTTAAAAGTAAAGTAAGGCTACCACTTTTTTCATTCTGAACTCAAAGATTCAATTAATAATTTAAGATTAGATTGCCTTTTGGGGTCATCCTATTATCCTTCTGACACATACCAATTATTTTTGTAGTTTGCAAAGCATTTTAAAAATTAATTTATTAAAGGGTGGAGCCAAGATGGCAGAGTAGAAGGATGAACCTGTAGAAGCTCTCTCCCCACAGCCTATAAAATATCTGTAAAAAATGACTCTAAACAAATTCTACAGCAGCAAAAGACACAAAACAACAGAGTGAAAGAGATTTCCAGCCCAGGGTGGACTGGAACAGTGACAGTAAAGGTCTATCACACAGGGTTCAGAGCAGAGCACAGCCCAGCCTTGGACCAGTTGCACCACATAGACAGGACTAAGCAGACTTCAGGGTTCAGAGTCATGCGAAGCAGCTGTGGTTCCCAGATTTCTCAAACCACAAACACCAAAGACAGTTTCACAGGTCAGTGAGAAAGCTCTTTCACCTGACTGAAAAGGGAGCAGGGTCCACCCCAGCCTCAGCCCGAGGCAGCAGCAGCATCCATTTTTGGATTCTTTGGCCTAAAGACTCTGGAAGAATTGAGAAGCCAATTTGAATCTTAGCCCTAAACTGGTGGTCTTGAGGTGAGGAGGAGCACTGGGTGGAGCTGGTGGAGATTCTGGACAGGGAAACCTAACTGAAAATCCTGGGCAGAAGAGTGCTTGTGGTTGCTCCCAGACCAAAGGACACTCCAGGGAGAGGAGTACACTCCTCTCCCTTGATTGTGCCACCTTGCACGAAATGAGAACTTCAGGTCCATAAAGAATACCTTCCGCTTGACAAAGGACTCGAAAGTCAAGTAAGTGACTGGGAAAATGCCTAAAAGAGGAGAAAAATAAGACTATAGAAGGTTATTTTCTTGATGAGCAGGTATTTTCTTCCATTGTTTCACATAAGGAAGACATATCATCAGAAGACATAAAAGTCAAGGTTTCTGCATACAAAACCTCCAAAAAAATATACAGTGTTCTCAGACAGTGGAAGAGCTCAAAAAGAATTTTTAAAATCAAGTAAGTGAGGTGGAGGAAAAATTGGGAAGATAAATGAGAGGAATGCAAGAAAACTATGAAAAAAAAGTCAACAGCTTGTTAAAGGAGATCCCAAAAAATGCTGGAGAAAATAACACCTTTAAAAATAGACCAACCCAAGTGGCAAAAGAGGTCCAAAAAGACAGTGAGGAGAAGAATGCTTAAAAAACAGAATTAACCAAATGGAAAAGGAGGTTCAGAAGCTTACTGAAGAAAATAGTTCTTTAATAATTAGAGTGGAGCAGATGGAAGCTAATGACTTTGTGAGAAACCAAAAAAGTGCAAAACAAAACCAAAAGAATGAAAAAATAGAAGACAATGTGAAATATCTCATTGGAAAAGCAGCTGACTTTGAAAATAGGTCCAGGAGAGACAATTCAAAATTTATGGGACTACCTGTAAGCCATGATCCAAAAAAGAGCCTAGACATCACCTTTCATGAAATTATTAAGGAAAACTTCCCAGATGTTCTAGAAGCAGAGGATAAAATAAATATTGAAAGAATCCACCAATGACCTTCTGAAAGAGATCCCAAAAGGAAAACTCCTAGGAATATTGTAGCCAAATTCCAGAGTTCCCAGGTCAAGAAGAAAATATTGTAAGTTGCCAGAAAGAAAGAATTCGTGTACTGTGGAAATACAATCAGGATAACGCAAGATTTAGCAGCTTCTACATTGAGGGATCAAAGGTCATGGAATGTGATATTCCAGAATCAAAGGAACTAGAATTGAAACTGAGAATCACCTACTGAGCAAAACTGAGTGTGATACTTCAGAGGAAAAAATGATCATTCAATGAAATAGAGAACTTTCTAGCATCTTAATGGAACAACCAGAGCTGAACAGAAAATTTGGCTTTCAAACACAGGAATCAAGAGAATCGTGAAAAGGTAAACAGGAAAGACAAATCATAAGGGACTTTCTAAAGTTGAACGTTTCCATTCCTACATGGAATGATAATATCTGTAACTCTTGAGACTTTCTTCAGTTTTTGTGTAATTGGAGGGATTATATACTCATATATATATATATATATATATATATATATATATATATATATATATATATATATATATATATATATATATATATATATATATACAGAAAGCTTAGGGTAAATTGAATAAGAAGGGATGATATCTAAAGAATAAAAGTAAAAGGTGAGAGAGGAATATACTGGGAAGAAAAAAGAAGAAATGGAATGGGGCAAATTATCTCTCATAAAAGAGGCAAGAAAAAGCTATTTCAATGGAGGGGAAAAGGGTGGGAGATGAGAGGGAAAAAGTGAAGCTTACTCTAATCACATTTGACTTAACCAAGGAATAACATGCACATTTGGTTTGGTATGGACATATATCTTGCACCTCAAGAAAGTAGGGGAAAAGGGAATAAGTGAGATGGGGGTGATGGAAGGGAGGACAAATGAGAGGAGGGAGTAACTAGAAGTTTTGGGGAGGAACAAAGTCAAAAGAGAGAATACAACAAATGGGGGCAGAATAGGATGGAGGGAAATATATTTAGTCTCTCACAACATGACTATTCTGGAAATCTTTTGCATGACTACACATATATGGCCTATATTGAATTATTTGCCTTCTCAGTGTGAATAGGAAGGAAGAAAGGAGAGAGGTTGGAACTCAAAGTTTTAGGAATGAATGTTGAGAATTTTTTTTTGCTTGCAACTGGGAAATAAGAAATACAGATAATAAGGTATAGAAATCTATGTAGCCCTACAAGAAAGAGAGAAGATGAGGATAAGGGAAGGGAGGGGTGTGATATCAGGGAGGGCAGATTGAGGGAAGGTGTAATCAGAATGCATGGTGTCTTGGGGTGGGAGAGGGGAGAGATGGGGAGAAAATTTGGAACTCAAAATCTTGTAGAAATGAATGTTGCAAACAAAAGTAAATAAATTAAAGTTTCAAAAATTAATTAATTTATTTTAGTCTTCAACATTTATTTGCACAAGATGTTACAATTCAAATTTTCCCTCCATCTTTCCCTTCCTCTCCACCCCAAGATGGCATACGTTATGATTACCCCTTACCCCAGGCTGCCCCTCCCCTCTTTCATCATACCCCCTTCTATTCTGTTCCCCCTCACCTTCTTGTAGGACACGACAGATTTCTATACCCCAGTGACTGTATATGGTATTCCCCAGTTGCATGTAAAAGCATTTTTTAACATTTGTTTTTAAAACTTTAAGTTTTAATTTCTCTTCCTTCTTCCCTCCTTACTCACTCCCACTGAAGAGTGAAGCGACTTAATATAGATTATACATATGTATTTATGCAAAACACATCCATAATAGTCATGTTGTGAAAGGTATTTCCCTCCATTCTATCCTATTCCACCCCATTTATTCTATTCTCTCCCTTAACCCTGTCCCTTTTCAAAAGCATTTGCTTCTGACTTCCCCTCCCTTCTATTATCTTCCCTCCTTTTCCCCTTCCCCCTACTCTCCTGTAGAGTAACATACACAATGGAGTATATATGTTATCTCCTCCATAAACCACATGTGATGAGAATAAAGTTCACTCATGCCCTCTATTCTCTATCCTCTTCCTGTCCATTGTAAAAGCTTTTTTTGCCTCATATATGTGAGATAATTTACTCCATTCTATATCTCCCTTTCTTCTCCCAATATATTCCTCTCTCATCCCTTAATTTTTTATCTTCCCTTTACATTCAATATATGTACATGTACGCATATAAATATTTATAGTGATGATGCTACTACCTAATATTACTATTTTATAATATGATCCATAATATAAATATTATATATATAATATAGTAAAAAGTAAATATAAAGATACAGTATAATTAATATAATACTGCCCAAATATTACTACTCTAATATTGAGAAAGGTCTCATGAGTTACAACTATCATCTTTCCATGTAGGAACATAAACAGTTCAACTTTAATAAGTCCCTTATGGTTTCTCATTCCTGTTTACCTTTTCATGATTCTCTTGATTCTTTTCCTTGAAAATCAAATTTTCTGTTCAACTCTACTCTTTTCATCAAGAGTGCTTAAAATTCCTCTGTTTCATTGAATATCCATTTTTTCCCCTGGTAGTATTATACTGAACTTTCCTGGGTAGGTGATTCTTGCTTTTAATCCTACTTCCTTTGACCTCTGAAATATCACATTCCAAAACCTCTGATCCCTTAATGTAGAAGCTGATCGATCTTGTGTTACCCTGACTGTATTTCCACAATATTCAAATTGTTTCTTTCTAGCTGCTTGCAATATTTTCTCCTTGACCTGGGAACTCTGGAATTTGGCTACAATATTCCTAGGAGTTTTCCTTTTGGGATCTCTTTCAAGAGATGATCAGTGGATTCTTTCAATGACTATTTTATCTTCTGGTTCTAGAATATCAGGGCATTTTTCTTGGATAATTCCTTGAAAGATGATGTCCAGTCCCTTTGTTTGATCATGGATTTCAGGAAGTCCAATAATTTTTAAACTGTCTCTCTTACATATATTTTCCAGGTCAGTTTTGTTTTCCAGTGAGATATTTCACATTGACTTCTATTTTTTTCATTCTTTTGATTTTGTTTTATAATTTCTTGATTTCTCATGAAGTCACTAGCTTTCATTTGCTCCATTCTATTTTTAAGGAATGACTTTCTTCAGTGAGCTTTGGAACCTCCTTTTTCATTTGGCCAATTTGATTTTTTAAGAAATTCTTCTCATTGGCTTTTTGGATATCTTTTGTCATTTGAGTTAGTCTAAGGTCCTATTTTCTTTAGTATTTTTGGGATCTCCTTTTGCAAGCAGTTGACTCATTTTTCATGATTTTCTTATATCATTCTCATATCTCTTCCCAAAGTTTGTTTTACTTCTCTTGCTTGATTTTCACAACCCTTTTTGAGCTCTTCCATGGCCTGAGACCAATTCATATTTTTCTAGGAGACTGTAGATGTAGGAGGTTTGACTTTGTGGTCTTCTTCTGAGTATATGTTTTGATCTTGTCACAAAAGTAAGATTCTATGGTCTGAATTTTTTTACTCTGTTCACCTATTTTCCCAATCAAATACTTTACTTTCTTACTCTTTATTTAGTTAAGGGTCTCCTTCCAGGGTGGAGAGTGCACTGTTATAAGCTTCAGGGGTTTTGTGTAGCTGTTCTCAGACATACTTCTAGGGGTCTATAAATTTTCCATTCTTCTAAGGTAGTACAATCAAAGGAGAGGGGTTTACTCCTTTCCTTGCCTGTGCACTGGTCTGTGAGTGACCACAAGCCCTCTTTTCTGTCTTGGAACTGTGAGGAGGATTTTCTCTCCACTGCAGCCACATGCTCTGCCACACCAGTGCTCCTTATTGCCCCAGGTCCACCACCCAGGACTGCAACCAAGATCCAAGGAAGGACAAAGTGAGAAAAACCGCAAAAGAGATTCCTGCAATAGCCCATCATCTCTGGGCTGGGAGTCACTTTTTACAGGTATTGGAGGGGTTTGGAGGGGAGTTCAAGGAAGTTCCTCCATGTATTGATTTTTATAGGCCATGAAAACAATCAAAATTTCCTCCCTGTTAATTGATTTCTAGACATATCTCTCCCATTTGGCAAATGAGAAGTTGATTTTTTGAAGGAAAGTGCAGGATTTTACCTTTATAATAATTGGAGTTAATATTTATACAGAGCTTTAAAGTTTACAGTTTACAATGACTTTCCATACATTATTTCATGAGAACAATTCTTTCAGGTAGTTACTACAGGTATTATCATCAATGTTTTGTAGATGAGAAAACTGAGGCTCAGGAAGATTGGGACTTGCAATTTATCTATTTTGTCTTTCTGTCTCTTCATTTATTACAATATTTAATTTATTACATTGAAATAATACTTACTAATTGTCTATGTGGATATTTTGGAATCTGAATCTTTGATTTAATGGTTAGCTAGGTAGGGTTACAGGGTGATAGTAACATAGTTAGAAAGAACCTTAGAGGTTATTTAGTGCAACACCCTAAAATGAGAAATGAGTAATTTGAGACCCCAATATATTAAGTGACTTGTTAAACATTATACAATATTAAAAATTTTAATATATATTAACATAATATAAAATTATATTGATAAACTATTTAAAATAACTGATGTGAACGCAGGTCCTTTTCTACAAATTTGGTGCTTTTTCTACTACACACTCTGTCTTGCTTCTTCCTAGGCTTAAGTACATTTATACTATACTAAAAACTGATACCCATAATTTATTCAAATAATTTGTAAAAACGTTTTATTTGATTCTGTGAATCTTGTTCTGCACAACTTACTCTACCTTGTGTCTTGCAATTTTCTTTTTAAATTTACAAAGTCTGTCTATCTATCTATCTATCTATCTATCTATCTATCTATCTATCTATCTATCTATCTATCTATCAAGAATTTCCAGTTAAAATGCAGAAACTAACTGATCACAAGTACATAGGTTTTTAGGAAGTATAGAAAATAGTTGGCATTTTCAAAAATACTCTTACCCTAGACATTCCAATTTATAAGCTCAATAATTATTTGAACAAAAACCTTGAGATTAAGGTTGCCTATAAAAGCAACTGTCAGAAAACTGTTCAAGTTCAAATAGCAATCATATAGTTTAAGAAATAAGTATATATTCATCTATGTATATATTATACATGTGTGTATGTATGTGTGTATATGTATGCACACATATAAATTAATCACAGTGCATAGGGAGTGCCAATTCAGTCAGATCTGGTATTCATTAAAGACCAGCATCAGTGCTTCATTTGGTTGGTTCCGTAGTTTTTTAGTCTGACTGATTTTATTGTATTCACTTTATGGAAGGACCTAGGCTAATGGATGTCCTGTATTTTTCCCACATTATATTCAAAAGGTTAAGATCTAAGCAAATTTTGGCTTAGTATAGTTGATTTAGGAAGCCAAAGTGAGGAGTAAGTTAATTGTAAAACTTTACTGAAAATAATGTCCTTTTATATAAAATATTTCAAAACTAACCTTGGATGAAACATGTGCATAGTTGAGCATATTTAGTGTTTATTGTTGGTTTGCAGCCCATAAATATGAATCTTTTTTCCATTTTTAGGAAGGTCTATTGTGAAGGATCAGATAGACCTCCATGAAATGTATATAATTATTTTGAATCATTCAGAACCATAAAAAATTTCAAATATGACTTGGAACTCCCTTTCTCTGTCTTTCAAAATTTTCTTTTCAAAACATTCCACTCAACAATTGTTCAACTGTTATGTTCAAGGTCCCATTCTTAGTGCTGGTGCTATAAATACTAAAACAAAATATTTCCTCCCCTCAAGGAAAAGATACACTATTGGGACTTGGGAGGAGATACAGCTTATACTCAAATAAATATGGAACAAGGAAAACTGGAGAAGAGCACACTAGGAAATGAAAGGTATTTTAGTTGGAGCACCCTGCAGTTTATTGTGACTGTGGATGTTTCCATAAAGACTAGACCAAGGAGAGCCTCTGGCCATTATCTGGAGGTGGCCAGCATAAATTGCCATTAGGTTTCTGGAACCACAAGTGCCCTAAACGGTTCACTTGCTATTCTCTTTTTGGAAAAGATTTTTCTCTTATTACTGGGCTCTAGTTATTAAACATATGGTCACTTTTCTTCTAAAGTTTCCTGTTAGGAGTAAGGCAGTGCAAGATGCTACTGCTAACAAGTTGTTTGGGACACCAGAGACTTCCATTTTTAAATGGAAATGATACTTTATAAATTGCCCTTGTTCTTATCTCTTGGGTATTAGTGTCCTTCATCAACAGACCACTACTCTTGCAGACACTGAGGTCTCTCGCTCCAGCTGCAAAACCTACCTCCTTAATAAGCAGAATGGGGCCCCTGACTATAAAGATCCTGGAGAATATTGTTTTGCAAGCATCATTCACAGCTCCGCTTTCTTCAAGAAAAGAATGTGCCACTGGACTTCAGTAGACATTAAAATGGTAAACAGGAGATACGTCCAGAGGTAGAAATTACAACAAGCCCTCTTAGCAAGCTGAGGTATCAAAGAGGCTTGAGGGGTATCTGGGTTGGATAAGTTGATATCCAGTTTGGATTTACTGATTCCTGGGCAGTGTTCATGAACCTGGCCAAGTAGACTAGAGCCTGAATAAATCTGGATAATCAAATTTTCATCCTTTAGGGTCAGGACCAATATAGAAATTTTGCTAATGTCTTCCTTTCTCTTTCCTCTCTAGTACTAATATTTACCATTGTTTCCTCATATCACTAAATAGGATAACCCCTCCTCCTTCCCATTTGTTTACCTATAAAGGAGACATATTGATCTGGAACCTGATCAGCTTCTATCCACCTTCAACCCACTCAAGATGGGATAGACCTGGGGTCCCCTTCCTTCCCACATGCAACAAGGAATTTGTTTTCCTTAAAAGGAATCAAAGCTATCCCCAGGACCTCATTGAACCTAGGCTCTTGGAACCTTCCTATTCACCTAACGACATTAAATAAAATACCAGCCATGTAAAATCTGGGCATTTATTTTTGACAGTGGATTTCTGAAAATAATGTTAGTCACTGTGTCCAGTTCTGATGACTATTTTTTTTTTCATATAGATATGAGTAAGGCTGTATCTAAAGAAGTTTATCACTACTATAAACTTGTTGCATATCTTTGTTTTGTTAAGGCAAAGTAAAAACTTTTGTTAATGTTTGGTGATTTCTGTCTCATTTTGTCCTAACACTAAACCTGAACTGAGAGAATGCCGCAGAAGTTAGGCCTGCCTCTTGTACCCTTATGTACAATTATTTATAGGGCATGTAAGCCAGCACTAATTAAAAATATCATATGCCCTTTGCTGACATAAGCCACCAAATTAGAGCAATTATGAGAATGATGGAAGCTGGGGAGATGGTCTATTGTCACCTGTTGCCTTGAAGCTGAGAAAGCTTCCTATGGGCCTCAAGTGGGGTTGATCTTATAAGGTGCAGCATCTCCAAACTCGAAATATTTTCACTGGTTGTTCCCCTTACCTAGAATACTCTCCCTATCTAATATTTGGCTCCAGGCTTTCCTGGTTTCCATCAAGCTCCAGGTAAATCTCACTTTCAGTGAGAAGCCATTTTTGATCCCCCTAAGTGCTAGTGCCTACTCATCTTGGATGTATTAAATTTATCTTGTATGTGGATTTTTTGTA
Organism: Notamacropus eugenii; assembly: GCF_028372415.1. NCBI lineage: Eukaryota > Metazoa > Chordata > Mammalia > Diprotodontia > Macropodidae > Notamacropus > Notamacropus eugenii. Next base: position 119,270,599 of record NC_092877.1, on the reverse strand, counting down.
CATAGATATTTCCATGTCTAATTTCCCCTATTATACTGTGAGCTTTTGGAAATCAGAGGCTGTTTTATTTTTCCTTTCTTTATATCCCCAGTGCTTAGCAGAGGGTCTAACACATAAAAGGTGCTTAATAAGTGACAACTGACTGTCAACTAGTAGGCATTTTATAAAATGTGTTTGTTGGATGAAAGATTGAACATGATATAAAAATATTCTGGAGAAATGTTTCCAAGAATTATAGATTTGGAGCTGGAAAAGACCTTAGCAGTGATTTAAACCTCTGAGCTCATTTTATAGATGAGAAAACTGAGGTTTAGGGAAATGAAGTGCTTTGACTAAAGTCATATAGGCAGTCAGTGACATATCTAGGGTTTAAATTTAAGTCCTCTGATTTCACCTTAATTGTTCTTTCTATTTTACTCTAAACTTATTTTAATGTGTTTAAAATCCTGTAACTACATGTAACCCGCATTTTCTTACTACCAGAGAAAATGTCAGTTTTTATATATTTAGATATTCTTATGTTATTCCATATTGCATTACTATATAATAAGTTTGGACTATTATATTTCCATTAATTAGAGCATATATATGATTTACATTTTTTTTTGGCTAAAACTGGTCTTTCTTCTAATTAGTCTAAATTATCAGGAAACATTTGCATTTATCCCTTCTGAATGCATGCATACAGACATTCACTTGGCATATGATTTAGTTCATTTACAATTAACATTAGCAAATAGTATGCCTAGGGGTATTCAAAACAATTAGTATTGTTAAATCTGTCTTGAGAGAAGAAGGATAAACAAACCTCTGAAAAACTGGGAAATAGTTCTCTCTTCTAAGACCTCCTCCAACTTTAAAATTCTCATTCTGAAATCTTGCCTTCTTTAAAGTTTTATATTTTACAAGCCCAAGATACTTCATATTTGTACTGCTAATAGATAACTTTCAAAATGTTTTGACATTTCAATTATATTGGAATGAACCTTTCTGTTAAGGCAAGATTGATCCCCTATTCACAAATAAAGATGCCCATTTCTATTTTATCTGATAGTTTCAGGTAAGCACTCACACTTACACGTACATACATATATGCATACATACATATATACAGATACATGCACGTCATCAAATGCTCTCCACATGCTTAGAGTGCAAAGTACTAACACCTAGGGGATTCGTTGACATGATAACTATGAAAGTTCTCTGCAACATACAAAGTCTTATCTCAATTGATTTTATAACAAAAAATAATTAAAATTCATGACAAAGAGTCACATTCTGGTTGATAGGATAGTCACACTATATAATAATCCTTTCTCACTTAATTCAATCCTCTCTTTCCTAGAAAAAGAGTATAATTGTGGGCATCATATCTGACACTTGGAATTTAACCTTTTCTCTGGCAGTGACTAACTCCTGGGTCCTCATCTCTTAAATAAGGTTTGAACCAGAAGATCTGTAAGGTGTCTTTAAAGATCTATTGCTTTTCTAACTTTTAATCTTGATTTCATGCCATTTTGCCATGCTAGCTCCTACCAGTATACGATCATGAAACCCTGAAGTAGTGCTTTCTTTTTTTTAATGCACAGAAAAATTTTCTATTCTTGGAAACCAGCATAGAAATGACATGGTTAAAACAGAACAGACCAGCATCACCATCTACTGTTCACAGAACATGTTAAGTTATTTTGGATGAAAATCCCATCAGGAAAGCTTGAAATCCATTATTGTATTTTTTCCAACTGTATTCTTGTCACTAGATTCTTTTGTCCAGAACTATGATTTTATCAGTGTGGAACAACCTTCAATATTGCAAACTGGCAACTTTTATAAAATTTGTAGCCTTAAATAGCCTGGTGCACTGAGAGGCTGGACTTGAACCCAGGTCTTCTTGAGTTGAAGGCCAGCCCCTTCTCCAATGCTTCTAGTCTCTAACAGTTAAGCTATATTGACTAGAAATGCCATAATTATTTGAAGATCTCACACTAAATTAGGATTTTCTTGAGTATGGGAAATTTTTGAGTGGGTATTTCCAGATAACCAAAAAAATTTTAATGAGTAGAGAAAGACAGACAGACAGAGAGAGACCGAGAGAAAAGGAGGAGAAAGGGAAGAGACAGAGAGAGAGAGAGAGTGATATGTGGAGAGGCAGAGATTTAACACACAGATTTAACTCAGTGTACAATTTTAAAAAATTAAGAATTTTATAAAAAAATAGAATCTTATAGCAAAGAAACAAGCTATCTTGCACAACACTGGACATCTAATTATCAAAAGTGCTTAAGGACAAGTGGCCATCCTTTCAGATGATCTATGAAAATAAAAATATACTTGATACTCAAAACATGTAGCTTTCTCCTTCAATGATACAACTCTCACAAATTTCTTGAAAAAAGAACAGTATCATACCATACATAACAGTTTCATAAGGTCAGGATGCTTAATTAACCCCTATGAGTTGCCTATGTTTTGACAAACTAGAGATGGAGATACAAAAGCTTTAATGAATTCATCAGGAGCAGCATATTCAGGGATCATTTGTGGGAGCCTTGCAGTTCAACTCTGGGAAAGCAGCTGGATCTCACAGACTCATTAAAAGGCATCTCAGTAGAGTGGCATTATAGGAGCCCACAGTAACATTACTGCAAACATGAGTTGCTTGGCTTGTCTTTGCAAGCTCATTGCTGTGTGCTAAGTTCCAGCCTCTCAAGTGTTTTATTTTTAAGCAGATGCTCTCCTGAACCATGTTTGTGCCAAGTTCTGCATAATGTCTTGTGTTCTTTATCAGTGTAACTATATTAAATATTTAATAGGAAGTTATCACAGTGGCCAATATAAAAGATTAAATAGGCCTGTCAGTCTTTTTCCCCCAAGAAGAAAAAGTGATATTCAGAGGGAGCTTTTTTAAAGGAGAAATATAAGATATAAAGATATGAAAGGAGATCTTTTCACTTAGGAGGTTTTTTTCCATGACAAGAAAAAATGGAGTCATGTGTAACTCAGTGGACTTAAATGCAGACTATTTTTTGAAAATAGAAAACTACGTAGAAGTCTTGCAAGATAAGTTTACTTTAATGAGAGATTATTTAAAAAATCTTAAAAAACTAAATTATGTATTGAAATATAACTTTGAAAAATGTTATCTTTGATATTAAGGTTAAAAATAACTTCCATTTAGGTGGGTAGATCCAAGATGGTAGAGTAGAAACACTGACTTACTAGAACTCTCCCCCCAAGCCCAAGTAAACACCTGAAAAGTATCTCTACACAAATTCTGGAGCTGCATTACACACAGAATGATGGAGTGAAGCAAACATCCAGCTTAACATAGCTGGAAGGTCTATGTGAAGCATTTTCTTGTGCTTCCCTGGGAGCAGAGCACAGTCTAGCATGGGCAGCATTGGCATAAATAGGACATGAGCAGGCCTTGGGCACCAAAACTCTGACACCTATGGTGATTTCCAGACTTCAAACCCCAAAATGCTGAGGACAAATTGGAAGTTCCATGGAAAAAACCTATCAGACCTGTGTGGGAGAGTAGAGTGGTATGGCCGCAGTACCAGGGTGGCAGTAGAGGTGGAGGAGCCTGAAGCAGCTGCAGCAGGGGAAGAGGCAGTGGCTTTTTCTGGAGCTCTAGGCCCATACATTGTGGAGGGATCCAGCAGCTGACAGTGCATACCCCACACCCCAACCCCACTGGAAACAGAGAGCTACCTTGACAAAGAGCTCAAAAGTCAAGTAGATGGCTGGGGAAATGAGCAAAAACCAGAAAAAATAATCAGACTATAGAATCTTATTTTGGTCACAAGAAAGATCAAAATATACAAACAGAAGACGACAAAGTCAAAGCTCCTAGATTCAAAGTCTCTCAGAAAAATATGAATTGATCTCAGGCCATGGAAGAGCTCAAAAAGAATTTTGAAAATCAACTAAGAGAAGTAGAGAAAAATTTGGGGATAGAAATGAGTGATGCAAGAAAATTATGAAAAACGAGTCAACTGCTTGCTTAAGGGCACCCAAAAAATGCTGAAGAAAATAACACCTTAAAAAATAGACTCACCCAAATGGGACACAAAAAGCCAATGAGGAGACTAAGTCCTTAAAGAGCATAATTGGAGAGATGGAAAAGGAGACCCAAAAGCTCACTGAAGAAATGAATTCCTTAAAGATTAGAATAGGGCAGATGAAAGCTAAAGACTTCATGAAAGACCAAGAAATTAGAAAAACAAAATTAAAGGAATGAAGAAATAGAAGACAATGTGAAACATCTCTTTTGAAAAACAACTGACCTGGAAAATAGATCCAGGTGAAACAATTCAAAAGTTATCAGACTACATTAACATCATGTTAAAAAAAATAGCCTAGACATCTTTTAAGAAATTGTCAAGGAAAACTGCCCTGATATTCTAAAACCAGAGGGTAAAATAGAAATGGAAAGAATTCACTGATCACCTCTTGAAAGATATCCCCAAAGTAAAACTCCTAGGAATATTGTGGTCAAATTCCAGAGTTCCTTGGTCAAGGAGAAAACATTGTAAGCAGTCCAAGAATAAGTTGAAGTACATTTGCTAGATTCCTTCCCTTCCCTTCTCTTCCTTCCCTCCCTCCCTCCTTCCCTCCTTCTCTCCTTTCTTTCTCTTTCTTTCTTTCTTTCTTTCTTTCTTTCTTTCTTTCTTTCTTTCTTTCTTTCTTTCTTTCTTTCTCTCTTTCTTTCTTTTTCTTTTCCTTCCTTCCTTCCTTCCTTCCTTCCTTCCTTCCTTCCTTCCTTCCTTCCTTCCTTCCTTCCTTCCTTCCTTCCTTTCTTTCTTTCTTCCTTCCTTCCTTCCTTCCTTTCTTTCTTTCTATCTTTCTTTCTTTCTTTTTCTCTCTCTGTCTCTCTTTCTCTCTTTCTTTCTTTCTTTCTTTCTTTCTTTCTCTCTTTCTTCCATCCCTCTCCTAAAACCTTATACCCCATGCACTCTGAAGCCTGTGGATTGAACAAGGAAGGGTCCCTGCCCAATCTCCACTCAGTGGCTATTTGTGGACCCTCCTGACTTAGAGTGAATGTCAAAAGTAACACTTTCTCTTTGAAGCAACAACCCTGAGACTCCTTCCCCTCCCAGCATGATTTATCTATTTATTTTTTTCTTTTCTATTAAAGGGGCCATCCCCCTGACTACATTTTAAAGTGGCATATTCAAGAAATAGCCTATTACCTCACTTTAGGTGAGTACCTGAAAAGGCCTTAGCCTAAAAGGCCAAGGTTTCTCATTGCATCCTGGGCCACTTCCAGTCATCGTGATGAATATCTGGTCACTGGATCCAGGTGACTCAGGAGAAGGAAATGAGGCTGGTGACCTACACAGCCCTCCTTCATTCAAAATAAAGTCAAGTGCAAATAAAGTCATCATTTCTCTGATGTCATGATCCTCTTCAAAAATGAAGGATGAACCTTGTGATTCAGAGATAAGTGAAAATTAAATGTAAGGATTTTCAAACTGAAGTACACTTTTTCCTCATTCTTTCCCATATGGGCACACAGACTTATCATTTTTCAATTGGCTTGCAGTGTGACATTCATTGTTTTCCTTGATGATAGGTAATTAAAGCATTCTTCATATTTAAGCACTTTGCCTAATAACAAGTTAACATAGGAATCATTCTGGTAAGCTTTTTATCATCTTACCATGGACTAAATTCTGGAGATGTGAAATTGGTTGAAATAGACATATTTGAATTCCTTGTCTAACAAGGAAGCTTCAAGGGCACTAGATCTTAGTTTTAGGGTGTTCTCACTGTGTTTAGGATGGTTTCTTTGTTTCACCCTTGCATATATCTCTAAAATGAGTTTCAAGAGAAAAGCAGTAAACCATATATTAATCATTTAACACATGCTAATTAGTTGGAGGAGAAGTTATTCTTGGGAATAATGTTTGAAATACTGATGTTTGGAGAATCTATATGAAGATTGTTTCTAGAAGTGTTTCAGAAAGGTCAGCAGGAACTGATCTCTGGACTATGAAATAAATCAGATATCTGATTTGGTAAGGGGGTTAAAGTTTTCATATAAAGAATCATAGGAAGTAAATTTGTTGTGGAGATAGTAAGAATGGAGGAATAATAATGATAGCTGTCTCCAGTTATTTGAAGGGCAATTGTATATTTCCATACATCCAAATAAGTTTTAAAGGAAGAGTGAGAGTGAGAGCGAGAGAGAGGGAGATGAGAGAGAGAGAGAGAGAGAGAGAGAGAGAGAGAGAGAGAGAGAGAGAGAGAGAGAGAGGGAGAGAGAGAGAGAGAGAGAGAGAGATAGGGAAGGGGGGAGTGAAGGAGAGAGAAAGACATGCAAAGAGAGAGATTTAACTCAGTGAAAAACTTTAAAAATTAAGAATTTTATAGAAAATTGGAATCATATAACAAAGAAACAAGCTATCTTGTACAACAGTGGACTTCACTTTACCAAAAGTACTTAAGGACAAGTGTTCATCTGTCATTGTTGAATATCTTCTTGCACACGTTATTAGGTTGGACTATATAATTTCTGAGTTCTCTTCTACCTCTGAAACTTAATGATTGATATCACCTCTGCTGCACTTTGACCTCAGGGAAAATTACTTAGAAATTAAGTGCCTCAGGGACAAGGTCACATCTGTTTTAGATTCTATGCCATTTTCAGCCTTAAATTGCAAGCTATTGTTTACAGTAGTATGTGCATTGTAAGTGGTCTACTATTCTCTTTGAGTTTACCTATATGAGTATTATAGTGTTTGAAATATTTTAAGAAGTCAATAAATGTTCAGCTATCAGCTCATGAAATCTCAAATTTCATGTGTTGTATGGTTTCTGATGAATCTAGAAAATGGGCCTTCGTCTACCACACACCCTACTGCTTCTTTTCTGAACTTCATATCTATTTACCTGGCACCTTATCACTGAAAGACAGTTTATATTCTAGTTAGCAGTGATTTATGGTAATCAGCAATAATGGTATCCTAGCAAGCAAGAGTAGGAGCTCAGAACCTCCTGCTGTAAAGCAATTTTATAGTTTTGTATTAATGATGAACAAAAAAGGATTATGTCAATGCCTAATCACATTTTTTGGCACAGGATTTTTTTGGAAAGGTCAATTTTAAGAAGAAAAGTATTACTTAATTTATAAGAGTCTAGGCTGTGTGAAAGAAAACATAATACTGAATTTAGGCATATAAAACTTCATCTGGAAGTTAAGTGATTGTAAAACAATTAAAATGTTATAGAAGATGAAAATCTAAAGGTAGAATTCTCACTCTTTAGAGAAATAATATCTTAAGATACCTTTGTGAATGGTAAAGGAATATCTATTTAGAATTTAAGAAAGGAGTTTAACCAATTTTACCCCCAAGTATATCAAAATGTGACTTGTAATTCCCTTAATCTCTGCCACTTCACGAAAACTAATTTTGATCTCTGACCCTATATAGGTTTAAAGGCACAGAAGCAAGAGTGCTCTCATTTGAGTTGAACAACCAGTGGTGAATCAATGAAGGTGAAAATAAAAGAATTTGTAACCTGAGGGAATAATTGTCCCCTGCATTTGTATGAAAAGATCCATGGTGCTAAAGTACATTTAGTCTACTCAACCACCCTCGGTTTCTGCACATCTCACAGCTTTGTGACTAATCACCCCAATTGAGAATTAATGGACTTGCTTCCACTTTCTATGAAATGTCCACTGAAAACTCCCTGAAATGAACACTCCCTGCCAAGAGAATACAAAATTCTCTTCTCCTGTTGAGAGAGGACATACTGAGCAAAGAGCAAACACTCTAAATGGTATTCAGATATTCTAGGTAATGTTTTCATTCTAGTAGGAAAATTAGAGGAAACTCGATAATCAGAAGCATTCTGACCAAGGCTTTAGTTATAATTCTAGCAACACAGTATCACAGCTCTCGCTATGTTCTACCAGGCAGGCACATTATAATAGGAGAAAATTGATCAGGTAGAGGAAAAGTAACTCTTAGCTGTATGAAACTATAATTCATTTGTAGAATATTTCTAAGTTTATCTGGATAAATTTCATTATATTATCATTTTTTAAGAAAACCTTCTACTTTCTCATATCCTCCCCTTCCTCATGCATCCTCTTATCATATCCCTTTACAACATGAAGATGATCATGGTCTTTAAGGCAAAGACAATGGAATAGAAATCTAGCAGGAATTATAAAGCTGGAAAAATTTCATGTATGGTCTAGCCACTGTTCTTTTTGGTGTCCTAAGGACAGTCTGCTCTAGCCAAAGGATTGAATACGGGCTGGTTCCCAAGCATACATTTAAAAAAAATCAGTGAATCAATCAATCAACAAGTGCTTATGAAGCACCTACTATGAACTAGGCACTGTACTAGATAATGTGGATATAAATACAAAAATGACACATTCACTACTATCAAGAAATGTATGTTCTACCAAGGGAGTCTACTTGTGTATATCTATCTTTCTATTTGTCTATCAACATATTTCTCATATATATAGGGTACACACATGAATCCCCCATATATTTATGCAGATATGTACATATTAGTATGAATAAAGAAGTATGTACAAATATGTATATAGCAACATACATACACATGTGTATGTTAGTATGTTTTTAATAGTAAATCTACATAAAAATATATGTAGAGCATATAACGTACATAGGGTACCTAGATAAAGGATTCATATATTGAAATAGGGTATATGTATGTATATATATGTGTGTGTATATATGTATATATATACATACATACACATATATATACATATATATATATATAATTTCCTCTCTTTAGCTATATATGTTTGAGAGGAAGACATTAGCAATGGGAGGATCAGGTGGCATGAGCTAATCTTTGAAGGAATAATTATTTTAAGTTTCAGAGGTGAGGAGGAGTGAATCTCAGGCTTAGGAGACAGCAATGAACAATCATCAAGCATTTAAGAAGTGCCTACTAAGTGTTAGCACTATATCAAGTACTGGGAATTAGTATACTAATCAAGTATAGTGAGATAATCTATGTCCTTCAGGAGTGTGACTCTGTGATAATTCACCTATAGAGATAACTGGCTCAGTGATTGCCCAAGATTTGATACTAAATAAATGAAAAAAAAAGTGACAAATATTCACCTGAAATCAGGGGTGTAGAAGTCAGCTCTGACCTGCTCAATTATCAAATATTCATAGTGAGCACTTAAACCTCTTAATTAATCAATCTTATAAATCATGGTTTTGTTCATTATTTGCTGCTTGTTTGGCCTTAGGAAATTTTTATTATTGCAGATTAAACATGGCCTTTCCAGAAGCAATGGTAATATTGATTTGAATATGGATGGCTGAACAGGTTATGGAGTATTGTATACTTGATCTGTATTTGTTTGCTTGAAATTCAAAGCCATTGGAATCAGCAGAAAAACTTTATTCTACCATGGCTCTTCTGAAACAACAGAGGTTAAGTCATGTAGTCTTTAGAGCTGTACAATTGGGGAAAATTACCACTGGTGCATACCGTTGCATGTTTTGCATGGGCGAACTATGTCTTAGTTGGAAATTACACAAAAATAGAGTGTTTTGTCATATTGAGATTGCCTTCCTGTGCATAGATTAGAGATCCTTCCCCATTGTGTAAAACAGTTGGAAACAACATAGAGAAGATAGAATCTTATAATGCGAAAGCGTCTTGGCCTGGATTGGATGTTAACAGACTTCTTAACTGTTTCTTGACTTTTCTCCTAAACAGCTACACAACTTTGCCAAATTTACTTTGTCTCTCTGGGCCTTAGATTCCCTCATCTCTAAAAGTGAGGGATTAAATAATATCTACAGCCACTTTCAGGTACAAATTGTGGCTTTTAAATGTACTTTTTCTTACTCATCTTGAGTTTACTGACTGTCCTATTGCATTGATTTTGAAATTAATCAGTAACCATATTTCTTATATAGAGAAAAGCATATTGGACACATTGAAACTATGCAAAAGAACTTTGGGGTTCCTTGCTGAACAATTTGCACAAAAGGGTAGATTCTGTTCCTCATATAAGATTACTTCAGAGTTGATAATATTTATCAATGTTAAATAATGAAAAATTTGAAGAATTAAGATAATTTTTTTCCAAAGCTTCTATTAAAATCTTAGTGATAAATTACTTTAAATTACTTATGTGCTAGCTACTGTGGTCTACCCCTACAAGGAATTTACATTCTACTGTGAACAATGACTATTGTTACTCTGTAATATAGGGCAGAATATTCATGGCCAACAGTTAATGTATTGATAACTTGAGTCATTAGGCTTACACTATTGATTCCCTTTTTCTTATAAGATGCTATTTATTGTCAAAAAGATATAACTGAAATGTAGAAATTACAAATATGAAATTTTTTAAAAGTATGAAGCTTTCTATCTGGAACCCTACTTGCAACAGAAACATCACAAAACATGTAACAAATAATTTTCCCCATCCACTTATATCCATTTCTATTTTTAAAGGCAATTAACAAAAACCTAAAGAGCATCAAAAGGAAAAACAGACAAATAAAACCCCCAAATAACTGTTGAAACACAGATATCTTTATTTTTAAATTTCAAAGATATTACTATAAGTCCCACTTGGATCGTTGAAAGAAAGTTCTGAGATACCCTTTTTAATCACATATTTCAAAGTTTAGTAATATGTAATAATGCAAACATCCTCTCCTTAGTTCACAGTAATCAATATTGTGCTCTCATACTAGTTAAAAGTAAATGCAATCTATACTTCCTTCCCACCTTGGAGACTAAGAGCTTTAGATTTATGGTGCCCCCATTAAATGAATGATTGAGGCTTTAACATTACATATGTGGCATAAATTAATCATGTGTAGCTTGCGGCTAATGCATTATTTTCACTTACAAATATAGATGGGCAACTATTTGAATGAAATGTAACATTGATGGTTGTGTGTATCACTGTTGCCTGACAGGTACAAGTCACTAACTCATCTTTCCTAGTTTCTTATTTTACTTTGAGAATTTAATCAGGGAAACTGTTATAAGACAGCTTATTTTATAATATAGTGCCAATATTATAACCCCCCTCAGGTCCATATGATCCTCTCTTCTGATATTTTTTTGGAGGTTATATTAAATGAAAAGTTAGGCATACGTATTCAATCACAATAGCTCAGAGCCCCCAGTTACAAGAATATACACATTTAGGCAGAAGTTTGACCTTCTTTTATAAAATTAATTTTTTATCTTTAGCTAGTCCTAAGTCCTTCACTGATTGTTGGGAGAAAATCAGTAAAGTAACATGCAGTGTCTGTTAAAGAGTAGGTAGAAAGAGGGAAGATTAGGGGAAGAACATTCTTTATCTGGAACTTCCTTTAATTCCTGAATAGATAGGTATAACCAGTAGCTTCAACCTAAATATTCTTCTCCAAGATGCCAAAAGGGGCGGATGGTCCTTCTTATTTTCTCTCTCTCTCTCTCTCTCTCTCTCTCTCTCTCTCTCTCTCTCTCTCTCTCTCTCTCTCTCTCTCTCTCTCTCTCTCTTGCTTTTATGCTACTAATTATTTCCAGCTCAGCTCTTCAGGTACTGCTACTTTCTCTCAGTCTCTGTCTAGTTTTCTTTCAAGAAAAAAACTCTTTTCCAGAACCAGGAGAACTTTGTACACAGCAACAACCACAGTGTGTGAGGAATTTTTCTGGTAAACTTAGCACTTCACTGCAATGCAAGGACTTAAAAAATTTCCGGTGCACTCTTGAGGCGAAATGCCTTCCACATCCAGAGAAAGAAATGTAGAATTGGATCTCAGAATGAAGCAGACCATTTTCCTTTGTATTATACTTTGTTTTGTTGTGTTTTTTAATGGCTTCTCCTATTCATTTTAATTCTTCTATGCAACATGTATTTAAGAGGAATGTACGTGCGGAACCTATATAAGATTGTATGTCATCTCAGGGATGGAGTGAGGAGGGAGGGGAAAAATCTAAGATATATGGAAGTGATTGTTGAACACTGAAAACAAATAAAATAATTTAATAAAAAAAAGAAAAAATCTTTTCAAGCTCTGGGACTTAAATCAATTTACCCTTATGGCTCACAGATTGCTATAGTCCTAAATTGCTTTCAGGGTGGAGAATATTTCTTTCAGCTATAAATTACAGGATCTCAGTCAGTTCTCAAATACTTCTTGCAAATTATTTAAAATGTATTTTTCCAGAAGTTTTCCCCCAATTTTTCCTCCAGTTACAGTTAGCTATGTCATTCTTCATTGTCTGGTGAAACAGGCTTATACTGGAGCAATGTTTTTGGAAAACTCCTGTCTGGGATTACTCTTATCTGTCTTTATGGTATTAGCATTTCACTAATTTAAGTTGTATTTTGTCAGATCTGTATTAGCATTTTAGACTTACCAAGTTTTTGTTGCTTTTCTAAGATTACTTGAATCCACTCTGCAACCACAACCAACGTTATTACAAATCTGAGAGTCTTATTGTATAGGAATACAGATGTTACTGTGGAACTATACATAACTGGAAAATATTAATGAAATATAAGTAAATTTTAGCATATATCTAAAGATTATTACTGAATGTAAGTCCTAGACTTGCTACCCAATCAATCATTCAATAGACTATATGCCAGAAAATGTATATAGTTTAAAATATATATATCAATAGAGGCAGGGCATCAGTTTGGAGAAGAATTTGGAAAGGCTTCTTGTGGTGGTGGAATTTTACTGGGGCTTGAAGGAAGCCAGAAAAACCAGGAAGAAGACATGAGAAGTGAGGACTTTCAAGACATAGGGTCAACTAGTAAAATGTAATAGAGTTGGCCAAAAGAGTATCTTGTACAAGGAAAAGTCAGAAGACAAATTTCATTGGATCACAGAATATGTTATAAGGAGTAAGGAGTAAGAAGACTGAAAAAGTAAAAGGTGTCTAGGTTACAAAATTTAGGAAGGGATGAAGTATAATTTGGCAAATTGAATGTGATTGAAAGATGTTTGCAAAACAAAAAGTGCAGTAGTTTTAATTCTCTGCCATTCTTGGAATTTATAGCTAGGACACAACATACTTAAATAATCAAGTATTGTTAGTATCAGTTCCTAAAACAACAAGGTCATAGAAAATAATTTTAATGCTCTTTAATATGTAAAAAAAATTCATTATGCAATTACTTATTTTAGTTGAGTTATAGAATTAGGTTGAATTATTAAGGGATCTCTTCATTGTGTGGGATGCTAGGGTTTAAAGAAAGGGAAATAATTGGAATTGATGGAAAGACATTTCTTGGAGGAGGCATAACTTTATCTGGGTCTTGAATGTAAAATAAAAAGCAGGATGATAACATTTCAAATAAAAAGGGGGAAGTATAAGAAATTAGAATAATTTACATTAAGATTGGGTTGTAAAAGGATATCTACTGTAAGCACTTCTTTTTGATGTGCTAGAAATATTATAGAAATTAGACAAAAATAGAGTAAATAAGTATATGCAAAAAAGAACCAAAAGGATCACTTTTTGCAATGATATAATGATAAACTCGGAGAACTCTAGTGTATCGATTAAAATTAATTGAAACATTAACAGCATATAAAATGAATCCACACAATTCAAGGAAACACAGAAGAATGAGATAAAGAAATTCCAAGTAAACTATTAAAAAAAAATATTTGGAAGTCAATCTACCAAGATATATGCAAGAACTATGTAAATACGATGATAAGACATGGAATGGAAATTTAAAAATAGGCCTAAAATTTGGAAAAATATTTATTGTTTGAGGTTAGGCCAAATTAATATATTAAAATTACAATAACAAGTAATTTATTTGCTGCCAATCAAAATATCAAAGGGATACTCTACAGAATTAGAACAATAGCAACAAAATTCATCTAGAGGAAAAAATGTCAAGAAATCTCAAGGGAAAGAATGGGGAAAATGAAAAGTAAGGGGGCATATGTCTATCAGATCTCAAATTTTAGTACGTTAGTAATTATTAAATGTTTGCTGTTGTGGATCAATGGAACAGAATAGGTGTGTAGCATGCAGAAGCAAACAAAATCAATAGCCAAATTCCTAAGATCCCAGGTCTCAGGACAAGAAATTACTCTGACAAAAACTGCCTAAAAATCTGGATATTTGAAGCCAACACCTCATCATATACTAAAATAAACTCCAACTAGATATGAGTCCCAGATATGATGTGTCACATCATAAGCAAATTATAAGAATAAGGATGAAATTAACTTTGAGATCCATGTATAGAAGAGTTCATTAAGAGTGTAAAGAGGATTATAGTAAACAATTTTAATTATATAAAACTAATTCTTTTCACAAATCCAATATAGCAAAGATTAGAAATGAAACATCTGGATAAAAATGAATCTTCAAAGCAAAATTTCTCCAATAGAAGTCTCTTTCCAAGATCTATAGGGAAATGAATTAAATATTTTTGGTACTGTTAAAATATAGAAATTTTTCAATGAGTCAGATTAGGTATAAAATAAATAAAAAAAGCAAAAGAAAACATTATAGGTAGAACCAAAGATAATGGGGAAAGGAATCACCATCTGACAGACTTGTGGAGAAAGCAGTTTGACAGAAACTGGGTACAGAGCAAATTCTAGCAACTCTTTCCCTTCCCTCCTCAATCGCTACACTCAATACCAATCATTCACTGGAATTAATAAGTAAACTAGCTGAGGGAGCTAGAGACATATATAAATGTGCTCCGAATCATTAAGATCAGCACACACATATATGTATAGATGTGTATGTATACATATATACATACATACATGTTGGGATTGGAAGTTCAAATCCGTGTGGACGGTCTCGGGCGGGTAAAAGGGGGACTTCTAAATCTTAGAGTCTTACGAGGCCCTCCATGAACAGCGGGGATTCGAGAAGGTCAGACTGAGCTAGCTCGGCTAGCTCGGGTATTTCCGCCTCTCCCCGGGAGATACGTGATGGGTGGAGTCTCCCTGCCCTCGAGGTCGTCCCGGATCTGGGCACATTATTGTTATCTAACAGCACGGTATTCAGATGCAAACTGTGTGGCTGAAGGTTAAGTAGGATTGAGGAAGCCTGAAAGCTCTCTTAGCACGTGAGGAGCCAAGAGGACAGTAGGCTCCGCTTCTCTTCTTTCCTCTCTCCCCTCCCCCTCTCTCCCCCCTTGTACTTCTACTTCCAATCCCTTAAGATCCTAGCCTCCTTAGGAAATCTCCCCCTCTTCCTCCTAAGGAAGACCCCCCTGCACTTGTAACTAGACCCTGAAATAAAGCTCAACCCTTGTTCGACTCTGGAACGTCCTTTCTCTCATATGAGCATCCGGTGTTGGCCAACCGAAGACCTCGGAGGTGAGGTAAGAAGACTCGGGTAGCCCACACAGGCCTCTAGGCCTGGCACATACATATATACATAGAATAATTTTAAGATAATCTCAGAGGAAAGGCTCCAGCACTAACAGGGACCAGGAAAGACTTCTTGCAAAAGGAAGAATATCTGTTGAGACTTGATGTAAGCCAGGGAAATATGAGGCAGAGGAACATTTCAAGAATGGAGAACAACCAATGAAAATGAAAAGAATTGAGATGTCATTTAAATCAAGATCCTGACTGACTAGGAAGATAATGGTGCCATTGTAAGTAAGAGAGAGGTTAGGAACATGGAGCGGTTTCAAGAAGTGGTGTTCTGGAAAATAATTAACACTGCCATCTCTGAAAAAAAATTGACTCCAAACAAGTTTTTCAGTTTAATCTGCATTATTAACATTTTCTCTATTCCTTTGTAAAAGTCTAGACAATCAAGAAAACACTAAAGAAGTCTTGGTTAGAAGTGTTTGCTTGTTTCATAGATGTAATTGAACATATAACCATCAGCTCTCTCCAACAGATACATGGTTACGGGGAAAGAATAATGAGCTCAGTTTTGGAGATGTGTAGTCTAAGATGTCTTTATGATATCCAATTCAATATGGAGTTGGAGATGTAATATTGGTGGTCAGGAGATGGATTAGGACTGTATAAATAAAGTGAGAATCATCTGCATTGAGATGATAAGCTCTAATTGCTCTGAGGGAATAGAGGCTAATTCACAAGACTGGGGTGAATTTGGAATTTGAAAGCAAAGGCACTGTGCAGAATTGTGAAATATTGGAGTATAAGGGTACTTGTGGTCCTGTTGAAAATAATTCCCATAATTGAATATTATTAGGAGAGTGAAATCCCACCACTCTTCTCAGTTCCTCATTAGATGATCACATACATTTTTGGGTCAGGCTGCAGTTCCAAAGTGGACCACTGGTCATTACTTTGTGGAAAATTGATTTAGATAAGCAAGATATTTGAAGATAAATAATGTTGCCTGCATGGCTCTCCTGTCATTGTAATTATAACCTGTGTAACTACTCCTAGAGGAGGAAATGGCAAAACACTGCCAAGAAAACTCCAAATGGGGTTGCAAAGAGTTGGACATGACTGAAATGACTGCGCAAGAACAAAAAAGTGTTTATTCCATTTATATCAGAAAAACAAATAATATTTTATTTTATCAATATGGAAACATCAAAGTATGAGAACATATTTCGGTGATGGAAATTGCAGCAGCTCTCCGCATTAGTAGTTGCCTCTTTAGGAGTTGTCTGAAGCAATTAGAAAAGTTTTACACATACTAGTAAATGTTTGCAGTGGGATTTGAACCTGTCTTCTTGACTCTATGCCTGATATTTAATGTTTTTTTCTTGATGTTTCTTTTATTACAGTTACTCATCTACAATGATATGTTTAGCTATTTCGGGAGAACCTGTTCTAAAGTTTTACTGTCTATGTTCATTTTTTATCTTTAAAGAAACTTCTGAAACATGACTTAAAATGTATATGACTGTAAAATAGTTAATCTATTAGGAATTAGCACAAAACCTTCTTCAAAAACCAGCAATGATTATTTTGAAAGAAAATACTCATGCTTACCGTCAAATTTCAGAAATATGAACTAGAATATTTTACAATGAACCCATTGGTCAAATGAAATTGATTTCTGGGAAATATATTATTTGCTAGAATTCTGAATATTTTACTGGAAGAGATATCAAAATTTGTCCTGGACAACACTTACTCTATACAGGGCCATGAATTGTTTTTTAACAACCTCTCATAAAATAATCCAATTTGAATTCCTTTATCGTATGGAATATTAATGGCAGATCAACTAATATATAGCTTTCCTTCTTAATCGAACAATGCCAACAACTAATTACTTAATAGAATCGTCATGTACACATTTTCTACTAATTCCTTAAAGAATTATTTTCTAACTTTTTCTCAGAGAACTGCATAAAAAAGTCAAGATATCTCAAATTTAAAACTTCTTAGTGTTTAAACTATGTTTTTTAATTATTATCATAGAACCAACATTTTTAGATGTGTAGATCTCCCAGAGCTCTTATGTCTATTTGGATCCAGCCCAGAATGATCTCCCTCCACACAGTGGGGAATAAAATAGATGTTCACACAGACATATTTCAATTCTGACTGTCTCACTACTGTGACTTGAAAAATGTATTCAATAAACTGTACTCACAGATTTATAGCTACCTAAAGAGACAGGATCTTTTTCCATTCCCATGTAGGACTCAAAAAGGCACTTTTCCAAGTCAGCCCTGTCTACAGTTCCCCAATCTATGCCTAAAATTATAGCTGAAGACCAACTTACAAGGGAGAAAACCACCATAAATGGTCCTGGTTTGGCACATCATAAATTGCTTTTCCAGAAATCCGGTGACCACCAAGTACTTTAGAGATAGCTTGAGGAAATGGATGTATACAAAAGGAACACTTTATAAAGAGCTACATTTGAAGGTTGTCTACACATGATTCATTTCAATAGCTTCTTTCTTGCCTCTTAGATTTTATAATTGCCTGCAATGTCTTTTTTTTTTCCCTAGGATCTGAAGATCTGACTCTGGCTCTGTACTCTCTTAAGTTATTCAGGAAAAAAAAGGAAGAAGCATTGGTTACTCCCTATACACAAATAAGTTTATGGCTTTGCTTCAGCATTTTTATGTTTTCCTTTACATAGTGTAAGCCATAACTATAACTTTTACAGTAGCCATTTTAAAGAGTCACAGCTGACTTTTGGAGGCAGTATCTGGGAGCTGCAATCTTAAATTGTTGCAATCTGTTATCTCTTCCAGAAGAGGTACCAATCTTATTTAATACTTTAGGGAAATTAGCCTTTTTAATATTAAGGAAACTATAAATGTAGGAGCTTCTTGCCTCTATTTATCAGCTCTGAGGTACACATATATATCAAATACAGATATTGTAATAATACATTTATATAGCACTTTCAGGTTTACAAAGCATATGCCTCACAACAATTGTGAAACTGAACTGAATTAGTACTCCAATTCTCATTCTACCCAGGAGGAAACTGAAGTTTAGAAAGAATTCACTTGCCCATGGGTCATATAGGTAATAGGCTGCTTTTGTGTTTGTTCTTTCTTTTTGAAGAGGACCATGCCATCAGAGAAAAAATCACATGGCTTGCCCTTGAATTTGTTTTGAGAGAGAGAGGGAGGGCTGGGCAAGGTCATCAGCCTCACTTTCTCCTCCTGAGCCATCTGGATCCAGTGACCAGGTATTCATCAGGATGACTGGAGATGACCCAGGATGCAATGGGAGACCTTGACTTTTTCAGGTGCTCACTTAGAGGGAGGTAACATCCATTTGGTTAATAGACCTCTTTTAAAGGTAGTCAGGGGAATGGTTCCTTTAACAGATAAGTGTATATCTGAAATAGGTTTTGAAGCCAGGTTTCCTTATTTTAAGTCCAGAAGTTTTCCTATGAACACCATTCTACAATTTGTGCTTTTGAATCAGTCATACTTTTTAGGTATGAGACACATTATAGCACAATTGAATAGTATGCTGGGATTGAAGTCAGGAAGATTTAGATTCCATTTTTAACTTTGGTGATAACTTTATAATCATGCGCAACCTATTTCAAATCTCTAAGTCTTAGGAAACTCTCTCTGACTTACCTTCTAAGTTATAGAATCACAGAGCAGGAAGGAACTTTGTAAGCC
This sequence comes from Notamacropus eugenii, assembly GCF_028372415.1. Classification (NCBI taxonomy): domain Eukaryota; kingdom Metazoa; phylum Chordata; class Mammalia; order Diprotodontia; family Macropodidae; genus Notamacropus; species Notamacropus eugenii. The sequence goes on along the minus strand of NC_092877.1, from coordinate 119,251,521 downwards.
ATTGAGTTCAATGCCATCATTTAACAGATGATGAAAATGAGATATAGAGAGGCCGTATAGGGAGTAAAGAAAGGAGATGGTATTTCAATTTCAGGCTGATGAAATTAAATTTAGCTCTCTTTCCACTGGCTTGGGACATGCATTGCAATGGAAAGCACATACTTAAGAATCCACAAATCTGTGATGGAATCACTTTGTTGATGCAGCTTAAATTTCTTGCTATAACATTGCAACAATTACTTTAAAACATTTTAGTTGTTGTTCTAGGGATAAAGTTTATTGTGACTTAATCTTGGTATTGATAAATATTTGAGAAATGCCACAATGCATGTTGTACCATCAGAGTGTGTCTTTCCACATATTTCTCTGCACTCTGAGGAGGAGGCTGGAGGCCATTGACCTATCACAGTAAATGATTTTATCCCCTTTGGGGATCACAACCGTCAAGTGTTCTGACAGAAGGAGCTCACCTTCATTTAACTTTTTTCTCTTTCAGTTGTCATGTTTCAATACTAGAATAGAGTTTGTTCTGAACTACATTTCTACAGAATGATTGGTTTTCCAGCAATTAAGATTGCACAGCTATTTTCCTTCCTGACAACTGTGATTAAAGATTAACGTCATTTTTCTGAGAGTTACATAAATTTGCTTGCTTTTCTTTTTTTATCTTTTACCTTACTATTCATATTAAATCAGCACAATTTCCTCCATAGGGCTACAGCCTTTCATCAGGAGAGCACATTCTAATAGCTAAGCCAGCCTCTTAACTCCTTTTTAAAAAAAATTTTCTCGTGGGCTATAGCCACAGAAAATATGTCATAGCATATATTCATCTGTGTATTATGTTTTTAAAGTGGGCAGCTAGGTGGTGCAGTGGATAAAGCAGGAGTCAGGAGGACCTGAGCTCAAATCTCATCTCAGACACTTGACACTCATCAGCTGTGTGACTTTGGGCAAGTCACTTAATTCTAATTGCCTCATCCTGGGTCATGTCCAGTCATCCTGATGTGTATCTGGTCACTGGACTCAGATGGCTCTGGAGGAGAAGTGAGGCTGGTGATCTGCGTAATCCTCCCTCACTCAAAACAAAGTCAAGTGTAAGTGTCATCGTTTTTCTATGGCATGGTCTTCTTCAGCAGCAAAGGACTAACACGCATATATTTTTAAAGTGATCATTTCTTTCTATAATTCAGTACTTAGTCTCAACACAGAAATGTACTTACCATTAACAATAGTTGTTAATAACTTATCATTACAGAATCTTTTTGAGGGACCGTCTTCATCCTCTGCTTTAATTACCTATAGATGAGGCATGATTATAAAGTTCTTATTTTTATATTTTGAAATATCTATTATTTCATTGTGTGGATATTCTTGTCAGTGATACAGACCACAACTTCCTTAGGTGCTGTTAGAAAAAAAGTTGTTTTATCTAAGTACAGCTTCCAATAATATGTATCCCTCCTCAAATAGTATAGTTATCCCTTAAACAGGGCAGGTAGATGGCCTAGTGGATAAAATGCCAAGTCTGGAGTCAGGAAGACTCCTCATCCTGAGTTCAAATCCAGCCTCAGGCAGTGTGTTACCCTGAACAAGTCATTTTATTTTTTTAATTAAATTATTTTATTTGTTTTCAATGTTCTACAGTTGCTTCCATATATCTTAGACTTTTCCCCCTCCCTCCTCCTCCTTCCCCATTCCCTCCCTGAGATGGCATGCAATTTTATATATCTACACATATATTGCTATTAAATACATTTTCACCTTAGTCATGTTGCACAGAAGAATTAAAATGAATGGGAGAAATCATAAAAGAAAACATAATACAAAAGAAAATGATCTGCTTCATTCTGCAATCAAATTCCATGGTTCTTTCTTGGGATGTGGAAGGCATTTTGCCTCAAGGGTTCATTGGGAAAGTTTTAAGTCCTTGCATTACAGTGAAGTACTAAGTCTACCAGAAAAATTCCTCACACACTGTGATCATTGCTGTGTACAAAGTTCTTGTTCTGCTCCCTTCACTCAGCATAAGTTCATATAAGTACCTCCAAGCCTCTCTGAAGTCCTCCTGTTCATCATTTCTTAAAGGACAATAGTATTCCATTACATTCATATACCACAATTTATTCAGTCATTCCCCAATTGATAAATGGTCAAATGATATGAACAGCAAGTCACTTTACATTTTGACTTTTAAAAGCCCACATGTAAACATTATATAAGTTTTCTTCATTTTAATTTAGTTAGTTAAATATTTCCAAGTTATATTTTATTTGGTTTAGGGCCCATTCGACTTTGTTATGGTCGGAATGGGTTCTGTGGGGTCATGTCTCTAACATTTCTATTTTAAATGTTTTGTCCAGGGTCACGCAGTCAGTATGTGTCAGAGAAAAGACTTGAAACCAGGTCTTCCTGTTTTTTTTTTCTTGGTTCCAGTCTCTACCCACTATGAAATCTCACAAATGTGTACACACAAATGTCTGCATAGACACATACTTATATACACGTATACATACATACTTGGTTAAAAACAGTTGTGACTCTTAAGGTTCTGGTGGCTTTGGCTTGTGTGGTTAAAAAGGTCTATTTTGAAGGGAAGTGAATTGTAGCTTCCCACAGAGATTATAATGAAGGACATTTCCTTTGATTATATAAGTTCTGATGTGATTGAATAAAGAAACCCCCCCCCGCCCCCAAGAAAAGGCATCCTTACTTTATATTCATACCTGAGAGTGTCTTTGTCTCTGTCTCTCTCTTTCTCTCTTCATGTTCTTTCTTAAGTTTTAATTAAGGCTTATCATCAGATTGAATAAATCTGGAGGATAATTTTGTAAGTTAGAATAAATTCAGTTTGCACTTCTACTTCAGTGCTCATAGAGTTGCTTATTTGCCATGTGAATCCTACTGAAGATCTTTTCTGAACAGTCTACATAATACATTCTACATACATTTTTCTTTTAAAATATATTTTTTATTTCATTAGATATTTCCCTATTGCAGATAAAATAATTGCAATATTCTTTTTATTGAGCTCCAAATTCTCTCCTTCCCTCTTACTTTTCCTCTTTCCTTGAGAAGGCATGAAATTTGGTACCTATTATACATTTGAAGTCACGCAAAACCAATTTCCATTTTAGTCATGTTGCAAAAGAAAACAACAAAAACAAAATAATATATGGAGACTATGCTTCAATCTGCATTCAGAGTTCATCAGTTCTGCCTCTGGAAGTAGATGGATTTCATCATGTTTCTTTCAAAATGTGCTGAATCATTGTCTTGATTAGGGTAGCTAAGTCTGGGACAGTTGTTCATCCTTACGACCTTGCTCTGACTGCTATGATCTCCTGGTTCTATTCATTTTTCCTTGTATCAATTCACAGAAGTCTTCCCAGGTTTTTCTGAAACTATCCCTCTAGTAATTCATTCCTTATAGAACAATAATTTTCCATCACAATAATATATCACAAATGGTCTAGCCGTTACTGAATTGATGAACATTCCCTCAATTTCCAATTCTTTGTTGAGGACTTCTAAAGCATTTTCTAGGGTTTTGACTCCCCCCACCGTTTTCCCACCTCTTATCGGTGCTACTCTACTACTTTTACAGTAGAATCTTCACCTGCTCTCAACTTTAGAATATACCAACCCTTAAAATTCCAGTATGAACATTCGATTATAGAGTAATGGTGAAACTTTACTTTTATATAGTAACTTTTTTGAATCCCTTTCTTGTATCTAATTTGATTTTCTTAACAACCCAGTAAGCAAAGCAGGAAAAGCATATAGAGCTAAGAAAACTAAAGCCCATTGAAGTTAAATGACTTCTCATAGGTCATATGACTAGTAAGAAATGGAGTTGGAATGGACCTTCTCACTCACGGTTCTGTGCTTTCTTTAGTAGACCATTATTTCCCCTATTTATTCAAACCATTTATTTTAAGAATGTTGTAGAACATATATCTACAATAACAAAAGTCCATATAAAGTTAATAATTCAGTAAATTATTGAGATTGGAGATTCATTCAGCTCTAACAAGGTGAAGCATTGAAGTCAGATGAATGTTTTCATTTGATGTTTGACATCATGTCCACATAAAATAAATAACATTGCTTGAAAAAATTATTCTGTTCCTAGAATTAGCTACCTGTAGATCCTTTACTGCCTTCAACATATTATGACCATTCCCAATAGTGTTAAAATCCTTCCTTCTGTAAAACCAAATTTCTTAAACTCCTCAGTTAGGTCCATTAACACAAACAATAACTATGTACATTTCAAATTAGAGTCTTGGAGGTCCCTAGTGATATTAAAGAGCACTTTTCAGAATCTAAATAACCCCTCTTAAGGGACAAGGCTCTCTCAATTGGCACCATTGTACTGTGAACATTCCTGTAAAAGTTAAATTGACAGGAACAGAAAATATTCTTACTGCATTCCCAATCACTCCATGCTCCATCATCATTTGCACGTCAATATGAAAGCAGTCATTTCATATAGAGAAGATCGTATTAGCATAGAGCTAGAGCTGGCAGGGAACTCTTCCATGTATGCATCAATTCAAATCCATTTATATTTTTAACTGTCTACTACATGTAAAGCTCAAGGCTAGTCACAAAGGATACAAAGATGAGAACTACTTGATCCCTGTTCTTAAGGATTTTACAACATATCAACAAAAAGACTCCTCCCTTTGGCATTCAAAAGGCTTTTGTGATCTGGAACCAATCTATCTTCTCAATTTTATAATACTTTTATTTCCCTTTAAACTCACTTTACTCGAGCCAAACTGTCCTTTTTACTATATGTTATACCATGTATGGCATCCCATCTCCTATCTCTGTGCTTTTAAACTGGCTATGTTCTCCATCCTGGAATGTATTTTCTCCTCATGCTTTCATCTTAGAATTACTACTTTCACTCAAGATTCAGCTTTTTTTATGCTATACTCTTCAGTTGCTAGTGCCATTCCCCTAAAATTATCTTTAGTCTAGTTCATATCTATTTTGAATACATTTTTATAGGTACATATTATTTGTCTAGACGATCAGCTCCTTCCAAGTTGAGCACTGTTTCCTTTTTGTCTTTCTCTAGTTTCTAGTTTCTCTAGTTTCTAGTGCTTGCCATATAGTAGGTATTTAATAACTATTTGTTGTTTGCTTAACTGATGATATAGCATGCATACAAATAAGTGAGAAATAAATTAGGCTATGCTGAGTGTAAGGGAATGACCCAGACAAAATATTACAAAAAATGTGAAGAGGAGAGATTATTTTTCCTTGGCCAGATTAAGTAAATTATGATATGGAGAAAGTTGTAGATTACCTAAGTCTTAAAGGATGAGAAGAATTTTGCAAAGGCAAATATGTGGTGTTGCATTCCAGATATGGGGGTACATAGAGTGTGTAAAGGGTAGAACATCGTAAGAGATGCCAGTAAATGTAGATTAGAGTCAGATTGCAGGACTGCAGCAACCTTTCAATACCAAATTAAAGAATATGCATTTTAGTTTTTAGACTGTTCAGAGTGACTGGTGATTTTTTGAATGGGCAAGTGTAAACTGGTTATAACTTTATTAAGAAGATTAATTTGTCAAACATATGGAAGAATAATTGGAGAGCAAAGTAAAGAGGTGGGGAAATTAGTTAAATTTCAATCTGGAAACATAAATTGCGTCTTATGCTACCAAATCACAGAGCTAAAAAAGATCATGGGGATCATCAAGGTCAATAAATTCATCTGGGGGATGAAGAAACTGAGGCCCTGATAATTTAAGTGCCTTGATATTGGTCACAGAGTTGGTACATGATATGGTCAAGATTGACCCTAGTTCTTCTGACTGTAAACCTGGTCTCTTTTTAAGATTTGGCAAATAATAGTTGGCGTTCTTATTCTTAAGTAAATCAGTTTATATAATTATCATAGGATAGATGTTAATTCTGTAATAGCATGACAACCTTTAGAAGTTCTGAGGTTTTGCTGTATCTCCTACTTTCTCACACAGGTTCTAGCTATAAGGTATCAAGCAAAGATCTGTGATTCATTGTTTGAATTGCTTATATTGTGATATAAAAAGACAATTTACTTTTGAATGTTTGTCATTAATTCCATTATAGAAATGATAATTTTTCGTTACTTCTAAATAGTCAAAGGCTAAATGTCTATTTTGCCTGAGATTTTTTTTTTTTTGTAAAACATAAGTAGTTTACATCATCAATACAGAGGGGAGGTTTTAATAAATGACTAACTTTCAGATAAATTTTCCACAATAAAAGAGATTTTGGATCAAAAAGTCTGTATTCTGTCATATAGAAAGAGTATTGAAATTGGTGTGAAATGGTGAGTTTGAATTCTAGTTCTACAATTATCTATTTAACCTTGGAAAAATCATTTTATCTTTTATAGCTCTCAGTTTCTTCTTCTGCATAAGGAAAGGTAATTATGTTTAAGGACTCTCCCAGCTCTTAATATTATGCTGAAAATATGAAGTATTAGCCAGCCATTTTATAAATTGTTTAGATTAGAATAATGATAGATAAGAGTGGATAACTGCACTCTTCATAGCATTCATTCAAAATACTTTTTACTTAGCTCTACCCTAGTGTCAGGGAGTACTATGATATGTGCTAAGGAGAATACAGAGATGAGGAAGGTATGCTCCCTGCTCTCAAATGTAGTAGTGATCTCTTGAAAGTCCATTATACAATACCCTTACACACAACTTTTGGACTTTTATTGTGGAACTTTTCTGGGTACAATGCCAAAAGATATTATATAGAAATACTATTTGATTTGATCCTAAGCATTTCCCACTATCTGTTGCTCCTTTGCCTCTAAAGCACTTTCCAGGTCTAAAAATATAATCCTATGACTATGATTAGAAGTAGCCTTACATTCAAGCCCCCATTTTACCTTTAGTTAGCTGTATAATTTTAACTTCTTTACCTCTATAGGCCTCAGTTTACTCATTTTAAAATAAGATGATTTTGTATTAGAATGACACAGCATCAATGGTCATATCACAGTGTTCTTGCAAAAGTTTACATGTAGATATTGTCAGATATTAAGGAAGTGTGTCTTATTTCAGACATAGAAATACTAAGGAAATATCTTCCAGGTTTTCCTTATGCCACACCTGTTTGCTAGATAGGTAGGGGATTAACTCCATCTCCAAATTCTCAGATTGTCATTACTCCTGAGTATTAAACTCATTAATAAGAGCAAAAAGGTTAAAAAATTTCAATTATTTTTACATATTGAATTTATGCTCATAGAGTTCCCAAATAACCTCCAAACTAATTAAGATGTCAAAATAATGTGTCAAATAATGTAATTTCATTTTGTTGTTTCATCATGCTCTACTCATGCGAAATTCAACAGAGGATATCTAGTGCATTCTGCTGACTTCAGGATATTACAGGTCAAATTATTGAAGTCTGAAAGGACCCTGATGAAGTAAGATACAACCAAATGAATATCACTGTAATAAGGGAAGGATTAATGGGGGAGGCTTATAAATATTTTGTATAGACTATTTTGTATTCTTGTCAGGAAATGTAATCAATAGTGCCAGATTAGATTTTTGTTTTACATGGCTAAAATGAAAACATGTTTTGGATGACTTCACATTTATAATATATTTCTTGCCTTCTCAATGGGTGAAGGAGGGGTGAGAGGGAGAGAATTTTGAACTCAACATTTTTAAGAATGGATGTCAAGCATTTTTTAAAATGTAATTGATAATCTTTTTTTAATACTTCTGTTTTTCCTCTAGTCATTGACTGACCTCAAGGACTAGGCTACTGGGATCAAACTTTAGTGTAAGTCAGCCTGTAACAGACGTAAGAACCGCTCATATCCTTTGTCTTACAAGTCAAAAGCTATGTACTTAAATTGGAGGGTTAGTTTTATGCTTGACTGAGAACCCAGACTAGTGTTCCATTAGAAACTACATAGCATTGTCTTCAGTTCTTAGTCGACAAATCAGCAATGTCTGTGACTGATAGGTCATTCTTGATCGAAGATTTGAGAAAAATTAAAAGAAAGGTCTATATATCTCACAGTTATCCTGGCTTTACTTTGAGCCATGATATATCTCCAATAAAACTAATAGAGGTTTATAATTTTTTTTGCAAATCTTTGACAAAAATTTAATGTACAAAAAGCTTTGAACCTCAGTTCAGAGTAAATGTTCTCAATAGAAAGGTAGCATGTAAAGAACACATGATTTGTAGTAAGAGGACTTGAGTTAAAAGTATACATCCATATGTATGACCTTGGAAAAAACTTTCTAACATTTCTTGACCTCAATTTCTTCTTCAATTTAAAAGAAAGGTTTAGACTAAGTCAGATGAGTCAAACTCCACAGCCCACAGAAACTACCCTGGAATGAGTACTGCTGAAATAATATTGAAATATAATTAGGAAATGTTTAACCAAATAAATGAATATACAAAATAGATGGATTCAAATGACTCTTCTATTCATAGACAATATTAATTCATGTTTTTTAAGCCAACATGAAACAGTAGAGATCTATTTCTTCCTGAGTTTGACAGCTTTGGACTAGATAATGTGTATGTTCTCAGGGACATATTAGCAGTAAGGAGAAATTGCACAGGTCTTCCACTGTTCTCAAACTACTTGTTGTCATTAAAGCTCAGCTCTTGAACAGTATATTAGTGGGCCTAAAATTCTGTCAACAGTAGATATATGAACCTAAAATATTGTTAGAATGATATATGACAAGATTTAATGAGACATCAATAAGGCAACAAACAAAAAGTTAATACACCAGTAAACACTTAAAAGAAATGAAACAATCCCTGCTTTCAAGGAGCTTATAGTCTAATTGAATAAGACAGACAAGACACAGGATAGAATTCAGCTGTAAGGTAGATGTAAGGGCCTGGAAGTCCTAAGGACACACAAGTGGTATAGACGACAAGGTCTTAGGTTCTTGTTGGGGAGGCGAGGGGGGTGATAGAGCAAATGGCAATGCCTGGGGGTATGGAGGGTTGTAGGAGTAAGACATACAGTAAGGCCCAGAGGTCCTCAGAATGCAGTGTCAGGGCCAATCATTAAGTTCAAAAGACCTTATTCTGTGCTAGCCATTTATATGGTCAGGCCTAGAGGAACTTCTGAAGATGACTACAAACAGTAGTCATCTATCCAATGTAAAGAATTGCAGTTGGTAACTCAGGAAATTATTGTGAACATCCTTTTTGTTCCGCCCTCCCCAGTGATTCTGGGAGTTGGGGAAGGATGAAAGGAAAGCAAAGGGACATACCTGAGATTGAAAGAGGGTGAAAGGGATGGCAAGGGAAAGGGGCACTATAATTAGTGGCTTTGTGTGTGTATGTGTGTGTATGTGCCATGAAAAGCTACCACTGAAAAAATGTTAACCAGTAAGTGACAGATTTGATATTCTTAAAAAGTAAACTAGACATCTATAGGACTGAGTCTTACTCTTGACTCTGTCACGAACTATGTAAACCAAGTTGTTTGAACTTGGGCTTTAGTTCCTCATTTGCAAGGAAAGAGAATTGGGCCATGGCATCCCTAAGATCTCTTTTAGCTAGAAAATTCTATGACTTTGAATGAAAAAAAGTGTTTTAGAAGATTAATGTAAATTCCCTTTTTTTCCCCTCAAAAACTAGTCTGTTTCATGTCTTATAAGAAGTTTTGAGAAATCAGAATTTTTATCATGCTGTGGGGCACAAATTCAAAGTGTGAGATACATAAGTGCCTCAAATCCCTAGGGCATTGTATGTCAATAATAGATTATTATATTATACTTACCCATGAGGATAAGTGAGTTTACAATGAATTAAAACCACAGACATCTGAGCTATAAAATGAAAAATAACAATTTATTATTCATATATGTAGGGTGACCATAAGACAATGCATCGGTTTTCTTTTTTGTTTTTAAAAAATCAAATATACCAAAGTTTATATATTCAAATGGGTAGGTTCTTCCAAGAAGTCCTCTGGAAAACAAAACAAAACAAAACAACTATGTCCGCTTTTCAATAACGCTGTCATTGATCAAAAAAGCTTTGTGACTCCCTTAGAATTACTTCTAGAGATACTTTCAGAGACACGCAAGAAACTCAGTCGCATTGATGTTTGGAGTTTTAAAAAATGATCTCATTTTTTGGACACAAAACATTAAACAATTCGATAGGCTCCTTCTTCAACAAATATGATTTTTGGCATTTTCTATTCTCTCTACAAAGATAAAGATTTAATAAAATGGAAAAATATTCAAAAACACTAGTCTAATATATCGAACATTACCAGAATGATTGGGATAAGTGCAGAGCCTCCCTGCAGGACTACTTGGAAGAACAATATTCCTCTTTATGTATACAGTATGATACAAAAAAATTGGTTACACTACTTTACTTTTACCTTATATGTTACATCTGAAATCATATGTGCTTACTATTAATTAAAAGTAGCAAGCCTATTTGAATTTTTAAATGAAATATTTTGTAATTAACTAAATTCCTTCAAGCCACTTGGAAGCCTTTTGGAAATAAATTATATGTACATATGTGTATATACACAGATACATACATACATACATATATTATTCCTAAAAGATGCTGGGAATTACATGTAGAAAAGGAGAAAAAATATTCACTATTCATTGGAAAGATTAATTGTGCTAACAACAATAATTCTTTTTTAAAGTCCTACTCCTTTCTTTCAATCTCTTTGTATCATATGATCATAAGGGTATCTGACTTGCACAATTCAACAAGACAGAAGGATGCTCTAAAGAGGACAATAAAGATACACTATGCACCCTTGATACACATATTCTTTTTTTTCCAAGGTATACATTGAATTATTAGCCAAAGTATTTTGAATGACCTTGGTGAGGTGCATAGTTCTTTAACCTAATTCACTGCTTTAAAAATTTAATAGTAGTTTTTTCTGCATCACCCTTGCATTAATAAAGCTTCAACAACATGGTTAACAACTTTATTGGGCTCAGAATAATCGCTGATATATTGCCCTCTGAAACACAGGTCTAAGAGTCAGGGATTTTGTATTTCCCACTACTAGTGGGAGTAATCTTATTTACCTACTTTGGAGCAAACATTGTACGGATTAATTAATGAATATTGTCAAATGCCCCATGAAAATGCTAAGTGTTATATGAGGGTACTAGAACTTGAACATTAGTAAATGGCAAAGTTATAGAAAATTCTATAGAAATAAAGAGGATGGGAAGAGTAATTGGAAAAAGCACATTCTCTTAGTAATGGTTGATATTAGATAAACTTAACATCTTTGATATCTTTTATTTTCTGAGGATGGGAGAAAATTGGAAAAATAAATGAAGATCATAGAAAGGAAACTCTGTCATCCTCACTCTGTACTATCTCCAACAATTTACATGTCCCATTTTGCTAATACACATTTTTTTTCTTGGTTCATAAGCTTGACACCTCTTTTTTTAAAAAGACTGAGAATTTAAGAATTATGGCAGTTTAATTTTAAGTACAAGGCTTATATAGCTTTTTAAATTTTCACAAACTGATTTTGTAGTAAAAGAAAGGAGGGGAATAATAGACTGGGTTCCATAAATAGAAAGCCTAGTTGGAAGAGGGGGAAAAGAAAACGAAGTGATAAAGTAGAGGAGTTGCCGGTGTTGGCAGCAAGAAAGAGGAAGGCAAATTAAGTGCAACATGGATCTGTAGCATTTGGATTCTACTGAGACTACAGAACAAAGCACTGATTAAGGAAAGAATTTCAGAGCTGCCATTGCCATCTCCCATCAAAACTCTGTCTGTTGAAACTGGTAAAAATTAGAATCATCTGGAACAAGAATGTACATAAAAGCTAAACATAGGATAAGGAAGGGGATTTCAAGATGACCCAGAAGGATATGGTTGGTATAAGCAAATCACTTGGGTTGGAATAGAATAGATAAAAGGGAAAGAATTCAATTCACTGTACAACTAAAAGCAAAGAGGCCAGTAAGGGTGTATTTATCTGCACTAAAGTTAATGATGTTTCCAAAAAAACAAAGACTTTGTCTATATCAATTCATTATGGATTTCCTCCTGTTTAGTAAATAGGCTTTAGTATACAAGAAGTGTTTTGGCAATTTGGATGCTTATTGTTGCTTTATTATTGAGGCTTCATCAGGACTTTATCTGTCTTTAAGTTATGGATAATTAGTTCACACTACCTACAATAAAATTTTTTTGCATGGACTGATTTCATTTCAGCTATGATTATCTTTTCTGAGTAAAAAAAAAAAAAGTCAATCCAATATATCAACAAAATATGAAATGCTATTCCAAAAGTTCTATCATTTATATTTTCCATGATATTTAACTTTTCATTCGTTCGTTCATTTATTCATTCAATAAAGATATATCAAATGTTGACTGTGTACAAAACTAATGTCAGAAATAAAAAAGATGTATTTTAAGGGCAAGGAATAAAGTGAACCTACCTGATATTGATGCAACTTCTCCTTTAGTTGTCATTTGCTCTCTTAATCATTTTATTGATGGTTTCTATTTCCTAACTTTGAGTCCGTTTCCATTCCATTACAATAAGTCTGTTCCTTTCATCATCCTGCTGTCTTAGCAGATCAATCAGCTATATTTAGGAGTAACAAAACCTTTCCTTCATGTTCAATAGATTGTTTCTGCAGTCTCTTCCTTGTCTGCTAATTCCCTGATATGTACACAACATTCTAAATGAATGCATTATACACTTTTTTACCTAAATTCCAAGTAGCAAATAAGAGTTATTAATCATCTAAGCAATTGTTTTTTATTGAGGGGAAATTTAGGGGGATATATCACCAGCACATGATTTTCCAGGAGATCCCATGATGATCCTGTAAAAGTAAGAGGCATAGTTTCATTATTTAAAATTTCCATTTTTTCCTGTGTTTGATACAAACATAGTACTGTTTGGGGAGAAATAAAAACCATAAGAAAATGCTTAAGGAGGCCTTAGTTGTTGTAGGATAATGGCCCTATTAGCTTTAGTTATGCTTGCCTTCACATTAGGCAGTAAAGAAATGGAGCCTATCAAGATATTTGTTAATCTCATCCTGATTTTTCCATAACATTATATTTTCATGCAGCTTTCTTGCACCACCAGAAATAGTATTGTAGGGCAAACCAAACAATCTCACTTTTTCATTTAAGCTAAGTTTTACTTATTAGATGTAAATGTTAGGAGCAGATTTTGTCAGGGCCCCTAAAAGATCTGAGAGATTTGAATTTTATGTAGACAAAATATGAATGTGATCTGAACATTCATGAAACCTAATTTTGTATTTATACTGCTATAAAATCAACACTATTGCTTCAAATCTAAAATAAAGAGAAGCTTATCTGAAGGCTTTCAGACAATATGTGTCCCCACTGTGCAGATGAAATCAGTGTCCATAATGGTTTCCTTGATGGATTCTTCCAAGTGGATTACAGTAATCTACAGATAGGTTAAGATTGTACATCACTCCATTGATTCTCCAAAACCAAAGGGAATGACTTTGTACTGAAACGTGAACAAATTAGATTTGATATGATTCTGAAATTGAGGTATAAGAAATAAAAGAAAATGAAGAAATTTTCAGCTGGCTTTTATGTTTAAGCATGACAGTCTCTCTGTATGAAACCTTTTGTATGACTCTACAAGGAAATGAGGGATGTACTAAATGACCTTTCTGTGCATTTCAGAACTATTAGACTTCAGTTACTGTATCACCAACCCATGTCCATTTCCAGTTATTGGTATTCTTGATGATCTATTTTACAAGTCTTGTGTAAAATTGATGACTGGTAATATATGATCATATTGTAAAAATTTTAGAGGTAAAAGAAACCTCAGAGGACATCAGGTCTATCCTCTTCCTTCATTTTACAAATGAGGAAACTGAGACTCAAAGAGGTTAAGTGACTTAATCAGTGACTTATCTAATTTATGTTTACCACATATCTCTTTGTTATCACTGGAGTTTCTGAAATTTATAATTATCTGAGATTGTGTTGCTGCATAATTCATAGCAATATGAAAAATCCAGATCTTTCTTACTCCTTTGCTAGCTCTCTATCCATCCTTTCATAAAATATGCCTGTTCATTATTTTTTATTGCATAATCGTATTCCATTACATTCATATATCACATTCCCAAATTGATAGACATTCCCTCACTTTCCAAAATTTTGTCACTATAAAAAGGGATGCTAAAGTATTTTTGCACGTGTAGGTCCTTTTCCCTTTTTTTATGATATCTTGGGGATAGAGACCTAGGGTATGTACAGTTTGGTTGCCCTTTGGACATAGTTTCAAATTTCTCTCCAGAATGGTTTAGTCAGTTAACAACTGCACCAATAGGGCATTATTATTCCAATTTTTTCACATCTTCAGCATGTCATGTTCCTTTTCTGTCATAATAGCCAATCTGATAGGTGTGAGGTTGCATCTCAGAGTTATTTTAATTTGCATTTCTATAATCAAAAGTGAGTTGAAGCATTTCTTCATATGCCTGTAGATTTGATTTCTTCATCTTGAAACTGCTTGTTCATATCCTTTGACAGTTTATCAACTGGGGAATGGCTTGTATTCTTGTAAATTGGACTCAGTTCTCTATATATTTGAGAAATGAGGTCTGTATCAGAGGCATCTGCTAAAAAGATTGTTTGCTGGTTTTCTGATTTCCTTCTAATATTAGTTGCATTGGTTTTGTTTATACAAAAGCTTTTTAATTTAACATAATCAAATTATCTGTTTTACATTTTGTAACACTCTCTGTCTCTTGTTTGGTCATGAAATTCTTCCCTTCCTCATGTATCTGAGGGGTAAACTATTCCTTTATGTGTCACCCTTTATATTTAAATCATACCAAAGGTCTGCTATTTAACTTTTCTAATATTCTATTTACCTCCTTAGTTTCTTTGTTGTTTATTCCTTATCGTATTCGTTGAGTTTTGGGAGGGGGTAATTGAGATCTCCCCAATAATATAGTTTTGTTGCCTAATTCTTCCTGTAACTTGATTAACTTCTCTTTTAAGAATTTGGATGTTTTACCACTTGGTGCATTTGTGTTTAGGGTTGATATTGTTTCAGTGTCTATGGTACCTCTTAGAAACATGTAGTTTCCTTCCTTATCCCTTTAATTAGATCTATTTTTGCTTTTACTTTGTCTGAGATCAGGATTTCTACCCATACTTTTTTTTTTTTTTTACTTCAGCTGAAGCATAGTAGATTCTGTTCCAACCACTCACTTTAAATTTACTCTGTGTGTCTCTCTGAAGTGTGTTTCTTGAAAACTACATATGGTAGGATTCTGGTTTTGATCTACTCTATCCTCTGTTTTCATTTTATGGGAGAGTTTATCCCATTCACATTCACAACTCTAATTGCTACCTGTGTATTTCCCTCTATCCTACTCTTCCTCTTATCTGTCTTCTATCTCCTTTCACCCTTTCCTTTCCCACCAGTGTTTTCCTTCTGTCTACCACATCCCCAGAGCTGTCCTCCCTTCTGTCAGTCCTCACTGCCCCTCTGTTTTACTTGATCTCCTCTCCTCCTACTTCCCTGTTGGGTAAGATAGATTCCTATGTTCAATTGATTGTGTATATGATTCTGTTTTTGAGCATATACTGATGAGAGTAAAGTTCAAGTGATGCTAATCCCTCACCCCTCTGCTATAGTAGGTCTTTTGCATGCGAATTTACCCCATTCTACTTCTCCCTTCCACACCTTTCTCATCGCTTATTTTTCTTTTACCATTGCCTTAAATTCATCTTATACCCATACCATCTGTCTATGTATGTTCCTTCTAGCTGTACTATGAGTGATATAGTTTTTAAGAATTACATGATTCATGTTCCTGTGTAGGGACATCAATGCTTTAGTTCTCTTGAACCCCTTAAGTTTTTCTTTTCCCTTTTTTACCTGTTTATGCTTTTCTTGGGTGTTGGTATTGGACATAAAATTTGTGGTTTAGTTCAGATCTCCTTATGAAAGCTGGAAATCCTTCTACTTCATTGAATGTCCATTTTTTCCCTTGATGTATTATGCTTAATTTTTCCAGCCAACTGATTCTTGTTTGTGGTTCTATCTCCACTGCCTTAGAAAACATCATGTTACATGACTTCTTATCCTTTAGTATTGCAACTGATAAGTCCTGCCTAAACTTGATTGTGACTCCCCAATATTTGAATAGTTTCCTTCTGGTCTCTTATTTATAACTTGATCTGATAGTTCTAAAATTTAACTATAATATTCCTTGAAATTTTTATTTTTGGATCTCTTTCCTGAGGTGATTGGAAGATTCTTTCAAACCTATTTTGTCCTCTGGTTCCAGGATAACAGTGCAGTTTTCCTTGCTAATTTTTTTAAAGAAGCTCTCCAGGTCCTCCTTTTGATTGTGGTCATCAGGTATACCAAATATTTTTATATTGTCTCTCCTGGATCTATTTTCCAGGTCAATTGTGTTTCCCATAAGATATTTTACATTTTCTTACATTGTTTTCATTCTTTTGAATTTGATTGATTCCTGATGTCTTATAGACTCATTAGCTTCCACTTGTCCAGTTCTAAATTTTAAGATATTTGTTTTCCTCAATTATCTCTTGTACTTTCTTTTCCATTTGGCCAATTGTACCCTTTATGGAGTTGTTTATTTCACTGGATTTTTCTATCTCCTTTTCCATTAGGCCAATTCTATTTTTATAACAATTATCCAAGTTGTTGACACGTTTTTTTTTCATAATTCTCTTGCATCCCTCTCATTTCTTTTCCCATTTCTTCTTCTACCTCTCTTATATGATTTTTAAGCTCCTTTTTGAGCTCTTCCATGAATTCATTCTGGGTTTGAGACCGCTTCCTGTTTTACTTTGGGATTTGCCTTTAGGGGTTTTGATATTCTTGTCCTCTTCTGAGTTATCTTGGTCTTTCCTGTAACCACACTAACTTTCTATGGTCAGAGTCTTTTTGTTGCTATTTCTTTCCTCATCCTTTTTTTTTTTTTTTTTTTGTTGGCTTTTTTCTGTCTTTTAAATTTGAGCTCAATACCCAGGGTGGAAGGGGCACTATCTTAGGTTTCTTGTGCTGGTGCTTACAGGCCCTGGCTATTTACCTGGTATTATACTGATGTTGCCCTGAGGCCCACAGGGGACTCTCATGTGTGGTGCTGTGCTTAGGGGGTGTGGTGAGGAATGACTGGTTCTGCTGGAGGCTATAGGTATCTAGTGGCCTAGCTGGTGCTGAGGTCAGGTCCCAGTATTGGTATTTGGCACATACAGAGGCCCAGTGGAGTATTTTCTGTTTCTCAGTGCTACACTGAAGCACATAGAGGTCCCGCTGCTGGAGGATGTCTGTTTGCTCAGAGATATGCTGAAGCACATGGTAACTTTCAGAGTTAGAGTCGCCATTTCCCCTGATTATGCTAAGGCATGTGAATGGTGGTCCTGATATTGTCATTTGCCTGATCCACCACACTGAAGCTCCAGATCTCCTTCTGATTTGTTGAGATAGGGCTTGCTGATGGCTTGCTGGGATGCTTCCTGTCCTGGAATGTGTACCCCCCTTACCCAAGATGAAACTTTCTTGCCAATGTTCCAAATTATTTGGGTTACAAGATTCTTTACCATGTCTGCTTTGCTTGTTTAGCCATTGCAGGATTTGTTTTGGAGTGCTATGTTGTGGTTGTTTGGAGGTGAATATGAGAGATTTACAGGAATTTGCTGTTTACTCTGCCTTCCTGGCTCCCAGAAGTCCTTTATGATAATTTCTTATTTAAAATGTGAAACAAAGGAGGGGAATTTCTACTCCATGTCTATTTTGTTTTTTTAAAATTTATTTATTTATTTTTAGTTTTCAACATTTATTTTCACAAGATTTTGAGTTCCAAATTTTCTCCCCATCTTTCCCCTCCCCTACCTCAAAACACCATGCATTCTGATTATCCTTCCCCCAATCACACCCCTCCTTTCTCTTATCCCCATCTTCTCTCTTTTCTTGTAGGGAAAAATAGATTTCTATATCTGTATTTCTTATTTCCCAGTTGCATACAAAAATAATTCTCAACATTCATTTATTAAACTTTGAGTTCCAATTTTTCTCCCTTCTTCCTTCCCCACCCAGCCCCACTGAGAAGGCAAGAAATTCATTATAAGCTATATATATGTAGTTTTGCTAAAGATTTCCATAACAGTCATGTTATAAAAGACTAACTATATTTCCCTCCATCCTACCCTGCCCCCTATTTATTCCATTCTCTCTTAGATCTTGTTCTTCCCCTGAAGTGCTTATTTCTATTTTCTTCCTCCCCCCATTTGCCCTCCCTTCTGTCATCTTCCCACCCCCCTTATCCTCTTCTCCCCTGCTTTCTTGTAGTGTAAGATGGATTTTTCAAACCAAATTGAGGGTGCATGTTATTCCCTCCTTAAGCCAAATGTGATGAGAGCAAGCTTCACTTTTTCCCTCTCACCTCCCCCTTTTCCCCTCCATTGAAAAAGCTTTTTCTTGCCTCTTTTATGAGAGATAATTTGCCTCATTCCATTTTTCCCTTTTTCCTCCCAACATATTCTTCTCTCACCCCTTAATTTGATTTAATTTTTTTTAGATATGATCCCTTCCTATTCAACTCACCCTGTGCTCTCTCTCTTTTTCTGTGTGTGTGTGTGTGTGTGTGTGCACGTGTGTGTATGTGTGTGTGTGTGCATGTGTGTGTGTGTGTGTGTGTGTGTGTGTGTGTGTGTGTGTGTGTGTGTAATCCCTGCAACTACCCAAATACTGAGAAAAGTTTCAAGAGTTGTAAATATTATCTTTCCATGTAGGAATGTAGACAGTGAAACTTTAGTAAGTCCCTTATGATTTCTCTTTCCTGTTTACCTTTTCAGGCTTCTAACGATTCTTGTGTTTGAAAGTCAAATTTTCTATTCAGCTCTGATCTTTTCATCAAGAATGCTTGAAAGTACTCAATTTCATTGAATGACCACTTTTTTCCCCTGAAGTATTATGCTCAGTTTTGCTGAGTAGGTGATTCTTGCTTTTAATCCTAGTTCCTTTGACTTCTGGAACATTTTATTCCAAGCCCTTTGATCCCTTAATGTAGAAGCTGCTGGATCTCATATTCTCCTGATTGTATTTCCACAATACTTAAATTCTTTCTTTCTCTGTGCTTGCAATATTTTCTCCTTGACCTGGGAACTCTGGAATTTGACTACAATATTCCTCAGAGTTTTTCTTTTTGGATCTCTTTCTGGAGGTGATTGGTGGATTCTTTCAGTACTCATTTTACCCTCTGGTTCTAAAATATCAGGGCAGTTTTCATTGATAATTTGATGAAATATGATGTCTAGATTGAAGCTAAGATGGCAGAGTAGAAAGATACACATACTCTAGCTCTTCCCACACAGCCCATAAAATACCTGAAAAAATGACTGTGTACAATGTGATAGAGACTTCCAGCCCAAAGTGGCCTGGAAAGCCAACAGCAAAGGTCTATTGCATGGAACACAGCCTTGGCCTCACAGTGCAGCAGGGACAGGACAAGAATAGGCCTCCAGGGCAGAATCCTCAGCAGCAGCAGCAGTTCTCAGATCCCTCTACCCACAAACACCAAAGACACTTCAAAGGTCAGTGGAAAAGCTGAGAAGGTGAGAAGGGAGCAGGGTCCTTTAAAAAAGATGATGTCTAGGCTCTTTTTTTGGTCATGGCTTTCTGGTAATCCCATAATTTTTAAATTGTCTCTCCTAGATCTATTTTCCAGGTCAGTTGTTTTTCCAGTGAAATATTTCACATTGTCTTCTATCTCTTCATTCTTTTAGTTTTGTTTTGTAGTTTTTTGGTTTCTCATAAAGTCATTAGCTTCCATTTACTCCATTTTAAGTTTTAAAGAACTGTTTTCTTCAGTGAGCTTTTGAAACTCCTTTTCCATTAAACATTAATTTATTTAAAAATAATTTACAAACCATGTGAGCAAAAACAAACAAATGAGGATGAAGTTAAAATTGTGTAATGGTCCTATTGGAATGGTTTTAGGAGTACAAAAGTCAATATGAAATGAAGCTTGTGAAGAAAGTTCTGGACAAAAAAACTTTTAAAAAAGGCGTATTGAATCAAAGAAGTAGAAAACTTACTCTTAGGGAGTCATAAGACAGTGTCTGTCAACAGTGGAGACAAGACAGGAATACTTAGCCCTTATTTTACTTCTGTTTTTTTTTAATTGAGATTTTCTCTTTTTACACTGGAAAAGATATTAAAAATTCCTAGCAGTTTGTTGTTACTAAAGAAAATATGGCACTAAGCCATCCTTGATGAATTCATATCACCTGGCACTAGTGAATAATGCCCTCGACTACTGAGAGGACTGACAGATATAACCACTCTAACTTTATCATTGATATTAGATAATGGAGAATGAGAGAAAAAAGGATGGAAGAAGACAATTGTCAAGCAATAGGACTGCAATCTAGACTTGGATTCCTGATGAAGTTTTAAAATGTTTTTATTAAAGTATTGTTAAGGAACACCTTAAAGATTATTTTTTTAAAAAAAGCATCAGTATCATTTCATCAAGGCCTGGTCATGCCAAATAGCCTTATTTATTTGCTTTTGAACAGGTATTGCCAGACCTTTGTATCAAGAGACTTTCCTAGAAATCCTTTATCCAGATATCTATTATGATACTGATTTCATCAAGACAATGTTTGGTGTGTATTTGATGAGATGCGGATATTTATTTCTACTTGTTGACCTTTGCCCTCATTTTTCTATAAATGCTTTTGGCATATTATAGGTTACCTGCCTATCATGGTAGATTTTATCCATGCTTTTTTTTTCCTTAACTGATTTTTAAGTTTTGTTGTAATTTGTTTCAAGAGGACACTATTCAAAATCTATCTTCTTTTGCTTGATGTTTTGCAAATGATTTTTCTCTAAACCTCCAAGTTCCATATCTCTCTGTTGAGTTAACAGTAAGTCTAGGCAATCAGCATTTATTAAGTGTTTAATAAATTCAAAGCATGAGGCAGGTAGCTGTGCAGTGGAGAGAGCAGTGAACTTGGAATTAGGAAGTATCCTTATGAATTCAAATCCAGCCTCAGACTCTTACTAGACTCTTACAGACCTGGTGAAGTCACTTAAGCCTGTTCACTTCTGTGCCTCACCTGTAATATGAGCTGGAGAAGAAAATGACCAGCCTTGGAATATCTTTCTCAAGAAAACCCAAATTGGGTCTCAAGGACTTAGGCAGGACTGAAGATTCAGTAGAAAGAAAAATCCAAGATACTGCTAAGCACTGGGAATAGATACTTGAGCAGAAAGGTAGTTCCTTCTCTCAATTAGCTTACATTCTATTGCAGGCGGATAGCATATAAAATGAAGTGGTAAAGGAAGAAAGAATATAGAGGAAGGATGTATCCTTGTAGGGCCATGGGCAAAGTTCTGGTTGTGCTGAATGTCTTCCTTAAAATGAAGGTTAAAGGAAGAATCCACTCACTAGAGAAAAGGGCCACAGGGATAGAAGGTATTTCCAGTGTAAGAAATCTAGGGGTGAAGTAAGCTTCTTTCTAGGGTGAAGAATTTTCATGTCATTGAAGAGAAATTCTGGAGAGCTCATTAGTGCAGACATAAAATTAATATGGACTGGCTGAAGCAATTTCTGGGTTCTTTGGGCTTCCTTTTTTGATGACCATTTTACATTGGTCAAGCACCACTAAGAAATAGTTATCAAAACAATTTTCAAACATTTTTATTGATTTCTCATTTTTCCAATGTCACTATAATTCTAAAAGTTAGGTTCAAGCTTTTGTAATTTCATGTAACATCTTATGATTGCTCTATTTTCTAATATCCTTATTATCATAGAAGCTAACACTTATTTAACACTTTACTGGTAGCAAAGTGTTTTATTTCCAGAGTTATAAACCTCATTTTAAGAAAAGGAGACAGTCGTACAAAAAGTGTGATTGCCTAAGATCACCCAGCTAGTAAGCATCTGAGGCTGAAACTTAAACCCAAATTTCTACAGATTCCTGTCCCAGGAACCTTTCAGTCAAACTTGTTCATTTCAATTAAATAAGAAACTATTAGTCAATATTCTCCATCTGAAGTTAATTTTGAACTTTAAAGAAAGAATGAATTAAATAACATTTTGCAGGGTTTGCTATGTGTCCTGCACTGTGCTAATAATTAGGAAGAAAAATACCAAGGACAGGCTCTGCCCTCAAGGATCTTATATATTACGTAGTTAGGGAGCAGAGTGGATAGAATACAGGGCTCTGAGTCAGGAAAACATGAGCTCAAATCTGACCTCAGACACTTGCTGTTTGATCCTGGGCAAGTCACTTAACCTTCTACTGGGTTTTTTAACTGTAAAATGGGGATAATATCACCAGCTCCCAGGGTTGTTGTGAAAATGAAATGAGATAATTATGAAAAGCTTAACACAGTGCCTGGCACATAGTAAGTGCTATTTAAATATTAGTTTTATTATTGTTATTATTTAATAGGAGGGAACAACACATCTGGGACTAGGATAGTAACAGAAGACTGTTTTTATAGGATTAATAAAAGAAATGGTGAGTAGAGGTATGAAAACAGTTGATAGATATTCATATTCCAGGATCAATGGTAGTGTTAATTACAATAAAGGGTAATAAATGTCAGGCATGGATTGGTGTTGTGATGGCAAGCAAAATTAGGATCTTTTGCTATTTTTGTTTTAGTATAATCAAGTGCCTGATTGAATCTTGCCTTTATCAATCAAGAGTCTTTACTAGGAGTAAAGTGCAAAAACAAAAGTTTCTTTAACTAGAAACAGTATATGTATTTGTATTGTTAATGTGATTAAAGATCTTCCCAACTCATTAAGGGGCCTGCCCATTAAGGGGAGTTTGATTAGGGAAGATTTGTAGGAACACCCACAGCTTTTGTTAATGAGGCAATGGCTCTCAAGGGTTGGGATTCCCTCTGACTCTTAAAAAGGTGTAAATATTCTGAGGATGAGGTTTTGCTTTGGAGCTCAGCTTTTGCAAGAAGGTTTGAGTGCCAGATGAGGACTCTGGGAAGCTGCTAAGGAGTCTCCCAGCTTTGAGAACCCAGATGTCATGCTTCCCTCTTTGGTATGATCAGAAAGTTGTACCTGTCTATTGAATCATGGTCAGGCAGAGGAAGCCATGTCCATTGATTACTTTGAGGCTTACTGACTGGAAGTGCTTATTTGGATAGATGAGGACTCTGGGAAGCTGTTAAGGAACTGTGGCTTTAAGAACCCAGATGTCGTGCTTCCTTCTCTGGTAACTATGATCAGGCTGTTGGGGTCCAATTGTCTGTTGAATTCGGACAGTGGAAGCCATGTCTGTTGATCTTTTGATTTCTCTGTATTTTCTTTGAAATTTAGAGTGCTAACTCTCCGAACTAACTGAATGATATATGTACTTGGTTAAAGGAATGATGCATGTGCTTGATTAAAGTGATTGCTAACCCCTTGAAAGCTGCTTTCCTTTTATGAATGCAAATCTAAGAACCTGTGGTAGCATGTCCCCCTGTGTATGTTGGGATGCTTACTGATACAGAGGAACATGTGCTGTGGCAAGAAACTAGGGTGGATAGGATAAAGCATTATCAGGAATCTTGGGCCAACTAGATAGAATGATCTCTTTTTAATCAGAAGAAAACTCAAATGGGAGTTCCAAGCCTGAGACACATGGTTATTCTAGGGCATGGTTGTTAGAGGTCTACTTTGAAGGTCAGTAGCATCAAAGTCAGGGTGGCATGGCAGAAAGATGATTAATATGAAATACAATGAAATAATGACCTGATTACATACAAAAATACTGAAATGACTCTCAAAATAGTGTTCAATAATTTCCATTTATTGTATAATTGATTTGTCCTTTGACGTCTGATGCATACACAGTTTTTTTAGAACTATGAAAAAATAATAATATACAACTGTGAGATACATAAAAATAAAATAATAATAATGACCTCTTTTTTTTCTTAATTTGGAACTATATTTTTTTCAACTTTTTGTCTATCTGTCCAGACAAGAATAAAAAAAACAAATGAGTGGATGAAGAAAGTTTGTGGTCCAGATCATGTTTGCAATAGGTTGAACAACCAATAGAGTTCCTTCATTAAGTAGATCTTGTACAGGTGCTCGTTATGGGTGGTGATCTGAGCACAAAATAGAACACTAAGAGGAGAATGGGATTGATTACCTTTGGGAAACTAAAAAAATAATAACTATAAGTCTTCCCAAAAGAAAGAGACATTTTTAACGTCAGTACTCTGCCAGTGATATTATATGGCTACAAGTATTAGAAGACTACAGTCTAAATAATTCAAAAAGAATATCCCCTAGAAAGGGAGAGGCATATAATGGACATAAACAAAGTGTGCAATGTTATAAACATGGCAAAATATTGGGGAAATACTGTAAAAAAATCAGGAGAGAAATATATGAAAAAGGACATGCACTGGTCAGGTGACAAGAATGAGGAATTACCAATGGACAATGTGTAGGATTTGATTTCTTTGAAAAGTCAAGGGAATTTGAGAAAGGCCTCCAGCATGTTAGGTGGATCCCATGTTTAGTTTAAGGGAGGATAGGGATAAGATTTGTATAGGATAGGCAGGCATGGATGACATATTATGAATTGTTGGAGGGAAACTTCATCACTGAAATTGCAACAAAATTGTCATATTTGAGAATATTTTTCATCTTACTCTTTATTCACCTAGTCATTTGAATAATGGAGTTTCAGAATTGAGTTTTAGAAGATCCTCTCAAATTCTTTGTAATGCTCTTTTTCTTCTTCTTTGGCTAATAATTTTCCTAAAACATTGTTGTGGCGTTCTTCCTTATGTTAAACATTATAAAAGGAGTTTGACCCCTAAACTATGAAAAATATATTTATTTAGTTCTTTGTGCATGAGATTAAACCCACTATTCAAGATTTTTAATTTCCTTTTAAAGGAGAAATTGTGAGTTACTCTTCCATTAAGTTTCAACTTATTTTAATCTTCTGGTTTACTTTATCCTGAGTATTTCTAGGATGTCATTTAATTCCTCTAGTAATCATCAACTCAATAACAGTTGAACAAAAAGTCTTATATTTCGTGTGCCAATAGTTAGTATTTGGTCTGAAAGCTTAATATTTTCTAACCCCTTTTTGTCCATCACATTTATTGTAGGAGCAGAGGAGGGTTATGCATGCCAGTCATTTTCTGCTTTCAATACTCCCAAGGATTTCCACAACCAAAGCATTCAACAATTATTTGTCAACTTTGTTGTGATTCTCTTCCTACTCATGTGTGTCCTTTAGCAGATATAGCCTGTTGCTAGAAGTTTGATTAGTTCATTTTGGTCCTATTTCACACTTAGAAGACACTTGGGCTTTGTTCTCTGTGAATTCCTCGTATTATCCCAGGCAAATTCTGCTTTTCCTCTCTAATTTCTCCATGATTGAACACCTCAGACCCTGATTCAGGTGCATACTAGATTAAGTGCAAGATTTTTGTACCATATATTCAGTTTTTCAAGGTTTCTAGGTGTATGTGATCTTTTAAAATATTTTAATATTTTATTTCACCAAATTCTATGTAAAAACTATTTTAACATTCTTTCTTTTCTGTATGTGTAAGTTATTGTTTTTAATTTTCAATTATATTGACATCATAGAGTTTGAAAATAAACTACACAGATTAAAAAAAAACAACAACAACATACATTTCTAAAAATGTTACCCAGAAGTCAATCCTTTTCTTTGAATAAGACTTAGTGTTTCTTCCAGGTGAATTTCCTGTGGTCTCCCTCTTGGCCTGATTTTTTTCTATTCTTTGACATGAGGATCAGGCATCAGTATACCACCTTGTCTCATCCATTCTATTTCATCTTCAGAGACAAAGCTACATAATGTGTTTGCAGTAGCTAGACAAACTGCTGCTGCTTGTGCAGATCTCCCTCCATTTGAGACTGTGCAGTCCATGTCATGCTTTTCAAATCAGTAAAGGAAATGGAATGGGAACATCAATTGTTCTAGGATTGTGTTTGTCCTTCATTGCCAAAGAAGACCATGCCATCAGAGAAATGATGACTTGACTTGCACTTGATTTTATTTTGAGTGAGAGAGGGCTGTGCAGGTCACCAGCCTTACTTCTCCTCCAGAGCCATACGAATCCAGTGACTACTAACATTCTTTAAAAAAAAAATGAGTTCCAAATTCTCTCTCACATTCTCCTTTCTCCTCTATAAAATGACAAGATTTAATCTAGATCTAACCTGCACAATCACGTAAAACATATTTCCATATTAGTCATGTTGCAAAAGAAAACATAGACCAAAACAAACAAGAAATATAAAGTTTTAAAAAGTGTGCTTTGGTATGTGTTCAGATTCCATTAGTTATTTCTCTGGGGGTGAATGGCATTTTTCTTCATAAATCCTTTGGAATCATCTTAGATCCTTATACTGCTGAGAACAGCTGTCATTCACAGTTGATAATGATACAATATTACTGTTTCTTTATATATTATTCTCCTGATTCTGCTCATTTCACTATGCATTAATTTATGTAAGCCCTTTGTGTTGAAACAAATGAAAAGTCCAAGAGATAGTTTCTTGGTAATTAATAATCAATTTATTAATTAGGCTAACAAATAATAAAATGATGGTCAGTGATTTCTCTTGATAACCAAAGACTCCCTCATGGAGATCCCTGAATGATTAAATACCTTTAGAAAAGGAGGTGGACATATTAATGAGGAAGTGGGATAAGAGTCTCCAGTTCCTTGTGCTGAGAATATGTTTTGATCATTAGATTTAGCCACCAGCAGCAAACTGTACGAAAGAATGCACCTCTACTCAGAACACTCTGCTTGGTTTTCTCCTTCATTAGCTAATTTACAATAAATTCTAATGTAAGTTTCCAAGGACAGGGGCTTATTTGGTAAGGAGAAGAACGTGTTTAGAATCAGTTTTGTTTGTAAGGTCTTCTAGTTGGATTGGGTTCCCTGAAGGTTGAGAAATATGCACCCAGAAGACTTTGGCAATCTCATCTATCACAATGTCCTACAAAGACTGGGTAATTTAATATTTGAACATTAAACAACAGAGGAAATAATCATTTACCTCAAGGTTTTACTGAGAGCATTCTCCTCATCATTTCTTGTTGCATAATTCTTTTTTACCAATATCATAAATCACAACTTAGTCATTCCCGAATTTATGGGCATTTCCTCAACTTCCAATTCTTTACCACCACAAAATGAGCTGGCACAAATATTTCTGTACATATAAGTCATTTCCTTTTATTTTATATAATCATTTTGGGATATAGAACAAGTCCCTAGAGGTATTAGTGGGTAAAAGAATATTCATGATTTTATAGCCCTTTGACCATTGTTCAAAATTTCTCTTCAGAATTGTTGAATCAGTTCACAACTTCATTATCAATGTGTCAATGTTTCAATTTTCCCATATTCTCTCCAACATTTCTAATTTTCCTTTTTTGGTATGTCAACTAATCTAATATGTGTGGAGTGGTACCTCATAATTGTTTTAATTTGCATTACTCTAATCAAGAATGATTTAGAGCATTTTTTCATAAGATTATAGATAGCTTTGATTACTTAGTCTGAAAATTGCTTTTTCATATCCTTTGACCACTTATTGACCAGGCAATGACTTGTATTCTTATAAATTTAACTCAGTTTTCTATATATTTTTAAAAAAAAGACTTTTATTGGGAAACTTGAAGTATTTTTTTTTCACGGTTATGATGACTTTGTTTTTTTCCCTTTCCCTGTGGCTACAAGTACTATTGTGCTAGTGTTTCCCCCTCATTCTGACTGAGACTCAGGACTGCAATCCATGTATGTTCAATGCACCATATTCCTAGACCTAGAACTAGCAAAGGGATACCTGTAATCTCTTTCTCACTAGTTGTTGCATGTATTAGACCATGCTCTACTCTCCCCCAAGTGTGAAAGCCATTTATTGCTAACTTTTTAAGTTAGAGTTAAATAGAATCTAAGTTAAATAGAACCTCTTTTTTGTATGTTCTGACATTTCAGAATTTGTTTTTGTTTTTCATTTAAATTTTTTTTAATTTAAAGTTTTCAACATTCATTTCCACAAAATTTTGAGTTGAAAATTTTCTCCCCATCTCTCTCGTCTCCCTACCCCAAAATGCCTTGCATTCTGATTACCCCTTCCATCAATCTGCCCTCCCTTCTAACACCCCTCCCTTCTCTTATCCCCATCTTTTCTCTTGTCCTGTAGGACCAGATAAATTTCTATACCCCATTACTTGTATTTCTTATTTCCCAGTTGTTCACAAAAACAATTCACAACATTTGTTCCTAAAACTTTGAGTTCCAATTTCTCTTCCTTTCTCCCTCCCTACCCATCCCCACTGAGAAGGCAAGCAATTCAATATATGCTATGTATGTGTAGTTTTGCAAATGGCTTCCATAATAGGAGTGTTGCATAAGACTAACTATATTTCCCTCCATCCTATCCTGCCCTCCATTTCTTCTATTCTGTCTTTTAACCTTATCCCTCCCCAAGAGTGTTTACTTCTAATTGCTTCCTTCACCCATTTGTCCCCCCTTCCATCACTCCCCCTCCACTTATCTCCTTCTCCCCTACTTTCTTGTAATGTAAGATATATTTTCATACCAAATTGAGTGTGTATGTTATTCCTTCCTTGAGCCAAATGTGATGAGAGTAAACTTCACTTTTTCTCTCTCACCTTCCCTCTTTACCCTTCATTGAAAAAAAAATGCCTTTTTTATGGGAGATAATTTGCCTCATTCCATTTCTCCCTTTCTCCTCCCAAAATATTTCTCTCTCACTTCTTAATATTATTTTATTTTCATTTTTTTAGGTGTGATCCCCCTCCTTTTTCAACTCACCCTGTGTTCTCTCTCTCTCCCTCTGTGTGTGTGTGTGTGTGAGTGTGTGTGTGTGTGTGTGTGTGTGTGTGTGTGTGTGTAATCCCTCCAACTACCCAAATACTGAGAAAAGTTTCAAGAGTTACAAATATTATCTTTCCATGTAGGAATGTAAGCAGTCCAACTTTAGGAAGTCCCTTGTGATTTCTCTTTCCTGTTTACCTTTTCATGCGTCTCTTGATTTTTGTGTTTGAAAGTCAAATTTTCTTTTCAGCTCTAGTCTTTTCATCAAGAATGCTTGAAAGTCTTCTATTTCATTTAATTATCATTTTTTCCCCTGAGGTATTATACTCAGTTTCTCTGGGTATGTGCTGCTTGGTTTTAATCCTAGTTCCTTTGACTTCTGAAATATCATATTCCAAGCCCTTTGATCCCTTAATGTAGAAGATACTATATCTTGTGTTATCCTGATTGTATTTCCACAATACTTGAATTGTTTCTTTCTAGCTGCTTGCAATATTTTTTCCTTGACCTGGATACTCTGAAATTTGGCTGCAGTCTTCCTAGGAATTTCTCTTTTTGGATCTCTTTCAGGAGGTGATTGGTGGATTCTTTAAATATTTATTTTGCTCTCTGATTCTAGAATATCAGGGCAGCTTTCCTTGAAAATTTCATGAAACATGATGTCTAGGATTTTTTTTTGATCATGGCTTTCAAATAGTCCCATCATTTTAAAATTGTCACTCCTGTATCTATTTTCCAGGCAAGTTATTTTTCCAGTGAGATATTTCACACTATTTTCCATTTTTTCATTCTTTTGGTTTTGTTTTGTAATTTCTTGGCTTCTCATAAAGTCATCAGCTTCCATCTGCTCCATTCTAATTTTTAAAGAACTATTTTCTTCAGTGAGATTTTGAACCTCCTTTTCCATTTTCCGAAATCTGCTTTTTAAAGTATTCTTCTCCTCATTGACTTTTTGGACCTCTTTTGCCAATTGAGTTAGACTATTTTTAAAGGTATTATTTTCTTCAGCATTTTTTTGGTCTCCTTTAGCAAGCTGCTGACTCGCTTTTCATGATTTTCTTGCATTACTCTCATTTCTCTTCCTAGTTTTTCTTCCACTTCTCTTACTTGATTTTCAAAATCCTTTTTGAGCTCTTCCATGACCTGAATCAATTGCATATTTATTTTGGATGTTTAGAATAAGAATCCTTAACTTTTATGTCTTCCTCTTATGGTAAGCATTGTTCTTCCTCATCTGAAAGGATGGAAGAAAATACCTGTTCAACAAGAAAGTAATCTTTTATTGTTTTTTCCCCCTTTTGGGGCATTTTCCCAACCAGTTACTTGACTTTGTACCTGAAATGAGTAGTTCATAGACTAGAAGAGGAATCCGATTTTATCTCCTATCTTGTTCTATTAAATGAATTCTCCTTTCACATTTTAGTCCTCTCCATTACTTTAAGTCACTTCTCTTACCTTGAATTTTCTTATTATAGACATGTAGGGGATATGTCTCTATCGTACCCTGATCCCATGAAGAGAACCTTTTTTTCTATGTGATCTTTGAGGATTTTCTTCCCTAGGCTTTATTCTTTTAGCCTTGATCTCTAGATCACCTTGGAGTTCCTTTGGCTTTGGTTTTTAGAAGATCCCTTTTCTACCATTGATCCATTCTGTTTGTATTAATTGTTTGCCAGAAAACATCTTCTACTCCGGGACAGTTAATCCACACGATTTTAAAAATTCACACTGACATTGAGCTTCCCTCAAATGTTGATCGAGTGCAAATTCACTGAATAATTCTATGTATCCTGTCCCAGCTAATGTTTCATAGCCAAGCCATCAATCTTTCTTGATCAACTTGTCATCTGGAGCATACATTCCCCTATCTCCCTTCTCTCTTTCTCCACACTGCTTTCCAGCTTTCAGTCCATGAACAATTATCAAGCCAATGCCACCATTATTTCTAGAAAGTGAAGACAATGTTTTAGTTCACCATCTTTGTCATGTGACAGACCCAAACTTTATTCTCTGGTTCCCACTCTTTTTTATATGTTATTTCCTACCCATTAAAGGGAGGAAATTTTGTTCTAAATGTCCTTCTCCTTTTTGCCCTAGAATGGCATTTAGATTCTGAATTACCTTGACTTCAATTTCATATATTTTGTTAATTGTCTCCATTGTTCTATTCTACTTTATGTCATCTATATATGTCATGTACACCTTCCTGCAAATCTTTCATAAAAATTTTCAACAAAATTCTACTAGACATTTTTCTTTAATTTGTGATTGATCTATTATAATTGATATTTTTGTCTTAATACTCAACTTGTTCAAAATTCACCTGATTGTAAAATCATGCTCCGGGGCACATAGGCGGTGATCAACAAATATTTTAAAAAATAACTGAATTGAAAACTCTTCTACACAAGGACAAACTGTAGCATATATTGTTGGAATCATCTGGTGTAATATCTATGGCACTTATTTGTTCTATCAGCGTATTGACCCTGTTAAAAAAAAATAACTTTTGTCTGATATTACCTGGTCTTGATAAATTTACTCTTGTCCTAGGTAATGACCATTTCCCTTTCATAGTGCTTATAAAGTATCCCTTGATTAATATTTTGATTTAGGATTTTGTCTGGAATCAGAGTCACTGGTCAACATTACTTTGAAGAATAAATTTTCTTCTCCTTGGGAAGATTGGGATATTTGTCAATCTCAAGTTCTGTGTCATCTCTCCCATTTTCCAGGAGAATTTAAAAGTCACTGACAGTGACTTAACAATTGCATCCACAATTCCTTTAGTGCCTTTAAATAAGATTTATTCTTAGTCAAGAGCTGCCAGCCCCAGGATCCCTTATCTTCCAGTATTCAGTATTCTTTACCCTCTACTCTGCTTCTTAAGGTTTTGACTCAAAGTAAGCTTTTTGGAGTCTTTTTTTTTTTCTAGAAGTGCTTGACCTTATTAACAAATTTAAAAACCCACTCAAGAAAAAAGTACCTCCTCCATCTTACTTTAACTTCCTCCAAATGCAGCTCTCACTTTATGTTCTAATAGCCTGTACTCTGCAGTCATGTGTATATTCCTTTTCACTCAGTTGTCACCAGGAAAGAATCATATCTGTAATTCTTAAAATCTATAATGAATTGAGTTGTGCCATACTAAATAAAGCCCCACCTATTATTAATTCCTGAACTTCAGACTTTTACTTAATGGAACATGGAATTTGAATCTTTCACATGGTTTACCTTCCTGATATATAAAGGGTAATTCCTGTTTCTCTGAGAAGACATATTTATGGGAAGACATGTCAATATAATTTCAAATATACTAAGACTTCCATGACAATCTTTAACATCGAGCACATTTTCACATCTTCCTACATTTTCTATATGACTACATTTAAATGATGCTTAGTTATTCCTTCTAGGCTTACACTTATTTTCTTCCTCACGTATAATATGCTGAATTGTAGGTACCCATTTAAATTTCTATAAGGAGACCAGAGTTGAAAGCCAAAACCTAGAAGTTATTACCACTTTTATATTTGAATCACATTAGTAATTCTGTAGTCAGGAATGAGTAAGAATTGTACTCAGAATCTTTGTTATTTTTACAAGAGACTGGTTTCCTAAATACCACTAAAGCAGCATCAACATAAAACAAATAGTTGGATTTTTTAAGAACAATGGAGATCTTTTTTTGTCACTTTGTTAGTTTTCATATTATAGAAAGATACCTATTTGAGTGGGCTATAGGTAAGATGGCTACCTCTAGATAGTCATCATCAAGAATATGTCCAATATGGTGAGCATCTCCCTCCTAAAATTTGCCTTCTTCCAAAATTTCCAATTTTTTTTCTAGTGTACCATCTTCTTTCAAGTTGTTCACATTAATAAGCTCATATTTAACCTTTATTCTTCCTTCTCCTTTCCTCCCTATCTTTGCATTTTTCATGTTATATCCACTTTACCTGCACAACATATCCTGCTTCTGTCTCTTGTCTGACACAGCCACCACCCTGGTTTAGGCCATTGTGACTCTTTACCTTGGCCAGCGCAGCCATCTTTTCAATTCTTCTCTTACAGAGCTGCCAAAACAATCTTCATGATGTATATTCCACATTCAAAATCTTCTATACCTCCTCAATGTGTGGAGGATAAAAAAATAATAATAGTAAATGAATGATCTTTCTTGACATTTAAGATTTTCTAAAAGTTTGTCCACAACCATCATCCTATCTTTATTTCATAATATATCTCTTCCCCAAATTTACATACCAAGTGAGCTGGATTGCTTCTGTTCTCCAAACTATATCTTCAGTCTTCTCACTTCCTACTTTGTACGTTTGCTCAAATGAGAATGTGAACAGTGTGAACTACTTCCTCTTTTGGGGGTGAAAGGGGTATCTTCCCCACTTAGCATAGGACCTGGCATATGAAACACTCCTAAATTGTTTTCCTAATGTATTATTTATTTTATCATTTAAAAACAAATTTTGAGTCCCAAATTATCTCTGACTCTAGCTCTTCCCCCACCCATGGAGAAAGTAACCAATGAGATAGCAATAATACATGTGAAATCATGTAAAATATATTTTCATGTTAGTCCTATCAGAAAAAAAGGAGAAAAAGAAAGTGAGAAAATTATACTTTAATTTCTACTCAGAATCCATCAGTTCTCTGGAATTAGATAGCATTTTTTATAATAAATCCTTCCAAATTTTCCTAAATTATTGTACTGATTAGAATAGCTAAGTCTTTCACAGTTGATTTGATTATTATTGCTGATATTGTACACATGATTTCTTGGTTCTGTGCATTTTGCTCTGCATCTGTTTATAAAGTCTTCCCAGGTTCTTTGAATCCATCCCCCTCCTCTTTTCTCAAGCTAAATAGAATTGTTATACAATCATGTGCCACAGCTTATTAGGCTTTCCCCAACTGATGGATGTCCCCTCAGTTTCTCATTTTTTTGCCACCACAAAAAGAAGTGTTTTAAATATTTTTACACATATAGGTACTTTTCCATTATATTAGAGACCTAGTATTAGTATTGTATTATAGAGCAGATATAGTCTTATAGTCCTATGGATATAGTTCCAACTTAGTCTCCAGTGTAATTGTACCAGTTCACAACTCCAGCAACCATTCATTAGTATACCTATTTTCTCAGATTTCCTCCAGCATTTGTTATTTTATATAGATGTCAAGTGATACCTCAGAGTTATTTTAGGTTGAATTCCTTTAATTAATAGTGTTTTAGGATATTTATATATGAATACAGATAGCTTTGATTTCGCCTGAAAACTGCTTGTTCCTGTCCTTTGACTATCAATAGCCCTTATTTTCAACAATTTGACTTAATTCCTTATATATGATGAGTTCATTAGATAAACTTACTGTAAATTTTTATATTAATTCATTTTCTATGGCACCTTTTGAACAAAATGTAGTTTCCCTGATTATATCTTTTAATTAGGTCTATTTTTGCTTCTGCTTGTCTGATACAGTAATTGTCACCCCTGCCATAATAGTTGAAGCATAATAGATTCTGCTGTAGTCCTTTATTTTAACTTTGTCTGTGTGTTTTTCTGTTTCAAGTGTGTCTCTGATAAAGAACATATTATCAGATTCTGGTTTCCAATACATTCTGCAATTTGCTCTCATTTTATAGTTCATCCCATTTACATATAAAGTTATAATTAAAAGCTATGTATTTCCCTCCATCTTATTTTCTTCTGTTTATCCTTCTGAAAATCTGTGTCCTAACAATGGACCTTAAAATGCATATCCTCTGATATAAGCTACCAATAATCTGATTCTGGTATCGTTACCCATTTTAGTAATTGCTGACATGTAATACTTTAAAATTTACAAAACAGGTTCACATACAGAATCTTCATAATAATAACATCTTAATTTTTCTGATGATGAAACTAAGGTTCAGAGTGATGAAATCAGTTATTCAGTGCCCCAAACTACGTATCAGAGATACTATTTGAACCGGTCTTTCCTTACTCCATATTCAATACAAATTTTTTTTATACCACACTTTCTCATACTTTGAATCAAAATTAAAATCCTGTAAAGTCAGATTATGGAGGAGTTTCTTATGGAGAAAAACTTTCAGAGATTAGTGACCTCTAGCAAGATATTAGAAGTGGTGAAGCGGGATTAAGAATTGCCCATCTGGATAATATTTTTAGAAGCATAAAATTTAGAGTTAGAAGCCATTTTGAGATCATCTACATCCAAACCATCCTATTATAAATGAAGATTCTGAGATGGGTAAATAACTTACCTCAGTCAAAAACATAGTAGCTGAATGAAAATTTGAAATTTAATCTTTTGACTCCAATGAGAAGGTAAGTGACGCAGTGGATAGAGTGCCAGACCTGAAGTCACAAAGATTTGAGTCCAAACCATCTCAGATATTTACAAACTGTGTGACTCTGGGCAAGTCACTTAACCTTGTTTGACTCCATTTTTTCATCTGCAAAATGAGCTGGAGAAGGAAATGGCAAACTCTTCCAGTATCTTCAGCAAGAAAACCCCAACTGGGGTCACAAATAATTGGACATTCCTGAAACAACTCAACAGTAACAACTTCTGGCTTTTACCTGAGTATTGGTAGCAATCCTACTGAATGGTTAGATTACATGGCAATAAAGGCACATTGTTTTCTTTTATGGATTTTTTTTGTTTTTTCATAAATGAAAGGGAAAAAATGTTTAACATTTTTCCATATGCAATTATAGTCAACTATCAAATGTTTGTCTTAATAAGGCCTTGTGTATGTACAGATAATTGAGGCATATCACCTTAACTCTGAATTGTAATGCTCTCCTCCATTGATAATGCATTTTTGCTTATTGTTAATATAATTTTGCTTCTTAATGGGAAGATCTTCCCCACCCATTAATGGGCTTGGGAAGATACGTAGGAAGTTTCACACCTTTTGTTAATGAGGCACTGGTTCTCAAGGGTTGTGATGCCTTCTGGCTCTGAAAAATGTATAAGTACTCTGAGGTGAAGTTTTTCATTGGGGCTTATTGATTGGAAGTGTTTTGTTTGGTCAGACAAGACTATGGGCAACTGCAAAGGAGCCCCCTGGCTTTGAAAACCCAGATGTTGGTGCTTGTCTCTCTGATAACTATGTATGTTATTATCAGACAGTTGGATCTGTTTGTTGATCTATGATGTATGTATTGATCATGTCAGGCAACTAGAAGCACTATCTGTTCATCTGCATTTCTCTGTATTATCTCTGAAGTTCAGGGTGCTGACTTTTCCCCTTGAACTAAGTGAATGATATATGTGCTTGATTAAAGTGATTGTTGACCCTCTAAAAGTTGCCTTTCCTTTTAGAAAAACAGATCAAAGAATCTGTGATAGCTGGTCTTCCTGTTGTATTTGAGTTCTTACTGTTACATCTCTTCACTCAAACCTTTTACCATAGTTTTAAAACAAACACTGAATCCAACAGAATTCTCTCACCTTCCCTTTCATCAGTCAATCTTATATTGAAGGTATAGAGAAGAAATGAAATAATCAAAGATGGGTCAATAAGTCAGAGAAAGAACATCAAGAATAATGCGTAAAGTGATTTGGAAAGAAGTCTACTTTCAGGGGTAGAATTCTTTACATTTTACATTTCTTAATTTCTATTTGTGAACCCAGGGCTTAGCAAAGTGCTTTAAATATGGAACTTACATTCCCTTTCATTAATCCCTTACCCAATTCTTGATTTAAGGAAAAATGATGGCTTTGATATAGGCACTCTCTTCAAAAATGTCATCAAATTATTTCTTACCATTACCATCAATTACATGATTCCTTAATTTTGTGTCAGGAAGGGTTGGAGATGCTGAAAAAAGATGTAGGAGGTAATATCTGCTGGAAGTCATTATTGAAAGTGACTGAGAATCAAGACGGATCTTTGGGGAGCTCATTATAGGATATCTTACATCTGGGGAGTTCATTATAGGATCTCTTGATTTTCACAGTCTTTGTTACAAGCTCTGTTTTTTATTTGTTTATCTGTTTATTTGATTTTTTTGGTGGCTTGTCAATATAACTTCCTGAACCAAGTGTTTTTAAGGGGAGTAGTTGACACAGTGGGTGATAATAAGTAATGAGTTACACCTTCTTTGTGTGTGTGAGGGCTACGAGCCAGGACAGTGAGACACCCCACATATGTATGGCAAAGTATATTTCATGTCTTTTGGGAACCTTTGAAGCAAGTGCTACATTTAAATAGTTTCTACCTAGCTTTCTTAACCTTAGCTCCTATATAATCTTAGCACCAGGAGTACCTAGACGAGAGGTCAAGTCCTTTTTTCTTAAATTTCCTTTAAAGCTTATGTTGTAGAGCTTTCTCTACTGGGATGGGGGAGTTAAAAAATATTTCCAATTTATGTAGTGTTCTAGCCCTCTTATGGAAAAGGACAACACACACCAGAGCAAAATCTATATAGATTAAATATCAAATAACAACATGTTTCTTACATGACTTGTGACATTCAATCTGATTGCATTACTGTAATATGGGAGTGTGTGGCTTTTCCCAGGTTAAAGAGAGAGATGCAAAGACCAGAGCTGAAGATTTGAATTCTAGGGAACTTGGGAAATACATTTTCCCCCTGAAAAACATTTTGCCATATGAACAAAATTGTAAAATAGTTTCAAGTTATTTATTTTCCATGTGTACAATATTGTTTTGCTTTTATTTGGTCTCGTAAATGACATGGAATAATCATGCCCACAATCATGCCATGAACTTTTTAAAAATTTATATGTTAAATACACTAGATGCACTTGAATAAAAGCTTCTGGGTGTGCTTGCTTATATAACTAATAGAATTCTCTCTCTCTGTCTCTCTGTCTCTCTCTGTCTCTTTCTCTCTCTCTCTGTCTCTTTCTCTCTGTATATATACATATTACATAGATATAGATGTTCACACATATACACACACACATGCCACTTTTTTCTGAGTGTACTGGTGTAGCATAGATCTCCATTTTGGCTAAACGTTTTCTGGTTCTTTGCATTTGACAAGTTATGGGAGTTTTAGTTAGGGATTAAACTTAGAAAGGCTTGTTAGTGACTCAGAAAACCTCATGTACATCAGATAGCAGCTCCTCAAAAAGAACATTTGGTGGATTCAAGTGCAAATGAATCAGAATCAAATTGAATTCCAAGATTAAATTAGTTGTTAAATGCAGTTGAGGAAAGACAATTAGGCATTTGAGTTTAGTGACAATATTTTGAGCATACAACAAATCTTCAATATTTAAAAATATTTTGAAGTATTCATTAAATGTAAACCATAGGGAGATCTATCTTTCCCACTGAGATCATCTAAGTCTTTACATAGCTAGGTTGTATGGGGGTGGGGAGGTATTGTGAGTGTGTGTGGAGGGAACTCTATGCAAAAATATGTCACATATTTCACTTGAAATTATGTATCTAGAATTGTTTTATTCCTGAACTTTTTAGAAATTTGCCACGTAACCGGAGACAAACTATTTTAATCATATGTCTCAGTTTCCCCATCTAAATCAATGTAGATATAATATCTACTTCTATATAAGAATAAAACTCCAAATTGGATATCAGCTGTAATACAAATTTCATTTCTTGATAACTGTTGCTGTATTCAATAGTATGTTTTTATTTTTCAGTTATGCTTACTTATGACTTGGGTAGACAGAGTTTACTGAATCTCATCTTTCACTGAAAGGAGTCCAGTTTTGCTAGCAGGATTAATTTATTCAGGGCCTTGATTACTCCCTGTGAGCTACTTGAGAGAATTATTTTTTTTCATTTCTTTGTATCCATGTGTAGGATGTAGTAAAGTACC
Source organism: Notamacropus eugenii (assembly GCF_028372415.1). NCBI lineage: Eukaryota > Metazoa > Chordata > Mammalia > Diprotodontia > Macropodidae > Notamacropus > Notamacropus eugenii. The sequence goes on along the minus strand of NC_092877.1, from coordinate 119,212,746 downwards.
TGGAACATAGTAGGTATTTAATAAATACTTGTGATGGGGCTTACTTGGTGAAATCAGATTAATAACTTTGTAGATAGTTTTAAAGAGAAAAAAAGAGGAATCAATGACACTAAAAATAAATAATTTATGGTGTATGTGTATGTGTGTGTGTGTGTTGAGAATGAAGATTATGTATGTGTAGACAGTAAAGGATTAGAATGTTATCAGGCTTGACTGTCCAAGTTACACAATCACCTAATTTCAAAATTAGAAATTCCTGTAGAAATCTAATGCAGCCCATACCTGAAGAAGAATTCTCTTTATTACTTACGGGCCTTTACCTGAGGTCTTCTAATAAATGAGAACCCAAAAGGACTCTACTAAAGTATTCCATCTAATTACTGGAAAGTTCTTCCTCCCATAAAGCTTAAATCTGGAGCTTCCGCACACTGTGCCTACTTCTAGTTTAAGAAACAAGCTGTATAAATCTAATACCTTTTTCATTTGACAACTTTTCAAGTGCCTAGAGACAAATGTCATAGTTTCCCTCTCTAATCTTTTTCAACCTAACCCAAACATCAACACTTCTCTCAACTGATTCTCATAACCAAGAGCTCAAAGACAAGTTTACATGTTAATAAATGTGTCTGAGCATCTCATGTCATTTTTAAGGGTTTTTTTTTTGCCATTTTTGCTGATTTAACTTCTTTTTCCTTTCCTATTTCTGTCTACTAGGTGATTAGTCCTCTTAAAGGTTGGTATGAAACAATTAATCTGACCACTTTAAGGATGGATCTGACCATCCCTATGGTATATGCTTTCCTGAATTCTAGTTAAACAATACTCCAGAGATGTAACTAGTTTATATGGTCCCTAGCTAGCAATTAACAACAAAGTCTTTATGGTTACTGAGTGTGGTTTTTTTTCAAACAGTTATGTTCTAAAGGTCTTTGTGGAAGAGACCACAATCCCATTAGGACATTTATTCTTGTAGTAGATTATCTAGGTTATAGTGGTATCCCCCTATATCAATCACTCAGGTTAATGAAAAAGAGACAGGAGAAGGAGTCAAGATGGCAGAGTAAAGGCAGGGACTAATCTAAGCTCTCCCCCAAAGGTCTTTTAAATATCTTTTAAAAAAGACTCTAAACAAATTCTAGAACAGCAGAACCCACAAAAAGAAAGAGTGAACAAAGTTTCCAGCCCAATACATCCTGGAAAGACAACAGGAAATGTCTGTTAAACCAGAGTGAGGGAAGCATGCACTCCAGCACAGACTGGAAGTCCAGTGAACTCAGAACAGGCCTCAGGGGAACAGAATTACTGGCAGCAGTGAGGATTCCTAGACTTCTGAGCCCAGAGATGCCAAAAAAAGCTTAGAAGGTCAGATTCTCCTTAGATATTACCAAAAGCCGTAAAAGAGCTGAAAATTTACAGTTCCCTAGAAATGTATCTGAAAACAGCTACACAAAATTCCCAATACTTCAGATGGTTTTCCTTTCACCCTAGAAGAAAACATATACCTTAACAAAGAATTTAAAAGCCAAATAATAGGTTGGGGAAATGAGAAAACAAGAGGGAAAAAAAGAACAAACCTCTGATTATGGAAACTTACTTTGGTGACAATGAAAAATCAAAACACATACTCAGAAGACAACAAAGTTAAAACTCCTACATCCAAAACCTCCAAGAAAATTATGAATTGGCCTCAGGGCATGGAAGAGTTCAACAAGGATTTTGATTATCAATAAGAAAAGTGGAGGAAAAATTTAGAAGTGGCAGTGATGCAAGAAAATCATGAAAAATGAGGCAACAGCTCACTAAAGGAGATCCAAAAAGTACTGAAGAAAATAGCACCTAAAAATCAGACTAAGCCAAATGATAAAAAAGGTCCAAAAACCAAATGAGGAGAAGAATGCCTTAAAAAGTAGAACTGACCAAATCGAAAAGGAGATACAAAAGCTCACTAAAGAAAATAATTCCTTAAAAATTGTAATGGAGCAAATGGAAGCTAATGTCTTTATGAGGACTCAAGAAATCATAAAACAAAACCAAAAGAATAAAGAAAAAGAATACAATGTGAAGTATCTAGTTGGAAAAACAACTGACCTGGAGAACAGAACCAGGAGAGATACACCAAAGATGCTCAAGTCTAGGAAATACACAAACTCTGTCTCTTTTACTTTTTAAAATTATTTATTTAGCATTTTATTTCATTTAGTACTTTCATTTATTATTTTTTAAAAATTTATTTATTTAGTATTTCATTTAACCCATATTGCATTTAAAAACAAAATATAAATTTTCTAAAAATAAATAACCAACAGATAGGCATGAAGTAATACTAACCATGTGTTTTCAGTATCTATGTCTGTGTAAATGAGAACAGGAGAGAAAATCCAACACCAAAGTGTTGATATGGACAATACTCTCTTATCCAATGATTACATTGCCACTTAGCCTCACCTTAGTGATATATTTTTACCGCAGAGCTTGTGCTTTATCATTTAGCTTCAGTTAACTTTTCTATGGGATGAGATCTCATGGAAAATCTGATTCTAAAAGGATTGTTTTTCTTTCTTTCTTTTTTTTTTTGTTTGCTTTCCATTTCATATGTTTTATCATTTATCATGTACCTTTTTCTCCAAGGATCAATCCATCAAAAAGCATTTATGGGGCTTCTACCATGGCTAGGCACTGGAAAATCTTAGGTCAAAAGATGTCAAGAGGAATGGAGGAAAAAGCACAGTGCCATCCACTAGCAAGAGTAAGAGAAAGACCTCATCACCCAGAGGTACTTTCTCTTCCATTTGTACTCTGTACAAGACACCTTCCATGATAGTGGTGAATACCATTTTGCAAATATACATATCAATGTTCTGTGCCTCGTGTAATATTATTGAGAACACAGGCAATTGAACAATGTTATCTCTACAGATTACCAAGAAATATTATATGCTTAAACACATGTTTTTGTTGCAAGGGTTTTTTTTGTTGTTGTTGTCATTATTCTAACAGGGGCAGCAGCGGATGGGAGAATTAATAAATGCACATAAAAATTCTTTAGAAAAATACATATGTGAGTAGAAGAGCCTGCTTGTAGGCCAACCTTTGAGATATTTGCTCTACTCAAATTCTATTTTGTAATCAGCTAACAATGAATAAAAGGAGTTATTGTACTCTTTTTTGTCTTTCAGACAATTATGTAACTGAAATTATATGGAGATTATTTATGAAAACGTTCCTCATTAATTTTCATATTTTTATTGTGGATGTCTTAGATATATGAATATATCCTTCATAGCAAGATTTTTTAAAGAATGAAGTGCCCTTCTGGGAGGTCTTCCCCTTTTTTTTCCCCTTTCTGGTCTACCTTTCTCTAGTCTCTCCATCCTGCAATACATGCTCTGCACAGTTTCGAAATGATATTCTCTTAAAGAAAAGGTCTGACCATGGTAAACTTTTGCTAAAAATTCTTCAATGGCTCCCTATTGTCTCTGGGATAAAATATAAAATCTATTTGGAACTAAAAGCCTTGCAAAGTTTGTTTATAACTTACATTTCATGAGTGGTTTCACATTCGTTTCCCTTAATTTCTACATTACAATGAAACAGAAAGAATAGCTATTTCTTGCACATAACATTCCATCTCTAGACTCTACGACTTGGCAAAAGCTGTCTCCTATATTTACGATGCTTCAGTTGAATTTATAATACATTTATACATAAAGCTGAATATAAAAGCAGAAGAAATTTGATAATGCATTTCACTGTTTGAGGTTAATTTCTAGACTATTCTATAGTAATTATTTCATAAATGGATGGGATACAATTTTTTAAAAGAAGTTAAAAATGACTTGTTCCTTGAGGTTGCAAAATATGTCAGTGGTGAGACCAAGTATAGAAAACATATTCTTGACTTCTCCTTCCTGGGCCTGATAAAAACACATTGCTATTTTCTATACTACTTGTTACATCGGTTTATCCTCTTTCTTCATTCTATTTATGCACTTGCTGTACTCCTTATCTAATAAAGTCATCCTCACCATCCATATCATACTCTATTTTTTTGGTGCTTTATTTATAGCTACCATGATAGAAGCTAACCCAGTTACAAATTTGCATAACTCTGTAGCAAAATATATTCAATGCTTTCTTGAAGACAGTTGTACATACTACTATCAGATGAGTTCTTATGAGAATGGTAGTGAACTTAAAACTTGTGAGCATAATTTAAAGTAAGAGAGTTTTCCTCATCTATTTTTAAGATTGAATCTTTGATAATCTAATTGATTTTGTTATATCATTGATTTGGGCACAGGATGTCAACCATCCATGTCTTCTGAATAATGTGATTCCCCCTTAATGAAACAATCACAGAATATTAGCATTGGAAGGGACTTCAGAAGCCAGTTTGTAATTGAAAAATAGTCATGTCTGACCTATACCCAAAAAGGCACAATTTATCCTCTGCTATTTGGCCTCCAATTCCCTGGACTTTCCACTCCACTTTTGCATAGCTCTAATTGTTAGGATGTTGTGTTTTTTTCTCAACAGACTGACATCTGATTCCTACTGGATATGTAACCCTGGGAAAGTCACTTAATTTCTAAATCCCCCTATGCTACTTTCTAAGCCTAAATGTTATAGACTAAGGTTCATAATCTATGTTAAATCTAGCCTGCTTCCTGTTTTTGTATAACCCTTGAGCTTAAATGTATTTTTTCTTAATTTAGAAATAAATTTTATTGCATCATGTGTATATGTACTTTATTTTTGGTAGTCTACATTAGGGAAATTACCAATATGCATCAACAGAGATTCCATGCTAGGAGTTACCTATATAAGGAATCATAAATTCAGAAGATTGTCCCCAAACACACACACACACACACACACACACACACACACACACACACACACACACACACATAGACATGCACATATACACAAGTCTTCCGTATGATATTACTAATATAAGGCAATTGTGAATTTATCATTTCCAAAAAAAATCATAGATCCTCTAAATGAGAGAATCACACCCAAATATAATATAATTTGTATAATTAATTTGTCACGTAGATTAATCACATTGTTTTGATTATTACGTATATAAAACACCATATTCAGAAAACTGGAGGAAATAAGGGCAGAACTAGTAAATGTACACTTTCAAAGCAATATTTTAGTGCAATTATGAATTCTCAGATGAGGGTAAGTTCATAAGAAAGCTATCTGGTGATTCAGAAACGACATTAATCATATGAAATTTTGAGTGAGATTGTATTTATGTTCAAGATCTTTAATTGACATTTTCGCCCTGTGAAAGAAATCTTTGAATATCTTAATCATTTTCATCTTTCTGACTTCTTCTTGATTGTGATTTTCCTGGGGACTGGACGGTGAAATCACCTTAGCCTCCTCTTATACTAGGAAATGGGGAAATGCATCTCCAGTTGTCTTGACCTGTGTCTTGACACTGAACTCTGATGACTCTGAAAGAGAGAATGAGGCTGATGACTCTGCACAACTCCATCTTACTTAAATCCAATTCACTTGCAAGGGAAGACATCACCCTGTTCTTGTCATTGGTCCTTGAAAACAAAGGATGAACAACTTGGCAATTCATATCTTATGAGCCACAAATGATTTCTTGGGGGACAAAACTGACCTCACCTTGATGCTAGGCTTTTTCTCTCTGGTGTGATGGAATGCCACATAGTCATGCACATGCCCTTTGCTATTTTCCTTGATTTCTTAATTCTCTGTCTGAGCTCCATTGCGGCACACTATCCTGCCACACTACTGTTCAGTCCCAGCAAGCTACTTCTTTTTAGTTTTCTACCAATGGGATCAGGCAGGGTAGAGCTGAGTTCTGTTGCAAAATGGCAGGCTTGCATAATCTGGCTACTAGGGTGGAGAGCTATGGGGAAAGCATGCGGAGAGATTGATTTAGATACTAGGGAATAGCTTTTCCTGCAGTTACTTCATTGAATTTTCACTTCTCTGGGGATTCTTGATGTCCTAGACTTCAGAGACAACTGAAATTCCTGTATCTGTCTCACATAATTCCTATTTTAGGGAGATATGAGAAGTCATTAGTTTCAGAGAAATATTTAATCCTTCCATCAGGGTGGTCATATAACAGGGAATTATAGTTTGTTTTAATTTTTTTTTTTATTCTGGAGACTATCTGAAATTTGGATTAGCCTCAGAAAAGTTCTGGTTGACAGGAGCTTTCGTATCTGTTTGACCGGAGGTGTATTATGACTTTGGCTAGGAATACGTAGCATCAATGCAACCTGCTTACCAACTATTCTTAGCCAGTATAGATGGATTCATCATTCATTTAATTAACTTGTCCTACTTGTATACAATACTTCTCTTCTTTCTGTATCTTTGAGCTGGCTGTTCCCCATGCTTGGCATTCTCTACCATTTTGCCTTTGACACTTGGTTTTCTCAATTTCCCTCAAAACAGAAGGAAGTGGTTCTCCTGCTCCCACTGTTAGTGTCTATTCATGTCAGCTTAACATGCATCTAACATTTATCTTTTATGTACCTAATATGTATATGTTATTTTCCCATCCGAATTTTAGCTTTGCGAAGGCAGGAACTATGTTGTTCTTGTTTTCCCTTTGTATCTTGAATGATCAGGAGAGTAAGCATTTAATACATGTTTGTTGAATGACTGAATGAACTGAGTCATAAGCATATGAGTCAATAGCCCTTAGGAATGAATGAATCAAAAGTACATAGTCGTAAATGACTGTAATGGAATATTTTTGTTCTACAAGAAATGACAAACAGGATGATTTCAGAAAAACCTGGAAAGACTTACATAAACTGATGCAAAGTGAAGTGAGAAGAATGCTGTACACAGTAACAGCAATATTATTTGATAGAAAACTCTGAATAACTTGGCTATTCTCAGCAATACAACAATCCAAGGCAATACCTAAGGACTAATGAAGAAGCTTATTATCTGCCTCCAGAGAAAGAATGATAGTGCTTGAATACAGACTGAGGCATATTATTTCTCATTTTCTTTCATTTTTTCTTTTATTTGTCTTCTTATGCAAAATGACTACTATGGACATTTTTACATAATTGTACGTGTATAACATATCTGATTGCTCATTGTCTCAGCGAGGGAGGAGAAGATGAAGAATTTGGAACTCAAAACTTTAAATGAAAGTAATAAAAAAAATGTATATAGTTTGGGAAGTTGAAACTCACAGAGACTGAGATCCAGGACCACCCAGGGCATGATCTCATCAGCCTGGGCAAGGCACTCCTCCTCTGGGGAGGAGTTTAAATTCAGACAAAGTATCAGCTCCATCTGTGAATATTCACGGGATGCTTGCAGGTTGCATGGCACTATGTGAGGATGCCATTTCCTCCTATTAGTTGAGTCCAAGAAGTTTTCTTCTTCTTTCCCTATTACGCAGCCTTGTGTTTTTGACTAAAGTCTACCACATGACTTTTTTTTCAAGCCTAAATGTATTATTTTTTTGGAAGGAGATCAAATCATTCCCATTTGTCCAATTCTTGCTTGATGTAATTCAGTGTCTCACTTTCCAAGGACACTATTTAAAATACATCGAAGCATGAGAATATGTCTTCAAATATGTAAAGCAGTCAGAGACTGAAAGGAACATGAGACACTAATAGCATTTTGTAATAATTCTGATAATCATGCTGCCATTATTAAATCTTAAAAGAGTGGGACTGTTGCTTTTTCACTTTAACACAGAGTTATTGGAGATGGCTTGGGATGAAATGAGAGCTGGAATATGTTGCTTAAGATTCTCTCTTTTCTGCCTTCTGCATTGTCTCCCTTTTCATTCCTCATTCTCACTCAATTTCCATCTTTCCTCCCCCTCCCACCTCTTCATTTCTTCCAAACAGTTTCCCTGACTGTTAGCATTTCTAAGGCAAGAACCATTGTTTATGGACCATCTGTTCAACCATGCAGAGGGAAAAGCTATTGATGACAGGATTGTTCCATAACCCAATAAATATCCTTCATTTCAGAAAAGTTCAGTTCACAGCCTCCTTCTGTACAAGTGGAGAGAGGGGAGAAAAGATGTTAATGTGTTTGGATTACATTAAAGTTTTAAGATTAACTAAAAGAAAGGGAGGGAAAAAACTGCTAATGGCAAGAGCACACTGAAGAGGCATTATTATATTACTGCTAATGCACATAAAGCATCTCCTATTAAAAAGGGATGGCAGTTTTACATCCTATTAAATATATCAAAGCTGTGCTTCAATTACAAATCCTTTTAAATGCATGTTTTAACAAATATGTCTTTGATAATGTAGTGTAGCTGCAGCTTCTTAAATGCTAAATGAGAGCAGGGCCATATAACATAGAAGCAAAGAAAGAAAAATATTATTAGAAGGTTCTTGAATTTGGGGGTCTTGTTCCCTATTTGCATTCTTGTCACTTTTCACAAGGTGAGCTACATAAAGTGGGTAGTGAAGCACCGCTAAATATCAGGCCCCATTCAGAATGATGGTTAGCCAAGGCTCTGGATCTGAAAAGGTTATTGATGTAGCACCCTCTACCATGAAAGCCACAAATCCAGTCTAAACAATGACAGTAATAATAATGTGATGATGTTATTTTGTGATTTGGCTATTTGTTTCCTTTAAAAAGAATAACTTGTGAAGAACTTATGGGGAAATAAAAATCCCTAACCATATGCTCTTATTGGTGAAATGAGTATTGTAATCTGTAGGTGAACCTTGAAAGTGAAGCTGTTTTCTTTAGAAATTAGCACCCTTTCTAAATGGAATGAATGAGAAATGCCTTTCTTATGGGAATTCCAAATCTCCTTTATCCATGATTCTCAGACAATCCCCATCATATACTGCTTTTTTCACTGCTACCACCACCAACACCACCATCACCATCATCATCATCGTAATCATCAATATCATCTTCGTTGCCATCATCATCATCTTATCATCAGTCACCTTCATCATCATTATCCTCTTGGAGATCTACAATTTAATCAAATTCCCTTTTAGGAAGCTCCATCTACTAATGAAAATCAAAAGTTTCTCTCCAGCCTATAGTATTCAAGAGTTTACTTCTGGGAAAGTGAGAATTTAAGTGGTTTGCTCAGGATAACAAAGACAATAATTTCAGTTCTTAGGGTGTTTTTCCCCTTGTTGTTCCTCAGCATCTCTTTCTGCTTGGTCTTGGATTCCTCTACTTGCTCCTGGAATTTAGAGTACTTGTCCATCTCTCCAGGTGGTTTAGCCAATTTAATATTTTCCAAAAATTCGGTATTTGGGTGAGTTTGTCCCAGGATGTCACTTTTCACCAGAACCACATCTATCTCTCTCCCAGTGATCCTCCACTGCTTTGGGTATATGTTGCTACGTATTCTCTCTTAGCCCAGGAACTCCTCACCACTCCACTGCTGCTTCCAGTTTCTACATTGTCTGGGACCACGTGTATCCAGTCTCTTCCAGGATCATATTATTACCCAACAAAATGTCCCTCTTTCTTTCTCTTAGCTACCAGAAATCTTACAGCCAAATTCAGGGACCAATTTTTAGAAGTTATCTGGATTGTCTGTCTGTCACCTGTTTTCATTCCCATACTGTCTTGTTGGCATTTAATTCAATCTTGTCTTTTATCCACCTCATTTTTTCTTAAATAGTTGGGATGTGACTTCTAAATAACTAAATAGGGCCTCATGTTCACCAATGCCAAAAAAAAATTCTTGTCTCCACCTAAAGGCAAGATGACAGAAAAATAACATTTTAACATTTATAGCTTTTCTGGGTGGATAAAACATGTCCAAGTGATGAGTAATAAAATAGTTTGTTTTAAACTCCTCAAGTCATACATAGTACTTGTCATTCTACAGAATTCTGATAACTAGAGACATAACAGAAAGGGTATTCAGTGAAAGATATGGGAGTCTCTAAATTCAAGACTTTACATATAAAGTTTTCTTAAACTGAAAAAAGTGTCAGTAGAAAAAATATCTATCATTTCATGCATTTTACATTAGTCTTCTTTTCATATAATAATTATATTTTGAATAATAAAATCACTTTCTTCTAAATAATTTAAATGTTTCATTTGTTTCTGTTCATTTATTAAATAATTCAATTAATAATTATATGTATGGAATGTAAGTAAATATGGCCTTTTCTATTTCGCCATTATTTATCATAATTTCTAAGGAAATAAGCCATCTCGAACAAGAAATGAGAATTATATACATGATCATTTTTAGTACTAGACTTCAAGCCCTCAGATCTGTTCAAATTCTTCTAAGCTCTGGTTATAATGTTTAGAACTATTGACCATATGGTAAATAGTTTTGTCATATGGGGAACACAATTGGCACATATCTTCAATTATTAGTTATTTAGAATTCAGTATTGTGCTACTAGATCTCTCTCTGGTGCTCAAGAGACTTGAATTTGGATACTTCCTGGTTGATATCACTACAAACCTACCAGGTAATAATGTCATTGAACCCAATGTTAAGATGACATTTAAATCTTCCCCATTTAGGAAATCCTAGAAAAGAAATGTCATGAACCTGCTATCTGTCAGTCAATCTCAAGTCACACTTGGTACATCATTGCTAATTTAGTTGTATTACAAATCCATAGACCTTATGTGGCTAAAGACAGACTGACCCCAAGTATATTGTTTAGGCTTAATGAACAATAAATAATAAAAAATGTAATATTTATTCATATGTGATTATAATTAATTTTCTTATTGGGTTCAACACTTGATGTAGACAGGAGACAGAGTCCCTTTCCTGTGTACTTAGCATTCTTCATTCTAGGAATAAAAAGGACAGTAGCAAAGCAACATGGCTTGGTTGACATGATTGCTAGAAGGACCAGTTCAATGTGCTTCAGTTATGAAAGTTGCAAGGAATTCAGGTGTGAGTTTAGTCTAGGTCTTGGTTTCAATAATTTGGTATGACAACAAATCACCACATTTTTTTGCTTTTCTTAGAATTTATGTCCTAACTGAAAATATTGGTTTCTCCCTATGTTAAAATACTGAAGATCTGTGATTTCATCAGGTGAGTGAACTTCCAATATGGGGATTCACTCTACCAAGTGCTATTGCAGCCCATCAGTGACTGAGCATGTCACGGGTTCATATATTTAGATGTGGAAAGGATCTTCTAGGTCACATAACCTATTTCCCTCACTTTACACATAAGATTCTATATTTTATCTGCACAAACTTCCGGTGTTAGCAAAACAATAATTCTTATGAATAGAAATATTTCAACTTTAAAAATTATTTATTATTTATCGAACCCCTTTCTCCCACATAAATATATTAGGAAACTAAGGGTCAGGAAGATTATATGACTTTGCCCAAGTTATTATAGATGGAAAATATCAAAGTCAGAATCTGACTCCTAATCCAGCTCTTTCCACTTCAGTGGACTGCCAAAGGAACTGAGTTTCTTTACTTGCCCAGATTCATCCATCTACTGTCAGAGGTCATTCTTGAACCAAGACTTTCCTGACTCCATGGCTAACAATATCCATTTGCTATGTTGCTTTTTGCTGTTTTCTTCCTATTTTTCTAAATACTTTTACGTTTTTTTCTGCTGAGCTCTTCTTCTCATGTGTGTATCTTCCAACACTCTGCCTAATCCCTTTAACAGTTCTCTTTTGAACCTGATTCCTTGGGGAACTCATGTCCTCATAGTTTTCATTATCAGATTTGCACTCTTGGCTCAACCTTTCTGGTGTCAAGCCTGAAGGACAAAACCACCCATGTGAAGTGCTTTGCTATGGTCTCATGTTTTAAAATAGTAGATATACATTTCTATTTCTTTCTTCCAAATCTTCCGATGACCCAACATCTCATGGAAGGAAAATCATGATCAGTGCCTGCCCCAAGCATGGAATATATGAATAAACTAGTATTTATGGCCAATGAATTGATAGATTTTTATCCCTTTTTTATACCAAGCATATTTCATAATTGGCACTAACTACTTTATTATCAGTATCAAATCCTTTGTCAGAATATTGGTTCCCACTTTCCCAGACTACTTCAACTCTTGTCCTTATCAGTCTCCTAAGTACTTTAGGTGTGTTCCAACCATATTTGTGACATTTCCATCTAAGTCAGTAATGCAAATCTACATTCCTACTAGTATTTTGGTGAACAAGTGACATTCGATAGCTTTGGTGATTAAAATGCTCACTAAGATAGCTTGTAAGAATGTTTTATGAGCAAAGAATGTACTTTTTTCTTTCCAGAAAGTGGGATTTCCAAAGAACATAGACACAGCAAACATCTCTCCCAGAATAAAGAGAAAGTAAAGGCATTAGCTTATTGAAAGATGAAATTTCAAGCAGAAAGTAAAGAGAGGTCTAGGCAAAGGAATTCCAGTGACCTGACCTATGACAAGTATTGTATTGGAGAAATAGAACCTGAGAAAAGGGTGATGTCTTGGCATTCTGTGCCATTAAACTGTGTTAGGATTGGAAGCTCAATTCCGTGTGGACGGTCTCGGGCGGGTAAAAGTGGGACTTCTAAATCTTAGAGTCTTACGAGGCCCTCCATGAACAGCGGGGATTCGAGAAGGTCAGACTGAGCTAGCTCGACTAGCTCGGGTATTTCCGCTTCTCCCCAGGAGATACGTGATGGGTGGAGTCTCCCTGCCCTCGAGGTCGTCCCGGATCTGAGCACACTATTGTCATCTAACAGCACGGTATTGAGATGCAAACTGTGTGGCTGAAGGTTAAGTAGGATTGAGGAAGCCTGAAAGCTCTCTTAGCATGTGAGGAGCCAAGAGGACAGTAGGCTCCGTTCTCTTCTCTTCTCTCTCCCCTCCCCCTCTCTCCCTGCTTGTACTTCTATTTCCAAGCCCTTAAGATCCTAGCCTCCTTAGGAAATCTCCCCCTCTTCCTCCTAAGGAAGACCCCCCTGCACTTGTAACTAGACCCTGAAATAAAGCTCAACCCTTGTTCTACTCTGGAACGTCCTTTCTCTCATATGTGCATCCGGTTTTGGCCAGCCGAAGACCTCGGAGGTGAGGTAAGAAAGACTCGGGTAGCCCAATACAGGCCTCTAGGCCTGGCAAAACTGTGTTGTTTAATAGAAGTTGAACACATGGGGAGAGGCTCTTTATTCACATCTAGTCTTACATCTGCACCACCATCTGCCAAAAGCAATATTGCTTTTCCTGAATTCACAAACTTTACATAGGGATTGACTATAATCTGCAGATATCTTTGTCTCTAATTATTTTCTTTACTGTGACTTCATCACATGATTTCTCCAAAGTTCCCAGTCATTGTCTGGCCAAGTCTCTATACTATTCAATTCATCAGAATTCTCAAACACAAAAGAATCTATTCTAATAGCAAAAACAATAACAAATCCCTAAACTGAAATCATATGCATTACTAAACTATATAGAGAAAGATGTAGCCCTTCACATTAAGCCAAAAAAATAAAGTTTAGGCCACTGTGGAAGAAGGAGAATGTCTTACAAATAATATGCATATTTAAATAGTTAAAAATATAAAAACTCATCAATAATTTTCATCCTTCTCATATATTTCCACAGATAACTCAGCCAACATCTCCAGGGTTATAGCATCTTGATGACAGATGCTACAACTGCCACAGTGGGAGTTAATTCCAAGTCCAGTCATTGTATCCCCATTGAGAAAAGGAATAAAGCAGACTTTTCTCATTTGATTACACCTGGAGAAGCATGGGAGAAAGAAATAGAGAAGTGGAATGTAGTACTCACACAATCACACTTTACTTTAAGAGGTAAATCATCTAACCAGCTAAATTAAGGATAGTTAGGAATTATAGCAATAGGAACAATTAAATTTAAGATATTATCCAGTTCTCTGAGGAAAGATAAATCAGTCAAAAGACATATTTTGTGTTAGAGGAACTAAGTAACTAGAAGACTTAGTGAATTTTTTCATTTGGAGTCCATTTGTTTTGGTACCCAGTAGATGCAGCATCTTTAACTTTCCAAAGCAAATCTAAACTCTGTGTTAGAGTCATCCAATCAATCATGCTCATTTATTTTGCATTGTTTCTCTTTTCATCTTAGAGCAAAATTAATAGCATCACAAGGACTTAGTTTTAGCCATTTCTTTTTTTATCTTATTCTTTGAAACATCACATCAGTTATTGTAGTGGAGGTAGAATACCACATAAATTAATTTTTTCATTATTAAAACTTGACCCTTGCATTTCTCCATTTTCTACTTCCTTTTCCACCTTTACTCCTGAGGGGTCATCCCTCAAATTTTTCTCAAAGACAGAATACTGTCCCTAATTATCAAAATACAAAAAAGTTCATATTTTCATATTCTTTCTCCAAAATGCATGCCTTTGCTTTCAACTGTAAAAAAGAAGCGAGGGTGATAAATTTTTTGAATTGTCTGAAAGATTCTCTGAGGGATGCTCTCTAGACCTTTAACTTTATCAGTATACAGAAATCCAGGTTTGAAGCTCCTGACCATGCAGATCAGCAACTCCTTTGCAGAGTTACATGGGGGCAGTAACAGGCTAAGTGATATACCCATGGTAGCATGATTAATATGTGCCAAAGGCAGAAATTCAACTAAGGTCTTCATGTTTCCCTAGCTGTTTATCCACTATGTCTCTCTGAACTTGCATCTCCCCATCAATTCCAGTGAGGATCCTAGTGTGTTCAAAATTAGATAGATACACAGGAAACAAGTCCTATAAAGCATGATAGAAAGGCAAATAGGAAGACATATGATAAGTTTATGATGGGTTATGGAGGAATCTCAGTAACGTAACAGTTTTATCTTTCCTTTTAATTAATGTCCTGGTAATCAGATAATTTTCATGGTCATGCTCATTTGTGTTGATTTTTTTTCCTTTCCAGCTGTCCCTGTTGACATGATGGCAAAATATATTTTCAAATCATCAGGGCAATTATCTGCAAATATTGCTTTTAGCAATGAAGTCTGTGTCACAAGCCAGTCTAATGATGGTACCTGCTGTGTTATGGGATGTGTGGTCCCTGCACTGACTATGTCACCATCCTCAGGAGCAGTAACCAAGGATCCTGGAGACTAAACTCAGCAACTTTAAGAAAAGCTTGCTTTTTTAAAGGCTATCTATGCAAACAGCAGGAATTAATTTGAGTTAAAGTCGAATATAAAAACTGAATGTCAGAAACTAAATAGAAAGTAGAATGCCCTTTTCCCCTAAGACCCAGAGACAAAGAATTTATAAGCAGTGCCTCTTTTCCCCTTTGCTCCCTGCCCCACCTCCCTAGCACATTTGTTGGTGTTCTAATGGGTTGAGTGTGTTGTAGATGGAAGAAAGCAGGGAGAAAGTTTTGAAAATTTTGCAAAACTCTTTTATATTACTTTAGAACCATATAAATAGAGCTGGAAAAGAACTTAGAGGTCATATATTCCAGCTTTCTCATTTTACAGATGAGGAAATTGAGGTCTGAAGGTCTCACGGAGTTATTAGTAAAACAAGGATTCAAACCTTAGGTCCTCTGGTCCCAAATCCAACTTGGTTTGTATGTTTGATTGTTTGTTTAGTTTTACAAATGGATATTTACTTTAAAGACACAGCAAGAATAAAATATTAAAAACATTTCCTCCAACATCTGAGAGGCAGAATCTCCCCTATACCTCTTAGTTGTCTCAAGAAATAGGCTCACAATTTAGTTTGGTTCCTACATAATACTGGTTCAGTCAAGTTTATCTCCAGATGTATCATCACTGGCAGGGAAATCTTTCCCCTGGGCTAGGATTCCATGTCAGTTCCAAAGATCAGTGTTTGTTCCTAAGGACATTGATGATGTGCAGATTGTAAAATTCAGCCTGGTTTCTGTGACTTGCTCTTTGGATCGAGGTCAGAAACTTTATTCCTTTCATCTAGGATGGAAAACAATTAATGAAAAAGCCAAAGACAAAAACCAATTTCTCCAGGGCACATGGTGTCAAAGGGGATGAAGGCCCTAAAGTTCTTCCTTTGCCATTTGGTCTCTCACCAAATTCCGTGAGTTGAAGAATTACCAAGTTCCCAGCGGCTGGAATCCCAACATTCTCTCTATTATAACATGCTACCCCACCCCCAGGTTTCCTGCAAATAATAGGCAAGCTTCCAGAAATGGAGAAACCTTTGCAAGTCTCTTCTATTCTCAACCACATCTCAGATTCCCTTGCTTAGAACTGTGTTGAAGAGGAATCACCCTTGACCCTGTCCTTGCCCTGTGCTGGGTTTGCAGGCCACAGAATGATGTCAAAGAGAAGGAGTTGAGTTCTGTGCTGACTGTTTAGGCTGCTGATAATAGTTGTGTTGGGGACTGAGAAGGAGATATAATAGTTTATATGTGTGTTAGCCTGGAAGCTGAGGATGAAGTGAATTTCAAATATCTTGTCTGAAATGAGATATATTATCACTGACCTCAGCCTGTTTCAGACATGCTTACTATGAGGATAGGAAGAGGAAATGAGGTGGGGGAGTGGCGGGAGGAGAAATGTGATAAGGTTGAAGAAAGTAAGGTACAAGTCTTTGTTAATCCAGTCCAGGACTTTAAAACAGGGAGAGAAAGAGAGACTCTCACTCAGTTGATCTTAACTCTATTCGGATCTTATGAACAAAAGATAATGAGAATGAATATGTTTTGGCTTCTTCACTCTTGATGCTGGTTATACGAAGTCATAGGAACAGGATCGTAGATTTGAAGCTGGAAGGAACCATTTAGGTCTTGTTCAATCACTTATTTTTATAGATGAGAAAACTGAGGTCCAGAGAATCCAAACAACTTACTCCAAATTTTACTGGTAGCTATGTCTACTAATTGCAAATGTGCTACTTTTTGTAAGCACCACTCAGGAATCCAAGTAAAACTTCCAAGTAATCTGCACTGCCCAGAATATTGGATGCCCAGGATGATTGGAAATGCACAAGAATATTTGAGTGGAGGAACTTGAGCAGTGTTCAACAGAAAAAGCTATCGTCTTTTAAAAAACATATCAATCCAGTGTAAACAAATTTGAATAAACCAGTTATGCATAGAGCACATAAGGATAGACGCTGGGGAGGAAAGATTCCATCTATTTATTTATCCATTTATATCTTTTCTTTCTCTGTCTCTGTCTCTTTCCCTTTGTCTCTAACTCTCTCTGTGCCTCTCCCTCTGTTTCTGTCCCCCTCTGTCTGTGTGTCTGTGTCTGTGTCTCTGTCTCTCTCTCTGTCTCTACCCCCTTGGTGTTAGTTAATTTACTGTATGGATTAATAAATCATTATAGCTATTTCAACCTACAAATATACCCTCTTTCTTTATCAAGTAAAGTGGTAAAGAATTTAAGGATTCAGTCTAACAAGACCATATAAATGTTGAGTTAGCTGAGATATGCATTCCTTTTCAATTCATACATGATTTTAACTCCAAGGTCAAAACCATACACTACACAAGTTGATGTGTGACTCTAGACAAGTTTGCCACTATGCATCAATTGTTTGCTTGTGTGCATCCTGGCATGTGCTAGATGGAAAACAAACAAACAAAAATGGTACTTCTTTCTATTTTTATACACAAACATATTTCCAGTTAACTTGAATTAATTTTCTTTTTATTATAATATCATTTCCATTTGCCATTAATTCCCTCTGTTTATTTGTGGTCAGACAATTAATTTTCAAAAGGGCAGGGAGGGTGAGGTAACTGGGTCGTTGATCCAAGGTGTGGAATTTGATGATTGGAAGAAAATTAAAATAAGTATTAAAAAGCTAGTATAATTTTAAAGTCTGGTGTGTTTACATTTGCAAGGAACTTTTTCTTTTTTAAACAGTGCAGAAATAAGTCAGCAAAATGTCTGAAAAGCTCCTTTCCCGTAACTTAGGGGTGGGAAGGTACTAAGGAAGAGTATTATGCAAACATGTTTTCTACTTTGTTAGAAAAAATGAAACAACCCACAATATATTTTGTTTTTCTATCAACTACGTTATCAGATATATCCTTCCTTCCATCCTACCCACTTTGTTTTGGTTCATATAAGCCTTCGAAAGTTTTTTTACATTCTTCATGTTATTTTTACAGATGCAAAAAAGAAACAATGTATTTCGAAAAAAAAAAAAACCCACTGAATTCTAAGCAGTTATAATGATCAAACTTTACCCCCAAAGCCACAGGAAAAAAATCTCTATCCTTTCTTTGCAGAGGTGAAGGACTCTGGGTGTGGAACATCGCATATACCTTAACTTAGCTGATCTGTTGATTTGTTTTGATGAGCAACTTCCCCCCTTCCATTTTCGTGTTTTATTACAAGGCACAGTTCTCTGGGGAAGAACCTGTCTTTCTTTTAGATTTTCTTTGTTAAGAGAAAGGATTCAGTTGAGAATGGGAGTGGGGCATGACTGGGATATCAAGGCAAGACAGCATTTGGAATAATGCATTTAAAATGAATAATGCCTAGACCTCAAGTGCACTTCTCCTTCATCTACCTCCTTTATTCTCACATAAGGGCAGCATCCCAGTGTCCTGGTATCTTTCTCACCGTCACAGTGCAGTGCCCCAGGGTCTCTCTACCCAGATGCTGGGGACTAGGATCCCTCTCTCCGTAAGCCTTAAGTTTTAACTGTAGGGCTAGTGTCAGGATCTCCCCTACCTCTGTTTTTCTTTTAAAAAACAAATTGGTAAAGAGTTCCCTGAATATCAGTACAACTGGTTATTGTTCTTTCTTTCTCCAAATATACACTTACATACATTTTCTACCAAGCAATAGTAGAAAATTCTGAATTCTGTGTGAGCAGTAGGTAAATTAATTTAATTTCTCAGGTGTGAGTCATAATAAGTTATAATGTAATGAAAATCAGTGTATATGGTTTGCACATGGCAATTGATCATGTCCTTAAGATAGATGACCTCTTATATGTTACTCCATTTCTATTTTTACTGTAATAAGGGCTAAGGAAAAAGATAGGCTGCAGTACACAGACATGGTAACCATAGGAAAACTCTTTGCAACCTATATACACAGTTCAGGCTGAAGGAAATGAGTAGGAACATAAAAGAAATCAGCATATGCCAAGAACAGTCATCTTGCTGTGGATTTGGACCTTTCCCCAACACATACCTTGCCTAAAAAATATGAAGTCTTTTGTGAGACTGACAACACAGAGATTCCTCATTATTAATGATCGTTACTGATGCCAACCACATCACTCTTGGGCTTGATATGACTTCTGTTCATATTTTTGAAATATCATCTGTGCAGTATCAACAGGGAAGCATCCCATGCTGAGTGTAAAAGAGAAAACTAGGAACGGTAAAAAAAAATAAGAGAATGCAAGCACCCATCAGGAAAGGATGGGAGAGCGTTTCATAGCCAAGCGATGAAAACCGATGTCTATACACAGTTTGTGACATTGGATGGGAGAAGAAAAATCGAATTGTGAATCAAGAGAAGCTAACTGTGGAAGTATGAAAAGATTCAATGGAAAGAAATGAAAAAGCTTAAATGAGAAATCAAAATCATACGTTTTCCTTCCTACAAGCAAAGCTCTATCTAATTTATGTTTGGTCCTGATGTATTATAATAGTTACTTTTATTAAATGCCCATTAGCAGGCTACTTTAGCACTAAGTTTTCAGTTCAGCTACTCTGCCCTACTTCCTGTTCTTCAAGCCACAATCCATCTCCCATATCCATGCTTTTACACGGGCTATTCTACATGCCTGTAATGCCCTGACCCCCTCATTTCTATCTCTTAATATGCCTTCATTACTTAGTTCAAATCTTACCTTCTGCGGGAGACTTTTTCCAATCCTCTCAGTTGCCTCACCCTTCACATTATCTGTTATCTGTCATGTAAATAGCTCATATTCACCTAGTTGTTTAAATGTTGCCTCCTCATCTAAGTGTACGTTCCTTGAGGGCAAGGGCCATGTTTTTTTTTTTTTACTGTCATTCTGTCCCCAGGGCTTCATACAGTTCTTGATCTGTAATAATGTGTATTGACTGACATCAGATAAGGAATATAACTGAAGATAGATATTGGCAGCTGAGAGAAGTTTCATAATTTTGTGTGCGGTGGAACAATGTCTGGCAGCACCTTGAAGTTATCTCTGCAGAATGAGCAGAGTAAGGTGCAACAAAGATTCTGAAAGAACAGAGAGGAACAATGATTTTCTAAGAGCACCTGCCATAACCGCATGAGCAGGAAAGACTATAGGACTGGCAGAGACACATACACATCAATGGAAATCTGCATTGTGAGTCGCAACATGATCAATATGTTGCCATTGCAAAATTATATTGGTGGCCCTAGAACATTAGAGAGATGACTAATCCCTCCACATATTTACCCAAGATACATGTGTTCCATTGCCATGTGCCTTCACTCAGGCATACCCAAAGACACTCCCAATCTGTATATTATTGTAAGGCATGCTAGGTGTGTTTTTGTTGCCCTAGAGTCTTTCAGTTCTGCCCAACACTATGTGACTCCATGGACTTCTGTCCATGGGGTTTCCTGGGAAAGATGCTGGATTGGTTTGCTATTTCCTTCTCCACTGTGCCCCCATTTTACAAATGAGGCCCTGAGGCAAATAGTTAATCGACTTTCCTGGGGTCACGCAGCTAAGAAAGTATGTGAAGCCAGATTTGAACACTTCAGGTTTTGCTGACTCCAAACTCAGAGCTCTATCCCCTGCAACACCCAGCTACGCCACTAGGTGGTATATAGCAAACTAGAATTTGAGTCAAGAAAAAGACGTCAATTAGAATACTCCCCTCAGATACTTTCTACCTGTGTGACCCCTGGCAAGTCAAAGAACCTTTCTCATTTTCTTCACCTATAATAGCACTTTCCTCACAGGGTTGTGAATATCAAGAGATTTTATACGTTCATATACATAAGCATTTACTCACATATATGCATTCATTTTTATTATTAAGATTAATTATGTGTGAACTCTGACCTAATGTATTACTACAGATTTATTCCAGAACCACAACATCTCTGAGTTGTAAGAGAATTGGGACAACATATACCCAGAGAAATTGCTTTATAATAGTTCCAAGTGATCATTCAGCCTTCACTTAAAAATCTCTGTCAGTGGGGGAAGTATTGTGTCCTAAGGCAAAGTCTGAGGGCATTACTAGGGTGTAAAATTGTCAAAAAAAGCAACATAGCTTAGTTTTTTCTTTTTCTGTTTCATTTTGTGTCCAGTTTATGGCACACCTTCTTTTAGATGTCTAACATGCATGAACCAATGAATAAACTTTATTGACTATACATTTAAATATTATAGCTTGAGAAATGGACATTTTTCATCCATTTTGTTTACTTGTATGGATAGTTACATCAGACTCTTTGGGGGTTATGGTGAATATCACTTAAAGTCTCTTAAATATTCAAAAATTTAATATGATCAGTACAATATTTTTCTGCAAACAAATATAATGACTTCAGAATGTTAGAACTGAAACTTTTTTTTAGGTGAAAAATATTGTTATACATGCTTCAAATTAATCTTAAACATTTTCTATATATCTAAATTACCTTTAAAATGAACCTAATACAAATATACCATTAACTGATATGTATAAAATTCCATTGAAATATTTTAAAATATTTAAAATATTTAAAAATATTTAGAAATAATTATCTTTTAAACTAACAGTTATTAGATTTTGTTCCTTGGAAAATTTCTTGTTTTCAAGATTTCTCAGGGAAAAAAGTCTATAAAATAAAGTAAATTGGAAGTTCCTGAAAGAATTCTTCTTTTCTGATCGGGTTATAAGCTAGAACTATCGTCAAAGAAGAAAATTTGGAATACAGAGATTTGCTTCATGGAAAAGTTCTTCAAGATGCTTACCAGATAATCTAGTTTTTTTGGTTGACTCAAAAATGTCTATAATTTTCCCAAAGGTCTGGCAACTAACATAGCCAGAAGTTTGAGCCAATTTCTCCTAGCCTTTCTTGGATATGCCAAGTTTCCTCGATGTCTTATCATTTCTCCTTAGAATATTTCCACATTTCCAAATTCATCCTCAATTGACAGAGGAAAAAGATGTAGAGTTTGCTTTTGCTTTTTCTAGGTGTTCTGATTCATTTGAGTAGTCTTGGGGCTCAGTGAGTTGTCACTGTTATTTAAAAAAAATATTCTTTACTATGTGTAAAGCACTGAGAATAAAAGCATTTTTTCAAGGAATATACATTATACTTTCTCTCTCTCTCTCTCTCTCTCTCTCTCTCTCTCTCTCTCTCTCTCTCTCTCTCTCTCTCTCTCTCTCTCTGCGTTTGCAGTTGTGGTAGAGAATAAAGTAAATCCACCATAGCTACAAATGATGAAATTCACATACCTTTTCTCTTTCAAGAAGAGTTTCTCAACCCAAACGCCTCTCTGTTTCTCTAAAGTTCATATTATACATTGCTATTCATCTGTTTTCTTAAAGCTAATACTAAGATCAAATGGTGGTATACACAATTCATTCTGTCATTGGGGTAGGATTTTTTGGGGGGGTTTGTAAGTTCATTTATCTTTTTTTTTAAAATTGAATTATTTTATTTGTTTTCAGTGTTCAACAATCACTTCCCTATGTCTTAGATTTTGGACTTGGATTTGTTTTGTTTTTTTTTTTGATAAAAATTATTATAACTTCCCCCCAAAAAAAGGACTTTGAAGTCATGGTTTTCCCTGGGCAAAAATTAATTAGCAGTTTTGGGGGAAAGAGATTTGGGAAATAAAATTTTTCTCTCAAAACTCCTTTGAAACAAAAACACTTTCATTTCCTATTATTTGCAAAGATACAACCAGATCTCTGGAGTGGGCCAAAGCTGAAGTCAGATGCATCTTCCTGACTATTCACTGTGCCAAGTGGCTGTCCCCTCTAGGTCTTATAACTATGCCATGTCTATGCTATGTTTTTTTGTTACTCTATCTAATTCAGTAGTGAAAGATGTCCAGCCTATCCCACTCATAAAAGTCTTGCTCAAATGTAAAAAAATATAAAAATGTAAAAATGTGTTAAATAGGAAGAGAAAGTTCTTGGTGAAATTCATCTTATTGACTTTCTGCTTTTTACTTACCAGTAAAATAGCTTGTAATCTTCAGCAAGAAAGATTTCATGTCTGGAAGGCATAGGGAAGGGCCAAGTTGTAGGTACCAAGAGAAGAAGGGGGAATCTCTAACCCTACCCTAGGGCCATAATCTCATCATAGGAGTTTTTTCATAAAAGAGTCTGGCCATTATTTGGGACATCTTAACAAAACAGGAGAAAACTTAAGGCAATTATGTATTAGCAAGTGTTCGGTGAAACAAGGGAACATGAAGCTTAGAATACAAGTTATGCAGAGGGTCTTATTTACTAAAATGGTGTTAGGGAGTGGTCTTGGCAGCCCAAAGGTAACCTGGCTGCAGGGAGAGGAGGAAGCAGGTCAATAATGGTCCTGTGAGAGGATGCCTCTGAGATAACACATGAAGACGACGCCATATTCTTCACTCATCCTATTCAATGCACAAGGATGCTTGGGCTCTTTGTCATTTCCACAGCCTTTTTCTTCATCCACCCACAATGATCATGGCTCAAAGGAGCAATCCATTCTACCTCCCTCCTCACATAAGGTACCATAAGCAGGAAACTCTTCAGGACCCCATAAGTTTCTGTTCTTCAGCTTCATAAGCAAGGAAGTTGCCATTGCCTAACAAGGATGAATTCAGAATAATGTGACCAAAAAGTTATTTCCATAAGGGCACAGAGGTCAAAAAATCAGTAAGAAAAGGGGGCTTTGAAAGGAACCATGATCACTTTCCAAATACAAGACAATTTATATTTGTCATCCTGAAATTTATGGAAAATAGAATTTCAGCATTACAAGGGACCCTAAAGATCATCTTTAGCCCTCATTCTTTATAATAAATAAGACCTAGTGGATAGAGTGTGAGGTCAGGAATAATAAACTTCAAATTCTACCTCACATGCATTCTAGTATTGATGTCCCAGGCAAGTCACCTAACCTCAGTTTCCACTTCAATAAAATGGGATGGTAATAATAGCACATCTCACTAGATTGTCAAGAGGATCAAATGAAATGGTATTTGTAGATATATCAATGCTGGCTATTACTATCATAAAGAAATAAGTTAGAATAGCTAAAGGATGTGTTTAATATTCTGCTGAAAGTAACAGAGCTGAAATTAGAACTAAGATGTTATGATCTCCAGAACAGTACTTTTCCCAATATACTGCACAGTTTCCTAAAGAATCAGTTCTTTATATTTGTCTACCTCTGCCATCTGAAAAGTAATAGAATAACCTCACTCCAACCACAAAAAGTAGGAGTTATTAAAAAGCTTCCAAATTGGACATTGCTATTTTTGAGTATGAAAATATTTAGCTTTATCCACCATTCCTCAACATTAAAAACATTAAAGAAAGAGAAACAGCAACAAATAGAAATGATGAATAATGAAGGGACTGCAAAATGAACAAATGAAATGAATCAGTATAACTAGGGGAAAAATCTTAAGAAATCGAATCTGTCTTTACCCCTCAATCTGTCAAATGATTTATACAAGTTAAAAAACAAGAGGCATTTGTTATGCTCTCTATTGGAGCGATGCATGGTTTTCTGACATTGTGATTTTGAATTTTATTACGCTTCTCAAAGTTGAATCATTCACAACAGATGGCTCTATGAATAGTAGATATTTCCATAAATAATGACAGATTCCATCCTCTCCTCTTCTTTTGTGAGTTTTATAGTCATACGTATTAGAACTCTGGCCAAATAAAAAGCATAGCTTGGATCAATTTCACATCTGAATATAGAATAAGAAACTAACAACCCATCTCACTACATCTCATTTCAAAGAAAGTAATTTTTTTAAAGAGAAAGGTCATCTTTGACATATACTGAGGAAGTAAGAAAAATTTTCTTGCATGGATAACAATTTTAAGTACATGGCAGTCAAGGAAAAAAATTCTTAAAATTCCAAGATTCATCATCTTTGAAGCATCAAACCAGAGGCATCCCACAGTAAAGCTATGGAAAATAATCAGTAATAGTAATAAGCAATATATTTAAGAGCTCTTCTCTTGACCTTATTCTATATTTCCTTTCATATGCTGTTGTTGTCAGAGATGGAATGGTAATATGAGAAGGGTAAAATGAGGACCATCAATTTCTGCTTATCTTTTATCCCAAGGGCCTGATAATGAGCTTTCCTATAGCTTGTTCATGAATCATATTCAGTGTCCACTTGTCTTGACAACAGAATTTTACCACATCAGTACCACCCATTATGAATAAATATTGTTGCTGGCCTTCTTAAAACACTGACCTGATTCAAGGCAACATTGCTCCTTATTTGCAAAGAAATTCACCTGGAAATATATCAGGAAGCAGACCTGTTTGGAGAGCTTCCAAGATGCTGCAAAACAAGAAAGCTCATTAGCTAGTTGTGTGATGGGAGCATGGAAGTAAAAAGGAAGAAAAGAAAGAAGGAAGGAAGGAAGGAAGGAAGGAAGGAAGGAAGGAAGGAAGGAAGGAAGGAAGGAAGGAAGGAAGGAAGGAGAAAAATCTCAAGTACCAGGATATTAATGGAGTCCCCAAAGGTTAAGACAAAAGAAGGAAGCAAGAAGAGAAAAGGGAAAACCTAGATGGAGAAAACTTGAAGTTTCTTTTTCAGGCATATGGTTTTAACCTCACATCAGTGAAATGCCACAACTTTAATTTTCTTTAAATATTTTGATGACCTCTGCAATTATCTTGGCACTAATAAGGGCAACTGTGCCCTCCTGAAGTGTCTCACTCAGAGGAACTTTCCAGAACTTTGATATTTTATTGAGACCATGCAAACATACTGAAACGGCCGTGAGAAGTAAAAGAGCCATGAGTCCAGCCTTGACATCCCTTTGTTGTATGTTCTATGGAAGGGGAACAATAAACTTAACCAGGATGAGATCTATGTTATTTAATTTAACAGGCTTTCCCAAAATCTCCCTTAACAGTGCCAGACTGATAGAGGCCCCACATGTGTCAAGGGTATTATTTCTATTAGATATATATTAATACTTATCAATGAAGAATTTCATGTTAGTCTTGCAAGTAAGGAGGTGGTGTTTTCATAATAGCATAGAAAAAATATTTAAGGGTATTCTAGCACTTGCTTATGTATAAACTATGGCTTTAAACATCTGTAAATCATCATCAATACATTTTCTGTCAAGTGGCCCTATAAATTATTAATAATCTACATTTTATCAATATTTTTAGGGCAAGGTTAATATTGTGATTGCCTGACTGATTACAATATTTTGTAGGTCTAATATTGCTAGATCATTAGTCTTTGAAGACAGGAAATGGTAGATCTCGTGTGCTACTTTTGAATGAACTGCCGTAATGTCTATTCATGAACATATGGTTTTAGCTTTCATTTATTGATTTTTTTTTCTACTGGGTCAAGGACCAGTTATCAAAAAGGCAATTTGACTGCAATGCAACTGTCTGAATCTGTTGTTGATGTAAACAAAATAGATAGAGTGGCCATATATCAGCTATTAGGAAGTCTTTCTCCAAATGGATGATCTTTCATTTCAGGCTTATGAGAGGCAACATGTTTCAATAGGTAGAGATCTGACTTTGGAGTAAAGATAACTTCAATAGTTCAAGTCCTATATTTCATGGACTTTAGCTATGTGAACATGAACAAATGATTTACATTTCCAGGATCCCTTCCACAAGACTGATAACTGCAGGAAAATTTTCCTTCTCCACTGAAAGGGTTTGGTCGTGGAAAGTTTGCGATACTAATGAAATCACTGGTCTTGTGCAAAACATTTGGAGGGAGGGGGATTGGTCTGGATTTCAACTGATGCATTAAACTTTTGAAAACTCAAACCATACTTTTGCTAGGTATATAGCCCATTCCCTCAATGCATGGAATAAAGATTAGGAGGGAAGCCAGGTAGGAAAAACCACAGGTATTTAATTGAAATTGAGTATGATCTCTCACATCAGGTAATGGAAAGCACATTGTTTCTTTATTTGGACATAATAGGAGAGAATGAAGTTCAGAATTAATGTAAGTGCTTGCAATGACACCATTAACTTTTCAAATTATACTTTCCTTATAAACTACTGTGTGGATATTCTTAATTAGTTATTACTTCAATAAATTTATTATGAAAGTATGCATTAGGGGAAAATGGTTCAGATGAAAAAAATTAAAAAGCAGTGAAATTGAAATGATTCAATGACCATGATTTCTTCATATAATAACCATATATATATATATATATATATATATACACACACACATAGATTCAAAAATGAACAAAATATAACATTCCAAGCATAAAATCTCATTAATGTTTAATTGCCTGTATTGTTTCTGAAGGAAGAGTTCAAAAGCTTGTGGTATGGTAATACATAATCCATTCTTAATTTCTTAAACAGGCATCTGCCTTCATACTCATTTGGTTGCCTGAAAAATGGGAACCAATAAATTTAGTGACTAGCCTAAGGTCTAGCAAATATGGAGGATTGCTGAGAAGGCACGCTAGTGAACTTTGACCACTTACTAATGATACACAAAGTATTTGTTTGTTTTAGGTTGCCAGTAAGATCTTTAAAATACCATGTACCTGATGTACAATAAAGAGTGAAAATTTTAGGTCACTATGTTAAAATCACATTAAGAAAGAACTTCATAATGTTCTCCCTCCCTTTTCAATAAAATGTTGGCTCACAATTATTATGGGGATCATAGACTTAGAATCAAAAGGCACCTTGCAGGAAATCTACTTCACCACATTCTTTTCAAAGATGAGAAAAGCAAGGACTAGAGAGAATGGGTGACACAGGCAGTGAGAGAGGTAAATTTTTAGTTCAAACTCACTGACTCCAAGACCAACGATTTTCCCACATTATTATCAGATCAATAATTATTTATAGAGTAGACAGCTAAGCATGGACATAAAGGAATATAAAGTAATAGTAACTGTAACATCCTCATTGAGCTTACTATCCAGTGAAAGGGATAAATATGTTTTTCTACTAACTGTAGCAGAAGTAGTACAGGATACAATGCTAAATGCTCTTGGCTTCTACTTATATTGATGCAGGTCCTGGAAACATAGAACCATTTTCTGTCTCAATTGCTGGTTCACAAACTAAATTTAGGCTGACTTCAAGTTGCATTTTTGATTGGCCCAAGTAAATCGGCCTATTTTTGTGTTCAATTACCTAAAAATCTGATGGTTAACAGATATTCCTAAGTGACTACTGGAACCACTTATTTGCTTACTAATAGCTAATGCTGATAAAATGCTTGAAGGTTTATAAAGTACTCTGCATACAGCACATGATACAACAGTTCTGTTATATAGACAGTGCAGTCATTGTTTTCCCCAGTTTTAACGATGAGAAAATTGAGGCTCAGGGAAATGGAATGACTTGCCCATGATAACAGAGCAAATAAGTATCAGAGGAAGGTCCAAACTCAGAATTTACCTTACAGAAAATTCAGTGCATTTTCTACTCCACTATGTCTCGTTGTCCCTAGTGCTGCAATGGAAATTAAGCTAGTCTGAGGCACAAAGTTCTGAGTATGTTCAATTTATTGGCAAGGCTGGAAATTACAAATAAAATGTTTCTATCAGCTCTCCAGCAAGCTAAATGATAACGAGAGAGGAATTACTAACCTTCATGTAATTTGTGGGAGTACAGGAGAACATGGAACCAGAAGCAAGACAGATGAAAAACAATTTGATCAGATACAGTCTGAAGTGTAATTGATTATGAAAAATGATATGATTAATGATTGAATGGAAGTCTGGGATGCTAATAGCTATTTATTCTTCCATCTCTTTGCTAGGGAAAGCTCATTGGTTGTGTCCACCTGCATGGCTAGTTGGTGTGACAGTAATGACAGACGAGACTTTCTTGAAGGACAATCAGTGTTGCAGAGATAACAAACCAGACTCACTGGCAAATAATTGTAACCGTCAAGGAAAACGGATTTCTTCTAATTGAGCTAAGGAAGTTAGCGGTACCAAAATAGTGGTTTTCTTTCAATTAAGGTGATTTCTAGGGAAACAACTTTTAAACTTAACTCAAAGAGGAAAACTGGACTTCTACACTCATGAACTTCTGAACTTAACTCAGAGAAAAGAGAAACATGGTTCAGGCAGTTAG
The DNA here is from genome assembly GCF_028372415.1 of Notamacropus eugenii. Classification (NCBI taxonomy): domain Eukaryota; kingdom Metazoa; phylum Chordata; class Mammalia; order Diprotodontia; family Macropodidae; genus Notamacropus; species Notamacropus eugenii. The sequence continues at coordinate 119,183,566 of NC_092877.1, read as the reverse complement.
AGAATAGAATGAATTAGAGAATGAAATCAAATATAAAATATAAAATCAATTCTTGCTAGCTATGGGAATAGTTGTACAGGGACTTATTACTTTATGGAAGTCATTCATGATAAGGTTAGACTAGATAATCTTTAAGGTTCCATTTTATCTCTAAATTTCTATAATTCTGTGACTGCAATTTTGTACCTGGAAGAATACCTGGGGTGATACATTTCTGGGTCACTCACAGAGTTCCAATTCAAAATGAAAGGTCAAATTGATGTAGCAAAATGTATGCCTTCCCTACCAGGATATACTCTGGTAATGATCAAGATTTTGAGAACTCAGTTTCAAAATTCAGCAAATTAATTGGAGAACTACTTGACCATACAGAATTAAGATGTCTAAAACCTTGTCTTTAATACTCCATTTAGCACTCTTTAGTCATATTCAGCGATGACAAGTAACACGGTTTAATGGATAAAGAAAAGAATTTGTTTTTCTAAGGCCTTGGTTTGAACCTTACCTCATACAATAGCCATAACTATGAATTGGAAAATGGCATAAGTTTGGCTGCACTACCTATGTCACAAGCCTAGTACAAAAGAAATATTTTGAAAATCTTATTGCCTATATGGACTGAATTGACTATTTTTCAGTAAGATCTTGTTAAGTTGTCTATGAACTTTCAACCTAAAGGAGAAGCCTAGTTTAGCATTTCTGGTAGACACTTATAAGTGACCAGAAATGTTTTTTTTGATGCCAGCTTGAGAGTTTTGTCTCCCTATTGACCCCAGAGTGTAAGAAATGGAGGAGATTTAGTGACTTATGATCAGAATGTTATACAATTGAGGGAATGGATTAAAATGGACTATTTTCAGCTGTAGTTTCTACATAGAGAACAAGGAGAACAAAAGAGCTGAAAGTTCATAGCTAAGAAGCAGTCATTCAGTTCTTTTTCTTATTTTGAAAAATATCTTTTCATATCTTTTGAATGCTTGTGATGACCTCATTAGATGCCAGGATCTCTAGCCAGAAAATACAGTACCTCAATGTAGTCTTTTTTTTTAAGTTGACTGAATTTGATTTTGTTTTTTACCATAATAATGTACCGATATTTCAACCTCATCCAGTTGAGACAGCTAGCTGACAACAGTTTTTGGAGCATTAGACCTAAAATCAGGAAGACCTAAGTTCAAATCTGATCTCAGACACTTATGAACTGTGTGTCCCTGAACAAATCACTTGACTTTTGACTTGATTTCCACAATTGTAAAATGGGGATCATGATAGCACCTATCTTCCAGGAACTTTGTGGGGATCAAATGAGATATTTATAAAGCACTCAGCACATTTCTTGGCACATGGTATGCACTTCTTTGCTTTCCTTTCTCTACTTTCCTTCACCCCAACATAATTAAGCTCTTTCTTGTCAAGTCATGTCAACATTCACTTATTGAAAACCTGCTATTTGGCATATATATGTTAAGCATATATGTTAATCAGTAGGGATGTCCAGAAAAGCCAAAAAAATACCCTCTGTCTCATGAGATTACTGTGAATGAATCAGATATAATCTCAGAAAGAAGGTACTGAGAACAAAGGAAAACAAAACCTCCCTGACAAAGTTACTGTTTTTGATAGTATATGCAATGTGGCTCATTCCTTATAATCCACTTGTCTAGCAATAGGAGATAATTATGTCTGTTACCCAGGACAAGGATTGATCGTTGCAATAACTTATCTGTAACTAATAGATTAAGGGAATTGTCTAAGCCATGGATGTTTAAATGTCTTGCCCATAATCACACAGCCAGACTGTGTCAAAGGCAGAAATTCAGCCCAAGGCCAGCCAGCCCTCTATACTGTTATTACTATTAACAAATAACCTGATGTAGAGGAAGTTTTCAAAGTCTTGCAGGACTCATGCTATATAATTCTGCATTGCTTAGAATATGTTTTCTTTGTCAGGTCAAGTGTACAATCTGCTTGGACTGACTTTCATTTTCATCATAGATTTTAATGAATCAGAAATACCACTAGCCTCCCTCCCTCACACGAGGTGGCCTTGTAAAGGTGTCAGGACAATGAGAAAGCTGGGATAATTGGCTTTTCCTTAGATTTCAGTAAGCACGGAAGAGCAATGACGTCTTCACTCAGCTGCCACTCCAACTGCAGCTAACAGCTAGTAGATATGACAAACCCAGAGAATGCTTGTGGTGAGAAGAAGGAGAATCCATTCTTGCAAGGTCCCTAAGCACATTCACTGCAGTGTTAAAATAGACCACCCACTCAGGGCAAGTGTTCTGTGGCAGGGAAGTGCTTAAGGGTATCAGCTGGTGTTTTCTCATATAAGTACTTAACTTTGAAAAGAATTTTCTGTAATTTTCCCCCATCTCCAATCCATCTTTAAGGCATATCAGAATGCTTTTTGTTTTGCCTTAAAAGAGACTCTCTAAATCAAGCAGACTGTAAAGTTTGAGTTTGTTTGCTTTTCCTCTGAGCCTGGCATCTAGCATTGGTATGTAACTGAGCTGGTCCTCTTATTTCCTGTCACCAACTCTTCTATGGATGCCAATTCTATATTTTAATACTACCTTGGCTCTGTAGTATTTACATACTCATCTTCTTTATTTTGCTTACAAATTGATTCAGAGAACATGAGAACTTAAGATGGGAATTTTAAAGCAAGTCGTGCTTGATGAGGCAGATTATCTATGATGTGGCTACTTTTCAGTTCTCTGGAGGCAATGTTCAATCCAAGCAAAATACAGGGGTACATTAAGGACAAATCCCCTGGCTTGGTCACCAAAGGCTTTGTATTCTTTATGTAGGACAAAGGAAAAGGGAAGTGAAAGATAAGGCTGCCGTATGACTGGCATATTTTCTGCCTCCCTCTTAATCATTTTACGGTCATCAAGAGAATGACAGAAGGGAGATGATGATTTTGGTGAGGGGGAGAGTGTATATGTGTGTAGCAGAGTTTACATTGTTGTTGAAAACTGAGATTAAAGTCAAAGACTCAGTATGAAGTTGATGATTGAATAATATTTAAGGAGGTAGAACTGAAAATCTGTAGAGGAGTTGACCATCTTTTGGGCTCAATTTAATATCTCCAAAGCTTCAGTTTCTCTAGCATTCCCCAGATCCTCCATTGCCTGTCTTGCTGGAATGCTATTGTAGTCAGAGGTGAGTTCTGTTGTAGTGCTTCCTGATTCAACTGGCATGAGAAACATATAATAAATAGAGAGCTGTTCTATAAAGATTGTTTGAGTTCAAATGTTGCCTCTTTTTACTTGTTGTATTATATAGGCAAGTCACTTAAATCTCTCTAAAGTAACTTGCAGCAACTCCTTTACATGGTTGTTTTGAGGCTTAAGTGAAGGAAATGTGTACTCATCAAATCCGTACTAAGTGCCAGGCACTGCAAGTGCTTTACACATATTTCATTTTGTTCTAATAACAAATTTGAGAGATAGGAGTTATTATTATGCCCATTTTAAAACTGAGGAAAGTGAAGAAGACAGATGTTTAGTGACTGGCCATGTATCACACAGATTATGCATGTCTGTATCTAGATATGAATGCAGGTCTTTTTTGATTCCACATCCAGTGAACTAATCACTGTGTTTTGCAAACTTTAAAGCTGATTATAAAGATAAATTATTATCATTCTGCTCCACACATTGGATTTAACAAAGTGAGGATGCAGTTAATTTGCCTTAAAAAGAGGGGCTTGCCTTCATGACAGTTTGTGAAGTAGCAACTTAGCATCTGTGCAATAATTCTTAATATATAAGATTGTGATTTGAGTAGCAGTTCAGAACCTAAAATTTGTCTAACTATGTACTGATCTTATTAGAGGAGAGAGGAAAGTACCTATTAACCTATTTAGAACATACACCTTGTAAATAGAAGTTATTTAATAAATGTTCTTTAGATTAAATTGATTCAGATTTTGGAAGTATTGGGAATGGAAGATGGCATATAATGATAAGAGAATTAGTAGAAGAAGATTTTATCAGCATCTAAATACATTAAATGATCCTTGCTTGCAAAGTTTTAATTAATAAATCGACTTCAATTTGAATGAAATCAATAATTAACGAATTACAGGATTGAATGTGCAAAATGAATGAAAAAATTTTCCCTATTTATAGTCTTTTATATGTATTTAGTGTCATCTTTTTGATTAGCATTTATAAGCATATACTAAAAATCCACTTGGAAGAAAATACCTTGGGGTTATAGAATATAGGTTAACTATCTAATCTTGATGTTCATTTGATCTAACATGAAAGATCAGACTGAAATGTGCTCTGTTATATGCTAGTTACCAAAAGTGTTTTACTTTGTGGTCTGGTGTTGGTTAATCTGAAGTGAAAAAATGATACTCTACAAGAAGGTTAGTTTGTTGTCACCTTTTTTTTAAAGCACTGCCTTGAGGAAACCATGGATATGGACAGGGAACGTTAATGAGTCATGTTTGGCTGAAACACAGGGTTGTGTAGGTAAGTGGTGAAGGACAGGGAGAAATCTGTCTGTAAAGGTAGACTGGAGCTAATCATTACCTCTTATAAACTCAGTTCTGCAGCTATACAATGAAGGAAAAACAAGTGGATCTTTAGTATATTGATTATAGAAACTTTTAGAGCGAAGGGGAAGGGGGTTGCAGTGGCAAGAAAGATGTCTATAGTCATATGATAAAATGTTCTAGCTCACTGTTGATTAGAGATATGCCAATTTTAAAAAATTCTGAGGTATTACCTCGTACTTATTAAATCAGCTTATAAGACTTATGGCTATCCATAGCTTTGATTCCGTCATCTGAAAGCTGATCATATCTTTTGCTCATTTATCAGTTGGGGAATTGTTCTCATTTTTTATAAATGTTACTCAGTTCTCTATGTTTAATAAATAAGACCTTTATCAGAAAAACTTCAATTTTTTTTCAGTTACTCTTGCTATTTTCTTTCATCTTGTTCCCCTAATTTATTCTTTTCTCTCCTTTCAGCCTGAAGTGTTTTGCATCTGACTACCTCTACCTCAATCTGCCCTCCCTTCTATCACTACTCCTTTCCCTTCATTTATCTGCTTCTCCTATGACTTTCCTGAAGGCTAGGTAAGATAGATTTCTATACCCAATTGCATGTGTATGTTACACCCTCTTTGAACCAATTCTGATGAGAGTAAGGTGCATTCACTCCCCCTTACCTCATCCCTCTTCCCCTTCACTGTAAAAACTTTTTCTTGCCTCTTTTATGTGAGATAATTTATCTCATTCTGTGTCTTTCTTTTTCTGTCTTCTGGTACATTCCTCTCTCACCCCTTAATTTCATTTTTTTAGATATCATCCCTTCATATTCAACTCACACCCTTTGTCTATATATGCTCCTTCTAACTACCTTGATAATGAGAAAGTTCTTATTAATAACAAATATCATCTTCCCATGTAAGCAGTTTAACTTTAGTAAGTCCCTTATGATTTCTCTTTCCTGTTGACCTTTTTATGCTTCTCATGAATCTTGCATTTGAAAGTCAAATTTTCTACTCAATTCTGGTCTTTTCTCAAGAATGCTTGAAAGTCCTCTATCTCATTGAATATCCATTTTCCTCATCATAGATTATGTTCAGTTTTCCTGGGTAAGTGATTCTTGGTTGTAATCTTAGATCCTTTGTCCTCTGAAATATCATATTCCAAGCCCTTTGATCCTTAATTTAGAAGCTGCTAGATCTTGTGTTATCCTGATTGTAGCTCCACAATACTTGCATTGTTTCTTTATGGCTGCTTGCAATATTTTTCTCCTCGACCTAAGAACTCTGGGATTTGGCCACAATATTCCAAGGAGTTTTCATTATGGGATCTCTTTCAGGAGGTGATCAGTGGATTATTTGAATTTCTGTTTTATCATCCACTTTCAGAATACCAGAGTAATTTATCCTTGATAATTTCTTGAAAGATGATGTCTAGGCTCTTTTTGCTTTTCGTCAGGGCTTGTGGGTAGTCCAATAATTTTTAAATTATCTCTCAAGGATCTCTTTTCCAGGTCAGTTGTTTTGCCAATGAGATATTTCACATTCTCTTCTATTTTTTCCTTCTATTGATTTGCTTTATGATTTCTTGAATTCTCATAAAAACCATTAGCTTCCATTTACTCCTAATATTTAAGGAATAAGTTTCTTCAGAGAGATTGTCAATCTCCTTTTCTATTGACCAATTCTACTTTTTAAGACATTTTATTCTTAATTGACTTTTGCATTTCTTTTGCCATTGGGCCTAGTCCATTTTTTAAGGTGTTATTTTCTTCAGCAATTTTTGTATCCCATTTACCAAGCTTTTGACTTTTTTTCATGATTATCTTGTATCACTCTCATTTCTCTTTCCAATTTTTCCTCTACTTTTCTTACTTGATTTTTAGAGTCCTTGCTGATGTCTTCCATGACATGACAGCAATTCATATTTTTCTTGGAGGTTTTGGATGTAGGAGCTTTGATTTTGTTGTATTTTCTTAGTAGGTGTTTTGATTTTCCTTGTCACCATACTAACTTGCTACAGTCAGTTTGTTTTCCATTCTTTGCTCACATTCTCAACCTCTTACTTGCCTTTTTAACTCACTGTTAAGGTAAGAATCTGCTTCCAGGTTGGAGGGTGCACTGTCCCAAGATTCAGAGGTTTATGCAGCTATTCTCAGAGACACTTTTAAGGACCTACATGTTTTCGATTCTTCCAAGGTAATATGATCTATGGGGAGGTGGTTGGTACTCTCCTGGAATGTGCTCTAGTCCAAGCCGTCTTGGACTAGAAATTTCTTTTACTCTATCTTTTTGTGGGTTCTGCTGCTCTAGAATTTGTTTGGAGCCATTTTTATAAGTATTTATAAATAGTTGAAGAGATTTTGGGAAGAGCTCAAGAAAGTTGCTACCTTTAGTCCTCCATATTGTCTCTGCCCCCAATCAGATGTTTTAAAACAGCACTTGACTTGGTACCCTGCCCATAATTTTGGATCAGACTTTCCCCTAACATCTTTATTTCAGTAAATATTTCTTAATTACATGGGGAAATTACGTTTTTTATCATTTTGTGTTCCAAATTCTCTTCATCCTCCCTTCCACTACCTCTTTCTTCAGAAGACAAGAAATTTGATATCAATTATGCATATGAATTCATGTAAAATATATTTCCATATTTGGCATATCACAAATAAAGCAAGAAAAAAAATGAGAGAATTATACTTCTATTTCCATTCTTAGTTCTTTGAGTGTCTCTCTGAAGGTAGATAGCATTTTTCATTATGTGTCCATTTGGAATGTCTTAGATCATTGTACTGATTATAGTAATTAAATCTTTCATAGTTGATCATCTTTATGATGATAATAGGGCCATTTATATATATATATATGTATGTATGTATGTATGTATGTATGTATGTATGTATACACATATAGTGTTCTCCCATTTATGATCACTTCACTTTTCTTCAATTCATATAGGGCTTCCTAGGCTTTTCTAAAACCACACTGCTCACCATTTTTTGTAGCACAACAGTATTCCATCAGAAGCATATGCCACAACTTGTTCAGCCATTCCCCAACTGATGAATATAACCTAAATTTCCCATTCTTTGCCACTATAAAAATATACCATAAATATCTTTATACACATAAGTCATTTTCCTTTTTCCATAATCATTTTAGGATATAGACCTATTAGTGGCATTATTGGGTCAAAGGGTATGTACAGCTTCACAGGCTTTGGGAATAGTTCTGATTTATTCACCAGAATGGTTGAACTAATTCACAATTCCACAAATGGTACATTAGTATCCAAAATTTTCATGTCTTTTCCAGTATTTGTCAACTTCTTTTGCTCTCTTATTAGCTATTCTGATAGGTGTGAGTTGATATTTCATTTAATTATTTCAAATGACTGTTGATAGTTTTGATTTCTTCTTCTGTAAACTGTCGATATCTTCTGAGTATTTATCAACTGGGGAACTGCTCTTATTGTTATGAATTTGACTCAGTTCCCTATTTCATTAAATATTTCTTAATTACATGGGAAAATTGCATTTTAAAATTAATACTATTAAATTAAATATTAAATTAAATTATTAAATATTAAATTAAATAAATTTTAAATTAAAATTGCATATTTAAGAAATGAAGTCTTTATTATAAAAATTTCCTAAAAATTTCCAAAAAATTTTATGTTTGCCTTCTAATTTGGCTCTCTTGGTTTTACTTGCATGAAAACTTTTTAATTTCATGTAAGCAAAATTATCCATTTTATTTCTTGTGATCTTCTCTTGCTTAGTAATAAACGCTTTCCTTATCATAAATCTGAAAGTCACATGTTTGCAAGCTTCTCTAATTTACTTATGATGTTCCCCTTTATTTCTAAATCATGTACCTATTTGTCCTTATATTAGTATAAGATGTGAGATGATGATCTATGCCCAGTTTCCACCAAACTGTTTTCAGCTCTTCTTATCACTTTTGCCAATGTTGAATTCTTACTCCCAAAGCCTGGATATTTGGGTTTATCAAACAATAGATTGTTGTGGGAAGAAAAGTGGATCAGTAGATAAAATACCAGGCCTGCAGTCAGCAAGATCAGAGTTTAAATCAGATCTCAAACACTTACTAACTGTATGACCCTGGGCAAGTCACCTCAGTTCTCCATCTGAAAAATGAGCTGGAGAAGACAATGACCAATGATGCCAGTATAATTGCAAGAAAATCGCAAATGAGATGATGAAGACAGAAGGACATGACTGAAAATGACCAAATAGCAAAATGACTAGGCACCTAACTTCACTTTTTTTCATTGATTACCATTGTATTTTTGTCTTTTGGTTCTTCCAGATGAATTTTATCATTTTTTTTCTAGCTCAATAAAATAATTATACCACTGAATAAGTACATTAATTTAGCTATAATTATCATTTTTGGCTCAGCTTGGCCATGGATAATGAATATTTTTTTCTGTTGTTTAGATCTATCTTTACCTGAGTGAAAAGTGTTTTTTAATTGTTTTCCTATAATCCCTGGGTTTGTCTGTGCAATTAGACTCCCAAGTATTTTATGTTGTCTGTAGTTGATTTTAAGGAGAGTTTCTCTTTCTATCTCTTGCTGCTTGGTTTTGTTTGTAAGACACAGAATAGCTGATGATACTTGTGCTTTTATTTTAAATTCTGCAACTTTGCTAAAGTTAATTGTTTTAAGTAGTTTTTTTTTTTTAACTTGAATCTCGGGTTCTCTAAACATACAGTCATATAATGTGCAATAAGTGATAGTTTTGTTCTGCATTGTCCTTTTTTTCTTCATTTGTTTTTCTTATTGTATTGCCATATACAGCATATCTAGTACAATACTGAATAATAGTGGTCATAGTGAGCATCCTTGCTTCATTTTTTATCTTATTTGAAATGATTCATGTTTAGACTTGTTATAAATACACCTACTCTCAATTTTAGGTTTTTTCTGAGAAAGACTCCATTGATTTCTTTGCTTTCTAGTGTTTTTAATAGGAATGGATATTGTATTTTGTCACAAATTTTCTTTTACCTCTATTAAGACACTCATATGATTTTTGTTATTGATATGGTCAGTCATGCTGACAGTTTTCCTTATATTGAATGTGCCTTGTGTTCCTGGTATAAATCCAACCTTGTCATAGTGCATAATCTTTGTGATTCATTACTATAATATCTTTGCTACTATTTTATTTAAAACCTTTGCATCAATATTCATGAAGGGAATTACTTTAAAGTTTTCAGTCTCTGTTTTTTCTTCCTCTGTTTTAGGTAATAAAATCATATTTGTGCCACAAAAAGAATTTGGTAAGTCCTTTGACTATTTTTTTCAAATAGTTTACATGGTATTGAGATTAATTATTCCTTAAACACATGGTAGAATTTACTTCTGAATCCATCTGGTTCTGGAAATTTTTTCTTGAGAAGCTCATTAATTTTTTTTTTAATTCCTTTCTCTGACATAGGATTATGTAAGAATTCCATTTTCTTTTCTGTTAGTCTGTCCAGATTGGCAGTTTTGTTGACATAAAATTGGGCTAAATAACTCTTAACAATTTATTTAATTTCATCTTCATTGTTGGTACATTCACCCATTTGATTTGCGTTATTGTTAAGTTGATGTTCCTTTTACTTCTTAAAACTTAATAAACTTATGGCTTATCTGTTTTATTTTTCTATAAAACCAGATTATTGTTGTATTTATTCATCAGTTGTATTCCTTAATTCAAAGGGGTTTTATCATTTTTTAAACTTTCAATTCTATTAAACTTACTTCTGATTTTTATGATTTCCATTTCAGTTTGTTTAATGGGAGATTTTTAATTTTTCCTTTTTTTTCCAGTTTTCAGTTATATATCCTATGACCATTACATTGATCTGCTCTTTCTATTTTTAATTGATGTGTAAATTTGGAGATAATAATTTCTTTCTACGTACTATTTTAGAGGCATTCCACAATTTTTGTAATGTCGTTTCATTGCTGTCATTTTCTTAATGAAATTGATTGTTTCTGGGATTTGTTTTTTGACCCATTTTTTTATGATTAGAGTAACTAATTTCCAGTTAATTTTATTTACTGCTTCCATGGTCTTTTATTTAATGTAATTTTTAATGTTTATGGTCTGAAAAGGGTGCATTTCTCATGTCTGCTTTTCTGCTTTTGTTTTGAAGATTTTATGCCCTACTACTGGTACAGTTGGTGTGCATTCCCATGTACAGCTGCATTAAAACTACATTCTTTCTATACTCGTCCAATTTTCTCCAGAGGTCTATCATATCTAACTTTTCTGTAACTCTATTCATCTCTTTAATTTCTTTCTTATTTATTTTATGGTTAGTTTTAGCTAGCTCTGAGAGGGACAAGTTGAGGTTCTAATTTATTCTGTTATCTGCATCCATTTTATGGATGTTCCTCCTATTCGTAATCACTGTTATGATTACAAAACTACATTTCCCTCCATCCTATTTTCTCATTTAACCCCTTTCCTTTCATCCTATCACTCTTCCATAGTTTATATGCTTTCTAATCAGTGCTTTCTTTACTTTACCAGATATTTTATCAGATCCCTTTCCCCCATTCCCCTTCTCCTCTTACTTTGCTGTTATATAGCATAAATTTCTAATGCCAGTTGAGTATATATATGCATTTTTCCCTCTTTGAACCACTTAAAGTGAGTGAAGTTCAAGCATTGCCCAGCCCTCCAACATTTCCTCCTCCAGCATAACATCTGTTCCTTATGCACCTATTTCATGTGTGACAATTTTCCCCATTCTCCCTCCCTCCTTCTCCTAGGCCTTCACTCTTCATTATATGTCTCTTTTTTATCATCCCAACATAAATGACTCACTCCTATGCTCTTGTATTATTTTTAAAAAAACCTTCAAAGTGCTCTAATAATGACAAAGTTCTTATAATTTTTCCCTATAGAAAAGTAAATAATTTAGTTTTATTGAGTCCTTAATATTTACTCTTTCATGTTTACCTTTTGTTTTTATACTTCTCATGAGTCTTATGTTGGAAACTTTGATTTTCTATTTAGCTCTGCTCTTTTCATCAGTAATACTCCAATTTCAATTTCATTAAATATCTCTTTTTATTTGAAGAATTATTCTTAGTTTTTCCATGCAGATTATTCTTTGTTGTAATTCCATCTCATTTGTCTTCTTGAATATCATTTGCAAACTCTTTGTTCCTTCAGTATGGTAAGTACTGAATTTTGTGTGATCCTGACTGTAGCTTCACAATATTTGAGTTATTTCTTTCTGACTACTTATAACATTTTCTATTTAATCTTATGGGTCTGGAATTTCACTCTAATATTATTGGAAATTTTCTTTTTAGGATCTTCTTTAGGTGTTGACTGGTATTTTCATTCAATTTTCATTTTACCCCCTGATTCTCTGACATTAGAGCAGTTTTCTTTCTAATTTCTTAAAATAGGATATCTATGCTCTTTCTTCGATTGAGGCTTTTAATTCATCCAATAATTCTTAAATTATCTCTTCTTAATCTATTTTCAAGGCCAATTGTTTTTCTGATAAGATATTCACAATTCTGTCCATTTTTATCAATCTTTTGACTTAGTTTTATTGTTTCATGGTGCCTCATTATGGGCATTAGTTTCCACTCTCTCAATTAATTATTTTCTTCAGTGAGCTTTAATGCCTCTTTTTTTCCATTTGGAAAGGTTTGCTTTAAGAAGTTATTTTGATCTGTGACATTTTGCACCTCTTTTTCTATTTATGTAATTCTGTTTTTTAAGGTACTATTTACTTCAGGTTTTCTGCATCTCAATTACCAAGTAATTATTGGTCTGTTCTTAACTTTCATTGTTGTTTTTATTTCTTTACCTAATTTTTTTCTCTACCACTCTTATTTGATTCTTAAAATCATTGTTTAATTTTTCTAAGAATGTTCGTTGGCATTGTGTACAATTCGCATTGTTTTTTTCCCTACATTTTTACTTGTTGTTGTTAAATTTATTATCTCCTTCTGAATTTGTATGTTGATCTTCCCTTTTACCACAGCTGCTTTTTTATGATCATTTTTTGTTTGTTTCTTTTTGTTTACTTATTTGTTTTGCTCATTTTTCTATGCTATTTATCTTGAAGTTAATGCTGAAGTTGGTCTTTGTTATCTCATGCTTCAGGTTATTTTTACTCTGCCTTTTTTTTTTTAAGATTTAAATTTATTTATTTTTAGTTTTCAATATTCATTTCCACAAGATTTTGAGTTTCACATTTTCTCCCCATCTTTCTTCTCCCCACACCCTGAGATAGCATGCATTCTCATTACCCCTTCCCTCAGTCTGCCCTCCCTTTTATCGTCCCCCTCTTATCTTCTTCCCATTTACTTTTTTGAAAAGCAAGACAGATTTATATACCCTATTGCCTGTACATCTTACTTTCCAATTTTATGTAAAATCAATTTTTTAACATTAGTTTTTAAAACTTTGAGTTTCATATTCTCTCCCTTCTTCCTTCCCCACCCACCCTCTTGAAAAGGCAAACAATACAATATAGGTTGTGCATGTGTGGTTATGCAAAACACCTCCATAATATTTAGGTTGTGAAAGACTAAATTTCCCTCCATCTTATCCCACTCCCAAAATTATTCTATTTTCTCCTTTGGTGCTTTCCCTTTTATAAGTGTTTGCTTTTAACTACACTTTCCCAATCTGCCCTACCATTATCATCCTGCCCTCTTATACCTTCCCCCCCCCCCCCACTACTTATCTGTGGGGTAAGATACTTGAGTGCATATGTTATTCTCTCCTTAAGCCAAATCCAGTGAGAGTAAGGTTTCCTCTCACCTTTGCTCTCTTCCCCTCCATTGTGAAACTTTTTTCTTGTCTCTTTTATGTGAGATAATTTACCCCATTCTATCTGTCCCTTTTACCTTCTTCCAATATATTCTTCTCTGAGCTCTTAGTTTTATTTTTTAGATATCATCCCTTCATATTCAACTCAGCTTGTGCCCTCTGTCTCTGTCTGTCTGTCTGTCTGTCTGTCTGTCTGTCTGTCTGTCTGTCTATCTATCTATCTATCTATCTATCTATCTATCTATCTATCTATCTATCTACCTATCTATTTATCTAGTTCCTCTATCTACCCTAATACTGAGAGAGGTCTCATGAATTACAAATATCATCTTTCCATGTAGTAATGTAAACAGTTTAACTTTATTAATTATCTTAAAATTTTTCTTTCCTGTTTACCTTTTCATGTTTGTCTTGATTATTGCTTTTGAAAGTCAAATTTTCTATTCAACTCTGGTCTTTTCATCAAGAACACTTGAAAGGCTGCTTATTTCTTTGAATGTCCATTTTTCTCCTGAAGGATTATACTCAGTTTTGCTGGGTAAGTGATTCTTGATTTTAGTTTTACCACCTCTGACATCCAGAATTTTATATTTGAAGACCTCTGAGATCTTGTGTTATCCTGATTGTATTTCCACAATACTCAATTGTTTCTTTCTGATTGATTGCAATATTTTCTCCTTGATCTGGGAACTCTGGAATTTGGCTGAAATACTCCTAAGAGTTTTCCTATTTGGATATCTTTCTAGAGGCCATTGGTGGATTCTTTCAATTTCTATTTTACCCTCTGCTTCTAGAATATCAGGGCAGTTTTCCTTGATAGTTTCATGAAAGATGATGTCTAGGCTATTTTTTTGGTCATGACTTTCAGGTAGTCCAATAATTTTAAAATTATCTCTCCCGGATCTATTTTCCAGGTTAGTGGTTTTTCCAGTGAGATATTTCACATTGTCTTCTATTTTTTCATTCTTTTGTTTCTGTTTTATTATTTTTTGATTTCTCATAAAGTCATTAGTTTCCATTTGCTCCATTCTAATTTTGAAGGAATTATTTTTTGCAGTGAGCATTTGGACCTACTTTTCCATTTGACCAATTCTGCTTTATAAGACATTCTTCTCCTCATTGGCTTTTTGGACTTCTTTTGCTGTTAGGGTTAGTCTATTTTTTAAGGTGTTATTTTCTTCAGTATTTTTTTTTTGGTCTCCATTAGCAAGCTGTTAACTCTATTTTCATAATTTTTTGCTTCACTCTCAATTTTCTTCCAAATTTTTCTTTACTTCTCTAACTTGATTTTCAAAATCCTTTTTGAGCTCTTCCATGGCTTGTTCCTCTTAGAGGCTTTTGATGTAAGAGTTTTGACTCTACTCTTCTCCTCTGGGATCATGCCCTGATCTTCCTTGTCAAAAAAATAAGATTCAAGAGTCTGAGTTCTTTTATAGTATTTGCTCATTTCCCCAGTCAAACACTTGACGTTCCAACACTTTGTCAAGGTAGGACTCTGCTTCCAATGCGGGTGGGGATGTGGGTAGGTGTACTGTCCCAGGTTTCAGGGATTTTGTATCAACTGTTTGTTCCCCTACTGAACTCTGGATGCAGCCTCTGCTGCTGTTGCTGCCACCACCACAGCCTTGGGACTGGGGCTGGACCTGGATAGATGACACCTTTTTCATGTAGGTCCCACAGAGTTTTCCCACTGACTTTTTGGCATTTGTGCTTTGAGAAGTCTCCACAGTTGCCACAGTTGCAAGTGATTCAGCCTCCTGAGGCCTGTTCTGGCCTGTCTGTGCCAGTGCAGCCCATGCCAGATTGTGCTCCACTCCTTGCCTGATGAAAAGGACCCTTCCTGTTGACTTTCCAGGTTGTCCTAGGCTAGGGATTTGTTTCACTCTTTCATTTTGTGGGCTCTGTAGCTATAGAATTGGTTTAGAATCATTTTTACAGGCATTTGGAGGACTTTGAGAAAGAGCTCAGGAAAGTCCCTGCTTTTACTCTGCCGTCTTGGTTTCACCCACTGCTCTGCAGGTTTTAGAGATATTCCTAGGGCTTTTGAAATTTTTGGTGCTTCCAAGACTGGGTGTTCTGGGGATAAGTGTAATCACTGGCCTCTGCATTCACTATGGTCCTTAATCAGGAAGGTCCTCTGATCTCTTGGGATTACAATCAATGATGCTCCTCCAGTTCCCTGCTCCCTTGGGACCAGAAACAATATTGTTCTTCAAAGTGCCTGATACTTCACAACAAGAAGTGACACTTCCTCTCAGGGACCCTGCTACCTCTGGGTCACAATAAACACTGTTCCTCAAGTTCCCCGAGCTCATGTAACCAAAAGTAATATTACTCCTGAGGGTTCATGTTCCCTTTTGACTTATACTTTTATGCTCCTTTCTGCCCTTGATTTTCACCCAGAAATGGGTACAAGCAATAGATTTGTCAAATAGCACAAGGATCTCCTATAATATCTTTGTGCCTAGATGCAAGGTCACCTTACTGCATTTGGTTTGAGAGCTCCTGAAACTACTGGTGCTTCTGTCCCCACTACCTAGTCCCACTGCTAGTGTTTCATCCATAAGGGCTAGTCTTTATCCCCACATCAGAGATCTTTCTTTCCTTTTTCCAAAGTTGCTTCAGTCTGGAAGGATATCTAATATCAACCTTTTGCTTCTCTTTCACTCTAGAATTTGATTTGAAACATTAATTTAATTCTGTGTGGAGGGGAACATTGGAAGAGTTTGGGACAGTGCTTCATCTGCTCCACCATATTTTCTCCCTCTTTATTTCTTTTGAAAGATCTTTGACTCTAAAGAAATGCAAGAGTAGCAGAACCCACAAAAAGAAGGACTGAAACAATTTTCTAGCCACTGATAACATGCAAGTTTGTCAGGAATAGTCTATTACACAAGGGTGAGTGAGGAACATAGTCCAGGTCCCAGCAAATGAGGAACAGACCTTAGGAGACACTGAATCAGCAGTGGTAGAGGCTGCTTCTGGAACTCTTGACCTATGGATCATAAGGAGGTTGAACAACCAGACAGAAAGAGATTATAGTCATCTCTTTGCTAGCACTTAGGCAAGCTCTATTGCTTTGCCCATACTTGGATCAGGGTCACAGTCCTGGATGGCAGTCCCAGAGCAAGGAGGAGCACTAGTGTGTGTGTGTGTTGTGTGTGTGTGTGTGTGTTGGGTATGAATGCATATTATCCAAAAAAATGAAATTAAGGTGTGAGGAAGAGGAATATACTGGCAGAAAGAGAAAGGGAAAGGTAGAATGAGGGTGTTATCTTACAGAAAAGAGGCAAACAAAAGCTTTTGCAATGGAAGGAAAGATGGGGGAGGTGGGGTGAAATGAGTGAATCTCATTCTCATCAGAATTGGCTCAAACAAAGAATAACATAAACACTCAATTGAGTAAAGAAATCTATCTTACCCTTCAGGGAAATAGCAGGGAAGGGGTATAAGAGAAGGGGTGATGATAGTAGGGAGGGCATATTGGAGAAAGTGGTAGTCAGAAGCAAAGCCCTTTTGAAGAAGGACGGGGGGAAAGTAGAGAGAGACTAGAATAAATGGGGGGAATATGATGGAGGGAAATACATTTAGCAGTGGTAACTGTGAAAAAAAATTAAAACAAGTTTTCTTGATAAAGATCTCATTTCTCAACCATGTAAAGAACAGAGTCAAGTTTATAAAAATGAGTGCCATTCCCTAACTGATAAATGATAATAATATATGAGTGGTTTTTTGATGAAGTATTCAAAGTTATCTATAGCTTTATGAAAAAATGCTCTAACTCACTATTGATTGGAAAAATGAAAATAAAATAATTCTAAAGTATTGTCTCATACCTATTAGATTGACTAATACGACAGAAAAGGAAAATGACAGATGTTGGAGGGAGTGAGGTAAATATAAGACATTAATGCATTGTTGTTAACTGATTCAATCTTGGTGTAGGGCAATTAGGAACTATGCCCACAGGGCTATAAAATCATGCATACCCTTTGACCTAGCAATACTATTGACATTTCTGAATCCCAACAGAGAATAAAAAAAATGGAATTTGAAGGGTTGCTTATCAATTGAGGAATAGCTAAACAAATGTGATTATGGTGGAGTATTACTGTGCTATAATACATGATGAGTAGAATGCTCTCAGAAAAACCTGGAAAGACTTACATGACCTTATGCAAAGGGGAATATACTGTGTACAGAGTAAAAGCGAAATTGTAAGATGATCAGCTCGAAATGACTTAAATATTCTCAGCAATGCAATGATCCAGGACAGCTCTGAGGGACTGATGATGAAAAATGCTATCCATCCCCAGAGAAAGAACTGATGGTATCTGAATGAATATTGAAGCATGCTTGCTTCTTACACTTTATTTTTCTTTAGGTATTTTTGGTCTATTTTTTCTTACAACATGAGATTATGGAAATTGTTTTTTATGGAAATACTTTCCATGACTACAAAGGTGTAACCTGTATTGAATTGCTTGCTTTCTCAGTGAGGGGTGGGTTGTGGAGGTGGAAGAGAGAGAATTTGGAACTCAAAGTTTTGAAAACATATTAAAAATTGCTTTTACCTTTAACTAGGGAAAAACTAAAATAAGAAATACATAATATTGCATTCATTTACTAGGATCTTTAATGGATATTCAATGACTAAGTGTTACTCCTCCCTTAACCAAAAGAAACAAGTGACTCTTCTGTGGAAACTGATATGTGATCCTTGGTGTTATGTCTGATTCTGATCTCACTGAGTATTTCAAGGAAACAGAAAGAATTTTAGGGTGAAAACTCCAGTAAAATGCTAACCAGTTAAGAATTACCTATATATTATAATTAAAAGGTGGTTTGAAAATAAGCAGTTATGTTGAAATAAACTATTCTCTAATTTTTACTATTGATATTATTATTGTTTTGTCACAAACTCTGATTTCATTGATGAGAAACTCCAGTGTATAAACTCCTTTCACTGATACGAATCAAAAATTTTACTTTAATTTACAATCTATGAGAATAGCCTTTAGTACTAAAAGATTGACTTGCCTACTGCCACATAGTCAACTGGAGGAAGGGCTTGAAATCTAAGCTTTCTAATTCTGAGAGTTGCTGTTAAACCATTGTATCATGATATTCTCAAATTCCCTAACTAAAACCCTCAATTTTTACTCTCTAACTAATGTACTTCCCCACCTGACATTGCCATTAGAACCTCAATGAGAAACATTTGTGGCAAAATACTTTCTTGCCACAGTATTTCTTCTCAGAGATCAACACATTATAATGGAAACACATATGCTAATACACACTCATGCACACACACACTTATGTACACATAATCACTCATAGATAATAAGCCTTTATAACATGGCCACATCAAGAAGCAAAATGAAGTGACATTTAGGTTGTGAAGTCTTAATTTAGGTACCACAGTGATTAGAATGCTTTAATATCATAATAACTGATAAATAGACTCCACATCAGACATTTCATTCCCTTTTAATCAAAATTCCTAGTCTTCTAAATTAATGACCCCCTTGGGATACAGTAATAGATTTCCAATTTTGTCATAAAGCATCATTAATAATGAAAAGTTTTGGAGGCATGTTCCTTTATTCGTGTTCTCTTTTATATTATAGAACAGGTTTAAAAGAACAAGACAGGGAGAAAAGTTATCTTGGCACTTTAAAGAAATCCAGGTAAATACCCTTTGTCACTTTTAAGTTAAAATCATAGAACCTTAGAGATGGAAGGAATGTTAGAATTATTGTAGTTTCAAGTCTAATGTCATTTAGTCCATCCTCCTTTAAAGTAATAATCCCTTTTTATAACATTCTTCGAAGACAATCATTCAGCATTGGCTTGGTTTTTTCCAATTAAAATGAACTGGCTATCATATGTGAGTTCTCATGCAGTTGCTGGATAGATGGAAATGATAGAAAGTTCTCCCTTCTGTGAGGCTGGATTCTTCCTCTCTGTAACTTCTAATTATTTGTCAAAGGTCTGACCTCAGAAGGAATATCATGTAAGTCTATTGCTTCTATTCCACTTGATTTCAACTCAAATCGATACACATTTATTAAATGCCAACTCTGTATAAAACATTTTGCTAGGTACTAAAGATATGAAGATGAAAATTAAAAATAGATCATTCCCTCAAAGGAGCATATACATTCCACTTACTGAGTTTTCAAATATTTGAAGATGGTTGCCATGGATCCCTTCAATTTTTTTGTTCCCTAAGCTCCTTTTTGATTTTTGAGATATTCCCAAATAGCCTTAGTTTAATCAAATTTATGATATGATTTCTATATTTCTCATCATTCTTATTAATTTTATTGGACCAAAAGCCTCACACAAAACTGACTGCAGTATTCTAGGACAGCTCTTCCTAAACTGTGGGTCACAACTCCATATGGGGTCATCATGTAACTGAAACTAGGGGGGTTGCAAAAAAAATTGACAACATTAAAAGGTTTCTGAATGCACAATGACAAAAAATTAATTAAAAATCAAAGATGTAATGAATCTGAGGTATTTCTGGAAGTGCTTTCCTGTATTACATCATGAAACTTCCTTGCAGCTTTGAGTCTGAACATACAACATGCACACTTTGCGCAAATCATGCTATTGCACTATGCAACACCAATGAATGTTGCCACAAACACCTTGACTCAGATTCAAGATTATTGTACATTATGAATTGCAGTGTTTTTACTGTACGTACAAAAATGTTAAATTAATTTTGATTTGGGATTAGGACAGAATTTCCAACAATTTCTGAAGTGTCTTTAAACATACTTTCTGCCATTTGGTACCATGTATTTATGTGAAACAACATTCTCATGACTGACAATTATAAAATCAAAATATCGATCAATCGTGAAAAACTGCTGAAGATGCTCTGCATCCTGCGATATCAAATGTTCTCCCAAGATTTAATTCTTTATGTAAAACTTAATAAGCACATCCATCTCATTAGTATGCAAATTTGCTTTTGTCCTTAATACATGGTAAAATTATATGTATAGCGAAGAATTGCTATAAAACAAATTTCTTTATGACTTATTATCGGTAAATATTTGATTTGCATACTGATTTTATGTACCTATATACTCCAGGTAGTGTAAAAATTTATTGAGAGAAAATGAGTCAAAAGTGGAAAAAGTTTAAGAAGCCTTGATCTAGGGCAGTAGTATCAAATTCAGAAACAAGGTTCACTAAATCATATATACAAAAGTCTGTGGTCCACATAATAATTTGGAAAACCACACATTTATATCATTTATGCATTATTTTAATTTATTTTTAAAAATATTCTCCACTTACACATCAATCAATGTTCAGAAGTGTTATGGTCAGTATCTGAAGTCAATATGGTCTACAAAAGAAGGGATAGCTAATTTAGAGGAAAGATGAGCTATCAAGGGTTGGGAACCTCCAGTCTCATGGCAACATGTGGCCTTCTAGGTCCTCAAGTGTGGCCCTTCGATTGAATCCAAAGTTCACAGAACAAATCCCGTTAATAAAAGAATTTGTTTTGTGAAACTGGGACTCAGTCAAAAGGCTGTACCCAATGACCTAGAATGACACATGCAATCTCAAGGCCAAAGGTTCTCCACTCCTGGACTAGTTGACATTAGTCTTAAGACTATAATGACTCTAACATTCCTTCTATCTCTAAGGTTCTACAATTTTAGCTTATGATGTGTTGGACACCTCTGCTTTAGGGTAGTCTACTCAGTGCAGAGTACAATAGAATTATTTCCTATTTTTTTGTCTGAACAATATACTTTTTTTTACTGTCCCCTAATAATAGATTCTTTAAGGATTGCAAAAATATGAGTCAGCTAGGTGGTGTAGTGAATAAGAGCACTGGGTTTGCACTCAGAAAGGACCAGAAAGTCCAGAGTTAAAGTTTGACCTCAGATACTTATATGTATGATCCCAGGCAACCAACTTAACCCCTGTCTGCATAAAACTGGAGAAGGAAATGGGAAATCGTTGCAGTGTCCTTACCAAGAGAAATCCATGGACAGTTGGTCTATGGGATCATAAAGAGTTAGACATGACTGAACAACAAGAAAGAATGTATTTCCTTATTATCTGATTCTTGGTATCATTTTTACCATATAAAGCATGCATTTTACTAAAATCATAAAATATTTTTACATGTGAATTGCTGTCAGATAAAATTTTACTCATAATGAATATCTAGATGCACTAGATATTGGTATTAGATGTATTAGACGATGTAATAAAACAACATACAGTTTTGTAATGTGTGATTTTTTGAATCTTTATGACTTTTTAATGTTTTTTTCTTTCCATTATCACTGTTTAATGATATCTTTACAAACTTATCCTTTTATTCAATGTAATAGGATTTTTGTCCATCTACATTTTTAATAAGAATGCTTTCCTTTGCTTTTGGTCATTGATCAAAATGATGAACAAGAGGGTCATAACAGAAATTTTACTGGGCAAGATTAACTACTATCAAGATTTTTTTTTGTTGTATCAAAAAGTAAATTTTATTGATGGCTTTTGTCTGTATATTTACTTTAAATCGAGGGAAGAAAAAAGTATATTATTGAAACAGATCACATAAGCAAGAAACAGAAGCAAGTAAAAATAGTAGGCCAGTGTTCAATAAACCCAAGAACAAAAATTGGTGAAGAAAAAAAATTCCCATTTTTTGCAAAAACTGATATATAATTAGAAAGAAGATTGGCAGAAATTAGTTTTGGACCAACCAACTTCTTTCTTTCAATATATACCACAATGAACTCAAAATTGATACTTAATCTCAATATTAAAATAATCTAAATTTTTTTTGAAAAAAAGAGAAGAAAAAGAGATACATTTCAAATATGTGGTTATTTTTATTTTTCTTATAATTTTATTCTGGTTCTTGTTGTTCTCATGCAGATAATTGATAAGTTTTATGGATTTATTTTGTATTCTGAAACTGATACTTTATTTACTGAAATCACAAACTGTCACAGATTCTCTTGGGCTTTCTAAGTACACAATCATGTCACAAAACTGTCTCTTCTTTGCCAGTATTTATGCTTTGATTTTGTTATTGCTCTAGGAATTATTTCTAGAATTATGTCAAATAATCATGGGGCAAGGGTCATTCTTGCTTTACATCCATTGTATACTGGTAATGTTTCTAGTTTTTATCTGATGTGAATAATTCTAACACTTTTGAATTAAAATTGTTCAATTAACAAACTTGTTTTGGTGTATCTATCTATCTACATACATACATACATAGAGATAGACAGACAGACACAGAGACAGAAAGAGAGGGAAGAGACTTTTCATGACTAAGCTTTTTTAGTATTTTTAACATATAATGTATGCTGGATATTTCAAAGTTTTTTTTTCACTGAATATTGAAATTTTATTTTCATTGTTCATATGATTAATAAATCTTTTTTTATTGCTGAATCATCCTTATATTGCTGGTAGAAATATGAATCCACTTCTTTCATAGTGAATTATTTTCTGCATAAATTATTTGAACAAGCAGTTAATTTGAGTGGTAACTAGGGGACAACCAGGTGGTACAGTGGATAAAGCACCAGTGCAAGAGTAAGGAGGACCTGAGTTCAAATCTCACCTCAGACATTTGACACTAGCTGTGTGACGTTGGGCAAGTCACTTAACCCCAATTGTCTCATCCTAGGTCATCTCCAGTCATCCTGATGAATATGTGGTCACTGGATTCAGATGGCTCTGGAGGAGAAGTGAGGTTGGTGACCTGCACAGCCCTCCCTCACTCAAAACAAAGTCAAGTGCAAGTCATGTCATTATTTCTCTGATGACATGGTCTTCTTCAGCAATGAAGGACGAACACATACACAGGTAGTGCAGTGAATTGTGTGTTGAATCTGAAGTATTTAGGAATTGGGTTCAATTATAACTTGCGACACTTTCTAGCTTTGTGATCCTGGGCAAGTCACTTAACCTCCAACTACCTCAGTTTCCACACATGTAAAATGGGAATAATAATATTACCTACGTCCCCTATTTTTTTGTGAAGATAAAGTGAAAAAACATTTGCAAAACCCTATTGTAATTCTTAGAGTCTTATATAAGTACTATCATTAAATCTCTGTGATTCGTTCTGGTTAAATAATCACATCCAAGCTTCTTTCCCTGTCCCAGTTCTCCTTCCCTTTACTTAATTTGCTCAATTTCAACTCTGAGTTTCTCTCTCCATCTCCTCTTTCTCCTAGCTGTCCACTAGAAGTTTTAGAGTTGTCCCAAGATATTTCACTTCAAAAGTGTTGTCTTACCCCATTAATTTTAAATATTGTTAAAGAGCTCTTTTTTTTGCCAATATGATTCACCTACTTTTCTTCCTTGTGATCATTTTTCCCTCTGTTCCTACCAACATTCCATCCCCTCTCTCTCTGCTAGCAATTTTGCCCAGGCAGATAACTGGTATCTTTTCATCTATATTTTCTCTCCAGTTCTTACTAGTTTTTTTCCAAGGCACCCTATCCAATCCTTTGACTTACTAATGAAGCAATGAAATTTTTGTCCCTCAAATAGTAATTCATTTCTTTTTACTGTTCTTATTTTGCTTTTTTCTCCTGTATCTTCTGTTCTGATTACTTAACTCATTGGTGCTCTGCTGCCTCCTTGATGACCCCCAGAATACATGAGGTTTTATTTTCTTTGCTTTTTAAGGACATTTAAAAAAAATTTAAGTCATTTAAAACAAATGACTCTCCTATTACATATTCATTTCTTTATCTAACCATAGCTAAATGAAAATACTAACTTCATTTCCCTGTCATGCATTGCTTTTTGAAATGTTTATTTTTTAAATCAGTTTGCTTGTTTTTTAAATGTTTTGCATTATTTGCCTCTCAGTTATTTTGAATGAGTAAAATGAATTCTTCCATTTTACTAAAAATGAAATAAGCTCTTCAATGAGTATTCACAAACTTATAATATGTGTTTTGGGACTGTTAATTTTCTTTGTTTTGTAGAACATAATATTTTAGTTTTTCCTTTGATGTCTTATAAAACATGAAATAATATTATTCTGATTAATTGTCCTTATTATATCAAACTTTATTCCTTTGCTGCTTACAAATTTTACTGCTTGATATTGTAATTCTGAAGCTTAACAATGATATTTCTTGGTGATTTTAATATAATATTTCCTTTTAGTCATATTCAATATATTCTATTGTTCTCTTTTCAATGTTTCTGAAACATCTGTTTCCAAGATTTCTAGAAAAAAATTGCTATATTTTCCAAAAGTATCATATTGAGATTTCCTTTTTTTTTCTGGAAGTACTATAATTTTAAGTCTTTTATATCATATCATAAAGTTAAGTAATTCTGATTGCAGTGCTCTCATGTTCCTCCCATCCTGATGTTTTATTTTAAACTTTGTTCAATTGATTTTCCTTGGGCATTTTCTTTTATATTCTAATTCTCTTCTCTTTTTTATAACCTAGAGACTTGGCATATGTCTCTATCCTTTGTTCTAAATTCCTTATTCTGTTGTACACATTTATTCTTCCTCAATATGTCTAAATTTCATTTTTGTTTCTTTTCTATTTCCACTTAATTTTTCATGTTTTTAAGTCCCTCAAAAGTTGTTATAATTGTTCCATTTTCATTTGAGGGTCTTGCAATATTTTTTTTTCATAATACTTTCATCATCTTCAGAGAATTTTGACTCAATTTACTTTGCTCCAAAGTATTTGTTCATAAATAAGACTCCTGTTTTACTTATTTCTTAATTTCTCCTCTTAATTAGCCTTTCTCTTACATTCCTCTTGATTATTTTTCTATGATTTTCTTGCTGTGAAAATGCTTCTTACTATAAATTCTTTCCCTTACATAAGCCCAGATTCTTATACCACTTTTCCATACTTTGCTACCTGTTTTATCTTCTGTCAGAAAATGCATTTGGATGAAATTTTTGGTCTTCAAGGTATAAAGAAGATTAATTGGGAAGCTGCCATAGGGAGATTCAAAGGGGCTGATCTTTCCTGTCCAACTCTTATGGATCCCAACTTTCTCTTTAAAACTGGCTTTCTGGGAGAAGAGCCAAGATGGTGGAGTAGAAAGACACACATACCCTAGCTCCAAACCCACAGCCCATAAAATATCTGTAAAGAAGAACTCCCAACAAATTCTGGAGCAGTAGAAGCCACAGAACAATGGAGCTGATGAGATTTCTGTTCCAGAGAGACCCAAAAACCTGATGCGAAAGGTCTGTGGCACACCAGACCCAGAGGAGAGCCCAGCCCTGCCTTGGCCAGGCGGCACCAAGAGGAACAGATCTGAACAGCCTCAGGGACAGAATCCCCCTGCGCAGGTCCCTCCACCCACAGGTGACAAGGGTTGGTGAGAGGGTCTCTTTGGCTGGTCGAGAGGGGAGTGGGGTGTCCCCATAACTCAGGCCTCGTCGGGAGTCAGCAGCAGGGGCTGCGGCAGACAGGGGCTCCCCAAGCAGGCAGGAGCCCAGATCCATTGTTGAAGGTCTCTGCATAAACTCCCTGAGGGAACTGAGCCCCATGTAGCGGCCCTACCCCCACCTGAGCACCTGAACTTAATCTCATACTGAATAGCAGCCCCGCCCTGGCCCAGAGCCCTGAGGCTGGGAAGCAGCATTTGAATCTCAGACCCCAAGCACTGGCTGGGCATATCTGGAGGCAAGGTGGGGGTGCAAAGAAAACTCAGAAGTCAAGTCACTGGCTAGGAAAATGCTCAGAAAAGGGAAAAAAAAATAAGACTATAGAAGGTTACTTTCTTGGTGAACAGATAATTCCTCCCTTCCTTTTGGATGAGGAAGAACAATGCTTACCATTGGGGAAAGACACGGAGGTCAAGGCTTCCGTATCCCACACATCCAAAATAAATATACCATGGGCTCAGGCCATGGAAGAGCTCAAAAAGGATTTTGAAAATCAAGTGGGAGAGGTGGAGGAAAAACTGGGAAGAGAAATGAGAGATATGAAAGAAAAGCATGAAAAGCAGGTCAACACCTTGCTAAAGGAGACCCAAAGGAATGCTGAAGAAAATAACACCTTGAAAAATGGGCTGACTCAATTGGCAAAAGAGGTTAAGAAAGCCAATGAGGAAAAGAATGCTTTAAAAAGCAGAATTAACCAAATGGAAAGGGAGGTTCAAAAGCTCACTGAAGAAAACAGTTCTTTCAAAATTGGAATGGAACAGATGGAGGCTAATGACTTTATGAGAAAGTAGGAAATCACAGAACAGAGCCAGAGGAATGAAGAAATGGAGGATAATGTGAAATATCTCATTGGAAAGGCAGCTGGCCTGGAAAATAGATCCAGGAGAGACAATTTAGAAATTGCAGCACTACCTGAAGGCCATGATCAAGGAAAGAGCCTGGACATTGTTTTTCATGAAATTGTCGAGTAGAACTGCCCTGATGTTCTAGAACCAGAGGGCAAAATAAGTATTCAAGGAATCCGCCGATCACCTCACCCAGGGAGAGAAACTCCTAGGAACATTGTGGCCAAATTCCAGAGCTCCATGGTCAAGGAGAAAATATTGCAAGCATCTAGAAAGAAACAATTCAAGTACTGTGGAAATGCAGTCAGGATAGCACAGGATCTAGCAGCTTCTACATTAAGGGATCAAAGGGCTTGGAATACGATATTCCAGAAGTCAAGGGAACTAGGACTGAAGCCAAGAATCACCTACCCAGCAAAACTGAGTGTAGTACTACAGGGGAAAAAATGGTCTTTCAATGAAATTGGGGACTTTCAAGCATTCTTGATGAAAAGACCAGAGCTGAAAAGAGGATTTGACTTTCAAGCGCGAGAATGAAGAGAAGCATGAAAAGGTAAACAGCAAAGAGAAGTCATAAGGCACTTGCTAAGGTTGGACTGTTCGCATTCCTACATGGAAAGAAAATATTTGTAACTCTTGAAACTTTTCAGTATCTGGGTGGTGGGTGGGATTGCCCACACACACATGCACGCACACACAGAGTCAGAGAGTACAGAGTGAATTGAATAGGATGGGATCATATCTTAAAAAAATGAAATTAAGTGGTGAGAGAGAAATATATGGGGAAGAGAAAGGGAGAAATGGAATGGGGCAAATTATCTCTCATAAAAGAGGCAAGCAAAAGACTTTTTAGTGGAGGGAAAAAGAAGGGAGGTGAGAGAAAAACATGAAGTTTACTCTCATTACATTCCACTAAAGGAAGGAATAAAATGCACACTCATTTTGGTATGAAAACCTATCTTACAATACAGGAAAGTGGGGGAGAAGGGGATAAGCAGGGTGGGGGGGGGAGGATGGAAAGTAGGGCAATGGGAGGAGGGAGCAATTTGAAGTCAACACTCTTGGGGAAGGACAGGATCAAAAGAGAGTATAGAGGCAATAGGGGGCAGGATAGGATGGAGGGAAATATAGTTAGTCTTACACAACACAACCATTATGGAAGTCATTTGCAAAACTACACAGAAGTGGTCTATATTGAATTGCTTGCCTTCCAAAGGTAATGGGTGTGGAGGGAGGGATCAAGAGAAGTTGGAACTCAAAGTTTTAGGAACAACTGTTGAGTACCGTTTTTGCTACTAGGAAATAAGAAATACAGGTAAAGGGGTATAGAAAGTTATCTGGCCCTACAAGACAAAAGAGAAGATAGGGACAAGGGAAGGAAGGGATGATAGAAGAGAAGGTAGATTGGTGATAGGGGCAATCAGAATGCTTAGTGTTTTGGGGTGGGGGGAGGGGACAAATGGGGAGAAAATTTGGAACCCAAAATTTTGTGAAAATGAATGTTAAAAGTTAAATAAATTAATTAAATAAAAACATAAAACTGGCTTTCTTCAGTTTCAAAGGCAGAACTGATGGGAGTGGGGCAAATAGGAATGTATTTAGATAGCACTCCCTGGAAAACTGCTAAAGAGAAATTCAGAGAAACTTTTTAACTGAGTAATTATGAAACTTCAAGTCATTCAATCTGTTATCCCCCCTCACTAATATTATGAAATCGTTGTGACTAATGTTCTGTCCCTCTTCCTTTTTCTCCTCCAAAGTCTTTGTGTTGAGTCTTTGATCTTCTCAACCAGATGTGCCATTGGGGTTCTTTTGGATATTTCAAGGGTTGAACATAAAAAGTCAATATAAAACTGTATCCCACATGACTGACAAGAGACTATGTGGTCAAGAGTTACTTTGTGCTGGATTTTTTCAGTTTTCTTCATTTTTGCCATTGCTACATTAATTAAACCTCTTTGTTTTTTTTTCTCCCTTTTCTTGCTTATTTACTGAGATGACAAAGGAGTTGTATATTAAATTATCTTTTTATCTTATGTCTCCTAAGGATAATTATTTTGGTAGCCAATTGAGCTTACAATTTTTTATCTTATCCATGAAACTACCCTAGGAAATATTAAACACCCTCCTGAAATCTATATTCATTTCTTACAATATTTTCTGGACTAGCAGGCTAGTGAATTTATCAGAACATGAAGTGAAGGTAGTGTTAAGTGTAGCTTTGTGCTCTTAGTGACATCGTTCTTTATTAAACGCTAAAAGCAAACAAACAAACAAACTGCTCAATCATCCATTCTTGAATTTTGCTGAGTATCAACAAAAAGGTTACCATACTTAAGTTTTCAAAATACAGAGCATTTTGTATAAACTGTAAAGCACCATACAAGAGTCTGACATTATTATGATTGTTTTAATCCTTTTATTATTTAATTATTCCTTTTATTATTCGTTTTGTTCCATGTGGAAAATTGAGATATTTGTCCATCTCTGAAAATTATCCCATTCTTCACTGTTTCTCAGAGATTAGGATGAGTAGTTCCTAAATCACAGCTTCCAACTCTTTCTCCCTTAATTGGGAAATAGTTCACATGTGTATCTTGAGACTTGAACTCATTTATAATTGTAAGTTTCAGCTTTCTTATTTCCCAATAACAACAAATAAAAATCTGACAACAGCAAAAACAAAACTCAAAAGTAAAAGGAACAACAATAAAAACTTTAAACAAACCTATTTTTGTCGAAAAAGGACAAAAACTTAAGGGATTTCTTAACTTCAAATTGTATAATAAATACACACAGAGTTAATACTGTTTCTGAGGCCCCCACAGGAAATGTCAGAGTTAGCATTTGAATTCTGATTTTCATATTACAATCCAGTGGTCTTTCCATTATACCACATCAAAGGAGGATTAAATTTATTCTCTTTCAATGAAGGGAGGTAAATTTCTACTCCTTGTAACTTCTTAAAACTTAGAGACCTCCCTATTATAGTCAATTTCCTATCACTGGAGTCTTTAGGCAGAGGGTGGAAGGGATTCATTCAACTACGTTTTGCTCTGCATGACCTCTTATTTCTTTTCCATCTCTGAAATTTTATCATTTTACCATACAGGGCTGTGATAAAGAGAAAAAGTATTTAGTAATTTAAGTTATTTTTGCCAATATTCTTTCCCCCACCAACCTCCAATCCCTTTATGCATAGAAATTAGAACTTTCCTGAATATATAATAAATGTATGAATTAAATTCATTTGTTGTAATGGGAAATAAAATTGGATTTAAAATCTAGGCTAGAATCTAGGTTCTGCTATTGACTAGCTTTAAAAATGAGAAAACTTACATAGGACTCAGTTTCCTTACCTATAAAATGAAATGATTACAATAGATGATCATAAAATTCCATCCATATCAGAATCCTATGAGCCTATGAACTGAGTTGAATTGAATTGACTTCTCAACTGAATTGCACCAAAGAAGAAATCTTAAATCAGATATGAACTGTATAGATCTGGAGGGAAATGCATTCAGTCTCCTGTTACATCCCATTTTGCTTAGAGTCAAAGGGGGAAAATGTACTGAGCAAAGATAAAAGGTAAAACAAATGCATAAACGATCTTATTGCATCCTAAGGAGATAAAGGAGAAAAAAAATTATTAAGTGGAAGCAACTCTAGATATTGAGGGGGCTGTAATGTGTTTGCAGTTTATAGACTAGATTCAGTCATATTTGTTTTAAACATGTTTAAACAGGAGAAACCATTCTCTCATCTACCTTCTCTGTAATTCATAAACCTTACTTTCTCCTCTTCCTCCAGTTTTCTTTTTTCCCTTTCTCCTCTTTCATTCCATTATCTTTTGCTTTTTGAAATTTGATTTTTATGTTTTTACCTCTCAGTTAATTTTAAACCATTTGGGTTTTTTTTTCTCTTAGGTGAATTAATCACAGAAATGACAAGAAAACCAAATACCCTATCATTGGTTGCACATTTAAACTCTAGGCTACATTTTTAACCTTATCCTTTAACTGGATAGCAGTACATATGAAATTATACATATTTAGCCCATGCAAAGTTTCCAAGGTTTAGTTAATTGATTTAGTTAGATACCTAATTTTCACATCTTGAGACTTATTAAATATGCATCTAATATGGAAAGTAAGTCTCTGTGCTATTAACCTCCATAGCTATAAAATGACCACAGGCTGTGTCTCAGAGACAGATCTCAGCTTTTAAGAGCCACATCAATTTCTATGTAATATTGATATTCAGCCAACAGAATTTCAATCATGCTTAGACTCTGCTTATCATAATCTCCTATTTAGTACCAGAAAAGAAACAATAGAAAAATCCCTCTCAGAAGGATTCTAAAAGAATCTAATAGAAAATATAGTGGAGATCAACATATGAAAGAGCTGAATAGGTTATTCCAATGTATGGAAATATGGGGTGTTTTTTTTTTTTACTTGTTTTTGTTCTATGACAATGTTAGTGAAGTTAAGGGCTTATTTGTGAGGAAAAGATCTAGATTTCCTCAAAAGGAAGCAACAATAAATTCTGGAGAAAAAATATACCATAGCTCATCATTTCCCTTCATTTCCCAAACCAAGGTTATCTATCTCTTTCTCTCTTTTCCTTAGAGCTTTGACCTCACTGTGGACCCTTCTCTGAAGCTAAGCTAAATTTTAAATCAAATAGCAGCACGTAGCCAAGTTTGTATTCTCCTTGTGTGGGGTGGGCAGAGATTTTTCATTTCATACATCATTACAAGTTTCCCCAATGATTGGGCACCAATTTCGCCTTACTTCATCACAACAAGCTACCTGCTTGCCAACTCAGCATAGAGGCCAAGCTGAGACAATCTCCGCAGCGCTCTATCAGTACAACCTTGTAATTTCAATTGCTCATACTAAAATGTTGAACTGTACATTTCAGGGAAATCTCATCACCTCACATAGAGCAATAGGGTAATGAGATATAACAAAATTGAAGGTTTTAAAATGTCAAACATGATAAAAATGAAATGGAAAAACAACAAAAAAGAATTTTTAAAATCTATAGTGCCTAAGATATAGCTCTTTGTTTGGAATTCTTTAACTTTCATGTTTGGACTTAAATAAATTTTTATCACATTTTACATCTCCACTTTTTCCTCCTCTTAATGGCTTGAAGTTAGAATTTGTTCAATCACTCCAATGCCATCAAAAGCCCTGAACTGACATCCAATACCAAGTAACTCATTTGGATTCACAGCTTGAATCCTAGTCTTCAAATAAATTCACATTTCCCCCTATTAGTAGTTGTTTTATTATGAAGAGTCCAATTCCATAGGTTCTTTTTTCCATTTTTTCATCACATTCAGAAATATCTCTCTTATCATGTGAATCACTGTTAGTACTCTACAATTTTTCCCATTACAGAGCAAAGTCAAGTGAAAAGTCAATGTTCTATTTCAGTTTTCTCACTTTCCTCCTTAACACCAAAAAAATGTTCTTGATATTAAGAGAGCCTGCTTAGCTACAGGACTATGATCAGAAAAAATTCCATTTACTGTTAGTATGTAGGAATACATGCTCAAGCATATGTGAAATTAAACTAGGAACAGATTTCAGACAATTCATTCATATTAGTATAAATAAATGTTCAAGCTATTAAATGTATGCTATGGTTAATATTGCAGAGGGACAAAATAAGTAGGTAGTCTGAGCTCTTTCCCCACCTACTCTTTCTCCCTTAATGGGTATGAAAAGAAAGAAAGCAGATGTTGCGTTTGAGCTGAGTTGTGTTAGGTAAATAAATTATCTAAAAATGCCAAAGAATTGAAATATATTGGAAAATAAATTTAGTCTGTCTTGCCAATGGGAATAATAATAAATGACTAAAGCTTTTACTAGTATATTTTTATAGCAATTCCTGTAAAACAAATAATATATTACTGATACAGACATTTCAGAAATGGTATTAAATAATGCCATTTAGGTGATTTTTCTTCTTTCTAATGATCCTGTGTTTTCTACATGTGCTTATTTTCTTAAATATAGCAAATAGTTTTAAGATGTTGCTTAGCTTTTTCTTGACCGTAAGGATGTATCCTTTATTACCTAATGTATGTTCATGGATAAGAGCCTAAATCAACAAATGTACATGTGTATCTCTCTCTCTCTCTCTCTCTCTCTCTCTCTCTCTCTCTCTCTCTCTCTCTATCTGTATGATGTTCACCATTTGGCAAATGGGGCAACTAAATGGTGCAGTGGATAGAGCACCAGTGCAGGAGTCAGGAGGCCCTGAGTTCAAATCTCACCTCAGAAACTTGACACTCACCAGCTGTGTGACCTTGGGCAAATCACTTAACATCAATTGCCTCATCCTGGGCCATGTCCAGTCCTCCTGATGAATATCTGGTCACTGGACTCGGATGGCTCTGGAGGAGAAGTGAGGCTGGTGACCTGCACTGCCCTCCCTAACTTGAAACAAAGTCAAGTGCAAACCATGTCATTATTTCTCTGATGGCATGGTCTTCAGCAATGAAGGACAAACACACACATTTAGCAAATGTAATTTTATTGGAGAATTTATTCAATCCTCTAACCTGGCTCTCCATCATTTACTTCGAGCAAATGCAATATTTACTTATCAATCAGATACATTTTCTTGATACTTTTAAAGGTATCATGAAATCATGGTGTGTAACTAATATATAAAGGCAATATAATGGGCTATAACAATTGGAGCAGGTGTAACTCTACCTATTCACACATTTCAGGCTGCAAGTATATATTTGATAGAGTGATAGAGACAATT
Organism: Notamacropus eugenii; assembly: GCF_028372415.1. Classification (NCBI taxonomy): domain Eukaryota; kingdom Metazoa; phylum Chordata; class Mammalia; order Diprotodontia; family Macropodidae; genus Notamacropus; species Notamacropus eugenii. Next base: position 119,150,139 of record NC_092877.1, on the reverse strand, counting down.
GAGAAACTAAGGGGGGGGGAGAAAAAATGGGATAGAAGGAGAGGGAGGATGCAAGAAGGAGAGGAAGGAATGAGGGAAGGGGATGGAGGGGGATTTTATAGAAAAAATTTTGGAGAATCTCAAAACTGGAAGGAACCTTGTCTTCTGGTCTGACCCATACTGAATATGCATCCTATATTCAACCTCACCTTACAATCAATCTTCTATACGAAGCTATACATAGCTTCTATATAAAGATGGCTGCTCATACATTGGACCATGATAGGTCTCTGCCCATGCTTCATTTAATTATATTTATATATAATATATATATATAATATTATATATATATAATACATATTATATATATATAATATTATATATATATAATACATATTATATATATACATAATATTATATATATATATAATATATATATAATATATATTATATATATAATTAAATATATTTTAGGCCCTCCTGGCTCAGAGTGAATATCAATAGTAACTTTCTCTTTTGACCAGCAACCCTGAGGGTCTTTGCTTCCCAGTTTGATTTTTTTTTTAAGTTAAAGGAATCCTTCCTTGACTCACTTCTTTAAGGGGCCTATTCATTGAGTTGACCTGACTCAAAGTGAGAGCCTAAATAGGCCTTAGCCTAAAAGGACCAGGGTCTGCTATTGCATTCTGGGCTATCTCCAGTCATCCTGATGAATTTCTGGCCACTGGACCCAGATGGCTCTGGAGGAGAAAGTGAGGCTGGTGACACTGCACAGCCCTTCCTCATTCAAATCAAAGTCAACTGCAAGTCATGTCATCATTTCCCTGATGTCATAGTTCTCTCCAAAAGCAAAGGACAAACAAAATCCATTAGTAAGTCTTTTCCTTAGTTTAAGCCAAAATCTATTTTCATGTGACATCTTACATGTAACCAATTTTTCTTCATTCTACTTCTAAAGACAAACTACTCCTATATCATGATCCTTAATATAGTTGAAGACAGTATAAGCACTATCACTTCTTTGAACTCAATATCTTGAGTTCCCTCAAATGATCTTCATATGGTATAGATTCCAGCCATCTAATTGTCCTCATCACTTTCCTCTGGAGGATTATAGATTGTTAAAATCTTTCATGGAATAGAGTGCCCAGAATTAAACAAAATGTTACAGATAAAGTCTGAAAAAGACAGAATCCTAAGCCATTAACTTTCTCATTTTGAGTACCTCCTGTTAATATTTTCTCCCAATTATAAATCTGAAGAATGTTTTTGTGGACAGAAGTAATGGAGCAGAAATAGAGTTGAGAAATCATTCCTTGCCTCTGCTGTTGATTAACACTTTCCTATCCATGGTAAGCAGTGGTGAATCCCTTCCTTGACCTTCCTCTTGTAACAAAAACATCTAAAAAATCACACATCACTTTTTATCCTTAGGGTTCATCATAAGTCTGTGCTTATTTTGAATCTCAACTTTTTTATAATTATTTTTATAAAATCACACTGATATTTTGATGGATTTGTGATCTCATCAGTGTGGGTGTACTCTACACTTTAGATCACAATTTGATCATTGCTTCTAATTTTGGACCACACTTGTCCATATAAAAATGGGCCTATAAAATGTAATATGTACTTCCACTACAGTTCTTTCCATAGAAACCAATTTAGCATGTGGGCTGATCATGGATTATAGTTTGCTCATTGTTTGAATAATCATTCTCTTTTACAGCTTTATATAATCCTGATCATATCCTTTAGAACTTCTCCTATGAAATATTTCTTTAGTAACATGTTCCAATCTACTTATGCTCACCATTTGTTTCTCCTTTTCTTGTTAACTAATTTGCAATATAGCACAATGAGTAGAATACTGCTGTTAAAAATGGACCTTTGTTTCAGTGATAAAACATTGCAGTTTCCCAAAGGCAATCCAACATGTCCTCTGAGATTCATTTTGCATCCAAAGTGTCTGACTCATACATATGTAAGAAAAGAATGAAGATTTTCTGTTGGATAATGTACAGTACCAAAATTATAGGATTTTGATCTCAATGGATAAAAAAAAAACAAAAACAAACCATAAAGGCAGCAGTATAGGCTCATTAAGTGATCTATATAGGCAGACCTCCTTAGGTTCCTTCAAGCCCTAGCTCAAAAATCTCCCTTCTGTAAAGAACTATTGATTATCTCCCTTAATGATATAGTTTTCCAACTATTGACTATTTCCAATTTTTTCTGAATAGATCTTGTTTGTATATAGTTGATTTCATATTGTCTCTTTTATTAGACTGTGAGTGCTTTGAGAGCAGGGACTGTCTTTTGCCTTTCTTATCACAGTCCCTGGCACAAAGTATGCTCTAAATAAATGTTTATTGACTGATCAGCTAACTAGTATTATCCTCTGACTGATGATGAAGATAATAAGCACATAAGGGCATGTAAGCTATGGTTTTAATGGGTATGTGTTCACAAATTACTCTGAAGCTAAAATAAATATTCTTAAAGCCCCATAAGTATGAGTCAGGCCCAAGAGCTACATACACAGGTAAATATGAACTAGACCTATGAGTTATTCGACTAACTGCCTATCATAGTCCAGAAGAGTCATTTTCATCACTTTTTGCTTGTGTATTTGAATAATTATGCATCTTATTGAGTAGATTCTGTGATGTGCCAGGGATTAGTAACATTCACACAATGTCATTTTTGAAAAAAAGTGTTTGGAGAATGTCACACAATTCCTCTTTCATTTGAACTATGTGTTCAACATCTTCCATGGCAGTGCCATTTGATTAGTGTATGCATCTATTTTATGCTTCCCTTCATCATCAAATAATCAAAGAGTGATCATGTAAATTCATTTTGGTAGTTACATTTTCAAGGAATAATACACAAACACACACACACACACATATATATATATAATTTTCACATATACATAGAGAAAAATGATAATAAAAATGATAATATGATATAAATTTCACATATACATAAGGGGAAAGAGTACAATGAAATCTATACCATTTAGTTAAAGATGTGAGTGTGGGAAGAAGTGGTTTGCTGAAGACTATGCTGCAAAAAGATCTTTGTCTTCCCTTCTGAAACATTTATCAAGGATGCTTTCAATGACTGTGTAGATTTTTCTCATAAAATATTTATAGAGAGGGTAAAATAATATGGGTCAATACTTTTCAGTATTTTCTCAGTTTCCTTTTTTGTTATTAAGATACACATTTTGTCCCCGAGATATTTGGACTTGGGCCACTCTCCCCAGCTTTCAAAAAATATTAATTTCCCCAAAATCTCAGTATTGTTTTCATCCTCTTATTTCTATACTTGGTCTTGGTTGAGTAAAGTTGCTCTTCCTTTTTCTTTTTTTGGCTTTTTTACTGTTACTTTTACTTTATAATATGGCACACCTAAAATATATTAAAATATTTTTGTGATGACTTATCTGGCCTTGATAGAGAAAAAGAGTTTATTATAAAAATATTTGCAGATCTTTTCAATTCTAAGAGTTTTCTGTCTTTCTTCTGTCTTGCCAGAAAGACCTGAATCATTTGAGTCCCTTACCAATGTTTGTATAATATTTTTCTTACCTTTATTTTTTTCACTCTTACCTTAGGTAAAAATATTGGGAAACTATATTGGTTCAACTTCTTTTGGAAATGGTAAGCATCTGTTTCCATATTTATTGTTTAGTTTCTGTTTTCTCAAGAGGAGGGAAATAACAGCTTATTTAAATAGATCAAATTGTAGGTGTCTAATTGTACATTATGTTCATGTCTCATTTTTGTCTAGTTTGCTGTTAATATTGATCTTTGCTGCAACAAATTAGTGATCTGACTCAGAAGCTGTTACTTTCTTGCAAAAATTTTCAGATTTGTGTTATTATTCTGCACTTGTCATGTCTAGAGACACCCAAGTCTCTCCTTGAAGAAAATAGTCATGATTTAGAGGATGAGGCTTTTGCAAAATCTAAAAGTCTTTGGTCTCCCTCATTTCTCATTCTTGACCTTTACTTTCCAACTTCTTTTTCATACTTTCTCCATCTTTCCTCTTTCTTCATTCCTTTGCTTTAGTCACCAAACATCAAAATATGGATTGGCTTAATTTAGAGGGTCTTAAAAATTATTCTTAGAATTGTTATGCTTCATCATCCTCTGTAACAGATGGTAGTTCATAAGCTCCAATTTTTTTCATGATTTTTTTAAAATCATGAACACTACAAAATAAAATAACCAAGCCTAAAGTGGCATTACACCCCTTGGTCTCTTTACCTTTTATTTTTGCACAATAAAATCAACTCTACCAAGGCATTTATTTTCCACTACAAGGAAACCCTGTAGGCAATTCTTGTACTTAGATCTATCCTGTCTCCTTGTTTAACTTATAGCAGGACTGTCAAGGCTTGTCTGATTCAATTCTACTGGGTCACAGATTTTCATCCTGTGTTATGACCCTCAAAGGGTTCATGAACTCTCATGAGGAATTTGCATTTTTATTTTCACTAAGCTCTAACTGAAATTTAGCTTTTCCTGCAATTGTAAATTCAGAAAACAAAACAATCAAAAAATTGTTGTGAGAGGTGGTCCATAGGTTTCACCAGACTGCCAAATGGGGCCTATGACACACACACAAAGACTTAACACCTAAATTCCAGATCTAGGAATATATGCATCATTTTTTTTTCTCTCCCTCACTGGACAATCATTTCACATTTGGAATAACAACAGTTTTTGTTTTTTTTCTTTTGTTTTATAGCTAAACTAAATCTTTGTAATTTGTTAATCTCAGTTCCATCTTCTGTCTTTCTGCAAATATCAGTATAGAAACTGTAGGGATTCATACAGGACTAAAGAGCATTTGGTATTTTCTTGTTTCATGGGTTGTCATGGTCAAATAATTTATGATCAGGTGGGTAGTCTATTGGAGGTTAGCATTTCCATTCTTAAACTGGTCCTTAGAAAGCACACTTTTTTGTTAAGAGGACTATGCTTAAAGAGATTCCAGAATGGTAGAACCAGTCACTGCAACATGTGCTCTTTGACTGTATTGGTGAGAGTGCTCCACTAGGAATGAAGAACTAGGTTTGAACTCTGCCTCTCAGGCTTGCTACTTGACTGAGAATGATCCAATCACATAATCCTCCTGAATGTCTGTTTAGTCATCTGTTAAATAGGAATAATAATGTTAACTAATATGCAGGGTTATTACAAGGTTGACATAATATACAGTATAGTACATAAAGCACTTTGAAAATTTTTGTTACATATCAAATGAGATAATTTATACAAAATATTTTATAAACTTTGAAACTCCATATAAATGTTTGCTATTATTACTTTATATATGCCAGTTATTGTGGTTGTTTTTGTTTGAGAAACCAGCAATCAGGTTAGGACTTTTTGGAAAACAGTACCTCACTGAAAAACAGTCTTTGCATGTCCTGCTCTTTCTTCTACTTCCTGTATATATCTTTTTTTAAACTCTAAGTTTGTGGTGGAGTTCCTAATGCATGCATATTTGTTTCTTTGAAAAATGTCCCCTGACCAGGACAATTTCCTTTGGTCTTTCTATCTAATAGAAATAATTGGCCATTCCTTTTGATTTCACTTGTAAAATTTTAGCCTGTATGATTCTTAGGTGAAAACATAAAGCTGATGGTAATATATCTCTGTTAGAGTCTTTTTTAAAGTTAAACCATTTGAATTTTGGTGGCAAGAAATTTATTTGCCGATCCTCAATACCCATGGCTACTTTAAAGTAAGATTTATGGTATAAGAAAAAAAGGAAATACATTAAAATTAAAAATACACATTTATAGATTTATAGAAAAGGCAATTCAAGCCTACCCATAGCAATTCTTCATAACCATTGAATTATTATATTTCAGTTAATTAAATAAGTGATAAATAACTCCCATTTAACATGAAATGGAAAATGAGAACATTACAATGTTTATGAAACAAAACGAAATCTAGCAGTAGTACTACCTGAATCTCTTTTTAAATGATAAGTAACTTGCAAAAGTCTGAATGGGTTAATCTTATCAATTGTCAGGTAAAAGCCTGAGAGAAAATATTAAAACTAGTAACTAAAAAATATAATTTATCTTTTGCTTTTAGGTTTTTCTCCAAAATACATAAGGAAAATACAATGATCACTTAAACGTAATTTATCAAACTGCACTATAACAAATATAAAGGGGAAGAAATTAAACCTGCCATTTCTGAAAAATGAATAAGCATTCTAAAATAAAAACGATATTAACAGCACTGCGGTGCCAACGTTTAAAGGGCTACTTTACTTGTCAGAAGTATGAAAACAATTCATTTTCTGTGTAAATTCAAAATATACTAAATCATAGGATTATTGTTCAAATAATTGATTAAGAAGATTAATGCACCTTTGCATTGAATTAGACAGAAATATAATAAGACAAATCACATTCTCCTTAAAATTCTTTCCTTGAAATCAGGGGCAGATATTCTGTGACATGATACTAGGGATAAAGTTGCAAGTGAATATAGGATGCATGTCTTTACTTAAATAAAATTCAAGACAAAGGAAAGTATGTGGTCAGTTTCAGTTAACTATGAATATTAACTCCAGTATGGCATATGTACTAAGTGAACTGAAGTGAACAAGACCATGTCCTGATATTTGATGGGAACCACTTTGAATTAGCAGACAAATTATGGGACTTCCTTAAACAGTATTGATAATAAAGACAAAGAAATAGCTTGGCTTCGCCATTGTCTAATCTACCTGCAGGTGAAGATATCATTAAGTTCTATAGTACCCTTGGATGACTCTGATTGGGGATGCTGCAGAAGGAATCTGTAGTCAGATTTTATTTGACTGAGATACCGTCTGAGATTCTGTGATTCAGTTAATGCCACAGTTCAGAGTAAGATAGGTAGAATTTTAATAACAAATTATTTCTTAGGCATTATTTATGTCGGTCATCGTGAATATTAGATTATTACCACCATAGCAAATACAAGGACAGTTGTACACAGACTCAGATATGGACATAATGTTTTCATATGAAGTCTCAAAATATCATTTCTTTGAATATTGTGCCTAATACAATATCCTGTATCGAAACTCAAATTCTGGTTATGGACATCTTTGAAAATTTCTACCATTTTTTTTCTGGTAATAATTTGTTTAATTTCATTCCAGAATGAAAGAAGTTCAGGAACTGAATTAGTGCTATTAATATTAATAAAATCTGATAACGGTAAAGAAATTCCTTTTATTTCAAATTTTCTTCAACTCTTTGGCAGATTATATCTTTTCTTCTACTCTCAATATTACAGAAGTAAGTGGAGCCCAAAAATTTACATTCTGATAACCCCATGCTACTTGAACAGTCAGTCTAATATATAATATTTTCCTTCAATTTAAGGAAACACTCTCTAGTTGAGTGAATTTGCATGTCACCAAAACAACAACTTGATTTAACCAAAAAAATAAAAAAGTTGATCACATATGAGTCATAGTCTCTTAGAACTTACCACAAGTTATATTTTTTGTGTAGCTGAGATTGGATTGAATACTTCCCAAAGAGTTAAGTATTTTGCTCTGGTCCACTGATACAGGGCTCACATACTCCTTCTCAAAGAGCTGAAGTACACATGCCCATATCCATAAAAGTTCCTGCGTCAGTAAGCACCCCAATATACACAGGGGGGGCTGCTATCACAGGTTCTTAGATCTCATTCACAAAGGGAAAGGCAGCTTTTGGGGGGTTAATAATCAGTTTAATCAAGCACATGTATCATTCTTTTAACCAAGCACATATATCATTCACCTAGTTCAAGGAAGTCATCACCCTGAACTTCAAAGAAAATACAGACAAATCAATAGTCAGCAGACATGGCTTCCAAAATTTCTGACCATTAACATACATACATCTTTACCAGAGAGGGAACTTCTGGGTTTTCAAAGCCTGCAGGCTCCTTTGTGGCTTACAGAGTCCTCATCTGGTCAAACAAACACTTCCAGTTAGTAAGCCCCAAAATAAAACTGCACCTCAGAGTCTTTACACACTTTGTAGAGTTGGAGGGCCTCACATCCCTTGGGAACCACAGTCTCATTAACAAAAGATGTGGATCTTCTTACAAATCTTCCCAGGCCTGATAATGGGTGGGAAAGATCCTCCTCAGTCACATTCAGATAGAGGAATTAATACTTCTTGATTATACTAAAGCAAAAACAGCACAAGATCCTATTTTGCTTGCCATTACAGTGCCCTAATACAATTCCTTGGGATTGGAAGTAATATAACTCCTCAAGGTCCATATTTACTGAGTGCTCCTCTCCATCCTTGAACTGTGATCCAATAGTGGATAAATGCAATGGAGTTGCCAAACAGTGTCAGTCCTGCCAATAATGTTAGTATAGAGGGCCTCTATAATCTCTTTCTCACCATTTGCCAGATCCAGCTTGAGAGCTAATGAAACTGCTCCTTGTGTCACCATCATCTAGTCCCCCACCCACCACCCTGATGTCCTCTGGGTCAGCCTTCACCCTAATGTCACCCATCTCTCCTTTCAAACTTGTAAGTCTTTGGGTGAAAGAATGTTGCACCCTGACCTTTTCTTGGCTCTTGTACTCTAGAAATGTGATTGGAGGCATTATTTTAAAGTTGAATGGCAAGGAATTTTGGGAGAGTTTGGCTGAGTTCTTCCTGTATACCACCCACCATCTTGCCTATGCCCCAACAATCCTTCTTCTGTTAATTGTTCAACAATGTGAGTGTCTTGTTTCTTCCCAATGTTGAACTAAGAGAGTGTAATCATTAGGTTCATCTCTAGCAGATTCTAGGGTCATAGGTCATCATTTTACAGCTGGAGGAGATACTGGAGGGTATTTAGGCCAACATATCTGAAAATGCAGGGAATCAACTCTTTAGACTGAAGGAAAATGAGATCTCAACCAAGAGAAAGGCCTTAATTTCATTCAAGAGGAAATTCTGTGGAGACTCTAGGAAGGCAAGGTAGAAATCTGAGATATGTTGAAGATTCAGTTTTCCTTATGTGTCTAAAGTTTCCAAATTCAATCTCTTACTCTACATGTCTAGAATTGATTCTAGGGAAAGTCTGGAATCACAAAGAAAGTCACTTTTTAGTAAAGAACAATATCTCTACTATGCTGAAGGCCTTGCATCAGCAATGTTCCTCATACCCATGCTAAGCAAGAATCATGTTACAATCGTTTTGCAGAGGAAATATAGAGAAACATCTTTTCATTTCCCTTGGGTAATCTATTATTGTTAAGACTAAGAATCCCGAACTTTTGGAATTGTGGTGAGATAAGTGGTTATTTCTGCAAAGTAGAGTATATTCTTCCAATAATATTTTAGCTGTGTTTACTTTCTCTAATGTCCTGAAGGCTGACATTCTTAAGAATTTTATTACTTTCTAAAGGGGGAAAGACAAGAGCATCAGGGGAATCTCTCCTTACCAGATTTAACAAACAATGACAGGGTGTTTGCACCAACAATTCACACAAAAATACATTGTTTGACTTATCTTTTCTGAGAAGGTTGAGTTCAAAGAGGTGGCACATCTAAAATTCATTTTCCTGTTGATTTTCTTGATCCCAGATTAAGATTAGAGAACCAGCATCAAGTCAGTGGATCTAAATCTAGTTAGCTACTTTGTAGTTAAAGAGACTAGATATAACATTCCCATTGCATTTAAATTGTTATCCATATTTTTTGAGATTTTGACTGGGAATGAATAATTCTCATAGCCATGGAATGTAGGAATGTTCCTAGATTCAGGAGCTTTCAGACTTTACTGTTTTTTTGGAGCAATGTCATTATGTGATTCTCCTCCTTGCTATTATTATTGTTTTAACAGGAAAGTATCTGTGTGGATCATAGAGGAACATTGTTTAAGAAAAAAGATACCATACTCCCTTCAACAATTAAAAAACAAATGAATGAACTATCTTGTTAATAGGTTAAAAATTGTTTTTTGCTACTGAAGTGTGTACAAGAAACAAAAATTCTTGGTCAAATAAAACCATTGTTTTTAAATAAGTCTACCATTTGGGAAAGGCCCAACCTTCATCATAGTTCCCCTGCCCCCCAGATTTAAGAGATTACTTGTCATAAAAAAATCCCTATCATGCATGGGAAGAGGGGAAAGACTTAGTTCGTTAAATCAATTTTTAAAAGAGGTGAAAGTCTACTTTTTTAACATAGAGAATACATGATTGTAAGTACAATGCACATTCAGAAAGAGTCAATATGTGACCCTATTTCCTGGAACACAGCTCCACTGTCTTTAGGGGCAGAATTTAACTACAATGCAACTTGCAGAGTGAAAGCTTTATGAGCACAAGTATTTTAGAAAAGTCTATTTTTAAATCCAGGAATTAAATTCTACCTTTAAATGACCATGAGCAACTTCTATTTATTATAGCTCAACAGCTAATGTTTTTAGATTTTTTATACTATTTTTTTTATTTTTTAAAATTAAAGAAAGAGAACAAAAAGGAAATCTGGATTAAGTTCACAAATATATTTCCTAGGGTGATTTCACATTTAATTTAAAGTTACCTGTGATTGGCCCATGAATAAGACTAAAGACCCAAAATATTGTATAAGACAGACTATCTGGTTTAAATTGAAGTTTTAAATGTATTTAATCAATAAGAAAAGCCTTCATATCTTCTACTTCCAAAGAAGTTACCGTTCTAAGTATTACATTTTACAATTACTACACTCACAAATAAAGAAATTTGTTTTGGTAAAAAATTTATTCACTTTTTTTTTTAAATTTGTTTTCATTTTTCTATCATCACTTCCATATATCTCAGATTTTTTCCCCTCCCTCCCTCTCCTTGCCCCTTCTTCCTCACTCCTTCCCTTAGATTCTACACATACATACCTGGTAAATACATTTTCACCTTAGTGGTATTGTATAGAAGAATTGAAATGAATGAAAGTAACCATAAAACAAAACAAAACATAACACAAAAGTAAATGGTCTGCTTCATTCTGCAATCCAATTTCATAGTTCCTTCCTCTGGATGTGGAAGGCATTTTCCCTCAAAAGCCCATTGGGAACTTTTTAGGCACTTGCTTTGCTATAAAGGACTAAGTCTACCACAAAAATTCCTTGTACACTGTGGTTGTTGCTGTGTACAAAGTTCTGGTTCTGCTCCTTTCACTCAGCATCAGTTCATATAAGTCCTTCCAGGCCTCTCTGAAGTCTTCCTATTCACCATTTCTTATAGCACAATAGTATTCCATTACATTCATATACCACAACTTGTTCATCCATTCCTCAATTGATGGGCATTCCCTTGACTTTCAGTTTTTGGCCACCACAAAGACAGCTGCTATAAATATTTTTGTACATGTGGGACCCTTTCCCATTTTTATGATTTCTTTGGGATCCTAGATCCTAGAAGTGATATTGCTGGGTCAAAGGGTATGCACATTTTTGTAGCCCTTTGGGCATAGTTCCAAATTGCTTCCAGAACGGTTAGATCAGTTCACAGCTCCACCAACAATGAATTGGTGTTCCAACTCTCCTACATCTTCTCCAATATTTATAATTTTCCTATTTTGTCATGTTAACCAATCTGATAGGTATGATGGGGTACCTCAGAGTTATTTTGATTTGGATCTCTCTAATCAATAGTGACTTGGCCATTTTTTTCATATGACTATAGATATCTTTAATTTCTTCCTCTGAAAACTGCCTGGTCATATCCTTTGACCATTTATCAATTTGGGGATGATTTGTATTCTTGTAAATTTGACTCAGGTCTCTATTTATTTTAGAAATGAGGCCTTTATCAGACCCTAGTTGCAAAAATTCTTTCCCAGTTTTCTACTTCCCTCCTAATCTTGGTTGCATTGGATTTGTTCGTGCAAAAGCTTTTCAATTTAATATAATCAGAATTATCCATTTTGCACTTCATAATGTTCTCTATCTCTTGTTTGATTAAAAATGTCCCCATTCTCCATAAATATGACAATACACTATTCCTTGCTCCCTTAATTTGTTTATAGTATCAGTCTTTATACCTAGATCATATATCCATTTGGACTTGATTCTTGTGTATGTTGTCAGGCATTGGTCTATGCTCAGTTTCTGCCCCACTGTTATTGAGCTTTCCCAGAAATTTTTGTCAAACAGTGAGGTCTTATCCCAGAAGCAGGGGTCCTTGGGTTTATCAAACAGTAGATCACTATATTCATAGACTACTCTGTCTTGAGTACCTACCATATTCCACTGGTCTACCCTTTTGTTTCTTAGCCATTAAAAAGTGGTTTTGGTGATTGCTACTTTATAATACAATCTGAGATCTGGTAGGGCTAAGCCACCTTTTCCATCATTTCTTTTCATTAGTTCCCTTGATGATATTCTGGACCTTTTGTTCTTCTAGACGAATTTTGATATTATTTTTTCTAGCTCTAGAAAATAATTATCTGGTAATTTGATTGGTATGACACTGAATAAGTAAAATAATTTAGGTAGAGTTTTCATTTATATTATCTTGGCCTAGCAACTGATGTTTTCCCACTTACTTAGATCTGACTTCATTTGTGCGAAAAGTGTTTTGTAATTGTGTCCATATACTCCCTGCATTTGTTTTGGTAAGTAGACTCCCAGATATTTTGTAGAGTCTATCATTACTTTAAATGGGATTTTTCTTTCTATCTCTTGCTGTTGGGATTTTTTAGTAATGCATAGAAATGCAGATGATCTATCTGGGCTTATTTTGTAACCTGCAACTTTGCCAAAATTATTTTAAGTAGTTTTTTTACTTGATTCTCTGGGATTATCACAGTACATCATCATATAATCTGCAAAGAGTGATAACTTAGTTTCTTCTTTGTCTATTCTAATTCCTTCAATTTCTTTTTCTTCTCTTATTGCTATAGCTAGCATTTCTAATACCATATTGAACAACAGTGGTGATAATGAACATTCTTGTTTCACCCTTGATCTTATTGGAAATGTATCTAGCTTATCCCCATTGCATATAATCCTTGATGATGGTTTTTGATAGATATTGCTTATTATTTTATAGAGAGTTCCATTTATTCCTGTGCTTTCCAATATTTTCAATAGGAATGGGTGTTGTATTGTGTCAAAAGTTTTTTTCTGCATCTATTGAGATAATCATGTGGTTTCTGTTAGTTTTGTTGTTGACATGATCAATAATGCTAATAGTTTTCCTGATATTGAACCAGCCCTGCATTCCTGGCATAAATTCTACCTGATCATAATGTATTATTCTTGTGATAACTTGCTGTATTCTTTTTGCTAATACCTTACTTAAAATTTTTGCATCTGTATTCACTAGAGAAATTGGTCTATAATTTTCTTTCTCTGGTTTGGCTCTTCCTGGTTTAGGTATCAGAAACATGTTTGTGTCATAAAAAGAATTTGATAGGACTCCTTCTTCCCCCATTTTCCCAAATAGTCTATCTAGTATTGGAATTAATTCTCCTTTAAATGTTTGATAGGATTCACTTGTAAATCCATCTGGCCCTGGAGATTTTTTCCTAGGGATTTCATTGATGACTAGTTCAATTTCTTTTTCTGAGATGGAATTATTTAAGTATTCAACTTCCTCTTCTTTTAATCCAGGCAATATATATCTATATATATGTATATATATATATATATATATATATATATATATATATATATATATATATATATATATATATATATATACTTTTAAAAATATTCATGCATCTCATTTAGATCATCGAATTTATGGGCATACAGTTGGACAAAGTAATTTCTAGTTATTGTTTGTATTTCCTCCTCTTTGGAGATGAGTTCACCCTTTTGTTTTTTGATATTGGTAATATGGTTTTCTTCTTTCTCTTTTTTAAATCAAATTGATCAATGGTTTATAGATTTTATTGGTTTTTGCATAAAATGAACTCCGAGTTTTATTTATTAGTTCAATAGTTTTTTTTTTTTTATTTCAATTTTATTAATCTCTCCTTTGGTTTTCAGTATTTCTAATTTGGTAGTTACTTGGGGATTTTCAATTTGTTCTTTTTTGAGCTTTTTCAGTTGCATGGCCAATTCATTGATCTCCTTTTTCTCTATTTTATTCATGTAGTCATTCAAAGATATAAAACTTCCCCTAAGAACAGCTTTTTGCAGCATCCCGTAAGATTTGGCAGGTTGTCTCATTATTGTCAATCTCCTGAATGAAACTGTTTGTTTCTATAATTTGTTGTTTAACCCACTCATTCTTTAGGATTAGTTTATTTAGTTTCCAATTAGTTTTTGGTTTATCTTTCCATGGTCTTTCATTATATATAATTTTTATTGCATTATGATCTGAGAAGGATATATTGACTATCTCTGCCTTTCTGCACTGGATTGTAAGATCTTTATGTCATAGTACATGGTCAATTTTTGAATATGTGTCACGTACCACTGAGAAAAAGGTAAATTCCTTTCTCCCCTCATTCAGTTTTCTCCAGAGATCTACCATATCTACCTTATCCAGAGTTTTATTCACTTCTTTAACTTCTTTCTTGTTTATTTGGAGGTTAGTTTCATCAAGGTCAGATAGGGGGAGGTTGAGGTTCCCCACTAGTATAGTTTTGCTGTCTGTTTCTTCCTGTAACTCCCTTAACCTCTCCTCTAAGAATCTGGATACTATACCACTTCGAGCATATATGTTTCATAATGATATTGCCTCATTGTCTATGGTGCCTTTTAAAAGAATATAATTTCTTTCCTTCTATCTTTTGTTTATATTTGTTTCTGCTTTTGCTTTGTCTGTGATTAGGATTACTACCCCTGAATTTTTTTACATCAACTGAAGCACCATATATATTACTCCAACCTTTAACCTTTGCCCTGTGTATATCCCCTCATTTAAAATGTGTTTCTTGTAAACAACATATTGTTGAATCATGATTTTTAATCCATTCTGCTATCTGGGTTCCATTTTATGGGAGAATTCATCACATTCACATTCAGAGTTATGATTAATATCTCTGTCTTTCCTTCCATCCACTTTCTCCCCATTTATGCTTTTAATTCTCCCTTCTCCCTTCTCTTCCACAAAAGAGTTTTAATTTTTGACCACCTCCTCCCTCAATCTTCCATCCTTTCTTTCAGCCTCCCTCTTTTTTCGCCTTTTTCCTTACTACTTCTTCCCTCCCTTATAGCCTCTCCTCCCTTTTCTTTCCCCCTTCCCCTTCTACTGCCTATAGAGCTAGTTATATTTCTATACTTAACTGATTTTGTTGTGATATATTCACTTTTGAATATGCATTTTAAAATTAATTAAATAGCAAACATTTATTAAATACCAATTATGGGGAAAACAATTTAGCAAGGTACAGAGATATGAAGATGAGTCCTTTCCACTGTTGGAAGTCATAAAACAGCTTAAGAGACAGGTAGACAAATATTTCAAGGCATCTGTGATCTCATTAATGTCTGTATGCTCTGTTGATAAAAATCATCATTTTCTGTGCCCTGTCATACTGTTCAGTTTTAATCCATATATTTTTTTTCTTTTGTTCCAGTATTTTCTTTTTCCCAGTCACATGGAAACCATACTCCAAACATTTGTTTTTTAAAACCTTGAGTTTTGAATTCTCTCCTTTCATCCCTCCCCAGTCCCCCCCCCCCCCTTTTTGAAAGAAAGTTCAATGAAGGCTATACATGTGTAGTTTTGCAAAGCATTTTTATATTAGACATATTGTAAAAGAAAACATAGACCAAAAAATGAAGAAAAATAAAGTGAAAGAAATGCTTTGATCTGTATTTAGACACCACCAGTTCCTTCTCAAGGGATGGACAGCATCTTTCATCATAAATCCTTTAGAGTTTTCCTGAATTACTGTACTGCTTGACACCATCTAAGACATTCACAACTAATAACCTCACAATATCATTGCTGCTTTGAATAAAGTACATTTCACTCTACATCAACTTTTACAAGTCTCTCCAGGCTTTGCTGAGGGCATCCTACTCATCATTTACCACAGCACAATAATATTCCTTCACAATTACCCATCATAGCTTCTTCAGCCATTCCCCAACTGATAGGCATTTCCTCAATATTCAAGTTTTGTGCTCAGAAAAGAGCTGCTGTAAATATTTTTGTGCCTATAGGTTTTTTTTCCCTTTTTTCTTCCCCCCTCTTTGGGGATATAGACTGAGTAGTGGTAATTTGCCAGGCCTAGAGGCCTGAGGGCTACCCGAGTCTTACCTTACCTATCGCAGGTCTTCGGCTGGCCAAACCGGATAAACGTATGAGAGAAGAGACTTTCCAGAGTCGAACGAGGGTTAGACTTTATTCAGGGTCTTGGTTACATGTGCAGGGGGAACTCTTCCTTAGGAGAGAGAGAGAAATCTCCCAAGGAGGCAAAGATCTTACAGTAAGAGAAAGAAAGCAGAAGTGGAAGTGGGGAGAGAGGGGGGAGGGAAGAGCGAAGAGAGGAAAAGGGGCCTTCTGTCCTGTAAGGGCCCCTCAGCGCTAAGAGAGCCTTCAGGCTTTCCTGACCCTACTTAAGCTCTCCTGCCATATCGTTTGCACCTCAGTACCGTGCCTGTTAGATAACAATAGGTGTGCCCAGATCCGGGCCAGTCTCAAGGGCGGGGATGCTCTCTCCCATCACGTTCTCATGGGAAGAGGCGGAAATACACGAGATCTTACTCCTCAATTCCCTGCTGTTTCCTGGGGGGCCTCATGAGAACTCTAAGGTTTAGAAGCTCTCACCTTTACCCGCCCGAGACTGTCCACATGGAACTGAGCTTACACCCCCAACAGTAATTCAAGGTCAAATTATATGCATGGTTTTATAGCCCTTTGGGCACAGTTCCAAATTGCTCTACAGAATGATTGAAACAGGTCACAACTCCAACAACAATGCATTAATACCCCCTTTTTTCACATTTTTATTATATTTTTCTATTCAATTAGCCAATCTCATAGGTGTGATATGGTACTTCAGAATTATATTAATTTGCATTTCTCCAATCAGTAGTGAGTTACAGCATTTTTTCATATGGCTATAACTAATTTTGATTACTTAATATGAAAAGTCTTAATGTCTTTTGATCAACTAGGGAATGGCTCTCATTTGTTTTAAATTTGACTTAGTTCTCTATATGTGTGAGAAATGAGGCCTTTTTCAGAGAAATTGCTTCAAAATTTTTTTCCACCATTACTATTGCCAACCATATTTCCCTCTGTCCTATCCCCACCTCCATTTATCCTATTCTCTCTCCAGTCATCCTGTCTTTTCTCAAAAGTGTTTTGTTTCTGACTACCCCTTCCCCAATCTGCCCTTCTTTCTATCAGTTCCCTCCCTTTTCTTATGCCCTTCCCCGCCTCCTCTTCTATGGGATAAGATAGATTTCTATACCCAACTGAGTGTGTATGTTATCCCCTCTTTGAAGCAATTCTGATAAGAGTAAAGTGAATTCACCATTTCCTCCCTCTTTCTTTCCTCCTTTTCCTTCTTTCTCTCCACTGTACAACCTTTATCTTGCCTCTTTTCTGTGACATAATTTACCACATTCTACATTTCCCTTTTCCTTTCTCCAAGTACATTCTCTCTCAACTCTTAATTTTATTTTTTAGGTATCCCTTCATATTAAACTTCCATCTCTGCCCTTGTCTATACATATTCTTTCTATTTGCCCTAAAAATGAGAAAGTTCTTATGAACTACAGATATCATCTTCCCATGTAGGAATATAAATTGTTTAAGCTTGTTAAGTCCCTTATGATTTCTCTTTATTGTTTATCTTTTTGTGCTTCTCTTATGTCTTATATTTCAAAGTCAAATTTTCTATTTAATTTTAGTTTTTTCATCAAGAATGCTTGAAAGTCTTCTTTTTCATTGAATATCCTTTTTTTCCTCTGAAGGATTATACTCAGTTTTGTTGGGTAGGTGATTCTTAGTTTTTATCCTAGCTCTCTGCTCTCCAGAATATAACATACCACATCCTTTGAAACTTTATATATATATATATATATATATATATATATATATATATATATATATATATATATATATATATATATATATATATATATATATATATATATATATATATACTGCTGAATCTTGTCTTATCCTGAATGTGGCTGCATGATACTTGAATTGTTTCTTTCTGGCTAATTGCAATATTTGCTTCTTGACCTTTTAGCTTTGGAATTTGTCTATAATAATCTTGAGTGTTTTATTTTGGAATCTCTTTGAGGAAGTGATCAGTGGAGTCTTTCAATTCCTATTTCGTCCTGTAGCTTTAGAATATCCATGCAGTTTTCTCTGATAATTTCTTGAAAGATGATGTCTGAGCTCTTTTTTGATCAGGGATGTCTGGTTGTCTAATAGTTCTTAAATGATCTCTCCTGAATCTACTTTCTGGGTCAGTTATTCTTTCAATGACATATTTCACATTATATTCTTTTTTTCATTCTTTTGGCTTTCTTTTATTGTTTTTTGATTTCTCATCAAATCATTAGCTTCCATTTACTTCATTCTAAATTTTAGAGAATTATTTTCTTCAGTGAGTTATTGTATCTCCATTTCAATTTGGCCGTTTCTACTTTTAAGGCATTCTTCTTCTTATTGTCTTTTTTTGTACCACTTTTACCATTTGGACTTCTCTATTTTAAGTTGTTATTTTCTCCAGAATTGGGGTGTGTGTGTGTGTGTGTGTGTGTGTGTGTGTGTGTATGTGTGTCCTTTATGAATCTGTTTATTTATTTTTCTTGCATCACTCTCATTTCTCTTCCCATTTTTCCTCTACTTCTCTTACTTGATTTTCAAAATCCTTGAATTTTTCTATGGTATGAGACCAATTCATGTTTTTCTTAGAGGCTTTGAATATAGAAGTTTTGAGTGTGTTATCTTTTTCTGAGTGTGTGTTTTGATCTTCCTTGTCACCATAGTAAATTTCTATAGTCAGATATTTTTTCTGCTATTTGCTCATTTTCCCAGACTCTTACTTGACTTTTAACTCTTTCTTAAAGTTGGACTCTGCTTCCAGGGCAGAGGAAGCACTGTCCCAATCTTCAGGGGTTTTGTGCAGCTATTTTCAGAGATATTTCTATGGACCTACATATTTTCAACTCCTCTGAGGTGGTATGATCTAAGAAGAAGTATTTACTCATCTCCTGGCCTGTGCTCTGACATGTGAGTTACCACAAGCTCTTTTCTTCCCTGGAACTGAGAGGAGGCTCCCTGATCCAGGTGGCAGCAAGCTCTGCTGTGGCAGTGTTCTTCCTCACCCGAGCAGTGTCACCCAGGATTGTGATCCTGACCTGAGTATGGACAAAGCAACAAGTTCTGCCTAAAAGCTAGCAAAGAGACTCCTGTGACCTCCTTCTGACCAGTTGTTTGACCCCATTATCATCTGAGGGGTGAGAGTTCCAGAAGAAGCTTCTGCTACTGCTGAATCAGTGATTCCTGAAGCCTGCTTCTTGTTTGCTGAGTCTAGGTCTGTGTTGACATGGCCTGCACTGGACTGTGTTCCACTCTCCCCCAGATGCAACAGACATTTACTGCTGACCTTCTAAGTTGTCTTTGGCATCTGTGGCCGGAGAGGTCTGGAAACCACCAATACTCCTACTGACTCAGTTGCCCTAAACCTTCTACTGGTTTGCTTGGACTGGGACTATTGTGGTGTGGACTACACTGGACTGCACCCCTCTCTCACTCTGGTGCAACTTACTTTTCCTGCAGATCTTCTAAGTTGTCTTGGACTTAAAAATTGCCTCACTCTATCTTTTTGTGGGTTCTGCCATTCTAGAATTTGTTTAGAGTAATTATTTAAAGATATTTGGAGGGGTTAGGAAGAGAACTCAGACAAGTCCCTGCCTTTAACCACCATCTTGACTCTGCCTCCATAATATTATTTTTGAAGGAGCTAAACACAAAGAACAGAAGAAGGCTCTTACTTCTCTGGGTTGAGAAATGTTGGTGAGACAAAATCAGTAAATTGGACTTGAGTGTGCCAATCTATGGGATGAACTTTGAATCATTTCACTTAGCCCTTCCAGTTTTTAATCTTTTAATATTCCTTCTTCATCCATGCTAATTGTGAAAGTATCTTTATACTCATTTTAGTCCTACAGATAGATTTTTTAAAAATAAAGTGTTAGAGGTCTTTTTGTATTTCTTTCCTGTAACCTGTACTCAACTTCTTATTTCTCTGTGAACATAGATAGATAAATATAGATAAATGCATGCACACATACATATATACACACAGGCATACATAGATACAAATATAAGCATATATACATGTGTGTATGTTTGTATATGTATATGTGTACTTCATACCAAGGATCATAGGCTTATGTTAGTTTTTTCATACTGTAATTACCAAGAAATGGTCAGAACCTTAAGATTATAGATCCAGAACTGAAAGAGGTTATCCAATCCAAATGCAAATTTTTTACAGATGAGGAAACTGATGCCCAGGGAGATTAAATGCCTTCCCAGAGTCACAACATTAACACATGTCAAAAGTTAGATTGGTATTCAGAATCTGGAAAAAAAACTCAGACAAGATAGGTCATCAGTAAGTAAACTGAGGCATTTATTCAGGGTTGAGGAATTGCAATTTGGGACAGCATGCTGTCTTTTCAAACAGGGATGCCCCAGGAGGGGAATTACAATAGGGATTGCATATACTCATGAGGGGTAGCTAAGTACATAGATGGAACAATGAGTCACAAGCTGTTTACTGTTTTAGCCATTCTGTCATTGAAACAGATGAAAAGCTTTGGGGTGTGTAGCCATCAGAGGGGAACAGCATGTGCAGTTCAGCATTTTCTTGGAAAAAATGCAGGTTCAGTTTAAGCCACCTGTAGCAAGCAGAGACAGACCACTGGCCAGTTTCCAAGCTGGGATCCCCAGTATGGTCAACAGAAGACCCAGAATATAGGAAATGTGTTTTATTCGGATATGAGAACAAAGCTGTAGCCTTGAAATTATCTCTTTCTGGGAAAAGAGACAGAAACTGCTGGTCAGAGGAAGATAGGGGCCCTTCCCCGGATCAGCAATTTACAGGTCCACTGGTATTAGGGTCAATTTTCTTTCTATAGTTCCACTTTCCTTCTCAGAGAAGGATCTGAGGTCTAAATTTTCCTCTTCTGAAGAGATACCCAAAACATCCTGATTAAGCCTTGGAAAATTCAGAAAAAATCTCTTCTAATACCTCCAATGTAAGGCAGCAAAACGCAGATTCAAAGGACTCGATAATGTCATTAATGTAGAAGATAGGAAGGTGGTCAGTCATCTTTATAAGTGAATATTAAAGGCCTTGACATCAATGGAAGTCACTTTGAATCAGATTATGAATGCTTACTTAAAATGCTAATCTTCTCCTAGACAAATTACTATACTAATTGTTCCAAAAATCTTACTGAAGCTTCTAAGCTTTCATTCATATAAAACTGCACTAAGACTTTTAGGACACCTTGTGTTAACTATTATGAGAATTTTTGATTTTCTTCCATTGATTTTTATTATTTAGAAAGGTCAAGAATGTTTCTGTAAGAAGATGACTGAAACTTGTAGGAAGTCTTTCAAAGTCTCAACATTCCTCTGTTCAGAAGCCAGAGGAAAAATATCAACTGTCCCTAACTTCTTGGTAAACTCAGTAACATACAAATCCCCTTTTCCTCAGTGAACCCTTTAAATGTAGTTTAGTACGTAACTTGACTTAGTTTATCTGTTGAGTCTGTTTATGGAGGTTTATTTCCTTAGGGAATGTATGAGATTATGACTATTTTGCTGTTTGTTCAACTTTGTGACATTGAAGGAACTGTGATAATGAATCTGTCTTTTCTTAAACATTTTTTGGCCTAAGAGGAAAGTACAACATTTCAGTATGTAAAACAATTATTTCTGTATAACTCTAACATAATTTTGTCTAGAAGAGACTTTGTTAGGATACTAATTTTTTCCAGATTTTTTTTTGCCTGAAACTTGAGCCTACCTTTAAGCTTAATAGAATATAGGTTTTTAACCTCTATTCTTTCTACTTTGTGAGAGATCGATTTTGAAAGTAGCTGCCTATCACATGAACTCAGAAAGGAAATATTTATCACATAACAGTATGTATGGGAAAATTGGATTATATTTTCTCTATTAAGAAGGAGAATTTAGGAGCTGTAAACTTTAACTATATTTTGCAAATTAAGAAGTTCAATTGTGGATAAGTCCTATGGTTGATAAGTGGATCCCAGATAAACTGAATAGTCTTAATTCTGCTTGTGTAATCAATTTTGAATTGAGTAGGTTAAAGAGAGTACTTTTTTCCATTTATGAAGCAGATGCTGTCATTGGTGTTTAGTCATTTCGGCGTATCTAACTCTTTGTGAGCCCATTTGGGGTTTTCTTGGCAAAAATATTGGAGTGGTTTGCCATTTCCTTCTTTAGCTCATTTCATAAAGGAGGAAAGTTAAGTAAATAGGGTTAAGTGACTCGCCCAGGGTCACACACCTAGTAAATATCTGAGGCCAGTAGATTTTAAATCAGGAAGATTTGCTGGTATCCAGCTAATGAGTGATGACAAATTGAACTCTGAAGGAGAAATGTAAAGGACGTTCTCTTCTGTCTATAATCATTTGATTTCCAAAGTACAAGTCAATTTTATATTGAGTGTCAGTACTTAAAGCCAAATTATATCATCTGGTTTCCACTTTTTTCTTCCCTCTGTGCCTGGAAAACATTCTTGATTCCTCTTTGTCCCCTTAGGATTCCTATATTATTTTGAAGACTAGATGAAATACCACCTTCTATATGAAGTATTTGCTGGTGACCCCACCTCACACTTATTGTTAACATTCTTTCCCTCTTCAAATTATTTTTTTTATGACTAGGTTCAGTCTTGGGACATCTCATGTACTTTGACTCATTCCTCCTCTCCAGGTTTTCCATGGGAATGTCACAATATAGTTTGCTTCCTCTTGTCTCTCAAGAAACATTAAATTGGTTGTTTTGGCCCCGTATAAGCATTCAGGCAAACAGTACAGCGAATATTAGATAAGAGTTTATTTCCCTTCATTAAAAAGCAAACAAATCAAAGCAAAACAACAAAAAGACCCATAAAGGATCCATACCTGAGTCATATAATTAAGAAAATTCTTATCCTTGCTCTGGTCAGTCCCAGCTCCTCCAAGGACATATTGAATCCTCCAGAAACTTGTTGCTGTTCTAGAATTTAGTTGTTCCTAGAAGGGAAACCACTGGAGAATCAATCTCTCTTCTGTTGATGAACCCCATTTCCTTCAGGAAATCTTGCATACTTAGTATACCTCCTATTTCTCTGTCTGTGCATAAGTATAAAGCTTATAATTTCAGTAAAGTGAAAGGTCCAGCCTCAACAAAGTGGTTTCTATGACTAATGTGCTGTGATTCCAGCTCCTGCTTTGTCTTGCCATTTCTGTAATTGGTACTGAATTTCAACATTGTCTAAGAATTTTTTAATTTCTCCCTTATTGCCTTTGGCTACCACCATCTCTATGGTTATGATTTCTCTTCTTGGGCCACACATTTTACCAAAGGGACCTAATAGGAAAACAGGCTTCCTTTCCAGGGGACTCAGGCTGAATCTCTATACTTCTCTGTAGGTAGCTTTCTGATTCTAGCCTTCTCTGTATCTCCTCTTTAATAGGTGAAATCCAAGGGTATAGACCAACTGTATAAATGAACCATTCTTATTGTCACTGGGGTATAAGTGAACAATGGAGTACCCAGTGAAAGGAGATTTCATACCCTATTCAGAAGTCATCTTTAATGCCAAAAATAAGTTCTTCACTGTTTAATCTTGCAAAGCTAGTAAACAAGAGATTACTTCTAACCAGGTTTCTCCTAGACATACCATCTAGATCTCTTTGTTTCCTATGTCCACTAAAGGGTAAGAGATAGAAGGGAGTAATGAATCCAAAGCCAGCCTAAGAGTCAGGAAGACCAGAGTTAAATTTCTACCTCTGGTTAATTCTGATCGTCTATCTATAATTTCTAGGAAGTTACTTAACCTCTCAGTGCCCCTAGACAACTAAGACTATAAATTGCAGAACAGTTGCAGATCTGCATTGATAGAGGGATTTTCCTCCTGGGAGTTCCCTGAGCCCATGAAATAACATTTCTGATCGTGTTACCCACCTCTCACTCCCAATTCATACAAACAGAATTCAATCTCCTGTAGTTCACTGACTGTTTCCTTCTTGATTTGATATTAATAGTACCTAGTTTTACTTTGCACGCAGTAGGCTTGTAACCAATGTTCATTTGTATTGGATTGCCTACTCCTTTCACATTTGCATTTTGGACAGATTCAGGTTAGAATTGAAGAAAAAAAGCTTATGGAGTATATCTTTTCACAGAAAACAGTTTGGAGTAAAAGAAAAAAAAGAGGTTATATTTAAAAAAAAACAGTTACTTTGAAAATAAACCATTGAATTTCTATAACTCAGTAGTATCATTAACCAGTATGAAAAAATAGCTGTGATATTTGCCAGAATCCAATTCTTTACAAACACACATATATACTCCTAAAGGGTCACACAATCCAACATAGTCTCCCCTGCAGACAGCGGTATGGATTTACACAGACTCTCTCTAACTTTGCTCACTGCTGATATCCAGCTGATAAAAGTTTTCAGCATCAGAGGATAAAGAATACCCCTATTTTTAAGGTCAGAATCTTCTTAATATCCAGAAATTTCTTTCCACTTTCAAAGAGAATGCATGCCAATTGCATGAATACAAAGGTGAACAGATGTCCCAAGACCGATGGCATCTTTGTCAAAGATGCAGTTGGTTTCCTAAGTTAATATTTTAGCACTTTATGAGACATCTTCCTTCATTTGTAGTGCAGGCGCCATGATGTAAACACCTGCTCCAGACTCCTAAGAGGAAGTAGATAATGTATGGTGGCACACAAGCTTTGACAACTCCTATATTTGAAAACAATAGTTCTTCTTTTGAAAATTAATTTTAATAACTGTGCATAGTTTTCTGTGAATTGAATAGTTTTGCATGAACACACACAATTAAATTAATATGCAAATGCCTATGTTCCTGTGGGAATACTAAGAGATGGGGCTTTTTTTTGCAGCATATGAGAAAAGAGGGTAGGAAATACAATGCACAAAATCATCTTTCTTGTTCAACAGAGTAGTGGGATTTATCTTCCCCCCTTAATATGTGGAAAAAGAATTATAATTCAGTCATGAAAGAGATTTTTAGAGAGTTTTATTAAGTAAAAATAGGGTGAATAAAGAAAACAGGAACAGGTGATTTGAGGGTATTTCCCATAGTTGTTAAAAAGATGGCCCTCAGATTCTAAAGCTTTACTTTAGTGCAGGCAGGGTGCACACACAAAGATTTCCATTATTTTCTTCATGGAGAGTACTAGCTACTTTCTTTACCTTTCTTCCAAATCCCCCCTGGAACTTAAACCAGGAACAACAAGTAGAAATGGTGGCGCCTCACCCTCAGGCTTTCAGTCTTGCACTTTCTGATGCACATGAACTGGAAAAGAGCTGGCAACAAAAGTCTTTAAGTATATTTCTGCCCATGATACCCTTCTCCCTTTCCCAGAGACCTTCACTTTTTTAGTTATTGAATAATTTCCTACAGGAATGTTGACCCCACTAAGAAGGTGACAGATCCCTGAAAGCAAATATTTCTGCTGCACTGAACAATCTTAAGCCCCATCAGCAGCTTTTTTGTGCTAAGGAAACATGAAAGAGAAGGCCAGGAGCTGCTTTTCCCAGAAGCTTTTGTGTTTGTTATTACTGAGGTCATCTGGAGGACTCTATGGGTATAGATTAAAATGTACCACTTTTAAAATTTCTTATTTATTAGCAAATGCTCATTCATTTAGAGTCTTTTAGATGACTTTATGTGATAACAAGAACTAAAGTATTCACACAGATGCAAATGTTGGAAATAATAAATAATTCAAATCTTTTTTTTAAAGAAAGTAAAAAAAGAAAGAGACAACATCAGTGAGTGACATTGCTTGGGGTGAGGGAGGGTGGTCGCTGGGGAAGGAGAGAAACACATGTTCTACATTATCTCCAGTCACAGTGAAGTAAAGACAAATTAGTCACACATAAAAATCAATAAAATATCCATGATCTGGGTTACTAAATCTATAACGTACTGTCGGATCTGAAATGCAATTAATTCTCTATTGCTGATATTTCCTCATAGGAGTAATATATGCTCAGTCACTTTCAGTTTATTTCGGTGTCATGCAGATGAACTGCATGAGGTGACTACTGCTGATGATGCTTCACACCCTCATCAGTCACATTCCTAATAAGTAAGAAGAGACTAATAAGAAAGGTAGATGAAAAGGAAGCATGTTGGGGTTAGTTGTATAAGGATGTTTTTGTCTGAAAAATTCCTGGTTACATAATGAGGTGAGGAGAGAGTTTGGAGGGAAGATGAGGAAGTGTTATTTTTTTTTTTTTAATTTGGGTGTCTACATTTAATATCTGTTCCATCTCCTGAACTTCCCCCCCTCCCACACACATACACAGAGTTGACTCACTTTTTAGGAATTTCTCAGTGTTTTTTTTTCTTTTTCTTTCAGTGTTTCTTTTCTACTCAATAACTTCCCTTGTTAAAAAAGAAAAGAAAAAAACAAAAAAAGAAATAAAATAAAATAAAAAAAGAAAAAACAAAACTCTAGATTAGAATAAGGAGAGATAAAGGTTTGAATTCTGTCTTTAATATGTACAACTCAGCATAGTTTCTTATACATAGTAGGTACTTAATAAGTGATTTACTGACTGACTAACCTATCAGATGTGCAAAATATTCTTAGGTATCAAAAAACTTCTTGCAAGAATATTAATCCCACTAGCAGGTGATGAGATCTTTAATTTTTTGAACAAACTTTGCAATATTACTTTCAATGAGTTTGAATTCATTCTTTATAGCATCATTGAAGAGATCCTTCATCTTCAAAAAGATTTTCACATATATACATATGCTTGTATGCTTGTATACACGTGTAATGTTAATGTAAGGTTAATAGTGGCGGGGGTGGGGGGTGGAGACTGAAAGATCTTCCCAACCCATTAATAGGCCTCAATGCCTTTTGTTAATTTCTTTTGAGACGCTGAGTCAGAAGGTTGTACCTTCTGGCTCTGAAAAGTGCATATATACGCTGAGGTGAGGTTATATTTTGGGGCTTGCTCCTTGGAAGTGTTTGTTTGACCAGACAAGGCTCTGGGTAACCATTAAGGAGCCCCCTGGCTTTGAAAACCCAGATGCTGGTGCTTCTCTCTCTGGTAACTATGTATGTATATAACGGTCAGATAGTTGGATCTGTCTGTTGGTCTGTGATATATGTATTGCATATGGTCAGACAATTTGAAGCCCTATTGGTCTTTATTTCTCTGCTTGTATTTTCTCTGTTGGTGACTATAATTAAAGAAGATTGTTGACCCTTCAAAAGTTGCTTTCCTTTTAGAAAAGCAGATCTAAGAACCTGTGCAGCAGGCTCTCCTGTGTATGTCGGGGTCCTTGCTGTTGCAACACCTACATACACATATGTATATATGTGTAACTAGCTAATAATTGGAGTGGCATTAAGGAGGGAGCAGCCTTAGCATAGAGGAAAGTAGTGATAATGTAAAGTATGTTCCAACTTCTGGAATAGTTATTCAGGAAAGGAACCAGTCTCTTCCTCAGAGAGACTTACCCAAATACTTCTTGGAGTCTGAGTAGAAGGAGGGCAGTCCTGGGGAAAAGATAGTATGACAACTATACTATGAGGATCCATTGGAAAAATCAGTGTAGGCTAGGAAAGGACTGTGAAACAGAAAAATCATGATCTTGAGCTGTGACAACACGGAAGAAATGTGGTTTCTTCTTGATGTTGTCATCCTGGGGAAAAGGTCTATTAATTTTGTGCTAGGTATAGGTCAATCACTTGAAGACAATTATGACCCTATGGCATCTTATCTTGACATGCACATCTATTGCCATGAAATAACCTCTTTCTAAGCAGAATGCTGAACCATGTGCCAACAATCATCATATAATTAACCACGAAATATTATTGAATGTCTATAGTGAATGAGACACCAAGATAATTGTTTTAAGGAATACATGCAGTTTCAAGGACTTGACACCTTCCCTCACACAACACATAAAGCAATGAGCATCTATTATGTGTCTAGCAATTATTAAGCACCTATCAGAATAGTAGAATAAAAACTTCAGGTAAGGTAAATACACACCATGAACATGAGGAAGAGTCAGTATATTGTCAATAATGACTTGTAGATGAGAAGGAGTTTAAGAGACATCATCAAGGACATGGAAGACCAGATAAACAGATGATGTTATTGTATGCTGAGGATAAAATGTATTTTATTGCAGATTTTATGCAGATGAACATCGTAGATATTGCAATCGAACACAGAAAATATTAACAGATGGAGAGAAAGGTGGCCGTAAGTACTTTGGGTAGATACTCTGCAAAAGATTTAGGGAAAGGTGTAGATAAGAATCTCATGAGACAAGAAATCATAGATAGGTTACATTCTGGTCTGATAGAGGGTTTCCCTTCACTGTCCCCATTCCTCTCTACGACCATAAATATAAGTATTGAAGAAGTTATGAGATTTTTACAACAAGATTTAATAAACCATTATGTTTGATGTGTCCTTTAAAGTGTGGGAAAGATTTTTGGTTATTTTTACAGATCTCATAATTTCACTTAACATTTTACGCTATATCTGATGGGTAGTGAGATCTCAGTTACAACTTTAAAATGTAATGAAGGTAACAAAATGCCATTTCCAGAGGGATTGATGATGCACTGTTATATTGCCAATCTGCCACTAAATAGGTATGCCATTTAATGTCTAATTCAACCAAAACAGGTCTCAAAAATTGTAGTGAAAATATCAAAGGGACACCCTCTTTGGTTTTAAGCAGCAAAGGGACATGAATAAACTTAATGGAATATACAATCCAAAATAAGCAAATAAATGGCCTCCAAAAGCTAGACTCTAACTCTTACATGGGATAAGGAGCAAAGTTGAAGAGAAAACACAAGTGTTATTTGGGGGAAATGAGAACCGAAATAAATGTGCTATAAAATAAAGCATCCTTCGCCTTGCTTTCAGGGTCTAGGAAGGTTCTGATAATGTGTCTTCTTTTTCTGTTTACTTTAAAAACTCATTTTTAGTTTGCACTTCTACATATCTGGCCTCTTGTGCAATCTTTGTGTTTCCTTTCTTTATTCTTCTCTGCACCTTTTTCTGGGATGGGGCTTCTTAACTTAGGGTCCTGTAATAGTAATTTAAGATGGGAAGATCTTTCCCATTCATGAATAGACCCAGGTGACCTGCCTGGGTCATGTGGAAGTCTGAGTCACATAAGTCTGAGTCACATGGGGGAGGAGTTTGCTGAATGGGTGGAACAGGAAGAGATGGAGCTAGAACAGGGCTGAGAGAAAGTTAGTCATGAGAGCAGTCAGAGTTTGGAAGGATGCAGCCAAGCAGGCTGCTGGCTAGAGTGAGTGAAAGAGCTGGTTTGTGATTTTGTTTAATGGCTGGTTTGTAGGAAGCTTAGCAGGGGCAAGGTTTGGGTCTTGTGCTGTCTTCTGCATTTTTATTGTGTATCGATTTTTGTCACTATGATGGATTTGACTTTCTGGGGCCTGAATGAATATTTTGGTTCTGTCTTCCATGTGGAGAATCTGTTGTATTTCCCAATTCAGAATTGCACCGTTATATTTATAGCCACCATGGGCACTGTGAATATCATATTGATGTTACAGGTTCATGGACATATCTCATAGGCTGCATATACTTTGTTAGGAAAAAATTATGCATTTATTTTCATTAACCTATAACTGAAAATTAGCATTTCCTTCAAT
This sequence comes from Notamacropus eugenii, assembly GCF_028372415.1. Classification (NCBI taxonomy): domain Eukaryota; kingdom Metazoa; phylum Chordata; class Mammalia; order Diprotodontia; family Macropodidae; genus Notamacropus; species Notamacropus eugenii. The sequence goes on along the minus strand of NC_092877.1, from coordinate 119,120,246 downwards.
TATCATTTTAAAAAAACATAACTCTTTATTCTGAAATGGGGTCCAAAGACTTTATTAGAATGACAAAGAGTCCATGGCACACAAAATTATTTTACAAACTCCCAGGTCAATTATTATGTTCACATTATCTTATTTCAGCTTTGATGATGAGAGTTCCATTTTGTATAAGCACCAGTTATTATCCAGTGTTAAAAGAGGGACAAGTTGATGGTATATCTTAATAATCACAAAGTTTCAAGGAAAAAGGTTTAAGTAAAATGTACCCTGAAAAGTTTCTTTATAAAATTCATTTACTTAGTCTTCCCATTTATTTTCATAGTTTTGTTGCTACCCTTACCTTCTATGTTCAAAATTCTTCATAAAGCCTTTCCCACTTACCATGTGACTAATCACTTTTACATTTCACTACTACTTTGAATAAGCCTGCTTTTACAAGGTCTAATGATCCTCATATTGTTGTTACTATTTACACAGAATTTGATATCACTAATCTTTTAAACCCAACAATTTGGATTGTATAACAGTTTATGAAAAAAATTTCCAATCTTTGTTGTTAACTGTTAAGGTCATTTGCTTCAATTTCTATCAATAATTATTTCTTTATTAAATAAAATTGCAAGTCCTTCTGTAGCCCCTTTATTTTTAAATGATTTGGCTTGGTGCTGATATTTTAGTTCCTTAAACACACATGGTATCTATTAGATAAATAGCCACATTAATTAATGTGATCTCTCCTTGATGTGGATACCTCTTCTGGTTATGCAGATCATAACCTATTAACTCCTTTATCTACTGATTGACATTTGTCTATATCTTTTTACAAATCCTCCACAAAGGTCTACACAAAGTACTGTAGACTATCTTCTAAATTTCTTGACATTACCTGAATGCCAATAGAGCAAGTGAACTGAATAGTTCCTATCCCTTATTCTCATTACATAAACAGTCTACCTCTTTTCAGCCACATACTATCTTTTATAGTAAAGGCAACTTGGTGTAGCAGAGAGTTGGCCTCAGAGCCAGAAGGACCTGAATTCAGTCATACCTCCAACACGTATGACATGTGATCCTGAGCAAGCTACTTAATTTGTCAGTTGCAGATCTGCATTGGTAGATGAAGCTTCCTCTCTGAGAGTTTCTTATTGTAATGATTTTAAAACTCCAAACCAAAAAAAATATCAACTACATCACATTTTATACAATCCTTCAGTGGTAATATGCTTTGGTTTTTATTCAGTCATTTTTTTTCAGTAATGTCTGACTCCTCATGATCCCATTTGGAGTTTTCTTGCTAACCATACTGGAGTGATTTGTCATTTCCTTCTTCAGCTCATTTTACCAATGAGAAAAGTGAGTCAAATAAGGTTAAGTAATCCAGCTCTCTATCCAGTGCACGACCTAGATGCCTTGATAATATGCAAGAGTCTATTAATATTTATCATAGGTTGATCTGCCAGGCTTTTGGGGGGTTGCAGTTATTCAGTATTTTGCCATTCCATGGCTTCTAGTCATATAGAATCACTGGAAAAATATTTATATTAAAAAGATCCAAATGTAGTCTGCAGATTGTAGTCCAGTGAGCTTGCCTTTATTTCTTTAAAAAAAACGTGTCCACGATATCTTATTAAAGCCATGTTTGGCAAAGCTCTAGAACAGAAAGGTGCAATCACCAGAACTAGCTAACATGGCTTCCTAAAAAATAAGCCATGCAAAGCCAACATTATTTCATTATTTGACAGTTAATGCAGATTTAGATTAGGGGAATTCTATACATATAATATATCTTGATTTTTAGGAAAATTTTATAAAATCTCATGGTCTTATCATGCAAAAAGATAGAGCTCTGTGGATGGATAATGTAGTTAGGTGAACTCAGAACTGCTTGAAAATTTGGTCCCAAGGAGTAGTCATTAATGATTCCATGCCAGCCTGGGAGAAGAAGAAATCTGGTGAAGTGCCCTAGGGATCCAAGCTTGACCCTTTACTAATTAATATTCCAATAAATGTATTGAAAATAAGTCTTAGATGACATCATTATCAAATTTGTTTATGACACAAAGCGAGGAAGGATAGCTAACATGCTGCATGAGAGACTCAGAATTCAATAAAAACTGACAGGCTAGAAAATTTAGCCAAATCAAATAAAGATGAATTCAGTTCAGACAAATAATAATGAAATTTAATAGGGACAAACATAAAAATTTGCACTGAGGTTAAAAGTGCATTTTCACAATTATAATAATATATGATATGTCTACACAGCAGTACATCAGAAGAAGGTCTGGAGGTTGTACAGAAGTGAAAAAAAGGATGATACTCATGAAAGCTAATAAAATGCTAGATGACATTAAAAAGATATTGTCTTTAGGACTAGGCAGGGGAGAGTCTCACCATACTCAGCCTTGGTTGGACCATTTCTGTTGTCACCTCATTACATTATTATGAAGTAAACATATTCCCACATTTTTCACGCTAAGTATTGTGTAAGCTTTTTGCAATACATTTTAGGAAGGATTTTGATAAGCTGCAGAGATCTCTTCTGGATCATATTATTTAATATTATTGAAGGAAATGTAGATGTTTCTCCTGAAGAAATGAAACACATTATCTGTTTCCAAGTCTTTGAAGAGTTTTCACATGGAAGAGTGAACTTTCTCCAACTTGACCCTACAGAACAGAGCCAGAACTACTAAGCAGAAACTGCAAATAGGCAAAGTTAGACGGTCCGAGAAGAGGAAAACAAAAATGACCAGTTGTTATAGCTAATCAAAAATAGAATTGGGTAACTTGGAAGGTAGGAGATTACCTCTCATTGGAAGTTTTCAAGCAAGAACTGAATGAACGCTTGTAGCGGTCAATGTAGAGACAGTTCTTGTTCAAGTAGATATAAATTAGACTACGCGATTGTTTAGGTCTCTTCCAGCCAGCAAAGTGATGTCCAATCTTTCATGCAATAACATGAATACCATTTCTTATCTCTCTCCCTACTTCTTTTGGGATCATTGTAGTTATCTGCCTCCTGTACTCCCTCTAAGATATAGAGTGAAAATACTCCTTTGGGGTATGGAAGTAGAAAGTGACTTCCAATAATGCACAATTTTAGTTTATTTAAGTTTTCATTAGATTATTAATTGTCTTTAGAGAGATAAAACACTATTTGGTCCATGATGTACATAATTAAAGAATTATATAACTATGTATCCACATTCATGAAGCAATATATTAAAAGTAGTATTGAACTGAATAAAACCATATTGTAAAATAAAATTTAACTTAAAAATTGGCAATAATAATGATGATGATGATGTCAACACTGATGATGATGATGATGATGATGATGATGATGATGATGATGATGATGATGATGATAATGATGATGATAACTTGAGATAAAACTCACTTGGGACAATCCATTCAGAAAATATTTTGAGTAATGCATACATCTAGGAACTATGCACATCAAAACCTTTTGGGGGGTGATTTTTAGTTTTGCTTTGATGAGTTTAAGGCCCTTATTATTATGTTCACATAGATTTTTGGTTTATGAATTAGCATCTTATGGAGTTTATAATTCTGATTTCCACTGTGTATTGATAGTCTCTAAATATGCTATGTTGTTATGGATCAGTTGAACCACTTTGTCTAAAGAATCTAAATTTACTCCCTCCATAAATTGAAGACATTTTCACTTTATCTTTGTCTACAGTGTATTATTTCTGTCTCCAAAATTATTTCTTCTGATCTGTGAAGCTTACGTTTTACTTTAATGAGTCCAATTAGCATTTCTCCATATAGTAAGAAAAGTGCATTTATTCCAGTATTATATTCTTTATATTCCTAATGGACAACTGACAGCTATAGAAATGCAAGAAGTAAAATCTTTCACTATTAAATATGCATGTATCTCATTCTATAATCATCAATAGAAAGTATAAGATAGCTCTTTCATTAGTTTTAATGGTTCTCTCATTTTATACCTCAATCTTTCTATCTTTATTATTTTTCTTACTCATTAATCTAGATTAAAAACTATTCTTTTGGGACATATCAACATTGGCCCTATGCACCAAGGTTTTCCACAGTTTTATGATGCCTCCCACTTCTTTTATTCTCTAGGGAATTCAACAATTCTGTAGATTTCTGGAGGTACATTGTTGAGTTATGGTTTTCCATTCATTTACTTATATTAAAAATGTCTTCCAGTCTAGGGAGGCTTTGCTTGAGTCTAATCAATAAATCATGGTATACTTTCAACTTCTTACTCTACTTATGAATAGGAATTTTCCACTTGTATAGAGGTTTTGTCCAGTATAGCATTACTCCTAAAATTATGGGTACTTGTATAATACTTTAGGCATAAAACAAATGAGATTGCTATGAAAAGACATTTGAAATAACCTTCAAATGGAAATGGTTTCTGAGTGACCACTGGGGATACTTAAAACAGAACTGGACAGTATGCCAGGAAATGAATGGTAGATAATTTTACTGAGAAATGCTAGGATCAATGAAACATTTTCTCTTGAAATCTCTTCAGGTAGAAGCTAACTCTCTTGGTTCTGGGAGAAGGTTAAACATTAAGAATATAGTTCCCATAACTTTGTTTTCCAAAACCCCCAGTACCACCAACCCACATGAGTGGAATAGAAAGCACATTTCCTAGATTTTGTTGTTGTTGACAAACCTTAGAATAAATATTAATGTGCCTATAACCTTGCAGTTCATTTTCTTTGTCCCTAGACAGATTTAATACTGCTAATCCACAAGGTGTGTTTCTGGTTTAGTTTTTTTTTTTCCCGTACTGGAAATGACACAATTTTTATAAATTTAAGCAATTAATTTTTAAGGCATATAAAAGAATGCACAGTAATAATTATATTAAGTAAAAAAGTTCCACAGTCCTTATATTAACACCGTCTCAAGAAAGTGACTGAGAGACTATCAATAACCACTGGTCCCTCTGACTACTTTCCCATATCTACAAAAATTTTAGGAAAATAAACCACTCATACATTCTGATAACCTTAATGTATAGAAAGGGAATGGGCAGACTTTTGCAAACAGTATTCTACAATATACAATTTCTTTACAACAGCACAATTTACTAAAAGACAAAGCGACTATGGAGTCCCATGATGCTCATTAATTGTTGACTTAAAAGAAAGCTTTTTGTTTAAGAAAGCAAAACATGGTGGTAAAGCCTGTTCTCCAGCAATTATCTTCTACACATATGTTGGAATCTTACATGTTTCTTTGTAAGATATAATAGAAATAGCTTATGATTTTTCACTGTTAAAACCAAGTGATGTATAAAAGAAAATTTGTGCTAGCAGAGGTGGTGCTACTATCATAGAGGACATCCACGGTAGAATCCAAATCAAAGGGATTTCTTCTAGATGATGAGGTTATCCAGATACAACCATTTGAGGATGACATTACACTGATTATATCATCAGAGAATACTGAAGAGACTTTTAAAGATGATCTGTAATCACTCAAAAGAATTCAGCTTAACTTTACACATTTTGAGGAAAAATGAAATTAGAATGTCTGTTGCTGCAGGTATGGAATGCAGTTGGATGGATAACCCCTAGAGCTCATCTGTCAATATATACATTATAAGTAGACACTGCAGATGGACAATGAGCTAAGCACAGAAATGAACAGGGAGAAGAGAGTGGACTGGAATATATTATAGATATTGTGTAATTCTGATTTTGTTTTTAATAACCCTAAACTTCTCCCTGAAATAAAGATCATTCTTTTTCAAGCCACTATTCTCCCAGAGATATTGTGTAGCTGTAAGTCATGGAATACTACAATTTTGGAAGAATTGAAGCTGCACAGCATAGGGAAAGCAGTAGAGATTTCATGATAAGCTTGGATGCTACAACCCATCACAAATGAGGGCATATGCAGGAGAAGTATCATAAAGATTGCTGCCAGAAAGTGTAAGACAAGAAAAAGAAGATGAGTCAGTTACATAGCTAGAGTAAGAAAAAATCATGTGGGCTAGATGTGGTGGTGCAGGCTTGTAGAATAAGCTGCTAGGGTGGCTGGAGCTGGTGAATTCTAGAATTTTGAAATGCTGCAGAGTAGAAGTGAATCAAGTATTTGTACTTACTGGCACCAATATGGGGATCCTTCAGGATTAAGAGGTCACCAAACTGCCTAAGGAGAGCTAAACTGGCCCAGATTGGAAAAATGGAGCAGTCCAAAACTTCTGGGCCACTTTGTATTGAACTTCTGATCTGGGTAAGATAGTAATAACACCCTTCTCTCCCTCATCCCTCCCCACAAAGGGGAAGAATCATGTGTTCTGCTGAGAAACCCTAAGAAAGCTTAGAGAAGCCCAAAATAGAACTTATGGACACATAAAGACAAAAGTACCATATGTTGGACAATCATAGATTGTTCATGATTTTCAAGTATTTGAGGTAGTTCTCAAATCAGTGAGATCATGGAGAAAGTTTATCTGATTTTTTTAAGGATAGGAAAAGAGGTGTGGGACAGAAAGAGTAAAAGAACTAATTATTTAATATTTCTCATCACCACCATCTTTCTATCAGGGAACATCCAAACTGTTATTGGCCCACCATGGCTGGCTAGGACAATATTCAGATGTCAGAGCAGGGGAGATGATTCACTTTACCTTCTGTAGTCATTTTTTCCCTTCTGGGAACCTTATTAAAGAACACCAAAAAGCAGAGCTTACAAAACACTGTTAACATATTCATTTTAACTTAGTTTTAAGCATTTTGAAAGTCTCATTGAATTCAAGAAACAAATTTTCAAATTGAGAAACCTTCTTAATGTTCAATTAAGCATGATTAAATGAAGAAATGGCATATCATATGTGAATTTTGCCATCCCCTAACTTGGAACGCCTCAGACTAGGTCAACACCATGTATGAAATGAACTGGTTTAGAATGAAAGCTAAGCATATGAATAGTTCTGCCAAATGGTGAAATTTATTTGATCAAATCATAAAGCTATATAGACATAGCCTGTGAATCCATTTCCCCAATTGTTATTCATAGAAAGTAATACCTTACTGATTTATAAAGGGATATTTACAAATACAAGTAAAGGGTGTTATAAAAAATATTTCTTATTTTTGTCTATACTTTTAGAGAACCTACAAAAAAAATAACATGCTTGTACATCTAGTACTTCTTAGAGCATAGTTCTTTTCTATTTTTGAATTACCTGCATTTTTTCTAAATCAGGATTGGTAATGAGTATTTTCATCTGTTAAAAAAGATTTTTACATTAATCAGAATGCCTCTGTATGAAAACACTCTCGCCAAAAAAACAAAACAAAACAATGCAGATTGCAATAAAATAGGATTGATGTGCAAAAATATATACTGAGTGTGTGTGAAATATTGAATACAGAGAAGAATACATAGTAAATCTTAATTTGATGGTTTCCATTGCAATTTTGAGTTTGGCAAAGCAGAGCATTGTAATGGTTTGGGAGATCAAAACCTCATTTAAAGATATAGTCAGAAAGAAAAAGATTGCTATTCAAGTAAAGATAATCTCTGTCTTCACAGAAATCTTTAAAAATCCTTTTCTCTTCCATATTATTAGTGGTTTTTTCATTTTTATAAAGAGGATTTTGCAGATAAACTGTTGCAATGTTCCCCTGACTCCTAAACCAGTACTAAAGCCAGATGACAATGAATCTGTAGTCCTTGGCATCAAAGTCCCAGGCTGTCATCGTTGTAAAAGATGCCACTTTTCAGCAAACTGCTGATCCAAAGAGGAGATTAGAAACGTGAATTTTAACTGACGAAATATGAATTTGAAAATTACACCTCATATACATTTTTGGTACAGATATTCACAGAATACTTTTGGTAGAAAAAATCATATTTTCAGTTACATCTCCTGACTGCCAAAACAAATGGAATTAACTCAATTCTCCACTGAGAGGTCATAAGGCTGCAATATAATGAGGAGGGCCTTTTCCTCCAATGTGAACTTCTGAATCATCACAGCTATGTGCCACTGTCTCAACTGAACAGAACCTTCCCCCCTCAATCTGTCTACTCTCTAAATCAGAATTCCTATGACCTTGTATGATTCACTACATCATTATATATACTCTTATTAACAAAGTCTTAATATCAAAAAATAAGCAAAAAGAAAATCTCTTTGTTAGAAATAGGTAAACTCTCCATGATGCAGATTATTCTAGGATTTTCTTTCTTTCACATTTTATTGAATTTACAGAAAATTCATTTGCTTAAAATAAATAATTTGGGTAACATCAGTATTTAAATATTTCAAAATTTTAATGATTTTGCTAATAGAATCTACTCCTAATTACAGATTGCAACATCAGCCCTATTTTTTAAAATTAGTTTTAATCTCAAATATACAATAAGAAAAGTAACATTGTAAATGTAAATATTAAAACTTAAATACAAAAGAAGAAAAGTATTCCAAATGTGCACAGCAGAACATGAGAGGATTCAGAATATATAGCAATACATTTCCATTTCAAGGAAGCCTATATAATAAATATATTTGATTCTGAGCTGTCCATCTTTTCTTTGCTTTCATGTGAGTTTTCTATTGTTCTCTGTTGTGCACTTTTTACTTTGTTCTTTTTTCCCTTTCCTCTCCTTTTTCTCAAGAAGGATACAGTTAAACGCTGGCACATGCACACACGTACATAAACATATAAATGTGTATGTCTATATATATTATATATAATATATATACACATATACATAAATATATAATGCATGTATCTATATATGTATAAATGCACATATATACATATAGACAGATACGTATACATATACTTAGATATCTATAGTCATACTCATATTTAGTCATATTCATTCGTATGCATCTATGTAAGACCATAATATACTTATTTTTCCTGTTTCTCTGAAGGTGGATAACATCTCCCTTTATAAGTCCCAGTCTTTCCATATTTTTCTGTCTGCCATCTCATGAATTTCTAGGCAACGGCAATATTCTATCCTTACACTGCCTACCTATTTTAAATAATCTAGAAAATATTGATTAATATGACTGACACACTGTATAGTTTCTCTGTTTTTCTCTTTTGGTTAAATCTATTTTAGCTTTATCTTTGAGATCATGATTACTTCTTCTGGTTACTGATCTTTATTTTATGTTTGTGTATATCTCTTATTTCCTATACCTCCTGACTCCTCTACTTTATTTCTACCTGCTACCTTGCCCTCCTATAACTTAACCTACCTCCCCTCCAAAGATGACTCCCTTCTCCTCTCCCTTTATCCTTGCCCTCTTGTTTCTATCTGATTTTAACAGGTGTATATATATATATATATATATATATATACCCTTCTGGTTATATGTGTTATTCCCTTTTTATCCCATTCCCATTAATCTAGACATCCTTCTATAGCACCCCCATCCTATTCCTTTACTCTTATTTATTTATAAATTCAGATCTTTGAAATACAAAGGTCTCATTTCTCATATAGAGAACAGTCTCAAATTTATGAAATTAAGAGCCATTCCCCAGCTGGTAAATGATCTGAAAATATGATCAGTTTTCAGATGTAGTCATTAAAGTCATCTATAGTCATATGAAAAAAATATTCTAACTCACTACTGATTAGAAAAACGCAATTTAAAACAATTCTGAAGTACTATGTAATACCTATTAGATTAGATAATAGAACAGAAAAGGTAAATAACAAATACTGGAGGGGAAGTGGGAAAAATGAAACATTAATATATTATTGTTAGGGTTCTGAATTAAGAAATCATTCTTTATAACAATTTGGAACTATGCACAAAGGACTATAAAACCCTTTGACATAGCAATGCCACTACTAGATCTGTATCCCAAGAGAGATAAAAAATGAAAAGGAAAAGGATTCATATGCACAAAAATATTTGTTGCAGCTTCTTTTCTGGGGGTAAAGAATTGGAAATTGAAGGGATGAACATCAATTGGAGAATGGTTGAATATGTTATTGTATGTAATTGTGATGGAATACTATTGTATCATAAGAAGTGATGAGCAGGATGCTCTCATAAAAACCTAAAGACTTACATGGGTTGAGACAAAATGAAACATCATGGGTACAAAATGACAGCAATATTGTAGGATGATCAGCCATGAATGACTTAGATATTCTCAGCAATACAAGGATCCATGAAAACTCGGAAAGACTTATGATGAAAAATACTATCCATCCCCAGAGAAAGAACTGATGGTGCTTCAATACAGATTGAAGCAGCTTTTCTTTTCAATTTTTTATTTTTCTTGTTTTTTTTAAAATCTGTTTTCTTCCACAACATGACTATTATGGGTATATTTCGCGTGACTCCACATATATAGCCTATGTGGGATTGCTTGCCTTCTCAATCAGGGAAGGGAGGGAAAGTGGGTAGAGAGGAAAGAAGGGAAAACATTTGGAATTGAAAGCTGTAAAGACAAATGTTAAAAATAGTTATTTTCATATAACTAGGGTAAAATTAAGTACTAAGTAAGTACAAAAATGTCAGAAAATGTTACTACTGTATTCACGCTAACACGAAAACCTATTTTTAATTGTATAAATTGGAAAAAAATCAAATCTGATTAAAGTTCAGATGAAGAAGTCATAAAAAGCCTTACAGAGACAAACTATATTAAGATAAGAATGTCTCTATTATTAAATTGGACAAGATTGAAAAATTCATAAATCACTACTATATGATATTTACTTGGTCAGAGACTGCCTATTTGCATGTGATAGAATCAGACAGTCAGAAAATTCTATCATTCAATTCCTTCTATCTTGTTAGTGAAGACATATGAGGGTGTAGTCCCATAATTCTGACACTATGAAGTGAATTGTAATAACTATTTTGCATTTATATGCATCAATTTATTTATTCTTGAATTTTTCTAATATATCAGTGAGGTCAGACATGGATTTCTAGAATTTGGTTTAGCTCTTGTATGTCATAATGATTTTGTTTTCAGTAAGTAATACTGTAGTGACTCCCACTTCATTAAGTACTTTTGCTTGTACCAAATCATACCTTCCTCTTTCTACAGATGGTCACTCTAGAGATCTGAGAAGGTGCTGTATAAAGAAGTATAAAAATCAATATACTTTGATGTTATGACCTTGATCTAGCATTTGATCGTTCATGCTAGTCAACATTTACATATGAACTATTAAAAACCTACCAAGATATGCACATACGATAAGTGATTTGATTAATTCCATTTAATGGAAAAACAAGTACATAAAAATTAGAATTGCCAAAATGGCCTATAATAAGTGTCCTCAAGTGTACTTGTTAACTTTTATTGATAAAGCAATAAGCCTGCTTTCATCATGAAAACCACTCATTTTCCAAGGCTACAGAAGATATTTCCAAAAATAACCTCTGTGCATAGAAGACGATGTGGAATAGTGAATAGAAGGTTGACCACAGAGTCAACAAATTTAAGGTTCGATTCTCCTCTCTGATGCACCCTGGCTATATGGTACTGTTCAATTCATTTAACCTCTTATTGCCCCAAACAGTTCTCTAAGATTACAAGTTTCCAGTCTGTTTGGTAAAGTATCCTCCCAGAGAGTTCTACAGACTGCTGACTATCACAGATCTGGCCCAAACTTAAACACAAGAAGTGGCATAAAGATACATAATTTAAGAAAAAAATGATCAGAGAAGATGTTGGACTGGTCAATTAGCAAGAAAAAAATAAAATATGGATAGCTCTAGTCCCACTACATTGGATAGAGAGATAGATGATAAATTGATATCTTCAAGCCCTGCATTAATGTAATATTAGAAGACTCAGAGAGTATATATCCATCATGAAGGCTGAGGTGAAGAGGAGCAAAGAATGAGAAAGCATGGATAGGTTGCTATGTATTTCTTTGGAGAGAGGACCTACATTGATGAGAACCATAGTCCATTTAACTGTTAAATTATAAGAAACAGCATAAGTATGATGGAGTATTTGGCAGAGGTTCAGCCTTCGAGTGAAGAAGAACCAGGATCTAAGGCTTGATTCTGACACATATCTTTTAAGTAACTATAGTCATCATTTAAGTCTTCAGTACCCTTGGCAACTCTCTTAGACTATAAGGGATGAACAGTTGCTGCCCTGCATCAGTGGATGAAGTTTCCCCATGGGTAAGTTCTACACCAATGAATTTACAGGTTAGCATACAGACATACAAAATGCAGACATCCATAAAGTGTTCACAACTTATTATGCAGACATGATCCAAATACCATAGCTATGCCTTTGCATGATTGCTCCCTATGCTTGGAATTCACTACCTTCTCAATTTCTTTTAGATTCTGTATTTTCTTTTAAGGTTAGGTTGAGTTCACTTTCCATATGAAACCTTTACTATTAAGACAGAAGCTAGTATAACTCCCTCTTTCCAAGAAAGTATATTTATTCTGTGTCTATTGTGAAAAAATGTCTCATGTTATGGAATGCCAGCTCCTTTAGGGCAGTGACCATTGCATTTTTGTCTCCACATCCCTTGAACGTAACTGTCATTCTGTTATGTTAAAATGTTTGACCATCATTCTTTACCTATATGATGAGTCATTTCTGTAGGCATGTTTCTCTTAGTTTATTGTATGTGCTGCTTTATTTCCCTTACTGATTTTTGATTTATGTAAGTATTGTTATGAAAGTCTGCTTTTCTATAACATAAGATCCATATTAAGTTTCTTATTATTGGTTTGGAAACTTCCTATCTTTTCAATGATTTTTTTTTTTGCTTTCTCATCTGCTTTCCTGAGCTGAAGTACTGAAAGACTGTCATGTGGAAGAGAGATCAGATTTGTTCTACTTGCCCCTAGAGTACTCTCTAGGACCAATGAACACAAATTATAATCTGGCAGATTGCAGTTCCAAATAAGGGCATGGTGACTGGAGGGCTAGGTTAGGTTGGTAATTAAAATGACTGTTCAAATCCCATTTGATCCTGGTAATTCACTAAACTTTTATGTGTCTCACATTATTTCATTGCCCTCCAAGCTGGACTGTAGACCTATCTCCATGGTATTCTCTCTGCCATGCTACAGAAACCTCTTTGCCCTGGAAACTCAGTTCATTCTTGGATTTCTTCTCTCATTGAAAATATTCTTCATCCATGAGGCCTCACCATCTGCTTGGTCAATTCCTCCAAGAATCTCTCAGTTTAGGAAGAAGCCTAAACCAAAAATGTCTTCATCTCCCTCCCTCCTCTCTCTCTCTCTCTCTCTCTCTCTCTCTCTCTCTCTCTCTCTCTCTCTCTCTCTCTCTCTCTCTCTCTCTCTCTCTCTCTCCCCAAGTACACTGTTGACTCATCTCCATGGGAATTTCCCTACCATGATCCCTCAAATGGTACCTTCTCTCTCACTCCTATCCCCCTTTTATCTCCCTTACATGTGTTAGTCCTCAAGGGCAAGGGACTCTCTGTCTTTTTTCCTATGTCTTTTTTCATTCCCAGAACTTAGCATAGTGACTGGCACATAGTAAGAGCTTATTAATTTTTTTTAACAAATTGACTGAATATACTAAATACTAACATGCACAACCTGTATTGGTGAAGGGAGTTTCTATAGTGAGCATTCTTCAAACTGATGAAATCATACATTCTTACTGTATTGAAAAATGGAGGAACTTATTAACCATGAAGGATACTTTCTTGGTAGCAGTGAGCTTCCTATCTACAGAAGTCCATGTTTATTTAAGGGATCTTACTATATTATCTCTGAGGTCTCTTCTGACTCTTAGATCATATGATTCTATTTACAAGTTCCTGATTGTTTTTAATGAGATGACTCCACTTGGATGAATTGACAAAGACGTAAAAGAAGTATTTCCAGCTGTATTGAAAACATTTAAACATATTGTTGATGGCAAACTCTTGTTAGGCTTCTGACAAGGTTTTGCTATAGATAAAAGAACAACACTACAGTTTGGTGCCAAAATGGAAATTGATGGGTGTTAATGAAAAGGCCTGGAAGATATGTCAAGATTGTGGAGGATTAGTCCTTCAGATACAAAACACTGAATCTAATTCTACCAATGCCATTGAATAAATATAAAACAATTTGCATGCCCCAGTCCTTTCCATTCCCATCCTTTCCAGTCTCCAGTTTGGACAGTCAGCAGGGAGAAATCCTTGAAAATCAAAGGAGTCTTATGAAACGAATAAATCAGTGGTAATTGTTTTTGTAATGTTGTTTGGGGAAAATAATAATAAAAATGAATATCAACAATCTCCTTTACTGCAATACGGTAATATGAGAGAGTTCTACCATGAAAGCCTAAAGCATAGAAGCAACATTAGGAAGCTGTAATGTATAGAATCATTACTATATTTATAAGGGATAAAAAATAAGTAACATCATTAATACAGGGATGAATTAAAAAAAGTTTCTTTTCTCATTTGATTGTCTTAGCTGATAAAGGAGAAATTCCTTCAGGAAAATAAAACTGGGTGTATAATATCTGAATATGCATTTGTATATTCTCTTGTGCTTTATAATCTGCATGAAATCTATTAGTGAGTTGTATTAGAATGAAAGAAACTGAAGGGATCAGAAAAGATCACAGTAAAGAACCTTGGGTACCTTCTAGTTCAACCCATTATTTATTTTTTCAGTAAGGAAATTAGAGACCCAGAGAGGTTGAGTGACTTGCCCAATATCACATAAATTATAGCTAGAATCAGAAACCCCTACTATCCAGGAAAAATTAAATCTCTCCATCAAAGATATGTACAAGGATGAAGGTAAATAATTTCCATTAATTTTTTTTTCATGTGTATATATCATCATCATCATCATCATCATCATCATCATCATCATCATCATCATCATCATTAAAATCTTCCTTATGCCCAACCAAAATACTTCTGACTTTCATTAAAGCATATTTCTTTTCTTTAGTTTTTTCAAGTATATCAAAAATATCTCAAGAGTAATACGAAATACTGGTCAATACTTTCCTCACTAAAACCTCTTTATTGTGTTTTAAGAAATTAACTTTATTTTTTTCTAAATATATATCTCAAATTCCTTGAAATCTTCCTGATGGGAAATGTATTCTATAACTTCATATATTATCATTGTTGTCTTCAAACTCTGGAGTTGATCTGGGGTCCTTTTAAGAATACAGAGATCTAATTAAATATACTGCTTAAATGGGGGTTTGAGTGGTAAGGAAATATTTCTCTTTTGACTGCTATATGTCACGTTCTTACTCGTATATCTTAGTATTATGCTGACTTTCAAAATTATTGTGGCATTGCTCACTTACAAATAGTAATTTTCTTATTTCCAATGAAAATACTAGGAACTTGCTATATTTTATTCTGCATTTTCAATCACATTTTTCAGTAGTGCCTATTTACATAGATATGCAAATTTCATTGAAGAGATATAATTCTTTCTGATGCTCAAGTGGTGAGAAAATGGAATCTGTAATTGACAACGAGAATGATGCCCACATGAACCCTTTAGTAGCTTCAATAGGTATGGCATACCCAAAGAGGAAAAGAGGGGCTAACAGACCCTGATAAAATAAAATAAAATAAAGAAAATAAAGCAGTTCACCTGCTTTATCATGGAACTTAAAGACATCTTTATAGATGAGACTGTAGCCAAAAAGGTATAAAAAATATATAGTTACGGGAAGTAGAACCAACTAAAATGTTTAGTACAGTAATTCTGAATTCTGGACTTAGAGAAAGGAATATAATCCACCCTCAGGAAACAACCCAATACAGCTTTCTGCTTTTCAATCAATTCCCGAGGAATTGAATATCGCAATTAAAATTAGCAGAAACATATATACATACCTACAAGAACATATATATTCGCTTGAATGTTTAAAATCAGTCCCGAATATACTTAACATTATATTAGACTTGTAAAAGCAATTTTCATACTCATTATTCAATTCATAATAACCCTAGGAAGCAGATAGCAGTGGTGTTATTATCTCTATTTTACCAGTAGGTAATCTGAGGTTTAAAGAAGTTAACTATTGTGCCTATCCTCATAAAGGTAGAATGTGAACATGAGGATCTAAAGCCAGATCTTCTAATTCTTGTTGTCCTACCTTCACATTGTTGTTTTGAAGTCAGATAGAAATGGATGGAAATGGGAATTGAAGCTTTTGCCTACATACATACATACACACATACATATACTTATATACACCTGTGTGCATATACACATGGATACACGTCTCTGATGGAGTAGAATTAGATGCGTTCTCCTTGTATTTTTATCTTGAACAAATGACTTCCTTTCTCGCTCCTATCTTCTTGACTCTTACTGAGACCTGGGTCTCTCCTGAAGACACCAATACTCTTGCAACTCTTTCCATTACTGACTACATTTTTCTTTCATACTTCCCAGCTCAGTAGTTGTAGAGAAAGATTTGGGGTGCTCTTTGCTCCCCATTGCCACTTCCAGACACTCTACCACCATCATTAAATAATCTCTCCTCCTTTGACATTCAAGCTATCAAATTTATCACCCAATCCAGTTCCATGTGACCTTTATCTCCTGTCCTCTAGGACATTCCCTTTCCTTCTTTTTTTCCATTGATTTATATATCTTAACTTTTCAACAATCATCTCCACAAAATTTTGAGTTGCAAATTTTCTCCCCATCTCTCCATTCCCCCACCCCAAAACACTGAGCATTCTAATTACCCCTACCATCAATCTACCCTCCCTTCTAAGATCCCTCCCTTCCCATATCCCCATCTTCTCTTTTGTCCTGTAAGGCAAAATAAATTTCTATACCCCATTACCTGTATTTCTTATTTCCCAGTAGTATGTAAGAACAATACTCAACAATTATTCCTAAAATTTGAGTTCCAAATTTTCTTCCTTCTTCCCCCCCCCATCCCCATTGGGAAGGCAAGCAATTCAATATAGTCTGTACATGTGTAGTTTTGCAAATGGCTTCCATAATAGTCATGCTGTGTAAGACTAAATATATTTCCCTCCATCCTATCCTGCTTCCCATTTCTTCTATTCTCTCTTTTGATCTTGTCCCTCCCAAAAAAGTGTTGACTTCTAATTGCTCCCTCCTCCTATTGCCCTCCCTTCCATCATCTCCCCCACCCTACTTATCCCCTCCTCCCCCACTTTCCTGTATCATGACATAGGTTTTCATACCAAAATGAGTGTGCATTTTATTCCTTCCTTGAGTCAACTGTGATGAGAGTAGGCTTTATATTTTCCCTCTCATCTCCCCCCTTTTATCCTCCATTGAAAAGTCTTTATTTTGCTTCTTTTATGAGAGATAATTTGCCCCATTCCATTTCTCCCTTTCTCCTCCCAATGTATTCCTCTCTCACCCCTTAATTTTATTTTTTTAAGAAATGATCTCTTCCCATTCAATTCACCCTGTGCTCTCTCTCTCTCTCTCTCTCTCTCTGTGTGTGTGTGTGTGTGTGTGTGTGTGTGTGTGTGTGTGTGTGTGTATTATCCCTCCAACTACCCAGATACTGAAAAAAGTTTCAAGAGTTACAAATATTGTCTTTCCGTGTAGGAGTGGAAACAGTTCAACTTTAGTAAATCCCTTATGGTTTCTCTTTTCTGTTTACCTTTCTATGCTTCTCTTGATTCTTGTGTTTGAAAGTCAGATTTTCTTTTCAGCTCTACTCTTTTCATCAAAAATACTTGAAAGTCCTCTCTTTCATTGAAAGACCATTTTTCCCCTGAAGTATTATACTCAATTTTCTGAGTAAGTGATTCTTGGTTTTAGTCCTCATTCTTTTGACTTCTGGAATATCATATTCCACCCCCTTCAATACTTTAATGTAGAAGCTACTAGATCTTGTATTATCCTGACTGTATTTCCACAATACTCCAATTGTTTCTTTCTCAGTGCTTGCAATATTTTCTCCTTGACCTGGTAACTCTGGAGTTTAGCTACAATGTTCCTAGGAGTTTCTCTTTTTGGATCTCTTTCCTGAGGTGATAGGTGGATTCTTTCAATATTTATTTTGCCCTCTGATTCTAGACTATCAGGGAAGTTTTCCTTGATAATTTCATGAAAGATGATGTCTAAGCTCTTTTTTTGGTCATGGCTTTCAGGTAGTACCATAATTTTTAAATTGTCTCTCCTGGATCTATTTTCCAGGTCAGTTGTTTTTCCAATGAGATATTTCACATTATCTTCCATTTTTTCATTCTTTTGGTTTTGTTTTGTGATATCTTGGTTTCTCATAAAGTCAGAAAAAAAATCCTCTCACTGACTTTTGGCACGTGTGGGTTGAGGGATCTGTAAACCTCTGGTATTGCTGCTGGGGATTCCACCCGCGGGGATTCCACCCCTGAGGCCTGCTCTGGTCCTCCTCCTGCCATGCGGCCAAGGCTGAGCTGGGCTCCACTCCACATCTGGTACTACAGACCTTTCCTGTCAGCCTTTCAGGTCACCCTGGGCTGGAAATCTCATCCACTCCATTGTTCTCTAGCTTCTGCTGCTCTAGAATTTTTTGAGAGTCTTTCTTTGCAGGTATTTTATGGGCTGTGGGGGAAGAGCTAGTGTATGTCCATCTTTCTAATCCATCATCTTGACTCCCCACATATACATCTATTTATATACACACGTGTGTATGTATGTGTGTATATTTGATCTCAAGCTACAATTTGAAATCTTAAACATCATAAATCTACTTGCCAGCCTGTGAGAAGTATGACATTAATTTGACTGGATGAATTTTATTGAATGAAACAAATGCCATCCCCATATATAACCAAAACTAAATGGAAAAACAATTCTGCTAAAATATCCGAGTTTTAAAAATCATATATATATATATAGAGAGATATGTAGATAGAGACACATGTCTTATGTTGTATGCAGATAGATTGAGTGGATATGTCATTATCAGTCAACATGTTTAGTTAAAACTTAATGTGTTTGTAATGGAACACAAATGGCAAGTGGTGTATGGGGAAAGGACAAGGAACCAGGACTAGGATAGTTAAAATGGGTTAATGAAATTTAAATGAGATTAGAATGAGGTTTTGGATCTATTTACTTAAATTCAATAAATGTTTTACTATATGCAGAATAGTTGTGTTGGACAGGAGGAATAAAGAGAAAAGATAAAAATGATGCTATCCCTCCCCTCAGAGAGCTTACATTGTTGGGTGAAAATGAGCCTAATACAATAGAAGGAACAACGAGGGGAAAAGAGCAAATCAGAAAAGATACTCTGGGAATATTTGAGAAAGAGGAGATCATTTCATTCTGGAAAACACAGGATCAGAGAAGGTTACCCAAAGTAGTCAGTAGCTAAAAGTACTATGAATGAGGATAAATAATCTTATATGGAAAAGATAGGAAGTAACCATGTTCCATGTCAGAAAAGCATAGCTTCTCTGAATACAGAGAAGCATGTGATTGGACACTTGAATTTGGGAATAGTTTATAGTACAGTTTGGCTAGAATGTAGAGTTCATAGTGGACAATAAGCCAAGAAATAATAGTTTAGATTCAGATGGTGGAAAGCCTTAAATGCCAAGGTGAAAATTCTGCATCCAAGAAATCACCAGGCTGCTGGATGGAGGTTAGGACTTGTAGCTCACTCCAACTTTGGGTATTGAAAGTCATAGCTAGCCTGAGGTGGGGGGAAAAATGGAAAGGAGGAGGGACAAAAGGTTGCTAGGAAGGCAGGGGATAGAATTCAAGCAGCAAAACTGAACCAAATATGTAAGCATAGAAATCTTGCTGCTTCTTCATATTATTGCTTCTACCTGTAAATTCCAGAATTTGACTTAGTGGTTATTTAAATAGCCAATAAACATTTATTAAGAGCCTACTATGTAGTAGGTATCATGCTAAGTGTTGAGGATGCAAAAAAAGGCTGGTAGTGTTTTTGCTGTCAGGATAATTCCATCTCATAATCTAATGGGGGAAATAACAAACATCTATATAAAAGTAAGATACATACAGGACAAATTGCAGTTAATAGAAAAGGAATGGAATATCAGTGAGGAAGATTAGAAAAGGCTTCTTGTTGAAGACTGGATTTCGGGTGAGATGTGAAGAGGACAAAGGAATTATGGAGGTGGGCAGCAACAAGTGAAAATACCCAGGGTCTAAGAGATTAACTTTCTTATGTGAGAAACAAGGAGGTCAATATCTCTGGACCAAAGAGTATTTGAGGTGTTAGTAAGGAATACAAAATCTAGAAGGGTAGGGATGAAGACAAGTAATGAAAGGTTTTTAAAATTAGAATACATTGTATTGAACCTGGAGGTAATAGGGAACCATGGAAGTTTAGTGAATAGGAGGGTGACATGGACAGATCTGAGCTTTAGGAAGATCACTTTGATAGCTGAGTGAATTATGGGTTGGCATTTGAGTGAGGCATTTGAGACAGGAGGACTAGCCAGCAGGTAGCATGAGTCTAGATATTATGTGATGAGAGCCTGAACCATGGTAAGGGCAATGTAAATAGCATGAAGGGAGACTATATGAGAGATATGACAAAGGTAAAATTGGCTTGTTTTGGAAAAAGATTGAATATGGACTGTGAGAAAGTGAGAAGTTAAGGATGACATTGAGGTTGTGAACCTAAGTGACTGGAGGGATTGTAGTACCTTAACAGTAATAAAGAAGTTTAGAGGGGGCAGGGGTTTTGGGGGAGATAATTAGTTTAGTTTTGGATACCTTGAGTTTAAGATTTTAAGATTTCTATAGGATGCCCAATTCAAAATTCCAATAAGCAGTTGGGGACAAGAAACTAGAGACCAGGAGAGAGGTTAGAGTTGTATAGGGGAGGTGAGAATCATCAGCATTGCAATAATAATGGAATCTATGGGAAAAGATGAGATCATACAAGTGATAGCATAAAAGGAGAAGAAAAGAAGGCCTTGGATAGAGCTTGGTGGACATCTATAGTTAGGCAGCATGACCTGGAAGAAGATCTAGCAAAGATGACAGAGAAGGAGTGGTAAGATAGGTAGGGAGAGAAGCAGGAGAAAGTCATGAAAACCTGGAGACAACAGAATATTAAGGAGAAAAACATAATCAATGGGGTCAAAACTGGAAGCAGAATGGATTAAAAAAAATACAAGAATATATTGTTCACCAGAAAAACATTTAAAAGTGAAAGATATGTAAACAGAAAAAATAAAGGGCTGGAGTAGAATTTATTATGCTTCAATTGATGCAAAACAAGCAAGGGTAGCCAACATTATCTCAGACAAAATTAAAGCAAAAATAGATTTAATTAAAAGTGACAAATGTGAAAACTGTATTATGATCAAAGGTACTATAAATAATGAAGATATTTCAATACGAAACCTATATTACCAAATGCCAGAGCATGAACTTGTCTTTTGTTTTTGTAAAAATTTAATTTTTTGTTATATTTGAAGTTCTAAACTGTCTTTTTCTCTCTCCTCACCCCACAGTAGAGGTCATCATTCTACAAAGATTTGTAAATATAAGTAAAACTATGCTGTGGATAATTCTACTTATCACTTCTTTCTCAGGAGGTGGATAGCATCTTCCTTCATGGGTCCATTATAGTTGATCTGAGCATCTTTAATAGTCAGAATAACATTGTTCACAATTATTCTTTGAACAACATTACTATTTCTTTTGTTTCTCATCATTTTACTTTTCATTATTTCTTGCAAATCTTTCAATGTTTCTTTCTAAAATCAGTCATCTCATCATTTCTTATTGCTCAGTAGCATATCATCACAATCATAGACCACAATTTGTTTAAACCATTTCCTAACTGATGGCCATGCCTTCAATTTCCAGTTCTTTGTCACAACAAAGAAAACTACTATAAATACTTTAACATGTATAGGTTCTTTTCCTTTTTCCCTAATCACTTTGGGAAACAGACCTAATAGTAAATTGCTGGGTTAAAGGGAATGCGGAGTTTTATGAGTCTTTGGACATAATTTCAGATTACTGTCTGAAATGATCAATTTTCAGTTCCACCAACAGAATATGCGTCCCAATTTTTCCACATTCCTTCCAACATTTGTCATTTTCCACCTCTATCATTTTAGCCAATCTGATAGGCATAAGATGATGTCTCAAAATTTTTTATTTGCATTTCTCTAAAGAATAACAAGGAATAATGATTTAGAGCATTTTTTATGTGGTGATATATATATATATATATATATATATATATATATATATATATATATATATATATATATATATATATATAGTTTTGATTTTTTTCATCAAAAACTTCCTGTTCATATCCTTTGGCCATTTATCAATTGAGGAATGATTCTTTTTCTAATAAATTTGACAACACTATGTACTTGAGGTTTGAGATCTTTTTTCTGAGAAACTGTCTACAAATTTTCCTCAATTTTCTATGATCATCCAAATTTTTAAGGGAAAAAAGTGAATTAAAGATGGAAATTATAAAACTATAATAGTGGGGAACTTTGATCTTCCCTTCTCAGAATTAGATAAATTTAATCAAAATGTAAATAACAAAGAAGTCAAGGAGATGAATCGTATCTTAGATAAGCTAGAAATGATAGCTATCTGGATAGAATTGAATGGGAGCAAAAAGGAATACAACTTTTTCTCAGCAGTATATGGTACCTTTATAAAAATAAAGAATATATTAGTACATAAAACCTTATAGCTAAAAGCAGAAATATTAAATATGAAAATATTCTAATACAAAAAATCATATTTATTAAGGATCTATAGAAACACAGATTAAAAATTAATGTAAACAAAATAACTTAATCTTAAAAATGAACAGGTTAAAGAAAAAGTTATAGGAAATAAATTAAAGAGAATGATAATAATGACATGTGAAAATTTATGGAAAAAGCAGTAATCAGAAAATTTATATCTCAAAATGCTTAAATCAATAAAATAGAGAAAGAACAGATCAATGGATTGGATATGCAATTAAACTAGAAAGAGAACAAAGTAAATATCCCCAACTAAGCACTAAATTGGAAATCCTAAGTAGCAAGATTAGATTAATAAAATTGAATCTGAGAGAAAAAATTAAACTAATAAATGAAACTAGAAGTTGGTTTTATGAAAAAAACAATAACATAGATAAACCATTGGTTAATATGATAAAAAGAAAAGAAAACCAAATTGTGATGAAAATGGTGAATATATTACGAGTGAAGTTGAAATCAAAGCGATTACTAGGAGTTATTTTGTGTAATTATATGTCAATAAATTTAACAATTTAGGTAGGAAGGGAAAATATTTACAAAAATATAAACTGTCTAGATTAACAGAAGAGGAAGGCAAATATCTAAATTACCCTCTTTTAAGTGAAGGAAAATTGAACAGCCCAGAAATGAACTTTTTAAGAAAAACAAAACAAAGCACTGGGACCAGATGGATTTAAAAATGAATTCTACCAAACATTTAAAGATCAATTAATTCGGTATTAAATAATTTGAAATAATAGACAAGGAAGAATTCCTATCAAATTCCTTTTATGACACTAATATGAAGCTGACACCTAAACCAGAAAGAACAAAAATAGAGAAAGAAAATTATAGATGAATATTACTAATGATATGGATGCAAAAATTCTAAATAAAATACTATCCAGTAGACTACAACAATATATCACAAGTATTACACATAATGTCCAAATGGAATTTAAACCAGGGACACAGGTATAGTTTAACATGAGAAAAAAATTCTATCAACATAATTGACTATATCAATAAGAAAGTAACAAAAATCATATTATTATCTCAATAAATGCAGGAAAGGCTTTTGCCAAAATACAGAACTCATTCCTATTAAAAACATTCTGAAGCATAGATATGAATAGATTTTTTCCTTAAAATGATGAGAAGCAACTACCTAAAGCCATTTGAAAGCATTATTTGTAACCAGGATAAGCTAAAAGCCTTCCCAGCTAAGATGAGAAAGTGATACAAGGATGAGCAATAGATAACAAATATTATTTTTTAAAAGTACTAGAAATGCTAGCAATAACAATAAGATAAGAAAAATAAATTGAAGAAATCAGAATAGGCAGTTTTTGATGGAGAAATCAAGACTATACATAATTATACAAAAAAGCTCTAAATCATTATTGATAAGAAAAACACAAAATTAAAACAAACTTTGAGAAATGATTTCACATCTATTGTACTGGCCAAAATGATATAAAGGGAAAATGATAAATGTTGGAGGGGATGTAGAAGTTAGGACATTAATGTATTGTTGGTACAGCTACGAACTGTTCCAATCATTGTGGAGCGCTATCTGAAATTATGCCCAAAGAGCTATAAAAACTATGTATATTCTTTATCCCAGCAAAGTCTGTTTAGTCAGTTCCCCAAGGTGATCAGGGAAAAAGAAAAAGAACCAATATGTTCTAAAACATTTGCAGCAACTCTCTTTGTGGTGACAAAGAACTGAAAATTTAAGGGATGCCCATCAATTAGGGAATGACTTACACAAGTTGTGGTATATGACTGTGATGATATACTAACGGGCTGGAAGACATGATGACCTTGCAAGACATATAGAAAAATGAGAATAATAGCAATATATTTCAGAGAATAATTTTGAATAACCAAGTTGTTATGACTACCACACTCAAATCAACCATAATTGATCTGTGAAGGAAAATGCTATCCAACTCCAGAGAAAGAACAGATAAATAGGATTCTTTGTAGCATTTTGTTACATACATTTATAAATTTGTTCCAAATGATGGTTTTCTATAGTGTAGGATGGGGAGGGAGGAAGACAGTTCAGAACTTAAAATGTAACAAAAAAATTACATTAAAAATGTTTCAAAGGTTGTAGAGGTCAAGAAGGATGAGGGTTGAGAAAAGGCTCTTAGATTCAGTGATTAAGACCCCACTGGGAGTTTTTGAGAGAGCATTTTGTTTGAATATTGGTAAGCTAAGCTATATAGCATTAAGAAGAGTGAGAAGGTAAGAAGTAGCGGCACCTATCGTAGATAATTTCCTTAAGGAGATTTAGCTCAAAAGTCTTGAGAGATATGGGAACATAGCAGAAATGGAAGGATGAAATAAAGAACAAAGAGTGGAGAGACATGGACATGTTTGTAGGCAAAGGTGAAACAGCAGTAGAAAGGGATAGAAAGTCGGGATCACAGAAGGAACAATGTGTCAAAGAAGATAGAATAAAATGAGATCACTTGGATAGGTAAAGAGGTTGGTCTTTGTAAGAAGTGGGACCACCTCTTCACATTGGATGAGAATTAAGGAGGAGGTAGTGACAAAAGGCATCAGAGTGAGGTGAAATAAAGAAGAGGGGAAAAAGGGAGCTCTTAGTGAATGCCTCAATTGTTTTCAGGGAACAGATTCTCAGCTGAGGCAAGGTTCTCAGCTGAGAAGGTATGGGAAGGTAGAGACATGAGAGGTTTCAGGATGGAGAAAAAGTTTTGGAAGAGATACTTTGGTGAGTGGGATAGTGAGATAATTAAGGAGATGTTAAAAAAGATTGCATAGCAGCAGTGAGGGCCACTTGGAGGTTATGGGACATAAATTTTAGGTAGATACAGTCAGCGCAGTTGTGTAATTTTCTCCACCTTTGCTCAGCAGCACACATGTAAGGTCAAAGACAAGAGTGATCCAAGACTGAGACTTTGCAATATGATAAGGAAATAAGAATATTAAGAGAAGAGAACAGTCTAAAGATGAGCTGGCTCAACAAGTGGTCAAGTTGGAGAAAGGAGGAGCATAGAGATGTTAAAAGGGCAATGGATTGGGAGAGAGTTGAGTGGTCTAGGGATTGAAGGTCATGGAGTAGGCAATGAGCAAGCATTGGTATTAAAAGGGAAAATAAGTATTGAAATGGTAATAAATTGTGATCAGAAAATGAAATTTCAGTCATGAGCATCAGAAGCAGTACTTTTTGTGGGGGATGGCAGGAACAAAACTATGACCATCTTTGTTCGTATCTGTTCTGGGGTGAGGAATGAGGAATATGTAAGATGTGCAACTGGGAGATTAGTGTTTTATTGGGACTATTTATATCTATGTTAATATTATTTTATTATAATATATTTATATCATAATATCAATATGAAGATGGTATACCTAGTATGAGCATAGCAATAGAGGAGGGGAGAAAGATTGTGAACCAGATATTGAACTCATTATGCAAGGGTGAGGGGGGTCTTAGAAGTCTGCAGAAAAGAGCCATCAAGATTTTGATTGGGTGGTAGTTGCAAATTGAGTGAATCTAAATGGAGGACATGGTACTGAATGTAGAGGTAAGGGAAGAACATGGAAATGGCAACGAGGAGCAGAATATTTCAGTTCTCTGTCCTGGACCTGTGAGTTAGGGAATAATTGAAGGGGCAGCTAGTGCTGGAAATGATTCAAGGAAGACTATGTCATAAGGAGGGAGCCAAGTTTCAATGAGAGCCAGAAGATAGAAGGAGTTGGAAGGGAAAAGATTTGAAATGAAAGTAAGTATGTTGTCTAACCTAAGGAAGAGCAGAGGAATAACTTCTTGGGAAATGAGTAAGATGAGAAATTTGGAGGTTAGTGTTTTTCAAGGACTATATATACCTATGTTAAAGTTCTCTGGCATGAAGAGGGAGTAGGAGAGGAAAGAAAGACAGTGAGTTAGGTACTGATTTCAGGGAAGAAAGTAAAAGTGTCCTGAACGGTGATAAACATTTATCAGAATTTGATTGGGTGGTCGATATATGCATTGAGTGAATTTCAGATTAAAAGAGGTTACTGAATGTAGGGTGACCTTGGAAGTAGCAGTTTGTTAATAATTGATGAGTGGGTTCAAATAGGTTATCAACACCACTAGGAATACTCCCTACTGGTTTCCTACTGTGAAATCGTCTCTTGGTGAGGATTTCTTGCCATCTTTTTGTGCTTGTGGAAAAAGATACAGACTTTTTCCTTCTTCATTGCCCTGAGGTCTGAAAACAGCAAACAACCTTTATAGATTTTTTAAAAGTGTTATTACTGCATCTTACAATGATGCAGACTGAGAGTTGAAATAACAGATAAAGATAAAACTTAGAAGTTTAAAGAATCATGAACAGTTTATCCTGGTCTAAGGTACAGGCAACAAAGCCTTGATCTTTCTGAGTTCCCCCTCTTTTTGTCTTATTTCCAAATTTTCTCTTCAGACTCAGCTACTCTAATTCTATCTAGTCTGAATACTAGACAAAGCTCTGAATTTCTGCCTATAATAAGTCTGGTTCAGGAAGACTGGTAATTATGTGCTAAGCCTCTCACCTCAGTGCTAAATGTGGGAGCCCCACTTTGTGGTAGACTCTTTCTTTGATTCCCTGCCTCTCATTGCTCCACTGCTGGTGAACTGAAAGTCCCTTTGGGATAATGCCTGCAATAGTCATCACTCTTAACATGTCTGGCTGTGTAGGGGTCCAATGAACTCCATACTTGTTCTCTGGCCCTCTGGACATGGAGAGATCCTCAATATCTGGATTCTAAAGATTCTGGTCTTGAGATAAAGGCTTTCTAGACTGTTATGTTTGGTTCTTCCTTCTTTTCCTCAATTATTCCTAGCTACTGGAAGCTGTCTCTCACATTGGATCTCATATTTCTGTCTTTTTTGGTTTTCCTGAAAAAAGTTCACAACCCGGTTGTTGCAGATGGTTTAGCCCTTTGGTACAAATGTCTCAGCTGATTATTATACTGGCCCTGGTTCAGGATCACATAGTCCCTGTGCTTTATGTTCTCAAAATGTTCTTAGAAAATTTCCCACCAGATTCTCTTTATTTCTGGTACAAAACTATATCTTTGTGTACATCTCCTAACTTTTTTTCTTATTGAATTTTACTTATTCCTAGGTCATTGGAAGAAATGAAATAATTAACATATTTTGAGTCCAATGAATCTGTTCTTCCCATTTTCCTGTTTATTTAGGTCCCAAGGAAATGGTTTAACTATGAAAGAGTTTTATTTTAAAGGAAAAGAAAAACCCAACAACCTTAAACACTTAATAACACATATTTCCCTCACCAATAAAATAAGCCCTATGGCAATATTAAAAAAAAATCTTTGAAAGATAACCAAAGGTTATATAAGACAGAAATCCCTACTGAATTGTATTTCCAGCTAAGGGTAAACTGGTCTCACTCTGCCATGTGTTAATATGATTGTTTTAAAATATGTACATAATATGGGACACTATCTGTTTAGAATGAGTTAGTACTGGAAAGGATCATATTTGCCAATTCTCTCATTTTACAGACAGGATACTGAGGCTCAAGATAGTAAAATAACTTGCCCAAAAACATTCATGCATTGTGTGCGAAGATGAGATTGTAAGACACAGCAGCATTCTTTCACAACACCATGTTGCCTTTCTTGACAAAGTCATTGGTATCTTCCATTGGTTAATTCCCAAAATGGAATATTTGTCCACCGAACACATTGATGGACTTTCATAAGCAGATCTCAGATGGTGAACTTATCTATGAGATTAAGGGTGGTGGAGAAGAAAATTATCACAAGTGGAGTTAGTTTTTGAAATCAACTGTGGCACTGACTGGCTCCACAATTTTTAATACCAGTTTTTGAGGATTTAATTCCCCTTTCCATAGACTGAAGGAGTAGACTAGATGATTATTAGGTTCCATTCAGCTTAGTGGAACAGTGGATAAAGTGCTGGACTTGGAGCTAGCAAGATTTGAGTTCAAGTACAGCCCCAGGCACTTTCTAGTTGTGTGATCCTGGGCAAGTTATTTACCCTGTCTTCCTCAGTATCCTCACTTGGGAAAATGGGAGTAAGAATAGTGCCTACTTCTGAAGTTTCTTATTAAGTTAAAAGATGATATATTCAAAGTGTTTTGCAAATTTTAAAGCAATATGGAAATGTCAAATAGTAATAGAATATACAGGAGGACCCTGGACAGGTCACTTGAAATCCTCCAGCCTCAGATGTTTTATGTATAAAGTAAGGATAATTATAGCATTTATCTACCAAGGCATTTGGGAAGATCAGATGAGATAACATATATAAAGCTCTTTACAAATCAAAAAGTGCTAAATAAATACTAACTATTATTACTCCTTTCCTTGGAATAATCATATTCAGTATTTTAGAGAAATCACTCCTCATGAAAGTGTGGAAATAGAAGTATAATTTGGAAAACGATGCTGTCTAAAACATCACTATATATATTTTTAGATCAGACCAGAACTCAAAAGCAGCAGGGCTTGTATATGTGAAGGTCATATATTCAGTATTGCCTAAAGATAAAGCACATTAAAAAAAAAAAAACAACCTGTTCTGGCTAGCCAATGTCATTGATATAGTAGTGTGAATGACTGTATTATATTCCCACTGACTCCGTAATGTTTAAGATGGCCCAGCCTAATAAAATGGGTACCTATTTAAAGAACACACTGAATGTATTAGAAGAAACAAAAGGAATATAAAAGAAGTAAAAAGAAGTTTTTGTCTAACAGGTTTGCACACTCTATGCTTTAGTTTTGCATGATTTCCCCCCAGCCTTTTCAGAAATGTTATTAACTTCAGAAAATTGTTTTTCCTCCTGCACGTTGAGAGGAAAAGCAATTTGAAATGTTTATTTTATATTTGAAGAATCCTATTCATAAGAGAAAGGGCAAAAATATTATTGCTGACTACAATTTGTGACTCAAAATCCACAGAACTGTACTTTCACTCAACAATTTGCTACAGTGTAGGTCTGATAAATAAAAGAAATCTAATGTTTCTTTCATTCATTAATACAAATTAATGCATATAAGGCACTTACAGCTCCATGAAGAAAGAGAATTCTACAGCCATCACCATTTGCCCCCAATGGTGGTCATAATGCCATGTTCCTAGGTGGAGGTCAAGAGAGCTATTACACCCTAATGGAATCTCTAGTAGCTGAGATCTTGCTCATTCACACTAAATGAACCAAGACCCACTGCTAATTACCAAATTTTGTGTACTAATACGTAAGCAAAGAGACAAAATGTGGTGAAATAAAGGATACCCTACCCAGAAAATGTCCTTTTGTACATAGTTCAACAAATAACAGACTCCAATGGCTAACACAATGTAGTCAAACAGCTTAATAAGCACTTTAGCATGGTTTATTGGATAATCAAGTCACACACAGTTTCTAAAGGCCATTGGCAATGCTATCTACTTTGGTAAACTCTTAATAGGTAATAATGCTTTACCAGAATTTACCTCTTCATGAGATTTCTATTGCCCCAGGAACCGTACTCCCTGTGTGATGGCTCACACTCCAATGATCTAATTAAACTTCTAATTATACTGTATTGAATATGTTTCTGTAATGCTCATACATAGGCCTGTTAACAAACATCCACATCTGCAGTCCTTCAGAATGGAGAAGCAAACTATTCTTTGATCTTTCTTTTTAATTCAAGATCATCTTTATCCTTAATCAATAAGCATTTATTAAGAATGTACTACATATTAGTCACTGTGATAAGCACTGGGAATATAAGGAAGGAAAAATGTAAGATTCATGGCCTAAACTTCTTGAGAGAATGACACTTTGCAAACAACTAAAGGGAAGACTATAAGACATATAGAGTGCAAATGAAAGGTAATCTCAGAGGGCATCTTATGACGGAGAGGACCTAGAGTGGTGTCATGTAGAATATGGATCTTGAACTGCATCTTGAGGAGACAAAGGTGAAGAGGGAGACCATTACAGGCAAGGAAAATAGCCACTGGGAAGACATGATGAAGTTGGCAGATGAAAGGCCATGAATATGAGGAAGAATAAGAAATTCAGAGTTAATGGAACACAGAGTAAAAAAAAAAAGGGAGGGAAGAAGCATTTATTAGGCATCTACTAAGTGCTAGTTACTGCACTAAGGCCTTTGCAAATATGTCAGGTGATCCTCACAACAACCCTGAGAGGTAAGTAATATTATTATCCTCATTTTAGAGTTAAAGAAACTAAGGGAGATAGAGGTTAAGTAACTCATCTAAAGTCCCATACCTGGTAAGTGTCTAAGACCAGATTTGAGCTCAAGTCTTCCTGACTCCAAGTCTAGCACACTAACTATTGTACCACACAGCCATAGTGGATCCTTGAAGTTGGTGGGGAGCCACTGAAGTTGATTTAAGAGTATCATAATAAAGTTAAACTCTACTTTAGGAAAATCACTTGTGCAGCTCAGTGGAAGATAGAATAGGGAGAGATTTGAATCAGAGAATCCAAAAAGAGAGATACTGCAGTAGTCTAGGAATGGCATCATGAGGACTTGCACCAGAGTGGTGGCAATGTCAGAGGAAGAAGAAAGAATATGTGAGAGAGGTTGTGAAGATAGTAATGATAAGACTTGGTAATACTTTAGAAATGGGGAACAAATGAGAGAGAAAATTCTGGAAGGGTTAGAATGAGGGAGAAGAAATGAAGCATCTCAAGGAATATAAGAATGAAATGGAAGAGAGATATAGAACTGTAGACACCAGGGATGATAGGATCAAAAAAGGGATTTTGTAAGGATTGGAGAGACACTGAAGAAATTCAGTAATTCAATAAACATTTATTTGGTCACATATTGTGCTAATCATGGAGGAGTGCAAATTAAAAAAAAAGAGACTTCCTTTCCTCAAGGAAGCTAAAATCTAAATGGGGGTGATGGTGAAAATAACACCCAAATGGATGCTGAAAACATGGATGGATACGTGTGTGTACGTGTAGGGGTGGGGTTTGGGGGCTTATTGTTGAAGCCAAGAAAATCTGCTGATGGAGAATGGAGTTAGTAGGAATGTTTTGGGAGCCCTATATGAAGAAAGATTTTGGAAGGAATTAACGCCTTGTTCTCCAACCTTCTAATCAAAGGGAAGAAACAATTTAAGGTCAGTTGAAAAATGCTGAATATCCACACTTGAGTCCATCTTAGTTGGTGATGAAATTTCAGGAGATCAGCTTATTCTGGGGAGGGGTGAGGTTGTTCCTTGAAAACAAAGACAAGCAGAACTGATGCTGAATAATGAACATGGAGAATGGAGAATAGACTTGGCCATGATTGTGGACAGTGGAGAAATCGCCAGTAATTAGAAGACATTAAAGAGGACATAGTTGGCATGAGTGTGGAAATAACCTATTGGAGGAGATGGGATGTCAAAATGTTTTTCTCACTTATGCCAAATCAGAGGAAAAACAGACAATCTAGACTTTTCTCTATGCTAAGGCTAAGTAAATTACTCAAGTTCAGGTGTGTTATTTCTGACTTGCGACTACTATTACTATTAGTTTTCCTCTTTCCTATTTCAGTAAGTTTTTTGTTCTTTGCTCATGCTCCTGGGTTTCCAGGTTCTTATTTTTGGCCTTGTTATTGTCATTAACTTGGAATAACATTGACATTATGCCAAATGTTTGGATGGTAACAACAAAAAAAAAAAATGACAATTGCGACACTTGGCATCCAGTAGATAAAAAATAATGTTCTTCGTTTTTGATATTTTTGACATGATTTAGCTAGTCAACAACATTTATTCACCTAATGATTGCACCACTCTGCTAGATGCCAGTGCAGGAATATGAAGATTAATTAAGGCCAGATTCCTCAACCTCAAGGAGTCTACAGGTTAACTGAATTCTGAAGACATTCACAGGAACCAAAAGAAGAAAACTGTTAGGAAATAATGTAAAGTAGCACAAATTAATAACTAAAATACCTGTAGAGTGAAGACAGACATAGTTTCAATATTGGTTTCCCTAAATCTTCTTGAATAAATTTTATTTTCTTGATCTATCCACCTTTAAGACTTTACTGCATCATATTTTAAAAATCTCTTTTCTACTCATCTAGTTTTAATTGAGATTTGAGAATTCTAATACCTGCTCATGTAACAGATAAGACAAAGCACCACACAGTCACAAACAGAAGGTTCTTGAGACATTTCTAAATACGTGCATAAAAATCTATGTGAAAATTTTATTAGGTTTCAATATTGGTCTTATTTGTTCTTTATTTTATTGCATTTGAAATATGTATCTGTATACACACATATGCATATGTATGTGTGTATATATAATACTATGTACATGTAGAGAGATTGCTTGTTACAAATGGAATGCTCCATATCCTCTACTATGAAGTGTAATAATTTTTATTTTTCATTTTTTCAGTAAAGTATACACGTTAGATAAATACTGAGTATCAAAATTAATAGATGAAGAATGCCTATTGCCCAGACCATGGTGTGCAGGTAGATGGATGGTCTACAGAGCTAGGTCATAAAAACTATTTTGGACAGATTGTGTAGATGGACAGTGTGCTGGATTCAGAATTGAGTACCAGAAAGAAAACTGATTGTTTTCTATTTGGAAAAAAAAAGTTCAGTGCTTTTAATGTTCCTATTTTTTCCCTGACACAATCAATTAATACACATTTATTAAGGATGCACTATGTGTCAGATATTGTGATGAGTGCTGGTGATACAAAAAGAGGCAAAAGACAGTCCCTGTCCTCAAGGACCTTATAATCTAATGGAGGAGACAATCTTCAAATAAATATATACAAAGAAAGTCATATAGAGGATAAATGAGAATAATTAACAGGGAAGGTACTGGAATTAAGATGGATTAGGTAAGGTCAGAATATGAGGGTATTTGAATGTTAAACAGAGCATTTTTATTTGATCCTGGAAATAATAGGAAGCCACTGGATTTTACTGAGTAGAAAGGATAAAGTGATTACATCTATACTTTAGGAAAATCACTTAGTGATTGAATGGAGGACAGAGTGAGTGGTCAGAGAGTTAAAGCAAGCAGAGTTACCAGCAGCCTATTGCAACAATCAAGCATGAAGTGATAAGTGCCTTCTCTAGCATGGCAGTATTATCAGAGTACAGAAGGGGTCAAATTTGAGAGCTTTTGTTAAGAAGAATCAACCAGCCTCAGAAAAAGCTTGAAGGGTGAGAGATAAGTGATTACAGTCTAGGATGACTTCTAGGTTGTGGACCTATGAGATTGGGATGATGATATTGCCCTTTATAGTAAAAGGAAAGGTAGATGGGTGGAAGGTTTGGGGAAAAGACAATGAGTTTCACTGGGGACATGTTGAGTTTAAAATATTTACTGGACATCCAGTTTGAGATGTCTGCAAGACAGTTGGAGATGTGAAAGTGGAGGTCAGCCGAGAGACAGGGCCAGCATAGGTAGATTTGAAAATCATCAGCCTAGAGAGAAACAAAGTCCCATTTTGTTAACAATGTCTTTGTTATACTGTTTGGCTCTAAGTACTGGTATATTTGATTGAATGAATGAAAAATCATGTATAAAAGCACTTACTATGTGTCAGATATGGTGCTAAGTCCTGAAGATACAAAGATAAAAGCAAATAAATTTCTTGCCCTCAAGGTGTTTTATATCCTAATAGGGAGAGATCACACCCTGAAAGGAAATGCCTTCTGATATGATTAACAATAAATGTGGGATCATAGTATTTATAGAATCATACAACATTATATCTAGAAGAGACAAAAAATTATTTAATCCAATGAACTCATTATACAGAGGAAAAGAAAAAGGAAAAATTAAAATTAAGGTTCAAAGTGAGTTGCCAGTGACATTCTGAGATTCCAATCTGAAAAATGCTAAATCAAGCAATTAAGTATCCACTAATTGCTAGTCACTGTGCTAGATACTGAGAGGAACAAAGAAAAAGTGAAAAATTCTCTGCTTTCCAGGAGCTTTAATGGAGGTCCTCAAATGCAAAATACCTGGTTTTCACCTGAGTCAGAAGACAATTTCTTCCCCCTAATTTTCACAATCTTTTGCATTACAAATAGAGCCCAGGAATTATGTTTTAAATGACTCTATATACCTATATTCCTTTATGTACCAATTTCAAGGAAAAACAATTGAGAGCTTGTGGTTATCTCTGTCTTTACCATGATACTTTCTGCAAAGTCTAGCCATTGGTATCACTTCTAATGGAGGGCAGGAAGTATGGAGTTTGGGAGCTCTGAATGATCCTGAAGACTAAAAGGTTCATACGTTAATTTCAAAAAGATTTGACATGAAGCAGTCTTTTGCTTGTTGATTTTTGGTGATGGAGTAGAAAGAATACTCCAGTCGTACCTCAGAGATATTGCAGAATTGGACCACTGCAACAAAGTGCGTATTGCAATAGAGCAAGTTATGATTTTTTTTGTTTCCTATGGCATATAAAAGTTATTTTACATTAAAATGTAGTCTATTAAGTGTTCAATTATATTATATAAAAAATTACATACCTTAATTAAAAAATACTTTATTACCAAAAAATGCTAACCACCATCTGTGCCTTCAGCAAGTTGTAATCTTTTTGCTGATAGAGAGCCTTGCCTTAATGTTGATGGCTGCTGATTGATCAGGGTGGTGGTTGCTGAAGGCAAGGTTACTGGTGGTGACTGCGGCAATTTCTCAAAATAAGAAAATAATGAAGTTTGCCACATAGTCTTCCTTTCACTTGAAAACTTTGAGGTCATTACAGGGCTATTAATTGGCCTAATTTCAATATTGCCTTGTATCAGGATATAGGAAGAGACACTGGAATGGCTGGTAAGTGGAATAGTTGGAGCACACATAACATATATCGATTAAGTTCACTGTCTCATATGGAGTCTGTTCTTGGCACCCCAAAACAATTATAATAATAACATCAAAGATGACTGATCATAGACCATCATACCAGATATAATAATATGAAAAATTTGATATATTGAAAGACAGAGAGATATGATGTGAGCACATGCTGTTAGAAAAATGGCACTTGCTCAAAGCAAACCTTCAATTTGTAAAAAAAAATAGCAAAAATACAATATCTAAAAAAGGACAATAAAGTGAAGCACAATAAAATGTGGTATGCCCATATATCTGAAGTTAGATAAATGTGGGGGGCAAAATTATCCAATCTGCAAGAAAAAACATTGAGACAGAGCTCTGAGCCATTGTGTTCATCCTTCATTGCCAAAGAGGACCATGCCATCAGAGAAATGATGACATCACCTGCACTTGACTTTGTTTTGAGTGAGGGAGGGCTGTGCAGGTCACCAGCCTCATTTCTCCTCCAGAGGCATCTGAATCCAGTGACTTGATATTCCTCAAGATGACTGCATATGACCCAGGATGCACTGGGAGGCCTTGGGCCCTTTAGGTGAAGGTCTTTGCAGGTACTCACTTAGGGTGAGGCAACACCCATTCATTGAATAGGCCTGTTCAAGAAGTAGCCAGGGCATGGCCCCTTTAATGCAGTCAAGAAAAAGAAAGACATCAGGCTGCATTAACCATTTATTAAAGGGATTGGACACCTTCAATGAATGGGACTTCAGATTTTCCTTATGATCTGAGGTACTCCTTTCTTCCCAAGGCTTTACTTTTATAGACATTGATACTCAGACACTAAAAGAGGCAAGATAAATTTAGTCTTTTTGGTTGATTAGCCTTGCTTTTGACCCTCTAGGAGGACCAGAAATGATGCATCATGATGGGTGTTCAGAGAATGGGTAAGACAAGGGTTATTTCCACTAATCAAATGGTCATAAGAGGATCCCATGCCCATGCTGGGCAAGAGAGAGTGGTCTGGACATACAAAAATAAGTCAGGGAACTTTTCTTATCGCATCAAGTCATCCCCCCATGCTGGGTTTGATCATCAACATTCTTGTGTTTAGGCAAGTGAACTTCATGACTGGTAAATAAGTGTTGAAAAGTGAATTCAAAGATTATAAAATTTGAGGCTTCCTATAAAAAAGAATCTGTCTTATCTAATTATCCCTGTATGGTGTATGTAAAATATGCATTACTGGATGTTATTCTTAACATTAGTAGACTAAACTGATTAAACACATATTACTAGATGAGTATATTACTAACAATCACTAACAATCATTACTTCTGGAACCTTGATGAACCACTTAATACTGATTGGAGCAGTATAGGAATCTAATTAAAATCATCTTTGTCAGATCCTGGGTTCAGAACCTGTCCCTGTAATCTGTGTGACCATGAGCAGGTCACTTAACATCCCTGGGCATCATTTTCTTCATTTATCAAATGAGTGGGTTGATTTAGATGCCCTATGAGGTAACTTCTACTAAGTTTGTGATCCTGTGAATCACTTGACAGCAACATAAGTGCTCATATAACATGAGAATTAAGCAAAGTGCTATGAATTCTTCAAAATTATCTCTTGATCTACTAGGAGACTTTTTCAGCTTATTAAATTGAATACATATCTTGTCGGAGATGAGAGAAAAGAGGACAATTTCAAGAGACATGTCTGTTTTTTCACCACTTTGTTTATAACTCATCTTTTAACGGCTTATCATTTCACTTTTAGTTGGAGGTTCTTCCTCTTCAAAATTCTGATCTTAAATTCCTGTTCCTCCTGTTTGATTGAGCAGAATCAATAAATATTTATTAAGAATTTTTTTCATTTTTTTCTGGCTACTGGGGTTAAAAAAGAAGTCCTAAAAGGGCCAAGAACCTAACTGATATCCTAAAACAGACCTCTGGATATTATAGCTAGTACATAGCCATTTAAATACAGCCATGTTTACATCCTCAGATAATTACATGGACCTAGGATAACACTGAATTGGATATTCTCACTCATAATGCAAATTACACCATCCTACGACCTGATATTCCTTGCCTGATATTTCACCAGTGAGTTCCATGAGTTTGTCATGATATCATTTTTCACAAATTAAAATAACTTTGCCATAAGATAACTGTGTGGAGAACTTCCCCACTTTCTCTTAATATCATGAGGATATGGGGAGCCATGTTATGGTCATTCCTCAGTCTTAATATGTATAAGGCATGCCATTTTTCAGTGATATATACATAACCATATCTCTGTCTATGTATCTATCTATCTATCTGTCTATCTATCTATATTTTTTGCTCTGGTTCTTTGATTTTCTTATTTATTATGTGTGAAATTTGTTCATACTCACTATGCATCTTTCCATTACTCATTGTGTGGTTTATTTTTAATTCTTTCAAGACTTGCATTCTGTGATTCAGCCTTTTAATGACATCAGCAGAATAATGATAATAACAAGATGGACTTTTATTTTAGGAAGAAAAAATAATTTAGGACCATGAAAATAATTTTATATTTCCCCAAAGCAATCCAGTCCACTTTTCTACATTGACCCAACCAATTGCTTGTTTGAAGATCTGCACACACCTATACACACATCTACACACACGCACACACACACACATACACATAGACACACACTCTATCACAAGTTATTTATGTTAATGAATAAACTTTATAGGTTGTGTATTTAATCTAGATAATAGGCCTTCTTCATTCACTTGTTTTCTTCTTGAGTAGATGTGGGGCATTTAGGTGGTGCAGTAGACAGAGCACCAATGCAGGAGTCAGGAGGACCTGAGTTCAAATCTCACCTCAGACACTTGACACTCACTAGCTGTGTGACCTTGGGCAAGTCACTTAACCCCAATTGCCTCATCATGGGTCATCTCCAGTCATTCTGATGAATATCTGATCACTGGATTCAGATAGCTCTGGAGAAGAAGTGCGGTTGCTGACCTGCACAGCCCTCCCTCAACCAAAACAAAGTGAAATGCAAGTCATGTCATCATTTCTCTGATGGCATGGTCTTCTTAGGCAGCAAAGGATGAGCACAACTCTTGAGTAGATGACTAGGTCAAATAATTTTGAGTGGCTCTAGATCTTTTGCCAGAGTCTGTATAATGTTCCAGTACTTCTTTCAATTAGCAGGGCAGCATCTATCTCATCAGGTGATCGTCTATACAAGTATTATCTAGTCCTAACCCTGCTTAACTTCTGAATTAAGATAAACTTCGATGTAGTCAGGAAATTATGGCCACATAGATTGATCATTTGCTTCTAGAAATCTTTTGATGATTTTCTAAGAGATGACATTTGTTATTGTTCTTCTTTATGTAGTAAGTTGATCAACCACTATGATACATTGGAGACTTGCAGACTGCGTGCCCCACAAATTTTGGATTCTCCCTAAGGTACTAGGGAACTAATGGTTAACTGGTTAACATGAGAGTTGGTGATGCTTCCTCAACTTTTGGAAGCAACTTTTCTTTATTGGTCCTGAGTGAAAAATGTAATCATGACATAGTACAGTTTCTCAAACTATGCTGCAAAGAAAGAACTCTGGAATGGCACAAATCATAATTTTAGGGGATTTTACTATGAGACTTCTACCAAAGTTTTGTTTAAGTTGAAGGATCCTACTATTAAAGAAAAGTTTGAAAATCACTGATGTAATGTATGGGATCTGTCTTCTGAGCTAAAAAATGTCTTTGAGTCTTGCCTGTGACACATACTAGTAATGTGGGTCCTTGATTTTAACCTTTCAGTACTTCAGGCAACTCTAAGACAATAAGTAGCAGAGCTATTTATTGGTAAAGAAAGTTCATTACCAGAAGTCCTCTACACTGAAGAAATTACAAGTCTGGATTAAAAACAACAAAATAAAAGAAACAACAATGACAAAATAAGTAAAATGGTGCAAGGATAAATGAATATAGCCCAAACAGCATTGGCATACATTCATTCCTTTTTCCATCATGCTAGGTATGGCTCAGGAATTGGTGAAATAGCTCCTCATGACACGGAATGGAAGAGAAACCTGTTTAGGTAAACACAAGTTAGAAAAAGGCAGGGAATAGTATTATTTTTAAAAAGGAAAAAAAAAAACACAGGACACCCCTCAGAGTTTGGGGTGTGAAGAGAAATATGTATGTTGGTGGAAGTATTTGCAAACCATAACCATTAACCAGTTCAATAAATGTTTTCACTTTTCCTCAAACATACAGGACAGTGGAAGCTGTGAAATAAATTGACCCCAATGTGCAGTTGTGTGTGAAACCCCAGGGAAGATTCAGGCCATGGGAGCGTAAAGGCACTTATGGTTGAGACTAATACAGTATATATTTTTCTAAGGCAAGGGGATTTCAGTCTAGAACTATCTCTCAAAGTGGAAAAAACACATCTCTCTCTCTCATGAGAGAATGACTGCAGTCTATCCATCATTTTCACAGTAACCTGTTTGTTTTTATTTTCTTCCTTGCAAACTCCGTTTTTTAAAATAGTTCTACAAGAAAAACTGCAACTTACAAAATTCTAAAATGAATATCACCAGCAACTGTTTGGATCTTACTCTGATAGCTCAGAGACATGCAGCACCTTAAGAGTAATTTAAGTAATTTGAGCCTCTACCTCTTGAGATAACAAAGAATTGTGATGGTAAGTAATATGTTAGTATTGCCTGATCCCCATTTTCTCTAAAGCCAGATTCATTTCTCAGCTACTTTTCTTCATTTTGAGTTTCAATACATCACAGATCTTTGATGTTTTTCAGTGTAGCATTCCCTTCTACACTGCTGATTACAACCTTTTATTGGCTCAGTTGATGTTCTCTGAGAATTACTTTAGCAGGTAATTCCATGATTCTGTAAGTAAGCTGATGATGAACTCCTTCCTTTAAGTTTCAGAAAAAATCCATTACTGGAACTATACTGTCAGCCTTTACATCTTGGTAGAGTTTGCTAAAGCTAATCTCCACTAATAAGACCTTTATAAATCCAATGTCATCTACATTCCACAAAGAGCTTTTATAAAGGTTTTCCTCTCTCTCTCTCTCTCTCTCTCTCTCTCTCTCTCTCTCTCTCTCTCTCTCTCTCTCTTTCTATGTATAAATATATATATGTATTATATATGATATAAATATGTATATACAAAGGTACATACATCTATAAATATAATTTATATATTATACATACACACACATACATATATGGAAAAACAAAAAGAACTTGGGTTTCCTATTGCATATTACACAATTTATAGCCTCAAGTCTATCTTTAGATTTCAGATGATCCTTACTGTGGAAGTGAAAAAGAAAAATGGCATGATGGAAAAATATATAAGCTATGATGTCTCAAAATAACC
The DNA here is from genome assembly GCF_028372415.1 of Notamacropus eugenii. Lineage (NCBI taxonomy): Eukaryota > Metazoa > Chordata > Mammalia > Diprotodontia > Macropodidae > Notamacropus > Notamacropus eugenii. Next base: position 119,079,312 of record NC_092877.1, on the reverse strand, counting down.
ATAGAATATAGTACTTCTTTCTCATAGTTAAGTAGAAGTGCTTGCTCATGTTCATCTGCCTATCTGACAGCATTCATTAGGCCTCCTCCATCTCTTGAACGTACCATAGTGAAAATACGGGAACAAGGAAAACTATATAATTGAACAAATTATTCAAGTTAATTGAAGAGACAAATGCTACACTGCTAAAGACAACAAGGCATAGAATGTAAAGTTATTAAGAGGAGGAAATATTTTCATTTGTATCTCTCTGTAGGATGGCACATGCAGTTTGATTTGGTTACTTGGAACCATTCAAAGGTAGTATGCTGCAGAAACCTATCCTGAGCCACCAATCGAAAAGGCTCAGGCAGGGAAAACATGTTTCCAAACTGACTGGATTAACAGTCTAATTCAAAGGCCCTGTATACAGCACATTGGTTCAAGTAAGGGGAAGCAGGATGATAGTGGCAGGTAAAATGGCACGATGGCCTGATTGTACAGGTAAATGAGATGCAAAGTATCCGTTCACCTTCAATATGTTGGTTAGTTTAGTTAGATTGTCCCTCCCCTGCCCTCTTTTTAAAAAAATATTTTTGTTTTGTTTTGTTTTTTTGTTATGAGGCATGGCTCACTTGACTGGAAAGGGATACATTCAAAATAAATGGGAAATAAAACAATATTCATTAAATATTCACATAAAATAACATGGGTTCAAGAACCTTGAATTTTGGGAAGGACTCTTGAAAGGTAGATACTTTTTAAATTTTTGTCATTCTATCCCTAGCATCTAGCATGATGTATGACTCATAGCAAACATTTAATACATATTAATTCATCATCCTTTACTACACACAACTCACAATCCCTTTAAGTAGTATTTCTTAACTATCTCAAGTTTTTGCTAGTTTACTGCCATCTTTCTTGCTGGTTCCTTAAGGAGCACACATACTTTGTATGGCCGAAACCAGCTGTGTCAATCCTCTACTTCATACCTGTCCAGTTTGGGTTCCACAGTACTGCAGACAGATAGTTTATAGCAGCTATAGCAGGTAAAGAGATCCTTGGGACTGCACAAGAAATAAGAAAGGGAACTACAGAAATCCAGTGGCGTGTGGGCCCAGCACTAGAAGAAATTGCATCAAAAGTATGCCCACCTATAGGCCAAGGATGGATCCTCAGGGTGGATACATGAGGCTGTCCTATACTGACTAGGACTTTTTTTCCTTTCCGATATACTTTCTGGACCAGAATTTGTTCTTGTTCTGGACTTGATCACTGTATTATCTTGGGATCAGATAGCAGGAAGTTGTGGTAATAATCTGTCTGCTGGCCAGCTTGTCAGGGGTAGTCTGGTGGAGGTGGGTTGGTATATAGGGCAGGACAGGAAGCAAGAGAAGCCTTCTTGAGGCCAGAGAATTGGGAGGGCAGAGACTGGAAAAAAGGAGAGTCAAGTGAGTCCTGTTGAAAAAGGCTTGAGGCTTTCTGGGATCCCCTTTTGGCTTCTTATCTTTCCACCAAGATAGCAGAGACCTTGAGGAGATAACAGGAGAAGCTGAAAAAGATGCAGGCAGCCTGTCTGGAGCAGATCCTAGAGAAGGAAAAGCAGGTGAAAGCATCATCCCCTTCTGCCCCCATCATCCAGGTACAATACAGAAAGTGACATAAAAGCAGTTTCTCCAACTCTAATAAAGAGGAACAGTCAACAATTATTCACTAAGAACCTACTATATGCTAGACCATTGTACCTAGCCCTGGGGATACATTTTTTTTTAAAGTAAAAGACAGTCCTTGCTAATAATAATAGCACGACTTTTGTTGTTGTTTGGTTGGTTTTGCCTTGTTAGGGACAATTTGACTTTAGGCTTTGAGGCCACATAACTCAACAAGAGCTGAAGATGAAGAAGCTCTTCCTTTCTTGGCGGACGGATTCCTTAAGTCGTTTTTTCCAATATTCAAATTTCTAAAATCAGAACTATCTAAGCACATAACTATCTAGTTATTTATTTTTGGTGGGGAGACCAGGTATACATATAAGATTCAATTGAAAAATCTTCAAGGAAAAGCATGAACATTTTTCAAAGCATAAACTTGGCTCATTGCCTTTTGAAAAACTACAAACATTAAAAAAAAAAAAACCAAATAAAAATATAAATTAACAATTTATCCATCTGTGTTATCTATACACCAAAGCTTAATTACTTATTTACTGCCTTTTCAAAAAGATACCTGTTAGCCCCAGACACCTCTGAAAGTATGTTAGGTATTCATTTGCTATACAAATTGATCAAGAATATATTATTAAAAGCTTAGCATTTTTTTCCAATTACAGTTAAATATGTTTCCCTAGTCTTGGTCAGAAATATTACAGTGAGTTGTGAAGTAAACACTATTAAATAAAATCTGTACTAGAAATATTCTAAAATATGTGAAATTAATCATTTCATGCTATCCTTTAAGGAGATACATAGAATGATCTTGTGATCATTATAACCTTCATATCACAAACATATCCTATTTTTGCCTATTGAAATTAACAAACATTTTACCAGTGAAATACTCTGTAGTGATCTCGTCAATAACCTGAGCAAAATATAATTGCATTTAATAATATATTCCCTGTCAAATCTTCCAGACAAATCACATGAACATTATCAATGGTCACAAATCAGAAAATGAATTAATATCTTCATGGTCAGCTTCATGAGAAGGACTAATGCTGGACATACATTATTACAGGCAGCTGTTAAGGGTCTCTCCTTCCAAAAAAATTAATTCCACTAGAACTTGAAACCTCAAAATGCTAACATTCCTTCAAGAGGGTCACATCTTAACTCCCTTTCAAAGAACAGGTAGCATGATAGGTATAATTATGAACTGAGTAAACTTGATATAATGGAAAGAGAAAAGGATTTGACTTTATATGATCAGATTTAAATTCCAGTTGTGTTGCTAACTGGGCAACTTTGGAAAGTCATTTTGCTTTCCTGGACTTTAGTATATTTTTTCTTTATTTTTTTAGTAGATGGGATTTTTTTCAAAATAGTATTTTATTTGTTTCCAGTTACGTCAAGAAAATTTTTATTATTCACTTTGACTTGAGTTTCAAATTTTTCTCCTTCTCCTCTCCTCTTCTGAAAAATTGTAGGCATTTTGGTAAAGTTTATACATATGCTTTCATGTAAAAATATTTCCATATTAGGATGAGTTGTGGAAAAGAGAAAAAAGATTAAGAGGAAGGAAAAAAAAACATGAGAAAGAATATAGCAAGGAAAACAACATGCTTCAATCTGCATTCAGGGTCCATCAATTCTGTATCTGAATGTGAAAAAATGTTTTCATTGATTGCTTTGTATTTGTCTCCGATCACTGTGTTGCTGAGTAGAGCTGAGTCATTCATAGTTGTATTACGCAGTGTTGTTGATACTATGTACAATGTTTTCCTGGTTCTGCTCATTTCACATTGTATCAGTTTATAAACTCTTTCCAGGATTTTCTGAAATCTGTCTGTTCATCATTTCTTATTGCACAACAGAATTCCATTACATTCATATGCCACAGCTAGTTCATTCATTCCTTAATTAATGGGCATCCCCTCAATTTTTGATACTCTGCCATCACAAAAAAGGCTGCTACAAGTATTTTTACACATGTAGGTCCTTTTCCCTTTGTTGTGATCTCTTTGAGATACAGACCTAGTACTGACATTTCTTGTTCAAAAAGTATAAACAATTTGGTTGTCCTTTGGGCAGGATTCCAAATTGATCTCCAGAACTAAATGGATCAGTTCACAATTCCATCAACAATGCATTAGTATCCCAATTTTCCCACATCTTTTTCAGCATTTATAATTTTCCTTTTCTGTCATACTAGCCAGCCTGATAGGTGTGAGATGGTAACTCAGAGTTTTTTTAATTTGCATTTCTCTAATCAAAAGTGATTTGGGGGGCGGTGCCAAGATGGCAGAGTAGAAAGATATACATATGCTAGCTCTTCCCCCACAGCCCATGAAATACCTGCAAAGAAAGACTCTCAACAAATTCTAGAGCAGCAGAAGCCACAGAACAGAGTAGAAGAGATTTCCAGCCCAGGGTGACCTGAAAGGCCTACAGGAAACATCTGTCACACTGGACCCACAGCAGAGCCCAGCCCAGCCTTGGCTGCAGGGTGCAGTTTTGGGAGGAGGATAAGAGCAGGCCTTGGGGGCTGAATCCCCAGTCATAGTAGCAGCTGTTTGTAGATCCCTCAATCCACAGGCACCAATGGTCAATGCGAGGGTTTTTTCAGATGGCCAAGAAGGGAGAAGGGTCTTCCCATAGCTTATGCCTTGGTCTGCAGCCTGTAGAGGTCCCAATCGTCAGGCTGCAGCACCTTCCACAGCAGCCCCTAGAGCAGCCCGCATCCATTGTTGGATTGTAAAACCCCTGGGGGCACTGAGCAGCTGATTCTTACCTCAGCCCTGTGTAGAAGCCCTGCCCCCACCTAATACTCCTGAGGGATTTGAGCAGCTGATCTTTATCTCACACTGAATGGCAGCCCTGCCCTTGCAGCTTATCTGAATCTCAGCCCTCAGTGCTAGCCTGGCTGAACTAGAGGTGAGGTGGTTGTGAAGACAAAACTCTTACTCAAATTCTGGGCACAAAAATTTCTGCTTTCTCCCAGACCAGTGTACACACTTGATTGTACCACCTTGGATGAACTGAGATTTTACAGACCCCCAGAATATACCCTACTCTTGACAAAGGACCCCAAAGTCAAGGAACTAGTTGGGAAAATGCCCAAAAAAGGGGGAAAATATAAGACTATAGCAGGTTACTTTCTTGGTGAACAGATATCTTCTTCCATCCCTTCTGATGAGGAAGAACAATGCTTACCATCAGAGAAAGACATAAAAGTCAAGGCTTCTGTATCCCAAACATCCAAAATAAATATTCAGTGGTCTCAGACAATGGAAAAGCTCAAAAACGATTTCGAAAATCAAGTAAGAGAGGTGTAGGAAAAATTGGGAAGAGAAATGAGAGAGATGCAAGAAAAGCATGAAAAACAGGTCAACACCTTGCTAAAGGAGACCCAAAAAAGTGCTGAAGAAAATAACACCTTTACAAATAGGCTAACTCAATTAGCAAAAGAGGTTCAAAAAGCCAATGAGGAGAAAAATGCTTTAAAAAGCAGAATTAGTGAAATGGAAAAGGAGGTTCAAAAGCTCACTGAAGAAAATAGTTCATTAAAAATTAGAATGGAACAGATGGAGGCTAATGACTTTATGAGAAACCAAGAAATCCACAAAACAAAACCAAAAGAATGAAAAAATGGAAGATAATGTGAAATGTCTCATTGGAAAAACAACTGACCTGGAAAACAGATCCAGGAGAGACAATTTAAAAACTATGGGACTACCTGAAAGCCATGATCAAAAAAAGAGCCTAGACATCATCTTTCATGAAATTATCAAGGAAAACTGTCCTGATATTCTAGAACCAGGGGGCAAAATAAATATTGAAAGAATCCACAGATTACCTTCTGAAAGAGATTCAAAAAGAGAAACTCTTAGGAACATTGTAGCCAAACTCCAGAGTTCCCTGGTCAAGGAGAAAATATTGCAAGCAGCTAGAAAGAAACAATTCAAATATTGTGGAAATGCAATCAGGATAACACCAGATCTAGCAGCTTCTACATTAAGAGATAGAAGGGTGTGGAATATATTATTCCAGAAGTCAAAAGAATGAGGACTAAAACCAAGAATCACCTACCCAGCAAAACTGAGTATAATGCTTCATGGGAAAAAATGGTCTTTCAATGAAATAGAGGACTTTCAAGCATTTCTGATGAAAAGACCAGAGCTGAAAAGAAAATCTGACTTTCAAACACAAGAATCAAGAGAAGCACGAAAAGGTAAACAGTAAAGAGCAATCATAAGGGACTTACTAAAGTTGAAGTGTTTACATTACTACATGGAAAGACAATATTTGTAACTCTTGAAACTTTTCAGTATCTGGGTAGTTGGTTGGATTACACACACACACACACACACACACACACACGCACACACACACACACATACACAGACAGACAGAGAGCACAGGGTGAGTTGAATAGGATGGGATTATATCTTTAAAAAGTGAAATAAAGGAGTAAGAGGAATACATTGAGACAAGAAAGGGAGAAATGGAATGGGGCAATTTATCTCTCATAAAAGAGGCAAGTAAAAGACTTTTCAGTGGAAGGAAAAAGCAGGGAGGTGAGAGAAAAAAATGTGAAGCTTACTGTCATCACATTCAATTCAAGGAAGGAATAAAATGCACACTCATTTTAGTATGAAAATCTGTTTTACAATACAGGAAAGTGGGGGAGAAGGGGATAATCAGGTTGGGGGGGATGATGAAAGGGAGGGCAATTAGAATTCAACACTCTTGGAGAGGGACAAGGTCAAAAGAGGGAATAGAAGAAATGGGGGGCAGGATAGGATGGAGGGAAATATAGTTAGTCTTACACAACACAATTATTATTGAAGTTATTTGCAAAACTACACAGACATTGCCTATATTGAATTGCTTGGCTTCCCGATGGAGATGGGTGGGAAGGGAGGGAGGAAGAGAAGGTGGAACTCAAAGTTTTAGGAACAACTGTTGAGTATTGTTCTTGCATATAACTAGGAAACAAGAAATACAGGTAATGGTGTATAAAAATTTATCTTGCCCTACAGGACAAAAGAAAAGATGAGGATAAGGCAACAGATGGATGTTAGAAGGGAGGCCAGATTGGTAATAGGGGTAATTAGAATGCTTGGCATTTTGGGGTGGGAGGAGGGGAGAAAATTTGGAACTCAAAATTTTGTGGGGATGAATGTTGAAAACTTAAATTTAAAAAAAATAAAAAAAATAAAAATAAGTAAAAGTGATTTAGAACACTTCTTCACATGCCTGTAGATAGCTTTTATTTCCTTGTCTGAAAACTGCCTGTTTATATCCATTGGCCATTTATTAATTAGGGAATGACTTGTATTCTCGTAAATTTTACTTAGTTATCTATATATGTGAGAAATGAAGATTTTTTCAGAGAGGCTTTAAAGATTGTTTCAAATCTTTCTGCTTTCCTTTTAATTTTGGTTACATTGGTTTTGTTTGCAGAAAAGCTTTTTAATTTAATGTAATCAAAATGATCTATTTCACATTTTTAATGATCTCTATCTTTTATTTGGTCATGAATTCTTCCTTTACCCATAGATCTGACAGGTAGACACATTGTTCATTAAATTTGCTTATGATGTTACTGTTACTATTTAAATCGTGCTGAAGGTCTGCCATATCTAACTTTTCTAATATTCTACTTACCTTCATAGTTTATTTATTGTTTATTGTTTGGTTGGATTCATTGACTTCTGAGAGGAGGCAGTTTAGGTCCCCTTCTAGTATAGTTTGGCTATCTATTCTTTCATGTAACTCACTTAACTTCTCCTCTATGATTTTTGATGCTTTACCATTTGATATGAATGTATATTTAGTACTGATATTGGTTCATTGTCTATGGTACATTTTTAACAAGATGCAGTTTCCTTCCTTATCTCTTTCAATTACATCTATTTTTGTTTTTAATTTGTCTGAGATCAGGATTGCTACCCTTGCCTTATTTTTTTAAACTTCAGCTAAAGCGTAATAGATTGTGCTCCAGTACCCTACATTTACTCTGTGTTTGTTTCTTTGCTTCAACTATGCTTCTTGTAAACAACATTTTGTACAATTCTGGTAAAAACCAGATCCACACTGCTATGTGCATCTGTTTTACAGGAGAGTTCAATCTATTCACATTTCAGCTTTGATTACTACCTGTGTATTTCCCTCCATTCTAATCTTCCTCTCTCTCCTTTTACCCTTTTCTTCCTCACTGGTGTTTTGCTTCTGCCTACCACCTCCCCTGATCTATGCTCTCTTCTGTCATTCCTCACTGCCACTCCCCACTTTTACTTGGTCTCCTCCCCTCCTTTTTCCCTTTTAGGTAAGATAGATTTTTATATTCAACTAGCTGTGTATGATTCCCCCTGGGAACCTATATTGATGAGAGTAAGGTTAAAGCAATGCTCATCATCCACCTTCCCATTTTCCCCTCCACTTTGTGGATCTTCATGTCAAATAATTTATCCCATTCTATCACTTCCCTCCTTCCTTCTACACCTTTCTACACCCACTAATCTCTTATTTTTATGTCATTTCCTCAAATTCACCTTATGCCTCTACCCTCTGTCAATGTATATTGCTTTTAGCTGTAGTGATGCAATTTTAAAGAATTACAAGTGTCATCTCACCATCTAGGAATGTAAATAGTTTAGTTCTATTGAATCTCTTTTGTTTTCTTTTTCTTTTTTTACTTGATATTTCTCTTGGGTCTTGATATTGGAGGTCAAATTTTTGGTGTAGTTCTGGTTTTCTCCATATGAAAGCTTGAAATCTTCTATTTCATTGAATGAGAATTTTTTTCCCTTGATGTATTATGATTAACTTTGCTGAGTAAGTGATTCTTGGTTGTAGTCTTAGCTCCTTTGCCTTTCAAAATATTAAGTTCCATGCCTTGAGATCCTTTAATGTTGTGGCTGCCAAAATCTTGTGTAATCCTGATTATGACTCTCTGGTATTTGAATTGTTTCTTTCTGGCCACTTGTAGTATGTTTTTCCTTGACCTGGAACTTTACTGCAACGTTCTTACGAGTTTTTATTTTGGGATCTCCTTCCAGAGATGATCTATAGATTCTTTCAATGATTATTTTGCTCTCTGGTTCCAGGATATCAAGGCAAATGAGTAATTCAATGATTCTCTTCTTGTTTCCTCTGGTTTTATTTTCCAGGTCAGCTAGTTTTCTCATGAGATATTTTGCATTTTCTTCTATTTCTTCATTTTTTTGAATATGTTTGAATGATTTTTGAATGTCTCATTGAGTGATTAGCTTCCACTTGCACAATTCTAACTTTTAAGTTCTTGTTTTCCTCAATTATCTTTTACTTTCTTTTCCATTTGGTCAACTGTACTCTTTAAAAAATTGTTTTCTCAGTAGATTTTTGTATCCTTTTCCATTTGGCCAATTCTACCCTTTTTCAAAACAGTTTTCCAATCTATTGACTCTTTTTTCAAAAACCTCTTATATTACTCTCATTTCTTTCCCCATTTTTTTCTACATCTCTTAGATGATTTTTAAGTTCCTTTTTGAGTTCTTTCTGCGCTTGATACCACTTCCCATTTTTCTTCAAGCCTATTGGTATTTTGACATTGTTGTCTTCTTTTGGGTTTGTATTTTGACTTGATCTGCCCTGTCACCACACTAACTTTTTATTGTCAGATTTTTTTTTTCTCTTTTTTCTCTTTTTTTTTTTTTTAATTTTTACCTTTCCTTTAAATTGGAACTCTGCACCTCAGATGAAAGGGGCACTGCCTCAAGCTTCTTGTGCCAGGGGCTTTAAGCCCTAACTGCTTACCTGGTGTTACACTGATATTGCCTTGATGCCCCCAGTGGACCCTTATGTTTGGTGCTGTGCTAAGGAAGTTTGCTGGGGAGTGGCTGACACTGCTGGAGGCTGCAGGGATCTGGTAGCTTATCTGAGGCTGAGCTGGTTCCCTACTGGTTGTGCGTGATGTGTGCTGAGGCCCAGTGGAGTCCTTTTGCCTTTGCTCAGGGCTATGCTGAAGAAAATGGAAGTCTAGTCCCTAGGAGATGCCCATTTTCCTGGGACTGTGTCCTTTAGTTTTCTTGTCTGTGAAATATAAAGGTTGTATTGGATGAAGGTCTCCCCCAACTCTCAGTTTATTATCTTATGATTCTCTATCCCACAATTCTCTAATCTAATCCCACAAGAGTTTTTGCTTTATTAAAAGAAAAATAAAGAAGAAAACAAAGTAACAGAATATATAGGAAAGCACCACAGACAAATTTTACCTACTTCACAACTTTCTTTAGACCAATATCACTTAACACTATTTTTTCAATCTACTTATTTATTTGAAATAGATTAGATATTATGCTAGTAGCTCAGAAAAAAATTCATATCACAAATTCCTGAAGGCCCATTATCAAAATATCTTGACACTCTTGGTGTTGTATATAACTAAAGTAAAGTTGTGATCACTGAAACTGGCATTTAGGATGGAATGATGAGTGCTTCAGGTCATTTTGAAAATTAAGAAAATTGAGTAGTTCTTTTTGACATATTTTATCACCCAAGCAACATTCGCAGCATTGAGGATGGCTATGAATATGCTGGTATAGTTCTCAGTTGCAAAGTATAAAAGACTCTCCATATAGAAGAGAGAAGAAAACATTTATTCAGACAACAGAAAGCCACATCCCAGCCAGAAAGCCAAATCTGTCATAGTAGCCAAGAAGCCAATACACATTAGCACTGCTGGGGACTAAAGCATTTCCAAGTGTTCCCCACTCCCCTGCCTGGACTTTCCCACAAGCAAACACTCACGAGCCTTGCTATGCCTGCTGGCCTGTATCCTCTCTCCTCTGCCCTAATCACTCTCACGAACTTCCTCCCAGTTTTGCTCCAGTCTTTCTGTTCCACTCATTCAGCAAGCTCCTCCCACCATGTGATTTAGGCTTCTAGGTGATTTAAGCAGGTCACATGAGCTTATTAGTGAATGGGAAAGATCTTTCCCTTTAAATTACTATTGCATAAATTACTACTACAAATCAATATGGGCTTGTAATCAAGCCTTCTTGCTCACTTGCCAAAGAAAATAATTACGTTTGACAGAATTTCCTGAGTACCTTGTCAAGCAATTTAAATCCTTTTCTCTCCCTCTCCCCTTATTTTTACTCTAGACATGTGAATTAATTAGTGCAGAAGACCTCCCTTTCCCAATCTGAAAACTCAACAAAACATTGAGATTAGTAGCTTACATCTTAGTGGACCCTTAGACATGAAGCCCTTTGCTTATGCCTCCCAATAGTCACTTTGCATCAAAGGCAGAATTTGAAACCAAGTCTTCTTTATACAAGGACTAGACCTTAGAATCCACCAAAGGCCTTTATAAGTTCCTTCTATGAACTGTTTTTATTGCAGAAAATTTCCAATTGTACTAGATTGTACTACTATTGACAAGATATTGTCAACAAATTGTTTTTGGGAAAATAATGTGGCCTCCCCCATAAAAGGCTTACACTTTATAACTTGAGTTCTTTATTTGTTTTATGTTTGAATGCCTTGAATTGCTCAGGCAAATTTTGCTCAATACTGATTTCACACTCAGGTCAAGGTATGAACTAATGCTCTTAATTCTTTGACAAAAATAGAGAAACTCCTTTATGATAAGTTTCTTGAATCTTTTTACATTTCAAAACCTTTAAACTCCTAAACTTAAATATTAAAGTTAATGTCTATAAAATTTATTAATAAAATAGCTATTATTTATATAACCCTTTTCAAATATTATCTAATTTTATAATCACACCAGTATTAGGAGGAAAGTACTATTACTACCCCCATCTTTCATATGAAAAAACTGAGAGAGACAAGATTAAGTTTTCTGTTTACTGTCATGTTGTGCCTGAACTGGATTTAAACTTTGATATTTTTTACTTCAAATCTAACACTCTAGTCATTGTTCTGCCTAGGTGTCTCTAAAATAAGGTTAAAAATAATAATACATTTTTTACAATATTTCAGCTCTTGATTTAAAAAAAATGTAACAAGTTTTTAGTCCTTTCTCTCAGTACCTCACTGAATATATTTCTAAGTCAGGGCAGGTAATATGACAGTTAAAACTTTCCATTTTTTAAAATAACATTTCTTCATTCTCTGAGTTAAAGAGTTTTCCACGAGATGTTTCTCTTCACACTACTTTTCCATCTCTTCTCTAGTTTCTCTCCAATCTTCTCTCTTCTTAGTTCCTCAACTAGGTGGTACAGTAAATAGAGTGCTGCCCTGGAACTGGGAAGAACTAAATTGAAATCCAACCTCAGATCCTTACTAGTGATGTGACTCTGGACAAGCACATAATTTCTATCTGCTTCAGTTTCCTCAACTATAAAGTGGAAATTATAATGGAACTTATATCTAAAGGTTATTGTGAAGGTCAAATAAAATAATATATGTGAAATACTTAATTCCTGCCAAATAGTAGACAATTAAAAAATGCTATTTCCCTTACCTTCAATATTACCAGAACAACTGGCAGTATCTCAGCATTTCATACGAATCTTGAAGATGTAGTAAGAATATCTATTGTCTGCAATGGTGTATTTTTAAACAGGAGTGTGTGTGTGTATGTGTATATGCATATGTAGTGTATGTATACATACATAATATACATATGTATACACACACACACACACACACACACAAGCTTTCACTTAGACTCTTTGGTTCTTCATTCTTTTTCCTAAGTCCTTGATATATATGATACCCATGTGGTTTTCTTTATTTTTCTATTCTCACTCTGCATTGTATCCCTTGGAAATTTCATTCAATTTCCAACCTTCTCCAAAATGTTTTTATATGGATGAATCCCAAATTAGATCTCAGTACTGACTTTTCTCAGAAGCTTCAAGCTCCATCTCCAATGATCTCTAGGATACTGCCACCTTCCTGTCAAAATTACACCTCACACTCTCTATATCCCAACCTAAATTGATTGTTTAAAAATAGTTTCCCTCTTTTATTTCGCTTTTATATTTCCGTTCAAGCAGCATTTACTAAGTGCCTAGCCTGTTGTCATTTGTTATAGACAAAGACCTTTCAACAAAAGACAAGCATAAAAAGTGTTGTCAATGAGGCAGAGGGACAAAGTGCTAACTTATAGAAGAAAGGATGTGAATGGAGGAAAATACAAATCTGAGCATTATTATCTTTACTGTGAATGAATTAAGAGATTAAATAAAATGAAAGAAAACTACAGAATGGATTTTTAAAGAAAGCCTTTACTTATTACTGACACAATACTGTAAAATCAAAGTCACCATCAACTCAAGAAGTTTTATATGAGCTGTTGAAAACAGTGTTATTGTTCAATTGTTTTTCAATTGTGCTCGACTCTTCATGACCCCAGGTAGAGTTTTCTTTGCAAGGAAACTGGCATCTTTTGATATTTCCTTTTCCAACTCATTTCATAGATGAATAACTGAGGTATACAGTGTAACCTGCCCAGGATCACACAGCTAGTGAGTATCTGAGACCAGATTTGATCTCATGGACTATCCTCAGGCAACTCACTATTGATCCTCCCATTATCAAGATTTCCTGATGTTAAGAGATATGAGTTACTGTGAAAAGCTCTTTGAGAGCAGAAACTTTATTTGGGTCTTTAATTTATCAGTGACCTGGAAGAGATGGAAATAGAAATTCCAGTTAAAATAACAATAGAATGTATAAAATACTAGGGAATCTATATACCAAGATAAGCAAAAGGACTATATGACTACACTTACAAAACATTGTATGTACAAATAGCACTAGGACTGAATCATTGGAGATATATTGATTGCTAATGGATAGGGTGCAGCTAATATATTAAATGATATATTCCCTTACACTTTATATTCAGTGCCATACCAATCAAACTAATAAAATATTACTTTAGAGATTTAGAAAAAAAGTTATAAAATTCATTTGGAAGGAAAAAATGTTCAAAAATCTCCAGGGAAATACATACATACACATACATCTATGCATATTTACACACACATTCCATATTATGTATTTAAATTCTGTATATACATTTTATGTATGTATATATTGTATGTATGAATATGGATATATACATATATACTTGTGTATGTATATATGTGTTGGAAAGAAAGAGATCTAGCAGTTTCAAATTTCAGACTATATTATAAAGAAGTAATCACTAAATTAATTTGGTACTGTTAAGGAAGGAAGGAAGGAAGGAAGGAAGGAACGAAGAAAGTAGGTATATAAGTTAAACAGATTAGGTATAGCATGTAACAATTCAAATAAGCAGTAGCTTAGTGTTTGATAAACTCTAAGACTTAAGCTAATGGGGAAAGGATTCAATATTTGATAAAAAAAAAGCTGCTGGTAAAACTAGGTAGCAGTTAGAGAAGAAATTAACATCACCTTATGATGATAAAATCCAGTAGATACATGACAAATATAAATGATTTTCATGAAAAAAACTAATTAGGAACAAATTATTTTTCACACCCGTGGATACAAGAAAAGTTTATGACAAAACAAAGAACAGAGAGTATTGTCAATGATAAAATGGATAAATTTGATTACATAAAATTTATTTTTCTTAATAAGCAAATATAACTAAGTCAGGAGGTAAAGAGTTAATTGGGGAAATTATGCTGCAGATTGCTCTGATATTTCCAATATTTCTAAAATATATAAGAAGTTGATTCAAAAATGTACGCTGAGGTACTGTTAATAGAATTATGAGTTGATTCAGCCATTCTGGAAAGCAATTTAGAGAAACTGTGTTATCCACTGAAGGTTGTTAAAATTTAAATATATATGAATATTTACATTTTAAAATTTAATTATAACTTTGAATTATCAAACAATTATTTTTTCTCCTTCCAACTTATCCCTACTCCCCATGAACTGGGAAGGGGAAAAAATAAATGCATAATATTTATAAGGCATATATATATGCATATATGCAAAAAATAAATGCATAATATTTATAACTAAAAGCACAGTCAAGTGAAATATATATTCCCACATTGACCATAGCCAAAATACAATGTCTCATTTTGGATATTAATCCATCACTTGTCACATTCTTCCTCACCAGTCCTCTGGAATGGTGATTGATCATTGCTATGATCATTTCTTGTATAAATTCTTCCCTTGGTTCTTCACTCTGCATATAAATATTTCTCAGGTTTCTCTAAAAGTGCTACTTTTATAATTTCTCACATTATGATAGTATTCCATAACATTAATATGCCACAATTTGTTCAGTCATTTACTAACTGATGACAAATTCCTTAACTTTTACTTCTTTGTCAAGACAAATTGAACTGCTATAAATATTTTTATAAATATATGACCTTTTCTTCTTTATTTCTGTTTTGGACGTATGAGCCTAGTACAGTATGCTGTAGAATTCCTGTAATCTAATCATACTAAGTCAGGAATTGCCTGCCCTCTCATTAGAGACAAGATTTATTATGGATAATTGCAATTTCCTTGTCATCAGACATCATTGATAAGCTCGTAGTGCCAATACAAACTCCATCCTGAATTCTACATAGGAAATGATTGTTACAGGTCATGTGCACCACAGGTGTGAAACAGGCAGTGCCTCTTGGGGCATTTCAGTCAGCAAGTCACCAGTGAAGCCCAAACTAGAATTAAATATAATTTTAACAAAATATTTAACAAAATAAATAAAAATACATTAAGAGATGAATAATATTTAATATGACTTTCCAAGTTAATATGCCACCTGCAGAGATCCTTCTGTACACTGTAGTGACCCATTTCTATTTGAGTCTGACACCTCTGATCTACATAATCTCCTGAAGTACAGTGCTGAGAGGCAAATCTCTGCAGTTTAAATATCAAAATTTTCACCAGGCTGTTCACCAAAATTTAAATCTGTAAATAGTAATCAATAATGTTAAAGAGAAGTAAATTTTCAATACTCTCTCAAACTCATCCAATAGGTAAGTAATCTTAAATTACTTAGGGGTGATGAGAAGTTTTATGTTTAGGGTACTTTATTTTCTTTTTTTCAAAATAAAAATGATATCTCTATATATGTGTACTGAAAGTAGGTAGCGTTTAATGTTTCCAAAGTCCTATTAAGCAGAGTGTGTATTCAGACAGTAAGGTGGAAGCCACATTTAGTTTCTTACTAGGATTACTTGAGAGTGGAATTATATTACCTGCCATTTCCCATCTTTATCATGTCTAGAGCAAATATGTTTTGTCCAGTGAAAATAATCAAGAAAGGAATCATCTGGCCATCTTACAAGATATTATTTTATTTTCTCCAGACTCCAAACAGGTCAAAGCCTAATTCTGGAAACCTTACAGCCTATAGTTATAGGATATTAAAAAGAATGAAACAAGAAAATTGGAAAAGGAACAAAATGAGTAACATTGTTCCTTTAATCCTGGCATATATCACATTCCCCAATCTATCAGATTGAACACCA
The DNA here is from genome assembly GCF_028372415.1 of Notamacropus eugenii. Classification (NCBI taxonomy): domain Eukaryota; kingdom Metazoa; phylum Chordata; class Mammalia; order Diprotodontia; family Macropodidae; genus Notamacropus; species Notamacropus eugenii. The sequence continues at coordinate 119,063,213 of NC_092877.1, read as the reverse complement.
TTCATCCCAGATTAAATTCTAAACAAGATTTCTTTGTAGATGCCCATAGGTTTCTTCCTCCTGGATGCCTGTGTTTCTGTCCTATCACTTTTGTGATAGGAAGCTTTGTCCCTTTTAGTAATTCTACAGTACTTCTCAAGAATGCTCTGGAGGGCAGTCCATCAGCTCCTGGCAGCTCACTACAGAACAGGCCCTGCTTAGTAATGTAAAAGAGCATAAATCTATAGCTGAAGATCAGAGGCTGTCAGTGCAGTATAATACAGCTCCTGTTCAGTAATTATGCATGATAAACATCCTGATTATAATACATCTTGTTCACTGAGGTGATCTGCTAACATACACACTATGCTGGTTTAGTGGCATAACTAGGCTATTCACAGCTTTTTAATGTGCTATTTCCAGAACACATACATTTTTTTCCTCTTTCAAGACTTTTGAAAGGATGGTACCTTGCATACTGAATGCATCATTTACATTCAATTAAAATGGGAAGCTGAAGCCTCTTGAAACTAATATGTTCAAAGTAAGTTTGCTCTTATTTTAGGTGTCTGCCTGCTTGAAGAACACTTAGGAACCAATGTGTCTTGAGTATCACTGAGATATTATTGATAAAATTATAACAAATTGAACTTCATATGCTTTCTCTCATTTAGAAATTTTTTTTGGTTTCTAATACTTGTCATATTTCATGTCTTCTAGGACAGTGGTCTCCCAATAATTACAATTCAGTGTTATTAATTTTAAGTTTAAATTAATAAAATATAGCTTATATGTTTCATGATGAAAAGACTGTTCTACCTAAGAATTCGTTCATGATATCCATTTGGATAATTCACCAATATTTCTTTGGAATGGATCCTTGTGAAGGGAAAAGGGAAAGGAACCTAATAATATATATCCAATTTCTGAAGTAAGAAAAGAGTCTCATTTGCAATTTTCCTTTGAAAAATTATGTGGAACATAAAAAATAATCTCTTGTATATTTTAGATCCCTCTTTTGATCCCAGAAATGCCACACTTACAGAAGTAGTCATGCTACAAAATTATGACTATAACATCTGAAATTATTGTTAAAAATTTGGAAATAACCGATCTGAACTTATTACCAATGAATCATTTCATCTTCTGAAAAAAACAAAAACAAAAATATATATGTACGTATATGCTTAAAAAAAGTAAAAAAAAAAATCAGATTTTAGAGTAAAACGATGACTGTTAGGTAAAGTGACCCTAATATTCTGCTTGGAATTCAGAACCTATAATTTAAAACAAATAATCCTTTAGAAAGATACATTAACAAAAAAAAAGTAGAGAGAATCCTGGTAATATGGCAGAGTGAGAGGAAACCCAAAGCAGAACACTTTTTAACCATTTCAAATAAACAAGAAAAATGTACCAAAATGAAATAAGATTTATAGCATCTCAAAGAGGAAAGTTGAAACATTTTACCAGAAGATAATTTTTGATGGGAAAACTAAACTAAAATAAAGTTTATGTTTGCTTAGTCATGTTTGACTCTTTATAACCTCATTTGAGGTTTTCTGGTTGGCCATTTCCATCTCTAGCTCATTTTATGGATGAGGAAACAGAGGCAAACAGAGTTAAGTGACTTGCCAAGGTTCACACAGCTAGTAAATGTCAGAGATCAGATTTGAACTCAGGGAAATGAGTCCTCATGATTCCAGTCTATCCAGCATTCTATCCACTGTGCCAAAGCATTCCCAAACTGATCAAAACTAAACTTCAGATCCTCTCACTATTGATCCTAATTTTGACATCTCCCCCTAAAGCTCCTGGTCTCACTGGTCAGATGTCTTTTTATGATGACTGATATTAGACTTAGACTTTAAGACATAACCCTTTTCAGATGTCTAAAGGGAAACCTCATTTTCCAAAATGGGTTGAAACTCATGAATAGTAATAGTCCTGAGGCTCAAGAAGATGGGATGGAGTTGACTGTAGAGCCTAGAAGAAATTATTGAGCAAGTAGATCAGAAGCATAATGCTGGTTACTAGTGTTTTATACTATTAAAGAAGAAACAGATAGGCAATTGAAGACTGAGATGAAGGTGAAGGTAGGGAACTGCAAAAGTTTCTCAGGCTTTTCCCCAAAAGGGATAGGGAGAGGTGAGTGAATTTTCTTGAAGCCTGTCTGAATCATGCTGCCAGGGTCAATTTAAGAACTAAAAAAAGTCAAAGAAAAGAAGGAGGAATTCAAAAGAATGGAACTGATGGAGAAACAGATCTAATACAATGGCCAACTAGTCTTCCTGAAGCAAAATCCAAATAAGTAACTAACCATTTAATATCTATAGATGATTTTTAACACTGGTGGTTTGAGAAAAAGAATAGGCAGAAGGAGATGAATGAGGACTAAAGCAATGATGAGCATATGGAAAGAGAAGGACTGACTGTAAGAAGCACTTTTGCAAGAAAAACACCCCATAAACAACAGCAGAATGACTAAAGAGGACAGAGAAAAGCAGAGAAAGATAATATCTTACTCAGGTGAAATACATCTACAACGAGAATTAACTTCTCAGTGAACACGTCACAAACAAAAGAAAAAATGAGCTGAGATCCTATGAGAAATGAAACCTGGAAGGTCAAATTGAGCAAAGTTTCTAAATTCAATTAATTTAGGATCCTCTGGATTTGTTCATAAGAGTAATCAAAAAATTAAATGAAATATCAAAAAATGCAAAACATTAGAATTAAGGACCAAATCACAAGTCTAATAAGCATAGAAAATTAAAAATCAAAGGTAGAGACTTCAAAGATTTTGTGGAAAAAAAAGAATGACAGAACTGGAATGCAAATATTTGGTTTCAGAAGATAAAGTAAGTGATCAGAAAAATTCAACAATATAGGGACAACACATGGAAACCTTACAAAACAGGAATGATAACCTTAGAGGATAGGAAGTATACAGAAAATCTAAGGACTTCAAAAAAGTCATAAAAATCTAAATACGAAATTACCCACAAATATTAAAAGTAGATGTGTGAGCGGTTTGGAACTCTCAGGTTATCAGGGTCATGGTGTCCTCTGGAGAAATTTCTTGGGCAGTCATGTCTTGCATGACTTACATGATGGACCACCCTTATGCAATAACCAACCTTCACAATTATCTTGAGCAAGAGAAGCAACAGCCAAACACGTAAGCTCAGTACACAGTATATACAAGCTTCTTGCATGCATGGAAGTAAAATGCCTATATATACTCTGAGCTAGCTGAGAATAAACTGAGTGTATACCATCCTTGCTCCTGCCTCATTCATTCGCGCCCGGAAGAAAGATCTCATGCAGGCATAGATCTTTGGGGGATTCAACACAGATGATAATGACCAGATAAAGAAAATCCCTAAATAAACCCTAATTTGAGCTTCCCAACTAATATCGTAGGTATACTTCAGGACTGTAATATCAAACTGCAACTTCTGTAGGCAGCAAGAAAAACAAAATAAAACATCACAGACCAAGAATAGTTGATTACAACAACATATTTACTGATAAAAATGAAAATAAAAAATAAATTATATTATTGTGAAAACCAAAGAAATCTTCCCCAAATATTGTTTTTTTTTTTAAAACTTAATCTAAGTATCTAAGGAAATAATTGAATATTCAGCAAGAGGGAAGAATTTAAATCATTACTTTTAAAAAAGCTAGCATCGTTTGCAACAGAGAAACACTAAACAGTTCCCAATAACTATAGGAGTAAATGAAGGATGCTTCATTCCCACAAATATTATAGGACACACATCTAGAAATGATTTCAATGGCAATTATAGGAGAAATAAATTAAAAGCACTAATATTGGTGAAGAGGAAATATTAAGCCTATTTCTTGATAATATGACAATGTACTTCTAAAATCAAAGAGAATCATCAAAAATGAAGAAAATTAATATTATTAAAATGCCACCTTAATAAATATTCTAAATTAATCTTCATTGCTACATAGGAAATTTTAGCTCCAGACAGAAATACTGCAAAGTGATATCTCATTCAAATCTATCAAATATTTGAAAATCAATTAATCAATCAAATTATCATTGGAAATTAATAAATCAATAGGATACATGTTAGAAATACATAAATAGAATATAAAACAATATTTTCATATAGGAAGACAAAAACTAAAGGCATATTAATATTATGGATGTAGGACTATAAAGGGACTTCAAACTATATTTTAAAGAAGTACTCATCAAAGATAGGTATTGTGGTTAAGAATTAGAATAGTAGATCAATGAAATAGATAAGATATACAAGAAGAAATTAAAGTAAAGTTCAATAGATCGTTGAAGTAATTTATTGCTTTTCCATTAAATAGATGAAACAAAAGAAAGTCTTTTAAGTTCACAGAACCTTAAAATTGTTCAAAACATTACTAATAAGCAGTGAATATGAGATCTGAATGTAGGTTTTCTTTCCTCTAAATCCAGTGCTTTTCACTTTCTACTATTCTATCTCTTTTCTATAAGATTTTGCATACCCCTCCTACAATTAACAAATTAAATTAATTAAAATAAAAAAACTTTTCTAATAAATGTGTTGGTACTTTAATAGATCTTTCTACTTATGCAGATCTTAATGCCTCAAAGCATTCTTATCTTGAATATTTTTTTCGTGTCTTTCCATAATACTGTTTAAATGATTTAACTGTCTTGCCAGAGAACTTCCTCTTTTTCTTTTACTATCCTTGGAATGCCAATATTCTACTAGTTGCATCCATCTATAAAACCACATCTCTGAAAGGTCCCCCCAAGGCAGCTGGACAACATAATGAACAGATTTCTGGCTGGATGGCAGGAAGATCTGGATTAAAATCTGTCATCATTTATAAATAATTAGTGTGGTTGACCAAGAATTGACTTGGAGTTTTTCAACATGGCTCCATTTCCAATAGTGCTGATCCTCACCAGTAACAATAAAAATAGCTAGCTTTAAAATTTACTTTACTTTAAAGTAAATACTTTAAAATTTTCAAAATCTTTCAAAATATATTTTGACAACAACCCTGTCAGGTAGATGTTATTATCATCAGTTTAAAGATGAGGAAACTGAGACTGACAGGTGACTTGCCTATGGTGACATAGCTAGTAATGTCTGAGACTGGATTTGAACTTTATTCTTTTTCATTTCAGATCTAATGCTCTGTTGACTTCACCTGTGAAGGGCTCTCTTGACTGGTTTATTCATTTCCTAGTGGTCCAGTTGATGAGCTGGGTTTAGGTAGATATAAAGACATGATAAGTCATTTCAAATACTTTTTGGTGCTATGAAGCACTTAGTTTCCCACTTATGCAGAGCTTTTGATGACTCTGGGTTTTAAGTCATGTTATGCATTTCTAAAACTTCTTCAGGTAAAAATTGATAATGGGAAATGAATAAAGTGAATATTTGTGGTTGAGAACCATTGTTTCTGTAAAGGAAAGTATTTAGGCTGAATGTGTGAACTACGTTGCTGTAAAAAGCATTCTACTATGGTCAATAGGATGATCCAGTCACGGTGATAGGAGATGTAACATCTGACCATATGGTTCATATGGTCTGTCTGTTCAACGTATGGGAATGAAGATATACTATAGAAACTTGACTTACAGTGTTGGAAATGTTGTTCACAAAAAATGAAAAAGCACCCTGAGTGTAAGAGGTCACAGAATAACAGAATTTGAGAACTGACACAGATCGCAGAGGCAATATCGTCTAATTCATATCTGAAAAGAATCTCTACTGTAACATATTTGACAAGGGATTGACCAGTCTTTGCTTGAGGACCTCTAAGGAGTGGGGAGAGAGTTCACCACCTATTAAGGGCCCATTCCATTGCTTTTGGATAGCTTTAGGATTTTCTTGTATATCAAGTCTAAATTTCCCTCTTTTTGTCTTCCAACCATTTCTCAAGGTTGTGCTCTCTGGGTCTAAAAAGAATAAGTCTAATACCTGTGTCATAGAGTTGTCACTCAATACTTTAATAGAACTGTCATGTCCCTAATGAGTCTCCAAGTTAAAGTTGGTGATCTTTCAACGGACTCTCATATAGCCTGGATTTAATGCCTTTCACCATCCTAATTATCCTGTGAACATCTTACAATTTTTCAGTGTATGAGATCTTACAACTTAAGATCTCATTATCATTTTGGCCATCACATTCATATGGAAATTTCATTCCACTAAATCCCCACGTATTTTTCTAATGTGAGAAGAGGAAGAACCCCACACTTATGAGCATATTGCTTTTCCTTTTGAAACTACTGCCACTGCTTTCATCCCATATCTCCCCTACTTTTGGGACTAAACTCCTTGAGGAGGCCATCTTCAGCACATACCTCTCTTTCCTCTCCTGTTTCTTTCCTCTTAACTCTCCACTCTGGCTTATAGCCTCATCATTTCAACCAAAAATGCTCTTTCAAAAGTTCCCAATGAACTCCAGATTGCCAAATCCAATGGGATTTTCTCAATCCCCATCCTTCTAAGGCTTCCCCTTGATACTCTCTTCTCTCTAGGCTTTCATAATGCTATGCTGGTTCTCCCCTTATCCACCTTACCACTCCTCAATCACGTTTACTGGAGTTTTTTCCAGGTCATGCTGGCTAATCATGGGTGTCCCTCAGTCCCTCTTCTCTTCTCCCTCCATACTATTTTACTTGTTGATGTCTGCAGCTCCCATAGATTCAATGATTATCTCTATGTGATGATTTTTATATCCACTTACCCACATCAACCACAAAAATTGCATTCTGTTAAACTTTATATGTTATGTATGTGTTATACGTATGGATATACATAAGTATTCACACACAGTTCATAGATTGGTGTTTGCCAACACTCCTAGACAGGAAGAGCACAAAAAAAACCCCTAAAAAATAACCCAAGAACATTGAATTTTCTTAATTCTTTAGGTAACTCATGCTGCTTACAACAAATAATTCATATGAACTAGAACACATTCCCTCTCTAATTTCCTGATCCTTTTTGTTATTTCTTGTCCACCAGTTATCTACCTTGTTTTCATCTTCAGTTGACCTGATCAGCTTAACACCAAATACATTACTATAATTTCTGCATTTTGTCCTTCACCCTGGTTTGCTTCCTTACCCATTTGTTTATTCTCCTGTCTCTGAAAATGACTTCCATCATATATCTTACCTTCCTTCTCTGTCCATCTCTTTCATATAGATATAGTATATCTTTCTTCATTGTCAATATCTACTTATTTTTCATCCCATCAGACAACAGGATGAATGCAATGCACTGGTGGGAAAGGATGAATACATTGTCAATAAGGTTGTTGTATGAAATCCTTAAGTACATAGAGGTGAAAGATTTAAGTTAAATGGTTCCTGAATCTCTGCCACCTTCTGGCTGGCCTCTTGCCACTTCTCTAAAGATGTGCTCACATATGCAGAAAATGTTCATAACTATTTCAGACATTTAGGGGCGAAGACAAATAGGGAAATGTTTTATTGGACTGATATATGAGTTAAGGTGCTTAAAAGCTTATGCTTCAAGTAGTTCAACTTAAGTGAGTAGTTAATAATATGGACTGAGACATGTCACGGAGAAAAAATGTATTATTAAAATGAATGATGATTGATAGTAGCATATTTGACTTTGAAAAATATAAGTGTACTTTCAATTTTAGGAAAGCAGAAATCACTTCAGTCATCCCTTGATTGTAGTTCCGAATATTTCTTCACATAGTAGATATTGAAAACTATCATTTTTATGATTGCAAAGAATAGCATTCATCTATACATTTTTCAAAACTGCCACCATAACCAGTTACCAAATCCAGCCATCTTTCTTCACAGCACTGTTTAAATATTCTGCCTTTTCCTCTGTTTCTACTGTAAAATTTGCTCCCTAGAACACAAGAACCTATCAGAAGCACTGCTACACGTGTTACACCTGTTATTTCTTCCTGGAATTCCAAACCCATCAATTTTACTTTGTCATGCCATTTTTTTTTAACCCTTGGAGGATGTCTGTATCAACATACAAACTTCTTATAGCAACAATTAAGGATGTTGACCTTAGATAGGCACATAAAATTTGTCTATTTCCTTACTGCACCAGAACTCCACCTTTATTTCCAGTTATTCTCCTTGTAAGCAATTTGGCACAATATTTATTACACTGGATTTTTGCTTTATCTTTATTGCTGCATGTATGATGTTGAGAAGAAACTACGTGATATGAGAAGAACATGGGCTTTACAGCTAGCAGATACACATTTGAAAACAGGACTCAGTTTTAAAGGGAAAAAGCTACTAAGCTGTTAATAAGATTTGATTCAGTGATGCCACTACCAAGTATGTACCCCAAGGAAATTAAAGACCAGGAGACTCTACATGTGTATATGCTCACACATATATACCTTCAAATATGTAGATATATATATGTGTGTATGTATGCATGTATATGCATATGTATCTATATTCACATACAATAATACATATACATATGTAACCTGTACATGTACATGCATATGCTATATATGCATATATACACATAGATGAACACACATTATACCAAAATTTGTGTATTTATAAGCCACATATATACAAACAAAACCATCTATATTTACACAAATGCATATATATTTTATGTGTATATATGTGATATGTGTATATGTAGATACAATGGCATATATACATATGTATGTGTGTACATTTTGTATTTTTGCATGCGTGTATATGCACACTGTCAATTCATATGCTGTCTATTTTCTATAAGAGGAAGAGTAGGGTTTTTTTAACTGTCCTTTAGCTTAAGCCCAAAGAATTAAGCTATGGATCTTTTAGAAAGGCAAGACATATTTTTGCACACACATAAACACACAAATAAATACATAAACACACACCCATTCTATATACACACATACATTATATATACACACATACATATGTCTCTCTGTATACATCTGTGTCTCTATATACACACTGAGGCATATGAGTATACATATGTATATGAATGCATACATGCACAATACAACATACATTGCCACATTTTTTGTGATAGCAAAAACTTGGAAAACAACTGGATCTCTATTGTTTAAACAAATAATTTGTGATATGTTATTCTGATGGAATTCTATTGCACTGCAAAACTTCAGAGGCATAGAAAGGCTTGTCTGAACTGATACAGAGTGATGTTAACAGATTTAGGTAAACAGCATACATACAGGGACTGGAAGCCTCTTTAAAACGTTTACACTGATCTTCTGATACTTAATGACCAAGGTTCTTAATATTCTGCAGTTCCTTCTTCTTAAAAGTATAGTTCATGAGCACACTCCAAATATTTGATTTTACTAATTAGCCAGAGTACACAGTTAGTTCAAAACAAAGACATTTCACGAAACACTAAAGTATGGAAAGTAGCAACACATTTCTCACTTTGTCCTGCCACTTACTAATATATGCATTATCAATGACATGATTGGATACATTTAAAGAACATATACAGGGAGGCATGCATATAGAAGCAGAGTAGATGTCTAAAGAGAAATTCAGGAGACTTTTGACTCTTCAGTGTCAGAAACAATAAATGTTTTAATAAAAAAAAAAAAAAGTATAGTGTTCCATCTGAGCCTGCCTCCTACTGGTTTTGTGTACTGCAGTTTCTGTTTTCATGATCATTTTCTTTTTGGTATTTCACTTACCCTATGGCCACTGCTGGGGACTAGAAGGTGGATTCCACTAAGTAGAAGATCAGGAAACTTGTCTGTGCTTCATTCTCCTAATTTCATCCAGTCCTTAGCTGCTACGCTGCCTATTTTTTTCGAAGAGGAAGAGTACGTCCCTCTACCATTAAAGCTCAAAAGACTGAGTTAGGACAAGTCTTTTAGAAATCAGGACACATACTGGCTGTCATACCAAGAAAAAAGTCTTGCTGGCTTTTCCCTCCCATAAAGAGAGTATGCCAGTCCACAGAGTCTTAGCCATTTCCCTCTTCAAAAACTAAGAGGCTTAATCAAACATCTTTGGAAAACTGAGCCAGTCAAACATGAAGTGTCTGCAGATTTTCATTTTAATTTGAACCTCAATTTCCTGCTCACCAAAACCTTATCTCTGCCTGTTACCTCTTTTTTTTTTTTAGGGTTAGAAATTTCTTGTGTGTCTAGCACTTGAATGTCAAACTTTACCCTTTTTTGCATTAGTATAGAAGTTGCCCTTCCAAAAGTTGCCAAAGCCTCAGCCAGTATGAGCCTCCAAATTTTTTCAGGTTCAAGATTCTCTCTGACCTCCTATGAAGATAGGGAAAGCCATAGTATCAACCTCCCTAGGTAGAATTGCTTCAGGCATTGCTTTCCATCTGAATCTCTTCCATCTTTTGGTTCAAATTCCTATTGTTTATGTTAAATCTTTTTTCAGATTTTATATTTTCCCCATGTACACTAAGGTTACAATAATATGACTAAAAACAATTGAGGTTACCCTTAAAGATTAATCTTGGTCTCACCAAATAGAAGATGAAATATACTCCTCTCTTCTATAAAGACACGTGGGGGGAGCTATAGCAGCAAAATATTGTGGGACACTGTTCCATATGTGATCATTTTGTCTATCAGTTTTGTGGAACTGTTTTCCTTTCTTATAAGGCAAGGCTTAATAGGTAAAATGAGAAGATATTGGGAAATAATTGTGATTTAAAAAATAACACATTAATTACATTTAAGAAAAAATTCCTGACCAATCTGATGCCTGGATAAGTCAATTATCCATGGATTTCATTTCCCTTTTCTGTTAAATGAAGATAACAATACTTTGCATGCCCTAGTTTACAAAACAATTTGGGGAAAAGTGTTTTGTACATCTTAAGCTTTATAGAAATGTGATTTATTATCATTTATATTTATTATTTATTCCTTTGGTCCTATCCCTTCAACAGGATTGTAGGTTGCCTTAATGACAACAGTTGTATCTCATATTTCTTATGCCCAGGGTCCTGTATCCTATGTATTATGCAGAGCAACCCTCTAAGCTACAAACTGCAGACCAATTGCTGATCTACAAGAAGAAAGTCTCCTAATTGAGAGTTACTTATAGAAATGAAATCATAGGTCTAGGACAAAAGAAAAATACAGTGATCACATTATCTAAACATGCTTGCATTATCCCCTCTTTTTGCATCCACCTTTTGCTTCTGATCTTATGGCTGGGAATTTTTATATTTGCAAGACAACTTTTGTGGAAAATTTCTTCCATGAAATGAATTAAGCAAAACATTAACCTCTAGAAAATTTTCCCTGATTCAATCTATTTCTTTAAACCATCAGTACATCCTCCTCTTCTATGTAAATCGTAATAAGGTGAATGTGGTGGTTAATGTGTTTTGTTTTCTCCTATTTAATCTTTCTGATTTTCTTGTGGGGAAGGCCCTATGTCTCTTATTCTCTTTATATCCCCCTTGAGGCCTGAGCATATAACTAAGGATCTTCTGCATGTTTAATATACATTCGGTGACTGTTTAGCTCCATACTTCTTCAGTACTACAAGGAAATTTGTTTTCATTGCTGTCAGCATTGCTACAGATGGTAACTTTTGTATAATTCAGTGAAAAATTATCGAGATTTTTTGTGGTCCCCAATTACATTGATCTCTGAGCAACCTGATAACCTCCCTTTCTGAACTTAATTACATTAGCCCTCAGTCAATGCACATACAAACTATCATGAGACATGCATTCAGAGCTTTTATAACTTGGTCAGATGTCCCAGAATTTACTCTGCGGGTGATGCTTTTAAGAAGACAGTGTCACCTTCACACTGTGATAAGGAATATAAGCAAGACTTTAGTTGAGGAATATCTTTTACCCAGTTGTCAAAAAGGATAAAAATCCCTATTTCCTAATACACTGTATCTGCTTTAACTTCAATTAAGAGAGGATTGCATGACACCAAGTCCACTATAACAATAATTCGATATGGAATAGAATAGCCTTGCTAGTTGATGAGTGCTGGGATTAGAAGCTCAATTCCGTGTGGCCAGTCTCGGGCGGGTAAAGGTGGGAACTTCTAAATCTTAGAGTTCTCACGACGCCCCCCAGGAAACGACTGGGAATCGAGGTGAACCGAGCTATCTTGTGTATTTCCGCCTCTTCCCGTGAGAAACGTGATGGGAGAGAGCTCTCCCCGCCCTCGAGATTGTCCCGGATTGGAGCACACCTGTTGTTACCTAACAGGCTCGGTATTGACGTGCAAACTACGTGACGGGAGAGCTTAAGTAGGGTCAGGAAAGCCTGAAAGTTGTCTTGGGCGGAGGGGCCACGTGTGAGGACACAAGGCTCCGCTTTTCCTCTCTCCTCTCTCCCCTCCCCCTCTCTCCCCACTTACACTTCTACTTCCAATCTCTTATTGTAAGATCTTTGCCTCCTTGGGAGATTCTTCACTCCTTCCTAAGGAAGAATTCCCCTGCACTTGTAACCAGAACCCTGAATAAAGCTCAACCCTTGTTCGACTCTGGAACGTCCTTTCTCTCATACGAGCATCCAGCTTGGCCAGCCGAAGACTTCGAGAGGTGAGGTAAGAAGACTCAGGTAGCCCACAGGCCTCTAGGCCTGGCAGTTGGCGTCTCCGAACAGGGGACAGGAGCACAGATATCCTGGGTGCCTGGGAACACCCGGAAGGGGCTGTGAAAGACGCGAGTCCTGAATCCTAGATTCAGAAGGAGAGAAAGAGTGAGAGCAGCTTCCCACACCCATGGGAAAAGGGCAGGGATGGGGAATCAATTGCCAGTAATAAAGCCAGAGGAACAGGAGGTCTGGGCTGAGATACTTTACAGGGAATACAGGGAGGCGGGGGTCACTATAGAGTTAAACGACCTCCGAGAATTTTGTAAAACGATTTGGAAAGTTTCTCCTTGGCTCGAGCAGACAGGAATATCAAGAGAAAGATGGGGAGCGGTCGGAGAACAAATGACCGCTTATGAGCAACTATGCCCCGAGGAGCTGGAGGATTTAGATTTCCTGATATTCAGTGTAATTAAGAGCCTTTTGGAAGGGCCAGAGAGGCCAGGGCGGGATTGGAATGAGAGTGGAAACGGAGAGAGGGGAGGGGAGAACCCTGGTAAGCAGAAAGTTAAGGAGTGTAGAGAAAAAATAGATTCGGAGCTCCATCTAGCTGATGGGAAAGGCGAAGCAGGGGAGCATACGCCGTGTCTTCCCTCTGCGCCTCCTTATAGCATGCTCCATTGGTCAGACAGTCCAGGGCCACAGTCCAGTTTGGAAAAGGGAATACGAAAGGCCATAGAGAACGGAGAAGACGTAGGGACATTTCCTGTGCTAGAAATAGCGGACCCCAGTGTCCCCGGTGGGGTTCGGAGGAGCCACATACCTATAGAGTGGAAGAGAGTGGCGACTCTCAAAGAGGCTTGTACCAAGCACGGCCCTAATTCACCCTTTGTCATAGCCATGCTTGAGACTCTCAGTGGTCAGTTCGTTCTGACTCCTAATGACTGGAAGAGCTTAGCCAGAGCCTGCCTTACCCCTGGACAGAAAGAAATAAGTACAGGGAGGGGCCAGGATCAGCTTCCCATAGCTATTGCCCTTCCCTTAAAGCACTCAGTTCAAATCCAGTTACTAAAGGAAATAGGACAGAATAGACCTGAGTGTACAATCTGGCTCAATGGAATTCCCATGACTGGCCTCCTTGATACTGGAGCGGATAGGACCTGCCTTAGCGGTCGCTCAGTACCCCGGCACTGGAAGCTCAAAGAAAGCCAGAGACCAGTGTGGGGAATAGGAGGGTGCCAAAATACCTTAGAGACAATGCACCCAGTAAAGTGGGGGGCAGAGGATCGCCAAGGGACCGTATGGCCGTTGGTGATTCCAGGACTTAGTTTTAACATCTGGGGCAGAGACATCATGAGCCGCCTGGGGATGAGGCTATCAAATTTTTAGTAAGGGCCATTGCAGTTGCACTGGAGTCCCCACACTTGAATTGGAAGTCAGACACCCCGATTTGGGTGGAGCAATGGCCCCTGACTCCAGAAAAACTCCAGACACTACAACTATTGGTTAAGGAGCAATTAGAAAAAAGGAAATATAGAGCCATCACAGCACTCTGGAATGCTCCTGTGTTTGTTATAAAGAAAAAATCCGGGAAATTCAGGTTCCTTACAGATGTTAATCAAGCATTTGTGAGCACCTGGCAGCAGCTATACCAAAGTAACCAGCCAGTATGGATTCTTATCAACTTCACCTTAAAGGCGATCCTCGCTAAACAAAAAAGGGGAGAAAGAGATCGCCTAACACAATCAGAGTTTGATACAGCTGTGTATACACACAATTTTTTGCATATCTCAAAAAACTCACATACTACTCCAGCTATGAGACATTTTGTGACTATTCCACGACAACTCCGCAAGGAAAGTAATACCCAGGCTGGAAATAAGGACACATGGGCCATGGTAAAGGATATGGCCTCAGGGAAATGGAAAGGTCCGTATAAGATACTAATATGGGGTCCAGGGTATGTTTGTGTCTCCACAGGAAAAGGGGATGCGTGGATTCCCATTAGAAGGATCCGTAGGTGGAAACCGGTGTCGGAGACGGCGGAGACACAGGAGGCAGAGACCCCGGAAAGCCCGGAGACCCCGGGGAAGGATCATGCACCACCTGAGTCTGCTGCTAACAGCTTTAACCCTGCTGCCCAGAGAGGAAGCAGCACTCATCCCAACCACTGACATTGCTGACCACTCCATCTAGGCATCTCTTTCCAGCGGCTGAAGGAGGACTTTGATATCACAAACCCAGGACATTGGGGGGGGGGGGGAGGAGATGACCAACTTTTCGCCTGAATACCACAGGCTTGGCCATTCAGGCTTGGCCGTTGAGATCCATTTGCATGACTGAGGGGGTGGTGATGTGTAAGGCGCCAGCACTAGCTGCTTCTCTTAGAATATGCTTTGGAATGTGATTGCCCTTTCTCTTGCTGTAACTCAGCCATTTAGCTTCATCTTTGTTTTATTTGATGCCTCTCTTTGTCAGTTGTGCTAGCTGCAGATTTTTGTGTAAATGAAGTTCTTGTTGTGGGGTACTCATATGCTAAAGGCCTTCCTAATCCACTCAGCCTCCAGCCACTATTTGCTCTAGAGCCATGTGCGCGCCGCGCAAAACAAAGAAGGGGAGATGCTGGGATTAGAAGCTCAATTCCGTGTGGCCAGTCTCGGGCGGGTAAAGGTGGGAACTTCTAAATCTTAGAGTTCTCACGACGCCCCCCAGGAAACGACTGGGAATCGAGGTGAACCGAGCTATCTTGTGTATTTCCACCTCTTCCCGTGAGAAACGTGATGGGAGAGAGCTCTCCCCGCCCTCGAGATTGTCCCGGATTGGAGCACACCTGTTGTTACCTAACAGGCTCGGTATTGACGTGCAAACTACACGACGGGAGAGCTTAAGTAGGGTCAGGAAAGCCTGAAAGTTCTCTTGGGCGGAGGGGCCACGTGTGAGGACACAAGGCTCCGCTTTTCCTCTCTCCTCTCTCCCCTCCCCCTCTCTCCCCACTTACACTTCTACTTCCAATCTCTTATTGTAAGATCTTTGCCTCCTTGGGAGATTCTTCGCTCCCTCCTAAGGAAGAATTCCCCTGCACTTGTAACCAGAACCCTGAATAAAGCTCAACCCTTGTTCGACTCTGGAACGTCCTTTCTCTCATACGAACATCTGGCTTGGCCAGCCGAAAACCTCGAGAGGTGAGGTAAGAAGACTCGGGTAGCCCACAGGCCTCTAGGCCTGGCAGATGGGGAAAAGAAACTGTTCACAAATAATCAGGGGTTGGCTACAATAGTTTTTATTAACTTTTAGATGTTAAATAATTCTAGTCCACCAGTGAAAATATTATTTGCCTTGTGATTACTTAAAATGAGCTGTTTTTGAATATTTACTGTGACATAAAAAGCATGTCATCTTAGCTTTCCACAAGACTCTCAGATGCCCAGTTTCTCTTTTATTCTAATTAATTGATTCATTTATCTTTCATTTTCAACCTGCACTTCCACAAAATTTTGAGTTCCAAATTTTTTCCTCATCTCTTCCCTCCCCCCACCTCAAGACAGTGTGCATTCTGATTACCCCTTTCCCCTATCTGCCCTCCCTTCTATCACACCCCTCCTTTCTCTCATCCCCTTCCTCTTTACTTTCTTGTAGGGAAAGATAGGTGTCTTTGCCTGTATGTTTTATTTTCCAGTTGCATGTAACAACAATTTTTAACATTCATTTTTAAAACTTTGAGTTTCAACTTCTCTCTCTTCCTCCCTCCCCACACACCCCCTTTGCAAAGGCAAGAAATTCATTACAGGTTATACATATGTAAGTCCTGCAAAACACTTCCATTCACAGTCATGCTGTGAAAGATTGACTATATTTCCTTCCATCCTATTCTGGCCCCCATTCATTCTTTTCCCTCTTTTGACCCTTTCCCCAATATTCTTATAGAAGAAGATTCTCCTTTCAAGCAATAACACTTCATCCTCTTCCCTTTCATCTCTCTCATGCCAGGCATGACTCTTTTCAAAGGTAAAGTGCAGGTAAATTTATTTTGGTTTTGGTTTGTATTTTATAATAATCATTACTATTGTATTTCAGGCTCATTGGGACAAAGTACTTACTTAAAATTGTAAATAATTATTTTTATATGAAAATTTTTGGGGATGTGGTACCAATCATCCAACTTTACATTATTTCCTATGGGAAAATTCTCTTTGCAAGACAAATTGCATGACAAACAAATCTCAGAATTACATTAATAAACTGAGGGTCTACTGTACTCAGTCTTGTTAGGGAGGTGATTCTTGGTTTTAATCCTAGCTCCTTTGACCTTTTTAATATCATATTCCAAACCCTATGATCTCTTCATGTGGAAGCTGCTAGATTCTGTCTTATTGTGATTATGTTTCCACAATACTCAAAATGTTTCTTTCTGTCTGCTTGCAATATTTTCCCCTTGACCTGGGAACTCTGGAATTTGACTGCAATATTCCTAGGAGTTTTCCTTGCCTTCTTTGAGGAGGCATTTGGTAGATTCATTCAATATTTATTTTGCCTTCTGGTACTAGAATATCAGGGCAGTTTTCCATGACAATTTCTTGAAAGATGATGTCTAGGCCCTTTTTTTGATCATGGCTTTTTGATCATGATTTTTAAATTGTCTCTCCTGGATCAATTTTCCAATGAGATATTTCACACTGTATTCTATTTTTTTTATTCTTTTAGATTTCTTTTATAATTTCTTGATTTTTTATAAAGTCATTAGCTTCCATTCGCTCCATTCTAATTTTGAAGGAATTATTTTTCTTCTTTTTAAGGCATTCTTCTCCTCATTGGTTTTTGGATCTCTTTTACCATGCTGGTTAGTCTTTTTTTAAGGTGTTATTTTCTTCAGCATTTTTTGTTCCCCCTTTAGCAAGAAGTTGACTCATTTCTCATGATTTTCTTGTCTCATTCTCATTTCTCTCCCCAATTTTTCCTCTGCTTATCTTACTTGATTTTCAAAATCCTGTTTTGAACTCTTCCATGGACTGAATTACATATATATATATGTATATATACATATATATACAGATATGTGTATATATACATATATATATATTTTTTTCTTAGAGGCTTTGGATGTAGGAGCTTTGATTTATTGTCTTCTCTTTGTGTATATTTTGATCTTCCTTGTCACCAAAGTAAGATTACACATAGTCTGATTTTTTTTCTGGTTTTTACTCATTTCCCCAGTCAGATACTTGATTTTTGAGCTCTTTGTCAGGGTAGTTCTCTGCTTTCAGTGGGGATGGGGGCATGTACTTTCAGCCATTCAATTCCCTCAGAATCTGTGGGCCTAGAACTCTAGAAATGCCACTGCCACTGCTGCTGCTGAGGAAGCCATAGGCTATTCTGTACCCTCTGCTGCCCTGTCACTCGACCTAAACCACACTACTCTCTCCTCCAGGCCCAACAGAGGTTTCCCACTGATCTTCTGTACTGTCCTAGGTGTTTATGGGTCAAGAGTTCTGGAAACCACCACTTCTGCCAGGGATTCAGTCCCCCAAGGTCTGCTCAGGCCTCATCTGTGGCAATATAGCCCAATCTGGACTATGGCTCTGCTCCCAGTCTGGCATGATAGTTGCTTCCCATCAACCTTCCCCATTGTCTTGGGCTGGAAATTTGCTTCACACATCATCCTGTGGGTTCTGTAGCTCCAGAATGTGTTTAAAGTTTATAGATATTTGAGGGGTTTGGGGGGAAAGCTCAAGCAAGTCCTTGCTTTTAATCCACTATTTTATCTCCACCTTGACCCTGCTCCCTGTAGTTTTCTTTGCTTCATTTTCAAATGATTTGCTAAGCAAAATATCTCTCAATTATTTTGGATATCAAAAAAAATAATTGTAGATGAATCTGTCTATTGAATCTTTCTAATTTCCTTTCTGTTCATCATGTAAAATGAAGATCAGGAGCAACATCTATAGTAACTTGCTTCCCTTTCTATAGGCAATAGTTAATCAAGCTTGAACTTCAGATATAATTCATTCATTTTCTCTTCTATCCAGGTATGATCTCTTTATTAGAGATTTCATTGTCTCTCAGGATTCCAAATGTAATTTCTCCATAGATGACTTTCAAATTTACATACCCAACCTGCATTTCTTTCCTAAACTCTAGACTTTCATCTCCAACTACTTGTTGGATATCTTTCCCTATCTGGAAATTACAGCAAATTCAACATATCCAAATTAAAAAACAAAATAAAACAAAACAAAAAAACTCATTCTTTCCTCTTAAATCCATGTCTACTCCTAACTTTCCTATTTTGCTATTTGGGTGGGGACATTATAATTGTTCCAGACAATCAAGTTGGCCATCTTGGAAGCTTCTTCAGCTCTCTGTGCTTGTTTAATGAGTGACTATATCACCAAGGCAATATTCACAGCACTGGTAGTGACTATGAATATTCCAGCATAGTTCTCAATCACAAAATAGAAGAGATTTTCCATATAGAAGGCAGAAAGAAAAAATTTATTTATGCATTAGAAAGCCAAATTCCAGAACCAGAAAGCAAAATCTGTCATGGTGACCAAGAAATTAGTAAACATGATCACAGCAGAGGGCAAAGTCATTCTCAAACCTCCTCTTCTCCAGCCAGAGCCTTCTCACTGTCACTAACCTGTGTCAGTTGCCTGTGTTCTTTCCCCTCTGACTTGACCCCACTCACTCACTTCCTCCCAATTCTGCTCTACCTTTCCTGTTCCACATCTTCAGCAAGCTCCACCTACCACATGTGACCCAGGCTTCCAGACAATTTAAGCAGATCATATGGGCATATTAATTAATGAGAAAGATATTTCTAATTAAATTACTATTACATTCGGCCCCAAGATCTTTCATATTCATTACATAGATTGGTTAAGTCACTGTTATTACAAGCTCCCCATCATTCCCCCTGAACAAATGGGGGCCAAAATCTTGGGGTAAGGGACAAAAGTCTCTTCTTCTACAACTACTTCCTGCTGAAATTGGACATAGAGCTGTCCCTGCCCCAAGTGATCCCATTTGAGAGATCAATTTTTTAGCTGGCATCTGGAGTTTGATCAACTTCAGGTCCAGAGATGACACATCACTGTCATGGATAGGAAGTGACATCCAACTTAAGCAATCAGGCATCTGCAAGTGCAGGGTACTAAGCCTATGTGGAACAAAACTTGCAAGCAAGTTTAATAGATGAAAAGTCAAAAAAACAAACAAACAAACCAGCAAAACACAGAAACAATAATCAGAAGTAGGGTAGAGTGGGGTCAGCTGTGGCTCTGGAGTCCATAAACCCACTATCACAGCCTCATTCATGGTAGAATCTATGAGTTAAGGGTACAATTTGGTAATCATCCTCTCCTGAAGAAACAACAGTTACAGTATTACCTTTTCCAGTGCTATAATTTCTGTAGCATTTGGAACATCGTATGACTTCTGTTTTACCCATACTCTAGCTTCTGATTTTATTCTATCAGTAGAACACAGTTCTTCAGTTCCTCTGTTAGTTATTTCAGAGGGAGAGTAAATTTTCACAAGTGGTCTTGTTTCACAAGGAATAATAAACACTTGAATGATTTTTATTATTTTTACAAAACTATATGGGTCCATCGCCTTAAGTTTGAAACGTTATAATTTCTCCTTGATAATTGGAATCTATCACTCCAGCCAATACATGTATTCCTTGGGCTGCTAATCCTAACCTGAACTGGGGTTTGGCCAACTTCCTATTCTCCCTGAAGGGGAGACAAACTTGAATACAAGGGTTCAGTAAGATTTATAGGGGCAGTTCTTACTTCTCTATTTCATCTAGTATCAAGTTCCTTTTCTCAGCACGTTCTGTATAGTTCATTAGTTGGAATACCATCTATACTTCTAAAATCTACCCCCAATCTCAATAGAGTAAACAATTCTCTCCTTGTCAGTTTTTTCTGATTTTGAATCTTCTGGTTATTTACTCTTCTCTCTCCATCAGTGTCTTTTCCCCAGTCTCCTAAGTCATCCAAGTGTGAAATCTTGTTGAGTTCCTCTGAAAGAGGGTGCCCTATTTCCCCAATTATTAGAGTCAAAATCAAGTTCTTATAAGTAGGAGGAGCTGTCTTCACTGTTATATTCCTACGGTAAACTACAAAGGGAGTATCATAGTATGCATTTGCATTTCTGGTCATTAGGGCAGTCTTCATTACCTCCTCCTTTGACTTTCTCATACAGTCCCTACGTGAATACCAGGGGCTGTCTCCACCAGGCCACACAGAGTCAGTAGGATACTGCAGCTAAAGCTAACAGATTAATTGCATTTTTGCCTCCTTGCATATTGTAGTCTCTAAACGTTTGCCATACAAAAGGATTCTGACTAATACCTATAAATTTCAGGCAGTCTATGGGTTCAATAGCTATTCCTCCAGTTTCATAGTCACTGATTCTCACCATCCAAGATATTAATGATTCTCCTATCCTTTGTGTGAATTTACTCCAAATTTATGTGACCTCTTGCTGAGTAAAACCCTCAATTATTTCCCTAAACATTGAATCACCTCCTTGGTTCTCCTGTTTCGGCCTCACTATTTGAAGTGCTTCTGACTGAGAAATTTATTCCTCTAAAATTATTTCACTTTCTTTGTCACTGTGGCAACAAGGCTGAGTCTGTACAAAGGTCAAAAGCACATTTCTTTTGTTAGGCTTCAGCTTTTTCCGAGCTAAATGAACAACCTTTCCTTCCACTTGAGACCCCACCCCCCCACCCCAGACTACTCTTGTACTCATTTTCCATCTGATTTTTTTCCTTAAGCAGCTCATCTCTGTTTCTATACATAATACATTAAGCCATTAATAAAATCCAGCCTCTCCTACTTGCCCCTGCCAGCTCCTTCCCTGGTCTTATTGGTATTCCTTGAAAACACCTTTCCAAATCTCTAGGTTCCCCTTCCTGTCACCTCTCCTCCCAGTTTTCACAGGGTCCAGTGCTTTTAGCCCATTCCCTTTCCAGTGAGGAAAACAGTAAATTCTCTCATCCTGGAATATTAATGTCTTCCTCTCGATCCTGTTCATGTTGCCAAATGTATCGCCAAGGTACACTGGTAGTTACTATGAGTATGCCAGCATAGTTCTCAATCACAAAATATAAAAGACTCTCCATATAGAAGGCAGAAGAAAAACATTTATTTAAACACGAGAAAGCCAAATCCCAGAACCAGAAAGCCAAATCCATCATGGTGACCAACAAGTTAATAAACATGATCACAGCAGGGGGCAAAGCCATTCTCAAACCTCCCCTCCCCCATCCAAGGCCTTCTCACTATCTACTGTCACAATGTGTCAGTCTCAGACCTCCCCTCCCCCAAACAAGGCCTTCTCACTATCTACTGTCACAATGTATCACTTGACCTGTGTCAGTTGCCTAGGTTCTTTTTCCTCTTGCCTGACCCCACTCACTCACTTCCTCCTGATTCTGCTCCACCCTTCCTATTCTGTGTTATCAGCAAGATCCTCCTACCACATGTGACCTAGGCTTCCATGCAATTTAAGCAGATCATATGGATCTATTAATTAATGAGAAAGATCTTTCTATTTTAAATTACTATTACAGTGACCGATATTCTTCTGTCAAACCACAATTTCAACACATTTCATCAGAAATGATCAGTGAGATAAAATTGCAAAAGTAATTCTCCTTCTGTGATGTTGGTTTTTGGGTATACATTGAAGTGAGTATATAATACTTAATGCTATTTTAATATGGAAGCTATCACACTAAATATTAAGGAAAATTGAAATACATATCGTACAATTTTTTCAGCAAAATATGATTCCTAAGTAAGTGTTGAATGCTGCCTTCTTGTATTTAGAATAGTAGTAAATCTTTCTGATAACCAAGGCATAGAAATGTTTAGCATATTTTAAAGCACAATTGAGCAGAATAAAAGAAAATAAATGACTTGTAACTTACAATTTTAGCTTCTATCTTACAAAGATTACTATTAATGATTTTTTAAAAAGTCTAAGTAATGTAAACTGTTGTAGAATGGAAGCCTGTTGAGTATATTAAATGGGTTTACCTAATGAAGTATCATTCCTATTTATTTAATCCTAGAATTGTCTTCCAAGAGAATTTTCCCTAAGGATTGAGAATGAGATGTGGAATAGGACTTTTAGATCAAAACTGAATCTCAGAAGTCCTCTTGTCCACCCTCCCATATATGCTATAAATTTCTCTAAAGCATAACTGGTAAGTACTTATCGAGGCTCTACTTGAACAGTGTTAGAGCACAAACTATTTCATGTTCAACCTATAAGGACAGATATAATCCTTAGCAATTCTTCCCTAAAGTAAAATGAATAATTTTGATTACAAAAAAATTGTTTGCACACACACACATGCACACACAAAACCTGATGCAGCCAAAATTAGAAGTAGGAAACTGGGGGTGGGAGGCAGGGTTTACAACGAGTTTTTCTGCTAAAGGTCTTCTTTCTCAAATTAAAAAAAACTTTAGAGAATGAGCCAAATCTATAAAAATAAGAGCTCTTCCCCTGTTGATAAATAGGCCAAGGACATGAATAAGTAGTTTTTAGAAGAAGAAATTAAAGCTATCAATGGTCACATAAAAAAAATCCAATGAATCACTATTGATTAGAGAAATGCAAATTAAAATAAGTCTGAGATGCTACCTCTCACCCATAAGATTGGATAACAAGACAGAAAAGGGAAAGCACAACTCCTGGCAGGGATGTGGAAAAAATGAGACACTAATGCACTGAACTACCCAACCATTCTGGAGAACAATTTGGAAATAAGCCCAATATATAACTGTGGGTATCCTTTGATCTAGCAATAGTACTACTAAGTATGTATCCCAAATATATCAAAGAGAAAGAGAAAAGATCTAGTTGTGCAGAATATGTATAGCAGCTTGTTTTGTGATGGGAAAGAATATGAAAATGAGGAGATCCCTATCAATTTGGAAATAGCTGAACAATTTGTGGTGTATGGTTGTGATAGATTATCATTGCGTTACAGCAAATGATGAGCAGGATAGTTTCTGAAGAACCTGGAAAGGTTTTCAATGAACTGATGCAAAAGGAAGTGAATACAACTAAGAGATCATTGTCATAATAACAATAATATTGTCAGGATGATAAACTGTGAAAGGCTTAATTAGTCTAATCAAGGTAATGATCCAAGACAATTCCAAAGAATCCATAATAAAAAGTGTTACCTAATTTGAGAGAGAGGCATGAACTCTGAGGCAAATTCACTTAATATGTGTGATTTCTTTTCAACATGGCTAATATGGAAATATGGTTTTCAGGACCTCACATGTATAAACAATGTCACATTACTTGTCTCCTGGGTGGAAAAGTGTGGGAGGAGGGAGAGAAATTGGAAGTTATTTTTTTTAAAAGAATGCTAAAAGAATGTAAATGTGAAAGGGAAATATTGAGTGAAACAAAAATTGACTTTAAAGAAATCAGAAGAAAATAAAACAAAGAAACTATTACCTAACAACTCAGAATCCAAACCTGTCTTTCTGCTTCAAACCTTCACAATGTACTTAAAGAGAATACATCTAACCTCTAGCATTATGTGTGTGTGTATGTTGTGATTCTCCCAGTTTTTCTTTCCTCAAAACTAAATGTCACAATTCCTTAAACTATTTTTCCTATATTTTGGTCATAGAACTGCAAATATCCTACCTAAAATAAATCAATTATAATTGAGTGCACCATTCCAGATACAATCAAACTAGGGCAGAGTATAGTGGGATTTTTATCATATATAATACTGGACATTTTTGTTCTCTAAATGTAGCTTGAGTGGATTAATTTTTAAAACCAATATTAATACACTTTAATTGAATTTGAAGTCCACCTAAACCCTATGATGTTTTTCACATGAATTATGACTTACCTGTACCTATAGCTCTCCTCACTCTCTGTTCTTGTATTGTGATGTAGATTATTTTTTAACTTGTATAGAGATTTAAATTTTAGGTTTAACTTATCAGATTCATCCTTTGGTTATACTTTATTGAGATCCATTTTTCCCCTTCTGTCTGTTATTGAGTGTATTAACTGTTCCTCCCAGCTTTGAGTCATTGGGAAAGGTAATAAGCTTTCCAACTCTTCTTTTCATTTTTCAAATGCTAAATAAAATGGCGGCAAGGGTATTTCCCTGAGTTATACTACTAATGATCTTCCACTAATTTCAATCAATCAATAAGAGTGTATGAAGTGCTTTCTATGTGCTAGGTATTATGTTGGATGTCATGCAGAAAATATAAAAAAGCTGTTACCTCCCTCAAGAAACTTACATTCCAGTAGAGTGCCCTGAAGAAAAATTGTGGGTTTGGGGGAGGGACAAGGCATTAATTACATTTAACAACAATGAATCTAGTGTAATCATTTGACTTCTACTAAGTGAATCTAGTGATACTTTTTTGTACTTTATTGTCTTGTCCACAAAGAAAGCACTAGAAACCTTTCAAGGAGAAATATACAAAGAAGAATGATAGAGTGTGCTGTAATAGAGCTAAGGGAGAGATGCTAACAAAGTGTTAATATGAAAATTTTGAGGATGGAGAGGTTATGCTTAGCTGGTAAGAACAGGAGAGCTTCTATGGAGAAGGTGTATTTGATCTAGGATTTGACATATCTCAACAGGACCAAGAAGCCTACTCTTTCAATACTTGAAAAGATCAGTGATACCATCAATACGGGTATTCTCTTTAATAGTCTTTTTGTGGTACATCTTTAATGATTTGCAAGTCTTCCTTAATTCATTTTACCATCATAAGCCACTGTTGCCTAACAGCCTAAGATTTTTAACTTCATGTGACACCATTAACATGGTGAACAAACGGGAATAGTAACCAAAATTATTTAAATGTACTAACATGCTAAAAATACTTAGTTTTCAATGTGGGAATCATTTCAGAAGCAAATATCTGTCTAGTTATACTGTGACTTGTTAGGGAAAAGGTCAAAATCAGCACATAAATAAAAGCAAAGCCAAAGATGACAAGAACTAATGACATGCAATTAGAACAGCTCCAGATTGACCTATTCAAATAAGTCAATGGTGTAAAAATGGATAATGGATAAAGAAAAGGATGTCAACATTTATTACACAATATCATTTTGTATGGACATTTAAAGTTTGTAAAGCAATCAAAACCCCAAAGAAAATGATACAGCAAGAGAGGGCTGAAACTACTTCAGACAGCAAATATTTCATTCTTGGGACAAATGGAAGCCAAGGGCAATACTGGTTTAAAATATAAATTTACTTGTAAATATTTATGGGGAGAAAAGACAGAAACTGTGCATTGTGGAATACTCTGGTCTTTTAAGTATTAAAATTACTGGTCACTCAAAGAGCAATGGAGAGTCATATGATTGATGAAAATACACAAGAAGACATAAACACAAACAAACACTTCTGTGCCAGAATGCCATAAAAGATATTTTCAATGGCTTTAAAATGAGTGGATTAATAGCAAGGGTGAAGGGTAATAGCTGAAGCTCTATTGGTGGCCTTATAATGTCAAGTGATTTAGTGTAGAAGCATAAAACATGTGACCCACTGACCACATGGTCCACCAAACTCCTGATTGCAGCCTGAACCAGACTGAAGTGTAATTGGGAAATGTTTGTTAATTAAATAAAAGTAAAATAAGGCAGATCACATCTTAAAAACCAAGTCAATATGTAGCCCCAGGGATCTTTATGTATAGTTTAATGTTCTCTATTTTTATTTGAGCTTGATACTACTAGTCTAGAGAATTCTTCACCACATCTGATAGACACATACAATGGAATCCAATGGAGGATCTAAGAGTATGTAGACAAGAATCTTGCAGGATGGAAAGGTTAAATGAATTTCCATCTATGCTTTTGGAATTAATATGTATAACATCATGATCAAAAATCTAATGAAACCTCAAAGTATAGCCTAATAAAACAGCAGGGAACAGTGAAAAGAGAAAAAAAAATCAAAAGGTTTCACATTTGACCAACAATGCTAGAACATTCCACCACCATCTATAGATTAAACTGGAAGGACAGCAAACATGGAAAAAGAAAAGAAATCAGTAAACATTCTTTTAACAAGCTAGTTGAAATTCACAAAATTTATACTCCGACTAGTTTGAAAAGGG
The DNA here is from genome assembly GCF_028372415.1 of Notamacropus eugenii. Lineage (NCBI taxonomy): Eukaryota > Metazoa > Chordata > Mammalia > Diprotodontia > Macropodidae > Notamacropus > Notamacropus eugenii. The sequence goes on along the minus strand of NC_092877.1, from coordinate 119,036,536 downwards.
CTATATAAAGAAAAATGATATGAAAGCAGTTAAAAATAGGAAAAGCAAATTTTTGAAACAGATTACAAATAGAATATAATTGTGCGGAGGTGACGATTTGAGCAGAGAGGAATTATTTTCAAGATTCCTTGATTCCAAAAGAGAAGAGATCAAGTAACTAGAAAAGATCATGGATAATGTTGTTTAAAAAAAGGCAAACAAAAAGAAATCAATAGCTGCCTACTCGTGTACTTATGTTCTCATGTCAAGAAAGCCTTTATGAGAATAAGCTATGCACTTTCCAAGAGTATCCTTGAGGCAAATATGACAGGGGAAGAGAGATTCAGTTTTCTGCCACAAACCACATTTTTACAACATTATATTTGACTGAAAATTGTAGATAATTTAAGAATTAAGATAATTTAAGAACCCAGTGTGATTGTCATTCATTAAATGTGTGTGTGTGTGCGGTATGTGTGTATATTGTCTTCAGCAGGGCACAAAGTTTTGAAGGATTTCCTTTAGCAAGAAGTCTCTAATACATGTTAAGATCCTACAACTTTCCTTTGTAAATGCAATCATTATGATAACTTTGTGGTAATTCTCATAAAATAAGAAAGCATACTCACAAAAGTTGTTTGTACTATAAGGTTATATAGCATACTATAAGGATGGTATATAAGGATATAAAGCAGAGTCCAAATGGAAGGAAAGTCCTTATACGTGATAAGATCCATCAAATGTTTCTGTTTTTGGATAATATGCTTGTAGGCTGAAATCCCAGAATCCTATAGGGCCTACTCAATAAGATATATAACTATATATGAGTTTTTATTTTCGATCCATATTGTAAAGGAAGCATAAAATGATGAAAATTGTCTATTGTATAAGCTATGATGCAATAATAAATTTCATAAGCAAGTCATTTATTTGATCTTTGAAGTTGCTGTTAGTGGTATTATTAGCCCTGTTTTGCAAATAAGGAAACTTAGGCTTAGAGATGTTATGCTACTTGACCAAGACAATGTCCATTGCCAAAGAAGGATGAACTGGTTCTAGAATTACATAAGAGGGAGAGTGATAAAATTGTATCAGGGAAGCTTTGTAGCATTTTTAATTATCCCAAGTTGATCCTTAATACAAAGTTGATCTTTAAAAAAAATAAATTTTTTTTGTTTTTATATCATCTTTATTTCTCCTTCCTCCTGCCTTCCACCACTGAAACTAATATTAATAACAGTGTTTTAAGAGTAAGAAGACAAAAAACTTCCCTTTTTAAAAATCGTTATGCTCTTCTAGTAATGCTATCTGTAAATCATGAAGCAATAATATTATAAAATAAGAATTGTAGTGGAGAAAGAAACATATAGTGGGGTTAAATAGTGTGTAAAATATTTCCAGCTTTACTTTGTGAGATAGAAGTAACATTTAATCCAGGAAAAGTGTCTATGTAGACTGTGCAAATGCATGGAGAGAATGCATCATATCATTGGGGGGTAGAATGCTGTATGGTTTATCTAAGATGTTGAATACATGAAGGGATTTTCTGTGAAATAAGTCTGCAAAGATGTTGGAATTGTAATATTGGGGGGCTTCCAATGCCAAGCTACTCTGGAGCCCAAAGAAACCTGGCCAGGCTCCAGGGGTCATCTATAAATTATCAAGCAAGTTGGAAAGGGGTTGGTTTCCAGCAATAGGAGTCAATGTGGATTTTCAACACTCCTCTAAGGAGAAACTGCCTAGTGGGGAAAGCAGGATCTGGGCTTTGGCCAAGGTCAGGTGTCTCCCCTTTGTCCAGAGAAGAAGCTTATAAATTTGTAAAAGATCTGATGGGTTTTGGATTTCCTTCTGATTCCTGAGCACTGATCTCCTAGGGCAACAAGGAACCCAGAAAACCAATTACACCATGCCTAAGGGAAGCTTCTGAAGTACTTCATGAATGGGAAAAAGGACTTTCTCAAATCAGTTTGGAATTATCCTTTGCCACGTGCTCTCTAAGCTTGAAATTATTTTTTTTCCTGCACTCTGTATTTATTTGTAACTGAGTATAACACATTTTTCTTTTTTTGTGGGGATATATTTTGTAACTGTTTTTGTAACAGCTTAGTAAATATACCTGTCTAAAAGCTGCTTGGAGCAGTCTCACTCCCTCCTCCAAAATCAACAAAGTCCAGTGGCAAGGTAAAATCAAGATGACTAACCATGGCAGTGGTGGACAGTAAGTAGCCTTTCTAAATTAAGGTCGACCAAGTCTGAGTTTGTCTACTGGAACACCCATTTAATGATTAAAGGCTAGGTAAGAATTAAGACAAAATTTTCCATCTCAAAAATATTAGTCTGGGAGGGGAAGACTCTTTAATTTTTTGGCACAGAACAGAAAACAATTCTATTTATACTCGTTCTAAGTCTTTAAAATCTAAACAATGAGTCTCAGGGGCTTAGATTGGGGCTGTGATTGGTCATTCAATGGAAGTGAGATAGTTACCACTAACTGGAAACTTGAGGACAGATAGAGCCAATCTCTGGGAGTATCATGGAATAGTAGGAGTGGAAGTTGGATAAGGATGCCTCAGCGATGACATAGGCTATAATTGACTTCTTTCCTACAGAACATCTCTTCTCTAATTTGTCCTGCACACCGTTGCCTGAGTAATATCCTTAATGCATAACTCTGACCGCATCACTTCTTTACTCAAAACCCTTTAGTGACTTCTAATTGTCTAATAAATGAAGCAGAGAAACAAACAAAAACAAAAAAATCTGATCTTGACAATTAGGGTGATCCATGAACTGATTTCAAGCTTTGTAGTCAGTACTACTTTTCTTCAAGTCTTTTCTCTTGTTATCAAATCCTCTGTCCTCTATTTTCTTCCCACCCTTTCCTGTTTCTAAGCTTTTGTTTATCTCAGTACACGGAATAGATTACCCTTCTCCCATCCCCTCTTCTTCTGTTGAGGTCCCTCTAATTCTTCAAGATTTATGCACAACAGATTCTTATCAAATACTTTAAAAGGTTGCTGTTGTTTTTCGTTTATTCTCAAAGGGGACCATGACATGAGAAAGGTACTGCTGTGACTTGCTTGAAGGAAGGACTATGAGAAGCATTTCATCTATCCACTAGAAATGGAGGTCCAATGAGAGATTATGAGTAGGAGTCCAAAACATGATCACATGAGCATGAGATATATCATCTGAGTGAAGAGGAGATTGGAAAAGGAGTAAGCAAGAATAAGTCTATTAAAATAAATCCAGGTGAGACTCTATAATGGAAGAAAATGTGTTTATTTTTAATATGGTTTATTCTCAGAGAAATACATGTAGACAGTTTTTTCTTTTCTAAGTGCCTATAAATCTTGTAAAAAAAACCTACCCTTTAATTTTTAAATTAATTGTCAAGCTCACTAGGGTATAATTTCCAGAAAATAATATACCCCATATCTTTTTGATAATCAGGATATCAGTCCATCTCCAGCCTTCTAGCACATCTCTTACTTTCTATCATTTCTAGGAATTACAGAGACCACTCAATCACATTTACAAGTTATTTCAGTATCCTGCGATATAATTTGTCTACATCCAGAGAACTGAATTCATCAAAACTGAAACAAAGTAAAACAAACAAAAGAGAAAAAAACCACACAAAAAACAAATCTTTTCCTCTTATCTCCTCTCTTAATGTGGGCGTCAGTTTCCTCTGAACTACCATTTCCAGTTTAGATATCATTCTGCTTGATAACAGAAATGGAAGAAAAAAAAAACAATACGTAGAAGTAAATTCTCCTTGTTATTCAACAATATACATTGGCTCCAAACAGCAAATATATCTTGGGTTCAAAAAGAAAACTCCTCTTGCATTAAGCACAAAATTCTGAAAGTTTATTTTTCTACCTTAATATTTCATCTCAATGAAATTGTTTTTCCAAACTTGTGCTACTCTTTCCAATGTATCATTGATTATGCAATCTATTTTGAGCATTTCTCAGGCTTATTGAGCTACATACTCATATAAAATTTCTAATTGTAGGGCAGTATCTATCACTTTCATTCCTAAACTAAGTAAGGTCCAAGTTTTCTGTCCATCCATGCCCAGAGCTACTTTTCTTAGTCCTACTGAATGGTAAGATGACAATGGGGACTCGTCTTCCAAAAATCACGTTTCTTTCTCTTTATACATAAGTCCTTCATTTTTAGATAGATTTAATTCCAGGATAGGGGATCTTCTTGCTTCTTAACCTGTGGAAAAATAAAGTCATCAGCTAGGTAGGCCAGATATTTCTCAAATGCTAGATTTTTAGTATGATAAAAGTATTTTCAGATTGCTAGACAGCTGAATCACTGAAATATATTTTTCTAATACTCAGTTGTGTCATGCCTAGTAGCGGAGTATCACTTGTGTCTTCTAGCTTGGCTATAGTATATTTCAACATTTTTTCTCTCATTTCATCAGTATCTAATTGTTTTCTACTATGTTTTCACTCTCTGATTTTTGAATTTCTGCATATGTATACATCTTCTTGACATAAAATTCTACTTATTGTTTGATGAGAAGTATTACTTCTGAATAAAATATGCTCTTCTGTTCTATTCTAATTTTAATGTGCATCCTACCAAGTCTCAATGATATGAATGAAATTTAATCAGAAGGGCTGATACTTGAAGTAGTTTTTGTCACCCACAATACATAACATTAATAAAGATCTGAAGAAATGATTACATATTTTTTCTAAGTCAAAAATCACAAAATCCCAGAATGTGAGGTGACATCTTTGGTCTCAAATGTGAACCCCTTGACATTATCCCTACTAAACTTCTGATGGAATATCCAAATGAAGAGAAACATATTATCTCCAGATTTTTATTTCTTTTGTGGTTGGTTCTAATTGTTGGGAAGTCCTTGATGATAAGTTGAGATGTATTCTACTATAGCTTCTACCCATTCCATCTGTCAATGTTCTGTCTTTTGGGGAACACACACACACACAAACACACACACACACACACACACACACACACTGTCTGATCCCTCTTATAGTTTAATCTTCCAATAGCCACAACGCACATCTTTATGTTGCTTTGTTTTACTTTGTGTCATTTATTTCTCTCTGAAATTTGTTTTTAAGGTCTATTTACACATTGTTCTCTCTTCTTCAGATTCAAGTTTAAAGTAATCATGATCAGGCCAAGAACTGCAGTCTATTATTGGGCTATTATATGAACTGTTAAACAGAGCACAGAAATGATTTTTCAAGTTTTTACCTGGATCTTTGTCCAAATATATGGGTTTCAACTGTAGGCATAGAGTTGCTGGATAATTCAGACATTGTCCACATTAGTCAAATTCACCAGATACCTGAATATTCAGCTCTTTGTTTGTTAAATCCTTTTGACTATGAACACATACATGATTGACCATATCACTTAACATTTCTAAAACTTAGGTTTCTCATGTATATCACATATCAACCTCAGAGGGCTGCTAAGTACAGTAATGATACTCTATCCAAAAAAAGAATATGGATCTTCTTAAAATAATGTGGTTATATGACAATGGATTAGAATAGTAATGCTTACCCTTTAAGGCTAAACCTTAGCCTTTAAGGCTATGGTTGAGAAAAGTATACCAATGTTATCAAATAATTAGATTAATTAAAAATGAAAAGAACAGACATTTTGACTGCCAATTTATAAACAAAGTAAACAGCCTCTAAATAGATTACAGCTTTCTCCACTATATCTCTCATTTTTCAGCTATTTTCCTTTTGAAAAAAGAATTCTAAAAATATTCAAGCCCCTCTTTCCTGAGACTTTGGTATTAGGAAATAGACACGTACACACATAATCTTATATATACGCAAATATATGGTTACTTAGTATGACTTGGTCTACTTTAAGAAAGCCTCGTTATCTCTAATTTTCCTTTTCCTTCCAGGTATCTCAATTTATGAAATGCCACCATTATAGAGACATTCACTAGGGAGATTTTTTGAAAAATGTCAATATTCCTGGAAGGTATGGAACATTCAAATAATTAACAGTAAGTTATTAGTAACTTAGGATCATTGAATTAGAGTATGAAGGGTCCATAGAGTCCATCCATTGTAACCTTATTTTATGAATGAGGAAACTGAGGCCTAGAGAGGTTAACCAACTTTTGCGAGTTTCCTCAGGTAACAAGTGGCAGAACCAGGAATTTAATCCAAGTTCAACTCCCAATGCCCACATGCTATTTTCTCCCTTTGCTTATAAATTCACTACCCTTCCCATTGTACCACACTGCTTATAAGTTGTTGACTTAATGATAGGAGGGACTGAGGAATCATGAAAGTTAAAAGAATTACCACATGAACTAAACCACAACCTTAAGCAGGAACAATTCAGTGACTAAGGGGATGGTAATAAATAAAAACAAGTTCTTCTAAAACCAAGGAAGATATGTATTTGTATGGATACACAGGTCTTCTAACAGCAGTAAAAATAAAATACAAGAAAGAGAAGAAATTAGACTATAGTACAGGGTTCCAAGATTGATCATCCTCTTTCTGTGATAAGAAATTGAATTACTCATTGTGCACAATATATTAAAACATATGTGTGCTTGAATTCCTGTGTTTATTGTGTTCCTGGAATAGTTAAGATCCACCTTGCTTTCAAAACATTTTCCTATAAATAAGGAAGGATTGACCTACTGTGAATGTGTGAGAACTCTGCATGCTTGTGAAAGTGAATGGAGATAAGCACTGATGGGCTCAGAATGGAGATGAATAAGTAACAGAAATTTCCACGATTTTGCCTCAGGATTCTTCTGCATGGAATTAATGTTAGTTGTGTAATATCTCTAAGAAGAGAAATGTAACAGATAATTCTTATGAACAAAAGATTTTCAGGTTAATAGAATTAAAGTCAGGGACCTATAGGTGGATGGAGGGGGTAGAGGGAAGATGGAAGGGTACAGGAAGCATTCAGTGAGTTTTTCCCAATAATCCTCCAAACAACTTAAAAATAATGCCTCCAGTCAAACTCTCAAGTGACAGAGGCAACAAAAGTTCAGGGTGAGAGATTCTTTCAACACAAGATGACTGAGGAAGTTGGAAGGATCTGTGATATGAGGTCTGGAGCCCACTTAGAGGTATCACCAGTGATGGGACTATGCAGTGGTGACAAAAACAGTAGTAACTTTGGGAGCTCTAAAGCTGGAGATGGTAAGGAAACCTGAGAACTACTTAGAAAGTGATGATAGGGGAACTTGTGCTAACATTGGATGCAGGACCTGACAATGTTTGACAGCTCCACTGCCTATCTGTGTTACAGTTCAAGGGGGGAGAGGAATATGGTCAGTCAAGATGGTTCAGGGTGAATTTCAGTCACAAAGGATTGGCACCCTGAGAAGCAGTACCACTTATGTCCCGTAGATACAGAGACCATGAGAAAGACTATGAATTATAATCCCAAAGTATAAGGGCCCTTCCAGGGTAGGAATCAGCACAGATCAGAAGAGCAATAACCACACCTCTCCCCAGATCACACCAACTTGGAAGCATTGAGAACTTCCAGAACTTCAGAACCAGTTCTGAAAACAGCACTAGAAAGAAAACTGAAGCTTAGGAAAGCTCCCCCCTCCCCTTTCTAGCCCCACTCACACACATAGGGGAACAGAACCTAATTTTAGCATAAAATTCAAAGACAAAAAAATAGTCTGAAAAAGTAAACAAAACAAATAAAAGCACTTGACCTTAAAAAAAATTACTATCATGTCAGACAAGACCAAGATATGAACTCAAAAGAAAGCATCAATATGGGAAAAACTTCAAATAAACTCTCAAAGAAAAATGTAAATTGGGCACAAGATCAAGAAGAATTCCTAGATGAATTGAAGAAAGAAATAAGACTGGTAGAGGGAAAATTGATTAAATAAATGAGTTATAAAAGAAAATTATGAAAAGAGAATTAAAAATTTTATAAAAATGGCACAAAATAGTATAGATAATAACACCTTACCAAACAACATTGGCCTAGAGGCACAATCATTCACTCAAAAAAAAAAAAATTCCTTAAAAAGCAGAACTGGCCAAATGGGAAAAAAAATGTATACTGAAAAAGATTAATTCATTGAGAAAAACCTCACTGAAATTTTCCTTAAAAATAAGAATTGGGCAATTAGAAGATAATGACTCCAGAAGATATCAAGAAATAATAAAACAATTTCTATCTTGTCTTCTGCTTGTAGAACATTGGGATAGTTTCCCTTGATAATTTCTTGAAATATAATCCTCAGTTTCTTTCTTTGAACATGGCTTTCAGATATTTCAATAATTCTTAAACTATCTCTTCTCAATTTTTTAAAACAGCAGTTGTTTTCTTGATGGGATATATTACATTTTCTTCTATTTTTTTCTTTCTTTTAATTTTGTTGGATTTATTCTTGATATAAATGTAAAAATCTCATTAAAAGAATTCACTGATCACAACTTGAAATGAATCCCCAAATGGAAAGTTTTATGAATATTATAATCGAATTTCAAAGGTCAGTTTAAAGATAAAATATTTGAATCAGCCAGAAAGAAATCATTCATATTTGGTGGAGCCACAGTCAAGATAACAGAAAATTTTATGGCTTCCACATAAAAGGAGCCAGTCAGGAAAACACAAGATTTAGAAGTTATTAGGATAGGATATTCAAGTAGGCCAAAGAGCTAGCATTACAACTGAGAAAAACTTTTCCAGAAAAACTGGTTTTAATTCTTCAAGAAGAATAAAAAAGAAAATTTGATGAAATAAAGGAGTTTTAAGCATTTCTGATGAAAAGACCAGAGCTGAATAGAAATTCTGATTATCAAATACAAGACTCAAGAGAAGCATAAAAAAGGTAAACATGAAAGAGAAATCATAAGGGATTCGATAAAATTATACTGCTCACATAAAATTGTATATATGGGAGGGTGATATATATATATATATACACATATATATATATACATATATATAAATATACATATGTATATGTGTATATATACATATACATATACATAAACTTTATCATTATCAAAATTTTGTCATTATTAGGGCAGTTAGACGGATTCCAAATAGAGTGTATGGGTGTGAGTAGATTATGTTAGAAAGATGAACCAATGCAACTGACACACTGACAATGAGATGAGCAGAACCAGATCACTGGACACAGAAACAGCAATATTGCAACGACCATTAACTGTAAAAGATTTAGTTACCTTGATCAATATATGATCCATGACAATTTAGAAGAACTCCTGATAAAACTTCCTGTCCACTTTCAGAGAGAGAAATGATTAACTTTGAGTGCAAATTGAAGTATAATTTTCTTGCTTCAGTTTTGCTGCTTTTTTATGATTATGGCTAATGTGAAAATATATTTTTTCATGCTTTCACGTATGTAATGGGCATCATATTCTTTGTCTTCTCAATGGGTAAGGAAGAGGAAAGATTGGGAACTAAAATTATTTTTAATATTAAAAATTTAGAAAAGAAATGATAAAAATTTTTAAAATCTAAAATAAAACATCATTTTTATATCTCTTGGGGTCATATGTGGCCAAAGTCCCCACTTGTTAAAACGACAATCTGCTGGCCATTTTGTTACTGGTGCCACACCTTATATAAAAAATACTATATAAAATTTTAATGGAAAAACCAGGTATTCTGTGATGGAAGAATAACGAGAAACAGTAAAGTGCTACTTGCCCATGCATTGCTGCAACTCCATATCAGCCAATGTCTATTCATCTGGGCTGCTGAAAGTGTTTCACTTCGTTTTATGAGTTACTTAGAGCCAGATATTATAAAATTTCTGTGAAGGCTTACCTCTCAGAGACTGAAGCCAGGCATGTCAGAACCACATAAAGGTCTTTTCATGCTGCTAGCCATTTGAATGCACAGTAATATAAGTTTTCTGGAAAGTTGAAGAGTTAACCAAAAAGTCATATGCACATATGCACTCACATACACTCACACTATATATACTTATATATATATATGTGTGTGTGTATAAAACTGTGATTTCACTAGTATAGGGAACTATTCATTCTAACCACATAGTCAATCATTTAGTCACTAAATTTTATTAAATTCTTTTTAGGTGCCAGACATTGTGCTAAGCATTGTGAATACAAAACAAAACAACAAACATACGCGCGCACACACACACTCACACCGGTCCCTGCCCTCAAAAAATTTGCAATCTAATGAGGGAAAACAACACACAGAAAAAAGTTGCAAAAGAGTGGGGTGGAGAAAGTGCAAAATATGGTAACATGATGGTGCAGTCCAGTACCAGGGTAGAAAATGACACTGTAACTGAGAGACTTAGAGAATAGCCTAACTCACTGAAAAGCTAATGATTTGTTCAAGGTCACACAACTGGTAGGTATCACAAACAGGTATTATTTTCAGACTCGAGTCTTTCTCATTCCAAGACTGGTCCCCTACTATGACATTCAAATTCCCAAAAAATGTATACAAAAATATATGTATGCATGCACATCTGTACATTGCCAAGTGTTTTCTTAAATTGTCATTTATTTTTTATGAAATTATGAAAATCTTAAGAAAAAGGGATGTACATATATATGTATATACACATATGTATGTGCAGGTATGTAGATAGATAGATAGATAGACAGATAGATAGATAGATAGATAGATGATAGATAGATAGATAGATAGATAGAAAAATATGTGTGCATACACATAAATGAGTGTGTATGTATTTACATATCACTCTATTAGTCAATAACATTTTAATACGTGCTTACTATATGCCAGTTATTGTGCTAGGAAATGGGAATACAAACACATAAAAATGTTTCAAGGACCTTAAATTCTGTATTGGTTGTGGAATAAGTTATAGGTATATAGGTTATACATACATCCAGATGCATGTATATATGTACACTAGGTCCCTAAATTTCCAAATTTTACTTTCCACAAATCTTAAAATTCTATATTCAAAAGAAAAATGGTAATAAAAACTCACAGAGATACATATACACAGAGGAAACATTTATCTCAAATATTGTTTCTCATTCCTCATGTACCCTCCTTCTGAGAAACCTTTTTCATACTGACTCTCACGTGTTAGCAGTAATAACAGCCATCAGTGACTGGTGTTCTTAGTACCATTAACAAGGAAATCTACACTAACAAATAGGAAGTTCCCACCTTGAAGCTGAGAGGTTTTCCTCACACATAATTGTGACTGGCAGCCAAGAATTCTGGTCCCTTCATTTTCTCATCTCTTTAATATTTAGTTCTATTTATCAGCCACAACTGTCATTATAGGTTTCCAAATGGAGACTCCAGGGCCAACCTGCTGTTTCTGGGGAATAACCATCCTCTTGGGGGATTGCTTTACTTTTCTTCTTCATATTTATTCACAGTGGGCAAAGGCATTCTTTTAACCATATTTTGTGGCATAACCTTGCAACCATCATTCGACACAATAGATCTTTCTTTGACTTTTACTGTCTCCTCTCCAATCTCATTGACATCTTCAAGTTGCTTACTCCATGGCCAGGGCTTAATCAAGTATAAATTGGGCCATGACTCTGCAGGGTACTCAGTGACACAACTTTCTTTCCAGCTAGTTTTATTTTTAGTTTTGTGTTTGGACTAATTTTTGTGCAATTAAGTCATTACACATAAATAGAAAACCACTTTGGTTAGAAATATCTTTTTAACTTTAGTCCTAGTAGTTGTAAATGAATAGTAAGCTATAAATATCAAACTCTCTCTACACCCACCCTTTCTCCCCAAAAGACTACTGTAATCATGCAAGCAGGTTCCAAAATCTACTTCTGAACTCATATGGCTTTTAAAATTTTTAAATGAGGGATAGTGGATTCTAAACAGTAGAATTATTAAAAAAAACTTGAGATTTTTACTAAAAGTCATTTAAATGAGAAAATTATAACTCCATGTTAGCACATCTGCACCTTGACAATCGAATGCATGAGTACATTATAATTTCAATGAATTATGCAAAATGCTAATTAAAAAGTCTAATTTACTAATCATCTCTCAGGGTCATAACTATAGCCGAATTTGAGTAAGGACAAACAGTTCCATGAAGTGTTTTATCATTATATATCTTTTTAGAAAAAAAAAGTAATTTGTTTAGAATTGCACATCTTAAAAGAAGGTTATTTTTTTAAAATGTTAATTAATGTTGTTGTTTTCTAGTTGTCAGAAATGATTGATTATCACCTTATAAATTGTGGTTTAACACTATAGCTTTGAGTTTTACAAAATGGTGCGTTATGGGCTGACATTGGAACATAACAAATTGAGGCTGGGGTCTTTGAATTTTTTAGAAGATTGGTTATGTTAATGCCTTCTAATGCCATCTACTTTTATTTACTGGAATGTGATATATTTTCTAATTGCAGTTTTTTCCCCATTTATAAAATGCTCCATCCTTAAAACTTCTGGAAAACCCCACCAGGTAATATTTATAGCAGACAGTTTTGACCAGACAGTCTAAAGTTATTTTTGGACACTGTGTCCTCCTAGATTATTTTATTAGCCATATATAAAAGACTCATAGCTTCTCACTATAGAATTGTTATATAACTTCCATCTGAGGTTACTTCAAAAGAGGGCATAGGAGTTGAGAGAATTAAACATAGACCCCTGTATCCAGATAAATGCATCTATAGGTCTTCGGCTGTTAGCTAGGGGACCATAGACTTAGAGCTAGAGAGTCTTTGAAGACAACCTAGGCCAACATCTTCATTTTAAAACTAAAGGAACGGAGTCAGACAGGATTATTGAGTTATCCAGGGTTACATAGGTAATTAAGTGAGCAAGGGAATATTGGAACCCATCGTTTTCTTACTCCTAGGCTAGCATTCTACACACTGTAACATGTTGAACCTCAAATGGAACTGCTAAAAAGAAACCTTAGGTGGATATATCTCAAGCAATCATTTAAAGTTTAAAGGGGGAAATATTAGAAGAAAGGAGAAGGCAAGATGTTCATAGGCATGTAAAGAAAGGTTTCCCTGGCCTTGTGGACACTCTTTGTGATAAACCTATAGTGGAAATCTGTGCTGCTAAATGGGTGCTGGTACATGATGGAAAGAGAAAGTTAAGAGACAGTGAAGGTACATTATCCAAGGAGAACAGAGAGACTGGAGAAAACACAGTCAGAGAAGAAATAATATCTAATACAGATTGCCAGTAGCTATCTTTGAGGTGAAGTCAGATACCAGAAAATAGCTTTTCCCCATTTCCCTGAGTTCCTCAATTGATTGGACTATGGTGTTTGGTAAAGCCAATGAGGGGCACTTTGGATGAGTAGGTCAGGAAAATCTGAATTCAGAGCCTTCTCTGAACATATGCTGTACGATCCTTGGAAAGTTTCCGAATTTCTTGGTGATGTAGGCTGCCCTCTAGGATTTTGTCAAGTGTAGATCAATCTATTTTAATACAAGAAGTTTCCACAGAAGAAATTAATTCACCAATCAGTGTCATAGGTTACAACCAAACAGACTAAACCCACATAGTTGACCCATATTGAGTTTACAAATCTATATAGATATAGATATGTAGATATAGATATGTAGATATAGATATACAGTTTTTTTTCCAGACAAACTGCTACATATCTGTGTCTTTCCCCATCTTGTACTTGTGAAGTTTTTGCACCCAAGTATAAGACTTTATATTTGTCTGTTATGCATCATTCTTGAGTGATTATGGATTATACTTATTTCATTTCAACCATTGTACTTGGCACACACCTGAGAACCTTATAGGCACTCAATAAATCATTGATTGACACCCATGTTACACTTATCCATTTTCCTGATACTATAAAAATATAGGAAGTATTTACAGTAAAGCAAATTCATTTAGATATCTTTCTGTTTGTCAGGTAGGCTGGCTGAGCACTTTTTAGTGAGATACTACATTATACTTTTTTCTCTCAATATAAGGTGAGGTTACTGTCTATTTCTGGAGATAATCACATACTTTTTGCCCAAATATGACAACATTGTTGTTGGTTTGGGGGCATGTAAATGGTATGTGGCTTGCTGTCTAATGAGCTGATGATAGAAAAGCAGAAGTGGCAAGAATGTTTTTTTATAAAGTTATCAATCATACTTTTTTGAATATAATAGGATGAAAGCAAAGCCAAATCAGAGAAGATTCAGACAGTTGAGGATCATTCTGATATACAAAATAGTAAGAGTTTTGGGTCAATGCATATAATTTGAGAAATGATAGATTGACAATACTTAATTCTAAGAGGGCATCAGTACTCTGTCATACATTGTCATTCTATCTCAACATTGTGTTAAGTTTGAAAAACAAAACAGGTGTTTCACTTGAGATCTAGCTAGTGAAATATTATATTCAAAATTGATTTGGAAAAGTTTTTTTTTATTTTTAAATCTAAGTGGCTGTTGTCTTCCATTCCATAAAATAGTTAATGTTTCAATACATTATATTTGTAGGTAAGTAAGACCTCTGTCTTGCAAAGATATGGTAGATCTGACAGGCATTTTAATGCCACTGCTGGTCATTCAAGTTGTAATTGGCTCCAATTAGCTCTTTCAACCAACTGTAACATTTTTCCTGCAGTTGAGAGGCATTCAGGAAGGTGAAAAAAAACCTTTCCTATTGAGTATTTGACAACATCAGCTGAACCCTGCCAATATGATCATTATAAATGAATTGCAAACCCATTAGCCCTGATAGGAAATTGATTGAGGAAGGGGGTGTGTGGGTATCAAAAATAGTTGAAAAATAATAATAATCAATGGTCAATAGAAATATATCTCATTACTTTGCAACAAAGGCTCTATCTAAGGCAGCATTTGGTCAAATAAGGGAAGACAGTCTGTGTCTAAGTCCAAATAACTTTATTGATTTACCTTTAAATGTATGCGATATAGCACTTTTAAAGAATTTCCAATCTGAAATTTCTAAACTATTTCCTAATCTCTTAGGCCTATAATTTAAATATGAGAACTCTAGAAGGACTTAGTAGAAATGTTTTCTGTTGGATGTCTTTCTCCACAACGAAAATTTAAAGAGAATTCCTCTCATCTAAATTTTTATTTAAAGATTATGAGCTTATTGACATTCTATGTAACAATTAGTTCAAAAAGTTGACTCTGATTTCTCCCTGGGAGATTTTTTACCGACTTACTATGTGATCCTCAATAGCCAACAGAAAATAGGGAGAACAATGACCAAAGAAAAGATAAAGGCTTGATGAAAAGCAAGAAGTACTCTACACAGAATTTGTGTTACATATTGTTATTAAAAATTGACTTTATCTTATATTATTTCAGATAACTGTGTATTCAACTCTCTTCAGAAAAAAAATTCTTTCAAATTTTACTCTGTGTATCTGAGAGTGGAAGTCAGAGTAGTGACTGGACACTGGCATATGGGAAATACCCAGAGAGTGTATGTGTGAGGAGGGGAAGGCATGAGGACAGAGAATTTAGTCTACTGAGGCCACTATATGACCACATTATTGCTGATCTCTAATATTTTGCATGATGCAGGTCTAATGTTGGTGCCTTAGGACAAAGTCCAGAACAAATTGGGCTGGTGATGCCTCTGGCAGAATGAAAATAAATGAGGAGCTATAGATCTTTTTTCTTCTTTTTTTTCTACTTGTAGAAATGTATATAAAGACTCCACCCTCAACCTATTCTTTTAACATATGTTTGTTAAGCAGCTATTCCATTCAAGGCAATATACCTACATCTTGAGAATTTTTATTTTTAGAGGAAAAGAGTTTAAGATTGTTATTTCATTTGTGATATTTGCCTGGGCACATTGAGAAATTAGCTGGCATGGTCATAAGCTAATTGAACTCAGTTATTCATGATTCAAGATAAATCCTCTATACCTTTGCTGTCTCTCCAAAGATATACCCTGCACCCACAAAGGGCATGGTTCTTGCCTTCAAGGCTCTTATATTTAAAAAACATGAATATTTGAAAACTTTGCTTGAATTTGCTTAGATTTCTGTCTCCTCTGGACTCTCTCAAAGAACTACTGCATATGACAAAGACTATTTTTAAAGGAAAAAAAAGGAAATAAAGAAAAAAATCAGTAAAATTAATCAATAAATTGGAAACATATGAAACTATAATGCAGCATTCCACACCCATGGACCTTGGTCCTGTGAAAAGAGTGGGGGGAAAGGTGCCTTCTCACAGTTCTTCCTTGGGATCTGGTTTATTCTCCATAATTCTGTAATATACAATTTCTATGGCTTTAAGTTTATTATTCTTTCATTTCCACTGAATTAGTTAGAATGCCAAATTAATAGGAGGCATATTATGTAAGACTTTGATCACTACTCTCTGACCTGTAAGACAATGGCTAATTCTAATTAATACTAATAATTGAAACATTTTTGTTCTTTATTCTCAGAGGACCATGACATTAGGGAGGTAATGCCATGACATGTAAGTGAATTGGATTTAAGTGAGGGAGGACTGTGCAAAGTCACCAGCTTCATTTTCTCCTATCAGAATGACTGGAGATAACCTTAGATGCAATGGGAGACCTTGGCCTTTCTAAGCTAAGATCTTTAACAGTTCTCAGTAATCCCTAAACAAAGTAAAAAATAGGGCAGAGAATGGCCTCTTTTACCTGGGCAAAAAAAAAAAAAGGTCAATCTGGGAGAGAAAGACCCTTAGAGTTTCTGGCCAAAACAAAAACAATAGCTATCTACATTCATTTTGAGTCAATCAGGGTCAAAACAATGACTAAGTGGGGCTTAGCCTAGGATCTATAGTTGGTCAAATAAATAAAAGCCATAATTTAGGTTTGAGGCATGGTCCTTAAGGAAAAAAAAATCTAGCCCATAAACCCCAAAATAATCTTTTCAGGTTTCAATAATCAAAATGCACATTCTTTAGGCAGAGTACCTGTTGCTAAGGGTATAATACTGTTTGGAAGATAACACACTCTATTCCACATATCATTTCTAATATTGTTACCTACTAATTCTTGTAATAAACTCATTATTTTATAGTCATTAAAAGGATTTCTTTCCACTTGGAAAAAAGATCCTAACATAAAGGATTTCAAAGTATATTAGCATATTCTTACAAAAAATTGAAAATAAGAATTATGGATTTATTTTTTAACCTCCATATTAATGTCTAGTTTGATTAGAGATATAGCAATTAATACATGAAGTTGAGGGCTAGCATTGTTTAAATAAAGTTGAAGTGAATTATGTGGTCTATTTGTCTTCTTCTTTGGATGATGTAATTAGGCAATGTGGAAGATAATAATGGTCTTTTCATCCAAATATAATCAACTGTTAAGATTTGGGAATGTTTTTATGTAAGAGACAGATAGACAGAGAGAGAGAGAAAGAGAAAGAGAGAGAAAAAGATCACATGACTATATGTGTATGTCAAAAATGTGATAACCCACTATCCTGAATTCCCATTGCTCCTTGCCAATATGCAATGAATTTGCTAATTTATCACTCTAATTAGTACAAACCACAACTAAGAAAGTTACAGGCTTCCAAAGGTTTATCCCAGAGAAATATCTATCAAGGTATTAATTTACCAAGTGAACTAATGAAATAACATGTCTTGTATAATCTGCTTAAAGATGAGAATGATTTATCAAAGTCAATGTTCTTCTAAAACTGATTCTTATTTTTGAAATTCTTTGAAAGATTCAAAAAGTATTTGTTGGCAACAGGATGTCAGTACCCCAGTGTGATATAGATCTGGGTCTAGGGACTCAACTTCATTCAGGGCAACAAAATGAAATGGTCATTGATCCATAAGACTTCCACTGTTTCCTTCTCAATATCAAGTTATTTCTTGAGGAGCTCCAGCTCCACAGTAGAAATACTCCTCCTTGCCTTCTTTACTTTTAATGGAGTAAGTATTATTGATATTACTAGACCATTAAATTATTTGTTGTTCTGCTCTGGGTAGGAGAAGAATGACAAAAAGAGGAAGAGAAAGTCACACACACACACACACACACACACACACACACACACCACCACGTTGAGGGCCATTTGGTTAAATATGCACTCTATTCTCAAATTCAACATAGCCACTTTGAGGTGACATCAATAACTAAAATATGGGTGAGCCAATACATATGACTTTGCTGCTAGACGTATCAGAGGCAAAAATTCAAAAACAAGAAGTATTTAATTAGGATATAGTATCATTAATATAGAACTGGAAGGGATTATCAAAGGTCAATTAGTACAATCACTTCATTTTCCAGCTGAGGAAAGTGAAACCCAGAAATATTAAGTGACTTGCTCAATGTCATTCAGGTACCATCAAAGGCAATATTTGGATATAGGTCCTTTGACTACAAACCCACAGTTCTTTTCCTTATGTTATGATGCCTAAAGCACCACAAATGAAAATGACATGTATCAAGTATTATAACATTCTCAGAATCCATATAAAAAAAGGTGAAAATGTCATACATCTCAAAGAGAGTCAAAAGGTAAGTCCCTATCAATACCTCCTGGGAGAATGTGAAAGCAAAGCTATTTGCATTCACATAACAAGGATTGGGAAATTATACTATATCATGGTAAACATCTTTGAATCTACCCTAGGAGAGGTTTGGGGACTAAAAGATATTTCGAAACTCTTGGCATAGATGGCTCCAGGTAGTTCCATAGAAAGTTTGTTCCTCCTCATGAGCTGTTTTAAAACCTACATAATTCTATAAACTCTCTTTTCTTACTTTCTTTTGGATTATTATTTTGTTTTGTTTCTGTAGTACAAAGTCAATGAAAGGTCATTTTTTTCATTTTATTCATATTAATACAGGCACTGAAATACAAAAAATTGTTTTTAATAATAACTATGCCTACATCCCACAGATTTTGATATGGGATATTCTCATTATTGTCATTTAAATATTCTGATTTTTCTAATATTAACTTAATCAAATCACTGTAAAAATAAATTCCTTTTCAATTTTCATGACATTTACTACTTCTCAACTGAGCAAATCCACAAACATTTGTACTATTCCTTTCTTCATCCTTTTAAATTATAATGTCTTTCCCTTATTGATTATTTCCAATTTATCTTTTATCTATAGATTTGTTTTCATACTGTTTCCCTCGATAGATTGTGAGCTCCTTAAGAGCAGGATTTATCCTTTGTCTTTCTTTGTCTCTATAGCACTTAGCACAGTGACTAGAACATAGTAGATGATTAGTCAGTGTTTATTGGCTTTCTTACTGAAGTTCCTTCTATGTGCTAGGCATTGTGTTATGGATACAAAGACAAGGATGAAACAAATAAATTAAACATGCAACATATTGAAAGCTTTTATTTCTTGATGTGTACTTTAAATCTATGTCTTTTGAGGGATTAATTTAGGTCATTCCCAATTACTGTTATAAGTAATAATCTTGATTTCTTTCATTTTCTTATTTTTGATCTTGTTTAGAGGGAGGGAAATAGACTTTAACCATCTGTAGTTATTTTGATTTCTTTTGGAGTGCACCTATTTAAGTGGAATAGTGGGCTCCTCATGGGAAGTTTCCTCTACCAGCTCAGCTCAGCTATTAATTTGTACCTTATGGTTTTAGAAACTCATCTGGAGCTCTGAGAGTTTGGTTGTCATTTGCTCTGGAGTTGGGAGACTAGAGAATCTTGTAGAAAAGACAGCATGGAGGACAGTGTCACTGGATTCATCACTGGAGGGGAATGAAGTCTAGGAATACTGAAAAGGTAAAACAGGGCTAGGTCTGAAAGATTGAATGCCCAAAAGAGAATTTTATATTTAATCCTAGAAGTGATAGGGAACAACTTCAGTTTGTTACTTATTGCAGTGAGGGAGCAGAAGGGAGAGAATAATATGGTCAGACTTGTACTCTAGGAAAGGTTAATTTGATATCTGAGTGGAGGATAAACTGGAGTGAGGAGAGACTTGAGAGAGGGAGAACCAGGGGGCTATACTGAAGTTCAAATGTGAAATGATGATAGCTTATACTAGGGTGATGGTAGCAGTATCAGAGGGGATAAGGTCATATAGAAAAGAGATGTTACAAAGGCAAAATTTCATTAATTCTTATTCATACACAAATAAATACATTATATAGATACACTTAATTATAAGCAATATGTATGTTTAATATAATCATCATAGACTTAAAGGTTTTTCTTTAAGTTAAGAACTTATTCAGTCAGTTTTGATTTCTTCCTTAGCTGTTTCAGAATTCTCCTTAATTTCAAAAAATGTATTCATAAAATCTTCCAGGTATAATTAGTTTTTACACAAAGACTTGTGATTCAAGGGTCCAAAATAATTATGACTTTTATATATTTGGGTACAAATTTGATGTATTTTATTTGTTTTTTTTGAAAATAATTTTTTCTATTTTAAAAATAGGTCCTCTTTTTTCCCCCTCTTTGATTCTTGGAGTATTTTGTTCTTTGTGTTTATAATTAATGATTTAATGAGTGTGAATCACATTTAATATTTCTATTTAATAGTGCACTCTGCATCACATCTTTTTACTATTTCCTGCCTTTGTTCCTTTGATTTTTCTTTCCATTTATGTTCTCCAATATATCTGTCTTTCTTTTACTTTTCCTGTATCTTCTAGGATGCTATATAAGCCAAGATTTTTATTCATTATATAGTCTCCAAAAACAATTTTTTACATATAAATAGTTGCTCTTTCAGTTCTGTTACATCCTGAACTGGTTAGTATTATTTTTATTTTTTTATATATGCCTGGCTTTATGTATTTTATTATTTTTGACTTCATTGTTAAGTCATTGGATATGATTTGATGATTTCTTTAATTACTCCTTTATATATTTTTTCACTTGTTTTATTTTATTATTTGTTTTTGCCAATTGTGTTCATCCATTTGCTTTTTTTTAGATTCATCCCTCTCATTCTATTTTTTATTATTTAATTAATTTTTAGTTTTCAACATTCATTTCCACAAGATTTTGAGTTGCAAATTTTCTCATCATCACTCTCCTCCCCTCACACCAAAATAGCATGAATTTTGATTACTCCCTCCCTCAGTCCATACTCCCTTATATTACCCTCCCATTCTCTTCCCCCTTACTTTCTTATAGGACAACAGATTTCTACACTGTATTGCCTTATTTTCCAGTTGCATAAAAAAACAATTTCTAGCATTTCTTTTTTAGAACTTTGAGTTCCAAATTGTCTCCCTTCTTCCTTCCCCATTCACCCTCACTGAGAAGGCAAGCAATTCAGTATAGCTTATACATGTGCAGTTATGCAAAACACCTTCATAGAGGTTGTGAAAGATTTACTATATTTACCTCCATCCTATCCTGCTCCTAACTTATGCTATTTCCTCCTTCGCTCCTATCGCTTTTCAAAAGTGATTTTTCTGAATACTTCCTCAACCAACCTACCCTAGCTTCTATTATTCTCCCCCCCTTATCCCCCTCCCCCTGACCTTTCTATATGGTAAGATACCCAATTGAGTGTGTGTTATTCCCTCCTTAAGCCAAATCTGATGAGGGTAAGGTTCATTCATTCCCTCTCACCTCCTCTCAACTTCCTTTCCATTGTGAAATCTTTTTCTTCTCTCTCTTATGTGAGATAATTTGCCCCATTTTATCTCTCCCTTTCTCCTTTTTCCAATATACTCCTCTCTCACCTTTGTTCTATATTTTTTTTTATTTTTCCTAAAGTCATTGGCTTCCATTTGCTCCATTCTAATTTAGAAGGAATTATTTTCCTCAGTGAGCTTTTGGACCTCCTTTTCCATTTGGCCAATTCCACTTTTTAAGACATTACTTTCCTCATTGGGTTCTTGGAACTCTTTTGCCATTTGGATTAGTCTATTTTTAAGGTGTTACTTTCTTCAGTATTGTTTTTGTGTGTCTCCTTTAGGAAGTTGTTGACTCTTTTTTTCATGATTTTTTTTCTATCATTCTCATTTCTCTTCCCAATTTTTTCTCTTCTTCTCTTACTTGATTTTCAAAAACCTTTTTGAGATTTTCCATGACCTGAGACCAATTCATATTTTTCTTGGAGGCCTTGACTTTGTTTTCTAGTTGTATGTTTTGATTTTTGTCACCAAAGTAAGATTCTATAATTTGAGTTTTTCTTTTTACTCTGTCTGCTCATATTCTTAGCCAAATTGTTGACTTTTTAACTGTTTGTCAAGATAGGACTTTGCTTCCAGTTCTTGATACTTCTCTATACTAATCACTCCTCATTGCCTATAGCATAAAATTTTAAACTCTTCCTTCTGATTTTCAATGTTTGGTACCACTATACATATCCAAATTCATTTCAGCTTTCTTGCCAACACTGATTCTTCAGTTTTGTCCAGGTCATATTCTTCTGTGCCAGAAAAGTTTCCCTGTTCCTTCCCAAATCTATTCCTTTAATTATGTTCTTTCTACCTAGAATGTCTTCCTTTCTTCCCATTACCTGACTAAATTAAATCCACCATTTAAAATCTAGCAGAAGCCTTGTATCTTTATCATACATCCCCAACTTTTCTAGCCCAATTTATTTTCTTTTTTCTCATAAATGAAATATTTACCACTCAATTTAACATTCAAAGGACTGAATCATTTTCTTATTACAACAATTCCTAATTGTTTCACATATTTTGGTGTTGTTTTCTCAAGTGAATCATTTTGGAAGAAAGGGGTAGGATTTTTTGTTTTCTTATTCTTCTTACTACCTAATATAGTATTGAGTATGTGGCAGGGCATGACAAATACTTTTTGATTTCTTTCTGTGCAGTGATTCTTTTTTTTGTTAGACACTGATGACTCCAAGTAATCAAATACAGGCAAAGAAGCAACTAGTGCCTCTTACTACTGTTTCAGAAAACTGAGAAATAAAATATATGTTGAGGTACAATTTTCTGAAAGTCAATATTTATTAACCTGCAAATATGTTACAATTTCTGGTCACCTAAAGTGAGAGCATTATTAGAGAACCTGGTAAATCAGAGAACTGATAGTAAACACACTATACAAGCTAAACACATTGTGTCTATGTCTCTGCTAGATCAATAATTCAGAAGGTTTCTTTCACATTATGCATGATGGCCTGTGGGAAGTTGGTCTCTTGAGAGTGCCTCTTTAGACAGTAAACTAAGAAAAGAGATTTTGAAAAATTCTTCTCTCTAGATTTCAGATGATTGCTAGAAAAAGTAGAAAGGTATCAAAAAGTAAATGCCATCAGGAACGGGATGACTGCATTTACAGATTCAAGAAAAAATTCTAATATTTCTAAATAGGGAGGATTTAAGGGGACACGGCATGAGTGTTTTGAAAATCAAGACATGAAAGCATCAGGACATCTTATTCCTGCCAGAACTGAAAAGACTCAGGCCAAATGAATACTGAAGAAAGGAGGATTGGCATAAGTTAGCAATAAAATACTTTAAAAAATTTGTAGCACTTATAAGAAAATTCAGGTTTAAAGGAAGGAAATGAACTTAGACCTTGGAAAAGTCAGTGATACTTTTTATTTCCAATTTTTCAAGCTTTTTTCATATACCCCAGAAAGCCCTACCTGACAATGGATCAATTAGAAAGAAAGAGCTATAGTTCAGGTACATACAGATCAGCATTAAAAGAAAAGACTGGGTACTTTCCATTTTTTCCTCTATCTTTGGGAAAAGGGGCAAGTAACACTCTCAAAATGCTTTTGGATGACTGTGCCAAAATGTGAGAAATAAAAATATTGGTTCATACAATTCAGGGGAGAAAAATGCTTTTTCTTTTATTTTGCCTCTAATATTTTATTTTTCCCAATTACATGTAAAAACAATTTTAGCATTCTTTCTTTTTCAAATTTTGAGTTCCAAATTCTCTCCCCTCCCCACCACTGAGAAGGCAAGCAATTTGACAGAGGTGTACATGTGCAGTCAAGCAAACCACATTTCCACCTAAGTAATTCTATGAAAGAAAATACAGACAATTAAAACCTCCAGAAAAATAAATAAAGAAAAAATATTTTTGATTTGCCTTCAGGTTCTACCATTTCTTTCTCTGAAGATGGACAATGCCATTCATGTAAGACTTTCAATGTTGTGTTTTTTGTTTTTTCTGAGATCAACCTGCTCATCATTTCTTAAAAAACAATATTATTCAGTGACAATCATATACAACTCATTCAGTCATTCCCCAATTGATGAACATCCCCTCAATTTCCAATTCTTTGCTACCACTAAAAGAGCTGCTATGCATATTTTTGTACACATAGGTCTGTTTCCTTTTTGATTTTTATCTCTTTAGGATAAAGATCTAATATTAGTATTGTTTGGAAAATAGGTACGCATGATTTTATAGCCCTTTGGGCATAGATCCAAATATTTCTCCAGAATGATTGAATCAGTATTGAATCATCAATTGTACATTAGTGTTTTAATTTCCCATATCCCTTCCGACATTTGTCATTTTCCTTTTTTGTCATATCAGTCAATCTGCAGGTATGAGGTTTAGGGTTGTTTTAATTTGCACTTCTCTCATCAGTAGTGATTTAGAGCATTTTTAATATTACTATGTATAGATAGTTTTGATTACCTTTTTATTTCTGAGAATTGCCTATTCATATGCTTTGATCATTTATCAATTGAGGAATAGCTCTTATTTTAATAATTTGACTAAGTGTTCAGTACATGTGAAAAATGAAATCTTCATCACAGAAACTCATTATAAATTTTATTTACAGTAATGATTATCAACTATGTCTTTCCCTTCATCCTATTCTCCCCCCATTTACCCTACTTTCTCCTTTTACCCTGTCTATTCTCATAAATATTTTGCTTCTGACTTTTACCTCCCTCAAATTGCTTTCACTTCTATCAATTCCCCCTCTCCCACACCCACATACAATTTCTCTTATTCCCTTCCCTTCTTACTTTTCTGTATGGTAAGATAGATTTTTACATCCAACTGAGATGTATATTATTATTTCCTCTTTGAGCCAATTCCAATGAGCATAAGAAGCATTGCTCCCCTACCCCTATTTTCCCCTCTCCTATAAAATCTCTTTCAGCCCTCTTTTACATAAGATAATTTATCCCATTCTACCTATCCCTTTCCCCTTCTCCCAATGCATTCTTCTTTCTCATCCTTTTAGTTTTTTTAGATTATTATACCATCATATTCAACTCACACCTCTAGTTTCTATCTTTGTATACTCCTTTTAACTGACCTAATAATGAGAAAGTGTCTAGAAGTTGTATCATTTTTCTCATATATTGATATAGTTTAATCTTACCTAATTGCCACCTTTTTATACTTCTTTTGCATCTTGTATTTGAAAGTAAAATTTTCTATTCAGTTCTAGTCTTTTCGTAAGAAATGCTTTAAATTCATCTATCTCATCACATGTACATTCTCCCCTCTCCCACCCCAAAGGGCTATACTTGCTGGTTACGTGATTCTTAGTTGTAATCTTAGCTCTTTTGCCCTCCATAATATCATATACCTAGCCCTCCAATTCTTTAATGTAGTAGCTGCTAAGTCCTCCGTAATTTTGACTACAATTTCATGATATTTAAATTACTTCTTTCTAGCCACTTGGAGTGTTTTCTCCTTGACCTGATACTTCTGCAATTTAGTAAAATATTCTTTGGAGTTTTCATTTTTGAATCTCTTTCAGAAGGTGATCAGTAGATTCTTTCAATGAGTACTCTACCCTCTGGTTCTAGGATACCAGGGCAGTTTTACTTGGTAATTTCTCAAAGGATATTTAACCTTTTTCTTTTTCATCAGGGCTTTCAGGTAGTCCAATAATTCTCAAATTATTTTTCTTGAATCTATTTCCCAGGTAAGCTGTTTTTATTCCAATGAAGTATTTTACATATTCTTGTAATTTCATTTGATTGATTTTTGATGTGTCAGAGTTATTAGCTTCCACTTGCCTAATTCAAATTTTTAAGAAATTGCTTTCCTCAGTTAGCTTTTGCGTCCCCTTTTCCATTTGGCCAATTCTACTTTTTAAGGAGTTATTTTCTTTCATCAATTTTTGTCCTTCCTTTTCCAAGCTGTTCACTCTCTCTTGCATAACTCTCACTTCCTTTCCCATTTTTTCTTCCACTTCTCTTATTTTATTTTTAAAATTCTTTTTGAACTCTTCCAAGAAGGCTTTCTGGACCTGATACCAATTATATTCTCCCTTAAAGCTTCACATGTTGGCATTTTGGCACTGTTGTCATCTTATGAGTTTGTGTTTTGATCTTTCCTGTCACAAGAGTAGCTTTCTATGGGCAGGATTCTTTTTCTGATTTTTGCTCATTTTTAGCCTATTTCATAAGTTTTAAAGTAGAGTGCTGCTCTAGGTGTATAGGAGACATTGCCCCAAGCTTCTTGCACCGGGGGACTAAGGGGCCTGGTCACTGGCTTTCTGTGGTAGCCTCAGTGCTGATGGCTTTCCCACTGCCCTGAGGTGACCCAGTCTAGTCTTGCCTATTGTTCTAAGTTTCCAAGCTGGCAATTTGCCCTCTATGCTGGGGCTGGAGTCCTCATAGCTGGTCTGCTGTGCCACTATACTGCTGAGCAAGGCTGTGGGGGTCTCAGTTGCTGATCTGTGTTGTAGCTAAGAGCCTCTCACTGGCTTTCCCAGACACTATCTGCACAGGGATGCATGCTCATTTTTACCCAAGTGACACAGACTTTCTAAGTTGTCTTAAGCTGTGAAATTGTTTCACTCTGTCTTTTTGTGGTTTATATCACTCCAGAATCCATTTGAAGACTTGATTTAATGTTGTTTTTAAGGGAACCTGGGGAGATCTCAGGCAATTTCCTGGCTTTTCTCCACCATCTTGTCTCTGCCTCTCAATGTCTAAAACTCTTTAACAGTAAGAGTAGAAAGTCTTCTACCAGTTATTCTACTTTTTTATGTATAATATCTAAGACCAGAGTGTTCTCCTAACTATAAGTCCCTTGTGCCTCTCTGAAAGTTGGTCTACTTTTATCTCAACTACAGTCAAAAGTGGTGGTACCACCTTTCATTTACTAGTCAAGGATTTGTTGTGTGTTACACTATAGGGCCATATCTCATTCTTCTCATGGAAGCTTCCCAGTTTTCCTTACTCCTGCTGTCCTTCTCTTAAAAATTTTTAAAAGGCAAAATTCTATGCAGCTCTGTAACCAGACTGTTAGAAATCACTAAGAAAAAATAAAATTATTACATTCAGTTTGCATAAACCTATTGAGATCAGTAATCAAAATACAACAGTACGTGGTACTGTGTTAAGGGTTTAGGATACAAAAATCACTTTTTTAGATGTCAGAGGATATAGTATATGAAGAAAACATTGAGATCATCTATTCCAATTCCTTTATTATAAAGATGAGAAATGTGAGGTCTGCAAAAGAGAACTAACTTGCCTAAAGTCACACAGGTAGCTCATGTATGGGTTGGGTTATTTTCCTTTGGATTCCTTCCAAGATAGGCCATTCCTTCCAAGGTAGGCCATTATCATCTACAAATACTTAGTCCTTAATCCATGCCAAGACCTCTGCTGGGGACTTTGTGTAAAACAATTCATCAATCAATAAACCTGTATTAAGTACCTACTATATTCTAACCACTGTGCTAAGTGCTGCATATACTAAAAGAGGCAAAAGACTGTCCTTTTTCAAGAAGCTTATAACATATTGGGAGAGATGCAGATAAATATGTACAAAGTAAACTATATACAGACTCAATGGGAAATAATTAACAGAGGATATGAAATAGAATTTAGGGGTTAGAAAAAGTTCCTTATAAAAGTAGCATTTTAGTTGGAACTTAAAGGAAACCAGACAGGTCAATATCTAGGGCCAAGAAAGGTGAGCTTTCTAGGAATGAAAAAGAGCTAGAGAAAATGCCTGGTGTCTACATATGGCATGTCTTGTTTGTTGTACAGTCATAAGACCATGCCTCTGTATTAGAGAATATTTATCAGAAAGTAATGTGTAAGAAGACAGGGAAGGTAGGAGGGGGCTAGGTTATGGAGGGCTTTGAACATCAAGCAGAGGATTTTGTATTTACTCCAGAGGCAATAGGAAGCCACTGGAGTTTTGTGTGTGTGTGTGTGTGTGTGTGTGTGTGTGTGTGTGTGTGTGTGTGTGTGTGGATGTGTGTGTGTGGATGTGTGTGTGTGTGTTTGTGTGTGTATGACAGGATCAGATCTGCACTTTAAGAAATTCACTTTAGTTGCTGGATAGAAAATGGATTAGAGTGTGCAGGAACTTGAGCCAGGTAGACTCCCAGTAGGTTATTACAATAATTCAGATATGATGAGAACCTGTGCTAAAGTGTAGGTAGTGTCAGAGGA
Source organism: Notamacropus eugenii (assembly GCF_028372415.1). Lineage (NCBI taxonomy): Eukaryota > Metazoa > Chordata > Mammalia > Diprotodontia > Macropodidae > Notamacropus > Notamacropus eugenii. The sequence goes on along the minus strand of NC_092877.1, from coordinate 119,008,242 downwards.
GAGAAAACGGTATATTTGAGAGATGTTGCACAGGTGACATCAACCAGTCTTGGCAACAACTTGAATATGGATAGTGAGAGAGAGTGAGGAATACAGGATGACTCCTCATTTTCAAGTCTGAGGGACTAGGAGGAGAAAGTTACCCTCTTGTTGTTGTCCTTTATACTCTGAGAGGACCAAAATTATATCACTATATTGGGGTCATCTTACAGTGTGTCTGACTGGGTTGATCAGAACAGTATGAGCTGGCAATGCTCTATCACAGCTATAATGTGAATGGGATTTAAGATCTTCCCCACCCATTAAAAGGTCTCACATGGAGCCCATTAATGGAAGCTTGATTAGGAGATCCTTGCTTGTAGGAAAGTTTTCACATCTTTTATTCATTTCTAATTAGGCATTAAGTCATGAGGGTTGTGATGCCTTCTGGCTCTGAGAAGTGTATATATACTCTCAATTGGTATTTTACTTTCAGAGCTTGCTTATGAAAAGGACCTTGTGATTCCCTGGTTGAGACTCTGAGCGGCCATATGTTCAGAGCTCCCTGCCTGCTTAGACGTAAAGGTTTTCTCAATTCAGGCTTGTATCTAACATGCATATAGAAATATTGTTTTGATTCAGGCAGTCAGAGCCCTCTCTGTTGGGCTTTATGCTATTTTTTCTGCTTCTATTTTCTCCACATTCAGTGAAATAGTGAAAGTAATTAAAGTAGATTGTTAACCCCTTTAAAAGTTGCCTTTTCTTTAAGAAAAGTAGATTAAAGAACCTATGCTAGCAGCCATCCTGGGTGTGCTAGAGTGCTTGCTGTTACAACAGGTCAGGTATAAATAGCCTATATGAACATGTGGGATGAAGATAGCTCTACATTTATGTATCTCACATTTCTTTTGGGCTACTTCATGCTCTTCTTCATTTGAAAGTTCAGCTAGAAACGGACTGATTTCAACCTGAAGAATACTGTCAATGATTTTATCATTGGTTGAAGACAGTATATTTAGAACACTATGGAAGTAAGTGCTCAGCCCATCTCTCTAGAATCATGTCCTTATCACTGATCAGTGTGACCCCATCAACACTGAGTAGTTGAAATGCATCATAGGTTATTTATGGCCAAAAAAGCTCAGTTGTTACTATCAACATAACACTGAGTTTCATTTGTTATCTTACTAATCCAAGAATCCTGCATCTATCTAAGCTTCACTTTCATTTTACTTTTGATGGAGTTAAATGCTACCTTCTTAGAGATGGAAGAACTATTCAACTGGTAAACCATGGGGTTCTCATTTTTTCATTTAATTTCCCCATTATCTTCATCAAATCAATACTAATGTTTGTGAGTATTATGGACCAGAGAAGTAAATGTGATGTACACCATATCTACCTATTCTATTGAGGAAATCTTCACATGTTTCACATGGGGTAGACACCCTCCCTGTCCACCATGGTCTGTTATCTTTAACTTGGTTCAGTATATCTGCTGAGATGGATTCACTATGTGTGGACACAGCACATGCTACAGTTTCATAAAGCCACAGGTGAGAGCTAGGTGGTAGGTGGTCACCAATGGTAGATGAGTAACCCAAACACGAGTTTTTCCTGAACATTCCTTACACTCTTATAGCCCTCTATGATAATAGGTAATATACGAGAGAGAAAGGCTTAAGGGGAAAAATAATGAGGTCCCTTTGAGGCATATTGAGTTTAAGATATCTATTGTACCTCTAAACTAAGATATCTGAAAGGTAGCTGGAGATGTGAGGTTGGAGGTCAGAAGAGAGATTAGGACAGGGTAGTTAGATTTGAGAATCATCAGCATAGAGATGGTAATTATATCCATGGTAGCTGATTATATAACCAAGTAAAATAATATAGAGGGAGAAAAGAAGAGGGATAAGGACAGAACTCTGAGGGATACCTATACTAAGAGGGCATGATCTAGATGAGCATCCATCAAAGAAGACAAAAAAGGAGCAGTGAGATAGGTAGAGAAACAAAAATGAGAGAGGGAGGTCCAGAAAATCTAGAGAGAAAAGAGTGTCAAGAAGAGAATGATCAATAGTTTCAAAGACCTTGGAGAGATGAGGAGAATGCAGGCAGAAAAAACAATTGGATTTTGCAACTAAGAGATCACAAATAAATTTGGAGACAGCAATTATCTTTTAGAATAAGATCAGAAGGAGATTGTAAGACGTTAAGAAGGTGAGAGGAGAGGAAAGAATGATCACTATGCAAAGATTGCAGTGTAGATCTTAGTTGTGTGGTGAGTCTAGTCCACATGAAAGGAAAACCACAAGAAGAATGTTAGTAGCACCTTTCAAGTAGGGATTGCTTCATTTTTTCTACTTTTATTCACAGTGCCTGGTATGAAGTTGGTTGTTGTCCTTCATTTTCAAAGAGGACAAAAATGACATCACTATGATAAAGTGAAGTTTCAATATGTCCTACTGTGGCTCATCAGACCAATAGGAGCTCGGAATGCTCTACCCCAGGTTGGGCACAGATCATCTGCATGCATTTTTGGGGTGAATACTACAGATTTGTGCATCTTACATTTACTTTGTACTGTCTCAATTCTGCTTTACTCATAGAGCATAGCACCCTTTCTGATGTGGGCACGCTATACTGAGCAGTCCTGTGCCAGTGTCTCCCAGGTCACACAGTCAACTCCAAAGTTCTTGAAAGAGACCTTGAGAGTGTCATTGAATCACTTCTTCTGACCACCATGTGATCATTTGCCGCATGTGAATTCTCCATAAAATAGTCTTTTTTGACAAGCATATATTTTACATTAGAACAAAGTGGCCAGCCCATTGGAGTTGTACTCTCTCAAGCATAGTGTGAAAAATTGGCAGTTCAGCTCAAGCAAGGACTCCAGTATCTGGTACCTTATCCTGCCATGTGATCCTTAGAAACTTCCTAAGACAATTAAAATGGAGGCAATTCAGTTCCTAAGCATGGTGCTGGTAGACTGTACATGTTTCACAGGCATATAACAATGAAGTCAACAAAACAGCTGTGTAGATATTAAGTTTGGGAGTCAGTCTAATACCTCTTCTCTCCTAAACTTTTCTTTGGAGCCTCACAAACACTGAGCTAGCTCTGGCAGTGAGTGCATCAACGTCATTGTCAATGTGTACATCTCTTGAAACTACACTACCAAGGTAAGTGAACTTATCCACAGCATTCAAAACTTCTCCATTTGTGGTAATCAGTGGTTCCATGTATGGATGGCATGGTGGTGACTGATAGAGCACCTGTGTTTTCTTGGTGTTGATTATTAGGCCAAAATTAGCACAGACAGCAGAGAATTGATCCATGCCTTGTTACATCTCAGCTTCAGAGACTACACTGAGTGCACAATCATCTGCAAATAGAAAATCATGCACCAATGCTCCTTTCACTTTGGTCTTTGCTTGTAGCCTTTTCAAATTGAAGAACTTACCATCAAGACAGTAGTTGACCTTGGTGCCGTGTTCATCCTCATTGAAAGCATATGTCAACTTGACTGAAAACATCATGCTAAAAAGCATGTGAGTAAGCACACAGCCCTGTTTCATTCTATTAGTTACTGGGAAGGCACAAAAGCATTGTCCATTATCCAAAACCCGGGCAAATACGCCATCATGAAATTGACATACAATACTGATCAACTTCTCCAGGCACCCAAATTTTGACATAATTTTCTGTAAACCCTCATGGCCAACAATGTCAAAGACTTTTGGTCTGATCTAAAAATGTTGTATATGGACATCTGTTCTGTTCCTGTAAATTCTCTTGGAGTTGTTGGGTAGCAAACACCATATTGACTGTTCCTTGACCCTTTCTGAAGCCACACTGGATCTCAGGTGTATGACCATATTCCAGGTGAATGATCAGCCTATTAAGGAGGACTGTAGCAAGAATTTTGCCAGCAATGAGTAATAGAGAGACCCCCTTGTGATTGTCGCAGAACAATCTATTACGTTTACCTTTATAGAGATGGACAATGGAGGCATTCTTGAACTCCTGGGAAATAACCTCCTCTTGCCATATAACCTGGAAAATTTCAGTCAGCTTTTGTATGAACAATGGTCCCCCTATGTTGTAAATCTCAGCTGGAATAGAATCAGTACCAGGTGCTTTGCCACATGAAAGAAGCCTAATGACCATCAAAACCTCTTCTTTAGTTGGAAGTTCAGCTAAGGAGGGACTGACTTCAACCTCAGGTAAATGGTCAATGGCCCCAGCATTGATTGATAATGGTCTGTTGAGATCACTATGGAAGTGTTCAGCCCATCTCTGTAGGATCATGTCCTTATCATTAATCAATGTGGCTCCATCAGCACTGAGTAGTTGTGATGCACCGTAGGTTTTTGGTCCATAAATAGCTTTCAGGGAATCATAAAAGTGCTTTGGATTGATACTATCAGCATAAAATGGAATTTCATCTGCCTTCTTACTGAACCAGGAATCCTGCATCTCTCTAAGCTTTGCTTATACTTTCCTTTTGATGGAATTAAATGCTGCCTTCTTAGAGGTGGATGAACTATCCTACTGATAAAGTGGAGTTCCTGTGGAGTTCTTATTTTTTGTTTAGCAGCTTCTGCATTTCCCCATCATTTTCATCAAACTAATCTTGGTATTTGAGAGTGTTCTGACCCAGATTAGCAAATACAGTGCTGTACACCAAATCTCTGAAAGTTGTCCACTCGTTTTCTGCTCCACTGTTGCCAAGTGAGTGTTGGCTCAACTTTCCCTCCAAGTCAGCAACAGTGTTCATGCTCAGAGAAGTGCTCTAATTTGTTGATATTGATTCTTCTGGTAGTCATTTTGTCTTGGAGGTAGCACTTTTGATGAATGCAAATATTTAGCTTAGAAAGGATAAGTCTATGACCAGTCCAGCACTCTGCACCACACATTGCCTTTGTCACTCTCACCTCTTGTCTGTCTCTTCTCCTTAGAATCACATAGTCTATTAGATGCCAATGTTTGCTGCAAGGGTGCATCCATGAAGTTTTATTGTGTTTAGATAAGAGGAAAACAGTGTTGGTGATGAGAAGGTTTTGACTGCAGTTTAGTTTTGATCGCAAAACCCACACTAGCTTCACAGTGCTCTCCTTCACTGTATTCACTCCAGAAAAAAAAGTATATCCAGCTCCATCTTCAGAAAAGTGGCCTTCATTTGCCAGCCTTGTTTTACTCAGGGCTGCTATTTAGGTGCGATACCTGTTGAGTTCTCTTGCAACAAGAGCAGCATGTTCCATATGTTGATGGTGAGTGGAATCATCTTTGCAGATGTTTTTGTACAATTTGTATATTTTTTTTTCGGTGTTGTGACCACATAGTGTGATTCCCTGCCTGCCATGGTAATCAGGCCAGAGGGTAAGCATACAATATTCAGGGTACCTTTTCTAGCCCCTTCCTCACACCAGGAGATGAACAGTGTGATCCTTAAAAGGCTGCTCAGACACCCAGAGTACAGTATAGAGTATACACCTGATAAATGCATATTTATTTATTAATTGGGACAATAAATGAGTATAAAATAGTTGCTGCAGATGCCAAGTGTTCCAGGTTATAAAAGAAGGCAGAAAGCATTGCAAACTGGGAAATAATGGAAGTTTGAAGCTTTGAAGAGCTGGGATTAAAACTCTGGAGGCTTCTGGGTAATGACATTATAGCTGTATGCTTAATTTAATTAATGAATATACCCTTGAAGTGCCTTTGGAGAATGTTTAGATTGCCTCAAATAGGTACCTGTTTTAATTGACTGCTTGAATTTTTAAAACTGGCAAGGGTGAATCAAACAGCTTTTTTCATTAGGTGCTCTTTTCTGTCACCCTCTCTTTGGCTCAGTTCTTTTTGATGATTCCTATCTGCTCTGCCTACCATGGACACAATGAGCCAAACCAGTGAGAGGTGAAGGACTTGATCTCTTCTTCTTATCTCTCTTTTACCCCATCTCTGATAAATCAGTCTGGTGTTGATTACTTCTGTTCTGTGATATTTGTCTTCTGTTTCAGGGACAGAGATGATCCTTTTGGACCAGAGAGTTCCAACCACAGTAACCTTGGAGTCAGAAATGTGAGTGGGATGGTACAAGCTAGGTTTTCCAGGAAGCCCTGAGAACCCAGGGTATCTGGGCTTGATCCGAAGGAGAATTTTAGACTTGGAACTGAGACAGTGCTCTAGGGAAACCAAACTAATTTAGGAGCCTTTTCCCCTCTCTAGGAATTAAAGGGCAAAGAGACAGGAGAATTATACCCCTTATTTGTTGGGAGAAGTAAGTTTATACATATGTGATTATTCTTAGGTGCTTGAGGGTAGAAACCTGACTACCATGTAAGGAAAAGGGAAGCTTAAGAAGCTCCTTGAGGGGGAGGAAAATCTTAGGGGAGGGGGGTGGAGTTTAACTTGACTTGGAGAATGCTTGAGACCTCAAACTGTGTCCCATATTGGGCACCAAAGACATGATGCAGTTTGATAGGGTGTAGGGTTGAGACGTTCAGGGACCCCTCAAGTACTGAAGTACAGGAGAGGGTCATCTGGAATGAATTCTTGGACTCAAGCATTCTTCAAGTCAAGGTGGTAAAGGCTTATTGTAATGCCAGAATGGTGGTCAGAGCTACTTTGGGAACTTGCATTTCTTAAGGAACTTGCAACTTAACTGGAGTAATGCTAAAGTTTATATAGGAAAGTGCTGGATTATCTGGCAGATATGCTCATTAGGAGATAACTTACAGCCTTGATCACTGGCATCATTCACTACTGGAAACCAGGGGAAGGAGTTTCTAAGGGGTATATTTTTGGTCTGTCTGTAGTAAGATAGTTTTGAGAGTTGAGGCTTGACTTCTGGAATTGTTGATGTTTAGGTTGCTTGGGACCCCAAAATACTGACAATCTGGGCCCTGTTCAAATGGATTCAACCCAAGCCTTCTTTCAGCCAAAGTAAAAGAAAGTTTCTTAAAGATTCACCATATTGGGTTGACTCTTAAGAAGCTCCATATTAACAAGTGGGCCAGATACAATCTGAGCTAGATTGAGTCTGAGCTAGATTGAATCTGAGTGCCTTCATGGAGACAAGAAGGATCTTATATTCAGAAAAATTATGGGAGGGATCTGGGGTGGTCTAGTAGTCTGAGGGTTCCAAGGATGGTCTTGATGGGAGTGTCCAGTAGTCTGGAGAATGGGATTTTGATAGGATCAAGGGTGGGAAGTATAACAGAGATTTGGTCCTAGTAATAATGAAAAGCTTATGGGCCTCAAGAGAATGCCAGATCAAGTGGGGGAATCTAAAGAGCTTTCAAGGGGAGATTTTCCAGGGCCCTTTAGACAAATGGGATAAGAGAGGTAAGAGACAAAGGTCTCAGTTTGGGCCTGTACCACATCAAATTGAATATGATACCTTTGAAAATCAATACATAATAATTCTGTGGTTACAAGACCTATTTTTATAGGAGAATTTCTTCAGAGGTCAACTTATTCCTATGATGGGGAAAGATAGTTTGTTTTACTGGATGCCACTCATGAGTAATTGCTAGGTATAGTGTCCTTGGGCTGGGGAGAAAACCGTCAGGAATAGTGTGATGGAGCTAGGGAGAAATGTGATCTTGTAACTGGAATCCAAGCATCCCATCAGAAGTATATATTCCTGTATAAAAAGTCTTATGTTGTATTAGTTAAATACCATGCATTGTACCCTGAATGAAGAAGGTGATGTTGTCGCTCCATTCCACCCTGACCAGAGCACATTATGAATATCATGTTTAGTTTTTAGCATTACCTTTAAGGAAGAAAATCATAAAACTGTTGGGTGTACACAGAAACACAAGGATGCTGAAGGTCCTTGAGAGCAGATTTGGGGCAGCACTAATGGCTCTCTTCAAGTATCTGGGGACTTGTCAAATGGAAGATGTGTACCACTAGCCCCTAGTGGAAGAACTGAAAGTATTGGGAAGAAATTTGAGAGGCAAATTTCAGGGTGATATTCATAAGGAAAAAATTCATAGAAGCACAGAATGTTTGAGTTCCTAACAATTAGAGCCAGTGGTATATGAAAGACAGCTCATCTGAGAGCCAATTGTTAAATTTTCAGTGAAAGTATTTATTTGGGAAACTGGCAAATGATAAAAATCCAGATTTACTTTATTGTTTTATTGTCTAGACTGAAGATAGTGAAGTAGAAAACATCAATAATGCAAATTAAATTTGTCTGTCTGACTATATATAATGTGTGTATACACACATACGCATGTATGTATGTATGTGTGTGTGTGTATGCATGTATTTCCAGAAAGCCATTTCTTAAATATTTATCAGCACATCCCTGATTAGACTATTCAAAAGCAGAATCAATGAACTACTTTGAAGCAGAGGAGGTTTCCTTCAACTAAAGTCTTTAAGCAAAGGTTGTGAGATCACTAGGGTTTACGCTGTGGAGATTCCTCTATATGTATAAGTTAGGGGAAATTTCTCTGAAGTAACGTTGTACTGAAATTCTCTGAATCTGATTCTAATTCATTGACGATCTATATCTAAATGTCTTCACTTTTTTGTTACTCTTTTTCTTCTCCATGGCCAGGAACTGGCTTCCTCTCCTCACTTTCCCTTCAGCATTTAACTGGTTTTGTTATACAACATCCCTCTTCGAAGGAGAAGTCTTAGGTTTTTCTTTCATTTAGCCATAGCCCAGAGCTATTAGCGCCACACCCATTCAGGTAATCTACTATAGCCTGCAGAAACCCTCAGGCTTAAATTGTCTTTTTAATTCTTTTTTTCTGTTGCCGCCATTCCAAGTGCTTCAGTCTAAACTCTTGTTTAAGTAAGCAAGTGAGACAATTGAAAGTCTGATCATATTCCATTGTCATTATACTGGGTCCCTTTTAATCATTCCAGAGCTTTCTGCTTAGGAAAACTTCAGAGGAGCTCTTTGGAGAAAAAGAGATTTCCTTTTCACTCTCCTGTCCCACTCATGGCTTCCCACAGTTCAATAAGGGAGCAGAATGAAAAAGACGGAGATAGAGCAAATAGAACTGGTGACCTTTGCTCTACATACTACTAGCAAACCCAGATCTCTACATTTCCTCCATGTATTACAAAGTAGAACATAATTGAATTCAATTAAGTTTTATTTAATTCGAGAGATATCAGGCAATAAGCATTTATGAAGTGCTTCTGATGGACCAAACAATGAGCTAGTGCTGGTAATCCAAAGGCAGAAACTAAAGAATCCTCACTCAGGAGAGTGTGTACACCCACACACACGTACACACACACACACAGACACACACACACTGCAGTATGCACCTACATACATATATGTGTGCAGATATATTTGTGCATGTGTGTATCTCCCCCTCTATATGTCTCTCTGTCTGTGTATATATACATGTATGCGCATATATGTATACATGCATATACAATATATGATATATATTACATGTGTAATATAATATGTGTATTATGTATACATATATGCACGCATATATAGAAATATATGTATTATACATATACATATATACATGCATATAGAGAAAACTATAGCTATATATAACTAACTATATATTCACATACATATACACTTGCATGCACACATGCATATGCATGTATGTATGTTAGTGTGTGTATATATGTACATGTGTGTATAATACTTTGAATGCTGGGGCCATTGGGGGGGGCAACCCTGACCCCATGGTTGAAGCAGGTATCAATCATTTGGAGCCTATCTTGTGATTTCTATATGCTACACCTGGACTTTGCTGTTCTAATCAGATGTCACCACTCCCAGAGCCTCTCCAGCCTTTTCTATGGATTTTCAGCAATTTTGCAAAACAACTAACGTGATAACTTTGAGAGTGCGTGCCTTCCATGAGGCTCCATGTGTTCAAGTGTATTGCAGTGCCCCTTCTGCTCACTGGGGGCGCTCTAACACTTCAGTGCTGCATGATATCCCAAATTGCAATTCGCTTGCCTCAGTTCAACACCCTCGTTTTTACTGCTTTGACATTCCTCTTTATTTCAGATTAGCAGATACAAATGCACCCAATTCTGGTGTTTCAGAGATAAAGTTCAGCAAAATTCCTGTCCTCAAGGAATCTATTCTCTAGGTAGTAAGGAGAATTAGATAAGTATTTAATTATCTGTAATGGAGACATATGAGATATAAACAAAAGTAATTATTTCTGAAAAGTGAGAACTGTATGCCTTTCCTAAGAGATGACAAACAGCGGTATAAAATATTTGAAGAGAGGGGAAACCTTTTCTTAGAAGAATTTGAGGGAAGGATCCATGTTGGAGTTCAAAAGATAACTTAACTTGGCCTTATTGATGCTAAAGGTGGAAATGTAAAGGAAGTCTGTCCCTTACATGGGACAATTATTTTCTAAATTATATGATAGCAGGAGAGATCAGGATGAGATTAGGAACTGTTAGTCCAGTTTGACTGGGCTATGGTATTTGTCAAGAATAGGATAAAATAAAGCTGAAGATATTTCAAAGTCAGATTCAGAAGAGTGGTGGAACTGAAGTCATGTATTCTTGAAGATTAGAGAAGTGGAGGAGATTAAGGAATTTGGATGCTAGGTTGTTGGCTAGGTCATCACCATGAATATTGATCATGGTAGAGATGGAAGGGAATTTCATCTAGTGTAATTCCCTCTGGGTATGAGATGAGGACACCATGTCTCAGGGAGCTGAATTAGCTAAAGTCTCAAGGGTAGTAAGTCTCAGAGGTGGAATCTGAATCCCTGTTGTGTGCCTTCACAGTCAGTGCTCTTTTGATAAGCACCAAGTGTTGGGAGAAGTATTAGTGAGGAAAAAATGAAACCAAGTGCAGAAAGTGTTCAGAAAAGTGGGAGATAGTTTTCAATACCTAAAGAAGAAGGCAACAGAGTAGAAGAAGGTAATAATGGTCGCTTTACTTCAAAAGAGGTGGTTGAGTGATAGTGGGAGGGCAAAGAGAGAATAAGAGTAGGATCCCCTATAGAAAAAGAAATTTCAAGTTCAGATGAGGAATAGATCATTACCAGCTGGGGGACTCAGGGTAAATTGCCAGGGAATATTACAGTTGAAATGGACCTTAATATATTAAAAAAAAAAAAAATTACTTATACAACTGTAAAGTCAAATTTTAGAGATTACCAGTTTGGGAACTGGAGATCATAATGGAGTCTCAAATTATGTCATACTTTCAAATCCACAGCATGGTTAACATATTATTTTAGGCATTAAAATTACCTTGGGTGCTTGGTTTTATTTCACGACACAGTGACATTTTCTCATAATCTCAGAATGACTCCCGCTGCTATTTTCTGATCCAAACAAGGGAACTAAATGAAGCATGAAAAGGCTGTACCTGAAATGAAAATTCACACCCCAGTAATGGCATCCTCATTTCAAGAGTCATTTTCTTGCCATAGCTATGGTGGAAAACAAATGTCTTAGTTAATGAATGTCTCATTTGGGGCATATTCACCTAAATGTTTACCTCAGTGTTGAGTTCACAGGCAAAAATAATTCCAAATCTAAATCAGATCTTGTCAAGTTAACATTTGTCTATTTTAGCATTACAAATAACAGCCTTGCCAATCCCTAGTTCTAAGTTCAAGTTCAAAGAATAGAACCATAGATCTTAAATTTAGAATAGGAAAAAATTTTAGAAGTTATTTAGTTCAACCTTCTCATTTAGAGAAGAAGAAGCTAAGGCATAAATAAATCAAATGTTTTGCCTAAGGCCATGTAGGGTGGAAGTAGTAGAGCTGGGGATTTGTACTTTGGCTCTCTGCCTCCAATTACTGCGTTCGTTCTTTCTCTTCCATCAGATTTGAAAAGACAAGTAAGGCTTACTTCCCGTATTTCCAATTCAATTCAAACAAGATTTATTGGTCAATTGAGGGTAAGGCACAGTTCTAAATGCTGAGAATACAAAAAGAATTAAATATAGCCCCTGCCCATCTGGAGCTTATATTCTAGTAGAGAAGAAATATGGATACAAACAATAATGTGTGAAAGTGTATTAAAAGGTGTATTTTTTAAAAGCCACCCAAGTTCAATAAAGGAATTGATTATTTCCACCTGTCAACAATGAGGGAAGGCATCACAGGCTTTGTGCTTTGAGAGATGGGTTGTAAACGGACTGGTAAAGGCAAAAGGATGACATAGGGCAGACAGTCTTTAAAGAAGAACATTATTTCCATGTACCTCACTCTATACGTAGACTGTATTGTGTGGAAATACCATTTGCATTATCATTTCTGGACTTAAATTATACAGAAAGACAATCATATAGTTTCTGGTATAAGAAATTCTATAGTGATGCATGAGAAGGCAGATGGAGAAGGTAGATGTCATAATAATTATTTCATTTGGAATAAAACTTTAATGCATATACAGTTGAGCTGGCAGATTTGTCATAAAATAGTAATAAAATATAATTTTTACCTTTCCTTTAATTAGATATATTTTTTATTTTTTTCTTATTTTCTTTCCCTTTCTTTCCTGTTTAATTCTCTCTTTCTTTTTTCTGTTCCTTTTTATCTTTCTCTCTCTCCCTACTTCTCTTTCTCCCTGCTTCAATCTCTTGTACTCTCTCTCCCTTCTTTCCTTCCTTCCTTCCTTCCTTCCTTCCTTCCTTCCTTCCTTCCTTCCTTCCTTCCTTCCTTTCTTCCTTGCTTCCTTTTTTCTTTAATTTCATGGCTGTAGGGAATTTGTTTTTCTGGAAATTCTTTCCCCTGTTATAGATCATTAACTCATAGTCTTAGAGATTTACCTTGAGCACTAACTAATTGAATTGGGATGGTCAGACAGCCAACAATTGTCAGTCTTAGCAAAGGGATAAGAATGGGATCTGTGATTTCATCACAGAGAACTGAGTGAGGAAATTCCTTTCCCCAGTTCAAGTTGTCACTGTCTGCAAACTCTATAGTCTTAGAGAGTTGCCTAGAGCGTTGAGAGGTTAAGTGACCTGCTCTGGGTCACATAACCACTACGTGTCAGAGGGAGAAACACAAGTGTTCCTGGTCTCAAGGCAGGTGTTCTAAACTATATTGCCTCTCAGGAACTAGCATGGGTTATTTCCAAATAATAGATATTTTGCCCCTAAAAGCCTTCTTTAGCTTTGTGAAAGAATAGTAGATTTAAAAAAAACAACAACAACAACAAACCTAATTTCTTTTTTTGTCATGCTAATAACATTGGCTTTCATTTCATTTTGATGTAAACCAATGAAGAATCAATACTGTAGTAAGCAAGGGCTCATTCTTTTGTTGTTTTGTTTATTTTTGTTTTAAAAGAACTTATTACATTCCCATCATAAAAAGGCTCATAGTATGTCCATGTTGACAAAATCCATTAACACTATAATATATGTACAGTCCATCAAAATCTCCTTTCATTTCTTTGATGGATGGATTTAAAAAAAATAAAGTAAATGTTTTTCTAATACCACACAGACTGTCACATTTGACACTGTTTCACCAAGAGGGTATTTCCACATTCCAGATTGTGACAAATGAAAATGTGTTTTGTACCAAACCTATGTTAGAAACTCTGAAAGGTTCAGAAGCTCATTTCAGATATGCCTCTCAACCTATAAATATGATATTCCACAGTTGGCAAAACAGCTGAAAATTTCATGGCAATGCACTTCCTTAGGATAATTCTGGAAATGTATCCTCTACATTACAGTAAAGCAGCCCTCTTGACTAGAAGGAAGGATAAACCTTTCATGTTAATTGGTCCTCATCTCTGAATATGCCTCTAACCACTTTCTTTCCTATGCTATTTTGCTCATAATAGAATTTAGTGATGAAGTCCAAGGCAAAAAGAATGACTAAAAAAATTCCAGTCTCTTATAACATTTTCCCACCTTTTCCATGATCAAATCTGTTGCAATAAATAGAAAAGACTATTTCACAGGGGATGTGAACTGACCACATGAGAAGGTAGAGAAATATTTCTTCAGAACAAGTTATGTTACTTTGTGAGATAGTCATATTTTTTCTTCAGTCCAAAGAAATGAACTAAACCTCTTTTTAAATTAAATTGTATTTTCAGTTGTATTTCTTATTTTCAAACAATGCAGCCTTATCCTCATCCCTCTTTCTTTCTTTTGCCCCCATTAAGGAAGCAAAAAACAAAACCCTCAAAATCCTTGTTAAAAATGTATATTGTCAACAAAACAAAGTTTCTCATTAGCCATATCAAATGTGTGTGTGTGTGTGTGTGTGTGTGTGTGTGTGTGTGTGTGTGTGTAGCAATCTTCACTCTGAGTCTATTGACTGTCTACCAGGAGGTGAGTAGCATATTTCATTATGAATTATAAGATATTCTGGTTGTTCATTACATTAAAACATCATTCATAACAACTATTATCTATCCCATTTATACACCATAACATTTATCATTCCCCCTCAGATTCCCATTCTTTAATACTTCAGAAGAGCTATGGATATTTTCATTTCATTTCTTCACAGAAACAACAGAAAAGTTTGTTTTTAAATATATATATATGTATATATACACACACATATATATGTATATATATACACACTCTACACATGCATATGCATATACATATATACACATATTTTTTGTGTGTATACATACACACATACATTCACTGTAATCCTATAGTTCTAATACAATTTTACTGGTATTATTTCTGAACTTTGAAATTTCTTCTGTGTTTTTTTGGGGAAGTAGATTAAAAAACTTCATTGACATTTTCTTCCTTCCTTCCTTCCCTCCTTCCTTCCTTCCTTCCTTCCTTCCTTCCTTCCTTCCTTCCTTCCTTCCTTCTTTCCTTCCATCCTCCTTTTCTTTCTCTCTTCATTTATTGCTTTTTGAATGAAGATTATTATCCTCAAAGAATTCAGTTAAATAGCTGTTATGATAGAACCAGAAAGAAAGAATGGGAGCCTGAATTAGGACACTGGCCATGTGAGTAGAGAGACAAGATAGATATGTCCTACTGTCAAGGTAGAATGGACAAAACTAGGAAATGGTTGGATTTAAGGGAAGGAAATAGGATTTATTGCAGCACCAAATACTGGGCTAAGTATTTTCTTTTTAAACAGTTATTATCTCC
This sequence comes from Notamacropus eugenii, assembly GCF_028372415.1. Classification (NCBI taxonomy): domain Eukaryota; kingdom Metazoa; phylum Chordata; class Mammalia; order Diprotodontia; family Macropodidae; genus Notamacropus; species Notamacropus eugenii. The sequence continues at coordinate 118,993,178 of NC_092877.1, read as the reverse complement.
TTTGTTCCTAACAACAATCCCATAAAGGTGCTTTTATCTTCATTTTGCAGTTGAGGAAACTGACAAACAGAGATGAAGTGATTTGCGTGGAATCACACAGATAATAAGGATCTGAAACCAGCTTTGAACTCAGGTCTTCCTCAAGTCAGGCCCAGCATTCTATGTACTACACCTCCAGCTACTGAAACACAAAATTACTATATAGCCTGCACTGAATGGGTAGTAGAAGCAACTCATAGGAATTATCTAAATTTAGTAACAGTGTATTCAATTTTTTTTTAGAAGTTAGGATATGACTCAGACTTGGATAAAGTTAGTTTACAAGTAAAATCGTATAGTCTATCTACAGGAATTTGTTTAATGTCAGGCACAGTCCTAGATGCTGGAGGTAGTAACAAAAATTTAAAAACATTATTTTTATATGATATTTCATTATACTGTATCACATTATTTCTATCATATAATATATTATTTATGTTAAACTATATTCTATATTATATTATAACTGTTATTTATTAAAAAAAACTTTGCTGTTTCCTTAAGAAATGGAACTCCTGGTGAATGAATTAAGACCACTGGAACTTACTATAATATAATAATATTATATAATATATGATAATACAATATACAATATAATACATAATATGATATGATGTAACATGATATAAGTGATATATACACACATATGTATGCATATGTATATATATGTGTGATATATAACATTCATATATGCAGATACAAACAATTATTCATTCTTTTGAATAGTCTTTTTCTTTAATGGAGACACATTTGAACAGTTTCTGATAATAGAAAATATTGTCTCTCTTTTCCAAATGTTTCATTTGGTTTTAATCATTAAAGGATATGAGATCTTTCTGCAATAATATTAGAATTCCGTGGTTGCTGACAGATGACCCAGCCCGCAGCCTTCTCATCTGCTTCTCTGTATACTCACAGAGCAGGGCATTCTGATACACACACACACACACACACACACACACTCACACACTCACACACTGCAGCGATTTAGAGTAGCTCTGCAGGAGTGTGGTCCAGTGGGCTAGAGGAACAGAGGGAGACAGGAATCAGGCTGATTACTTCCTGCCATCCTGTCATATTGTAATGAGGCCAGCTTCTACATCACATGTCCTCAACTCAAATATTGTAGCACAGCACCTATAATTCCTTAAGAAAAAAGAAAAAGTGCAAACTAGTGTCAATATTAGTCATATTAATTTCTCTAGGTTGTACAGTTAACTGCAGCTCCCATTAACTTTTGCCTTGGCACTTAGCCTAGGGGAAGTACATTAAAATGCTTTAAATACAATCACGTAAAATGAAGTGAAATACCACTGAAGAAACTTTTAGTCATTACTTTCTCCAGTAACATTTTTTGTTAGAATGATAAATGATCTTTTGAGGGAAAAGTCCATATTTCATTTATTCTCCTATGTACCACCCTTCAGTGTTTAGGTTTTTGTTTGTTGGCTTATTACCCTTCTGGAGATTTGTGCCTAGACACTGGTGCTGCTTCACTAATTTCTGAGATACATTTTGGAATATAATTACACGCGCTTCTGTAGGGACTCTGAGGCACTGAGTGCCAGTGTTCCATTTAGTAAGTCAATACCGGTAGCAGAAAAACAACCCAGTCATCTCCAGGACACAAGCCAAAGATGAGCTTAGTGTGTGTACCCAGTGTAGCTCCAAGAGTAACATTTGGACAGTGGAATCATCTTGTCTTCTAACTTCAGAGGTCATCAGTCCAAAGAACACGTTGAAGAAATTCAATGGAAACTACTGGGAGCCAAACACTGGCGGCTGCCCCTGAGAAGCAGATAGTAATGGATCTCAGAGGTTTTCCAATTTACAGCTGGTGCTGGCCAGTAAAGATATGACCTCAGGTGTTACTCAACCTGTTATCTACCCCTGTTGCCACTTGATGCCTTCTGTCAGAAGAAATTATGGAAGCACAAGTCAGTCCTTGCAACCATTATTTGATCACAGAAATGGTTGGAGGTTTGCTTAGCTTGAGGATATAATGAGAACAGTCATTCTTAGGCATAGACTGTGTAACACAGTTTATTGATGACAGATCAGAGAATGGAGAGTGTGCTTATCAAATTCAAAATGGGTAGGGAGAGAAGTTGAGCTAACAAGCAGATTCAGGTTCAGATTAGATAATGTAGTGGCCACTGTTAAATTGCCTGCCCCATTAGCAATTAGAGCTACCCTACTTTTCCTCTCTTTTGAAGATCTAATCAAGTTTGCTCAGCCCAAGAGGAAGACAGGGGATTGATGAAGAAAGTGAAAGAGTGATGATGACTCCTGGAACCCCAAAACCCAGCAGAGCAGACGGTACTAATGCCAGCAGGAGATGTACCATTCATGGCATTGGTGGCAAGGGAAGAGAATCAGTACTGATTCATAATCCTCTTAGGGGTTGACAGCAGAGATTCAATTGAACTATATAAGAAGAAGGAATTCATGCCCTTCTAGATCTACCCTGGGAGACTTCTGGAATGCAGAGACCACATGCAAAAGTAGGCAAATTTTGTAAAATTAAGGAAAGGTGCATGTTTTGGCCTATATAGAAAATCCAGGGGGCCCAGATTAGTAGATTGATACCCCAGGAAAGCATGTGAAAAGTATCATTTGCAATAGAGCTGAACTTTTGGTAAGAGGGAAATTAAGCTGAGGGATAGCACTGATGAGAAAAAGGTACACCTGCTGGTTGAAGTTGTCCAATTACAGTAGTGACAGGACGAAAGACAACTTGAGCAGAGCAGTGGAAGAGAACAGTGGAAGTTGAGAGGAAGTGAGTATCCCCTCCTTGGATGTCTTGTAGGAAAAGCCAGGTGATTGCTTGTTGAGTAATTGATAGTTGCTGAGAGCCCTTCTAAGGTTTGAATCCTGTGATTCTATGATACTTATTTTCCCCTCTAAAGTAAAGATTATTTGATTCAAGTTATCTTAAAATGTTCTACAATGGAAAAAGTTAATACATATTATAATTTCAATTTCCTTCAGTTTACTGTGCATATGTATACACATGCTCAGGAACTCTCAGGTACCCTATGCGCATAAACCTACCTCCTAAAGAGACTTTTCTTTCAACCCATTTCTTCTCTATGAATGCCATCTTTCTTTGTGCCCCTACATGCTCCTTTGCATTTGACAGATTGGAGTGTATCTGATTTTGCAAAACAAAAAATGAAAGCAAACCAAATTTAGCTCCATGGCAGATGTTCTCCTCCGAAGTCGAATTAGTCATTAAAATCTGTTTTCCTTTGTATATTTTTGTTGTTGTTGATTTGGAAAGAGGGACAAAGTTTAATGAATTGCCTTTCAAATTATCTCTTGAAAATGTTCTCATGGCCATGGACAGTAGGCCCAGGTGTGGCTTGCTGACTTAATTAGCAATGTGCATATTAGACACATCTCAGAAGGCTGCATGTCTAATGCAAATGTTGGAATGCTTAATGTTCAGTCAGTCAGCTGTGCTGATTGCCTTGTACCACAGGATACAGCAAGGAAGGGTGAGAGTTTGGAGAACCAGAGTGGTTTGGTGAGTGCTCGGGAGAAAAGTGATAGAAGCAATAAATCTGTGAAAGATTCTTTCAGAAGTACTTCTTATTTCATAAGATTACAGGGTACCTGTTTTGAATAATAGTAATCATCTTCTTAATATAGAACATCTTTCTTTCACATAGACAGTAACTCTTCATATACTGGGTGTTTGCTTGTTCCATTTAGAATACATCCATATTCAATTAAAGTGTCCGTTTAAATTTAAAAATAGCTTAACTTGCCATAATCCCTGTGTCATCACATAACAAATTAGATGTCAGTGGATATGACTTGACATTATGTAGTTAACATACAGAATGCCCTTCTCCAAAATAGATGCATATTTCATCTACGACTTAATAGGAAATTTTGTGGTATTGCTCTAGGCTTAGATGTTGAGAGATAGGGACCCATTCATTAAGCATAATGCATCTACTAGATAGACAGACAGACAGACAGATAGATAGACAGATAGAGTTAAATATCTCCCTCATAGAATTTTCTTATCTGCCTACCCTACCCCGTTTCTCAGCTGAGCTGTACAATATATAAAAAGAACAAGACAGTACAAAGTACTGGGTAGGTAGTCCTAAATTGAGAAAATGAGTCTTGGACTGGGCATTGCAAGGGGGTGTTGCATTTTAGCCTTATTGAGTGTGTAACCATAGGGAACATTATATTATGACTATTTTTTTTGTTTGTTTTTCCTTGACTTTCTTACCATTACCTCTCTATTTCCTAACCTTTCTATTTTTTCTATTCTTAGCTCTTAGTCCTTTCCTATGTTCAAATGGAATTCTTGTGTTCTCCCCCTTTTCTTTCTGTTGATAACATTCTTGTGGCTATGTGCCAACTTTTTACAGTATTTTTTTAAATTGGCATTATACTCCCCAGTTTCCATTTTATTACACATTCTTTGGTGTTCTTTTGGATCTCTGTCCTTATTGACCTAGATGAGGTGATCCAGAATCATTATCAAGAATTACTGTGTGCCTTTTATTTCTAGCAGCAACAAGGATTCTGTTTTCATTGTACAAGAGTCATTTTTCACAAATTGTTGTTTTATTTACTGTCCCAAGAATTTTCCTTTAATATATGTGTGTTGTCAATCCCAATTACTTTTTTTCCCTGCAGCACAACTCTATATTTGTTTCTTGGGGGTGATTCATCTTTAAAAGTATGTTCTAAACAAGGCCAAAAGTCCCCAGGAACCCTAATACTCCAACAGATTTTGGGAGAAACTGACTTGCGAGTTGGTAGAAATTGGAGTGGGGGTTACTTTTTCAAGCAGTCTTGGTAACAGCATATCCCATTGCTTGAAAATTATCATTGTACACTTGAGGGGAAAGAGATTGTAGAGAGGATTATTGTTAAGGTAAAATTTGCTGTGAACTTCACTTAGAAAATTGCCTGTTGTTCTGGGGTTAAATATCTTTGTAGATTATTGTCTCCAAGTAGAAGCATTTAGGTAATGTCACTGCCTGTCATGGATCTTTCTTTGGTTTGGACTTTGATGAGGATATTTCCTTCACTGTTGTTGCTTCTTTGTAGTAGGAAAAAAATATCATGAAACTTCCTTGCACCATAAGCTCCATAGGCAATGAATTTTTTCCCTTACTACAATAAAGCAGCAACAGTGAAAATTATAGTTTACATAAGATGCTTGTATTGAGGGAAAATCTACACTTATATGTTGAAATAGCTTCATATCTTTTCACCTCAGTCAAACCAGAGGACCAATGATTACAGATAACTCATGAAAATTATATAGAATAGCATTATCCTAAAGGAAATAGGCTACATGAAGATAGGAATAGACTGTATCTGTGAGATAAATATGCATTTTATCTGTTTCTGATATCATCCTACTCTAGAATTAATTTAATATAAAAGGATGTTATACTCATTTACTTCAGTTTGCTTGAACACTTCCAAAGATCCATGGTTTTATTTAGAGGATATAGATAGTCTCTCCATTGACACAGATTACACTCCCTTTTTAAACAACCTTTATGAATGACTATTGCAAAAATGTTGGGGATGGAAGCTCAATTCCATGTGGACAGTCTCAGGTGGGTAAAGGTGGGAACTTCTAAATCTTAGAGTTCTCATGAGGCCTCCCAGGAAACGGCAGGGAATCGAGGAGTGAGACCGAGCTATCTCGTGTATTTCCACCTCTTCCCGTGAGAAACGTGATGGGAGGAGCATCCCCGCCCTCGAGACTGTCCCGGATCTGGGCACACCTATTGTTATCTAACAGGCACGGTATTCAGGTGCAAACTACACGGCCAGAGAGCTTAAATAGGGTCAGGAAAGCCTGAAGGCGCTCTTAGCGCGGAGGGGCTCTGACAGGACAGAAGGCTCCGTTTTTCCTCTCTTCGCTCTCCCCTCCCCCTCTCTCCCCACTTACACTTCTGCTTCCAATCTCTTACCGTAAGATCTTTGCCTCCTTGGGAGATTTCTCTCTCCCTCTTAAGGAAGACCTCCCCCTGCACATGTAACCAGGACCCTGAATAAAGCCTAACCCTTGTTCGACTCCGGAAAGTCTCTTCTCTCATACGTTTATCCGGTTTGGCCAACCGAAGACCTGGGACAGGTAAGGTAAGACTCGGGTAGCCCTCAGGCCTCTAGGCCTGGCACAAAAAGTTCAACAGGGATTTCTTAAATGAATACTGTGTTCAAGCACTGGAGATTCAGACACAAAAACAGAAATTGTTTCTGCCCTCGATTACTTTTTTTAATATTCTACCATGAGGAAGAACATTCAACAGGTAAATAGATTAGGTACAAAATGTAGGGAGAGTATATAGTGAATATTTTTGAGAGTGTTTGATCCAAGTGCAACTGGGAAGTTCCAGAGGGTCCAAGGAAATAACTTCTCATTGCCTGATACTTTTGGAGATGACAGACTTACTGTTTCTGATCATGAAGTAGCCCAAGTGTCAAAGAACTTGGCATTGTAGAACAATTAGGCAAATCCTAAGAGACCTCCTTACACCTTAAGTCACCCAGAGTCAGGAGTAGAAGGGTAACATATGGCCTGTTTTCAAATAAAAGATAGCTTTCAGCTTGATCCTCACTTGGGACTCTCCAAGGTACATGATATCCTCAGCCCAGCATCATGGTAACCTTGCTCACTTCTTTGAGATAAGCTTTCTTTCTGAATCCTTGCTATTGCTGCCTCTTTTGGATTCTCTTCCCGACTAGGTGATCAAGCAAGAACTTTGCAATGTTTGTGTCCAGGGTAGGAGGTGACCTTGTGAGTTCAAGGAATAGCAGTGTCCACCAGAACATCATTGCCAGCACTGGAGAGTGTTGTTGTAGCAGGGATAGACTCAGGGGCCACTGGTGGTGGAAGTGGCAGAGCAGGAGTGTGGAGTGGCATGATATTTCGAAGCCAAAGTGAACCACAAACTGCTTTGTGGGAGGATGCAGCTTTAATAGCATCCTCTCAGAATATTGTGCCAGTAGCTAAGTTTCTGAATTCTATTGTGTTAATATGTACTTGTGAGGAATTTTTTTAATTTTTTTTTATATTTAGCCTGCACTCAATTACCTGTCTTTTAACTTATTCATAACATAAATCACATGCTTCTTCCCCATGCATCTTTTCAAGATTCACACCATATGAGAAATTATGTAAGCTATACATAACTTTTTACCTGGAAGATGAGAGTGGAAGACATTAAGAATCATCGAATATGAGAAAATCTCCCTAAATAGGGGAAATATCTGTAGGAATGTATATGCCTGGGTTCCGATCCCACACACTCATTATCCCAGCAATGCTAGAAAAGTGCAGACCAAACAAATAGATTTTCAATTCATAGATCTATTAAGACATGACTATGCTAATACTTGGGCAATGACACAGAGGATCAGGAGACACATATCCAAAGCTTTTCCAATCTGCTAAAACCTGATAAGCTAACACTTAGCTAACATAGCCTTCAAAAGCTCAAGATCACTAATGTACCATAAGAAGGCATCAGCTTTCTGTGGAGATAGCTTCAGATTAATACTACAGTTTCAAAAAGAAGAACTTTCTCTAAACATAAAAACATTTTAAAAAATTTATCAAGATGATTATTCTTTTAATAGTTCACACTTCTAGGACAAGTATAATTGTAATTACAGTCTTGCTATGTATAGGAAGAATATACACATACAAACAGAGAGGAGAGATCAATATGATAGAAATTGTTTGAATAAAAATATGGAGAAATCACTGCAAGAGTTTTTCACATTTGGCATGCATGTTATGTAAAATGGGAGGAAGGTTACTTGTTTGAATTCTTGGGCATGCTATGTGATTCTTGCCTATTAGCTCTAAGAGCAATTTTGGCCTCCAACCATGAGTATAGGACATGAAAATAAGTACAGATTTCTTCCTATTTTGATAGAAAAATTTTTCATTACTTTTATATCTCTACAAATTTTTCCAGTTTAAAACAAATTGGCAACATATTCCCTAATTTCCATTCTTTTTTGCACATCCTTTGGTGTTTTTTTGGATCTCTGACTTCTTTGACGTAAATGTTCTTTCCATTGATGTAGACCACAATTTCTTTACTACTTTCCCATCGTATGATTCTCTATATATGTTTTACCCAGTGTGTTGAGTTCCTTCTTCTCACACGTAAATCCTATTAATTCCAGTTCCCATTTCCTATTTTTCTGAGTATGTTCCAGACTTTTAGTATGAGTAACTAAGCAACAACCTTCCAATCCTACATTCTTACCAACTAATGCTAAATATAGGGACTGGTCAGGTTATATTTCATTCCACCTCAGTTCACTAAAACACAGACTTCTTTCCTGATCTGCCCCTTTTTGATTTTATACATGCATACACACACACACACTCATGCACATATAGTCTTAACATAATTTTCCCTCCCTTTTTCCTTTTGGTAAATGGTATATTTCCTTCTCTTCTAAATTCAACTGTATGTCTGTTTATTTAGTTGTCTCTGATTTCATTGGTATAGGTGAATGTAGGGGAATTGAGTTTCGAAGTACCTCTTTCCCCTAATTAATGCAGATTAGTATCTACTCTAAAATTTATTGTCTCAGAGAGTTGTCTGGGGTCTCTAAGAGGTCCACTGACTTGCCAAGGGTCATGTAGCAGTATGTGTCAGACGCAAGAATTGCCTCCTGCTCATTTTGGATCCGAGGTCAGCTTTCTGGTTAATATGCCATGCCGCCTCATGGTCTCATAGTTTCTAATAACAAAACCATCCTTATTAGCTTTCTGCCTACCCCTATTAACAAATATAAAGATCTCAGGACACAGTCAGTTTGCACACAGCAAATATATCTCCTCATTTCAGTGTGTGTGTGTGTGTGTGTGCATGTGTGTGTGTGTGTGTGTGTGTGCATGCATGCATGTGTGTGTTTTTCCTAAAAGTATATCCTTTTCACTTTTAACCATATAGGACACAACTTTAGCTGTCTATATTTTTATACTAAGTATAATTTGTTTTTGTAATTTACAGTAGGTTCTAGTTTACTCCTATCTTTCTAATTTTATTTAGTTCTTCAAAACTTTCTTTGTTACTCCCTCCACATCCCATATTTTTCCCCATTTATCTTTCCTTTATAGCACGTTCTATTATATTCTTTTTCATATAGTCCTCATTCTCATAGTGGGCCTTTCCCTTCATTAGTTTTTTTTTCCCCTTAAATGCCTTCCTTTTCTCTAATGTATATTTTATTCAGTGATTTATTCTAAAACAAGTTATCTTCTTACTTTGCTCTTTTGGCATCACTTGTTCAATTCTAGGTGTGTTACTTCTCTTTTCTTCCACTACAAACTGACACCTAAAATAGTTATTTTCCTGCCTCTTCCTCAAACCCCATCTTGTTATTCCTTCAGCCATGGGAGATTTCCTTGCATCCATTTGAACAGATATTACAAGGTACATTGTTCATTTCCTTTCTCTTTCTGAGCCCTTGAAGTTGGCCCAGCAGTTCCTTTCTCCCGTTCATTATGAGGAGTTCCTGGGCAGTTTGAAAAGATATGCCCTTTCCCCCCACAAAAGTTATATACAGTCTCTCTCTTTTTTTTTTTTTAAAGGGAAGGACTGCTGGGCTCTTGTTCTCCATATCTAAAACACTTTTTTTCTCATTGTACTCTAATGATTTCTTGATCCACATCTATAGGATATCTTTTCTTATCCCTATATAGGCTGTAATACTTCCTTTTCCTAAATGAATAGAGCCAGAGATTTTTAACCCTGTCATCTCCTTATAATATTTCACATTTACTATTCCCATCACACACATATTAACTTTATTGTAATAATTAATATGTAATATAATCTGTGATATTATTTCTTGTATATCTATGTTTTACTTCTTGAAGAAAATGGTTAGTATAACTTCTGCTTTTGAACTCATCATGAAGTTCATCCAGTAATACAAGTTCTTCTCCCCTGTTATAGTCTCCAAAATAAATCTGGTTTTTCTATTGAGCTGGAGCTTAAAAGCAATATCTTATTTCCTGCGATTTGAATTACCATATTTGTTCCTGGATTCATTCCAGGTGAATTAATAATAAGGGACTTTGATCCTTTGTGAAGACAATTCTCACTGGAAATCTTCCCAGAACACAGTATTCGAAGTCCAGTGCTGAAACCTGGGTTGCAATTCAGCTCTGCAACTTTATAAGGTCACCTATATGACTTTGAACAAGTCACTTACCCTCTCTAATCCTCAGTTTCTCCATCTGTAAAATGAGATTGTATGAGATCAAGAGTTCTTAATCTTTTATTTTGGCATCATTTACCCTCTTGGGGTCTGGTGAAGTCTAGGGACTGCTCCTCTGGGGAAAAATAATTTATAGAAACACTAAATTTAAGTTAGAGATTGGTGAAAATAAATATGTATTTTATTCACCTAAGTTTATAGATCCCTGAAAATTTACCCAGGTGAAGAATCCTTGAGTTGGTTGATCTCCAATTTCCCTTCTGCTTCTAATTTCTTTGAGATAGAGGCTAATTCCCACATTCCTCTTTTCCCCCAAGAAATGGATTCACTTGTTCTTTCTTTTCTTGATTCACTTAAGGAAAATTAAATGCACAAACCATTGGTGCCTGTATTCTGCTTTCCCTCTTATTTGTATCTAGTTTTTCTTTATTCCTCATTCCATTCTATGACAATTTTAACATTCTTATATAAATATATATATTTTTTACTTTGACTATTATGCCTCATCTAAATTACTACTCCAGTACCTCATCGTAATATCGAGATGGCACTGGTTTATCAAAGTCTATACCAATAAAGTGTTAGTCAAGTTCTAGTAAAACTGGGAAGTGGTATAACACTAACCTAGTAAAAGATGGTATATTACTATATACAATATATATGATAGGGCTCAAAGACTAGTCTGTAGTAACTCACTTTGAAGAAGCTCATCCTTAAGGACTGTCCATCATATAATGAATTATTTTAGTCTCAGCAATCATAAAAAACTGCCTACTGGGATACTGCCTAAAGGAGGAAGGTTGTATTAATAGAGGGAGTATGTATTCAGATGTCAGGAACATTTGAAGTATTATTCTTATTATATGAAAACTGTGATTTCATTGGTGTGTGGAACTCTTGGTGAGCAAACCACTTTCTCTACAACTTATAAACTTAGAGAATTGCATGGAAACTGATTTGCTCAATATCACCTAGCCAGCAAGTGGCAAAGATGGAACCTGAATCCAGGTTTTCCTGACTTAAGACCCATCCTCTTTCCACTATACAATCTTGCCCCCCTTATATCCTTATTTTTATTATTGTTATCATCTATGTATTTATTGTGTTCTCTAGTATCTTACTCTTTTCTTCCTTATTATTTTTCTCTGTGTTAGAGTCATAGCACAGGCAACTTTCTTATAGGTTGGGCTTACTCAATCCTAACAATTCAATGAGTAGATAGGGCAGTGGATATCTCAGTTTCAACAGTGAGGAAACCAGGATACAGAGAAAACAAAGGATATAGCTAAAGTCACTGCAGTTACTGAGTTGTAGGGTCTAGACTCAGTACCAAATCTTTTCATTCTTAAACTGGCACTTCCTCCATTGCAATGTGATACAATCTGATTAAACTTCTGCCCATCAGTTTCTAAGCATATTCTAAACAACTTGGCCAAAGTCATGCCTACTTATCATAGCCTAGAAAATGTGGCTATCCTACAATAAATTTTTGACAACCATACTTATAAAAGATTTTTTAAAATAAAAATATTGAGTTTTATCCTTATACCGGTCTAAAGGATTGTGAATTCTAGAAATGTATTGTAAATTCTAGAAGTAAATCACAAACTTGGGATGGGGAATGATACAACAATGATGGGAGACTTCAACTAAATTGGAAGTCTTTCTGCTGAAAGCAGAGCAGCTGATTATATTTTAAATTATGTAAGCTGTTTGAGGACAAGGGCTGTCTTTTCTGTTGGTATTTGAATTTCCAGAACTTAGCACAGTGACTGGCACAAAGTAAGTGTTTAATGAACTATCTGTCACCTTAATAAATCTTTGTTGTTGCCTTGTTTAAATAATGCATTCACTCTTCAAAATATAGAATAAATGATGAGTAGAATTTTTATTCTGGCCTGATTCTGAACAATGATGAGAAACTAGTTGCTCTAGTAGCAATGACGAAAACTCGGGGAAAAATCATCATGGCATATTAGAGTTCTTGATAGATGAAGAAAGGAAAATCAGGCATTATCTGACACATTATAGAACTCAGGAGAGTAGATTTCAAAGAGCTCAAATAAATAATTCCTTTTACCCCATGTCCTAGATTTCTACAGGACAAATCACTGTAAGGGAGATGAGATGCTTACAAAGAACCGTATTTTCACAACTGAGATATAGATGACGTCAATAAGAAGGGATGTTGATGCCCTATTAAGTGACCAGTATGGATGCACAGGAAACTCATTGATGAAGTTTAAATGATGGCAGTAAGGGTAAGGAATGAGATTTTTTTTTTTAAATGTAATCATGGGGAGTCTTTCCTCATTGGTGGAAATCAATGCACTGGACCTGCATGAGGAGCAAGCAAAGTTAATGAGAGTAGGAGAAAATATAAATCTACTATTTTTCAGGTGTGTGTAGTCATTTTAACCTTTATCATCAAGAAAGAAGGCTTTCCTTTTCAACTTCCCTTCAGTGATGAAAAGAAGGGGGGAAAACTGTGGGATGAAACCAATATGTAGAACTAAAAGGATGTCCTTTTTCTCAGTTTGCTACACTAGAATTTTCTGAACATTTCCCTTTGGGTAAGATCTAAAATTCTCCCTCTTGGTTCTGTTGAGTTACCTGGCCCAGTGGAAGAACTCTTCCACTCTCTGTTCTCTGGTACGTATTCTTGCATGTATCCTTTGGTTTATTTTGCTGTTAACTTGGCTAAATGGACTTTTTCACTAATTTCTATTTGTGTTCATTGTGGAGCTTGTATTCGGTGGGAAGGAAAGGTCAGTACTTACAAATGAAGCTTGTCTCCCATTTCCACATTAAGAAATAGCAATCAGTAGCTTAACTTGAACCCTAAAAATTATATTCATTAGATGAATAATCTTAACGGAGCAGATATAATTCTAATTTGGTTCCCCCCCTCTATCTGAGGAGGACAGAATAACCAAACTCTGGCTCAAATTCTTGTTTCCCTCCTTGCAGGAAATGAAGTCTCCCTTGTAGAAGGATGAGGGGAGGTGATACTAGAGATGTCTATTCTCACCTCCTTTAGAGTCACGTATTGAGACAGCCTCATTGCATTGAAATAGCAATGTGACTTTAAGGAAGATTCTAAAATCAATTGAAGTTTGTAATGAATGATAAGGACAATGAGAATAATGAATTTTAGTTATATTAAAGGAAAAATGAAAGTTAAAGAGTTTAACATTGAATTTACCAATAGAAAAGAAAGATCATCTATTTCGAATTCTTTCTTTGACATATGAGGAAACTGAGACCCAGAATGTTTAAGTGATTTTTTTCTTATAATCACACAGTTAGCAAGTATCAGAACTAAAATTCAAACCTAAAGCTTCCAACTCTGATGTTCTTTCCACTAAGCCTCTTCAAGGTGCACTGTATACTCTCTGTATACTCTATCTTTCTACCTCTCTAAGACTTACTGCTCTTGATGGTTTAACATGATCAAAATGGAAACCGAGAGAAGAAGAAAAAATTCCAAATCTTACTTCAATTTTGTTTTCTCTGTCAAGAAGAGTGAAATTCAGACTGAGAAATATAGACCAAAAATGACTGACAGAATTGAAACCTAAGAGAAACAAGGAAATAAGAAAACCCCTGCCTCCTCCTTACTCCCCAAGTTGAAGTCTCAAGACCCTAATTAACAATATTTAAGAATGTTGAAACACCTTGTGGGGATGATAAATGGCAGTGATCTTTAACCAACTGTGGAATATGGAGGAAGTGTTTCAGAACTGGGGGCAAACACATCGAATTAAAAAAAAAAGGAGGAAGAAATAGAAGTCCACTAAATAAAAATTGACTTCTTGAAAAATTATGGTATGTGTTAATATGTGCTAATATGTATTAATATTAGACAGATGGGAGGAGAGACTCACATTTTCCAGATACCTGGAATTTAATTCTTATTAGAAGAGCTATCACTTCAATTCCCAGTAAGCTACATGAGGTGGGAATAAGGGGTGTCATTGAAAAGAGACAGCAACAAGGTGTATAAATAGAAGTAGCTATTGAATCTCTGAGCATGAGGAACACTTCCAAGAATGATCAGTGGTATTAAGTATTTTTTTAATTGTTAGATTTGATACAAAATTCTTTCTGGAATAAAACATGGAATTGAGATAACTTTATTGTCTGCTTGCTACCAAGTCCAGAAGTGATACAGAATAGCAGAGGAAAGTCAAATAAGAAACATCATGGATGCTGGGAATGGAAAAGTAGATATCAGATAACACAGAGAACATATTTCAAGCAGTGATTTTGAGACTATCCAAACTGAACATTAGGAACTATTCATTCCAGTTTCAGAGAGGGAACTGAAATGATTGGAGCCACAAGATTTTTGGAAGTCATTTCCCAAACTACTGGTGAGAGGAGGGGAAGAAGGATGAAATTACTATTGATTTGGAAATGTGACTGAGATTGCTTTATTTTCTTTGCTATTCACTTTTTTTTAAACTTGGGTGCTACTTGGCTTATTCTAAAATACATTTTATTGATATTTTTATATTGACATTACCTAAATTTTCTCCCATACCTCACCTCTCTCAGTTGCCAGAGAACTATCCTTTAGAAAGAATTTTTGAAAAAAATAGAGAAACAGAGAAAATAATATCAGCAAAACCAATAAATACAAAAATCTTACAATATGTACAATGTTCCACAAGAAAAGAGACCCATCTCTGCAAGAGAACAGGAGGCTATATATTCTCATATATACTATTTCAGGTTAAAATTATTTCTTTTGTAATTTTATAAAATGCATTTTCAATTGTTTTGTAGTTATTTCCATTTTCATTGTTGCAACTTTATGTATATTGCTTTCATGACTCTGCTTATTTGGAGAATGTCTGAGTAAATTATTGTGTATGATTTGGATGGAATACTATTGTGCTATAAGAAATGATGAGTGGAATGCTCTCAAAAAAAAAAAAAAACCTGAAAAGACTTAAATGCACTGGTGCAAAGTGAAATGGACAGAACCAGAACATTGTATACAGTAACAGCAACATTGTACTGTGAATAATTTAACTATTCTCAGCAATATAATGATACAAGACAATTCTGAAGGGCTTACGATGAAAATGCTATCCATCCTAAGGGAAAATGTTGATAGAGTTTGAATGTAGGTGAAAGTATACTTTTTTCTTTATTTTCCTTATTTTTCTTGGGGTTTTTTTGCCTGTGTTTTCTTTCACAGCATGGCTTAAATAGAAATATATTCTGTATGACTACACATATGTAACCTGTGTCAAATTGCTTTCCTTCTCAATGAGGCTATGGGGGAGGAGAGAGGGTATAAGGGAGATAATTAGGAACTCAAAAAAAATAGTAAAATTGTTTTATATAAAATTTGGTGGAAATAAAATATTAAACTAAAAAAGCAAAAAGGAATCATTTGCGGCCATATAGAAAGGGAAGAATTGATACTAAAAGTTAGCATAAATTCAAGATCAGCTCAATCCAGATCAATTTCATTTGATTTTCTGTTAAGATCTTAAGACTGGTGGAATATAGATTTCAACAGAATTTGGAAAATTTCCTCACCATATTCCAGGGGATATGGTAAAGGCAACATCAAGAGTAATCAACTCTATTTTCACTGATGGTGAAAATAATTTGCTACTTACTTATTTACAGATCTCAATTTTTCTTGTTTTCCTCCTTTTATTTTAATCCTCAAAATGTCTGGAGGTGATTTAGTTGTAAGTCCCCCCCCACATGTGTGTATATTTATGTACACATGTGTGTGGATGCATGTGTATATGTACATACATACAAAACATATACATGTGTGCATACATACATATGCATATATACATAAATATGTGTATATGTGTGTGATAGTTCAGAAGGAAAACAAATTGGGTCCAGAATTATTAAGAAAAAGTATAGTGATTCTCATAGCTTTCAAGGATATTGAGAAGTTCCTTTAATTACCACCAAAATTCTTCAAGAAACAAAGGTCTACCTTTTTAATATCAATATGATACTAATATTGTCCCACCACTGTGAAACGTGGAACTCTGTAGTCTGTGAGTTGCTAAAAAAGAATATTGTACAGAGGGCAATGGAGTGACCCATGGAGTGGCTCATGGAGTTGGTTAAGCATGCTGCAGCATAAAGCAATGAGGAACTTTGAAAAATGGAACTAAAAGGTTATACTTGAGAAGTGTACAAAAGGGAAAAGAAAAGAGTTAATCATAGGATGATAGTCTTCATAAAGTCAACATAGAATGAGAAAAACATCCAGTATATTGGGTAGACACTATGTGGTAAATTCATAGTAATATATACACTGTGGTCATCATGAATGGGCATGGATGGACCCAAATCTATAGTAGAAGAGAATACCAAAATTGAGGAGAGGACAGATACATTTAAATTCATTATATCTCTAATAAAAAAATTCTTTCATGTTTGCATATTATAAACTTTACTCGTTATTCATAATGAAATTTATAGTGTCAGATGTTTTATCCTCACACACTTCAGAACCAAATTCTAATTGATATTATTGAAATGAAAAATATAGGCAATGTGGAAGATTAGATCAATTGCTTGGATTAGTTTCAAACAGACTTGATTCTACTTCTGACATTTACTAGCTGTTTGACCAGGACTATTCTTACTTATCCTCTGTGGGCCTCAGGCAAGAAAGAGTCTTTAGACTTTGTAGGTATGTTGAGATCCATATTGGGAGAGTGAGTTCCCAAACCAACAAACAGATGAACTTATACTACTGTCATTGCTGCTGCTGCTGCTGCTACTATTACTATTGTCAACAAATTTATAAAATTATATATATATATATATATATATATATATATATATATATATATATATATATATATATATATAATATATCCAAATTAAAATTATGAGTGAAATAACATAAAGTTGATTTTTTTCCCTCAAAATAATCACAGAATGCATTTTATCATTGAAGAGGAACTGATTCTGCACTAGCTTCTATTTTGATTATCAGTACTTTGTGATTTATTATCATTAATAACTGAGAGTATTACCCCTGATATATGGGTTCTTCTTTCTTATTTCTTTATGTCTTTATATTTATTAAAACCTCATATAATCTGTTGCTAAATGCTGTTAAAATTACGAAATACTTTTATACATCTATATCTATATATCCATATCTCTGCATAGCTATCTATATATACATATCTCTATAAACATATACACAATATATACATATATGCATATATATATACATGCATATATATATACTTACATACACACATATTTCCTATGCTTAATCTTCTGACAAACATGTGTGTACTTATCTTCTTTTGTAAACTCTCCACATGAATGAATCATGGGTTCAGGCTGAATAACCACACACTTCTACTGTGTGGGATTCCAAACACTTTTCTCAGCTAGCTCCACTCACAGAAAAGGGCACAACATCTAGAAGTTTGGCTCCCTGGAAAGTACATGAAAATGAGCCAAAATTTTCAGCTTTAGCACATTCTTTTCTAAAGGGCATCATATGCCCCTCCATTGGCAGGCTCGATGCTATTACTATAACCAGAATAAGGAAATCAGATAACACACATGTATTAGTATGCCTGGCAACTGATTTTGAGGTTTGTAATTCACCCAGTTGAAGATTACCTTTTTCTCTTTTCCTGACTTCATACATTCATTCTGTAATATTTAATGCCATAAATTGGTGAAATTTTTACCATCATTATTTACCCTTCTTTCAACCTAATGCCAAAATAAACTCACAGAATTGTAAAGGGAAGAATGCTCTTCTCCTGTTGTTTTTTTGGAATTAAAAGACTTTTTTGATTTCTTTCTACCAAATTCACTGAAGACATTCTTTTATATACAATAACGACCTCAAACATACACTGATTTATCTGTTTCTGGGATGCAGTGATGTGCAGAGCACTTGAAAGGAGTCAGGATTGCAGATTTTCTTCATCTATTTGCAAATCATCTTTCAACATGTAGACAACCTTTATTGTGTTCAACCCCACTGGAGGTTGTTGTGACCATGACCATGAAGCATATAGACTTCCTGCTCCACTAAGACATGATGAACCAAGGGAATGCAGCCTGACTGCTATAAAAAAGCCAAAATACTTATGTAGTGTGAGGACATTAGCTTTTCATGTTTCCAGATAAAGCTAGAGGCAAAGAAATCCTGCTGTGTGATGCAGGCCTGAGACAAATGTGGGGGTGATAGGATAGATGTGTGTGGTACTCAAACCTATAACTTAAACCTCTTTTAGTCAGTTAACACCCATTTTTAAGTGTCTATTACATGTCAGATACTTTGGTAAGCACTGAGGATTGAGGAAAGGAGAGGGGGGAGCCAAATAGCCCCAGCCTTCAAAGAACTCACAATTCAATAAGGACGACAATACCTAAAGTAAAATGTGCAAACAAAATATATGCAGAGTAAACTGAAGGGAATTTCTGAGGGAAGGTAATAGTAATTGTGTTAATGCTGAGAATGTACTGGGAAGGAAAGGCCTCTTGCAGAGGGTATAAATTGAGTTGAGTATGGAAGAAAGCCAGGGAAGTGAAGAGGTGGCAAGAGAGTATTCAGAAATAGGGGCAGCTAATGAAAAGGCTTGGATTCAGGAGAGAGAGGTAGAGTTCTCTCCAAACTTTTGCTTTGTTTTGATAACTTTATACTAGTTAAACTTGCAAAGGAAATGGTGAGAGCATTATTATACTTAAACTACCACTTCTAGAGCAGCTAAATTTTATATCAATGATATGTGAAAACCATTTTGTCATACCAAGAGACAGTATCAGACTGAATCACAGCACTTTTTAAAAAAAAAATGCAATCTAAACTGAAATACCTTATAATTTTATAAATTAATATATCCCACATAGCATGTTAAAGGGGATGAGGGAAGGTATGTGATGCAGTAAAGTAATGATGTATTGCAATTAAAAAAAAAAAAAAGGTTAAATGTACCCTGGAGTAATTGTCCAAAGTGCTGGAATCTTACGTGATGGCAAACAAAATAGGATATTTTGCTATTTTTGTTTTAGTAAAATCAAGTGCCTCTGATTGAATCTTGCCTTTATCAATAACGAGTCTTTACTACAAGTAAAGTACAGAAACAAGTTTCTTTAACTGGAAACAGTACATGTATTTGTACTGTTAATGTGATTAAAGATCTTCCCCATCCATTAATGGGTCTGCCCATTAAGGGGAGTTTGATTAGAGAAGATTTGTAGGAAGGCCTCCAGGCCTTTTTTGTTAATGAGGTACTGGTTCTCAAAGGCTGTGATGTCTTCTGGCTCTAAAAAAGGTATACATACTCTGAGTTGAGGTTTTTACTTTGGGGCTGAGTGGAAGTGTTTGTTTGGCCAGAAGAGGACTCTGAGAAGTTGCAAAGGAGCTCTCCCTTCCCTTCTCCCTCAGCTTGAAAAACTGAGATGTCTATGCTTTCCTCTCTGGTAACCATGGTCAGACAGTTGGACATGCCTATTGAATTATGGTCAGTTAGAGAAACCTGTGTCTGTTGATCTTTGATTTCTGTGTATTTTCTTTGAAGTTCAGGGTGTTAACTCCCCTGATCTAAGTGAATGATATATGTGCTTGATTAAAGTGACTCTTAACCCCTCAAAAGTTGCCTTTCCTTCTATGAATGCAGATCTAAGAAACTGTGATAGCAGGCCCCCCTGTGTATGTTGGGATGCTTACCATTACACTTTAGGAAAGACGCTGTAGAGCATCTACCTCCTCATACCAATGTCTCCTTAAAATGGATTTGCTGATAACTACATTGAAGAGAAAAAAATGGGAAGGCAAATCTTGGTCAGACGGATACAATAAAGATTGAATTGCATGTTCGTGGTCTTATTTGACCTTGATCTGTGATTTCAACAGTTTAGGGAACTCCCTGGTATGGAAAATTCCATTCATTGATGTAGATGAGCAACTTTTCTATAGATTTATAATATTAGAGGGTTGCCAGGTTCATATGTCAAGTACAGATAAGAGACAGGTCCTGGCTTCAAAGCTGGCTGACCTCTATCCACTATAACATAGTGGTTTTCACTTAAAATGCTCAAAAAATCAGAGAACTGTCCTAGATGAAATGGAAATTATGACAAATGTCTCCTGTTATTTCTTTAATTTTTAGCATAATGTGGTCTAAATCAGTGCTGTAGTCTATTTTTAAAATGAAATATTGAATAACATTATAGCAAGACTGGATGTATTGTACATGGATTTGCATATACACAATATGTAATGTGTATATACTTAGATTTCCATTGAGAAAAGACTAGATTTTCAACAAATAACAAAGTTTACCTTAGAGCTAGTTAGGGTACAAATACGACTCACTCAATGAATCAACTAACTTACATGTCAGAGGGAACATGACTGGAAATCAAATGATCTGAATTGAGTTTTTCACATTGTGCTCAGAAGACAGGATCTCACTGCATAGGGAAAGTAGAATTAATTTCAAATATATCAGATAAAAATGTTGCTAACTTTCCATGTGCATTAAATCCTTGTCTCTTTTGCTCAGTATTGTCCTTTGAAAATTTAGCCCAAAGGGAGAGCCTCTACGGCCAAACTTAGCATATGACCTTCTGTAAACTGCTGCCGTTGCTGCCAAGCTGTGCATCTGTGTGTATGCCCAGATGGCTTTATCATGTCCATTTAAATTGGGGAATCTATAATAAGAAGCTATCCTTCATTTAACCTGTCTCTTTCAGGGCTACATGGCATACATGGTCACTGGACTCTCATCTGCATGCAGGGTGAATGTTTAATGAATGATGCCATAGAACCATCTAGTTCTAGCTAGACAGTAGATTTCAATTAAATTATTAGCTCCCTAAGGGAATAGACTACCCCTTGGGAAGAAATTCAGTTCAAATCCATTCAATAACCTTTATTAAAATGTGAAATGTTCAAGGCAGTGCAGTAGTTATTGATAAAGCACTGATTTTATCTTCAAGGAGTTTATACTCAGCTGCGGGGATAAAAAACATGAAATAAAATGTAAGTATTATGGTTTTAGTTTTAGTTTTATCAAAACAAAGGAGAGGTACAGACAAAATATGCTAGAAAAGTTAGAGAAAAGAGACGTTAGTCTCTGAGCTGAGATATGAAGAAAAGTAAAGATTTTGAGGCAGAGTTTTTTGAGTTTCTTTGAGGCAGAGGCAAAGGAACCCCTCAAAACATGGGGAATAACCTCACACAGAAGATGAAGATAAAATAAAAGAACGCCAGCTAAGCTGCAATGTGAAGGGATGATGCAAACAACAAAAAATGCTGAATAGGTTCGAGTCAGATTATAGAAGGTTTTAAATGTTAGATAGGAGCTTGCACTTTCTATTATAGATAATAAAGGGGGAGGTGCTAAAGACTTTTGAACTGTCTTCTATCTTATAAAAATGTTTTGTTTAGATGCCAGTATTCAACAGTTGCTGGACTTTTGGATTCTGGGTCTGCTCATGTAAACTTTTGTATATAAGAAGACTTGAATTGACTAAATGATCTAGAAAGTTCCTTCAAACTCCAAATCCTATAATCCAATGTTTTTCTAAGTACTTGCTGTTACAATTGCTGATAGTAATAATGAAGGAAAGAGAAGGGCTTGACGGTATAGCTAATATTATTACATAAGGCATACAGGAAAGAGAATTAAATTTTGGAAGAAAACTATTAGATCATATCATTGCAACTAGAATCTCTCCACAAATCCCAGAGACAAACATGAGTCTGACATGCAATTGATTGTCCTTTTCCCCTACTTTAGGATGTCACTTGCTATTGACATCATTAAAATACCCTTACAAAAAATGTAAAAACCAACTAAAAGAACTGGCTTCCATGTGACCCATTTGCCCAATCACATATCAGCTCCCTATCTCATCTGTTTTCATTATTAGTAAATCAAGAAACAGAAATAAAATGATTATGAGATGCATACCACTAAGAACCTTTCCTTTACTTGGTTTTTTAGAAGCTAATATGATAGAGCAGATCAAATAAATTTTTTCAAAGCAAGCAAATATAATCTGATAGATATACGAAAATTCTTCAGAAGTAGGGTTAATCAAAAAAATTTTAGAAATCATGTCATAATATGAATCTCAGAGTTTTTAAGTAAAGATATATGGAGATTTTTACCTCTGGTTTCTGTTCTGAATAAACCTAGATTGATGGTAGCTTTTTAGCATATTTATAACAGATTTTAGATCTCACTGTAATGCTCTATGAACATGGTACTTGTTATGGCAAAAAATAATAATAAAAAAAACAAAACGAACAAAAAAACCCCAAACCAACAAAAAGCAAAAACAGCAACCACAAACTACCTGTAATCTGGTATTTCTGTTAATCAGATTTCACTATTTGACACTTGTTTGGATAACTACAGTATTCTAGAAACTGAAATTCATAAGATAACCATGCAGGACTTGGTAATATCTCATGCCTTCTGGAACATCAAAGGCAGATGATATCATGTTCAATATATATTTTAATGTAAACTCTTTCTTTTAGCAATGCTAGCCTATTTGTCATGTGTTTTGATGGAAACATTCTTTTCATTCCTTCTTGGTTGTGTTAGGAAAATAATTTTGTTTCTATTCAATCATGTCTGACTATCCATGGCTACTTTCAGGCAAAAATGTTGGAGCAGTTCACTATTTCCTTTTCCAGAGGAGGAAATTGAGGAAAACAGCATGAGGTGACTTGATCAAGGTCATATAGCTGGTTAGTACCTGAGGTCAAATTTGTCAAAGATGTCTTCCTGATTCCAGGTCCAATACTCTATCCACTAAACCATCTAGCTTCCAAGGTAAAGGATAGATTTGGTAAAGTAGAAATTACTTAAACATAAATTTATTTCTTTTCAGTTTTCAACAATCACTTCCATAAATTTTAATTCTTTCCCTCTCCTTCCACCCTCCCTCCCCAAGATGGCATATGATCTTGTATGGGTTCTACAATACATTCTTATTAAATACATTTTAACATTATTCATGTCACAAAGAAGAATTAAAATAAATGGGAGAAGCCATGAGGAGAAGCAAAAGAAAATATAACAAAAGAGAAAATAATTTGTTTCATTCTGTGTTCCAACTTTATCGTTCTTTCTCTGGATGTGGAAGGCATTTTGCATCAAGAATCTTTTGGAAATGTTTTAGGTCCCTGCATTGCTGTGAAGGACTAAGTCTATTAAAAATAGTCCTCACACATTGTGGTTGTTACTGTGTAAAGTACTCCTGGTTCTGCTCATTTCACTCAGCATCAGTTCATATCAGTCTTTCTGGTCTGAAGTCCACCTGTTTGTCATTTCTTATAGCACAATAGTATTCCATTACCTTCAAATTCCACAACTTGTTCAGTCATTCCCCCATTGATTGGCATCCCCTTGTTTTCCAGTTCTTGGCCACCACAAAAAGAGCTCCTATAAATATTTTTGTACATGTGGGTCCTTTACCCATTTTTATGATCTCTTTGGGATACAGCCCTAGAAGTGATGGAGTTGGGTAAAAGGACATGAACATTTTTGTAGCCTTTTGGGCAGTTTCACATTGCTCTCCAGAATGGTTGGATCAGCTTACAGCTCCACCAACAATGAATTGGTATTTCAACTCTCCCACATCTTGCCCAATATTTGTCATCCTATTTTGTCATGTTAGACAATCTGATAGGTGTGTTGTTGTACCTCAGAGTTGTTTTGATTCTGGATGTGTGTGTTCATCCTTCGTTGCTGAAGAAGACCATGCCATCAGATGATGGCATGACTTGTATATGACTTCATTTTGAGTGAAGGAGGGCTGTGCAGGTCACCAGCCTCACTTTTCCTCCAGAGCCATCTGAATCCAGTAACCAGATGTTTATCAGGATGACTGGAGATGACCCAGGATGAGGCAATTGGAGTTAAGTGACTTGCCCAAGGTCACATAGCCAGGGAGTGTCAAGTGTCTGAGGTAAAATTTGAAATAAGGTCCTCCTGACTCTGGCACTGGTGCTCTATCCACTGCACCACCTAGCTGCCCCATGTTTTGATTCACATCTTTTTAGTCAATAGTGATTTAGACCATTTTTTCATATGACTACAGACAGCTTTAATTTCTTCCTCTAAAAACCACCTGTTCATATCCTTTGACCATTTATCAATTGGGGAATAACTTGTATTCTTATAAATTTGACTCAGTTTTCTATATATTTTAGAAATAAGTTCTTTATCATGAACAATGTTTGTAAAAAATATTTCCCAGTTTTCTGCTTCCCTCCTAATCTTTGTTGCTTTGACTTTGTTTGTGAAAAATAACTTTTCAATTTAATGTAGTCGAAATATCCCATTTTGCATTTCATAATATTCTCTATCTCTTTCTTGGTCATAAATTTCTCCATTTTCCATAAATCTGACAAATAAACTATTCCATGCTGCCCTAACTTGTTTATAGTATCAGCCTTTATACCTATATCACATACCCATTTTTTGGACTTTTGTAGAGGGCTGAGCTCTGGACCGTGGCCCCCTGGTGAGCCCGGAGACGCCCGGGGGTGAGAACCCGCCTTCGGGTGCTGGGAACGCCCCTTACGGGGCTGAACTCTGCCTCCAGGGCGGAACATGGGAGGAGCTATGGCAGGGTATATAAGGGGGAACACGGGAAGGTCGGGAGCACTGGGGTAAGCAATAAAGTGCAGTAAGCAACCTCCTCGGGTGTACTGTTTGGTCATTTCCCTCCCCCACAGGAGGGGGCCGGAACCACTGGAAGAATGGTACAGCGGGTGGCTTACAGGAGAGGTAAGCTTCTAGGCGACGGCCCTGGGCAGGCCTGGTGCAGACTTTATTCGGGTATACAGTGTCAGGCATTGGTCTATGCCCAGTTTTCAATACACTGTTTTCCAGTTTTCCCAGCAGTTTTTATCAAGCTGTGAGTTCTTATCCCAGAAGCTGGGGTCCTTGGGTTTATAAAACAGGAGACTGCTATATTCACTGACTATTGTGTCTTGAGTACCTAACCTATTGCACTATTTTACTCCTCTATTTCTTAGCTACTACTGAGGGCTTTTGATGGTTGTTGCTTTATAACGGAATTTGAGATCTGGTATGGCTAGGCCACCTTTCGGAGCATTTCTTTTCATTAATTCTCTTGATATTCTGGCCCTTTTATTGTTCCAGATGAATTTTAATATTATTTTTTTCTAGCTCTAGAAAATAATTTTTGGTAGTTTCATTGGTATGGCACTGAATAAGTAAATTAATTTAGGTAAAATTTTCATTTTTATTATATTAGCTCAGCCTACCTAAGAGCAACTGATATTTTTCCAGTTATTTAGATCTGACTTTATTTATGTGAAAAGTGTTTTGTAATTGTATTCATATAGTCCCTGGGTTTGTTTTGGCAGGTGGACTCTCGAATATTTTATAGTGACTACCATAGGTTTAAACAGGATTTCTTTTTCTATCTCTTGCTGTTGGGCTTTATTAGTGGTAAAGTATAATTAAAGGATTCCAAACTCTCTTTGTAACTTTTGTTATATTAACTAACCTTCCTTTGCTCAGTTTCTATCACTATTGTGTGTTAAGAGGGTCTATATGTCAGTTTTCAGTGTAGGAACTCCCAGTGTGGGAGCTGGCTGAATTTCAGATGGGTTAAATGGTTTTCTCATTACAACACAATGTTGTAGTATGTGTCTGCTGACTATATACTCGTTGGGACCCAAACCAATTTCTTCTTAACTCCAGGTCCAGAACTCTATCTGTTTTATTATATTGTTCTTCCAACTATAAATAAGTGGCTAATAATTCCAAACCTTAAAAATCTTGAGAGAAATAGGAAAGTACATAAGTGTTTGAAACAAAAAATCATGCTACAAAACAACAACAAGAACAAATAACCCAAAAACAAAGCCTTAGGATACAGCAGGACACAGAAAATTGATAGTAATTTTCCATGATAGGTTTGATCATCAGTAAAGTAACTGTTCTAAATTACTGAACAAGTAAAATGTAAGAATTTGAACTCTATGTGTAATGTGACATGCGACTTGGTGCAGAATTTCTTTAATGATAAATTAAAAGAACTATATTCAACAAATCTAATAATTCAGTGAAGATTTAGTGTGGTCATAGTGCATAAATGGTATTGAGGATAAAAGATCAAAACCAACACATTTCCTGACTTTAAGGATCTTATGATCTGACATAGAGAATGTAACACGTTCAGGAATAAATATAATACATGCTAAAAAATTATTAAATTCTTAGAAGAGCTTGGAGGAGTGTGAGTTTCAAACAATAGAGCATTGCTTCTATATGAGTGGTCTGGGAAAACCTAATAAACAAGAAACAATAGAGATCCTTGCTAAAGGAGAGAGATAATGCCTTGGGATAAGGGATGGAAAAAAATGGATCCAGATAAACAAAATGTAGAGGAGATAAAGGGTAGATAGAATCAAAGAAAAAAAAAGTGAATAGTCCAGTTTGGATGGAGGGAACAGGGTATAAAAAGGACATAAGGTTAGAAAGGTAAGCTATGGTGTAATTGTGATGGGCCTTGAATTCCAGAAGAAATTTTATTTTATTCATAGGTAATGGAGAGCCAGTGAAGGTTTTTGAGCTTGGAAAACATGTAATCAGGTCTGAGTCCTAGCACATTCACTTTCAAAATAGTGTGAAGGATAAAATAATGGCAGGGAGATCAAGTAGAACTAGACATAAACAAACCCTGTTCAAGTACACTTTAAAATTTTTACTTCTCACCCATGTCTTTGGGAATACATTTAATGTCTTTCATCAGAACAGTCTAAGGACATAGTAACAGATTTAGCATTGCATTTTCTGATTTTTTTGGGGGGGGGAGGAGGAAGGGATGGAGAAGGGATTGCGTTTTAATCTTAACCTCATTTAAGTACAGCTTATTTTACATAACTCTGTTTATCCAGCACTAGAACATAGCAGAAACATTGCTAGATAAAAAAAAAAAATGCACACAATTCAAATGCCTAGCCCAGATCAGAACATTTCTGCATCCCTCCAAGCAGTGGGGCAATTTAATCCCTATAATCCAATTTACTTTTTTTTTCCTTCTAAGAGAAAAGGCCATGCTTATCTAGGATTTATTTCATCTTCAATTTTCACATGACAAAATTTACTTTTAAGTTTAAAATGATGTTGTTTCAGTCCCCAGTGCTTCTGTGTGATGAGAGTTGGAAAAGCAGACAGAACTGCAAATGTCTAATCTTGGCATGACATTTGCTTTCCATTTTCTTTAGTGTGCACTGATGGGATATTACTGAATGTTAGAACTCTGGCAGAGTCAATATTGCAGAGTCTCTCTCATTTTGGGGCTTGGGGGGTGCAGAATGCATTCATGGTGTATTACTTTTTTCCTGATTAGTTTTACACTAAATTTTTGCCTTAGCTTTTTGTTGACTAAATGCTATAACTCTCCACAAAACCTTACTCTAAAGCCTTAATGTGGCATGAAAGTGACCCTGGTTTTTATAAGCTTGTGCCAAGAGAGCAAGATTTTGGGGGGATTCTCCTGGGCTTGAAGGGCTCTGAGTATTATAATTCTAATAGATTATATCTGTTTCTGAAGAACAGCTTAGCTAATTAAAGAGAGGTTCATCTTCAATTAATGATAAATTATTTGGCCATGTCTACTCATGAAACAGCAAAAAACAAAGACAAACTGGCCCTTAGTCCTGAGGGTGTCCTTTCCTTTTCTGTGTTGTATTTCCTCAACGGAATATAAGCTCCTTGAGTACATGGATCTCTCTCTCTTTTTTTTTTTCCCTTGATTTCCAGTGCTTAGAACACTGACCGACACATAACATGCCCTTAAATGGTTGTTAATTGGCTCACTCACAGAGACTTTAACAGAGTGGCAGAAAGTAGGGCACAAAGAAAATCATCCAGTTTGGGGACAATTCAAGAATGCTAACTTAGCTATTGGCACTTTAAATATGAGATTTTCATCTATTGACCAGTAAGTAGACATTATTGGAGAAACTGATTCATATGAATCTTGGCATTCTCAGTTGAAAAGAGGGAGTTTAAATTGCAGATAAACTTATTGGTTTTCCATGAAGAGACAAAGGAGTTGGAAGAGTTGTTTCTGTCAAGCTTCTAAAAGGACTCATAAACGTAATTTCATGGGGCCCTTGGTCAACTAATTTTGCATTACACGTGATAAGCATTTGTAAAGAGACCACCAAGAAAATGATTGTAGCTTATACAACAATTTCCAGCACAGAGGAAAATGAGGTAGGGATATTCATGAATAATGTAACAAGACCCCAACAAATTAAATTAGTTTACATTTTAATAACAATTGATTTCATTGAAAATGTGTCCATAAGGAAGGATGGATAAAGATATATTGAAAAATGTCTTTCAGGAGTAGGAAATACAGGAATACATAAAGAATATGTAGGAAATTCACAGCTATATCATGAACATTTTTTTTTCTGAGAAGAGAGTTGAAGTAGTGAATATGGTATATATCAAATGACACAAAAGTGAAATTGATTTGAACAGAAAATGAATGCTTATTAATGTGGGAGTAGTTTTAAATCTACTAGATGTGCAGTCAGACTTGTAATAGCAAATATCAAAAGAAATAAAAGATTTGAATAAAGTTAAAAAGAAATGATAGTAAAAATAATTTAAACAATTTTAACTTGACCTTGTTAATATAATGATAACATTGAAAAACTGAAAGTGAGAAAAAGAAGAAACATTAGCACTGATTCACTACTTCTTATAAAGGTTAACTGATACAATCCAATTGTTCTAATGAGGTAAAAATCTCTTGTATTAAAAACTTGATTTATTTCCCCAGAAAAGATAATGGTGGTAACACAGTTTTAAAATATTAATTGATTTTCAATCATAGGATGATGGTGGAAGATGATAAGTCACATCCTCTCATTGAATCAGAGGAAGAAAAACAAGTTTACACCTTGGTGAGAAATGCAACTGAACAAAACCATCTTGGAGACATTTCATGATGAAACTGGAAATACAAAGAAAATAAAAATAATGGAAATATATTAAAATTATTTTAAATATTAGTAACATGAGGCTAACGGATTTGTACTCTGACATCACAGAGCCTAGAGTGAAGAATGGAGATGAGGTCTATATTGCTCATAAAACAATTTTGAGGGGATTGTAGGATAAATTCTCAAGAGATCTAAAAAACTGGTGAATATATCACTCATTTAAAAAAAAAAACGCCTTACAGAAAGTAATATAAAATATCAGTAATCACCATGCAATATTTCTTTTTCCACTTTCATATAATCCATTTCTAAATATATATATTTATGCATCTCTTTCATGAAGATATCCTTGTCTTTTCAGAGGTGATCTTTATCCTCTGAAATAACATGGAATATTATTATTATTATTGATATTATTAAATATCAGTTATTATGATAGTACATCTTAGCTGCCTCAATAATCTCTCAAATGTGCTAAATGTTTTTATAGATCCCCATTGCACAGTAATTTTCACTTAGGCATTTAATTTGCCCATTTAATTTGCTGTATAAGTCTCCTCCCAACCCCCACTACTTCCTCTTCAATCTGCTCCTGAACAAAGGGTAGGTTTCTGGGGATGTGTCTAAGAACAAACCAAGGAAAAAGTCTGAATGAAAAGAAAAGCGAACTTGCCTAATGTTGAACATAGTATCATTAGAATGGAAAGGACAGTGGTAAACTATGGTCAAGGGAACAAATTTGTCTTCAGCACAAAGCATGCCTTCTCTTGCCCTCTCACGGATTAAGACTTTAATAGTAAGGCAATGTGCTCTTTAGATGTGTTACATTCTAGTCTTAAGTGATGAATTCATGTGGAATGAAGCAGAGATGGGGTCATGAACAGGAGGGAATCAGCCACCAATCCACAGGGATCCAATGTCAAGCTACCTCAAAATACAGACAAACTGAAGGTCCCTAAGGTGCCTGAGTCTCTTCTACTGCTTGGACAAAGATCTTTCAGGAAGTTTTGTTATAAGTGGAAGAGCTCTGGATATAAATAACTGCCTGCTTTCATTTAGAGTGCCTGGAGTAAAGACCTGTGCTCTTGGGTTTGGGCTTGCCATGGATCCACTGGAGAAGGAAATGGTAAACCACTCCAGTATATTTGCCAAGAAGATCCCAAATGGGATCATGAAAAGTTGCACATGACTAAAATGACTGAACAACAAAAATTCACAAAAAACAATGGTTATCTGATCTGGAGAGAATTTGGAGTCTAAAAGGAGATAATTTTACTAGTTATTTTGATAGGTTGATATATTGAAGGTGCTTTTTAAAAAATATTATAATATTAGATATATATTATATATATTATGTATATTCTATATTATTTAATATATAATATATGTAATATATTAATGCTATAATTAAAGAGTCATATGCAGTATACTTTTGTGAACGACCTTAATTGAAACAGAAGGGATAAAACAAGAGACAAAGTCTTTAGTACATAGGTATATGACAAACCAAGAGTCTGATAGGATAAATTTGAACCCTAATTCTTAGTTTACAGAAGAGACTGGACCAAGGGGCAGAGCTGCCTCCATAAAACATGCATGATGCTCCAGGAGCCATAGATGATACATCAGAGTATCCCTTTGTGTGCATGACAACCATGGTGAGGATATGCTTCTGAGCCCCTAATGGAATCAAGCACAGTCTCATAGTACTCTTTCCCCAGGGTCATGTCTAAACAAATGTAGCACCAATGCAATAGTTAACGCTTACCCTGGCCATGAATATCTTGGTACAATTCTGAATTGCGAAATAACAGTCTCCACATAGAAGACAGAACCAAAACATTTATTCAGACACCAGAAAGCCAAATTCATCACAGTAACAAAAATTTATACATAATAACAATATAGAGAACAACATGATCTCCAAGCCTTCCCCCTGCTAGGCTTTCCACAAACCAGCTCCATTAAACAAAACATAAGCAGGCTTCCTTAAACAAATTGATAAGCAAGCTCTTTCATTCACAATAGCCAGCAGCCTGAATCCTTCCTAGCTCTGAGTGCTCCCAAGACTAACTTTCTCTCAGCTCTGCTCTAACTCTGCCTCTTCCTGTTCCACTCCTCCTGTTCTACCTATTCAGCAAACTCCTCCCACCACAGGCTACTCAGACCTCCATGTGGCCCACGCAAGCCACATGGGCCTATTAATGAATATAAAAGATCTCCTTCTTTAAATTACCATTAAAACAAATGAAGTTCTATATGAATGACCCACTGTCACCTAAAGCTCACATTGTCTAAAACTAAACATCTCTTTTCAAACCAATCTCTTTTCCTAAATTCCTTATTTCTCTTCATGGATCTGATATTCTCAGAGTTTCCACATCTGTTTTTTTTTTTTTTACCTCCTTCTTCACTTTTAACATATGTGAATTAGGCACAAAATCCTATTGAATCTATGTTATCTCATACATTCATAACTTCCTCTCTCTGTTTCCTTTGCCCTCATCAATCTCCTCTTGGATTACTGTGTTTTCCACTATATAGTCAATTTCTAATTTCAATTTTTCCTACATATTGCTGAGTCAAAAATAAATGGACTAGACCTATGAGTTGAATGGTGAAGGTAACTCCTATTTTGGACATTCCCTTTACCCATGTAGGTCAGCAATACTTCTGACACTAATAGTTTGAGAGTTGCCTCAGGGAACTTAGAAAATAAGTGACCTGCTCAGGGTCATAAACTAACTTTGTGGCAGAAGCTAGACTGGAACCCAACTCTTCCTCACACTGGGATCATGCTGCTTGTCATTGCAACCACATTAATCTGAAAAACAGCACATATATCCCTTTGTAATTTGCCATCTTGATATAAAATTATTTGCTTATAATTTGTAAATGGTAACAGATCTCTAGCTGTTGAATTAAATCTTCAAAATGACACAAAATCCATTCACAAAATGCTGTTTTTGACTTTTTAAATTTGATATTAGAATATTTGGACACTGAGGAATGCAAATGACCTTGTTCCTCTCAAGATCATACAAAAGGTTGACTTTCACCTAACATTTATAATCTAAATACCACTTAGATTTCAATCTGCCCCTGTCATACTTACTTTTGTTGTTGAGTTGTTTGTGACTCTTTGTGACCCCCATTTGGGTTTTTCTTGACAAAGATCCTGGAGTGGTTTGCCATTTGCTTCTCCAACTCATTTTACAGATGAGGAAACTGAGGTAAAGAAGATAAGTGATTTATCAGGGTCACACAGCTAGTGTGGTTGGATTTGAACTCAGGAAGATATTTTCTGCATTCAAGGCCAGTTGCTCTAACCACTGTGTTACCTAGTTGCCCTTTTCCTGCCCTGCTTATGCAACACTATTTCCTAGTACAAAGTAATACAAACCCTATTGTCCTGTACTTTTCCATCCACACCTACACTTATGCCTAGTCATTTTACTTTAATCTTAGAATACTCATCCTATTCTGCTCCATTAAATCCTATCTTCCCAATATTTCAAGATAGAATTTAAATTTAGTATCAAGTATGCACAAGATTTTTCCTCAGGATATCATTCTCCTATTGCACTACTCTCAGTAGCCTCCCTTGTTCCTTCTACTTTCCAGAGGACTAGAGCCCTACTTTCAAATTTCAATCTCTATAATTGAGTCCAGGCTAAACTCTTCTATTTTTTGACATTAAACATTCACCTTTCGGGGCTTTTGTCTATTATTTTTTGCTAGACTGCACTGATATTGCATTTTACCTTTCTGTCAGATTATCCATTTGCTCTCAACTTCTGTGTTTCCCTGCTTTAAACTGCTTATCTGATTAATTTTATCTTTTCCTCTTTCCTGTTTCTAGATTCCTCTATAATTATCCTTCATCAGGCCTGACTTTTATCTACTGATGGACCTGCTAGACATTCCCTGTCTGCATGTCTGGACTCTCTTCAAGTTCTTTCTTTCCAGTATCACCTACCTAAATTACTACCCAACTAGAAAAACTCTAAGCACCTCTGAGAAACAATCTTTCCCATTCATTGCCTGATTCTTCTGAGTGGGTGAGACTTACAAGGTAGGGGGACCATTGTTCATACAAAAGTTGACTGAAATTTTCCAGGTTATATGGCAAGAGGAGGCTATCCTCTAGGAGTTCAAGGATGCCTCCATTGTCCATCTCCATAAGGGTAAAGGGAATAGATTATCCTGCAACAGTCACAGTCATTGTGATTAGTCATTGTGATTAGTCATTAAGTGTGATCTTAGTCATTTCTGCAAGATTATTGCTAGAGTCCTCCTTAATAGGCTGATCATTCACCTGGAAGATGGTCATATACCTGAGAGCTAGTGTGGCTTCAGAAAGGGCTGAGGAACAGTCAATATGGTGTTTGCTGCCCGACAACTCCAGGAGAAATGCCAGGAGCAGAACAGAGTTCTGTACACATTTGCAGATCTGACCAAGGAATTCAACACTATTAGTCATGAGGGCTTATGGAAAATTATGTCAAAATTTGGCTGCCTGGAGAAGTTCATCAGCATTGCATGTCAGTTTCATGATGGCATGTTTGCCCAGGCAGACATAATGGACAAAGCTCTCCTGCATTCCCAGTCACCACTGGAGTGAAACAGGGCTGTGTTGCTTGCTTCCATGCTATTTAGCATGATGTTTTCAGCCATGTTGTCACATGCTTTCAATGAGGATCAAAAAGGCATCAAGGTCAACTACCGTATTGATAGCAAGTTCTTCAATTTGAAAAGGCCAAGACCAAAGTGAAGGGAGTGTTAGTGCATAATTTTGTGTCTGCAGATGATTGTGCACTCAATGCAGCCTCTGAAGCTGAGATGCAACAATGTGTGGTACAATTCTCTGCTACTTGTGCTAATTTTGGCCTAATAATTAACACCAAGAAAACACAGGTGTTCCATCAGTCACCACCACACTATCCTTATGTGGAACCATCAATTACAACAAATGGAGAAGTTTTGAATGCTGTGGATGAGTTCACTTACCTTGGTAGTGTACTTTACAGGGATGTACACATTGACAATGAGGTTGATGCACTCATTGCCAGAGCTAGCTCAGTGTTTGGGAGGCTCTGAAGAAAAGTTTGTGAGAGAAGAGGTATTATACTGACTCCCAAACTGCAGGTCTACAGAGCTGTGGTGGTGACCTCATTTTTGTATGCCTGTGAAACATGGACAGTCTATCAGCACCATGCCAGGAAGCTGAATTGCTTCCATTTGAACTGTCTTAGAAAGATTTGGAAGATCACCTGGCAGGATAAGGTACCAGACACTGATGTCCGTACTTGAACTAAACTGTCAGGCATTGAAACTATGCTTCAGAGAGAGCAACTCTTATGGGCTAGCCATATAATTTGAATGAAAATGTATGCTTGCCAAAAAGATATTCCATGGAGAACTTGCATGGGGCAGGTGATCACATGATGGTCAGAAGAAACAATACAAGGACACTCAAGGTCTCCCTCAAGAACTTTGGATTTGATTGTAGGAGATGGGAGGCACTGGCACAGGACCACTCAGCATAGCATGCCCTCATCAGAAAAGTTACTGTGCTCTTTGAGCAAAGCAGAATTGAAATAGCATGAAGAAAACATAGGATGCGCAAATTTGGAGGAAGCACCCCAAATGCTCGCACAGACTATTGGTGCCAAATCTGTGGTAGTGAATTCCAAGCTCATATTGGTTTGGTCAGCCACAGTGGTACTCAGTGAAACTTCACTTTATCATGGTGATGTCATTTTGGTCCTCTTGGAGAACAATGGACAACAACCAACCCACCTGGACAAACCAGTTTCTCTGATGACAGAGCATTGATTTTCATAGAATGATCACATACACTTAAAAAAAAGAAAAACTTTCAAGCACTCATTTTCTTGGGATTCCCTCTGTGATAATTTAGCTAAAGCTGAAGCTCCATGTAGGTTGGGGTATGATAAATGATCCAAAATAAATAGATTACAGGGCAAAAAGTTTTATATCTATATCTCTTCCATCACTCCCCTGGGGCCTCACTTACTCTAGTAAATCTCATCAAAGAGTAATAATGTGTTACCACTTTGAAGTTTTGTGTCAAAAGATTCATAAAATTGCCATGTTCTCCAATATGGCATCTTGATTTCCCCATCAGCTAAGAATGTACTTCCAGAACTCTAAGTAATATAATTTTTGAACACACGCATAACCCTCTATAATACTTTCTTCCTGATTTCATTATTTCCTACCTGATCAAGAACAAACATTGAAAGATGGATATGACCATGTTACATTCAGGATCATGCAAACCTAGTACTTGTGGTGATTCTTACCAAGATTGTAGTGCAATCTATTAAAAAATATTTACACTGTTCAATGGGGAGCTAGGTGGTGAAGTGGATAGGGCACCAGTGCAGGAATCAGGAGGACCTGAGTTCAAATCTCACCTCAGACACTTGACACTCACTAGCTGTGTGACCTTGGGCAAGTCACTTAACCCCAACTGCTGCCTCATCCTGGGTCATTTTCAGTTATCCTGATGAATATCTGGTCACTGGATTCAGGTGGCTCTGGAGGAGAAGTGAGACTGGTGACCTGCACAGTCCTCCTTCACTCAAAAACAAAGTCAAGTGCAAGTCATGTCATTATTTCTCTGATGGCATGGTCTTCTTCAGCAATGATGGACGAACACACACACACACACACACACATACACACACACTGTTCAATAGTTACAATAACCTCTCATAGGTAACATTTTAAAGTACAAAGGTACTTGTTTTATTAAAGAGTAATTGATTTATTCATCTATCTATCTCTTCATTTATTTGTTTCCTTGTTGTTTATTTATTGTTCTGAAAGCTGTGGATAAGTTCACTTACCTTGGTAGTGTACTTTCCAGGGATGTACACATTGATAATGAGATTGCCACAGGCATTGCCAGAGCCAGTTCCATGTTTGGGAGGCTTTGAAGAAAAGTATGGAGAGAAGAGGTATTAGACTGACTACCAAACTAAAGGTCTACTGAGTCATTGTGTGGACTTCATTGTCATATGTCTGTGAAATCTGGACAGTATACCAGCACCATGGCAGGAAACTGAATTGCTTCTATTTGAATTGTCTTAAGAAGATTCTAGAGATCACCTCACAGGATGAGATACCAGGTACCATGGTCTTTTCTTGGACCAAGCATTCAAACTCTACTGCAGAAAACTCAACTCCTATGGGGTGGCCACATTGTTCAAATGCAAAATGTACATTTGCCAAAAATATTTTTTAATATTAAATTATTTTTAGTTTTCAACATTCACTTCCACAAGCTTTTGAGTTCTAAATTTTCTCCCCATCTATCCCCACTCTCACCCCAAGATTGTGTCCAATCTGATTACTCCTTCCCCCAATCTGCCTTCCATTCTGTCATGCCCCCTTCTCTTATTCCCTTCACTTCTCCTTTAGGGCAAGATAGATTTCTATATCTCGTTGCCTGTATACTGAATTTCCCAGTTGCATGTACAAACAATTTTTACCATTTATTTATAAAATTTTGAGTCCCAAATTCTCTAGCCTTATCCCTCTCCACATGGCCTCATTGAGAAGGCAAGAAATTTTATATAGGTTATACATATGTACTCATGCAAAACACTTCCATAATAGTTGTATTATGAAAGACTAACTACATTTACCAACATCCTATTACACCTACCAACATTTATTCTATTTTCTTCATTGATCCTGTCACTTCTCAAAAGCATTTGCTTCTGATTACCCTCTCCCCCAATCTGCCCTGCCTTCTATATTTCCCCCTTTCTTATACCCTTCCCCCCTACTTTCCTGTAGGGTAAGATAGATTTCCATACTCAATTGTGTGTATATGTTATTCCCCCCTTAAGCCAAATCCAATGAAAGTAAGGTTCACTCATTCCCTCTCACCTCCCCCTTCTTACCATCCACTGTAAAAGCTTTTTCTTGCCTTTTTATGTGAGATAATTTACCCCATTCAACCTCTTCCTTTCTCCTTCTCCCAGTGCATTCTTTTCCTATCCATTAATTTTATTTTTTTAAATATCATTCCTTCAAATTCAACTCACCATGTGTTCTCTCTCTCTCTCTCTCTCTCTCTCTCTCTCTCTTTCTCCAATCACTCTAATACTGATAAAGCTCTCATGAATTGCAAGTATCATCTTTCCAGGTAGGAATGTATACAGTTCAACTTTAAGATGTCCCTTATGATTTCTCTTCCCTGTTTACCTTTTCATGCTTTTCTTCACTCTTGTATTTGAAAGTCAAATTTTCCATTCAGCTTTGATCTTTTCATGAAGAATAGTTGAAAGTCCTCTCTCATTGAACATCCATTTTTCCCCAGAAGAAATATATTCAGTTTTGCTAGGTAGGGGATTCTTGATTTTAATCCCATCTCCTATTACTTCGAGAATATCATATTCCAAGCCCTATGATCCCTTCAAAAAGTTGATTTTATGGAGAACTCACACAGGGCAAGCATACATATTGTGGTCAGAAGACCAATACCAGGGCACTCTCAAGGTTTCTCTTAATAACTTTGAAATCAATTGTGTGACATAGTAGATACTGGTACAGGACTACTCAGCATGGCATGCTCACATCATAGAAGGCAATGTGCTCTATGAGCAAAGCAAAACTGAAATAGCTCAAAAGAAATGCAAGGTTTGCAGATTTAGAGAATCTAATGTAAAGGTTCACATGGAATATTTGTATTCAACCCATGGTAGAACATGCCAAGCTCCTATTGGTCTGATCAGTTACAGTTGGACACACTGCAACTTGACTCTAACATAGTGATGTTATTTTAGTCCTGTTAGAGAACAAAGGGCAAGAACCAACTTGTATTGTAATCAACAAACAGTAAATATAGCAAGATTTTATATTTTCTATAGCTCTAACTAAATTGGATGACCTTGAAAATACAATTTGTTATTCAAGACTATTTGCAAAAATCTGTAACTTAAAAAAAAAAAAACCTCTTTTGTTCTCATATGTCTATCAATAAGATCATAAATGCATATTAAATAAATCATGAAATGGGATAGACCTATGATAATAGAAAAACAATAGGACTAATAATATTCATACTAATTTATCACTCTTTTTCTCTCACAATTTCAGGGAATTCTTTTTTTTTTTTTTTTTACAAATTTTAAAATTTATTTTAAACTTAAATGTAAAATAAAAGAAAAAAATGTTGCCATATACACAGAAGAACATAAGAGTGGTTTCAGTACAATGTGCTAAAGTTCCATTTCAAGAAAACTTATATAATAAATACTACACATTGTTTTTCAAAGCTTTACAGCTTTTCTTTGCTTCCTTGTAGGTTTTCTTTTGTTCTCTCCTGCATACATTTTAATTTATTTTCCCCTTCCTTCTCCAAAGAAGGCTATAATTAAGTACATGGAGATACACACATACACACACACACACATACATATATATGTATACGTTTTGTATGTATGTATGTGTATATTAGTATATACACACAACTGTGGGAACATATACATATATCCATAGATATGCACATATATTATGCATGTACATAGATATCTATAAAAAATATATATATACATATACACTCATACACATTTTTGTAAAATCATACTATTCTCATTTCTACTTGTCATCTGTTTCTCTGAAGGTGGATAACATCTTCTTTCATAAATCAAAGTCTTTTTATGTATTTGTAAATCAACTGCTTCATCTTTGCTGTACCACATCAATATTCCAACCCAATCCCATTCTGAGAATTTGTTTATGAGATTCCCCTCCCGCCCAATTTTCTGCATTCCTTCTATTCTTGGCTGTATAGGTTTTATTTTTGCAAAAATTAATTTAAAATAATTAAAATGATCCATTTTGTACTTCAACAGTGCTCTCACCTTATAAGCAGTTCAGAAATGCTCTCAGTTTGTATATACTGTGGTTTAAGGTCTGATACTTTTCTGGATCTGCTTCCTTTACATCTTCCCTCTCCCCAATTTCTTTGAAGCTCCTGGCTTTTTATTCTTCTAAATGAACTTGGTGATAATTTTTTTTGTAACTCATTAAGACTTTTTTAGTAATTTAATTGAGATAGCATTACATAAATAGGTTAGTTAGGTAAAATTACCATTTTTATTATATTGGCTTTACCTACCCATGAACAGTAAATAGTACTTCAATTATTTAGATCTAACTTAATTTGTGTAAAAAAAGTATTTTATGCTTATAATCAGATAGTTCCAGGGAACTCTTAAAACAAATATGTTGCTATTAAGGTTTGAGGAAATGTTTAATCACTGGTATGAGATGGTGAATCTATTTCCACAAAGTAATGCATTTATTGCCCTCATAAAACATAAAATATTGCAACATTTTGAAGCAAGCCTTCTACTTCAAAATTACAAGGGCCATGACAGTGTTTGAATCATCTTTGCAAAAAGCAAAATCACATATGATTACATTTGTGTTTTACTCCTTTCCCTATTTATGCGACATTGTGTCACAGTATAATAACAATATGTAGTAATAACATAAAACACATTTAACTGCTTTGGAAATGCCAGCTTTACACAATTCTTTTTTAGCAGAACATCATTTACAAAGTGTAATTATAATAATTACGTGATTTATAGTGTAATGTGACTAATATCTCTTGAGAAATATGATAAAAATTAAATTCCATTTTCAGGAATTTTGCTCACATATAGCCTTTCATTATGAATTTAACAATACATTAGTTGAAAGTCCACCTTTCACATTGTTTTAAATTATTTTCCCCTGTAGCAGAGAATGTGTTTCTATTGCATTTAGGCAAAATGTCTGAATTCATTTAGTTAATATAACGTCTTTGAAGTTCTACAAATAATCAACAAAGATGATGTATTTTTCTTTACAAATTGTTTGTTTTTCTTAACAAAGGTAGTTAGCACACAACCACTCACATCCACTTATGATAATGCATATATATGTATGTATATATATACATACATATTAATTTAAATAGAATATGCTAGTCCTCTAAATAATGGTTTTCCCCCTCAAAACACTTTAAAACTTATTTTGTTTGAAAATAGCTCAGTAACAGGTGAGATTAATTTTCTAGTCAACTACCATTCAAAAATAACTAACTCTAGGGGAAAAAATTCTATTACTAATTTATCATCCTTCCCCTAAACTTGGTCTTCTCTTAATATCTGCTTCTATAAGGTCCCTATAATCAGTGATTACTTGATTCTTCTAACTTTATCTATAATTTCTTACGTAGTGCCCAATACTTCATAGAACCTTAATAAATGACTTTATCAGATTGATTATTGAAGTCAAAACC
Source organism: Notamacropus eugenii (assembly GCF_028372415.1). Classification (NCBI taxonomy): domain Eukaryota; kingdom Metazoa; phylum Chordata; class Mammalia; order Diprotodontia; family Macropodidae; genus Notamacropus; species Notamacropus eugenii. Next base: position 118,952,559 of record NC_092877.1, on the reverse strand, counting down.
TTCAGTAGTTTTTAGTTCCCAGTATTATTTTGGATGTTTTTCATTTCCTTGATCCATTTCCATTCACTACCAAACCTTGTCTATGTTACCTCCATTTCAAAGAAAGGAAAACTTTTCTTCTCACATTTTCTACTTCTAACAGAAATTGATTACTTCCCCCCCCACCCCAGAATTGTTATTAAAGCTTTTTTTCCCTTGATAAATGTGTTTCTAGTTTGACTACACTCTAATCTATATGAAGTAACTTTATGAATATGCAGCACTGATAATATCATGACCTCCTCCCATTCCCAAACTTTCAGTGGTGTCCAAGTGCATTTAGAAGGTCTCCATGATTAGTCCCCACATTGCCTCCCCAGCTTCATTTAGCATTACTCTCCTTCACTCACCTTATATTCCAGATGTTGCTTTCTAAACCATTCCTCATCATGGGCACTCTCTTCATCTCACCTTTGGTTATGTTACTGCCTCTGGCTAGAATGCATTTTTCTATTTTTTCAACACACATTTCAAATTCCAGCCCAAATGCCATCTCATCCAGGAAATATTTTTTAATGCCTTAATCATGAAGCAATCACTCCCACTTCCATATAACACTTAATTTTTGTCTTTATTCTTACACTTTTTCTTCTACTGTGCATTGTGGTTCTTTGCATACATGTATAATTTCCTCAGCTAGATCACTCCATTAGTGCAGTGATGATGCTCATTCCTTTTTTTGTATCAGTTAAACCACCTGTGGCACTCTCTTTCACAGACGTACTCATTTACTTGTGGCATATATGTATGGGTGAATAGATCAATGAAGCACATTTTTCATAATTTTTATCTAATGGATATTGTAACTTCATTATACTTCAATTTAGAGCTTTATAAAAATATTTCAAGCAAAATAATGTAAAGATTTTATTTTTATATTTTATTAAAATATCTATTTTTCCATTTTTAACATTAAAATCATAGGTCAATTTTAAGCATGAGCAAAAATGATAGAAGAGACACTAAAATAAATAAGTCAATTCATGAAGTGTTTACGGAGAGCAGTTCTGTCAAGCAATAAACAAATATTTGTTAACAAACAATGGAAAGACATAGGAGATGCAATATTTGTTCTCAAGCTTACAATCTAGTTGGTACTTTTTTCACCTGTGTTTTTATCACTGAAGAATTCCTATTGAGGAACTTCCTTTTCCAATGCATATGGGAACCTTCAGTGTAGCTTGAATATTTAGAGAGTTGCCTGGATAGTTAGAAGTTAAGTGATGCACAGAATCACACTATGAATAAGTGACCAAGTTGGAAGTTGATGCCATCAGTGTTTCTGACTCCAAGGAAATGTAAAGTAACAATTCCTTAGCTATTTCAGTGGATCAGGGACCTATTTCCTCATTCTGAATCTATCCTCTATACCTTTTTACTTGTTAAATTTTTGTCATTGTTTTCCAATAAATTTTTGGTATGTAATATGCTTGAGGTCTCACAAGGGTTCATTTTGAATCGTTTAGCATCATATAAAGATCAAACACTACACAGTCCCTGCCATCAAAGTGCTTAAAATTTAGGAAGGGCAGATTGTCAAAAGTGATTGACACATAAGTTGGTTTTGAGTAATTAATTCTGTTTTTTGTTCTTGTTGAAAAGAAATACAAACTAAAAATAAACACAATAAAAACACAACTCTATAACTATTTTCTTCCCCCAAACTTATTAACATTACTATTCTCCTGAGAAAGAATTTGTTTGCACAACAAAATTTTCCATTTCCCAATGTCTAACTGGGAATTTACTAGGTAAGGGAAGGTAGTGTAATGGGCAACTATTCTGGATGAAACTTAGCTATTTAAACAGTTAGTGATGATAGATAGAAAAGGAAAGAAGCAAAACTTCCTACTGGTCTACTTTCCAGGAAATGATCCAAATGAAATTAAATATATCATAAAACCTTTATATTTAGGAGTGTGCTGTTAAATATTTAACAACTGGCTTTCCAGGTTGGGGGGGACATTCACCTGACATACTTTTAAGTTTTATTTTCATAATTAAAATTTTCTCATTTACTTTCTTATTTTTCAAAGCTATTATTTATTTGTTTTTAGTATTCTGACTCCAGGCCCAGCTCTCTATTCACTGTGTCATCTAGCTCCTGTAGAGCTAGGACTACTAACTACGTATTTCCTTCCTCATATTTTCTTCTGTTTCTCTCCTCTCTCTCTCTCTCTCTTACTCTCTTTCTCTGTCTCTCTGTCTCTTTCTCTCTGTCTCTCTCTTTCACACACACACACACACACACACACACACACACACACACTTTCACTCTCTCTGTCTCTTATTCCTCCTAAAATGTCTGTTTTGTTTCTGACCATTAACTCCCTTAATCTGTCTTATCTTTATCATCAGTTTTAGGGTATTTTCCTTGATAATTTCTTGAAAGATAATATCTAGACTCTTCTTTTGATCATGGCTTTCAAGTAGCTCAATAATTATTAAATTATCTTTCCTCAGTTTCCTAGATTTCCAGGTCAGTTCTTTTTCCTATGAAATAGTTCACATATATGTTTTGCAAATTTATGTATACATGCATATATATGTATGTATCTATGTATGTATATTATATATAATATATGTATTATATATGTATATGTATAATATATTATATATGTATATGTATATATAATATATTACATATATATGGAGAGAGAGAGAGAGAGAGAGAGAGAGAGAGAGAGAGCATTTACTGAATTCTAATCTTAAGTTTTTTTCTTCAGTGAACTTTTCTATCTCCTTTTTCTTTTGGTGAACTCAAATTTTTAAGGATTTCTTTTCTCCAGTAAATCTTTTGTGTCTTTTTTTTTTATTTTTTTTTTTTACTAAATCACTAGGAACATTCTGTTTTTTTTTAAGATATTATTTTCTTCAGTATGTTTTTGTGTGCATCTTTTTACCAAGCTACTAATTCTCCCTTCACCATTTTCTTGCATTAATCTCGCTTCATTTCCCAATTTATTCTCTACCATCCCTTTCTTTAACTCTTCCAGGAACTCTTGCTAGCCTTCTGCCCAATTAGCATTGTTTTAGTTTTCTTTATTTGAGGTTTCAGTCATAACTCTTTTCACATTGTTGTTTTTTTTTGAATTTATGGCTTCTTCTTCTGTGCCACTATATTGCTTTTCACAGTCAAATATTTCTTTTTTTTCTTTTCTTTTCTTTCCTTTCCCTTTCTTTTCTTTTCCTTTTGCTATTTTTTCCAGCCTATTTCTTGTCTTTGAACTTCATTTCAAAGTTGGGCTCTGTGCACTTGGGTTCAGGAAGCTCTGTCCAGAGGGTCAGGTTTTTTTGTGATGCTGTTTTCAGATCTTATTCTAGGGAGTCTACAAGTTTTTAGGGCTTCCAGGGTGGTGTGATTCAGGGACAGGTTACTGCCTTTCTGGTCTGTGCTCTGCTCTTTACCCAAGAAAGGTGTCATCCCCTGTAACAGTGTGCATTATTGCTTCTCTTTGCTCTGGAACTGAGACCAGAGTCCCTGCTCTTTTGTGACTGACCAGAAGTACACTTCTCTGTCCTAAAACTGTGAACCAGAACCACTGATGGGTGATACAGTTGTCAATCAGCACCTGCTATAGCCAGTGCCAGCAAAGAGTCACCCATAATTTCTTGAATTAGTTGTCTAATTCTCTTGTCATCTCTGTGCTGAAAGACAATGAAGCTGCTTCTGCTGCTGCCACAGCTGTCCCTCCAAGGTTTTGCTGCTGATACTGTTCCTTATCCTGAGTTGCATGCGCTCTGGTCCAGCCCCAACCCTCATGTCACAGGCTTCTCCTGCTGATAACCTAAGTTGCCTTAGACTGAAAAAAAAATGTATCTTGAGGTTTGTTGGATCAACTGTTCCAAAATTTGATTTGAGACATTAAAGTTGTTTGGAGTGGAATGCTGGGAGAATTTGACTGGGTTGTTGTTTCTGATTCAGCATCTTGGCTCTTACACCCTACTCCATCACTTTCTTAAGTTTAACCAACAAGTATTGATTTTTAAGTGTTGTCTGATTTCTGAGGCACAGATGCTCCCACTAAAACATTTTCAATCTACTATTGTGAAATGGTGCAAGCTAGCTTGACCTCTGTCTATCCATCTATCTATTTATGTAAAACTATCTAAGATCATATTTTATCCCTAACACTTCAGAGTCATGTGGCCATGGACAAAATTCAAAATTTCTTATAGCATCAGTTTTCTTATCTGTAAAACAGAATAATACTTATGGTCCCTAACTCTTATGGTTGTTATGAAACAAATTATGTATGTAAACACATATACATACATACCTATACACATACACACACACATACATTTACACGTATATGCCAAAATTTAAAGCACTATGGAAATATCTTTTGTACTTTACAGAATTTTTTCAAAACTGAATATGTTTAGGATGAATAGCGTACTTCACAAATCATATTTATCCATCATTTTCTCTTAGTACTAATCTGTAGAGAATTCATGAAGTGAAAATATTGAGTTATATTCTAGATGCTCTTTGAAATTTTCATCTTTAAATTGATTCTTTGAACAAATATCCTTATTATTGAGAGTAATGACAATGAATTTTAGGGGAAGATTTTTGCCCACTAATTCAAGTGTTGAATAAAAGGTTGTATTTTTTATTATTATTAACATCTGCTCATTGTGAAGTTAAAGCAGTATAGAATCATCATGATGAGAGAGATCTTCAGTTAAATTAAAGGGTGTTATATTATCTCTTACCTTAGGAATAAAAGGCTTTAAAATACATTGTGTGTCAGACTTTTCCAAGGGGGAATGGTGCCCTGACTTCCTGTGGGATGTAGCAAATGGAAATAATAAAAAATAATGTCCTAAATTAACAGATGGTTAGATTCAATGGTTAGATTGTTAGTCGATGATTAGATTCAACAGATCACAGTTTGATCCTGCTTTATACAGGATGGGCTAGAGAGAATAACCAAAGAAAGAACAAATCTCTTTACTTACCCAGATTAAGTAGGGAGCCAGGGCTATGGTCTAGATTTGAAGACATTTTGAGATTAGAGCTCTATTTGGTAACTACAGATTTTCATTTTGTGTTACCAAAATGATAGAATATAAAAGAAAGGTTATAAATGAGGGCCAAGAGAATCATAAAAAGTAATGCACAAAAATATGTTATAATTTTAAAACCTAGATAAATTTAGAACTTTACATATCAGGCTCATTTAATCAATTGTCAAGAAATTTTTCAAGGAACTATACTAGGTACTAAATTATGCTCTAGGGAGCAGAGCCAAGATGACAGCATGGACTCATCTAAACCCTACTACAAATTCTTTCAGATACCTCTAAAAAGAGAATCTGAACAAATTATAAAGTGACAGAATCCCTCTAGGAGACAGAGAGTGGCAGATTTCCAGCCCAGGAGAGCCCAGAAAGTTGACAGGAAGGCTCTATTACATAAGGCTGAAGGAGCACACAGACCACAGGCTGCACCAGTGCAACACACTCTGCCATGGTAGACTGGAACAGGAACCTCTGGGATGAACTGAAGCAGAAGCAGCAATGTGGATTCTCAAACATATCAGCACAGGACAGGAGTCCAGCAGAACTTAGTGAAAGAGAAACACAGGGACCCCAGTAGCAGCAGCAGCCAGTCCTGAGACTATCAGCCCACAGATTAGAAGTTTGAAAGTCACACACTTGTACTTCTGGGAGCCAAGATGGCAGAGTAAACTGTAAGTGCTCTCATCTTCCCCTTGTTGACCTTGAAAAACTCAGAGAATATTTCTCAGGAAAAATCCTGAAATAGTGGGATCAGCAGAAGGAGCACTGCATTCTATCAGGTCAGGAAACTGAGGAGATGGAGGAGAAGAGATTCTCTTGCCATGGCTAAAGGGGACCAATGGCGGACTAGAGGTGTCCCAGACAGCTCTACCTCAGCAAATCAGGAGGAGATTCTGAGTGACAGGGGTGTGTAGCCTGTAAACGCCAACACCAGGACCCCAAAAAACACGTTTAATCCTTTAGTGCAGCAAGGGGTTTTGGGTAGACCCCATTGAAGATGGTGCCTCACCATTCACTGAGACTGCCTGTGCTCTAGCTCAGAGGAGGAGGAGACCTCCTGTGGCCAAACCACCCCTCCCTTACACACCTTGAGAGTAACCCTGGGGAAATTCAAAAAGACTTCACTTGGTCTTGGCCTTGGCACACCCCAAGCAGCTCAGCACCAGGTAAGCTGCAGCATTCTAGCTTCTAGCTCAAAGAACCAGAGGCCACAGCACACAAAGCCTCCAATTCTCAACACAAGAAGCATGGGACAGAGCCTCCTGTGCCCCAGAAGGAAAGATCCACTTTAAATGCTAGGAAAAAGGCAATCACCATGAGCAAGAAGCAAAAAAAAATAAAAAGTAAAGACCATAGAATCTTACTATGGAGACAGAGAAGGCCAAAATATGAATACGGAAGAGGACAGCATTGACATTGGACTCATATCTGAAACTTCAAAAGGGAAAATGAACTTGTCTCAAGCCCATAGAACATTCTTGATAGAATTCAAGAAGGATTTTAAAAGGCACTTTACAATAAAAAAGCGTAAGAGCTTAAAATCTAGGTGATCACATAAAATTGGAGGCCTTTGTAATTAAGATGGCTTCACACAGAAGAAAAATCACATATATATATACATATATGTATGTGTATATATATATATATATATATGTATATATATATATATATATATATATATATATATATATACATACATACATACACACACACACACATAAGCCTATTGGTATAAAATACTGAATACAAGCAAAGGGAAATAGATACTAGAAAAGAGAGATTCTGATTATTGCAGTTTCATATAGAAGACAGATTCTATCTATTGTTATTAACAACAGAAATTATTGGATATAAATAATTGTGCTTCTTTTTGTACTGAAACATACTATTGTACCTTTCTATCTCCCTTGTACTGTTGTATAGAAATTCATATACTTCCTTGTTATACTTTGATAGAAATTTTTATGCTTTCTTGAATCCTCTTGGTTTTGGATGAGATTTTCTACAGGCAACACAGGCTGACAAAACCAGTATAGAAACTTAATCCAAAGAATAATAACACACTCAGTGCTTCAGTGAAAGAAAATAGTCATTGTAGTAATAGTAATAATAGTAGTAAATGTAGTTGTTATAGGAGTAGTAGTAATAATAATTGTACTGGTAGTAGTAGTGGTAGTAGTAGTAATAGCTATAGCATTTATAAAGCACTTAGGTGGTAAAGAGTGGTGAATATTGACCCTAAGAAACATTAAGAATTGGCTCTGGCTATGTCAGCATAGGTTGAGACCCAGCAAACCAACAGCAGGCATTGGGGGTAACTGAATCAACAATGGTAGTATTGGCTTCTGGAGCTCTTAGCCCAAAGATGGCAAGGAGTCAGACAACTGGTCAGAAGGAGATTACTGGGGTCCTTTTGCAGGCACTGAGTGCCAGACTCTGTTGCCTACTCACATCCAATTCACAGTTCTGGGTTACAGTCCCAGGCCAAGGAGGGGCACTACCACACTAGAGCTAGTGAGCTCAGTGAAGTGGAAGCACTCGTCACACTTCCAGGATGGAAAAATGTGCTTGTGGTTTCTTGCAGGCCAAAGGATAGGCCAGGATAATAGTAAATACACCTCTTCTTAGATCATACCACTTTGGAAAAACTGTTAACTTACAGACTCCCAGAACTACCTCAGAAAGCAGGTTCACAAAAAACCTGAAGATTGGTGTGATAGCCCTCTACCTTGGAAGTAAAGCCTACCTTTAACATAAAGCTAAAAATCAAGAAATGATGGAGAAAAATGAGCAATAGAAAAAGAACTGAAACCATAGGGAGTTACCATGGTGACAGGGAAGATTAAAACACAAACTAAGAAGACAACAAAGTCAAAATCCAAAACCTCAAAAAAAAAATGGGAACTTGGCTCAGGCTTAAAAAAAAAAAAAGTTGAAGAAGAGTTCACAAAGGAATTTAAACACCAAATGAGAGAGGAAGAGGAAAAAAATGGGAAGATAAATATGAGTGATGCAAGAAAATCATTAAAAAAAGTCAATAGTTTAGAAAAGTAGCCACAAAAATTACTGTAGAAAATAGCAACTTAAAAAAAAAAAACATAATAGGTCAAATGGAGAAAGAGACACAAAAATCTACTGAAGAGAAGGACTTAAAAAGTAGAATTGAACACATGGAAAAGATTACTAAAAAAATTCCTTAAAAACTATAATTGGGGATGTAGTGATGCAATCAGATATTAAGAAACAATAAAACAAAAATAAAAAAAAATAAAAAGTAGAAAATGTGATTTATCTCATTGAAAAAAGCAATGACCTGGAAAAATTGATCTGGGAGATATAGTTAAAGAATTATTGGACTACCTGAAAACCATGAGAAAAAAAAAGGAGCCTAAACATCACCTTTTAAGAAATAATTAAAGAAAACTGTCCCGATATCATTGAACCAGAGAGTAAATAGAAGTTGAAGTAATCGACTGATCACATCCTAGAAGAGATCCCAAAATGAGAACTCTCAGAAGTATTATACACAAATTCCAGAGCTCCTAGGCCAAGGAGAAAATATTGCAAGCAATCAGAAAGAAACAATTCAAGTATTATGGAATCACAGTCAGGATTTCAAGAGTTAGCAGTTTCTACATTGATAGATCAGAAGGCATTGCATGTGATATTCTGGAAGTCAAGGGAACTACTGCTACAACACAGAATCATTTACACAGCATAACTTTCGAAGAAAAAATGGACAAGCAATGAAATATAGAAATTTAAAGCATTCCTAAAGGAAAGAACAGTGCTAAATAGAAAGTTTGACTTTGAATTACAAGACTCAAGAGAAGCATATAAAGGTAAATAAGACAGAGAACTTATAAGAAATTCAAGAATGCTAAACTGCTTCATTCCTACAATGGGAAGATGATACTTGTAACTCTTGGAAATTTTCTCATTATTAAGGCAATTAAAAAGAGTACACATATACATAAACAGAAGGCATGGATATGAATTTAAATCTGATGGGATGGTATCTAAAAAAAAATTAAATTAAGGGATGTTAAAAAGAAATGCACTGAGAGAAATGGAAAGGAAGAGCTAGAATGAGGTAAATTATCTCAATTAAAAGAGGCTCCAAAGAAATTTTATGGTGGAGGAAAAGATGGGAAAGATAGAATGGTAGAACATTTAACTTTACTCTCATTGTCATTGGCTCAAAAAATGAATAACATGCACATTCAGTTGAGAAGATAAGTGTATTTGTAGATTGGAGAAGTCTAGAGAAAAGTAGGAGGGGAAAGAGATATGGGAAGGGGCAGGAGTTGATACTACAAAAAGCCAATTAGAAGAGGAGGTAGTAAGAAGCAAAACACTTTTGAGGATGAACAGGATGAAAGGAGAGAGAGAGAGAGAGAGAGAGAGAGAGAGAGAGAGAGAGAGAGAGAGAGAGAGAGAGAGAGAGAGAGAGACGAGAGAGAGACAGAGAGACAGAGAGAGAGAGAGAGACAGAGAGAGAGAGAGACAGAGAGAGAGAGGGAGAGAAAGAGAGAGAGAGAGAGAGAGAGAGAGAGAGAGAGAGAGAGAGAGAGAGAGAGAGAGAATGGGATAACCCAAGGGAAAATAAGATAGAGGGAAATGCACAGTAATCCTGACAAGGAAAAAATTACAGCAAATTTCTCTAATACATGCCTCAGTTCTCAAATATATAGAGAATTAAGTCAAATTTATAAGAATCCAAGCCATTTCTCAATTGGTAAATGGTCAAAGCATATGAACAGTTTTCAGATGAAGTAATCAAAGATATCTATACTCAGATTTAAAAAGTTCTACCTCACTATTACTCAGAGAAATTAAGACAACTCTGAAGTGCCACGCCCTACCTTTAAGATCAGCTAATATGACGGAAATTTAAAATGACAAATGTAGGAGAGTATATGGAAAAATTGAGACACTAACACAGTGTTGGAGGAGTTGTATTCTGATTTAACTATTCTGTTAAGAAATTTGAAACTATGCCCAAAAGTCATGAAAATTTTTTTGACCTGGCAATATCACTACTAGGTCTGTATCCCAAAGAGATTTTTAAAAAAGAAAAATGAACCATATATACAAAAATATTTATAGCAGTTCTTTTCGTGGTGGTAAATAATTGGAAATTGAGGGGATAACCATCAATTGGGGAGTGGCTGAGGAAGTTGTAGTATATGATTGTGATGGATTGCTATTGTATTCTAAGAAATGATGAGCAGGATGAAATCATAAAAGCAACCTGGAAAGAATTACATAAACTGATGCAAACTGAAACGAGCTGAACCAAGAGAACACTGTACCCACTAACAGTACTGTAAGATGATCACTTGTGAATGACTTGACTTTTCTCAGCAAAAAAAAAACAAAACCCTAAAACCCCCCCAAAAAGAAGACAATGCTGAAGGACTCATGATAAAAAAAAGATGTACTTCTCCAGAAAAAGAACTGATGATGTTTGAATGTCAATTGAAGCATACTTTTTTGGGGGGGGTGTGTTTTCTTTCACAGCATGGAAATTTGTGTAATCTATACAAAATATGTGTAATCTATATGAAATTGTTTGCTTTTTTTAGTAAAAGGAGAGAGAGAATTTGGCACTCAGAATTTTAAAGAAGAATATTCAAAAATGTTTTTATATGTAATAGTGGAAAATAAAAAATACAAAAGAAAGCAAAAAGAAAATAAGCTAAGAAATTATAAAAATAAAAAAATAAAGTCACTAAGTATCTGACTCTGAAATCTGACTTTAGAGACTGTGTAACACTGGGAAAATGTCAAAACCATTGTGATTTCATTACAGAGTATAGATGATGCCCTTAGAGGCAGCAAAACTTAGGTTCAAGTCATGTACTGGCTTTTTGACACTAGAAGTCACTTAAACTTCACATATCTCTCTAACACTCTAAATTGCAAATTAGGTGCTGCTTTGTCATGATAGTGGATGTTTTCTCACTGGAAGCTGCCTATACAGATAAAATTACATATATTGCTTTTAATAAAAGGTGAGAACAATGGAGAATGAAAGTTGAAAAGTTCTCTATTTAGATCTGTCCTTTAACACCTGTGCCTGTCCTATTATGTCATAGGGACTGGACATATGAAAAAAAAGTTAAAATTCATTTAATCAACAAAAATGACAAGTACATTCTTAAGCATTTATAAAATTTATGCAAGGTAGTTTTGAGAAATGGTATTAAATTGCTGGGGCTATTGGGAGATGCCACCTGGAGGAGATAATACTTAGGTGGGCCTTTAAAGGAAACTAGAAATTTGAAAATATAAAAGAAAAGAGGGAATATATTCCAGGCATGAGGAGTATAACCCAGGCTTACACAGTTATACAAATGAGATGTGGAATGGTATATATTAGGAACAACAAAGAAGTTAGAGGCTATGTGGGTCAGCACAGTTATTTTTATTCATCAACTTCTGAATTATAGGTGTAGTGTGTACCTACTTGCCCTTATGCTACCTAATTCTTTTGCTTTTATTATTTTTTTGTTTTTTACCATTGCTATAACTTCCTTTATTATGCCTCCCTTTTCATTTTCTGAGTTTGTTGTTCTTCAGTAGTTTCAGTCATATTTGATGCTTCTTGACAAACATGTTGGAGCATATTCCTTGGCAAACATATTGGAGTGGCTTACCATTTCCTTCTCCACCTCCTTTTACAGATGAGGAAATTGAGGCAAACAGGCTTAACCTGGTTGACCTCACTTTCTTTTTCTGAGTCATCTGGGTCCAGTGGACTGAAATTCATCAAGATCATTGGAGTTGACCCAGGATGCAATGTGAGACCCTGGCCCTTTCAGGTTAAGGTCTTATTCACATTCTGACTTTGAGTGAGATACACCCATTCACTGAATATGCTCCTTTAAGTAGTTACTCAAGGGATGGTCCCTTCCTTTAATCAAAAAAAAAAAAAAATCAAACTGGGAGGGGAAGACCCTCAGGGTCCCTGAGTAAAAGGAAAAAATTACTCTCTGGTAATCACAATTACTCTGTGCTAGGTGAGTGGGGATTTGTTGGTTAGTCTATGAACTCCAGAGTGAACTGGATTTCAGGCTTGATCTTTGAGCAAGATATATAACCAGTAAACCCCAAGGAAAAAAGGCAACTTTTGGGCATGAAAGGTACCTTCCCCAGGGTAGAACACGGAAGAGAAGGAGAAGAAGAAGGAGGAGGAAGAAGAGGAGGAGGAGGAGAGGAGCTGCTACTCACAGGTTGTGTTTGTCCTTCATTTTCAAAGAGGACCATGACATCAAGATGATGACATGACTTGCAGCTGACTTTGATTTGATTGAGGGAAGGTTGTGCAAAGTCACCAACCTCACTTTCCTCACCTAAGTCATCAGGATGACTGGAGATGGCCCAGGATGCAATGGGAGACCCTGGCTCTTTCAGACTAAGGTCTTATCACATTCTCACTTTGAGTGAGATACACCTATTCAATTAATAATCTTTTTCAAGTAGCTACTCAAGGGATGGCCCCTCATAGTCAACTTACCTGTGCAAAGGGGTGGAGTGGGTGTTATCTATCCTTCAGAGCAATATTTGTTACATGTAATGTTGCAATGTTCACTTCTCAAAGTTCAGCCTCTTTTTTTGGACTAAAGTGTTTCGAGAACATGTTTATTACTGATATTGGTTTGCTTTCTGTGATTCCTTTCAGTACAATGTAGTTTCAGTTGTCAATATCTGTTTTTACATTGTCTGGTGGCATAGTTATGATTCCTGCTTTTTTGAATTCATCTAATGCCTAGTAAATTTTATTTTGGTTTCTTGTTTGCATGTCTTTGTTTTTAAGGTTTGTTTCCCGTAAGTACAAGATTCATGGGGCTTTATTTGCTTATTTAATCTGTCAGATATTTTCATGCAGTGGAATGTTTAATCCATTCTTATTCACAGGTATGAGTGATTCCCATGTGGAAAGGTATGCAGTTTAAATGTATTAAATTACTTATAATTTTCCTTTCTGGTTTTGCTGTTTTATACTTTTCTTGAGTCTTGTCTTTGAAAGTCAGGTTTTCTATTCAGCTCTGGTCTTTTCATCATGAATAATTGAAAATCATCTACTTCAATGAATGTTCTTTCCCCTGAAAGAACAACGTTTTCCCCTAAAGAACTATTCTCAGTTTTCTTGTGTAGGTGATTCCTGCCTTTAATCTTAGCTAGTTTTTCTTCCAGTATATCACATCCCAATTCCTCTGATTATTTAATCTAGAATCTACTAAATCTTGTGTTATCTGAATGTAGCTCCATGATACTTGAATTATATCTTTCTGGGTGCTTGCATTATTTTCTCCTTGACCTGGGAACTTTGGAATGTGGTTATAATATTCCTGAGAATTTTTATTTGGGGATCTCTTTCAGGAGAGGATTGGTGGATTCTTTCTATTTCTATTTTACCCACTAGTTCTAGAATATCAGCACAGTTGTCCTTGATAATTTTCTGAAAGATGATGACTAGACTATTTTTCTTTTTTTTTATTTTTTTATTTTTTAAATTAATTTATTTATTTAACTTTAACATTCATTTTCACAAAATTTTGGGTTACAAATTTTCTCTCCTTTTGTCCCCTCCCCCCCCAAACACCAAGCATTTTAATTGCCCCTATGACCAATCTGCTCTCTCTTCTGTCATCCCTCTCTGCCCTTGGATCCATCTTCTCTTTTGTCCTGTAGGGCCAGGTAACTTTCTATACCCCTTTACCTGTATTTCTTATTTCCTAGTGGCAAGAACATTACTCGACAGTTGTTCCTAACACTTTGAGTTCCAACTTCTTTACCTCCCTCCCTCTCCACCCCTTCCCTTTGGAGGGCAAGCAATTCAATATAGGCCAAATCTGTGTAGTTTTGCAAATGACTTCCATAATAGGTGTGTTGTACAGGACTAACTATATTTCCCTCCATCCTATCCTGTCCCCCGTTACTTCTATTCTCTTTTGAACCTGTCCCTCCCCATGAGTGTCGACCTCAAATTGCTCCCTCCTCCCCATGTCCTCCCTTCCATCATCCCCCCCACCCTGCTTTTCCCTTATCCCCCCACTTTCCTGTATTGTAAGATAGGTTTTCATACCAAAATGAGTGTGCATTTTATTCCTTCCTTTAGTGGAATGTGATGAGAGTAAGCTTCATGTTTTTCTCTCACCTCCTCTCTTTATCCCTCCACTAAGAAGTCTTTTGCTTGCCTCTTTTATGAGAGATAATTTGCCCCATTCCATTTCTCCCTTTCTCCTCCCAATATATTTCTCTCTCACTGCTTGATTTCATTTTTTTAAGATATGATCCCATCCTCTTCAATTCACTCTGTGCACTCTGTCTCTATGTGTGTGTGCGTGTGTGCATGTGTGTGTGTGTAATCCCACCCAGTACCCAGATACTGAAATGTTTCAAGAGTTACAAATATTGTCTTTCCATGTAGGAATGTAAACAGTTCAACTTTAGTAAAGTCCCTTATGACTTCTCTTTGCTGTTCACCTTTTCATGGTTCTCTTCATTCTTGTGTTTGAGAGTCAAATTTTCTTTTCAGCTCTGGTCTTTTCATCAAGAATGCTTGAAAGTCCTCTATTTCATTGAAAGACCATTTTTTCCCCTGAAGTATTATACTCAGTTTTGCTGAGTAGGTGATTCGTGGTTTTAGTCCTAGTTCCTTTGACTTCTGGAATATCCTATTCCATGCCCTTCGATCCCTTAACGTAGAAGCTGCTAGATCTTGTGTTATCTTGATTGTATTTCCACAATACTGGAATTGTTTCTTTCTAGCTGCTTGCAATATTTTCTCCTTGACCTGGGAACTCTGGAATTTGGCCACAATGTTCCTAGGAGTTTCTCTTTTTGGATCTCTTTCAGGCAGTGTTCTGTGGATTCTTTGATTATTTATTTTGCCCTCTGGTTCTAGAATATCAGGGCAGTTTTCCTTGATAATTTCATGAAAGATGATGTCTAGACTCTTTTTTTGATCATGGCTTTCAGGTAGGCCCATAATTTTTAAATTGTCTCTCCTGGATCTATTTTCCAGGTCAGTTGTTTTTCGAATGAGATTATTTCACATTGTCTTCCATTTTTTTCATTCTTTTGGTTTTGTTTTGTGATTTCTTGGTTTCTCATAAAGTCCTTAGCCTCCATCTGTTCCATTCTAATTATGAAAGAACTATTTTCTTCAGTGAGCTTTTGAATCTCCTTTTCCATTTGGCTAATTCTGCTTTTGAAAGCATTCTTCTCCTCATTGGCTTTTTGAACCTCTTTTGCCAATTGAGTTCGCCTATTTTTCAAGGTGTTATTTTCTTCAGCATTTTTTTGGGTCTCCTTTAGCAGGGTGCTGACCTGCTGTTCATGCTTTTACTGTATGTCTCTCATTTCTCTTCCCAGTTTTTTCCTCCACCTCTCTAAGTTGATTTTCAAAAATCCTTTTTGAGCTCTTCCATGGCCTGAGCCCATTGAGTGAGCTGGGATACAGAAGCCTTGACTTCTGTATCTTTGCCTGATTGGTAAGCATTGTTCTTCCTCATCAGAAAGGAAGGGAGGAAATGCCTGTTCACCAAGAATGTAACCTTCTATAATCTTATTTCTTTTCCCTTTTCTGGGCATTTTCCCAGCCAGTGACTTGACTTCTGAATATTCTCTTCACCCCCACTTTGCCTCCGGATCCTCCCAGCCAGCGCTTGGTGCCTGAGATTCAAATGCTGCTTCCCAGCCTCAGGGCTTTTGGCGGGGGCAGGGCTGCTATTCAGTGTGAGATTAAGTTCAGGTGCTCAGGTCAGGGCATGGCCGCCTCATAGGCTCAGTTCCCTCAGGGGGTTTATGTAAAGACCTTCAACAATGGATCCAGGCTCCTGCCTGCTTGGGGAACCCCAGTCTGCTCCCACCTCTGCTTCTCCCTCCCGAGGGGGCCTGAGTTATGGGGGCACCCCACTCCCCTCTCGACCCACCAAAGAGACCCTCTCACTGACCCCATCACCTGTGGGTGGAGGGGACCCACGTGGCCGCTGGAGATTCCGTCTCTGAAGCCTGCTTGGATCTGTTCTCGGTGCTGTGGGCGCGGCAGGGCTGTGCTGGGCTTCCAGTCCACGGCGCCCAGTCTGCGGCGCAAAGGACCTTCTGCGAGAGGTTTGCAGGTCCCTCTAGAACAGAAATCTCCCTCGCTCCAATGTTCTGTGGCCTCTGGTGCTGCAGAATTCGCAGTAAGTTGCTATTTACAGATATTCTATGGGTTGTGGGTTTCGGAGCTATGTGTATGTGCGTCTTTCTACTCCGCCATCTTGGCTCCGCCCTAGACTATTTTTCCTTATCATGGTTTACAAGTAGTGCAATAATTTTAAAATTATCTCTTCTGGACCTATTTTCCAAGTCAGTTGTTTGCTGTTGTTTTTATCCAATGAGATATTTCACATGTTCTTCTATTTTTTTCATTCTTTTCATTTTGGTATATTATTTCTTGTTTTCTCACAAAATCATTAACTTCTTTTTGTTCAATTTTAAATTTTAAGGAATTAGATTCTTCAATGAGCTTCTGAAACTCCTTTTCCACTTGACCAATTCTATTTTTTAAGTTGTTTTTCTTTAGTGATATTTTTGTTCCTTTCTTTTTTTGGCCAGTTTTTCTTTTTAAGGGATCCTTCTTCTCATTGACTTTTTTCTGCCTCCTTTATCATTTGACATAGTCTGTTTTTTAATGTGTTATTTCCTAAGTATGTGTGTATTTGTGTGTGTGTCCCTTTACCAAGGGGTTGACTCATTTTTTTATGATTTTCTTGGATCATTCTAATTTCTCTTCCAAATTTTCCTCTCCCTCTCTGACTTAATTTTGAAAATCATTCCCGAAAATGATCTAATTGATGATTGATTAGAAAAATGGAAAGCAAAACAATTCTGAGATTCCACATTGCACCTAGCAGATTGGCTAACATGACAAAACAGGAGAATCATAGATGTCAGAGAAGATGTGGGAAAGTTGGGACACTAATGCATTCCTGGTGAAAATGTTAACTGATCCAGCTCTTCTGGAGAGAAGTTTGGAACTATGCCCAAGGGCTATGAAATTGTGCACAACCTTGGTACCCAGAAATACCTGTTACAGGTCCGTATTTCAAAAGGATCAGTAAAAAGGGAAAAGTACCCACGTGTTCAAAAAAATATTTATAGCAGCTCTTTCTGTGGTGGCCAAGAATTGGAAACTGAGGGGATGTTCATCAATTTAGGAATAACTGAACAGGTTGTGGTATATGAATGTAATGGAATACTAATGCTATGTAAGAAATGATGAGCAGACAGACTTCAGAAAAAATTGAAAAGACTTATATGAACTGATTGCTGAGTGAGGGGAGCAGAAGCAGTAGAACATTGTACATAGTAACAACCACATTATTTAATGGCTAACTTTAATAGACTTAGCCCTTCTCAACAATGCAAGGATCTAAGGCAACTCCAAAAGACTCACTATGGAAAATGCCATCCACAACTAGAGGAAAAAAAAAACAAAACAACTTTGGAGTCTGAATGCAGATGGAAATATACTATTTGCTTTTTCTTTTTGTTGTTATTGTTTTCTTTTGTTTCTTCTCCCTCATGTTCCACCCATTGTTTCTGATTCTTCTTTCCAATATGACTAATGTGACAATATACTTAATATGAATATATATATATATACATATATATATTATATATATCTGATATTAGATTGCACTTTGTCTTGGGGAGGAAGGAGGGTGGGGAGGAGGAGAAAAATTTGAAATCTTATGGAAGTGAATGATGAAAACCAGAAATAAATAAAGAAATTATTAAATAAATTTAAAAAGTCCTTTTTTAGTTCTTCCATAGCCTGAGAAAAATTCATATTTCTCTTGTAGGCTCTAGTGGTAGGAGCTTTTAACTTTGTTATCTTCTTTTGAGTGTGTGTTTTGATCTTCTTTGTTACCAAAGTAACTTTCTATGTTTAATAATTTTTTTTTCTGTAATTTGATCATATTCTTAACCTATTACTTGACTTTTAATTCTTTGCTAAAGTAAAGCTCAGCTTCCAATGTATAGGGCTCACTGTTGGAAGCTTCATCAATTTTGTACAGCTGTTTTCAGAGATTTTTCTAGGGACCAATAAATTTTCAGTTCTTCCAAGGTAGTATGATTTAAAGCTTTAATGATTTAATTTTTTAATTAATTAAATTAATAAATTAATGATTAGTATTATTAATATAATTATTATATATGAATGGATAATATATTCATATATAAAAATATATATGAATTTATATTAATGTGTACATATACATATATAAATGAAATTATTAAATAAATAATATTAAGTTAATATATTAATAATTGATAAATTTAAAATTAAAATCATTTAAGATCTGTCCTCTGGTCTGTGGAGAGACCACAAACACTCTTTTCTGCCCCTGGAACTGTGAGGAGGATCCCTACTCCTCTGTGGCTACAGGCTCCAATGTGCTAATGCTCCTTCTCACCCTGGGACTGCCACTCAGGCCTGAGATGCATATCTGAATATGGGCAAAACAATAGCGTCCTGCCTCAGTGCTAGGAAAGAGACCCCTGTAATTTCCTTCTGACCAATTGTTTGAGCCCATTACTGTCTGTGGGCTGAGAGCTCTGGAAGCAGCCTATGCCACTGCTGGTTCAGTAGCACACAAGGACTACTCCTAAGTTGCTTTAGCCAGGGCTATCCTGGCATGGCCTGTGCTTGGCTATGCTCGGTTCTCACTCAGGTGAGACAGATCTTTCCTGCTGACCTTCTAATTTTTCTTTGGAGTTTGTAGATTGAGAGTTATAGAAACTGCCACTACTGCCACTGATTCAGTCACCCAGGCCTGCTCTTGGTTTTCTTGCACCTGGTCTGTGCTGGTGTGGCCTGTGCTGGACTGGGCTGTTCTCACTCCTTCATGCAACAGAGCTTTCCCACTGAACTTCTAAGTTTTCTTGGGCTTATTGAGTATCTTTCTTCATTAATGTTTAAGTTCAGATATGCTGAGTATATCACCTTTTCCTGAATGTGAGCTCTGTACAAACAGAGTGTTGCAATGCTACTGTCCCAGGAAGAACAACCTTCAGCTGTTTGTTTTGCAGCAGTGAGGGGGACAAAGAAGATGAAATTTAGTTTTATTTCATTTTGTTTTTGCAAACCTGTGAATTAGCTTATACAATCCTGATTGACTTTGGTAGCCAGTGGAAGAATGAATGTTGAGTGAACAATTTCGGGGTTAGTGATTAGTCTGGCTGTTAGTTCAATGAGCTACTACCTCATTCAGCTCTTTAGTACCCATCTTAGCCTGTGGAGACAGCTGAAACTGTATTTCTTTTGTAAATAATTTCTTTTTAGGAGAGGTTTGAGAGAGTTGGAAGATTGGAGAATATATCTATTCCTCTATTCTGTTGTTCACATGACCCAGAAATTATTTTTTTTCCCTCTGCTACTTAATTTAGCTATCTATCTGCTAACATCTTTGTTAAGAAAACTCTTAGAACTTCCCAAACACTTTGATCCTGGGAGAAAAGTATTTCACTCAAAATTCCTTAAGGTAAATAAAAAGGAAGATGACCCCCATCTAATACCCATTCTCCCTCATGACTATTACCAAAAAAAAGTTAGATTTATCTAAGGGAGTATCCAAAGATCCTGCTACACAAACAGTCACTCTCCACATTGGAATGAAGACACTTTTATTTTAAATAGAAAGTTCTTTTCTGAGGACCCTATAGATTCCCTATCTTATTGATCAAGGTCAAAACTCACAATTCCTATGGTAAGATTCAAGGTATTAAACATGGAAAGGAATATAAAAAAACTTGTCAGGAAAAAACATGTACACACGCATGCATGCATGCATGCAAAATATATATATATACATATATATGTATATATATATACATATATACATATATATATACCTCATGTACTATTGTTGTTCAGAGGCTATTCCAATTAATTTATTTTTATACCCTTATTCCTGACATGTAGGATGTACTTAGTAAATGATTATTGAATTTGAACTTAAACTAATCAAAAAAATCAAAAGAAAAAGAAAAAAAATCTAACTTATTTAGACAGAAGTACCAAATCTCTTTGCTACATCTAACAATCAAAGATAATGATATGTTCATGTAGGAATACAAAATATCATAGAGCCATGATCAAAAAAGAGCCTAGACATTATTTTCCATGAAATTATCAAGGAAAACTGCCCTGAGATTCTAGAACCAGAAGGCAAAATGGATATTGAAAGAATTCATCTTTCACCTCCTGAAAGAAACCCGAACAGAGAAAACTCTTAGGAATATTGTGGCCAAATTTCAGAGTTCCCAGATCAAGGAGAAAATACTGCAAGCAGCTAGAAAGAAACAATTTGAGTACTGTGGAAATACAATCAGGATAACACAGGATCTGACAGCTTCAACATTAAGCAATTGAAGGGCTTGGAGTGAGATATTTCAGAAGTCAAAGGAACTGGGATTGAGGCCAAGAATCACCTACCCAGCAAATCTGAATATAATACTTCGAGGGAAAAAAATGGTCATTCAGTTTATATAGACAAATTTCAAGATTTCATGTTGAGGAAAAGACCAGATCTGTATTTTAAAAATTTGACTTCCCAAGACAAGAATCAAGAGAAGCATGAAAAGGTAAACAGAAAAGAAAAATCATAAAAGATTCTCTAAAGCTAAGCTGTTTACATTACTACTTGGAAAGAAAATATTTTTTACTCTTGAATCTTTTCTCAGTATTTGGGTAGTTGGAGAGATTGTACATACACACACACATACACATAGATAGATAGAGAGTATAAGGTATGTTATATCAGAAGAGATGATATCCCCCCCCCACACACACACACATAATAAAATAAAATAAAAAGTAAGGGGTGAAGGAAGAGAAAGGGAGTAATGGAATGGGGTAGGCTATAACTCATAAAAGAGATAAGAAAAATCTTATTCAATGGAGAAGATAAGGGAGAAGGGGGGGGGATAAAGCTACTCTCCCCACATGTGGCTGAAGGAGGGAATAACATGCTCACTAAATTTGATACGAAAATTTATATACACCACAGGAAAGTAGGCGAGGAGGCAACAAGTGGAGTGAGGGGAATGTTAGAAGGGAGGGCAAATGGGAGAAGGGAGTCACTAGAAATAAACACTTTTGAAAAGGGACAAGGTCAGTTGAAGGGGGGAAAATAAGAGGGAATAGGGTAGGTCAGAGGGCAATATAATTAGTATTACACAACATGATTACTATGGAAGTCTTTTGCAAAACAACACATATTAATTTGTATTGAATTGTTTCCCTTCTCAGTGGGACTGGGGAGGGAGGGAGGGAAGGAGAGAAGTTGGAATTCAAAGTATTAGAAACGAATGTTGAGAATTTTTATTGCATATAATTGGGAAATAAGAACTATAGGGATA